>NC_090929.1:1518558697-1519808697 GCF_040938575.1 Ambystoma mexicanum | reverse complement strand
TTGAACACATTAGAATAAACTTGATAATGTATGCCATATATATGAGAATAGCGATGCATTGACAGACAACAAATATTACGCTGCATCACAGGTCCAATTTTCGGACCCTTTGGTTTTTAGATATGGTTATGACTGCGTCTTTTGCACATGGATGTTTGTGTGTGAACGGGTATGTAACTGTTATGGATTAGTCAGTATGTGTGATTACAATATGGTGCTAGATTATTATGATGAAATTAACTCTAATATAGAGTTTATGGTAGGTTGTTCACTAATGTTTTAACAATTGTTGTTTTTGTACACTGTCTTCATATGTTTTTTTTCTTTAAAAAAGCAATAAGAATAAAATAAGAAATAATTGCAAAAATTAACTACTTTCAAATTCATTCTTATGAGAAGGGATTGTAGTGAATACTTATGAATAATTTGAACGCAACTAGAGTCTGTACATGTTTTTTGAAAACTGTACTTGTGATGTCCACCAGTCCCCAGCAGACTGTTGGCATTGAAGGGGTCTGTCTCTCTCTGGAAGACACACTGATCCACAGCCCCTTCTGCTATAGCACAGGATTCCTGTTCCTTGCTCTGCCAGGGAGTGCTTGACAACACTTCCGGGTTTTTCTCCTTTATTTCTACTACTGTTGAACCAATAGGAAGTCGGTAATCACTAGACTGTTCAATGTGGCTCCCATAGATAATCTTCATGCTTCCTCCTTTCTCCGTCATCACAGTAATGAATGTGTTGGCTCCCTTGTGAGTCAATTGAGTTCTTCTATGTCACAGTACTGGGAAAGGGATCTTCACTTAGGTAATTCCTATTCTTCCTCATCCCAGTACTTTATAGGGGAATGGCAGTGTGACAATAACTCATGACACTTTTAGGGAAGGGGTTGATCTTAGGAGGAAGAGCCTCTAGGGTTAGGTGATTGGCGGGGATACTGAATTCTCTGGAGATGGTCATCCCTAATATCCCATAAGGGGCTTCTTCTCCCTTGTGATCCTTCCCCCATGTACCACCCCCAGGGGGACTATTGTACTGTGGATGCAAGGTCTCCCCGTAGGGAAGAAGGGAAGACATTCTCAGATTCGTCACACCTGCCACCTCTCATTATTGCATTGAGGAAGGCCATCCAGGCCTACATGGCGGTGGTATGTGGACTGCCGAGGGTGCAGCTAAGTGATGTATCATTTAGGTGTGTGCAATTTGTTTGTATGTGGGCATGCATGCAGGGAGTTGTCTGAATGATGAATTAATGCACTAGTGAAAGAGAGTGTATGTTGTATTGCATGCATGTAAATGATGGTGTGTGAGTCTACATGTATGGATAGGGAGTGGGCCACTACATTAAGGTGTTGAAGGGGCTGCTGGTGCCTGGTGGCATGGTTTGCTATACCCTTGATGTGGCATGAAATGGTTTACTGTGTATCAAGGGTAAAGCGAACATAAGTGGTATTAGGTAGCTAGGCACCAGTTTGCATATGTTTTCTTCCTGTGGCATGTCATTCTTTGCGTGGCATCAAGAGTCAAGCAAACATGATAAAGTGTTATTATATGACTAGGCGGGCCTACTTTGGTGGTGCCAATCTGTATGAACTTGCTTACTGTGGTATTTATTTTACTAGGCATCAAGTATAAAGCAAACATAAGTGTCTGCATGTACTGCCACCAATAGTAAGTTGTTGTATGTTAATATTGGCATGCAGGTTCTGCCTGCATGGACATGCATGGCACAGCCATCATGAAAATATCTTTAATATTGGCATACGTTGTGGGCCTAGGCATCATGACTATGTGTTGGAAAATACTCATGTGCACTGTTGGTAACATTCATCTAGTGGATTTATTCATGTGCCACCATAAACAAAATTGCAAACTGTGGCTTATTACCTATTTTTCCATAGAAAGTCTGCTGTAAAATGCACCCTTTTGACCATTCTCTTGTTCGTTCTGAACCTTCATTGGTTGGTTCACGCTCCCTTGCCATGCGGCTTACTCCCGCATATTCGGGCCAAATCATTTTTTAAGTACACACTTCAATTAAATAATTCACAGCCAGCACTGGATTCTGTAACTAATGTAATTTCACTCTTTTCTTATTATTTTTTCTTTCCATCAAAACAATTTCTTTCTATTAAACTGAGGTTTCCTTCGGTGATGTTGTGAAGTGAAATGTGTCACCTGTGTAGTTCTTTTCTGAGTTAACCAACCTACCTTGTCAACCTTTATGCATGGTCCTTATTGGTGGGCAGTCATAATTTCGAAACAAAAATGTCGACAGACAAAAATGTCGACAAAAAAATGTCGAAAAAAAAAATGTCGACTTTCGTTTTTTTTAATTATATATTTATTTTAGGGGTTCGGGAGTTAAAAAAAGGGAAAATTTAAAAAAAAAGGGGGTGTTGGGGGGGAACCCCCCCCATTTAAAAAAAAAATGCATTGAAAAAAAAAGTCGACATTTTTTTTTTCGACATTCTTTTTTCGACATTTTGACTTTCGACATTTTTGTTGTCGAAATTATCACTATAAACCTCCTTATTACTCCTGTGCCATCTTCCTTCTGTAAAATAGGGAAGTGATTTTCATTTATTTTCCATTGAATTACCAATGCCAGTTGCAACATCTTATCATATCAATAAAAGTAGATAGTAAATTACAATGATGAACGAATTGGATCATGCCAAACACCTCTAGGGTTTTGAAAGGTTTGTGTTCCTTAAGCCCATTGTGCAATTTAAGCCCCATTGTGAGCATGCTATTCTCAAATCCATTGCAAATGCATTTCCCAGGAGAAACAGTATGTCTGAATTAATGCAGTACAGAATGTCCCCTGTATATTCAGAGTTCTTCTATGTTGCAAATGATATTACAAAACCTTAACCTCCTGTATTATAGTGGGTTTCAAATCCAGTGGGTTTCTTTTAACCATGGCTACACAACAGCCTGAAATGCGGTATCCACCATTATTGCAGGTGCTAAAAGGATAATCAATGGTGAATATATCCTTCTCCACAGCCTAATCACTCATTTAAATTAATGAAATGCTGATCTCCATTTACCTTTCCCATCATCACTCAATGTGATGCTCAGCACAGGTTATTTAATATCACAAATTATTTCAACAGAAGTTTGCATTGTCTTAAACAAAAACAAACAAAGCTATCTTTGTTTGCGACTGGTCTTCAGAAAGTATTTTAATCATTGCTGCTATAGACCTGGTTATAACCAATCTACTTGGCACCGTGCCAAAATGTAGTTCCAGTTTCTTACATAACCCTCCAATTGATCAGCAAGTTTGTCTTCCTTGGTGGTTGTTCTTGGAGGAAAGCTTTGAATGTGACCGGTTGTATGTCGTTGCATATATGGACGTTGCATATATGGAGTATGCACCAATGTTTGGAAGCTCCTCATTTCTAGTAGATACCATATAGTCTTTATCCAATCCATACATTTCTAGCTGGCAGACTGGGACCTCAGAATTTTAAATCCTGCTCACACAGTGCTGTGTGGCATCACCAATGCCTCTTTCGCTGCCCGCCACAAGCCCAACATTTTCTTTTCTGACCCACAGACTTGGGAATCTGTTCAGAGTCTTGGACTCAAACACTCACTGAAGTTTGAAATACTTTCATATTTTTCAATTTCATTGGGTTTTTCTAAAACGTTGTACTAAAGTGAGTAAGTAGGTCTGTGGATTTAAGTCTTGCAGCAAGTATTTGAGATCGATGTCCATTCCTGACACTTATGACCATTGCATGTGGTGTCTGGGGACTCGTTTTAGCAGCAAAAGCCGTGATGCTTGCCAGCATGTGACCTTGAAGGCCAAATGCTCTGGTTAATGCAGCTAGATTTTACATACACTAACCTAGGAAGGTTGCAGGGGCTGAGCAAAGCCAGAGCAGGTGCACTCTGAACACTCATGAGAGAGGGACTTTGGTCAGAGTCTTTCTACCATCTCAAAGAGTAAGAAACACTAGAGGCATGGGAAGAGGTCTCACTTCAGGAATGCTTCAAGATCTACCTAGCACGAGTATTCTCTGAAGAAAAGGAGTACAGAGTACATGCCTAAGGATTCTTCTGTAAGGTCAGCAATAGCAGTCATTGCAGAGACACCTGCGACACCTAACATCCAGACTGTGTCGGTGACATCAGAGAAAATGAGGTCCTTCAGATGAAAAATGCTGGCCTAAATGAGACAGCAATTCATCACTTACGTGAATCCAGAGAGCCGGGGGTTATAGATTTCAGTGGTTCCAGAGGCATTGGGAGCTCCTGACATGCCAGCTATGAGACTGTCATTTCAGACCTGCTTGACAGACATCTTTCCACAGACTCTGTGGAATCAGAGTTATTGGAATGATAGGTCAATGTCTGGTAGGGTGCCATATATGTCTTGGAGGCCCAGTGGTTTTCAGGTAGCAAACCCCTGCATTGAGACACATATGAAAGTAAGTGCTCTGCTAAGAAGAAGCATTGAGTGTAACACCAGATCAGATAATATTACCAGATGCTGGTGCGGTAGTAAAAGGCCATTATCCTGGCCTTCATGTCTTGCTGTAGAATCAGACTTACAGTTGTCTAGATTGAAAAGGTGCCTGCTGGGTAGCATCCAGGAGAGAATTAATAAACAGACAATTAAAAGACAGCCAGTTAAGGGCTGTTGCCCAGGCAGATACAAATGAAAGTGACACCAGCATGTTAAACTACGCAACTTGGTTGATGAGGCAAGGGGACATACATAATGAAAGGAGGATGGGTGATGGATAGGAACACCGAGGGAAACTGCAGGTAGTTGTACAACACTTCAGCATGATTGCAAGAGAATAATCAATGGGCTTTGTAAGAAAGGAAGGATGAGTGCCAAGACTGTGCTGAATATTCAACTCTGGTGTGATACATAAATGCCCTGGGGAATGGGATGATACAAAGTGTTAAAAGCCGAAGAGATGGGTAGAAGGATTGAAGTGACAGCAAGCGTTCCAAAATCATTCAGCAGTGAGAGCAAGACCATTTCAGACTCTTGTGGAATTCAGATTGAGGGTTGTTTTGCAGGTTGTGAGTCTGTCTCAGAAGGAATATTATGCTCAGGGAGTTAGTTATCAAGAAGGAATATGATGAGGACCTATTTGAGAAGACTCCCAACCAGTTTAGGTGTGAGGGAAATGTGATTTCATCTTACATAGTCCTTCCTTAGGGACCAGAGAGGCTCTAGGGACGTCCAGTTATACCCACACACTTTATTAAGTGGTACCTGGAATAGGTATGCTTAAACATCCATGGATCTCCTCCATGTGTCCCCAGCCATCTTCTGTCTGGATCTCAGAGGGTCAGGTTGCACCATATATCTCTCAGAGAAACCCAGGCATTAAGTATTAGGCAAAATAAAGACCACCCAGAGGGAGAAGGGGAGTGGAGTGCCGTAGAAGTACTGGGCCACATTTGGGATGCAGAGCAGGTACAAGTCGAAGGGTCAAATAAAAGTGGTACAAAGAGACTTGTGGAAGCAAACTCAAGTGCAGCCCTGAGTTTAGAAGGGGTCACTTAAAGCCTTATCAGGAGAGGAAGGTTTCCTGAAGAGGTGCCGAAGCAGTGGGCAATAAGCATGAGACCCTGACGGATCATGTGCCAGTCAATAAAGACCTAATTCCAAGAAAGATATAGTCTGGAACACTATAAGACGTTTAGCAATTGTTTGCTCTACACAGGGCAAAAAGCACTGGCCTAGAAAGTGAGGGGTGGACTTCGGACTACTGTCCTAAAGGAAGTGGAGAGCCAGTTAGAAACTGTCACTTGTTTTCTTGATCCAAGTTCAGACACTATGTCACAGATGGTTCAAGAAATATTTGAACACACTGAGCTAGTTGAAGGGTTTTTTATTAAGAATTCAATGGGCCATATGACCATAGTCTTTCTCTCGCACCAGTCCTACCTAACAGATGAGTCCACACTGCCAGGTTAGTACATACAGCAGATTTCACCCTACTGTCTAAGTTCCAAATAATTGTATGCATGATGACCTAAAGGGAGAACGCCTTCTTTATCTGTGTTCACTCAGGCCTCCCAACAGTTCTCACTCTAGCTAAGGGTTAGCTGTCTAATAGGGGCATTATATTGTGCCTTATAGGCGTGCTGCATGATCAGGTCTCCTTTCTATAATGCCCTTGCTCTCCACTCCATCTCACTTCTTGGTACTCTCCTCTCACTACTTTCCACCTGTCAACTCCACCCTCTGTCACTCCTTCTATTCTCTCCATCCGCCTCCTCTGTCCCTCCGTTGTCTCTCACAGCTTCTATGCCTCACCTCCACCCTTTGATGTTACTACTTCCTTTCTGATACTACCACCATCCTTCAGTCTACAACTCCATCCTCCACACTGCTACTCCCTCCCCTACACTACTCCTCCTTCATCCAATGTACTACACACCCTCCACACTTCAGCACCAACCTCCACACTACTACTCACTCCTCCACACTACTACTATCACTCCCTCACCCACTCGTTTACTCAAACATAATTCTTTCACTCACAAAGACAATCACATACACTCCCTAGACTTTCTCGCCTACCCACACTCATTACATTCTCAAACACACCACAACACAGCACCACTTGCAGTCAGTAACCACCACCTCACCTACTCTAGAAATCACCTCAACAGTCTGCTGCTGCTTCCTTCCTGCTGCTGGTCTCTTGGTCTGCAATCACCTCCTTCTCTAATCTCACCTGAACCACCCTCAATGTCCAGTTCCTCTCTTTATGCCCCCCCCTACCATAGGTTTACTTGACCTAGCCTATTTAGCCATGTCTTCTCTGCCTGGGAGGTGGCACAATCAGCAAAACTGTTATCAGGCTAAGCCCGGACCCTCTTCGCCACGTGGGGTTGCCAGAGAATAGGGATGGCAGCCTTAGGTGTTAAAGTTCATGGTAGGGGGCTGTAGGGGGCTTCATGCTGGGATCCATTATGGTAAGTGCAGTCTGTTTGGGGGTTAGAGCCCTGTTCTTATGTCCATGGCGGTGTAGACAGCGAACTGCTGGTTGCGGTGGGTTGCTGCCTGCAATGGAGAGCGTTGCATGAGTTCTTGTGCAGCTGTGTAGTTGCTGACATACCTCGCTCATTGCTGGGGCTCTTTCTCCAATGGCGCTACACCGGCAATGCTGGATGAAGGAACATTGCCTCCACTTTTTCAGGTTCAGACCTCTGATGACAGGATGCAGACTGTGTGTGGCACTGGAAGGCTGCTCTCTTTTTGGTGCTGTTTATCTTAGCTAGAATCAAGTAGTTGACTCTACAGTCTGGTGAGCGTCATACTCATGAGGCATGGTGCGAGACAAAAAGGTACTGCTTGACAGCATGCTGACGCAAGCGAGGGGGTGGAAACTGGGACCATCTCAACTGCCACTGTCCTCCTCAAGGATAGGACTGGCTTTGGATTTCTCCATGGTAGGCCTGCCACCCCCGGCTGAGAGAAGGTCACATCCTGTCTTTACAAGGTCACAGTTGATTCTGCAGCTAGTGAATGTAAAAGGTGTTAATGGTTCTTCGGAGAGCTGGTGTAGTGGACTTGGGAGAAAAGTGCTTAAAGCGATAATCTGTGTTAACGAAAAGTTTACATTACACAGTGTTTATGCAAATGTATTTTATGTTGGGATTTTTCTGGACACAAATGGCCAATGGCTCCAGATTCATAACAAAGAGTAGAGGTAACATAGGGCATCCTGGTCTCATACCTGACAGGAATTTCATTGACGCAACTCTATTCATGCATAACCTTGTGAATGAATGCTCATACATGGCATGCAAGGCATTGCAGAATCTTTTTCGAAAGTTCACTTTGTCTGGCACCTTAAATAAGTAGGGCCATTTATTATCAAGTTCTTCCTGGGAGCCAAGACATAATAGATCCTCAGGCAATGTATTCAGGTCACATAGTTATATGAGGCCTACTAGTTGGTGGATATCTTTGTCCCCATAGCTTCCCCTCACAGCCTGAGCTTTGCGAATAATTGATATAGTCGTAGTTTCAATCCTTTCAGCTGCCAATGTGGTGATGAGCTTACAATCACTGTTTAGTAAAAAAAAAAAATGGGGCAATGGTTCAAACGGTCTTTAGGGTCTTTAGTTGAAATGTCCAGAACAATAAGTTTAGATGTCTTCATGGAGCTTGTGAAAACCTCTGTGTGGATGTTATGATTGAAGTCTTCGAAGGCTAATGGATCAAGTTAAATTCTCCAGCATGGGGTCTGGCATGGATTCACATGCTCATGAATATTCCCCGTCGTCAGGCTGGGAATCCTCGGTAAAGAAAAAAATCAGTATCAGTTTTGTTTCTGATCTGTCTTTCTTAGTAGTAACCAATCACTGATCTCTGGGTCATACTGCCCCCAGCCAATGACTGCCCTCTCCCTAAGCCCCGCCTGTGGCAGCCATCCTCAGATTTCTACCGCACGCTCAAGTGTTGGGAGTCCTCGTGCTTAGCTCTCGAGTTTTTTGCTGCGTTTTCGCGCTTTTTCAGGAGATTTTCTCATTTTTCGGTTTAATCGAGCCTCAAGCTCCACCGTTTCTACTTCCGATAACGGGGACCCGTTTCGGAATTCTTCTACGCCCTTCAATGGTAAAGTTTTCGTCAAGTTTACGCTTCTTGGAGGATTCTGGAAGATCTGCGGCCTACCTCAACGGACATGGCCTAGGACAAGGGAAGCTCGACGCCCGGATCCAAGCTGTTCAGGTGCTGCCCTGGATGCGGATTACAAAACGTTTTCAAGGAGGACAGCATTCGCGATGTCTCTACTGCCTTCATGAGGACAAGACGCACGTGGAGAAGGACTGTGTGTTCTGCAAGAACCTTTCGGAACGGACCAAACAAGATCGTCGTTCCCGCCTCGCCGCCTGGCTGAAGAAGGGCACAGCAGGTGAGAAGGAGAAGAAAAAGTCTGAGCGGGCTTCTAAGTCCTGTGAGGGCGCCCCGGCGACTGGGGCCCAACAGAAGGCCAAGCACCGCGAGTCCGCGGGCACCGGGAGCGCCGAAAGGTCGTGCTCTTCGGCTGCCAGCCAGGGCGTGACTTCCCCGGCACGTTCAACCACGAGCCAGCGCTCTGGTTCGGGAAAGAGAAAGTCTGAGAACCCGGGTAAACTGTGTTACACTCACCTGGCTCCCACAGGGGCGTCGGTCGACCCGGACTGCTGCGGCCTCCACCCACGTGATGCGTAGTGCAGCGATGACTGACTTTATCTGCCCTCCTAATCTTGTCTGCTTGGCCCGTAGAAATATTCTCCTACAAGTGGAGAGATGGATTTAGCCACTTGTGGATTCAAGTGATAGCAGCCCCACTATCCTCCCCACTAATCACCTCTGAAGCGCCCTCTCAGCAATCTCACCTTATATTCTTGAAGGATGAGCCCTCCATCCTGCGAAGCACGCAGGGGCGCGTTGATGACCAGTTACTTCACTGGCCTGAAGATATTGGAAGAGTTGTAGACGAATCCTGACTCCAAAAGGTCCTGGCGAAGAGCCGTAAGTATATAGTTTGTAAGAGTTCAAAATGTCTGGAATTCACTCCTGTCCAATTCCTATTTTATCTTGCAGCTTTGACCCAATAAGAAAATTGACAGCTGAAAGCGCTCCGGTAAAAGTCTGTGTTACTCAACACTGTCCGGTAAATAATGCCAAGGGTTAAACTTGCTGCTTTCTCCTCATCTTACAGGTGCGGCATAAGAAGATGTGGCGTGCTGATGAATTATACCTCTGGCGGTAAAATCAGGTAAGCATATGGCAGCTAAAGAGATTGTCTCTGTCTGTTCTCTCTGCTCACCTTGTTGGAGACAGCGCCAGATCGAAGAGATGCTGCGTGGAACGGTGAGTATGGCGCGGCGCTGCTGCTGGCGATGCGACGCGTTTAAAACAAAGTCTTTCCTCTGGTTTGAAGATGCGATGAATCCGGAATCAGGTAAGAAATCAGGTAATACTCTTGTTCTAACCTTTGCTTCTTTCCTTCTTTCTAGGTGCTCCAGGTTCGAGGCGGGCGTGGCAGAAGGCTGGATGCTGCTGCTGGCACGGTGAGCGTTATGCTGTTGGATGCAGAATAACGCGAAGCGTGTGCTGCTCTTCAGGCATGGTTTAAATAGCCTCCAAAGTAGTCCCAGGTAGATATTCCTCCCTGACCACACCCGAGTAACAAAATAGTCCCTAAGGTAAAGTAGTCCCTTTCAGGCCTCACATGGGCTTGGATCTTCTTGCAGCATGGTCTGCATCAGGTAAGTGTGCACCTATGAGCCTGGTGCCTATGGCACCAGGACTGATGTCCCATATGAGCCTGGCACCATAGGCGCCAGGACTGAACCCAGACAGCCCCTAGCAGGGGTTGCTGGGTTTTCTCAAGGCAACATGATGCCTGCTCCCGGGGCTGATGGATGTGGTCTGGATGCCCGGGGGTATGCATCATGACAGCACTCACCCTCAAGGCCCCTCCTAAAGTCGTTCCTCCCCTTGGTCCTGGTTTGTCTGGGAAGTCCCGATGGAATTTCTTCACTAATCGTGGTGCATGAACGTGCTCACTAGGCTCCCATGACCTTTCCTGTGGCCCATAACCTTTCCAATCGATTAAGTAAAAAAGTTTTGATTTAACCACCTTGGAGTCCAGGATGTTTTTCACCTCGAATTCAGGTTCTCCATCTATCAAGAAAGGATCTGGTGGTTTGGTTAATCTTGTTCCTGGTTGAACTGGTTTTAAAAGTGAAACATGAAAGACAGGATGAATTTGGATATTTGAGGGTAATTCCAGGTTGACGGCCACCGGGTTGATAATGGCCTTAATGGTGTAAGGTCCCAAATATCTAGGATTAAAAGTCTGAGTTCCTTTCAGAGGTATGTGTTTTGTAGCTAGCCAAACCTGATCTCCAATTTGGTACTGTGGAGTTTCACTTCTATGTAGATCAGCATTCTTCTTGTATTTCTCTTTTGCTTGCTTCAAATGTTCTGTCGCTTCCTTGAAGGCTTGTGTAATAGTAGAATGTAAATTACTAACTGCAGGCATTTCTAAGTGCTGAGGCGAATCGAGTTCTGAGGTTCGAGGGTGGTGTCCATATATGGTATAAAAGGGGCTTTGTCCGGTTCTTGAATGTACAGAGTTATTGTATGCATATTCGGAAATCCATAAAATGTCTTTCCAATTACTTTCGGTCTGGTGAAGCATGAAACGAAGGTACTGTTCAAGGGTCTGGTTGGTCCTCTCCATCTGACCATCGGTCTGGGGATGGTGACTGGTTGATAACCTTACGTCGATTTGCGCCAATTGGAAACATTTCTTCCAAAAATGTGAAATGAATTGACTACCTCGGTCAGAGACCAATACAGAAGGAAACCCGTGTATTCGAAACAATGTTTTCGAGGAACTCCTTGGCCAGGACTGAAGCAGAAGGTAATCCCTTCAAAGGAATAAAGTGGGCCATCTTGAAAAAAAGATCCACGATAACTAGAATGGTGTTAAATCCATTACATGGAGGTAGATCAGTAATAAAGTCTAAAGATAAGGTGTGCCATGGTGTAGGTGGAATATCTAAAGGTTGCAAAAGGCCAGCTGGTCTTTTCTTCTGACTCTTGTTTGGGGCGCAAATGCCGCAAGACATCACAAATGACTTTATATCTTTTCGCCAGGTGGGCCACCAGAATTAATCCGGGCCTTTCTTTACCCAGTCCTGCAGGGCTGCTGGATTGAAGAGTTGTTGGATTTTTAAATTAATTTCTTCTAGTGTCTGTAAAGTAGTTATACCAAGAATTCTTTGTTCAGAAATTATAGGCACCGGCTCCGGGTTCGCATATGCTTCTTCCATTCCTATTCGGGATAAGGCATCTGCCTTGCCATTTTTACAGCCTGGTCGATAAGTGATCACAAAATCGAATTCGGCAAAGAACAATGCCCATCGAAGTTGTTGCGATAATTGGGCTTTGGCTGTTTTTAGATACTGCAAGTTCCGGTGATCGGTGATTACAGTAATGGTATGCCTGGCACCGAGAAGATAGTGTCGCCAAGCCTTAAAGGCGGATTTGATGGCTAATAACTCTTTATCAGTAACCGCATAGTTTAACTCGGGTGCTGAGAACTTTCTGGACCAAAATGCCACTGGGTGAAGTTGACCAGTTTCAGGATCCTTCTGGGACAGGACAGCTCCCATGGCTAAACTGGATGCATCAGTTTCCACTATGTATGGAAGCTCTGGGCATGGATGCTTTAAGACAGGCGCAGACGTGAATTTCGCTTTCAGCTCTTGGAAGGCCTTTTCAGCCTCTTTGTCCACAAGAAACGTTTGTTCTTTTGCAAAAGTGCTGTGATGGGATGTACAACATGTGAGAAGTCCGGAATGAATCTGCGGTAGAAATTGGCAAATCCGAGCATGCTTTGCACCCCTTTAACTGAACTAGGTGATGGCCACTTGAAAATTGCGTCCACCTTTCGTTAGTCCGTTCGGACTCATTTTGGAGTCAAGATAAATTCAAGGAATTCAACTTCTGTAACATGAAAAACATATTTTTCCAATTTTGCTTATAACTTGTGCTGGCGTAGTTTCTCAAGGACTGCACGTACGTGCTTAACATGGTCTGATTCTGAGGAGGAGTACACAAGGATATCGTCTATGTATACAACAACACAGACGTCAATGAGTTCACGAAAGACATTGTTCATAAAATACTGGAAGGCTGCTGGTGCATTGCACAACCCAAAGGGCATCACATGATACTCGAAATAAACCGTACTTGGTGCGAAAGGCCGTCTTCCATTCGTCGCTTTTCTTTACACGTACCAGATGATATGCCCCTCGGAGATCTAACTTAGTGTAGATACAAGCATCCTTTACTTGGTCTAGTAATTCGGGGATCAGAGGCAATGGGTACCAGTTTTTAACCGTAATCAAAATTATTGCGCGGTAGTCTATGCACGTTCTAAGGTCACCTTCCTTTTTTGGCACGAAGAACAAAGCTGAGGATACAGGAGACTTGGAAGGGCGAATGAAGCCATTGGCAAGGTACTGGTCCAAGTATTGTCGTAGGTGAAGGTTCTCAGGTTCCGTAAGGGCATAGATCCTGCTACAAGGGGGTTGTGCACCGGGTATGAGATCGATTTGACAATCGTACAATCTGCGAGGAGGTAAGGTGTTTGCCTGTTCCTTTTGGAAGACTTCCTGGAATACTTGGCATTCTGGAGGTAGTTGCATGACTGCTGTGGTTACTGTGGCCAGGCCTGCGTTCTGATTTTTCTTTGGGTAACAGGTTTGTGCACAATCCGGGAAGGTTATTCTCTTCTCTCGCCAATCAATACAAGGATTATGTGTTTCCAACCAAGGTATCCCCAGTATTATTTGGAACTGTGGGGCTTTGATTAGATCAAACACAATAGTCTCTCTATGCCCATCCTGACCCAATAGTGTCACCTCTGTGGTGGAATGAGTTACAGGCCCAGAGGCTATTTCAGTTCCATCGACTGTGATGATGACATCTGAGGTGGTTTTTCGGCAGAGAGGTAGATTCATCCTGGAAGCCAATTCGTGGTCCATATAGTTCCCTACGGCCTCGCTATCAATGTATGCCCTTACTGCGTGCATACGTGAGGGTTGTCTAGGATCAATTAGGACCATTGGTATGATCAGATGCGAGGTCTGAGTGTCCTTCTTTAAGCTCGGCAAGCGGACCTCTACGCTGGTCGGGCGTGGTTGTTTTCCGAATCGGGCTCTTTTGGACTTTTATCAGCAACTCCTACCACCTTCTTGGGTGGTTTTATAGGGCAATCCTGTAGAAAATGTCATGAGGTTCCACAGTACACACACAATTGCATCTGTCTTCTTCTTTCCCTTTCCTTTTGAGTTAAGGGTCTTTTGATCCCCCCCCTGCTTTGCATAGGTTCTGATGCATCTGTTCCTTTGGGGGCAGTGTTGGATTTAACCAATACCCGATTTTCGAACTTAGCTCGATCAGCCTTTCTATTCTGGAGTCGATGATCCAGCTAGACCACTAAGTCTATAAACTCTGCGCAATCCTGAAGTGGGTTCACAACTTGAGCCAAGACGTCTTTAAGTTCTCCCCGAAGTCCAAGATGAAACAATGTAATTCGTTTTTCCTCAGGCCATCCGGTTTCCACTATCAATCTATTGAAGGTTGCGATATAGGTTAGCAGATCCTGGTTACCCTGTCATAGGGACAAAAGTTCGTTATCCAGGGCCTGTCCTTGGGAGTGCCGGGCAAATAGTCTTTCCACGCTCGTTTGAAAGCCCTGAAAATCCCGAAGAATTGGGTCATCCTGAGTAACTAGTGGAATTGACCAATCAGCTGCGCTGCCACTGAGATATGATAATACAAAGGCTACCTTGGCTTGATCGTTTGGGAAGGCACTTGGTCTGCATAAAAAGTGCAAGCGGCATTGGTTCATAAACACGGCAAACCTTTTGGGATCTCCGGCAAAGCGTTCGGGTGCAGCTAATAGAATATTTCCTGGTAGGTTTATTTGCACAGGGTTATTCGATAACACAGGAGCTGGTTTCCCCCAGAACCAGTTAGGGGTGCTTGTCCAGCTTGAGTTTGCAGCAGTTGTCTAGCGAGATCATCTGTGCGCTCCTTCGATACAATTAGTTCTCTTCTGAGGGCATTAGTCTCTTGGCGAGCGGAGTGCACTTCCGCCCTAAGTTCCTCCAAAAGTTGGGCCATTTGGTCGGTTTCGGAGGTTTCCATAATGCCCGGGTGGGGATTTGTAGATAGGCTTCGCTTTCTGTTACGCTCACCTGGCTCCCACAGGGGCATCGGTCGGACCCGGACTGCTGCGGCCTCCACCCACGTGATGCGTAGTGCAGCGATGACTGATTGGATCTGCCCTCCTAATCTTGTCTGCTTGGCCCGTAGAAATATTCTCCTACAAGTGGAGAGATGGATTTAGCCACTTGTGGATTCAAGTGATAGCACCCCCACTGTCGTCCCCACTAATCACCTCTGAAGCGTTCTCTCAGCAATCTCACCTTATATTCTTGAAGGATGAGCCCTCCATCCTGCGAAGCAGCAGGGGCGCGTTGATGACCAGTTACTTCACTGGCCTGAAGATATTTGAAGAGTTGTAGATGAATCCTGACTCCAAAAGGTCCTGGCGAAGAGCCGTAAGTATATAGTTCGTAAGAGTTCAAAATGTCGGGAATTCACTCCTGTTCAATTCCTCTTTTATCTTGCAGCTTTGACCCAATAAGAAGATTGACAGCTGAAAGTCTGTTTTACCCAACACTGTCCGGTAAATAATTCCAAGGGTTAAACTTGCTGCTTTCTCCTTATCTTACAGGTACGGCATAAGAAGATGTGGCGTGCTGATGAATTGTACCTCCGGCGGTAAAATCAGGTAAGCATATGGCGGCTAAAGAGATTGTCTCTGTCTGTTCTCTCTGCTCACCTTGTTGTTTCTTGTCCCCCTTAGGTGCCGGGATTCGGCGATGTAAAGATGGAGACAGTGCCAGATTGAAGAGATGCTGCTTGGAACGGTGTGTATGGCGCAGCGCTGCTGCTGGCGATGCAACGCGTTTAAAACAAAGTCTTTCCTCTGGTTTGAAGATGCGATGAATCCGGAATCAGGTAAGAAATCAGGTAATACTCTTGTTCTAACCTTTGCTTCTTTCCTTCTTTCTAGGTGCTCCAGGTTGGAGGCGGGCGTGGCAGAAGGCTGGATGCTGCTGCTGGCATGGTGAGCGTTACGCTGCTGGATGCAGAATAACGCGAAGCGTGTGCTGTTCTTCGGGCGTGGTTTAAATAGCCTCCAAAGTAGTCCCAGGTAGGTATTCCTTGCTGTTAGGCAGAAACCTGTGCAGTTCCCTCTGGGACCACTGCAAAAGATTTAAGACTACAGGTGTTTGGCAGTAAACCCACTTGGTAGCAGTCTGTACCACCCAGATTTACCTGGTAGCTGTGGCTGAGCAGTCAGACTTCCCTCTAGAAGAGTTAGGCATTATATAGAGCATACATAATAGGTACAGAGGCACAGTAGTACAAGCAAACACTAACCAGAGCTAGGTGTAAAAGTATATAATTATTTATTTAAAAGACACACTCATAAATTACACTAGCACAGAAAAGGTAAGTAAGTCAAAACACAGTCACTATTACTTATATGTACATCCCTAGTTATTTGTTGGACAAGTCTAAGTTAACACCACTTATTTCCAAACAGAGGTGAGCGCTTAACGTTAGATGGCACTCCAACAAGTTAGTTAAAAAGGGAGGGAAAAGGCAGAAGTAATGAAAACAGCAAGGTAAAACACTTTTCAGAGATTCACAGTAAGTTTAGAAAGGCAGCCTATTGCGGAGCAAGGAAGTTCGGTTGCCAGGCCCACTCTAGGGAAAGCCAGGCGAAAAGATGTCCAAGATCACACAATGTCACAAGTCTTTACAGGTGAGTAGGAAAGGTTTTACCAAGTTTAGAAAAGTTTAGTTAGGGTGTCCCAGGCTTACCCAGGTTCGAGAGCCCAGGGCTAAATCTACCCCGTACAATCGGTGGCAAGGGAAGCCGGGCGGAACACGGTACCTTTAAAATGGAAAGGATCCTCCAGCGGTGGCAGTTGTTCCTGGTAGTGGGTGCAAGTCGAGGCGTCGTCCAGAGGAAGAGAAGATCTCGACGTGGAGGAAAGCTGAAGGTCGTTGCACTACCAGGGAAGAAACCAGCCGTGGATTTTTCCGGTTAAAAGGATGTTACCCCTCTTTCGCAGTTGAGGTAAAAAGTGGTATCCCGGTTGCCGGGGTGCTTGGCACAGGCAAGGCGGCCACGAGATGCTTCAGGGAGGCGAAAAAGAAGGCAGAAACTGGTTGTCTCCACCAGTCAAGGGAAGAAGACTCTCCCGGCTGGAGATCTCCGCTGTCGTTGGGAAAAGTAGTGAGACGGTTCCGCAGGGCTCCACCGGTGGTGTCGTCTTGGCAGGTCGGCTCGGCTTCTCCCTCTTTGGCTTCTTAGGTCCTGTGGCGACTTCTGAAGAACCAGTCCCAAAAACCCTGCTTTTATGCAGCAAACCCCCATTCATACAGTCTAGCTGTCACTCAAACATGCTAAGTGGTGAGCGGGGCGGCTCACCACTTGGGCCAATCACACCAGAGTGCGACATGAGTTGGCAAGGCAACTCAGTCCAGGGTGCCTAAACCCCCTCCCACACCCCCTGTGGTACCCAGATAGAATGGCACCACTTTGGAGGGCTTCTGTGCAGCAGCCCGCCAAAAGTGGAACAAAGGCTCGACTCGGGTTCAGGGTTACTGAAGTGAACCTAGACGCCATTTTGGCGGCGAGTTCTGGCAAAAAATCCCAACCGGTGAATTTATATTAAATAAATAAACCGGCGGTATCTTTAACATTGCACCAAAAAGTGGTGCATTAAAATCAATGGGAAATCCATTGGGAAATATTCCGGTGGAATATTTCCGTGGTATCCACTGCCACCAGCCAGAAACTCGGCGAGGGGGGACGGGACAGTACCCCCTCGACAACAGACCCAGGGGCAATTTAATTGCCCCTACCAGTACTTCCAGAGTATGATGGTTTGTAATGGTTAAGTTCCTAAATTAAGACTAGTAAAGTCAATGGTGACTTTACAGACCCAGGGAGACAGTAGTCAGTCCCAGGGTGTGGAGTCTATGTTTGGGGGTCACTAAGACACCCCTGTGTTACTGCACTGAGGGTGCTGTGTAACACACATTCAAAAACCAATGATAGCCTATGGGGAAAAAATACCCCATAGCCCATAAGCACATAGCAAGTCACAGAAACACTCCCAAGTCATGTCCAAGAGTGAGGGTAAAAGAGTCTCACTCTTGGCAGGAGAAAAAAATAAACCCCAAAAATCCAGCAAAGCTGCTGGGGGACTCACTAGGTTAGGAAATTCAGCCTAAACAGAGAATTCTCCCTAACACTTACCGACCACACCCGAGTAACAAAATAGTCCCTAAGGTAAAGTAGCCCCTTCCAGGCCTCACATGGGCTTGGATCGTCTTGCAGCATGGTCTGCATCAGGTAAGTGTGCACCTATGAGCCTGGCGCCTATGGCGCCAGGACTGATGTCCCATATGAGCCTGGCACCATAGCCGCCAGGACTGAACCCAGACAGCCCCTAGCAGGGGTTGCTGGGTTTTCTCAAGGCGACATAATGCCTGCTCCCGGGGCTGATGGACGTGGTCTGGATGCCCGGGGGTATGCATCATGACAAGCTGCTGGAGCGGCCCCGGTCGATCTCGAAGGGGGAGCGAGACGCTGACCCTCCCACCAAGGCGAAGGCCCAGGACGCACCTAAGGTGGTGAGGGCTTTGATCCAGCCGACAAAGGCCTCTATCGAAGTGGTCGTTGTGACCCTGGCGAAGCCGGCTGAGACTACGCCAGTGGAAACGGCCTCTGGGCCCAGAGTATCCCTGCCACCGCGGAGGGAATCCTCTTTCCAGCCCATCGTTAAGACCCCCGTGAAGTCCCTGGCGGAAAAAGAGGGGGGGGCCGGTGGCCATTACAGACTCAGAATCAGCCTCTGAGGAGGAGCTGGTGGAAACCGAGAAGAGCCTCAACGAGAGGTTCATAGGCCTCAACGAGAGGTTCGATCCCAGGGGATGTGATCAAAGATAGCGACGATGGCGACAAAGAGGGCCCAGTAGAGCGGCCATCTCGTCCGTCGCAGCCATTACCCGAGCCCCAGGATAGCTCGGCGGCCATTTTGTTGGTGATCCAATCCTTATGTACCGAGATAAGGACGAGATTACCACGGACCCCGACGGAGGATCCAGAACCAGGCCCGTCGGGAAACCCTCCGAACAAGCAGAGGAGAGTCCACCCCTCTCCGCCCTTCGTGCCTGCGAGGCCTGTGGACCCCTCATCCCCCTCGCCGGACCCTAGAGAGGATACGGCGACGGATACAGTGACGGGGACGGACGGCGATGGCGGGGATGACACAGCAGACATCCTGTCATCACCCCCCCCTCGGGCTTCTCCAGCCGACGAAATGGACTCCTTTCACGCCATAATAACCAGGGCATCCGAGCTCTTCCAGCTCTGCCCTGATGAACAAAAAAAGATAGGATTTCTTTACCAACGACGAGAGGCCAAGAGGAAGACGGTCCTCGCGGTGCCTTTGCTCGACGACATCTGGGGCGTGGGGCCTGCTGTCCTCAAGAACCCTTCCACGACACCCGCGAAGAGGGACAGGTACGAGAAGAAGTACCGAGTCCCCGATGCCGCCCCCTTGTGCCTCAGGGCCCAGCCCACGCTGGACTCTGTCGTCTCTGCAGCGGCTAAGAAGACAGCAGCGGGTGCGGCAGCTTCAACTTCCACTTCCCCGCCGGACAGCGTGGGCAAGAAGTTGGACTCCATGGGACGATGAGTCCTCTCATCGGCGGCGACGACGATTAAGGCAGCCAATGCCTTAGTGCTCATGGCCAGCTACGACAGGGAGCTCTGGTTCAAGATAGCTTCCCTGCTAGACTTCCTACCTGACGACATGAGGGCGGAGGCCCTACAAATGCTGCAGGAAAGCGAGGTGGCGTCCGATCACGCCATAACGGTGGCAGCGGACATTGCCGATACCGGATCTCGCCAACTGGGCAACAGGGTTTGCCTCCGACGACGAGGATGGCTCAAGGCGACAGACTTTCGCCAGGACGTCCAGAGCAGAGTGTTGGATATGCCGTTCGACGGCAACAACCTTTTTGCTAAGGCGATGGACGAGTCTCTCCAGGCCATCAAGACCGACTCGGAGATGGCCCAGGACCTAGGGGTACTTCAACAGCGACGGCCCTTTCGGAGCTCTGGAGGAAGACAGGGTGCCTCCAAAGGATCCAGCGGTGGCTCTTCTACATACCGCCAGGCGGCCCGGTCCACTTGCCAGGAGGCCTACAGAGGTCGCGGCAAGCAAGGGGATCCCGCCGTCATCGCCACGGAGGCCAAGGCGGCAAGGCCGCCTTCAAGCAAGACTGACCCGGCCGTGTCGTCGGGCCCCCACCGAAGCACCCCGGTGGGAGACAGGCTGACGAAGTTTGTCAGCGTGTGGGAGTCCATCTCCACCGAACGCTGGGTGCTTTGACACCCTGGCCAACGGGCACTGGCTGGAATTCCAAAAGAAGTGCCCTTGCATTCCTCCCGTGGCCAGGAAGGAGAATCACATCCCTCAACTGCTGTTGGAGGTAAGGGCGATGCTCAAGAGAGGTGCCATCGAGCTCGTCCCGAGGAGGCTCCGGGGCACCAGAGTGTACTCAAGGTACTTCCTCGTCAGAAAGAAGACAGGCAGTTGGCGCCCCATCCTGGACCTGCGTCGGTTAAACAAATACATCAAGGCGCAGAAATTCAGGATGGTCACCCTCCAGCACGTGCTGGGACAGCTGGAGGAGGGCGACTTCCTATCGTCGTTGGACCTGGAGGATGCTTACTTCCACATCCCCATTCTAAAAGGGCACAGGAAGTTTCTCAGGTTCGTGGTTCAGGGAAGCCACTACCAATTCAGAGCCCTACCGTTCGGATTAAAGTCGGCACCCAGGGTATTCACCAAGTGCCTGGCACAAGTGGCGGCGCGGCTGCGCCTGCAGGGGATCCACATCTACCCCTACCTGGACGAATGGTTAATCCGGGCAAGGACAAGAGAACTCACCGTCGAACACACAGCGAGGACCGTCCGGCTGCTCACGGAACAGGGGTTCGCCATCAACTACCCCAAATCCCACCTGGTTCCGTCTCAAGTAGCACTGTTTCTGGGAGCGAAGCTCGATACAGTGGGGAAATTAGCCTCCCCATCAGAGGAGAGGACGAAGACCATCCTGGGCAAGGTGCGGCGCCTGCTTGCCACAGACGTGGCCAGGGTGAGGTCCATCAAGTCCCTCCTCGGGATGATGTCCTCATGCATCTATCTTGTACCCCTTTGCAGAGTTCGGATGCGTCCGCTACAGGAGTTCCTCGACGCCTGCTGGTTTCAGGCGACGGGCTGCTTCGAGGACAGGATCCCTCTCGACGAGGAGTTCCGTCGGGCGATCCTATGGTGGGGTACCCATGCTCACCTCACTACAGGTACGGGCTTTCAAACCCCGGCGTTTCAGGAGACGGTGACGGCCGCCTCTCTGGAGGGTTGCGGGGCCCACACCAGAGTTCTCCACGCAAGAGGCCTTTGGCTCCCGGAGGAGAGGTCTCTCCACATCAACATTCTGGAGCTCCGAGCAGTGTTCTGGGCGCTCAAGTCGTTCCTTCCGTACCTCAAGGACAAAGTGGTGAGGATCTTCACCGACAACACCACCATGATGTTCTACATACGGTACGGAAGCAGGGGGGCACCAGATCCCCAGCCCTATTCAAGGAGGCCCAGGATCTGTGGCACTGGGCCGTCGCCCAGGGGATGTTTCTGGTTCCCTTCCACTTGGCAGGAATAAAAAACACCATTGCTGACTCACTCAGCAGGGAGCTGCGCTCATGCCATGAGTGGGAACTACATCAGGACCAGGTGGATCGGCTCTTTTGACGATGGGGCAAAGCCCGGATCGACCTTTTCGCGACGGCAACGAACTCCAAGTGCCAGAGGTTCACCAGCAGGTTCCCGCAGCCGAGGAGCATGGGCGATGCTTTCTCGTTCCCCTGGGACGGCCTGTTTTTATACGCGTTCCCTCCGTTGCCATTGCTGCTCCGCCTCATCAAGCAGCTCAAGAAGTCCAGGTGCAGAATGATCCTCGTCGCACCGGCGTGGCCGAGGCAGATCTGGTTCCCGGACCTTCTGGACTTGTCAACGTCCCCACCAGTCAAGCTGCCGGCGGACGTGGATCTTCTCCCCAGAGAAGGGGGCGCCATTCTCCATCACAACCCACAGTTGCTGAACTTGCAGGCCTGGCTCCTGCAGCACTAGAGTTTGGAGGGTACGATATCCCATCTGACTGCAGAGAGGTTCTTGCAAAAGCAAGGGCGTCCTCAACTCTTAAATGTTAACGGTCATAAGTGGAAGAGGTTCTCTGTCTTGTGCCGTGCACAGAAGATTAACCCTCTGCGGATTAGGGCCCCTTAAGTACTGCTGTACCTACTGTCGCTGGCCAAAGCTGGACTGGCTCACACCTCCATCAAAATACATCTGGCTGCCATCTCCCGATATACCAGGACTACGGGACGGGCGTCCTTGTGGTCTCATCGCCTGGTGAAGGAATTTATGAAGGGACTATTCCGATCGTTCCCGCTGGTGAAGGCTCCTGCCCTGGCGTGGGAGCTTAATGTGGTGCTGACCAGGCTCATGGGGGCACCATTCGAGCCTATGCATTCGGCGCCTTTGAAGTTCCTGTCATGGAAGACAGCGTTCCTTGGGGTCATCACCTCCGCACGGGAGAGATCCAGGCCCTATCTTGCAAGCCTCCATACTTGACTTTTCATGACACAAGGGTGGTGCTGAGGACGCACCCCTCCTTCATGCCCGAGGTGCCATCGGACTTCCACCTCAACGAGCCCTTGGTGTTACCAGTTTTCTTCCCGTCGCCTTCGACGCCGGCCGAGAGGACTTTGCACTCGCTGGATGTAGCTAGAGCGCTGAAGTTCTACGTGGACCGCACAAAGAGTTTTCGGAAGATGTCACAACTGTTTGTGAACTTTGTGTCTGTGAATCAAGGAAAGGCTCTCTCGAAGACTTCCATTTACAGATGGCTCTCTGGCTGCATCATGCACTGTCACCTGTTGGCTAACCGACCGCTGCCCGGCCGTCCGAGAGCCCATTCGACCAGAGCGATCGCTGCTACCACAGTGTTCCTGTCTGGTGTGCCCCTGCTGGACATCTGCAGGGCTGCTACGTGGAGGTTGATGCACACCTTCACAAGATTCTACTGCGTCAATCGGGACTCCAGGGAGAAGTCCAGGGTCGGCCAAGCAGTGCTGCGCAACCTGTTTGCCTAAGGTGAGCCTGGGGAGGAGGTAAGAGTTGCTTAATGTTAATGTTGAGCCTTTGCCACCTCCCGTGGTTGTGCATGTGTATACTGCTATGTATTCTTTTATTCATGAGCATGTGAATCCATGCCAGACCCCATGCTGGAGAAGGAACGAGTTACTTACCTGTAACTGTTGTTCTCCAGCATGGGTCTGGCATGAATTCACATGCGAACCCTCCCGCCTACCCCTCTGCGGCTCTTCACTTGGTCATACTGACACTTTGCGTGCTACCAAATCTGAGGATGGCTGCCAGAGGCGGGCCTTAGGGAGAGGGCAGTCATTGGCTGGGGGAAGTATGACCCATAGATCAGTGATTGGTTACTACTAAGAAAGACAGATCAGAAACGAAACTGATTTTTTTCTTTACCGAGGATTCCCAGCCTGACGACGGGGAATATTCATGAGCATGTGAATCCATGCCAGACCCATGCTGGAGAACAACAGTTACAGGTAAGTAACTTGTTCCTTATGTATGCTTTTGAAAAGCCAGCAGAGAAATGGTCCGAGCCTCGGCACTTTCCTACGTGTGAAGATTTAATGGTTCCCATAACCTCCCCAGCAAGCCACATTCTTTTCGACTGAGTTTTGGGAGTTGTATTGAAGCATATAATCTTTCTTCATTGGCTGTGCAAGACTCAAAGATGCTGAACAGTTTAGCATATTAGTCCACACAGCATTTATTCATCTCCTAATGTTTTGTGATTGTTGCACCTGTGCTTGAATTAAGGCATAAGATGACTTTGCTGTTGTAGGGTTAGAAAACTCGGGTATAGCTCCTCCATATTCTCTAATTAATAGAGAGACACTGAAAGACTGAAATATAAAATCATCAGATTTTAAAGAAAGCTGAATATTCTCTTTTTCAAACTAAGGAAAGATGGAGGAAGGGTGAAGAGAGGACGCCAGCGATTTGCTCACAAGTTAAACCAGTCCAGTCTGATTCTCTTCTTATATTTGTTTACAATAAAATCTCTTCAAAGTGCATAGAGAAATGTAATGGGGGATGAAGGATTTGAGGGGGAGTTATTGTGTACAAACATCAATATGAGAAATTAATTGGAAGAATTTCATTGATTTACATGAAGATCTGAGATCAGTTATGCAGATATTGTTAATTTAAGCTTTTAGATAATGGAAACAGTTGTATTTTATGAATACAATTATTTTAATGGTATGATCCTCTATTTCCTATAGATTATGCTCCTGATGGGATTAATTGTATGCCCAAAAACATCTGCATAATATTCAGAGATTATTGATATTTAATCATAAAAAAAGGATTTTGGACCATCTTTCTTTAACTGGTTACTGGATATCAACAAATGAATCAGTTTGTTTATGAAACCAGATATTGTAGGCAGTGTGTATTTTGTAGACAAATCTACCGTACATGACAATCCTGAATGACTCATTGGGCCTCATTACAGTTTTGCTGATGCAGGAAAAGTGAAAACACAAGTTTGTCAGTTGGGGGGGTCACTGATTTATCTCTAGCCAAGAGCTGGAGGTAAATCAGCCCCCCAGTGGCAGATACATGGTGGAATTACCAGTGCTGGTGATACCGTCAATCCCCTTCATGGTGTTCTATGGGACACCATGGAATGGGGATTTACCTCCCTTTCTGCCACCTGTAATATCCTGGTCTGGTAATACTGTGATATCAGGCAGCGGAACCATTAGGGCAGTTTCCCGGTATCCCACTGGAATTACCCACGGGATACCAGGAAACTTGTAATGACCCTAATTGTATAGTGTCCTTGATCGGATGCAATCTTTGCCATTTTGCTACACATGAACGTGTTTTAGAATGCAACTTCTATAGTGTAAAGAAGGCATGGCATCAAACAGTAAGACAGACACAAGTGATTACAGTTAAAGGGTGTTTATTGAACTTCAATTGGGTTTGAAAACGCCTATCTAATCCTATATCTAAAGATGGGAGCAAGCTACGACCATCAAATAATAATAACACAGTCTTTATCAACTCTGTCTAAATAAAAGGGCCTATACTTGCATTGTTATAATGTAAAGCACATTGGATTAAAGCACTATATAAACACAATAAATACAAATACAAATATACTAATAAACCTATTGCCAATCCTTACCTCTAAATACAAATATTGTGGGACACAATGATATGCAAAAGAAAAGTGTTCAAGAAATGATATGTCAGGATATTCAAGCCGTTGGCTTCCCTTGCTCACGTTTTCTGCACGGGACAAGGCAGCACACTCAAGCTTAGCACACTCTCTGGCTTCTCTAGCATGAGGATGCAGTTCAAAACTCCAACTTCGGGGCCTATTGTGCCAAAGTCTCTTTGCCATTCAAAGTCTCTTATTTCACAGTGGAACGTGACAAACATTAAAGTTCCTTTCTTCTTTAGGATTTCACATATATAACTTCTCAGGTGATTTACTGTTCACCCCAGATCCCACTCCGCCGGGCTCAGACCCACTTTAACACAAAACCTTCAATTGTTCTCCCTTGCCGGGCTCAGACCAAATGTATCTACTTTCAAAACTTTCTCTACTTTTGCCACTTCTCGGCTGGATACCTTACAGAGACATTCGATTGAGCACCCACGAGGTGTCGGACCACTCTGTCAAAGGTATTGTATCTTGCTATTAAAGTTCTTGTTCAAATGTTCTTCTCTCGTTAAATTGCCGTCTCAAAACTGCTGTTTCCTTGTGTGCTTCACCTTGTTCAGAGTGTGCTCTTGTGCTCCGTCTTTTACCCATGTGGGAAAGCTTAATGGAAGTCAGGTGTGTGTGATGGTCAGACAATTGCCTGACCTCGCCTGACCATGCTATACTGCTTGGGTGTTAGTCTGTTTTCTCCCATAGCGGGCTGTCTGTGTGAAAGTGTTTGTGTTATAAAAGGGGCGGGGTGCAAAGTTCCTAAATATCCGACCTGGTAGGATGGGGTAAAGGTGTTACAGGGAAGGGGATACTGCGTCTCGCCATCCAGTGTCCCATTCCCACTCCCTGAAGACCCCTTACCCAGGTGATCCTCCCGCACTGGTCCACCCCCAGGAACTGGATCCAAAAGTGATGGCCGTGTCCTGGCCACCTGGGTGACAGATCTCAGGGACTAGTGGGTAAGACACCTTTTGGTTTTTCACAATAGTCATCTGTTCAAGTAGTTTATTTAACATAGGCATGGCAGACTTTTAGCCTCCAACCACTTTTTTTAATAAGATACTCAGGAAATATCAGACAGTCTTTATAATGGTTGTCCCTCACTACACAAGACAGAGTCAGTTATTTGACTTTTTAATGCCCAACAAAAGTAAATGTTGGGCAGTTGGAAGTTACATAGTTGGCTCTTGATAGTTTGAGGTATCAAGGCCATGTCTTGCTTTAAGAGGTATTGCATGGCATCATAGCAGCTAGGAGAAGGAAGATTCTATAAGCCAATATTGTTACAATCCATTTTCCTGTACATGGCTTATACGTGGGGGAAGATCCCTTATTATCAACAAAATTGCGTATTCATTATTTTGATCCTTTCTTGGCCAATTAATATTTAGCAACGCAGTATGTGGGAATTGGGAAACCTTTTCAATTTTCCCGATGGCAACCTGAACATGGACCTTGGTTTGAGGTTCTAAATGAAGGGATGAATAAGTTTCCTCCATGCCTATAATAGCCCACTTGGTCGTATCTGAATTTGGTGTTGGCTAAACCAATGGGTTATGTATTTTAGCAAAAAGCATATCTGTTGTTTTACATTCTTTACATTCAGTAAGGTATTGTCAGTGGCCAGAATAAACTTTTTAATCTCTGTACAATGTAGACTTGACATATTTGGATCTTCTTTGGGGAGGATGCCCCGAGGCTGCAAGCAGACCGCTGTCTGCTGGTTTGTTTGTTTGTTTATTTGTAATGTGCACCAGACCCAGGGGTATCAAGGCGCAGAGGAACAGGAGGAAATATGAATACTTTCAACTTATAGTTACACAGGTTACATAAGAGGTATACAACATTTTACAGATAAAATACAATTAGGAGGCTGTGTGCCAAATATATACATACCGTGGGAGTAAGCTGTGTGTAATTTACATAAATTACAAGGTTGAAATTCAACATATACTAAGCTTTGCAATATCTATTTACAGTAAGATCTAGTGGGTAATGCAGTGAAGCATTAAGACGGAGGTCAGTCACTGGGGCGATTTAGTGGTCTTTATCTCTAAGCCATTTGATTGTGTTATGTCTGAAGTTCAGAAACATTTGATCCACCCTCAGGGAAGGGGGGAGGGAGTTCCATAACTGGGCTGCTTTGACCGGGAAACTGCTCCCTCCGGCTTTTGTCAATTTAAACCTAGGTATGACTAGGCAGTCTGTGTTAGCAGTCCTGGTGGGACGGCTAGAAGTTTTTCTGTTAATTCTCTCCATAAGGTAGCGAGGTGCAGCATTGTTCAGGCATTTATGAGTTAACAAGGCAGTTTTGAGCAGGATTGTCGCTGGTGGACAGCCATTTATTCTGTCTCCTTGCCTCTGAGATGTGCTCTTTTCCAGCAATGCCCTGTGCCGCTCTCAAAGCATTATTCTGGAGAATTTGGATCTTGTTAACAATGTACTTGCTAGCGCCCAGGTACAGGAAGTTGCAATAGTCCAATTTGGACAAGATTTCGATCGGGCCAGTATGGTGCAGATATTCTTGGAGAATTCAGAGGCCGAGGAATTGACCTGTTTAGCAAAAGTGATGGTGGATTCTAGGTAGAAACCTAGAGTTTTTACCTCTTTAGCAACTTTAATGACGTTGCCATCAATGTTAAAAGAGGTGTATTTGTGGCCAAGTTTATTGAGGTTGAATGCAGTCCCCAGAATGAGGAGCTCAGTTTTGTCATCATTCAGGCATAGACCGTGGGCAGCCATCCATGCCTGGATGATGAGGTAGATTTTATTTACCAAGGCCAAATCCTTGTCATAATCTCCGGTAAGCGGTATGAGAATTTGGGTATCATCTGCATACTTGGTGTAGGTGATACCAAGAAGGTCTAGATCATTGAAAAGGGGCTTAGTAAATATATTGTACATTGTGGGTGAGACACAGGAACCCTGTGACACAGCACATGTAATAGGAATGGGATCTGCTGTCGCTGATGGCGAGAAGACTCTCATAGTCCTGTTGCTCAGAAACGATTGGATCCAGGATATGGCATCCTGTGAGAAGTGAGCTGCTGAGTCGAGGTGATTGCATAAAACTTTATGGTCCACCAGATCGAAGGCGGGCGAAAGATCCAGGAGAAGTAGCAAAACTGTGTTCACCCTGTCCTTAAGTTCGTTGATCTGGGTTTTAAGATCAATCAGCGCAGTTTCAGTGCTGTGTTGGGGTCTGAAACCCGATTGGCGGATTCCCAGGAGCTTATTCAACTCTAGAAACTTCTGTATCTGGAGATATGCCACCCGGTCTAAGATTTTAAGTAAGAATGGCAAATGGTGTTTGCAAAGAGATGTGGAGGAGAAGGCGTTCCCTCAATGCATACATGTGTCTATGTCATTCCAGCCACCCTGCTTTGCGCAACGGACCAGGGCTGCGAGTGGGTTGTTGCCTGCTGCATTTGCAGAGTACAGCCAGATGGAGGAGGAGTGCATTTCCTTGGTGCGTAACTGCTGCCATTTCATTTCAGGCCACCCATATTTTATCTAATGTACGTTCCTTTGCAATCAAAAGAGCATAGTTCTTTCTTGCATAAATACATTATATATAAATAAAGTAAAATCCTACACGTTTTGTCACTTCAGTAATTCACATATGCAGAAGCACTTTTTGTATTTATATCTTGATATATGAACTTTATATGTATATTCATTGCACTCAGCACTTGTGTCTGATACTATCAATTAACTCGTTGTGCTGTGCTGTTGAATTTGACTCCATTCGTTTGAGGTGGCTGAAGAACCTTTGAACCACTCTAATTTTTTTCTGAAAATCTTTGAGGATCCTTGGAAGTAAAAGTAACAAAGTGTGGAGCAATTGCAGTCCAGGCAGCCTGGATGGACGTGAAAGGGTTGATCAGTTGACGTGGGGTAAATGGTGCAGTGGTGACTTCTGTCCTGTACTCGAATATGCCTGAAAGCTGCTCTCTTCCCCCTCCTGGTGTTCAGGTTTTTTTTTATGCTCTATGGACTAGTGCTTCCAACCATCTTTATTGCAACTATCCTTTTAGGCAAATGTAGTGATTTTCAACACGCTTATCTTTTATGAGATGGATGCGAATTCTGCTTTATACCCACTACATGGCGCTGATTAGAGAGCTGATCTTTTATTCGGTGTCCTCCAACTACAAGTTGTTTACTTGATCATAAGAAGCACAGTCTCTTTGCAGGTGGAGGAAAGTTCAGATTAGTACCTTTGAAACCCTGTCGGCATGACCGCAAGTTGTGAAAACGGATCCATGATTATGCTTTTTATGTAACTCCCTTCTGCTCATTTAGGACCCTGGTTCCCTGTCTTTGTGATGTTATGCTCAGAAGTATGTGTGATTGGGAAAAGAAAATCTATTGCTTACTCAAATCCTAAGGCAGGCAAAAAGCCTAAAAAGGCTATGACTATGGGGCTGCTTATACAGCCCCAGAAATGTTCATTGGATGCTTACCTAAAAACAATAACTGGGAACATTGAATTAAAAAACAAAAAACAAAGTTGAAAGGGCTTGAGAACAGAACAGGAAAGAATTAATGAACTTCTAGTAAATCTGAATAGTAAATCAAGCATGGAGGGCCATCCAAATACTGATGGTTTCACCACTACTGCCCTATCAAGTATCACCAAGGACTGTGTTTTAGAAGACACTGTGCCTCATTCCGAGGTCGGCAGTAACCGACCGGTGGGTTGCCGCTGACCCGGAAACACCAAAGCCAACGCCTGACTTCCCGCTGCCACTGGGACATTACAAGTTCCGGCGGCACGGGGAGTCAGGCGGCAGATTTAGTAACTCCCCATTCCCGTGGAGTCCCAAAGGACTCCATGAGAGTAGGGAGACGGAAGCACCGACACCATTGCTAACAGTGCCGGTGCTTCTGTGAAAGGTCTGACTGCAGGGGCCATTGAGCCCGGCAGGTCTGACCCTGCAGGCACACTTGTGGTGTGGCGATCCGGAAACAAGGGTGGTGGTAAGCTTACCGGCACTCTTGGTGCCGGTCCGCCGCACTTGGAATGAGACCCAGTGTTTTTTAACTAAGGAGCTGTAAGAGAGCAAACTCTTGCTACTTAGACTATGGCCGTGGAGACTGGCCAGGAGTTGGTGCACACTAGCTCTTTGTCATTGCAGGGATGTCGGATACAACATCCAGTTATTCCAGAGGACTCTCAAATCAAGCAAGGGCAGAAGGGGATCAGTCTTCTAACTATAGGCACAAAGGCTAAGGATTAGACGACGGCCGAGAATTGGCACCAAAATATAAAAAGCAAGAGGCACATGAGAACCTTTTGTTTATTTTAGCTAGGGTTTTAAACACACATTTTTTATTTCTTTGTTTATTATAGATGACATAGTATGCTCATTACAGAACCAAATTGATTTCTTTACTAGTGATCAATTTCCTAAACTGGACATGTCCAATTCTGTCACGCTTCCAACCCAGAGGGGTGAACCCTTGTTGGTAGATATCCACAATGCTAATCTACCGCCACTGCCAGCTCTAACACAAGCCACCTTGTAAGAGGATTCAATTCAACACTACAGCTAAGTCAATGCCTAGTCTGGGATACTGAATGGAAACCCTTATTGATATATCTTTATGTCCAGTTCATGCGTGCTGGATGACTACCCCTATATAACACCCCTCTCTTGGAGTCCCCCTGACCCCACTGAGCCAAGAAGTAGTTCTGTTTTGCAAGTTTAAAAGGTTTATTTGATAATTTAAACAATAGATATATATATCACACTTTATAATAATTTAATAATTGAATATGACACTTAATATGAGCAGTAATCAATAATGGATAGTCTGGCACACTTGTGAATAGGAACAGAAGAATAAGGTGGTAGAGAATGCTTTATATAAGTTCAGATGGATGTAATGTTGAATGAAAATGCAATACAGAAAATACTCGATATGATTTCAACAAAACAATGTAATCACTTTTCTCTGGCAATCCCCTCCCCCCTTTATGCAATGCAAGGAAATGGAAGGAAAGCACACAGTTCTCAGAAATGCAATCAAATGTAATTCAGTTCACCCCAGCAAGCTTAGACTACAGAAGTTTGAAACACAGGCCCAAAATGCTTTTATATGTGCTGGCAATGAAGTGAAAAATATGCTAAAATGCTTTTAATTCCCTCTTGAGGTTCAGGGTGAGTGGTATCAAGTTAATATTAGTCCAGGCTCACTCTAGCAATGATTCAGGGATGGTTCTTAAGAGGCAAACGAAATTTTAGCAAGGAAAGCAAGAACTGCTGTTTTTACACGTGGAGAAATTTGCAAATCGCGGCAAATTCGCGAGTGCGTTTTTCGCGATTGCGGCGAAAGTGTATGGAATAGGTCACGGAGATATGAGCGATATGGTAAAGGTCGTTTTTCAGATTTGAAATTTTAAAGTTCAAAGTGACAAGTGACAGCTAGCAACTAGAAATGACAGGTGACAGCTTTACAAAAGACAGGTGACAGTTAGGAGGCAGTTCTACTTAGATTAAAATAGATTGAATTATATTATTTTAACTAAGAGATTGGTTCTGCACAGTCTGCTAGGTACTCACAATATATTTTTGAAATAAATGGGCCTCGCCACGGATCTGGTCAGGTTTTAGACTGGACTCTGGTCTGGTCTCTGCACTTCACAGTGATCTGGGTCAGCTCTCTGGTTCTGCTAACAGTGGTCTGGGTCAGCTCTGCTCTCTCTGGGTACAGCACTGCTTCTGGATCTTTCTGCACAGCTTTCTCTGGAGATTGATGGATTTGAAGTCTGGATCTCTGGATGTGGTATGGTCCGGCAGCATGCTCCGCAGCAAATGGAATTGAATGTCCCTATCTGTCCTGACTGTCTGCTTTTATGTGTTTTGAAAATGGATGTGTGAGCAGCTTCCTAGGCCCTACCCCTCTCCACTTGTCATTGGCCACTTCCTCCTCTTCCCCTTGATTGGGGGAATGAAATGAAGTGTCATCATGATGAGGTCTGTTTATGGTACAGAGAACCCACCCCTGTCAAATTACACACAATCTATATTTTGACCCAAAAGACATATTTGCACAGGTACACATTTGTTTAAAATTACATGCACCCATCACATATCACAGGAGGTATACCCTGTCCAAATCTGCTCTTCCTGGGAGCTTGCATTCAGAAATAGCAACATTTGCACTTTTTGGTCAGGTTACCAATATCAGATTCTTACTCAAATTTACCCAAATGTGTGCAAGGCGTGCAGGCATTAATTGATGAAGTATCAGACTTTTAACATGCATACATTTTAAGTAATACCCTCTTAACTGCTAGCTTGCCCCCAGATCACGCCACCGGTTCTAAAAACCTCTTAAAATGTGGGCAGAAAAATCAAAAGAATTATGGTATCATTTAAATAATTATGACAAGTCCGTACTATGAGTTATTCATCTTTTTCTAAAACCATATTCTGGCTCCAAAGGGGTGTGGTTTCCCCCCAGCACAAGGTTGAATGTCTGGTTTTTCCAGTTCTGCCAAGCCAGCTTGCTCTCACATGCAGTGCTCCTCCCCTTTTCTTCCAGGAGGAAGCCACTTTTACGGCCCCCATAATAAACCATCTGCCTGGGCCCTGGAAGGCCCATTGTTCAAGAGGAAGCCATTTATGGCCACTTCAATAAACCCTCTGCCTGGGTCCTATGTTTAGTCTCTAGCAGTCCCTTGATAATTCAATCAGAGAAGTGTCAGATCCCTTTTGGTGGGAGCAGCAAAAAGGCAGCTAGGCCTGGGAACACAGCAGTTGTGCAAGTCTCAACTCCTGTCGGGGGTAGCTGGTGGGCAGAATTCAGTTCCTTAAGCCAGGCCCCAGCTAATGTCACTTTTAGTTACCCCGTTTTCTGCATTCAAATAAAACTAACCATTTTTACATATGCAGCTAGAATTCTGATTCTAAGTTTAAAACTATGACATTTAAACAATTGCAACCTATGTGACACTCAAAAGTAGGTCACTCATTTCTTTTAAACATTTAGATTTTTAGTGTCGTTCAGTCCAAATTTACTTAAACTGCTGAAATCCACAGCTCAGCCAGTCTGGTTATAAACCTTCAAGTCACTTCAGAATATAACTTTACATTGTATCCACCTCTCAGCAAGTCTTTCTTTGGCCTGCTTTGGGTTCATTTATTCAGTTTTACACAAAAAGAGAAAAAAGTCTGGTGTTGTTTTAAAACGCTGGCTTTCTGATAGTGGTGAGTACTGGTAATGCACCCATTTTTGGGATTTAAGAAAATGAATTCCCCACAATTCTAGGTTGCTTTTGGCAATCAGCATTGCCATTCCCAATGGTTTCAGGCTACTGTGTGGGTAGTCCAATGGTGTTTTTAGGCAGTGCCCTTCTGTGCCCATAACATCGGCAAAATGGGTGGCAGCCTATTCTTCATGCCTTTCCCTGGGCATTTTCTGGGAAGCTCTGGCCATCATGATGTTTTCAATGCCAGTACTGCACAGTTTTGAGGTAGGGCTTGGATGCGTGGATAAAAACATCCCACAACCTCAAATATCATCCCTGTAGTGCCACTGAGGATTTGGGTTCTAATTTTGGTAATAAGATATTTTCCTTGCCTCCCGAGGCATCCTCGTTGATGGGTGACCTAGTGCAGGTGGACCCTTTGTGGAAAGCAAACTTTGTGGAAATCTACAAGACCCTGGGTTGGCAGTTAGACCATGACCCAAAGCTGGCATTGCTGGGTATTTGGGTAGAATTGATCTGCACAGGATATCATAGGCTATGTATATCCAAGGCCTTTGTGCTGGCTGAAAGACGCATTGCTAGGAAGTGGTAGTGTTCAGAGATGTCCATGGTGCCAGTATGGAATATCGGGATAGCAGGTGTATGGAGTTCGAGAGATTGATCTATAAACAGTCCAGTGAAATATGGAAAGGTTTGGGAAAATGACTGAATCTGCTGCAATCCATAAATGTAGTGCACTGATGTGACCGGAAATGTACAACTATAGTTCTATAAATATACAAGAATATGTGGTACCTCGGTAGTGGGATACATATGTGTTGCTTTTGGTCTAGATGGTGGGTAAGGATGGAAACGAGGTTTTGCACTTGTTAATTTTGCACATTGAAAAAAGAAACATGCTTTTATAAAAGAAACTATATGGAATTCCCCTCTTCCGCATCCATCAAAGGTTGAAGAGATGCTGCATAGACATCATGCAAAAAGGCATCATCCAAGTTATTGCATTAATATCACGTGAAAACAGAATAAATGAGCTGTTAGTTGTATTTAAAGGACTTCCTAAAAGAGTAGCCGTCACCAGTCAGACAATAGCCTGATGATCAGCAATATGCATTGCTGCTTCCAACAAAGCTCTAAACAAAACTCTGCCAAAGAGCATCATTGTGCATTCTCACTTGCATTTTCATGCAAAGTTTTGGTGCCTATAATTGAGAGGTTGGAGCAGAACCATCAGCGGTGCAACACATTTTCTGGTAGCATTGATTTCTTGTGCTACCAGAGCACATACCACGATTAAAACAAAAATGTAACCTCTCTTAAAAAATTGAATGCAGCCAGTGTTAGAGGTAGAATGAGCACAACTTTTGACTCAATCCCTGTAAGCATGACTAATGACAAACCTCCCAAACTAAATGATCCACAAATGTAATAAAGCAGAACATGGGGTAATCGGATGTTTCAATGTCTCGGGTTCAGAGAGTTTACAACGACAACAGTTAGTTGTTGGATGGACCTTTTCGGCTCAGCTGTGTGAGGTAACTTTGGTATGTAAAAGATTAATTTGCACTTTCAGAAACTGAAGCCTTAAATTGGCATTGGGGAATTTGATAAGATACAGGGGGAGTTCACCCCGCTTCTTATGTACCTGCTTCAGCTCATCATACAATTTGTACCTGGATAATTCTTGTGTTGTATTTATGCAGTCGTGATGTCACACCCTCTTCTTAAGGATTTGAGAATATTGCAGTTAACAGTAATTCTAAAGTGTCCCCAAATGATGACAGAATTAAATTACATTTCACCATCCATCTACCAATAGTGACACTCACATGGCCTCGAGGTGTTGGGCTAAATTCTTCAAACAGTGAATTGGGCGTCAGGGCTATCACCATCCATCTACCAATAGTGACACTCACATGGCCTCGAGGTGTTGGGCTAAATTCTTCAAACAGTGAATTGGGCGTCAGGGCTAGCACCTTCCTGTATAGGCACAGTATATTCCAATACACTCTAGCTTTGAGTAATAACAGATCGATCTCAAAGTGAATCACTGATACAGGAGCACAGTTGAGCAAACGCAACACTTTCCTCCAAATCCTACCCTCCACCTTGCCCAGTTCCTCAACATCAAAAGTGCAGTTGGTTTCCAAGCCATAAACTATTTCAGAATCACTTTTCCATTGTAATATTTAATAGCTGTTATGCGGGAGAAACACCCATATTTAAAATTCAGCCATTTCATTCTGGGGATAACTTATCAGCTATGGGCTGGACGTCCAGCATTAGTGGTGTTTTGCACCCATTAGCTATCAATGGAAGACCTTAATAGATCAATTGCTATACAGCCTTCAGAGGAGTGCCATCCACTACCCATGAAGCCCAATATGCACCTCGAGTTTGTCAGCCTCATTATTTTCATTTTAGATGTATTAATTATAAGATTGTTCATTTTAGCATAAAAGGAAAGTGATGTTAGTAACCTCTGGAGACCAATAGGGGTCTAATCCAGCAGAACAACATTGTCCGCATAATCTAGATAATGAGGGTGCAGTGTACACAAGTGGGGAGTGACAAACTTAGCTGGTGGCAAATGCTGGGCCAGATCAGAAATGTAAATATTAAAAAGGTGGGGTGCCAATACACAACCCTGCCTAAGCCCACAATGGATAGCAATATTACCTGAGAGCCACCCCAACGCCCAAGAGATTCAATCTTACCCTAATACAAGTATCCATGGGCAAGTGGACAAATATACTCAAAGGTCCTGGTGGAAGATCCCACAAACCCCACATATACCGGCAACCTGTTAGGATCCAATGAGTTCTGCTGCACCAGGTTAATAATCAGGCCATTCAAAGACGTTCCAATGTTACACCTGAAGATTGAAGTTTATGAAAGTGACCCAAATTAATTGCCCAAGATTCAAGCTCGTCCAGAATTAGACCAGCAAATACTTTGCTTTCTGCGTCCAGCAAAGTGATGGGCCTATAGTTGTGTGTGCCTAATCTGTCCCCTTTCTTAAAAACATGAACCACGTAAGAAGATTTCAAAGTCACAGGTATATATCTTTCCACAATACCACTACTAAAAAGTGCGTACAATATATTAGCCCACAGCAAAGGGGCGTTTTTAGCACCATATTAGAAAGACCATTGGGCCGGGGAGCTCTAGAATCACTACTTTTATTCATTATGTATAATATGTCCTCTGGTTCAAAGCTTAAGGACTAGTCAGATAAAGTATTTGTTCACTAGTGAGAGTTCCATTGGAGTAGAGTTGAGAAAGGTATTTAGACCACTCGGCAATACTGATAGAGTTAAACTAAGTATCCAGCTGTTTACATTCCTGTTTGTTAACTAACCAAGGACCAAAAAGAAGCATCAGCTTTAGCGGCCAAAAGTCCCAACATTAGCTCACCATCACTTTCGATCAATTTATGGCGGTGCTGAATCTGACAGTTCCTATGTTTCTGTTTAAGCATTTTAATGTCTTTAATTTCCGTACTGGATACAAGACTGCAGACTGTACTGCTCTAATAGAGAAGCAGAGTTCTCTTTTCTGATGAACCACTTCCACATCATATGCATGGAGATGTTTACGTGTAGCTCTAGTGCCCTTAAGGAATAAGCTATCCATGTGGTGATGCAGAAGCTTACAAAAGGTCCTTGGAGTCAAGGTGCTATTCAGGGGAAAAGGAAGGTTCCTAAAACTATCAAAAATCTGCTTATTAAATTTGGTAGTCACTCTCGGGTTCCAAATGATACCTGTAATACCCATATTAATGTTTACGCTCTTAATTCCACCATCAATGGCAGAGGAGTGCGCAAAACTAAATTCGGCAATCAATAGGTTGTGATCACTAATATTCATTTCAAAATGCATGCATTTGTGAAAAGGTAAGTCATTAACAAAAATATAGTCGATAGTTGAAAAGGAAGCATCTCTGTGGCAAGTTTAACACCCATCTAGGCCCCACAGTACATTACCATTCAATCCATGGAAGCCCCTTTCACTCATAAAGTTGGACCACGTGAGTCCCAGGTTCTCCTTCTTCCCACTTACAATTACGTCTTAAACAGAACAGATTGCATTATAATCCCTGGCAATTAGAACAAGGCCTTTTCAAGTATTAATATGCCAATCGTCAATAACAATGTAACTCATTGTTAAATTCATAAATAGCACATTTAGCCAGGTACCAATATATGTTCACGATGAGTATTGATATTGACAATGCATTCAAGCAAAAATTCATACCAAAATCCAAAATTCCTTGAAAAGAGGTATACAATTTGCCAAAAGTGGCCCCGCTAATGTTCTTTTACAGCCACTATTAGACCCCCAGAGGGCCTACCAATATTAACACATAAGGCGGCTTGAAAGGCAATGTGAAAGCCATCAAACTAGGGACAATTGGTGAGCCACACTTCCTGTAAAAGAAAAAACAAATATTTAGAAGAAAGTGCAGAACATAAAACATTATTAGACATAACCTGACAATGGCCTGTTGTATTCTATGAGGCAATAGTCAATGGAATATTCTCATTAAAGATATTGTTGAAGCTGTTTATAAAAAAACAATTGAAGACCCAATATAAAAATGGTAACCAGGGCCAATCAGATATATTGTTCAGGAATAAGTGTAAAACTGAATGGGAATCAAGGTGGTCAGATTAGCAAATTATTTTAATCTTATCAGCCCCAGGAAAAGGTTTCTCGCTGGGGGAGACCAGTTCATTCGATACTATTATCACAGCCCATTGCACGCAAAGCCTCCTGCTCAGCAAGGAACATGCTCCTTAAGATTCTGGAAGGAATTGCGAGTGACACCAAAAAGGTGTGATTGTTTACTAAAACCTCCATCAGCTCTGTCTCTAGAGGAGATTAGCCTAAGATTAAGGATTTCAGAGAACAATAGCCAGGGCATTGGAACAATTTAGTAATGGTCTGTTTTGGCCAGATAAAATAAACTCCAGGATCAATTTGGATTCCCAAGATAAATCAATACAACCTGGCATATCCACTCTGCGATCACTGATGATGTAATTAATTTTGTTGTTGGATACATTAGATGGAATAATGCCACTTGAGGTAAAAGGCTCCAAAGTCTACCCCTTCTGTGCAGCAGGTGGCAACTGATGCAGGCTAATATAAGCTGCTGTTTGAAATCTAATTTCATGTTTTCGATCTAGCTTCTCTTGTGATGCAATGACTGCCCTTCTCAAATTTGAATGCTCTATATATATTTGAATATACTATCTGAAGTGGGAGCTAATATATTGTCTCCCAAAACAGTCAACTTGGGTTGACATAGTAATAGTGGGGGCCTTATCAAGTTGGTCTCTGGTCTGTACAGGAGGTTTTTTAGTATGTTTATCCTGTTTGCCTGAAATATATGCAAATTACATAAATTCAAATGTTCAGTTGCCCCAATAGCCATACTAATGGGAGTTAAAGTTTGAATATTATCTCCCACTGGGTCGACATACTAGCGGTGGGGCCTTACGAAATTGAATTTTTGTATGTTTGCATGCTGGGGCAGTCAAATGACATGGAAACTTTCTTTAGGATTTCCTATTTTGATTAGCAACTTTTTGAGTCTTAATTTTCTTTCATAGTACTGATTTTTGTTGTTGTGCGCTAGAGTCTAGAATATGTGAGGTGTCAGAAATGTGAGATGGACACATAGTTGACGTTTTCACAATGCTTGCCATTTATTAAAACAAAGCGGGGTGAGATAAACGCCTTTCTTTTCCTATCCTAACGAGGATGTTCCTTCCTAGCAAACTAAAACTAAAGAAAGATGACCTAGTGTCCAAAGGTATCTGACCCTCACATTGATGCATATAACCAACGTGTACAAGGTAAATATATCTGTCTTCAGTTCCACAAAACAGTGCAAATGTTCAAACGTATAGTTCTTACAAAGTATTCCTTGTAACCGGCTCACTTCCCCTGAATCAATTCAGGAAAACCCTTGAAAACGTTCTGTTTCAACAAAGTTCTGTTCAGTACAACACAAAATCTCTTCTCATCCAATGTGTCCTTCCACTTGGTAATTAAATGTCTCTTTAACAAAATACTTATTCAAGAACCAAAGTCATTGTTTCTCCACACAGTATCCTTCCTGTTAAAGTAAATGTCACTAGTTCATAAATCAAAGCAATTGATTCCTCCACACAGTATCCTTCCGAGGATGTGAAGCAAACATTAGGATATAACAATTATTCTTCCAATGGAATACTTTTGTCAGGATAGCAGAGCAACTGTCTTTTGTAATGCAGCAATTTGTCAGGATGATAAAGTTAGCAGTTTCATTCCACAACACCTTTTTCCCACAACCACATTTCTTCAAAGTAGCTGTTTCTTTCCTGGTATACTAGCCTGCCAGGACTAACTACAACTGGTCCCTTTCCTGGTTTACTTGCCTGCCAGGAAGAAAAACTCCTACTACTACAATTGGTTTCTTCTGTTATTGGCAACATGTGTTCCAAAGTCCTCCATATCACTATCCAATGTGAGGAGGGTTAAACAATGATTGCATGTCTTTAAAGTTTCTTGACTGTTGGTAATGTGGTAATGTTGGTAAAGTTGGTAATGTTGTGTGTTGGTAAAGTTCCCCAAGTTGGCATTTCATAAAAGGAGAATTGCACCCTTTTGCCTTTTAATTCTGCTTGCTCTATATTCAAAATTATCTGGTATTGGTGAATGTTCTGCTTAGAGCACCCTAAGGTTACCTTTTCTTACAGGCCAGCTCGCCGGCTTCTCTCAGCGGCTCTGCGTCACTCTTTGCTGCTGTGGTGGACCTTCTGCAGATCGACAATCCCGTTGACACCTCTCCTGTACCCCCCACTAACTCTGGTGGGTCTCTGCATCCTCCAGCACTGTTGATTGACTTGTGTTGGGTTAGGAGCATGTCTCCCACACAGATGGGCTTCTCTCCCCACTGTGGACCACGACTCTGCTTCCTGCTGTGCGCACTCTGCAAAACCGCACGCTTTCTTTTCCCGCATCGGTTTCTGCTGGCTCTCGCATTCTGTCAGGTCCATATCTTGGGTCTTCGAGAAGGAGTGATGCTGGCCCACCAGACCCCCCTGATATGCCTGCCCAATAGTTCTTAAAATATAAGGCTACCCAACAGGCAAACCCAAGGGGAAAGGGGAATGGGGGAGAAAATAACAACTGCAGATCTTCACTGTTTCTTTAGACACAACACTGGTTCCCAGAATATAAACTCAGTAGATGATTAACTCTTTGGAACTGGATTGAGGAAGCTTCATCAGTAATGTGTGTCTGTGAAATCTAAGCACAAACATACACACATTAAATAAACTCTTATCTGAATGTTGTTTTCTGCTATTTATAATTTAAACAAAACTATTATCATGTACCTGCTGCCTATGCTTGATTGCTGATAGGCATTTATAGTTTGTTCCTTTGTATTATTAGATGCTCTTCTGAATTACTTATAAAAAGAATTTACAATGAAAGTCAATATTCAATATTCTTGAAACACTTTGGATATTCTTTGAATATATGTTGTAGAAAGTCTGAAACTGGCTTGCTTGAAGAAAAAATGTTTTACTATAGTTCTTAGTCTGAGTTAAATAAAACTCTTCTGGATTATTCAACTTACAGTCTTTACTTTCTTGTATCTGAATATATAAATATCATTCAAAACTGTACTGTAGATTTTGGATGCTCCAATGAGGTTAGATGGCTTGTTGCACAATGAACGAAAAGTTCAGTTGATTGAAGAACGTGATGCACGCGCAATCAGAACGAAGTTGAATTAAAGACACGGAGCAAAATAGCCGCGCCTTGAAACGGTCGCGGTAACACGTAGCTACATTCAGTAACCGCTCCACAAAATTAAACAAATTCACAGAGAAATACCGGAACTCAACACAACGCCCCTAGGAACGCTACTTGACAACACTAGTACGTCAAACCAGGAAGTAAAACTTTAAAGTGGAACGTGCAAGCATACTCTAACCGATTCCTGACTAGGATTGATTTTTCAGTAAATGAACTAAAGAGGCGCATGTTAAGTGTTATACATCACTATACTAATTTTAATAACACGCGTACTATAGTGAAAATATTAAACTAAATTCGAACCAATAAGTCACAATAAATATCCTGACCAGAATGCTCTAAAACACCTACACTAACTTTCTTAACCCGTACACGCAACCGCAGAAGGAAAAAATAAACGTACTTTCATTTCCCGCACACAGCCACGAGAGGAAAAAATAAACGTACTTTCATTTCCCGCACACGCAGCCACGAGAGGAAAAAACAAATGTACTTTCATTTCCCGCACACGCAGTCACGAGAGGAAAATATAAACGTGCATCAGAATTTTCCTTCCTTGAATACGAGCGCAATAGAGTTCAAATAATGTTCATTAAAATCAAATTCAGATAAATACAGTTTCTTAGAATTTTAAAGTAAACTTCTTCTTGAGATAAATTGAAGATGAAAACATTGCACTTTAGAAAACTTAGCTTGCTTCATCTGTAAATTGGTCTTGAAGTTACAACAAGGGCTTCTTCATTAACGAAACTTCTGTAGAAATTAAGCTCACTGTAAATTCTTCTCAAAAAGGAATTTTATAATAACTTATACTAAATATCCTAAGAGCTAAATGAACTACAACCTTCCTCTAAAGAAACTGGAATGAAAGGCAGTTTAGAATGTTGTGAAATGTTCCAAACTACCTCATAATATCTTTCCACCAATCATTTGTGTTGCACTGAACCTCCATCTTGGTTTGGGGAACTAGGAACTTCCTGTATATAGTTGTCATTAAGGAAACTTATCACAATATTGACATATTAAAATACCAAACCCAAAATCAAACACCACTCAACCAATGCTCCCACTAACAATGTAATAATGAATATTAAAAATAAATGTTTACTTAATTCTTTTGAATGCAGATTTTCTACAGTAATTTCTCATTGAAAATCTAGAAATGTGCCATGGAATCCTGACGGTATTCTTGCTTCAGCTCCAACTGCTTAGGCCTATCTCCTCACTGCTTCTGCCTCTGCTACCCCCTCTCCCAGCTGTGGCTCATTCTCAGGTTTAAATGTCGCGCTCAGGTTCCTCGACTTCAAACAACTTCAATCTTTCTGCACCACGTTTGATCCTGATTAACTCTGTGTCCCTCTTCCGTGTCCCAGTACCACAGGTATTATGGTACTTTAAGTCTTTAGTGGACTGAATGTAACCGGAGTTTGGTGATGATGTATGAATAGCATCTCTATTGTTTGACTGTACTTTACAATATGCTATCATTGTTTCAGGGAAAATAGAGGAATCCTGAGTCAAAGGAGTTACTACTTCCTCCTGCGATGTGATCCTCCTTCATAATACTACTCCCAGGGTCAGGATCAGGTACTTGCTGCCTTCCCCTGGCCACATCAGAGGAGGCCCATACCCGGGTTTCAGTGATGATTTCACTGGATTCATCACAAATAACAATAGCATTTCTTATACCTCCAGGATCAGAAGGATCTTCATTTGGATCTTCATTTGGTCCAATGCTCTCACTGTGCACAATAGAGGGGGGGTCTTCTGGGGCTTGTCAATTAATTGAATCAGTGCTGCAATGTTCCCAATTGGCTCTTGGACGACTTCAATAAGATCAGGTTCCACCTGAGCTTGGCCTCTCTCATTATACAAAGATGCATTAGAAAAGTAAGAGTCTAGTCGACTAAGAATACAGTACAACGTGGCAGTTTGGGATTTAACTTCAGCCCAAATGTTGTACTGAAGAGACACGAAGGATGTTGAAACCAAGTTAAGAGCATCAATGAAGGTTGGTCCCAGGTTTGTGACTACCCCCCCACTGCACTGCGATGAAGGTCGCCTATAGTCATGGATAGACGTAAATTAATTTGATGATACAGATGATGGAGAGGTATCTCCAGACATAATAGGGGAAGCGTTGAGCAATGACTTTGCTGCTAAGGGGTCCTGTAAAATCATTGAATCAAGATTTGCGATCGAGGTCGGAAGAGCACTATCAGTCTGTTGCCAATCCACTGCATCATTAAGTAATAACTTCAGGTCACACGGTGCTACAGAACAATTGTCACTACCCTCGGGACCCATTTGCAGAAGCAGTCCAAGTTATTTGTGAAAGGAGTAATCTTTGTTCTCACCTTCTACACACGCTCTCATGCTGGTCTGCCACCTAGATAGCAAAAACAGGTGAGTGCTGAAGGCAACTGTCTTTTCCCTACGCCCCAACTTGTCATTCTGGCAGGCCACACCACTGAGGGACCCCTACTTTAGGCGGAGGTGCATATGTGCAGGCTTCCTGTCATGATTTCCAGCTATACCAATGAGCGCCAGCATATATATGTACCAGCGAATCATCTTGCTGACTAGCATCACATAACACTTACACAATGCCCTGGGTGCTTTGCAGTGTTATAAGAGAGAATATTCTAAGGTCCTGACCTGGTGGTAGCACATTTTTAAATATATGCTAAATCTGCAGGGGCAACACAGTATCCATTAGACCTATCACTACCAAGTGTAAGTAACTCTTTCTCCTGTTGCCAAATGTGTACATAAGCTTAGCTACAAATGCACAAGTATATTTCATTAATAAATAAAAGTAAATGTAGAAATCCAGGACTCATGGATTTTTGTAGACTAATCAATGTCTTTTTTTCTATACCACAGTTCCTAAATGTAGCAGACTATGATGAACGAATCCTGCATCAGATTTCGATCCTCGAGCAAACACTTCAAATGCAAGACAGGGTAAGCGGTGAAAGGAAGACCCTATGTGCAGTTGAAGGCACCCCAAATATCATATATATATAGACTGTTTAACAAAAAATAAACAACAAGGGAACATGAAGATAGACTCAGGCACACATATATGCTTTCTTAATTTTACAGAATCATGAGAAAAATGTCAACCACTGCAAGGGAACCATTAAGGACTTAGAAAGAAAAATCAATCAGAAAATTCAGAACAACCAGCAACTTGACCAGGAAATGCAAGAAATGCGTGCCTCCGTGTCTGAGAGACAACACATCTACAATGCTGTTGGTAAGCCTATCGTACCCTATAATCATAGGGCGCTTCAGAGAATTGAACAATATATGTTGCCATTGGTGAACTCTGGAAATCGTGTTTCTAGATACAATGCCTCATTGAGTTTGTCAAAATTAGCCGTTCTAATTCTACATACTCTTTTGTCGTTACCATTGGCTGTTTGGCAGTAAATCTGCTACTTTTTGTTTTAGTCCTCATTATAGGGCATTGGAGGGATAATTCTTCAATTTCCTGAAGGAAATACTTCAGAACTTGGGATTGATTCTTTCCTACACCTGAGGGGATCCACTTTTGGGCCGCGGTGGGAGGCCCTGTTTCCACAAACATACTTTCCGCACACAGCCAACACTTGGTGTTGGCATTTCTGTCAGTTTTCACCAGCACAAATGAACTCTTCTTACAAATCGCTTTTTACATCACTATTTGGTTGAAATAGCCCCCACAACTCCTTGGACCTCTTGAACACATGTCAAGGCCATCACACCTCCATAACTCATTGGACATCTGGAAAACATCTCAAGGCCATCACTGATCCATAAACCTCCTTAATACATTTTAACATTAATAGCCGCAAGAAAGAGACCATTAAGGCAATATGTCTCCCTGCTCTCCAGATCTACCCTTTTTCCTGGCCAAACAAACACAATGTTTACATACATCCCTGCTACTGCTATCACTCTTCCACTTGTATATCACACCCTACTGTTGTGAGCCCATCTTTCCCCACTTAGCCTCTCTCCTCATACTTGTTTCCTTTTTTAATTTCCTCCCAGCTATGGTCTAAATTTCACAGCCTGCACAGGGTTCAGTTTTCATAGACAACTATTTAAAAGTCATAATTTTATTTGTGCACTTTTGTTCGACATGAATTCAACCCGTTTGTTTTTAACGGGGGCTCTCTCACAAACCCCTTTAGCCCACACATCAACTCCCTCGCTCCCGAACCCATAACTCCTCTGCCTAGTCCTACGTACATATACATGTTTATGTAATTGGTCGATGTCGACCAAAAGTTCACAAACAAAATTATGACTTTTAAATAGTTGTCTATGAAAACAAGTATTATGTTGGAAAGGGTCACAATTGCTAACCCACAATCTAAGGTCATGCAAGTTGTAATTCTATAAATTGTTTAATACATTTGATTTGGTTGTTCAAATTATTTTTGCAAAAATGGGTAAGAAACCCTTGGGTTTCAAAGCTTGCAGAGAGTGCAACAGGACTGTGCCTGCTGTGGACACTCATGACTGCTGCATGTGCAAACTGTCAGATCAGCATAGGAGCAAGTTGTGTGAGGCTTGCTGGGGCATGACATTAAAGAATAGGTTGTCCCAGGAGTGCCGGCTCCTGATGTTTTAGGAGAAGGTAAAACAGTCCAGTCTGCTGCCACCGGACCACAGTAGCCCTTTGGAATTGGAGCGCACTAGGAGCACACACAAGGGAGGGAGTCAGGCCAGAGTCCTTTTGCTGGCTCCAGGAGTTCACATGGAAACACATCCCAATCTTAGGATAATTCTTGGTCCTTACAGCACAGGAACTCAGACAAGATTCTGAAGAAAAAGCAGAAAACCGATGTTCCCGCTAAGAACCCACCTATCATTTCAATGGTTGTTGCTGTCGCATTAGATACTTCTGCACAAGAAGTACAGGTGTACTTGGAGTCCGTCCGATGCAAGATGCTGCCAATGTTTGTAGTTGTGCATCAACAACTAATGGGACCTCATCCCCCTGTGCCTACAGTGCAGCACAGATGTGGTGGCCCAGCACTGGTGGTGTCATTTGTTCATGATGCTGGGGCATGAGATGCAGTCACTGGTTGCCTATCTGTTCACAAGGAAATCTTCCACAGGCTCCCTGAAGTCAAATGAGGCACACCATGAGGTCAGCATAGTACTGCTTACGGCACTGTGTAAAGCCCCAGTGGCGTTATGGAGGACTGTGGACTTCAGAGTGGAGGATGATGCCTTTGAGTTGCAAAGGAAGGTTGATGACTTATTAGAGCGGGATACAAATTATGACTGCCTCCACATTGTCCCCTTTATGCTGTTCCATTTTCTCTCCTTCTGCCACTACTGAATTTCCTAGAATTCTTTCGTATTTTATTTTAGCTTTATTAGTTTTAATTTCCATCCTGCCATTGATATGGTCTGGACCTGCTCAGAATGGGTCCGATAAGGGCCTTGTTAGTCTAAATAATGGTTTTGTTTTCTCCCCTTTAAGACTATTAATACGTTGCACAGCTGCATTATTTTATACTGTAACTCCCTGCCCCTCTTGATGTCCATATTGCATCAGACCATGGGGAGTTTCCTTGTTCTGGGGGTCTTGTTAAACACACAAGAAGTCAAATCTGACCCATAGCAGGTGGCTGTAGTTTATAGGGGCGGTACTGTACATGATAATGATGACTACCTGAAAGGTTTCGGCTATCGAGGTGGCACTGGATATGATCTGGAGGTTATACTTGCAGTATGGATGGTTCTGGTGTGGCTGGCTTTGTGCATTCTTATAATTCATCAGTTAAGGCGTTGCGTTACGTGGCTCCAGTAGGAACACGAGTTCAATTGGAAACAGCCGATTGTCCCTGCAGGACAAGCTACCAGTAAGCACTGGCTTGGCGCCAGATTTGAGTTGCTGGTATTGATATTGATATTGATATTTTATTTCTATCGCGCTCGTACACAAGTGTTTCAGAGAACGACAAGTCAAGGGAGGGGAACAGGGGAGAACAAAACAGCAATCTTACTAGGCCCAGTGACATTGAGAATGCGCAAGTACAGAGAGAGGAATCTTGTGGTGGGCGAACCACTCACACTCTGTCAATCAGGGCAGGTCCTTACATTCGCGTCAATGACAGGCTGGGAAGGGGCCCATATCAGTGATATGGAGGTATCAGAAGGTTGTTCGGAGAGGGATGCTTTCTAATAACAGTTGCTGGGAAAGAGGTTGATGGTCTTGATGATCAATACCATTGCTATGCATTATGTGGAAATATGTGGCAGAGCTGGCTTCCTCGGGTTCTGCAGGGATGCTCAGACTATTTGGAAGTGATATTCCCCTGGCAATCAACCGATTGCCAGGGGAATATCAGTCCAGGCTTTTGATTGTTCTTGGTGTAGAAATTTGAGGGCAGACACCATGAGCAGGAGGTAGTTTGTGTCACACAAGCAGTCTCTAGACCAATCACTGTTAGCCCTCAACTTTAAGATGTGGGGCTTGCCACTGATCGATCTATTTGCAACCTGTCAACAGGAATTGCACACTGTTTTGCCCAGAGAGGTTCTCACGAGGGGTGCACTGGGCAGTGTCCTGCTGGTTCCACAGACTTTCACGGAAATGTATGCGTTCCTCCTAATTACTCTGTTGCAGATGGTCCTAAGGAGATTCTGGTACTGCAAAGGGGACAATGGCATTGGTGGCTTTAAGTGGCCAAGGAGGGTCTGGAATGCTGACTTACTCTGTTTGAGCTGGAGTGTGTTTTGGGGGATCCCGATATTTCCGAGTCCGTTGACTCAGGAAGTGGGCAGGGTCTTCCACCTGTGCAGCTTGTTAGGTCCATGACTTGTATGAGGTGTTTGACCCCTGCGTACCATCCCCACTCATCAATCAACTTTAACAAGGTTTCTTCTTCTTTATCTTCATTTAAACACATAAATACAACTTGAAAGCATTTTATCACTTATTTGACACACTTACTTCAACATGGAGTTCCAAATGGATCACAGCAGTCTTGATTGAAAACTTATTTTGAGTCCTGTGAGGCAGGCATGGCAATGGTATCGTGGTATGGTATCATGAGAAGACACAGACACAATTTTGGTGTAATGCCCATCTTGCCCTATCTCTATTTTAGTTCTGCCCTTAACTGATGTTTCTAAGGATAGTCGAAGTCTGTAAGTCCCAAAACAAAGCATGTCTGTGTCAAACATATGCTTGCCTTCACTCTGGAAACAAATGTTGTGTAGGGTTTCGTTAAAGAAAAAATTGTTTCAAAAAGAACTATAAACCAAGACTGGATTCAGGTGACTTTCTCGTCAGGTTCAGCTTTGCCAGTTCAAAGTAGTTCAACTTAAATGTGCCCTTGGAATCTTACTGGCAAGGTTCCCTTTAGTTCCAAAAACCAAATCAGGTCACACAAGTACCTAGGTTCACTTGGACTCCCTTCCCCAAGCTTCTTAAGGTTCACATTTCCTTTAGGCCTTTCAAGGTTCTCATCCCCAAGCGTGGGCCCCTATGGTTTCCAAAATTCACAGTTTACAAAAGTTCAGCTTCAAGACAGCCTCTTGGGTTCAAACAACCTTTCACGCACTCTGGGGATTTTGTTCCCACTTCACCCTTCAGTATAGCTCCACCTTTTCCACCTTCTCTCCAGTGGCACATTTTGTATATTTTCTTCAACACTCTTTGGTGTTTGAGACTTCCGAGAACGCATAGCTTTTCTTTCCTCTATGCACGACCACTCTGATACTTTCATCTTCTTCTTTGTTTGTTTCTTTCTTTCTTTCTCTGCTTTCTTTCTCTGCTTTGCTATGGCTGCTCTAGCACCTAAGACGTCACGTTTCCTCCTGTGCTTCTGGCATACTTCTATCTTTTCTCCTTTTAACTTTGTGTCACTCGCACATTTAAACCATTTGCCTTTCCTTCATTGCCATTTTACATTCTGTCTTTTATTTCTGTGCTTCTTGTACATCTTATATTCAAATCTCCTGCTCGAGCCCCATACGTGCACCAGGTTTCTTCACACTCTAGAAACTCACTGGTTAGCGCGATGCTGTCGGGAATTTCGCTGGCTTCAGCGCTAAGGTAAGGGTCTCACCACCTGCCCCTCAGACATCCCTGGGGCCTGGATTCCTCTCAGGGAAATGAGCATCTGGCAGGCCATGGCCATTAGTACTCAGCATGCCCTCTGGAGCTAATCAGTCCGGCTCCTTGGAGACACAGCTCACTTGCCACGCTGCAACCTTCACCAAACACTGGGTCAGAGTCTCAGGGTCCCATTCTCCTCCTCCAGATACTGTGGGCTCTCCCTGCTACAGCTTCCTGGCTTCCAGTTCCCATGGCTTGTTTGTTCTCCTGAGCAAAGCTCCACTCTGTTATGCCTTAGTCGGTGTTCAATGAGAGTTCCGGTGTGCACAGTTGCTGTCAAGTGCCTGACTCTACCTGACCTTATTAGAGGGACATATTGGTATTGTGGTGTAGTAGGCCTCTCCATTCATCTTCCTCCTCACAGCACTATAGGGACTTTTCCAATAGGTAATCTTCCTTACTCTAGATGCCTCTTCCTCATCTCAGTATATATTGGAAATGGTGAGGGGGAATTGGAACAGGATTGGTAATATCCCATAAAAGCTGAGGTAGAGTATGGTGATGGATAGTTGGGAAAGGGGGTATACCATGTCTCGCCCTCTGGTATTCTCTTCCCAATCCCAAGAGACCCTCCACTCAGGTGATCCATCCTCGCTTGTGCGCCCCCAGGGTCAGGATCCAAAAGTGATGGCTCTTCCCTGGCCACCTGGATGGAGTCTGGGGGAGTAGGTGAGAGAATACTTTCAGGTTTCTCACAGCCCACTATTCAGCATCCGTGGGAGAAGTTCACTTTAAATCTTTGCTTTATCGAGGGGAGTTAATGAAATTAAGTCTTTCTCTTTGATGCTTCCATATAATATTTTCCTCCTTGATTAGGTTGCCCTTGTGCATACCTGTCGACTCACCTACTTTTGGTGGGTGTCACCCTCCTTACAGTCAGTACACTCATCCGCCAATCCCCTTCCCCGTCCATAAGCTTTAATGGTTTTCTCACCTGCATTAACAGCATCCACTTTTTGCACGTGCCTTGGCAACTCAAAAGGTTGACAGGTATGCTGGTGGGAACTCCATATGTCCAAGATGGCATTACAATGAGCGCTTAACAATGGCTGCAGAGCTCATAAGAAGGAAAGGTTTTAATACCTTGGATTTTCTGTTTAAACGTTTACATTGTTTTGTTCTAAATTAAATGTTCTATGCCCTCAAGGAATCTGGCCAATGGTATACCTTTACATGCATACTTTTATAGTATGTGCACCCGTACTACCTTCTGTCCCACTTTTACGTCCAACTCATCAGTGTATGGAACGTTGGAAATAGCCCCACAGAATCCCTGTGTGTGAAGATGTTTTCCTGATAGTGGAAAATGTCCTTCCCTGATACATGATTTACTTTCACCAGAGTCCAGTATGACTATAAACTGTTTGTTTCCTATCACCACCCTCACCAAAGGTTCCTCTTCAGGGTGGATGGTCGTCGACAAGTCCAGACATGCAAGTGCTCTCTGTGGGCTGTCCAAATCGGGGTACATGTTAGTTCCAGGAAACAAGAAGGGGCTACCTCCTATTACTGCTGCTCCTCCAACTGGAGCGGCAGCCCCACTTGGCATCCTGTTCACTGGGGGCAGCACTGCCCTGCTGCTGCTGTGGCGGATGCCGCATTTGCATGTCCGATGCTTGAGGTTGCTGATTATATGTTTGGTGTTGCCCCTGGGGATACCCTTGGTTCTTATATCCTTGACCCTGTTGCGGATACCCTAGTCCTCGGGTCCCTCCTGCATTCCCTCACAAAATGCCCCCACCTTAAACAATTCCAGCATTGAGATGGTCCAAACCCACCCCGGGGCCCCTGGGTCAAACCCTCCTCTTCTTATACCTCAAAATCTCCCTCTTCCCCGCTGTGTCCCTCCTTGTTGCTACTGTGGGCTGGGATATTGTTGCCCCCCCGCCCCACTGTCCCGGACCTCCTTCAGCCAAGAGCGCTGCAACAGTGGTGCTCACAACTTGTTGAGTACTCTCTGTCCCCTCTACCTGTACAGGCATAGACTCAGGCACCTAAACGGCAACCTTTGCCAATTTCTTTTCTATCAATTTTGCTTCCTCCGGCTGATGCCTCTGAGCTGTTTCCCTCTCCCGTTCCGTAATCTTTTTGCAATGATGCACTATTATGCTCTGTATTTCAGGCCACCCCTTTGCCCCAATACCCACAATTTTATCGAAGGCCTTCTGCACTTCCTTTGGCATTCCTCTCTTAACAATAAAATATAAGAACGATATTGAGCGATCACACGGTCCTCCTGTCTCAGCTCTTCACATGACAACATCTTGTAATTTAAGAATGAATTTAGCTGGATCCTTCCACCCCCCATTGTGCACTGCATCAAGGACTGTAAATCAGAGGTATCTGGGAAGGCCCTCCATAGTGTGTCCCATAGCAGTGTTCTAACTCCATTAAATGATGCTCCATCATGTGAATCTTTCCCCAGGGTTACTCCCGGGAATCAGGTCTTAACCCGCACGTCCTAAGCCTGGTCTCCAATGACAGCAACCATCAAGCTCCTAAGATCCCCTACCACCAGGGGCACCCCTGCTCTTTGCTTTTTGAATTCGTATATCTACTTGCTTGCCCCTGCTGTGAGCTGCGGGAGTGCCTTAATTAAAAGATCCTTATCCATTTGGGGGCAGGGCGCATACAGTGTTCTCCCTGCCCCCTTATGTATGAGGGGCAACTGCATCTTCCTCCTACTTCCCACACCCTTCTACATGATTCCTCTTTTCTTTACCAACGCCCTCTGGCCGGCCCTGTTCCTCAACCTGCCCACAGACCTTCTACTTGGGGGGTATTCTCAGCCGCCTCGTCACCTCCTGGTTCTCCTTCGCTCTGACCATCAGCAAATGTATCATTGTCCTCTTCCTCTACATTCTCCCCCCACACCATATTCTCCTCTCCCAGGTTTATCCACCCACCTGGGCTTCTTTTATTCTCAACACCTACACGTCTTATTCCTTCAGTATCCATCCTAAGTAGCACTTGCCCTGATTTCCATTCTTCCGATACTTCTCTAAATGCCTCTATATCCCTTACCATTGTTGGGGATGTCTGTATCCTTCTTAATTCTGTTAGTAATCCAGTCAACCGATCCTCGGACTCATTTGACCTGTAACGCGACGATGCCAGTACTTCAGGTGGGTGAGGATACGGAGGTGGGAGAGCGGTAGCCTGTGATGTTACTGGTGCTGTAGGGGACCCCGCTGCAGCAGAAGGGGTCCCTATAGCAACAGGTACATAGCTTGGATTGGTGTACCTTTCTGTGGGATATGCTGTCACGACATATAATCCCCTGCACTCCACTGGTGCCCCACCCTCTACTTCTCCCTTTCTGCATTTCCCATCTTTCTGCCTCTGCGCCTCTACTCCATTCCCTTGATCTTCTGTGTCTACAAACAGACGCCAAGTTTAGTTTAGTTTATTCATTTATATGATGCGCACCGGACCCTGGGGTATCAGGGCGCAAGCAGTACAGATAATGCGAAGGTTAGTTAACAGGTTACATGGTTATACACAGTGAGGATAATGATTACATAGTTATACACAGTGATGCAAATGATTACATTATGGTGCATAAAATAGGCATAAAGAGGTAACACAGGTGAGCTGTACAACTATACAAAAAGAGCAAATATACAAGAATAAACAGGGGTGTGTGCCTAATCAGTTAGTTATCGTTCGACTTGAGCCAGTTAATGTAACTGAGTCTGAACTTGGGGTAGGATTCATCTACCCTGATGTGGTGTAGTAGGGAGTTCCGTAATTGGGCAGCCTTGACCTGAAAACTGTTACCCCCGATCTTGGTTAGGCTGAATCTCGGAGTGACAATGCAATTAGTGTTGGTGAGTCTTGTAGGTCTTGTGGAGGTTCTTCTTTGGACTCTGTTTACAAGGTAACTGTGGGCAGCGTTGTTCAGTGCCTTAGGTATAAAAGAAGCTGTTTCTAAGTGGATCTTGTTGAGAGTAGAGAGCCAATTGTTTTGGCGCCTTATTGCTGAGATATGAGACCTTTTAGACACAACTGTTGCTGTTGTAAGGGCATTATTTTGAAGGATCTGATTTTTTGGGTGATAGATTTGTTGGCGCCAATGTAACGGGCATTGCAATAGTCGAGCCTAGATAAAATCAAGGCTCTAGCTAGGACACTGCAATTATCATCTGATAGGAAGGGTATACCCATTCTAATCAACTTACATGTGTAGGCTGTGGCTGAGGCCAAGGCGTTAACTTGTTTAGTTAGGGATAGGGTGGAGTCCAGGTAGAACCCAAGAGTTTTCACCTCTTTGGCTACCTTAATAAGATTACCATCGATGATGAATGATGAGTAATCCTGTCCTAGTGTTTTTATGTTGGCATGTGTGCCCAGTATGATGAATTCCGTTTTGTCATCATTCAGGCATAGACCATGAATAGCGTTCCGTGCCTGGAGATGAGATACACCCTGTTCACCAAGGCCAAAACCTCTTCAAAATCCGCGGAAAGTGGGAGGAGAATCTGGGTATCATCTGCATAATTAGTGTAGGTGATACCAAGAAGATCCAGATCATCGAAGAGGGGCTTGGTAAATATGTTATACAAGGTGGGGGAGATGCACGATCCCTGGGGGACACCGCACGTGATTCGAATAGGGTCTGCTGCCGCTGAATAGTTGCTTTATTTAATAAATCATGTTCCAAACTTCAAAAAACACACTTATTAAAAAAACAAATAAAGCACCATTTTAAATGCATTTCATACTTTTATTTATCTTCATTGTAATTAAGGTAGCATCTTTATTTAAAGTATAAAAGCCAGAAATAAAGCAGATTTAACCAAAATGAAGGGACCAATTTACAGAAGATTGTTGCATATTCAGTGCCAGTTAAAGTAGGAGGCTTCGCAAATGCCAATGGACTGCCTTTGTGAATCAGATGCATTGCGTCCTCTATCCAGTTGCAAAGTCGATGTGGTTGAGTTTTGAAACTTCTTTGCAGCTCAAATAGAAATGTACAAAATGGTCCATGTCGGCTCATGCAGTACATAAGTAAAGAGGAAATCTGAAATGCATGAACTCCATCTCACAGCTATTCACCTGACACAAACAAATGCTGCTCACTTTTCACTTATCCTAGCTACTCTTTCTCGTCAATACACAAACATATGAAATTTATAATTACCTGATAAAATATCAGATAATGTTAAACTCAGGACTCAAGTCCTCAAAAAAAGAAAAGGGGGGACTATGACGTACGCACTGCGAAGTGACAGACAGGAACTGAAAGTATCTATGCACATTTCTTTCAGTTTGTTTTTTCTAACTGAAAAAAAGTGCACATTGCATATAAACATTCGCCAAAAGAAAAGATGTTCCTGTATTGTCGCAGGCTAAGTATAAAAGATTAGCACCTTTTTTGTTTAAGAATCTATAACAAAACATGCCCTAAAGAGCAGATTACAATATAAGATATTTTTCAGCTGTGTGATAGCAATTTGTCTTGTCTAATTCTATTCAGTTTTGCAATCTGAAGTCTATTTTTGCCTTTCTGAGTTCATGTTGCATTGTATTTAAATGAGAATGTCAAACTATTCGGCCGGAGCCGAATAGCTTTTTTTCAGCCGGAATTCGGCCAAAAACTTACTCGAAGCCGAAGTTTGGTAAACCCCTAGTCCGTAGCATGTACCATTAGTGACCTTGCGTTTATTAGTGCTGCTTTAAGAAGAGGATCGGGTTTGGTGGTAGTAGATGGTGATGGCGGTTGGTGGGATCTTTTGGAATTAGTAGAGATCTTCAATTTAGTAGCGACATGATCTGGATCAATGTTATTAGGATTTATGTTATTGGGAGTCTTGAAGGTAGTGTAGTAGGTGGTTCTGGTGTTGACTGGTGGTAGTGATCTAGCGAGTGGGTCGTGTATTCTACTGAGGCGTGAGCGGAGGCTGGCGTTTCTAGCCTCTAGGGTGCAAGGAGTACTAGAGCATGGGCTAACTCCGAAGTTCCCTAGATTTGTAGTTAGAGGTGGCTCAGAGCTTGTCAGGTGGGCCATGGTTGCTAAGATTTGTAGTGTGGCTAGCAGGAGAAGGAATTATGGGATGTTGGTAGGGTTCGTCATGCGTGTGGGCATTGTGTTCAAGGGCCCTTAAGTTTAATTAAAGCGAGTTAGACCTCCCTAGGCAATTGTCAAGATGGCTTCTGTACTATAGCACAGGTTATCTAGATTCAATTTTCTAGTATGGGGCACAGTAAATGGCTATGCTGCGGATTTTAAAATATAGGCAGGCTAGGTATAGTTTATCAAAATAAGGCACAAACATAGTCTGGATGCACATTTCTAAATGCAGACATAGGCATAGGCTAGATACAAAATTCACAGGAGAGCATTAGCATAGTCTAGATGCGACTTTCTAAATGTGATGTAAACATAGGCTAAGTACAGTTTAACAGAGTGTTCCCGAATGGACGTAGGTTTGATGAGGTTTGCCAACACAGAATATAATGGACCTATGAGGGCAGGCTACATTAGAGGGGCCATGTGAACTGGAAGCTGTTTACTCATATAGACGGAGTACAGTGCCATGGATGGAACGGTTTACAACTGTGGGTTGCAATGACTAGCAGAAAGCAACTTGTACATAAAAGTGGGCAAAAGAGCTTGCATGAATTGCATTACACAAAGCAGTATTTATGGAAGCATACATGGGTCGAAAGAGGTGAGCGGAAATTGCAACTACGGCCTATTGACCCTAGGATAGTGAAAGGGGGGGTCAATATCTGGTGAACGAGTGGTTGTAGAAAGTCAATGAGGAAGTAGTAGTGTGGCGAGAATGTGTTTAGAGTGGGCAGACAATGTACCTGTAGGAACCGGTCCTTCCGTTCTGGTGTCGCACGTGTGTAGAGAGATTATTCAGTTCGCTCGTGGGGATGCAGGATGCGTTGTAAGCACAGGCATGGATCAGTGGCCCGCGGCCACGACCGGCTCGTGCCTTAAAATGTGTGCCTTAGGTGTGCAGCCGGCTATCGCTTTCCAGTGCTCTGCGCACCAGGAAGTAGCGGCGGTGGCCAATCGTGGCCTTCACAGCGTCGGCCTTTGTTGATAGGCAACCATGATGCCAGCCATTTTGTTTTAGAATTCCAATTCGGCTTGCATCAAATCAGCTGGTTGAGGAGCTGCAGGAGCGGATGCTTTGTTGCAGATGCTGTGTAAAGCAGGGCAATAGGGCAATGGGTCTGGATTCAGCTTACACTGGGGTAAGCATGCAGCATGTCTCCATTTGCCTCAGTCCTCCGGTGCTGGCACGAGTAGCAGAGGGAGTGGGCTCCTGCCCATCCGACCTCAGGGAATCAATATGGATGTGGGTGCAGGCAAAGATCTAGAATTTCTTTTCTCTTCTGTAGCTGCTTCCCCTTATGTTTTGCTACCAGAAATGTGGACATGTGTTCCAAAATGCTCTTGTTGTGTGAGCCCTGCCCTGGCCACGGGCAGGGCACCCCCTCCTGTCCCTGCAGTCCACTGCTTATATTTTTCCACCTTATCATGATTCAGTGGCAGGGCCTTATACATATGTTCCATCGGTGTTTCACCCCCCCATGCTAGTGATATCCATCTCTTACTAACCCTGTAAAGTCCCTCTGCTTGCAACAACAAAAACAAAGAAAATCAATCCACACCCTTCTCTAAATGGTCCAAAACCACACCACGATGCACACACTTACCGCCCCTTCTAGGGCCTGATCTTTATTCAATGAAACACAAATAAAATGCAATAAAATGACAAACTAACATAACAACCCTTACTTATTCCAGGCTTGTTATAAGACCACTAATTTCATTTTTATATTCCTCCTTTAAATAATGTACTCCCTTGTAGCACCACCTTCAATCCCCTTCCGAGGAGGGGCTCCCTGCCTTACCTTTGCCTTACCTTATAATGCCTTACCGGAACACTTGCTTCATATTACAAATTTTAACAACACTTAACACAACCCACTCCCATGTCACATCAATGACTTCGCTCTCCACATGCTCACACCTCTCTAATACTTCCCCATGCATCTGTCCCCTACTTACAGGAGTCTACTTGCATGTGCGTGCTCACCTGAACTCCTCCGTCACAGTGTTCCAACACCGGCCTGCTCTCTCCTCAGAGCCACGCCCCGCTTCAAAGAGCCGAGAGGACTTCTCTGAAAATGGCTACTACTAAACCACTAGGAACATGTTTTTTTCAGGACCGGTCCCTGAAGGTGAGCACAGCTCCTTCTGGAAAAGTGACCTGAAAGCCCCCAGAGGTACGGAGGGTGCCCGGATCACGTTGGTGTCAACAAATTGAAGACAAGTCCCTGAACGCTCACCCCAGAGAGAATACAACCCACTAGAGAAGAAAGGCCCAAGTCGATCTTGTAAGGATAACACATTTTTAATCGCACACACAGATGAGAGCAAGAGCAAACAACTGCTAAGAACATTCAGCCAAAGTGAGGTACAAGCAGAAACTTTGAAAAGTACACAGCGTCATAATGACGCAACTACATACAGTAAACACACGCACGGCTGATTGAATGGACCCTATACATGTTCCACCTTTACCCATAAGGGATGCCGGTCTATTGGCCCCATCTATCCATCTTCCATCATGTGGGTGCCATGGGGCTCATCTTCTTCTCGTGTCGAAGGTCAGAAAACAAATTATTTATTCTCCTACCACGCAACTATTCTATCGTTCACACTGTGCACTTGGCATGCCTTAAAACAGGCACAAAGGAGGTACTGCGGCACTCTAACCTTCACACACACATTTCACTCTCTCCCCTCCATGCCTTCCGGCTCCCAGGTCTCCACCCTTGTTTTCAACTATAATGTATCCCTCCCAGCACCTTGCAATACAAATCACATGATTGTCACTGTCCATCCTCTTTGAACATCTCAGGACTAGTTACTTTGGGGTTGGTGTCTTATGTTTTAGTCCATTACATGGGCTAGAACTCGTGGTCGCCTAGGGATGGGCCGGGTCATGCTCTGGCCAGTGTGAGATAACATCCAGATTCTGAGATTGTTCTGAGATTGTGGCCTTGTAGGGCACATTCCTCTAGAACATCTCTGCAACACTGTTAGAACAATGAATAGGCATTGTGGTGGTTGGGGGTGTGGGCCCTCCTCATTGGAGCTCAGGCTGGAGATTTCCCTTGTCTCGTAATTTGAGCCTAGTGCATGCAATTCCACATTTACTGTGCAGGCCTTTTCCTCTACCTATTGTTACTAATATCTACGCAGAATAGCAATGCCTCTCGCACCTTATGCTGTGCTATATGGGTAGGCTACATTTGATTATATTGGAGTAGGGTCATGTTAAACTGGGAGGTGGTTCTCTCACCGTCCCCCCTACACCCTGGCCCATCATAGTGCTTTGAATGCATCTTGCCTCACCCTGAAGTGCCTAGGGGGGTGGGACGGGCTGCCCCCTTCCCATCACCTTTAATAGTGAACTGGCATTTTTCTCTGCCCCTCTTTTGGGGCCCTAGAGCTTTCAAGACAATCTGTGTATTTTTAGAAGGCAAGGGGGATTCTTTTGCTGGTTGTAGAGTGATACATCACTGCATGTCGCCCAGAGTGAATGCATTTTAACTAAATTGTGTGCAACTGCATCTTACTGTTACTATTGAGTTTGTGATCGAATTGGGTCCTGGAAAGACCCAGTACTGAACGTTTCCATATTTTACTTACCTGATTGCTGTCCTTTTAGGCTTTCTTAATAGTTCATTTTCTCTGTCACGTAGCAACCTATAGTGTAAGCAGTACTTCCCTGTTAATGATGTATTTTTCACTAAGTTTTGGAGTGAGTAGGGATCATTTTAAACCATTGCTGTTTTTTCTTTGAATAATATGTAGTTTTGCTTACTTATTTGAAGTACCTATTTGGCATTATGGCTACCCACTGCAATACTTAATAAACAGTATGCATATTTGTACAGTATGTTATATGTATTGCATTTTGTTATGTGTTTGTGTCCACTCCCCTCCTAGGAGTGATCTGCTATGCCCCTATTCAGAGCGTTTCGGATTAACTTGGTGGACACCCTGTACACACCAAGCATAGGTCTTCTGACACCCATTACAAAAGAGCTGTAACAAAAAACCCTACCACTGTGGCTTTCCCCATCAGATATAGCAAGAATACACATTTTTGAGCCACGTAAACGAAGGAAGTAGTCCATTTCATGTATTCGTTTTCTTTCCTCTCGTATTCGGATAAAACAGGAGATATGTCAATTAATGATGGCAGTCCCAGCATTTGTTTCAAGAATGCAAGGGTGGCCTTCTCCAGTGGTGGAAACACTGCACCCCAAATACATACCTGCCAAGCTGCCCTTTCTCATGTTTAACACCATGTGTCAGTACTGGCTTTTTTAGACAATACCATTCTGCATGTTGTGACTTCAAGACCGATAGTTATAATTTGAAAAACAAAACTGCAACTCCAATAATGCAAAGATATGTTCACCAAGAAAATAGGACTCACTGAAGATGCCATGCCTATAATATGGCGGAATTGGACAGCTCTGCCTTATTTGGGCTCCTATGTAGTCACTAACTTGCAGGAAATTCCTCCTGCACATAAGCGCTGTAATTTTAGCCGCTGTTATTTCTGTCCAATTTAATGATACTCAGTTTGTCGACATCAAATGGTACTAGGGTTGAGTCAACCCTGGAGAATTAGAACGTGCGAAGGGCAGACTGGTCCCATACCATAGTTGAGTTTTTAGCTTTTGACCTGTCCTCCTGAATGCTAGACTCAAGACTCTGATTCCAGTATCTGGCATTTGTTAGTCTACCTGGTATTTTATGTGAATAGCTGCCATTTGTTTTGGGTGTGTATGGGGGTATGGTTGAGTGTTGGAATGATGGGTGTGTATGTTTTGCAGTGGGAATAGCAAGCATGATGTTAGTACCTGTGAATTTAATGGAAATACATGGCATATTATTTGATTCCCTGGCAAATTATGAATCTCTTCCGCTCTTCCTTCATCCCTCTTTTTCTTTCCCATTACATCTCGCTCTCTGTCTCTCCACCCATTAATGCTAGGTGACTTCAGCTTACTAAATGATGGTACATTTAATAGGTTTGCAAGGGATTTCCTCACACATGTCTAACACAGGCTTCACTCATTGATTAAAGATACTCCTCACAATCTGGGCACTTGGCCCGATGTTCTGCTTCAACATTGATTTTTTGAGGTGACTACAACCTATTCTGTTCTAACCGTCTCCTGATATCCTGTCCTTTCCCTAAGCAAATTAGGAAATCATTTTAGAATTAGATTTACCAGGCAGTTCTTCACCACAAAGCTGTGACCTCTGAAGGCGAGCGTCCCCAGATAGCACAATCCTCCCCACAATGAGAGACAATAATGGACTCTCCCAAGATGGGAATGAGGCGAAGACAAAGTGCGGGTGAGCTTAATGGGAGTTTATATAAGTCAAAATAGGGCATGCAAAGGACTCTGCAAACTCCGAGGGCGCTCTGTCTGACAATAGCAAAGACAGGCGTATATATTTACAAAATGCGTCATAAGAACCCTACACACTATAGGGGGCACAAGTTTGTGGGGATTGGGTGGCGACGACTAAAGGTGCAGCTGTGATGTGGTTTGCTGTGGTTGGTGGACGTCACTGGTTATCCACGTGGGCCGGGCCGGGCAGGTCAGCTGGGCTCATCCGGGCGGTGTTGTTGTGCCAGCCGTGACCAGTGTCAGTGATGAACGTCTTTCTTGGCTTTCTGCCCTAAGGCCCGCACACGGCATTCATTCAATAATGCAATATTATCTTCCCTGGTAAATCTTCCAATAGGTTATTCTACAGGTTAATGCAACACAGGAGGAATGCACCTAGAGTGGGGTCTTTTGGTGATACATCAATACATGGTTACCATCGTCCTGTTGACCGGGTATCATAGGTCGCGAAGCTGTTCAAGTTATCATGTCTCGTTAGAAGTCATTATGAATGTGTTCCTACAGTGTTGCTATAATATTGGGTGTCCTAATTTTACAGGGGCCATTAACCTGGGGTGAGCTGGTGGGTCGTGGAGCCTAAGAAAGTGCGCCTTCGGGCCTGTGTTTATGGCCAGGGTTTACTGCTGGGTTGTAAATAATTCAGGTGGCTGGCCTCGGCCCTGGGAGCTGCGGGGGAACATGAATGTTTAAAGCGGCTCCAGCCGAATTGGGGGAGGTGAAGCAGAGCAGCACAGGCCTCTGCTTTCTGTCTGGCAGGCTTCAATGAGGAGGAAGGGGGAATGGATATGCCCAAATGGTATTTTCCTCGTGCGTTGCAGATTATGTGGAAGAGGCATAAACATTCATATAATGTACAATACTCATTGAGTCTTTTCAAAGCTTATGTTTTCTACATTGTTAGTGCCTTTACATGGCCATTTCAAATGCGTTACCTATACCCATTTTGCAATTGATAACTATATGTTAAGTATTTAACAGCCAAAACATTTTGTTACATTTCTATACATGCTCGGCAAGCGAGGTAGTAGTAAGGTTGGTGGAGCACGCAGGAACAACTGGCCAATGAGACTGATGGCAGTGACACATGCTGAGCTTGGACATTCAAATACATATTGTGCATTTTCGTGCCCCATTTACATGAGCTCCCAATGGGGTTGAATTTGTCTTCCTTTGCACTCTAGCAGCATTAGTTCAGTTATGGCATGGGACCTTGGGGTGCATTCTTCTCGGCGAACCATATAACATGAAAACCCCGGGACACTTTTACCATTTGCGCATAGCAAAACGGGGATGTGGGTACTTCAACCAGAATGCCATATAAACACACATTCTGCCATCTTCATGGAGGTTACGTGTTTTAGTCAAAAAAGGTCATGGAGAGAAGAGTTTCATCACAGGTAGTTTGCTCATTAGTTATTTGGGGGCTCTGCTTTTGTCAGGGGACCATTTTATAGTTCTTTTCCACCCCGGCCCTGCTGGCTGGGTCATAGTGAGAACAGTGATACACTGCGGAAGGTGAATGTTGGTGTTTGCATCTAGCATTAGCTCATGTCGTCTGTTCGTGGGAGCGGGCTCTCAGCGGATCTGCCAGGGAGCTGCGGCCGCAGGGACAAGTAAGACTCTCCAAGGGTGGGGGCTGCGCTGTGGTGCACAAAATGGTTTCCAGGGCCTAGCTTAATACAGCATGTTTGGTCAATGTCTTCAGCCAGTGGACCACCCTCCACCTGGGCCCTGGTGGCAGGGGGAACCCCTGACGAGCCATGGAATTCACAAGGAGGAGAGGCTGCAGGGGAGGGGGGTCTCTTGGACCAATCCTCCCATACATTTCCCCCCTTTCGTTACTTAAGTAACAAATACTGTAACTCCCTCAACCTCTTGCGTTCTTCTTCTTCAGCTAAAGCCTCATCCCATGCAGGGGTGCCATTTATGGGCATCCATGCCCTACACACTCCTCGCAGGCTTCCTCCCCTTCTAGCATACTCGTCCGGGGTGCAGGCCAGATATATACAACCTTCATCCTCTTCCGAATCCACCCACACCTCTTCATACCATTCAAGTACACGAGGCTCTTTAATTGTAGTGTGCCATAGCCTGTCTACTACATCTCCGCTGTGGTACATGGGCACCATCTGGAATCTTGGTGTGTTTTCTGCTCCTGTTTGTACCTCTACTTCCTGCATATGTTGTATCGTACCGCGAGCGTTGCCCATTGTCACCATCATCATTCCACCGTTTGGTACTGCGTTTGCACAACATCGAAGGCCCACCTGGCACATACAAAAAATAAAAAGGAGGAACACTACTGTTGGCATCAAAAATTTAACAGTCATTCCCAGCCATGATGGGACCCAGGAGAAGATGTTGTCAAAGCATGTGCTTGCTTCTGCTCCGCCTTCCATTTTCATTCTTTCTCCTAGGTTATGTACGGCTTCGATCACGTGGGATAAGGAACCATTATCTGCGTCTTCGGAAGGTACGAAAGTGCCTCAGGCACTTCCAGTTTTTCAGCAAACACCTCCGTCCATTGCTGTTAACAGGTCTAAGACATACCTATTTTGCATGGTCATTAGTCGCAGTGCTCGCAGTTCCACTTTTATTACGTTATTACGTTATTACGTTAAATCCTTCTTCAGTGTCATTCGCCAGCTGGATCAGCTCCCAGAGTGTAATTTGGAGCCATTTTGCATTTACTCGTGCCTGGATGCTAGGGATGAGTGAGGCAAAGAAAGTCTCTGCAGAGCTGAATAATCGATATCTGTCCGGGATCTGTGCCAGTAGCTCTGAGGATGCTTTTGATATGTAGTTCGATGATCGTCTGTTTCGTGACAGCATCTCCCCCTTATTACCGGAAGACAGGACATATACTTGTGATTCTGCAGTTGGTTGGGCCTCATTCTGCTAAGGGGTCTGTCGCATTTTCTTGCTCCCATCAATGTGGCTTTCCGGTGTCACCATTAGTGCGGAATGCAGGGTGGCCAATGAGCAGCTGCCACTCCAGGATTGTGGGAGGTGAGGGTATGCCTGGTTGCCTAAGTGTCCATGAGGGCCGCTGTTCCTTTTCTCATATCCGGGATGGTGAGGGTCTTGTTGCAATATTTGTTTACCCCCATGATAGCTTTCCCGTCTCCCGTGAAACACAGTTCATAGTTTATTTCTTTCTGTAGCTTGAAGGGCTTTTCAATATCTGTCACCCAAGTCAATTTTGAGATGTGCTCCTTCCATACTGGTGTGCATGTTTTCTCTACCCACTGCAGTTTCTCTGGTGCCACACCTTGCAGCGCTTCAGCTTTGCACATTATTTCTTCATTTTTCCACTTATTTTCTGAAAATAATGTCCCTTGTATTATAAAGAATGGTTCTTCCAAACATATCACTCCTTCCGCTTGCAGATAGCAGGTCTTCTCATTCTGCAACATTTTAAAAGTTACCTCGTGTGCCTGGAAGGTGTTCTTAATTATGCACAACGTGAAATGAAGGAGACATTGGGCATCCACAATAGGCAACTCTTTTTGCAGCAATACTTTGGGTGTACCTGAAGCATGGGGAATGAGGGAGCAGACATAACAGCTCTCATTTGTTGTCTGTTTTGCAGTTGCACTCATGTCTGTATACCATTTATTTGTCTGGTGGGGGTGTTGTGGGTCTTCCATCTTGTCGAGTCCCAACCCGTAATACTCGTCGTATTTCCTCCTTCCCGCCTCCCTTTTCCTCCTATTATTTCTAAGATATCTCCCAGCTTCATGGGCGAGGAACAGTGTAGGCCCCCCTTCCTCCCCTCCGCCCCCTTTCCCCATTCATTGTATAATGCTTTGTAGCTCACTGTCATCTCTTCATTCTCTTTTTTTATACTATCTAGCAGTGTGTTTTCTGTTGTGGGGGTGGGCACGCTAGTGGGGGTGTTGTGCAATCATTTAAACTGTGGGCATTGTAATCAGATACTTTTGGCGGGGAAGTTGTGCTGTTTCACATTTTTTCCTGCAGTCTTTCATTTGGCGAGGTAGCAACATTGGCCGGTGTCGTGTAATGTCCCCATACAAGTTTAGATCCGTCCCACACCAGAAAATCACCTTCTTTAGTATTTACAGTTGTGGTTTGATTTGTTACATTAATCCCGTTATTCCCTCCCCCCTCGTTCATCTCGATAGAGATGAACGCTATAAACCAATAAGTAACCAAGCCAACCATCATTGTAAAAAATAATGTAATACATACAGACAACCCACACTCATACGAGTATCTACATCTTTCAGCTAAAACGTCTCTATATCTAATAAATCTATTCGTTGCAGGCTGCCCGTTTGTTGCCATGGTAGTTCCTGTTTGAGATATAAAAGTGCATTAAGTACGTGCATGTAAACATTTTTGTTGGCACTGTATGTACCATGAGGTCATAAAAGGGAGATGGTTGGGGGGGTGGGGGGGGATGCACAGAGAAGGGAGCAGACAATACATATATATATATTTTTTTACACCGTTATTTTCACTTAAACACATTTCGTTTTTCTTTTTTATTTTTTATTTATCTTGATCAATAACCTGCAATAGAATTCTTTTGTTAACAGTTTTATCTATCACACTCCTCCATTCATTTGTTCACGTTCACTCATCATTTTCATTACTTTTGTTTGCTGTTGTCTGTGCCTCCCCGTCCACCTCTTCCTGTACACTATTATATGCCTTTCACACATCTGTCAAATGTATCCAATATTTGAGCCCCTTTACTTTTACAGCTGTAGGTGTACAAAATACCACTTCGTACGGCCCATGGAACCATGGGGCATTCCACCGGCCCACAAAGCTCCGGACATAAATGAACTGGCATTAATTGTACCTGTGTTTCAGGTTCCGCAGGGACACTGTTGTGTTCCCTTCTTCCCTTGTGAATGGTGGTGAGAGCTGCCTTGAGATTGCACGTGCTGCCCTAGTTAGCTTCTTCAGGTATTCTGTGAATTCATCTCCCAATATGGTGGCGCTTCTGTGTGCATCTGAGTGTTGGCCTAGTGGGGAATGTGCTGTGTGCATCCGTCTCCCTGTCACAATTTCGTGCGGGGACAGATGGTGATCCTTGCTCGGCTGATTCCTCAGCTCAAACAGTGCAAGGGGTAAGCATTAGATCCAGTTTTTCTTCAATGAAAAACACAATTTAGACAATCTCCCTTTTAACAGACCGTTCATCTTTTCGACAAAGCCGTTACTTTGAGGATGATAAATCGAGCACAGTTTATGCTTTATTCCCAATAACGCGGTCACTTCTTTCAAGAGCTCGTTCACAAACTGAGTGCCGTTGTCTGAGCGAATTAAATCGCAAATTCCCCAGTGCGGGAACACTTCCCTTACTAGGAACTTTGCAGCGCTCTTAGCATCAGGTCGCGCACATGAACCTGCTTCCACCCACCTGGAAAATTGACATACAACCACTATCATGTAGCGTGCCCCATTACACCTCGTGTAATGTCTGCATAATCAATGTGCAGTTCTCTGAAGGGCCCTGTAGGTTTTGGGATTGTCCCCCTGAGTGTCTGTAGGGTCATCCCAGAGTTATATATTTGGCACGTTGTGCACTCCATTGTCAATCTAAATATGTGTTCCTGGAGACATGGCACAAACCAATCTTCCTGTATCTCTGCTGCAATGTGTTGTTTAGTATTATGCGCTGGAAAGTGTAACTGCTGAAATGCTATCTCTAACAGTTTGATGGGCATAACTACTTTTCCTGAGTTATTTTGGCGCCACAATAAGTCTGTTGCCGATTGGCTGCACCCCCTTTTTTCCCCACACCATCTTTTCATCACAACTGGCCCCTTAGCTTAGCTCTAGTATTTGTGATATGGGCATGGCATTGTATCCTTCTGGAAGCTCTTCGGTCGTCTTGTGTTGCAATAGGTACTCGCCTGTTTCATGTCTTTCAAAATACGAAGCCTCCTTGGCAGCAGCATCTGCTGCCGCGTTCCCCAAAGACACAACGTCGGTGTTGGACATATGTGCTTGGCACTTCACTATTGCTACCACTGTTGGATCTTTTAAGGCCTCAATCAATTCCTTCAACAGTTCAGCATGTTGCACTGGGGTCCCATCTGCCCTTCGAAACCCTCTCTGCCCCCACCGGGCTAGACTTCTGTGTACTGTTGTCATCATGTAGGCTGAATCTGTGTATATTGTTACTGCACATCCTTTAGCGGCATGTAATGCTTCTATTAGGGCGATAAGTTATGCTGCTTGGGCTGAGAAATGGGACGGAAGGTGATACTGTACTAGTACTTCGTACTCACCTTCTTCTAGCCTCACTACTGCTAATCCCACATGTTTCTCTCCTGTGTCCATGTCAATCGACGCTGACCCATCCACAAAGTATACCTCTCCTTCGCTCAAGGCATTTTCACACACCACCGTGCCCTCCCCCGTTTCCCCTGTGTATGTTGCACAATTGTGTTCTTGCATGTCCTCTAGTGTGCATGGTTCTGTGATGAATGTTGCCGGGTTTACTGTCCTGCACCTTACCATGTGAATATTGGCGCTGGACAATATTATCTAATAGGCAGTTGCTCACTGTGTGGTCAGTGTGCCTTTTGATCTTTCAAGTATTGCAAATAGTGAGTGTTCCACAAACAACGTGACAAGGCACCCCATTACTATTTTGGCACTTTTCTCAATGGCGAACGCGGCGGCGGCGAGAGACTGCTTGCACGCGAAGTGGCCTTGCATCACCGCATTTAATGTACTTGTCTTGTCTGAATCAAAATGTGACGGGGCATTGCTATTTCCATTATTATCTCGCCATCACTCTCCGCATCAGAAAAGACATCCTCATCAGATAAGTCTCGTAGGGCAATATCAGCATTGATGCACAGTACAGTGCGCCATTCACACCCGTCTATGTCCATCCCAATTACTGCAATCCTTTTTGCTAATACATGTACAGCATGCAGGTCTAAGGATACCACTGAACCTGGTGCTATGTCTGGGCGTACTATTGGGCGGAAGATAAATTCTGCAGGTATTCTCCACTCTAACTTTTTTAGCTCGGGAAATACTTGGGCCAGTGTTTTTTAAACCTTCGATGAACATTCTTTCGTCCACTGGCATGCCGTGTATTTCCGGTGCTGTTGCCCTGCACCACCAGCATTACGCGTAATGGGCATATTCCTGGGGTTGAGCACACTATCCCTCTTTCTGTAAATGATATTGTCATGTTAAGCTTGCTAAGAAGGTCCCTTCCGAGCAGGTTTATTGGCGATTGTTCATAATACAGTTAAGGTGTCTTTACCGTTTTACCCCCCACTGTCACATCCAAATCTTCTGTGTAAGGAACTTCAATTACAGCCCCAGAGAACCCCTGCATCTCTAACTTCCGGTTAGATAACGGAAACCGGCCCTCACGGATACATGATTTCTCGGCTCCCGAATCCACCATGAATATGAACTGCTTGTCTCCTATCTGCTCCCCTACCAATGGTTCCTCCGCTGCATTGTAGGTGGTAGATAGAACAGGACACGCAAGTGTTCTCTGTGGGCTGTCCTATGCTGGTTGTCTTATTGCCCCCCCCCCCTGGCTGAAGACGCTTCCTGATACTACTGACACACCACTATAGGGGGCTGGGGCTGGTGCTCCATTGGCATTCGCTGCGAAGGGGTTGCCTGGGGTGTAGTGCATAGTATCGTTGTTTTGTGGGTGATTCTGTGTTGTGTAATGATGCGCTTGCCTTTGCTCTGGGTACCCCTGTTCTTGTTCCCTCTGTTGTCGTCCCATTGGAAGACCATATGGGCTTCCCGGGTGAGGGTTGCCATAGTGTCCCATCTCTGGAAATCCGTTGTTTGATCTATTTCTGCACTCTCTGGAAAAGTGCCCCCACCTCCCGCAGTTCCAACAGCTTCCCTGCGCACCTCTGGGACCTTGCCATACATTTCCTCCGTTTCCCCCATACCCTTGTCCACCCCCTTGCAACCCCTGTACCCACCTCGTCCCCCTCGAGGGGATCAATCTTGCCACTGCGGACCTCCACTCTGCTCCTTCCACTGTCGTTGCCCTGTTCCTACCCAATTTGTTGCCATCCTCCCCTGTATTGCTACCAGCCCCTCCTCCTCCTCTTCTCCCTCCCTGCTGTTTGGGAGCCCGGCTACTGCTGCAGCGACCTTCACCAGTTTTGTTTGTACTAACTTTGCCTCGTCTGCCAATCTTTTTTGCGCTATCTCCTTTTCCCTCTCTTTTATTTGTTTACAGTGGTGAACTATTATGCTCTGTATTTCGGGCCACCCTTTTGCTTCAATACCTGCAATTTTGTCAAGTGCCTTTTGTACCTCTTTAGGGAGCCCTCTCTTTATTATAAAGTAAAATAATGGGGTTGATTGATACCAGGGCGTGCCCGTTTCCCCTCTCCACATCTCCTGGACCCGAAAAATGTAATCCATAGCATCTTCTCCATCATTCATCGTACATTGCATGACTGACTGCAAATCTGGGGTGTCTGGGAATGTCTCTCTTAATGCATCCCATACCCTTGCACGTACTGTGTTAAAACAGGCACCATCATGGCGATCGCAGTCTAACGTTACCCATACTCTGTCAGCTTGATCCCCGACTGCTGATACTAGCAGACTTTTCACATCACCTATTGCTAGAGGTACCCCGGCTGTGTGTTTCTCAAATGCATATATCCACTTGCTTGCCCCTCCTGACAGCGGTGGTAATAGCTTTAACAGATTGGCCTTGTCCATCTGAGCCCAGGGTATGTAATTCGGCCTCCCTCCTCCTCTGTGTATTAGTGGGAGTTGTAACTTCCCCTTTGCTGCCTTATCGGTACTCACCTTCATTCCATTCTTTCCTTGTGGCGCCATTTTCCCCAACCCATTCCTTAGTCGTCCTGTCCACTCTTCTTCCATGTTTCTCCCTGGACACACGCCATCCACCCCCTCACTTCCTCCTCCCATTGCCATGCTTAATCTTTCACTCTCCTCTAAGTCCTCTTCTATATCACACAATAGCTCCTCTCTTCCTCCTGTGGTCCTTATCTCATCGTCAGTATGCTCCTCCCTCTCCTCCAGTTCAATTATTCGGGCTGGTTCTTCTTGTATCCTAAACAATATCTCCCCCTTCTTCCACCCTTCCTCAATGGTTTTATCATGACTCTGTGCTCTTGATGTCAGCTCTGACCTAGCAGCATTAGTCGCAGTCTGTTCACATATGCTTTTTATCCTCGAGAGCTTGTCTTTTGCTACAGAGAGCCTGGACTCTAGGTCTTCTGTTAGTTTCTCTATGTTCACTATTGGTGTACTTACCTGGTCGCGCTCTCTATGACTCTCATACGGTGGGGGTGCTGTTGGCCCTCGAGTCGTAGTGACTGTTGTTGGGGGTACATATGTTGGGTCACTGTATCCTTCTGCGGGCACTGGCTTATTTAGTATTGGGTACAACTTAGTTACCTCGACTGGTGACTCCCCTTCTGGCAACACCTTGTCGTCTTTTGGTATCAGCAATGGATTGTCAGTGGTATATGGCAGATCAGTAGCTAACTCCCTTTTCTTGGGAGGGGGTACTTCAAACAATCTCCATAGGTCTAATATTTCTCTCCTATTATGTAACTGCTTCCCCTTGTATTTTAAACAAATGCATGTAGCTACCATATCTAGGACACTCTTGTCAAACGATCCCCCTTCTGGCCATATTTGGGGTAACCCTTCCCCCTTTAGCTCTGTAATCCACTGATCGTGATATTTCTTAATACGTTCAGCATACCCAGGTAGATTCTTACAAATATGGGCTAATGGTGTTTCCGCCCTCATAGTTCGTGGTTGCTCGATACGGATGTATATCTATATATATATCTTTATATAGATGTATCACCAGATATATCTAAGTATTTGTGTATCACTGCGTGGTGGGACCTGCGTGTGTTTCCGCCACCCGAACAATATAAGAATGGGCGCGCACAGCGTCTTTTCTGTATACTTTAGGGGGCACATACAAAAGCAAACCACCCTTCGTACACCACCAATATCTTCAGCAAATTTATCCAAAAAAAAAACAGTCACTTTACTGCATTGCGCTCTTCCTTGTAAAATTTCTTCTGGTCACACTTACCATGACCACACCATAATTATGCACTTATGACCACTTTTACACATTCATTGTGACAAATATGTTGTGGCACATGTGATGCGTACACACCCACAGGCAACACTCTATTCACAGCTCAATTTGTAATCCCTTTCCTCCCTTGCTAGCTGTCCCTTTCTTTCTTAATCTGATATGAATTTGTATTGTATTTTTGATATAAACTCGTCTTTCTACTTAGATTCTTTTTTTTTTCTCATACTAACCCTGTTTTTTCCCCATAAACCCAGAGAGAAGAATAGAAAGAATAGCAGTCACTAATGTATTCACTGTGTCATCCTTTTTACCAGACACCTTTATCTTATTTTCACTTCTTCATATATTCCCAGTACTAGTCAAGATAGCACTATGCGGCGCCGCCTTCTACCCCCCTCGCGGAGCTAGGTTCCCGTCGCTTTATCTCTTTTCACCTCTTGATCCTAATGGCCATATGCAAAGAAAAAGTAAAGAAAGCCTAGAGTGGTTCTTAGTAGTCCCAAAGTGTCCCCTTTCAAACAACCTCGTTCCCTTTCCTGTTTTCCTTCTCTGCTCCCTTTATGGTCGCTCGCACTTAATACTCACGTGCCCGTCTTGAACCGAGAGTCTCCGAACTGGGTCCGTCCAGGCAGTGTTGCCGTACGCTCAACAGTCGGCCCCGGCGACCGGTACTCAAAGGGGATTTTTCAACCGAGATCCCGTACCCTCTCTCTGTTAAGTGCGCACTTCTGAGCGTACTGGTCGCCGATGGCGGGCGGCCTTCCGAGCCGGCGCACCGTGCATATCCCTTTTCGACCGGAGATTTTCGTGCCAAAGGGGACGGTAGGGATATATATATTAAGGAAAAATAATCATCACGCTGTCGGGGTCACCACTGAAGGCGAGCGTCCCCAGATAGCACGATCCACCCCACAATGAGAGACAATAATGGACTCTCCCAAGATGGGAATGAGGCAAAGACAAAATGCGGGTGAGCTTAATGGGAGTTTATATAAGTCAAAATAGGGCATGCAAAGGACTCTGCAAACTCCGAGAGCGCTCTGTCTGACAATAGCAAAGACAGGCGTATATATTTACAAAATGCGTCATAAGAACCTACACACTATAGGGGGCACAAGTTTGTGGGGATTGGGTGGCGACGACTAACTATAGGTGCAGCTGTGATGTGGTTTGCCGTGGTTGGTGGACGTCACTGGTTACCCACGTGGGCCGGGCCGGGCAGGTCAGCTGGGCTCATCCGGGCGGTGGTGTTGTGCCAGCCGTGACCAGTGTCAGTGATGAACGTCTTTCTTGGCTTTCTGCCCTAAGGCCACGCACACCGCATTCATTCAATATTGTAATATTATCTTCCCCGGTAAATCTTCCAATAGGTTATTCTACAGGTTAATGCAACACAGGAGGAATGCACCTAGAGTGAGGTCTTTTGGTGATACATCAATACATGGTTACCATCGTCCTGTTGACCGGGTATCATAGGTCGCGAGGTTGGGTCTCAGGGCAAGGGACGAGCTGTCCATGTTATCATGTCTCGTTAGAAGTCATTATGAATGTGTTCCTACAGTGTTGCTATAATATTGGGTGTCCTAATTTTACAGGGGCCATTAACCTGGGGTGAGCTGTGTCATGATCTCTGCTTCCAAAAGGTCAGGGTTTTCCCAACTCCCTTGGAAGCAGATCCATAACCCAGGTTCTGAGTGCCAACCAGTCCCAATTGGGTCCCTTTTGGACCCAGTCCTGGCGCCAGTGGCACCAGGCTCATAAATATGCCCAGTCCCAGCGCTGGAAGCGCCGGGCTCATAATGCTTGGGTGGACTTACCTGCAGCAGACCATGCTGCTTACTTGCCTGCCAGTTGAGCCTCTGATCCTCTTCTGTTTGGAACTACTTTTCCTGTTGGGTGGGGCTGGAGCCACTCCCTAGATTCAGAACACTGGAACTCTTCTGGAAGGCAGGAACTCTTTTCTTACCAGGAACTCTTTTCTTACTTAGGCGTGGCTGTGGAAGGAGACATCTAAGCACTACAGGAGGCTATTTAAACCACACCCAGTGGATGAATCTTGCTTTACGTTATTCTGCACCCTCTGCAGCAGAACGCTCATTGTGTCTTCTGCATCCGGTCCTGGGCCTAAGGAAAAAGGCTTACCATCCTGAATCCAGTCTTCAGCAACACCTATAAAGACAAGAAAGAACAGGTTAGCATTCCGGCATCTGAAAGGCAAAGGCTTACCTACTCTTCGTGCGCTCCGGAGGTCTTCACACTGCATTCCGGCATCTGAAAGACAAAAGCTTACCAACTCTTCGCACGCTCCGGAGGCCGTCAGCGCTGCATCCCGCATCTGAAAGACAAAACAAGGTGCGTTTAAAGACATTGGGGAACTTTAATACTCACGTGCCATTACTCCTTTCCACATCTAACCCAGTGGGTATCCCGGCACCCTGCAGCCGCTCCGAACTTGTACCTGCAAAATAAAAAGACAGTTAGAGCGCATCGTGAAGCTGGCAACAAGCGCTTACTTACGTGCTTCCAGGCGCTTCTATTCATCACACGGGCTCCATCTTCAACTCACTTCAGCCCGTCATCCGCCATCGCCGGAACCCTGCAAAACAAGAGACATCATTATTAAAGACTTTAAAGACATTTGAGTTACTCGAAACTTACCGTTCGTGCAGTAAACGACGGACAGCAGTCCTCTGGAGTCAAGAGGCCTGCGCTACCTATCCAGTGAAGAAACTGGTTACAGCACCCTGCCCCGAGGCAGATGGAGAGCTCGGCATTCACTTACCTAAGGTGAGAGCATTAACCTGTGGGGGTCTACAGGAGAGGAGAAGTGGAAAGAGATAGGGACACCCCAATAACCCCAGTTCATTAACCCCGTATTTTCTATCTGCAGACATCTTACTCTGCACGTCAGGCATACAGGGCACAGAGGTCCAGCCCAAAGAGCCAACCGGGTGCTGCGCATCACCTTTGAAGATACGGTAGTCGCCCAGTCAAGACCGGCGCCTCTGCGAGAATCAGGTGAGCGTTACAAGCTGGTGGGTCGTGGAGCCTAAGAAAAGGCGCCTTCGGGCCTGTGTTTATGGCCGGGGTTTATTGCTGGGTTGTAAATAATTCAGGTGGCTGGCCTCGGCCCTGGGAGCTGCGGGGAACGTGAATGTTTGAAGCGGCTCCAGCCGAATTGCTTCTGCTTTCCGTCTGGCAGGCTTCAATGGGGAGGAAGGGGGAATGGCCTTGGATATGCCCACAATGGTATTTTCCTCGTGCGTTGCAGATTATGTGGAAGAGGCATAAACATTCATATAATGTACAATACTCATTGAGTCTTTTCAAAGTTTGTTTTCTACATTGTTAGTGCCTTTACATGGCCATTTCAAATGCGTTACCTATACCCATTTTGCAATTGATAACTATATGTTAAGTATTTAACAGCCACAACATTTTGTTACATTTCTATACATGCACGGTAAGCGAGGTAGTAGTAAGGTTGGTGGAGCACGCAGGAACAAATGGCCAATGAGACTGATGGCAGTGACACATGGTGAACTTGGACATTCAAATACATATTGTACATTTTCGTGCACCATTTACATGAGCTCCCAATGGGGTTGAATTTGTCTTCCTTTGCACTCTAGCAGCATTAGTTCAGTTATGGCATGGGACCTTGGGGTGCATTCTTCTCGGCGAACCATATAACATGAAAACCCCGGGACACTTTTACCATTTGCGCATAGCTACGGGGATGTGAGTACTTCAACCAGAATGCCATATAAACACACATTCTGCCATCTTCATGGAGGTTACATGTTTTAGTCAAAAAAGGTCATGGAGAGAAGAGTTTCATCACAGGTAGTTTGCTCATTAGTTATTTGGGGGCTCTGCTTTTGTCGGGGGACCATTTTATAGTTCTTTTCCACCCCGGCCCTGCTGGCGGGTCATACTGAGAACAGTGATACACTGTGGAAGGTGAATGTTAGTGTTTGCGTCTAGCATTAGCTCATGTCCGTCTGTTCGTGGGAACGAGCTCTCAGCGGATCTGCCAGGGAGCTGCGGCCGCAGGGATAAGTGAGACTCTCCAAGGGTGGGGGCAGCACTGTGGTGCACAGGGCTCATGCCATTTTGATTTCACAAAATGGTTTCCAGGGCCTAGCTTAATACAGCATGTTTGGTCAATGGCTTCAGCCAGTGGTCCACCCGCCATCTGGGCCCTGGTGGCAGGGGGAACCCCCGACGAGCCATGGACTTCACAAGGGGGAGAGGCTGCAGGGGAGGGGGGTCTCTTGGACCAATCCTCTCATACACCTCCTCTGACCCCACCTATAAAGCCATGCATGAAGAAATCTCAAGATTTTTGGACACTTGCAACCAAGAATCTTATATTCTTTAACAAGGCTCACTATAAATGGCTCAATATAGAGCTGGCAGAGTTGAAAAGAGTGGGAAGAAAACACTATCGGAAAAATACAGAGCTACTTGCAGACTACAAGCACATGTCTACCAAGAGGCAATGTGTAATGCAAAACGGAATTTCCCAAATAAAACAACAGAACTGTTCAGCATCTTAAATTAACTATGTATACTTAGCATTTGTGTTGATGGAGTGGATTGGACATTGCAAGGAGAGGATACATGAAAAGGGGTAAACAAGCAATTGTATATCGGAATGGAAGGGTTTGTGTAATGATCCAGGCTTTTACAACCTGCTATGTTCTGCTTTTGAAGGCAGAGGTTAGCCTTGTGTAAGATGGAAAGGTTGGAAGATTTTGGTTGTTGGGACTGGGCCATGGAGCTTGGATGATGCAGAGACCCTGTAGGCTGGCTGATTCATGGGCAAGTGCTAAAATGTAGAGATTGCAGATGGTCCTGCTAACCAGCCACTTGTGTTCTTAGGGACACTCCATCTTGAAACTGAGATTTTGCAGGAAAAGAAAATTGGAGGTTGACGAAATACTCTTTACACTCCTAGCATTTCTGGCGAGTCTCATTATTTATGTCCCCAATGGTCAGGTCCGTGACACATGGTGGCAGCTGTGGGATTTGGAGTATGCTGGATAAAGCATCGCCCATCCGCTTTGGAAACATAAGAATAGCCACAGATCTTTATAATGGACAATAAATATGTCTGTGATAAAAAGGTTGTATGCTTGGATAACTAAGGGCATAAGTAACACTGGGCTTGGTGGTCCTTTCATTTTTCAGCTATAATTAAAATGTTTGTGACATAAAACCATATTTTGGGGTGTGACAAAGTCCCCACCCTGACTTTTAGGGACCATGAGTAACATGGCTCGGGGTCAGCCCCCCACCCCAAAGCTTTTGCATGATTGGCCCAGAGACGTAATTAGGAGGATCCCATTCACTGGGTCCTGCTGTGCCAGCTGCTTGACAGTCATCAGTCACCTTGCCTCAACTCAGACTATCCAGGGGCTGGGAGCCCTTCCCAATATTCTAGTAGTGCCTCTTCATCAGGGTTATTCCAAAATCTTAACCCAACCACCGCCAGGGTCGATACCTTTCCCTTTGCACATTTTTTTTTTTAAAGAATGTTTCGGTATTTATTTATTTTTAATTATTTATAGTATTAAAGGGTAAATAACAAACGATGTTTTGGTATTTAAATGCAACAATACCGCGACAGGAATGACATCATTCCAACGCCACAATTTTCACAAAACATATAAACAGAATACAAAATGCAAAAAAGCTGCTTGCCGTCAACCATTTTCTTAAACAGAAGCATACCCCAAACAACAGGAAGAGATCCCGTATTAGGCGTCAATCCAATAAACACCCATTGTCCGCATATAACTAGTAGCTCCACATGTTTCGAATGGTCCCGGATCTTGTTAGCAGAAGCAATGAAACATAACTATAAATGATTTGTCCAGGCATTCAAGAGGCATGCCATCAGAGGGATTGAACTGTGACTGTATGAGGGTGTTCCAGGCCAAGATATCAACATTTACTTGTGTTCCCCTATGCAAATTCCTATACCATACTTTAGTTTCAGTCATAGACCCGAGTTTAAGATCCGTCCACCAGGCACCAACTTGCGGCCCAGCAGTCATCTCCCACGTCTTGGCAATCCTATGTTTTGCCAAAATACGTTTAGTGGACCAAAACTGATGCACCACTGGGCAAGACCAAAACATGTATCAAGTCAGCCTTATCATCAACACAGCGGGGGAAGCAACGAGATATCGACTGTGAGAACCTAGCAATGCCATGTGGAGTCATGTAAGTCCTGTGAAGAACATACAATTTAATAGTTCTGCGACAAGCATTTCTACGCCCTTTCCGTGCATATAGTAACACGTTTTCCCATTCTGCATCCTATATTTGTATACCCAAATCGTCCTCCCACAAAGCTTTCTCCTTGAGGTCCCCTTTGTGTAGGCACAAGAGCAACCTCCCATACAACCTACATATGCAATGCTGCCCCTCAACCAATTAGTTTAGCAGTGCAAGCATACCGCAGGTTCATCCAGTAAACTCTGCCAACAGGACTTTGCAGCCTGCACAAGTCTGATGTATGCCAGGAATTGTCCTGTGTGGACCCCATGTACCTCCACCACTTCTAAGAATTCCAGTAATGTCCCTTCACGGAACATATCACCCCACGTGGTGGCCTCATTGTTTTCCCAGCACATTCTTATAATCGAAAGATCTCCCACGTCCCGATAATAGGAGGAAACCAATGGAAAATAAGGGGAGTAAGGTGCACCTATACCTAAGATCTTTGCCATAATCATCTTCCTAGTTTCAGGAATTGAGGACAACAAGGAACCTTCCCAGAATCTATCCACAGGGCTTCCTTCAGCATGAACAGATGTATGGCCGACTGCATTCATTCTGTGTCCAAAGTGGTCTCTTTCCAACAGCCACCAAGAGATGAACTTGACCTGTCCAGCAAGATAGTACAGTTTAGAATGTGGCACTTTTATACCCCCTCCTCATAACTCGGGCAAAGAGTGTCGAGAGTGTCGAGTGAAATTGTATGTCTGCCAGTCCCCCACACAAATTCTCTCACCTTAGCGTACAGAGGTCAGAAAAAGGATCTAGGTTTATGAAAGGAGACATTAGTGAAATGATAAAACAAACGAGGAAGACCAACCATCTTAACCAAAGCAGCTTGGCCTATCAGAGACAGGAGCAGTGTCTTCTAGCTCCCCATGTATCTCACTATTACGTCCAAAGCAGGCTCTGTGTTGCTTTCATGCAAGTATTTCACAACATGACAGATAACCCCTAAATATTGGAAGGAGTTGACAGCCCATCTCAGTTCAAGGTCAGGCAATTGTGCCCTCTCACAGGAGGATAGAAATGCCAACGGGAAAAGGCAGTATTTGCTTCGGTTTATAGTAATAACAGAGAGTGCAGCAAAATTATCAAAGACCTTCAGGATATACGATAAATTACTCTCCTAGTTCTGGACATACAAAAGCATGTCTTCAGCATTGATGGAGATTAAATGTCTGGAACCATTCACCACTATACCTGCAGCAGCAAACTCTGTTCTGCGATATTTCTCCAATGGTTCCAAATCTAGGATAAACAATATAGGGGCAGCGGGCAGCCCTGTATAATGCCCTTTTTTTAAAAATCCCAAGTGTCTGAAATTATCCTCCCCATTCTCACTCTAGTTTTAGGGAAAGTATAGATTAATCTAACCCACCGCAGGAAACCTTCCCCAATACCCAAGTGTTGAACTACAGCATACATCCACTCCCAGTCCCCTGAATCGAACACTTTAGCAGCATTTAATGAAACCACTGCATAGTGTCCATCCATCATCCTAGTACTACCCATGACCTAGAGTAGCCTTCTCAAATTCACCGAAGTGTTTCTACCAGGCCCAAAACCCATTGGATCAGCATGTATAAGCTTGGTGATCACCTGTCGCAAACTTCCGGCTAGCAAAGCAGTCATGATTTTGCCATCTTCATTTAACATAGAGAGGGGTCTGTAGGATTCACAGCTGTGTTGCGGCTTCCCTTTTATTATTATTATGTTACGTATTGAGCGCAGACGTAGCTTTGAGAAGCAATGTAGCACTTTATAGAGGTATACAACAGTACAGGTGCATAACAGAGTGCTTTTCCGAGGTAACAACAGAACAGATATACAGTGGGGGTGGGATACAGAGGGGCACAGGGGAGGGGTACAGCTGTACCGGGTGGCGGGGCGGAGAGGGGCTGGCAGCATCTAGCGAAACAGGTGGCGCTAGGGGCGATTTGATGGCCTAGGTGTTGAAGCGTAGAGATGCCTTGAAGAGGTGGGTCTGGAGTTCTTTTTTTATTATAGGAGCGTGGGGTGAGTATGATGCTGACTCGGAGGAGGTTCCATAGTTTTGGGGCGTAGGCAGAGAAGGCTTGTTTTTGGGGTCCTTTCATTTTTGCAACAGCAGATTTCAAGTCTGCACGTGTCCTGGACTACACTGGACACCCAAGACTGGATCAGCGAGAGGCAGGTGTTAAGCCTATGGATGTCCTTGATGGAGTCGATCTTGCGGTATAGCTGTGTGTTGTTGGCGTATTGGTTGATGTTCTGTGTGGCAAGGAGGGCTCCCTGGTTTTAGAATGGGTACTATCATGTATTCACACATGCTAAGGGGAAGCATCCCACTATCGAAGGTTGATTGATACATCTCTAGAAATTTCAGGGTTATTTTTCTACTATACACCTTATAAAACTCAGCCGAAGGCCATCCGCTCCCAGTGTTTTCTCTGACTAAAGGGAAGACATTACCACCTGTAGTTGCACTTCCATCAGCAGAGCATCAAGCAGCTCTGCTTGTTCCTGCGTTAATCGGGGCACTGCAATCTGGGACAATGTATACTCAATCTCGTCCCCCTCCGTAGATCCTGCCTCCCTGTACAGGGCCTCGTAATACATATGGAAAATGCTATTAATCTTGGGCTGAGACTGACAAATCTCCCCCACATTCATCGGGTATCAAATCTATTGTAGAGCGCAGCGTTTCCCTCTGACACAACCAGGCGAGCAACCTATCTGTCTGGCCTCCCTGCTCATGGAGCTTTTCTATGTACATTTTAAAATCATATTTACCCAGTCATTCCAAGGCTCCAAAACTTTGTTGCCCAAGGGCAACTAGGTTCCGCTCTGCATAGCTATCCAGTACAGGTGAGTTTTCAATGTCACTTATGTCCACTTCAATCCTGGATAATTCCCCCAACAGGTACTTCCTAACACCCCAGCCTTAGCAACCCTCTCCACCTCTAACCACCTCCTTGAATGATTTCCACAGTGTGTCCACACTATCCACATTTATCTCAAAGAATGTATCAATTCTATCTGCCAAGTGGTCCCAGAACATTGCATCCGTCTGTGCCTCCGCTCTCTGTTTCCATGCTGGAATGGGGGCGAGTCTTTGCTTACCAACCAGGTGGTAAGCAGCGGAGCATGATCCGATAATGGTCTTCCCATATATCTGGTATTAAATCATTCTTGTGCATGTTCCTTCCCAGCAAACAACCTATACGAGTGAAAACCTCATGTGGAATCGTGTAGTTAGAGTACGCTCTATGTGTAGTGTTTTAATTCCTCTAAACATCCACAAGGTCCAGATCAGTCCGCACTCTACAAAGAGTCGCCACTGGCAGAGAAGGGTGTGAGTGTTTTGTCATTTGACCAATCTAGCCGTGGATTCAATGTGCAATTAAAATCCCCACCCCAAATTCACACAGCATCTCTAAATGCGTATAAGTGGAATAAACTGGAGGCGTCATGGTTGGAAGCATAGGTGTTGATTATGCACACTTCCCTGTGTTCCACATATCCACGAACCAGCAGCATCCTGCCCTGTTGGTCGGTATGGGCCTCCAGCAACCTGAAGAGTACTGAAGCAGCCACCCAAATCACAACCCCATTGGCATATGTAGAATAGTTATCACCATAATCAGCACCATCCTGTTTGCCAATGAGATCAGCTTGTCTAGTATCCGAAAGGTGAGTCTCTTGAAAAATGGCAATCACCACCCGCTTCCTGCTTACGTATGTCCCAACTCGGTTTTGTTTGGCATATGTGTTCAGTCCCCTCACATTCCATCACACAACATTCAGTTCATTAGCCATGTGGCGCACTTAGCAACTCCACCAGCCTTCTTGGGCTTCCCACCCGCCTATCAATCAAAGTATGCAGAACAACAATTCCGTGAAACGACCATAAGCAGTCTGCTACCGCAGTCCCCGGGTACCCCCGTGGGTTCAGCAACCTTCCCATTCCAGTCCCATTCGCTAACATACCGAGATCATGGGTAAAAACAGTCATCACCACCGAAGGGTTAAAGCAGTAGAATATAGACAAGCAAAGGAAACCTAACCATTAAACTGTGAAACCCAAAGAAAAGCTCAAAAGTATAATGCTATTCGAGCACATGCCTAACCATTCATGCCCAAAGCATGAGCAGCAGTAGGCATCGGTTTACCCACCCCCAGGATACACCCGAGAAATAGAAAACATCTGGGGGGAACACACTTAGAGACAGTGGGAAAAAAAAGGAACACTGGCAAAAGAATGTGTACATCGCATTCCAGCGTCCAACAGAATTAACAGGATGTATTTCGGCCATAAAAGTCAGATATTCAGAGCCAGAGATTTTAACTAAATGGGACTCCAAAGGTAAAGAGGGTGGGTCTGACAATCAATGTTTACCCATGCGTTTTTCTTGTAGCAATTCCATTTTGTTAACATCCACCCAGTGGTGCACTTCTTCCGGACTATCAAAGAAGTTGGACTTCCCGCTATGCAGCACCTTTAACTTGACAGGGTAAATCAACATATACTTCAGGCCTTGCTGGCAGAGCCACACCTTAGCCAGGACAAATATGTTCTGTCTCCTCTGGACTTGGATAGTATAATTAGGGTATATAGCCAAATTGGAAGATGCCCTCCGGATATCCTCACCCTTCCCAAGAGAATCTCAAGACCTTGGGCCTCATCACGAGTTGGGCAGTATCCCTGCTGTAATACGGCTCAAATGTAATATCGTTAGCGCCCACCGGTCTGGCTGTATTGCAGCCGGGTCACGGGTTGGGCATTAACGGTAAATCCCCATTCCCCATTAGGTCCATTGGAACCAATGGTGAATTTTCGGTGCTAATACAGGCGGCTGTAATATAGGGCACTAAATGGGATTTTCACCTCCAGAATAAAGCTGAAGGTAAAACAGCCCAGTTAGCGCCCAACTCGTGATAGGGCCAGCCCTTACATGCAGCAGTAATACCATTACTGGTGCATTTAAAGGCTACCGCCCAACATGTGATGAGGCATCCTGTCTTTTAAAAATCGGGATTTTCACAAACAGTGGCCTCTGAGGGGCCCCAGTTGGTGGTTTCTTCGACAATTATCTGTGCGCTCTCTCATCTGTGAAACATCCTGTAGTAATACATTTTCCACATAGTCGGGTCTTGGCCTTCCTCGCACCCCTCGGGAAGTCCAAAAATCCTAATGTTGTTCCTGCGGGCGCTTCCTTCCATATTCTCCAGCATCCTTGTATTCGCAGTCAGGTCCTGCACCAATGTTCATAGTTCTGTGCGTGCGTGGCCTCAGACACGTTATTCTCAGCTGCAGTGATTCTTTCAGCAAGTGAATGCACATCCCGTCTCAGTAGGTTAACATACATTTTCAACTCATCAATTCTGGACTCCACAGATCTCCTCATGGACGCTGTAGCCTCCAAGATGTGGCTTTACCCTGGGTTTTTGATGGGACACTACATCACCTGCGCGAGGATGGTCAATTTTCAGATGATGCTTATTGGCAAAAGAGTCCATCGTTGTCTATTTAGCCCTTCCCAAAGGCTTCAGGTCCGGCATGGATCAGAAGCACAAATCACCCTCTCCCGACAGTTATAAGCCATGAAGGCCAATTCCAGCCTAATCTATGCATTCACAGCACTATAAACGGCCCAGCAGCGCTGTCCAATGATTTATAACATCCCAGCGTAGCCTCAGGTGGATAGCTCTCTCCCTCGCCACACATCCAGCAAATGACAACCGTTTCTCATCTCCACTTGAGTGCGCGGCCACTGGCACTGAGTCAGTAGACTCCGAACACAAGCGCACACCTCAATGTCCCGAGATCATGGCCCCAACTGCCGTCAAGCTGCAGACCACCAGCAGCTGGCATCCCCAGTGGCTCGTTCAGTCAGCAGCAGATTCGGCTCCCCACAAGCACCAAATTGATCCAAGCTGAAGCTGGGTATGCGAGTCTGTATGCGACTCGCGCCAGCTCTTAGTTCTCCATCACCAAGGTGCCATCTTGTATGGCCTGGAGCTGTGTTTGCGTCCGAGCGGCTCAGCGATCAGTAGGTGAGATCAACCGCAGCCTACCAACATGTTGTGCGCCACTGGAGTTGACGGCAGGAGCACAGATCTTTTCAGGTATGGAGAAAGGATCTCATATGCAGGATCTATCGAGAGCCCTAGCGAAGCACTTCCTTATGCCATGACAGTTGGCCAGGCCCTCCTCACATTGCGCATTACTAGACTTACCAATACATTTTCCAGCTTTAGGTCAACATGATAGGAAACCAGAGTGACATAGATTAATGCAGGCAGTTTCAGAGCTCCTACTTGTAGAGCGGAAGACTACTCAGCTGTCCAGGGGCATTTTGAAATCCAAGTTGGATCCTGGCTTTATGTGACCTTGGGCTAGCCCTCTTGCAATTGACATGACCACCAAATTCCGATTCGCCTAGCACCATAGCCCTCAATAGTATTACTTACCACTCAAGGAAGGAGGCATCTTGCAATGAAAGACATCCAGCTCAGTCTGGTGGGAGGTAGGGGGGAGTTTGAGTAGGCATTGGAAGAAGGCGTTTTGCAGAGAGTGGTGAGACAGGGGATGACTGGAAGGAGAGCTGGACAGAGTTTTGAAGGCTGCAAGGAGAGTTTGAAGGATGCTCGAGGGAGAGACAGTTAGAAGGAGATGTGTTGGACCCGAAGGATCAAGCAAGGGCTGTGTTGGCCAGGAAGGCCATGGTTCAACCAGGTTTCGGGATCCCTGCAATACCTATAATGCAAAGACAATCAGGATAGTCAATTGGTCAATCAAGCAGGACCAGACCAAGATCCACCATTGAGACTTTGTAAGAAACCCTGTATTATATTTTGACTTCCTTGACACAGACACGCTTGGCCAAGAGGGCAGTTACCACTGTTGCATGCTAAAATTGGGTTTCCTTACAGCTACTCCTTTTTGAGTTATCCCAAACACCTACCTTACCAAACTCATGTCATTGATATGATGTGGCATTTATAATGTGCCTGTACTCAAGTGTTTCTAGGTGCGACAAGACAAGGAAACAAAGGGAAGACAAAATGACGATCTTACTAGGCCTTGTGTCAGTCAGATTGTGCAAGTGCAGGGAAGAATGACGGGAAGAAGCGCCAGGAGGGAGGGAAAGGGAGAAGTGCAGTTAACTCACAAGTGCAGCCAGTGGGTGGCTCATAAGTGCAGACAGAAGGGACTAAAGGGTTGCAGATACACAGACCCTTAAGTGCTGGAAAACCCGGAGGCAGTGTAAGGGCAACTGGACATGCAGGAGCATGGGCCAAGTTCAGAGGTTGACCAGGTAACCAGTGCGCAGAGCAGTCGGGTGCATCAGCAGGGGAGAGGAAGAGAGGAAGCGGAAGCGAAAAGGAACATCTTGAGATGCTTCTGGAACCGGAGGTGGTTTTGCTCATGTTTGAGAGAGGCAGGGAGGCTGTTCCAGAGGGAGGCACCAGTGGAGGAGAGAGATCTGCCTCCAACTCTCTGCTTGGAGAAGCGTCTCACCCTCAGAGAGGTGGAGGTGGATAAGTGGAGATCTCGAGGAGGATGTTTTGAAAGACAAAGATGGAGGTAGAGCGGTTCCAGGCCCCAGAAAGCCTTGTGGACAATGCAGAGGGTCTTGCCATTGATCCTTGCAGCCACGGGGAGCCAGTGAAGAGATTTCAGAGCTGGAGAGATACCATCCCTGGGCTTGAGGCCACGGACAAGTCTCGCAGTCCTATTCTGGATAAGTTGTAAAGGTCAAAGAGTAGAGGCAGGACGATTTAGAAAGAGTCTGTTGCAATAGTCCAGCCTAGTGAGGACCAGAGCTCTGGAGACAGTGAGCTTCTTGGGAAAGTGAGTAAACGAAAAATACCTCAGAGGAGGTGCAGCTGATAGTTTGACTTCTTAGAGATTTCAGAAATGTGAGGCAAGAACGAGAGGGTGGAGTTGAAGATAACACCAAGGTTCTTAGCCTCACAGGAAGGGGCAGGAAGAGGGCCAGAGTGGGCGGCCAGATAGAGAGAGGAAAGGAGGGAGCAGGTGTCCCAATGAGGAGGATCTCAGTCTTACTGGCATTAAGGCAGATATCATTGGTGGCACACCATTCCTGAATTGTGGCCAGATAGTCTGGTATGAGAGAAGAAGCAGAGGTGGCAGAGGGGAGCCTGAAAGAGAGCCAAGTGTCTTCCGCATAACATTGAAAATTGGAGCAGAACATAGCAATGCAGTGGGAAAGCAGTGCCAGGTAGTGGTTGAAGGGCCAGGGAGAGAGGTTAGACCCCTGGGGAACACCACAAGTAGAGAGATAGATAGAAGAGAGGAAAAACCCCAGTTGTACCTGAGTGGGTCCGTCGGTAAGAAAGGAGGTCAACCGGGGCTAATTAGTAATACCAAGGTTGTCGCTGAGGCGATAGAGCAGGATGGCATGGTTGACCGTGTCAAAAGCAGAGGATAAATCGAGCAGAATGAGGACAGAAGGGAGATTAGAGTCAAAATTGGAGAGCATGTCTTCATGGGTGTTCAGGAGAGCAGTTTCCATGCTTCTGGTAGCTCTGAAGCCAGATTGGTGATCAGGGAGGCAACCAACAGATTCAGTATGTAGATTAAGCTGGGAGATGGGCACATTTTTCAACAGTTTTCAGAGGAAAGGAGCAATGAAGATCAGCGATAGTTAGCCAGGGAGAAAGGATCGGCCGAGGGCTTCTTTAGAAGTCGGTGCTTAAGGGGAAGGGGAAAGTTCCCTTTAGAAAACTGAATAAAACACTTTAGTTGACACCAAACTAGTCTGGTCTTGTATTGCCCACTCAGCAGCATACACTGTGACTCTGTGACACCTGGACAGAGTCAGTATAAGTCATTGTGAAATCTATATACAAGTAAATTGCTTTTTTGGCTGACTCTTGATCTTAGCCTTCAGCTTACAATTAACAGGTGTGATGAATCCCTGAGATAGCCTCCCCCTATCTGGCCAGGGGACCGCAGCCACTACCTGATCATGACCCCGAGGGTGGCTATATGAGGTTGGACCATCTGGAGAGGTGACCCTCTGGGAAATGGCATGACATCATTGAGGAAAATCACATACCCTCCATTCCCTTCTAGGGATGTTTCCTTTATTCACACATGCCCTAATGGCTTATTATAGCACTCTCCCTCAACCTCTTACTAGATCTACTGTTAATATTCCCAAACATCCCACAAAGAATAGCATACTAACAACTGGGACGAGGAATAGACATGGAGTACTAATGATCACCCCCAATGAGGCCCAGTATCAGCTTCCTCAATGTCATTCAAGAAACAGTCTCGTACCAACTGAGGAAAGAAAGAGCAGTGAGACCGGTAAACCAACGCAACCGTCTAGTCTTACAGACTATGCAGTCATGCTGGGAACTTTAAAACGGATCCCTCTACAGTGGACATAGAGAAGGAGAGGTGAGAACTGCAGATGCTGGGCTGCACCGTGACCTGTGCGGACGCCAAGACACACGCCATAGAAAATGGTGTGGAAGCAGCCCAAACGTGGGAGAGAGAAGCCCAGGTGCAGACCGTTTGTCACCCGAGAACATAAGTCAGTGGGAACCGCGCACCATAGAAAAGAACACGGAGAGAGTGCAGCAGCTGTTTTGACACACGCCGACCCAGCAAGTTGAGAAGACCCAGAATGAAGTAACACAAGAAGCAACCGGTAAGCCCAGGGAAGACAGACGGGTTAGCGGGTTGCCTGACAAAGTGTGTAACTTCATAAGAATAAAGCGAAAGACACAAAGGGAGGCTAATGAAGAAGTTAAAGTATTTGTAAAGCAAACTACAAAGGGGTTGTGGGACCCATATCTCAACAGCAAGAGTGTAGGTAAAGGGAATTCTTGTGGAAAAGGATCAAAGAACCCTTTTAGGAAAGAAGAAGCGAATATTAAAAAGAACAGTATGAAACAAAAGTGAATAAGCCAGAAGTGGGCTATTGTTATCTCATGGATAAAAAGGAAAAGTCACAAAATAAAGTCCTGGCATGAGAGTATATCAGGTGAAGCTGAGTGTTTGTTAAATAAAGTCCTGAGAGGAGAGTACACCCGCTGAAGAAAAGTGTTTGAAAGACTGCATGGAAGTCCTGGCAGGGGAGTATTCCAGCCAAACTATGTGTGTATAAGTATTACATAAAATAATCTCAAGGAACACCCATACCTCAGCGATTCTGGACTATTCTAAATTGTATGAAAGTGAAGGGAGAATCACTAGGAAGATATATACCCTTAGGATCTGAATTATATCAAAGGTAAAGAGAAACCTGGGGAAGGGAGCTATTTCCCACCAAATTGTGAACATGCCAAGAGGAGCGAATGATCCTCTTGGGTTCTAAGGAATACAACTATTCTTTATTTTTTGATTTTACACATTAGTAAAAGGGATCTGGAGAGGGAGCCATTCCCTCGAACTGTAAACATTGTCCACTTGAAACCTTTTAGTTGGACTTGAACTTTTGTGTTGGATTGGAACATTTGTGCACTTTTTGAGAATCATAGACCATACCCTTTACACCTTAGGGTTAGTTTTAGAGTGCGAGGGCCAGAATAGGATTCCAGACATAAGACATATTTTTGCTTTGGACATCTTGACAACAAAGGACAAACCATTTTAGTTGAGGTAGGGAAATACCTCTTAGATCAGGGATTGTGAGGCATTTTCCAACCCCTATTTGTTTCAATAAAGGTTTATAAACAAAAACCATTAGTCCTCTGTGTCTGCATCTCATTCCTTGCTTCTCACACAGGGCAGCCTTGGTCCATCTTCCCACTCCCACATTACTGGCCACAGTCTGCGTACTAGGTCAATCAATTTCCTGATGATATCACTGTGCAATAAGCCATTAGGCATCAGACCATGACCAAATCTGGTGCACGCAGCATGTCGTGTGAAGCACAATAAACACAGTGGCCCTCTTTACGAGTCCGGCGGTAACTGTGCCAGTAAAACCGGCAATTAGCCGCCGGACCCGTAATGATTTACTGCTTCCTGACTTGCTGGAAACATCGAGGCTTTACAGCCCCAGTGGTCCAGTAAGTCAGGCAGTGGTAAGTGTTACTCACCATTCTCACTATTTTCCAACGAGACTGTAGACTGGCAAAAATAAGCTGGCAGAGTGCCAATTCCAGGTTCACCTTTGAGCCAAGGCTGGTGGGCTAGCAGCAGGCCAAGTAAAAACTGTTATTAGACTCCTCACCCACACATTCTACCCCACTATGCTGTGTCAAAGCACTTATTTTGCAGGGGCTTCCAGGGTCTGTGATCCCGGTGGTTCCTGCCTTCCACTGGTCCACATGCATACCGCAGCTGACCCGCTATGTTGACCCGCTACAGCTATTGTACAGGGGTTTCCTTTGTCTGGATTCCATATATTCCTCCAGTCCTCCTTCCTGCTGTCATTTTCCCATTATGCTGCTGCACCATGGCCCCGATTTTAAAGGTGCTTTTTAGTTCCTGCTGGGTCCTGCCTTCCACTGGTCCTCCTTCTTGCCACAACTATTCTGCTACGGTTAGTAGTTACACGTCCGAATTGGATTTGATAAATATTGCAGTTAATTTCAGAAAAATATTCATGCATCCTTGTCCTATACATTTTTTGATTTACAACTTTATTTTAAAGACTAGTGTAATTGCGCATTTGTGAACTGTGTGCAAGCTGAACGAACATCCTGTGCGCCTACAATCGTACCAGTCACTATCAAACCATATGTTATCAGTACCTGAGCACGCCATGCCACTACTTGGCACATGTTTGTTCTTCCTGGCCATATGATGGACAATAGCTGGATAAGGATGTGAGTACCTGGAGATATGTTAGTGTCCATTCAATACTAATAAATCAGCCCAAACAATTGTTTTTCTCAGTGCGTGTTGTACTAGCGATCTTTACATGAATGGCCTTCTAGTCCTGCGTCAAATGGTGGAGTCATCTTGATTGATTATGAATATATTAACCTAATCTCCTTATTTGAGATTAGTACATGCTTTTAAGAGATGAGATTAGAATACTGTTAAAAATTAGAAAGATGCATCACACTCGATGAAAGTGAGTCAACCGTATGTGGACAGTCATATCCCGGGTGCAATTGGCAAAATAAGAAACATGTTAAGCAGATCTTCAAATTGAAAGCATAGAATTCCTAACAATGATCACAGAATGCAAACTACAAAACATCCAGAACAATTCAAGAGGTCTTACTGTATAATGCATAACTACTGTAAAATCAGACAAACAAGATTGTTTTTGGTGGTTCTAATTAGCTGAATTTAAATATTCAATTCATTTGGTGCAACATTTGATAATTAGATACACATGCTATTAAAGGATGGCAATATTAAGAACTCCTATTTTTGTTCCGAGTAGGTGTGGAGCAGATGGCATCAAAGCATGCACAGGAACGATATCAAGACATTGTGCAGCGGCGAAAAATGATGGATCTTGCCAAGGCGCAGGCCCAGGAGATTTCTGTTCTGCGGGCAGAAGTTGAAAGACTTAGGATGAAAACATTCCCCGCCTTGGTCCAAATGGAATACTAAGAGTTCAAATAAATGTTACAGTTCATCTGGAACAGCAACTGATGAATAGGACTGTGTTGTGTTTTTGTTGTTTTTTAGCCGTGCAGCTCACCCTTTTGGAACCATTGTTCTTTTTCTTCAAAAGCAAACTTTAAAATAAATTGTCTATAATAAATCCTTTTCTGATTAAAGGTTGACAAAGTTTTATTTTGATGCAATAACATCTCTTTTCGGTACATGTTTCCCCATGTCAAAGATCTGGAATTACTGCTTGTCAATGATCTCGTCTCTCATGGAAGAGCTTGACTTGGCAAAATCTGCAGCTTTCAAAGAGAAATTCCTGCGATGGCTGAATGCCTTTAAAAACAACACTCTAATTGGATTCGAGCATTTGCAAGTGTAGAGATCCCATAAGAAAACAGAATCTTCTGTGCCTACAATAGGTTAAATAGAGATGTAAATATGATGCATGGAACCTCCACATCTATGGTGTCGGCGAAATATCCCATTCACTAAATAATCCCAATAAGCAGAGAATTGGTAAACGTCTTTAATGGCAATCCACAAACAGCAAAGCAAAACATCCACAGGACAGGACAAACACACCCTGATCCCAGTATCCAGACAGGTGAATGACCCCCTCCCCCGGTTCTTTTGGTTTTTATACCTTCTCACAACATAGGCGTCTATGGGATAGGTGTGCCTTACAACATTTGATACTGAAATACAAAGATTTATCAAACAATATGCTTATTTTACAGACTCTCGTGGGTAGGTTCATAAAGCTTAACAACATTCCCACATCTAGGGAGGGAACTTTGCTGAGAGTCACAGACATATATTAGTTGCAATTAAACAAGTCAGCATTATCTTATGCAGACTAAATTCACACAGCACATGATGAATGCCAGGTCCGCATAATGTTGCTAGTTTAAACAATAGAACGATCTCGCTGAGCAAAATGTGAGCTAAGTGACACATGAATTCTCCCGGCAGAAGCCATAACAGAACTATGTATGAGGCGAGCCGCTTCTAAGAATCGGGCAGTCATTCCGCACCATGAAGAGGAATGTGCCTCTGTCTAAGGGTACACTGTTTAGGCATAGTACATTCATGGTGGCAACACAATAATATATAGTGGGTATTAATGAGGCATTTGTATATAGTCACTGTATTGAACTTAGGCGTGACTGACCACCCCTGCTCCTCTCCTGCATACCTCCCATGTACAACACATGCCCATATGGGCTAGCCTTACTACACACAAACACACAAGCCACACATCTGCCATAAGAACAAACTGCTGCAAACACCAAACAACCCAGACACTGGACGTTGCACCTCCGGACACAACTCCAGTCACACAATCAAAGCACACTCAGAAAGCCGACAGTTTCTCCTGGTTCTGCAAGCACCAACAGAAGAGCACAACCTCTATCCTATCCCTCTTCCCTCACTAGATTACCCCACCCAATTTCTTACAGAGCCACATGAGCGCCTGGAGACCATGCAAATGGTAGCGCTGCACAGTATAAATCAACATAACATAACATGGTTAAATGCATAGGGCTGAGAAAACATGCAAATCATTGCAGCACAATTCTATTTTTTTCCACTACAATCCTTTGTATGAGACCTTCACTACAGGCTCATCCATCTACAGTTTCAGGGATGTACATCTCATAAAATCTAATATCTTCATTCAACAGTTACTCAGTGGTCTTCAAAAGGAACAACATTTCTGATACTCTTAAGGATTTGTTTGGCTTTTCCCGTATACAAGTATTCAAACATTTTATCAAATGGAATAAACAATGTATACCCTACAGGACGCCAAGGGTGGTAGTGAGCCAAGACCATAATGACCATCCAGAGGTATTATCTTCATGGAGGGTAGCTTCTGCTTTGCCTACGTAGGAGACCATGCCAGTGATATTGCTATCAGAGTAAGGCATACCAGTGCAGCATTCTGATCCCATGAGAGTGCAAACGCCCCTTTTGAGACCAGATGGTGTCAAATGCCATTTGATTTTGTAGCACCATATTTTGGATGGCCACTGTTCATGAATGAGCAACGCAATAGATAGTGCAATTATAATGGATTTCCATTTGGCAAGTGTGTAGAAGCCCTGTTTTCTTTTTTTTTTAAATCAATACAATTATACTGGTAAATTAATCTCTGAGAGGGTAATTTGCTGATCATAGTCTCCTTTCATAGGCTGCATGCCAAAAGCATAGTGTAAGCTTGCCCGCTGCATCATTATCCTGATCAGCAGCATCTGCTCTAAGAATGGCAGATAGCAGGTTCAGAGGCCACAAGTGTCCATTTGACAGTTGCAGTGACAGCCAAGTCTCTGCAGTGCAGGGGCTGGATTTAAAATATGCATCCCTGTGCCAACACCCTAGAATTATGAGCCTACCCTGCGGGTGGCAGAGAAATCTTTAAATATAAGCCATACCTGAGTTATGGTATCTTTTATAACTATAACAAGCCACAGCAATTTGATATCACACATTGCTCAGCCTTTTGAGCACATGCTCAGCTGTGAAAGAATTATGTGTATTCTCCCTAGAAGGGCTGGATCATGCCACTCCTGGCCGGACTGCAGCCTTGGGGGATTTTCTCTCTTTGTTCCTTTCTAAGGGTAAGTAACACCTTTCCCAGAGGAAAACATCTCCACAGAAAGCTGGCCTGGGAAAATGTGTCAAAGAGAACATTCATAAAAGGCTTGGCCTCACATGAGGGTGCTGCATTTCAAAATGCCCTTGATCCTATTGAGAAGCAAAGGCAGCAGGGTTAGTGTAGGTAGGGGGAGCTCTTGACAACTGAAGTAAGGTTCCCCCTCTTGTTTCTCTCTACCTCTGTCGCTGCTCCCGTCACCTCCACTTCCTGTAGCACAAGGTACCTTGGGAATCATGCCAGAAAGCAAAGTCCACTGACTCCAGGAGCATGTATTGGACACCTAAAGCATGCTAGCTGTAGCTCAATCACCTGTGGACCTTTAAAAGAAGGGAGTCTCCAACCAGTTATTTGATTGATTCTGGAACAAACACCTGAGAAGGATGTATTAGACCTCTTTAGTTGTACTTTCCAGAGACCCCGACCACTGCGTTAAAGGAGCAGTCAAAGGTAGAGAAGAACTGTGTCCCCTAACCACTCCCAGGAAAGATTGGGAAGGACTCTTGGTGTGGACCAGGTCCTGCCACTTTGCACCAGAATCTCCGAAGGCTGGGAAAGCAGACCTTAAAAGGACTCCCCCTATCATTGAGCCCCTGAACTGGGTCTCACATTACCTGGAGGACCAGATCACCTAAGGCTCCCAGTTCTGCTGCCTCAAAAGTGGTTGAATTAACGTCAACCCCTACTAGATGCTGAGGGTTCCTGCGGGTGCTGCCTTTTGGCACTCCTCCTAACCTTAGAACTACAGTGCCTATATCTCGAGCCTGCTTGATGGGCATCATACCCTTGCTGAGCCCAACACCTGCTAGGCCCGAAACAACCGCTCGACACCGGGACCTGACTCGGACTGCTGCAGAGTCACTTGCTAACTCAAACCACGGGTTACGACACAAGTCGACCAACCCTAGAGTGGTCACTTTGCCAAACCACACATCGAAGTAACAGGCTTACAGTTTTGACAATCACCACCCACCAACTTGAACTGCTGGAGAGTCACTTATTTGGCCCTTCATGGCGGTTACAACCTGGCTCGACCTTGAACAGATCCTGGTGAGTGCCTTGCCCAGCGTCACTGAATGCTACCTTCGAACTGCACAGAGCTACCACATTTGAACATGCTTGACGTCCACTTGGAGCTTGGGCCCACCCGATCGAACCTATCCGAACTAAGCCCAATCTGCTCGTACCACTGCTTGAAGCTACTTGGGATTGACGCTGTCTACTCACTAAAGACACAAAACAAGGTACTATCGACCAATAACTACCCCCTTAGCCCATTTGGGTCCTTACAGACTGGTTAGGTCACTTGTGTGTATCCTTTTTGTGGTTTATAATTTGCCCTGTATTCATGAATGCTATATTCTGTTGCATGTTCTCTGTTTTTTTCCACACAGATGGGTTTTGTACAGTGTTTTCTATTAAGTTATTTGTTCAGATGGTTTGTTAAAGTATTTATATTTTTTTATAGAACCTTGATTGGACATTCCCTTTATTTTGGACTGTTATGCTTAGCTGGTTGAGTCGCTACTGAATCATAATCACATCCCTCTTGAGAGTAAAGCCTTCCCTCAGCCCACGTTACCACAAAAGGCAAAAGAGGTATATCTCAACGTACCGTTATGATTGTGTTGGCTCTTGATTTTTAGAAGTGTGAGGGCCAAGAAGGTGCTTTAACCTCAATTCATCCTTCCATTTAATCACAGCAGTATCATGTGCAACCTTCTCCAATAAGATAGGCAGTTTTGACAGTCGGTCCTGAGTCAACACAGGAACGATGTATCCCACACGAATGATACAATTTTTCCAACCAGGATTTCTTTTACAGCAGTTGGCTGAAGGAAACATTGGTAGAATGACATATATTATGCAAAACATAACCCATATAGCAACTTTCACCTCAATCTAAAGGCAACCACGAGCATGCATCGACTCCACAAATAAACAAAGTTCATTTATACGTGGCATAACAGGAGTCAGTCAATGTAAACCGTTTATCAAACATGAAAGTATCATTGTTGATAGTCACACTGGTGCTGGCGGAGCGATGATATCGACATTTACTAATTCCCATTAATATAGAACCCTTGTTAGTATAACATAACAGGCCTGTAGCAGGAGCGTAAAGGTGAATCAAGGCAGGTTTTTGTTAAAGCTGATCAGGGGAGGGACAATTTGGTTGACCAGTAAACCCCATCTGGGAATGATAACCACTACAGGGCTCGGGACCAGGAGACTGGGAAACCAGTTTGAGGTCTCTTCAGACATCCTCCTCACTAAAGGGTAGAGGCCGATAGGAAATCTAGAAGTTAGATCATGTAGATCATGAGGCAGCTGAGCACAAATCCAACAGTCAGAGACATTCTGTATGCAGGCCTACTTCCATTCTAGATGAAGAAAAGTATTCTCGATGTACGCCCAAAGAGTGGGCATTTGGTCCTTCATAATCATGGCAAGTGGTGTTGAACACAGTGACAGCAGTGGCAATGACAGAAAAAGAGTCAACAATGGTACACACTGACTCATTGTGCGGCAGTTGCACAGAGACAGTCAACCATGAGTTCCAAAGCACTGCAGCATGAGAGTTTACTTGGAGTTCACAGAAAGCTGCACTCTCTGGAACACCAAAGTTCAAAGATCTCTGCCTCTCCAGTAGGTCAAGAAAGTGACTAATCACCCTTAGTTGGAGAGCAATAGTGAGAGTGTTCCCTTCCGAGAGTACCAGAGGCAGTCCGAATCAAAGGTGCTCATATACCCACAACAGGGTGAAAAGCAGCTGATGAAGAAGAAAAGGCCAGGAGCAATGATGTAGCAAATGTGGCACCTCTTGCTGTAGTGTTTCTGCCAATCCTGCCAATCCCTCGTTCCTAGTCAGCAAGAGGTGGCATTTTGTGGAAGGAACAAAGACTTCAACAGAAAGCAACAGTCGTTCCCGCCAGTTACTCACACTTGGCACATCCCTCGCATGGGCAGAGGTGATATCTCTCACAAGTGGAGGAGATCAGTCCAGGCAAAGCAGTGACTACATGCTGTGGGTCTCTGGGGAGACTCGAGTCAGCTTCTGCTTGGATGCCAGATACACCGCTTGCTGGAGTATTTGGAACAGCAAACTTTGAAGTAAGTCCACTAGGTTGAACCAGTACATTAACTGAGGGTCCTGACTGATGACCTGGTCGTACAAATAAAGTGGAAGTAGGGGAGTTGACCTCCGCCCCTGTTCCAGAATAGCATGGGAGATCGGACATGGATGGTAGTGAGGCAGGCCTTGTGGTCTCAGATCTTGGGGCACCATTTCAAGTGGTGTCAGTTCCTGGCTAATCAGCTCCAGGAGAGGCAGTTCCTTGGGCCCCAGCTTCGGGGTCAGCAGTGCTGGTGGCTGGATCTTCCGTCGGAGGGAAGCATGCGTCCAGGAAGGGATTCCCTGTCACTTAACAGCCATCTGAGTAGTAAGCAGGACCAGGGGAGGACCACGCCAATGAAGCGCTGAAATTAGATAGTGCACTTTAGTCTCCCAGTTGCAGTGGATGCAAGGACCAATAACCAGTTCAAGTAAGGAATCATTCACCTGCGACTGAAAAGTGCAGACAGATTTTACAAGAGCCTGGCAGTATTTCAACACCATCTCATCTTCAAGATGCAAATTCAGGCAATAAGTGGACATAGTTGCTGAGCTCCCAGTAAGAATCTCATGCGGGGAACAGACCATGTTTGCAGTGGAGATTATTGCTCATGTGTAGTAGAAATAGAGCAAGGCCTAGGGCCACTTAAGCCCAGTTCCTTGGCACACCTTAGAAAAATCTTTTTTTTTGTATTTTTTTATTTATATTTAATATGTTTGGTTTGTTACAAACCTTTCATACTTACATTTCATTACCTCCCATCTCTGAATAAAAACACCTTCACATAACATAATTATTCTTCATTCCCTTCCCGGCATCCATTGAAAATAATCTCCCCAAAGTTTCATTATACAATTCATAGGTTCAATACTACCTCCAAAAATGTAATTGCTGCCAAAATCATTGAATTATTCCCCCCAATTATGAACATTTGCCACCACTATTCAACAGTTAACGTCTTGCATCGAGACACCACCTCACTAGTGTTTCTTTCTCACTGTGACCAACTTTCCGCACTCTGTTAACTGGTGTCTAGTTGTCTCCACCCTGTCTCGTCTCATACAAAATCTACAAAATGGGGCAGTGACATCAAGTTGCCTTCTCATATAAAGGACCTCTCTTGTTGGGAGAATGTTCAATCTTAGCCTCATGAAAACATTTCTGTATTTATAGCTCAGGAATTTCACACGATACCTAGACAGTTGGTTTATCAACCTTCATTCACAAGTCAGATGTGCGGTTGCTTATACCTGCTTCTTTTTTCAATAGTATCTATCCAGTCCGCTCGCCATATCTGGGTTTGGCCTTATCAGGGTTATTTAGAAGTACCTTTTCGGTTAGACCAAGTGTTTCCAACCATTCTCTACATCTCAATTTCCAGGGGTCCACAATCCCATCCTCTCTCTCTTCTCCTTACCACTCTTACCACTTTTGAATATGTCAATGGGGGGGATTACCATCCTCTATGGATTTCCGAAAAAGGCTCAAGGATCTCCACCTGATTGAGTATAAGGACTGCAAGGCCAATTCAAACCTGATTAGGTAAATAGGTAGAAATTTTGGGAGGCCCAAACCAAGTCATCCGCATACATAACCCAGGGAATAGGTTAGTTATATAACGAGTGGGAAGGCCTTTACCCCCAATTGACTCTAGGCCATATCTGAGAGATAAAGATAAAAAACGTGGGCACAAACGGGCAACCTTGCTTCAAACACTTAAAGGTATGGATCGGCCTTGGTTAGGAGCCCCTTGGCAGTCATTCTTACTTGGATTGTGGTTGCTGAGTAGAGGGCCATGTTTGCCTCTAAGAGGTCAGGTGGACATGACCAATCTGACAGTTTCTCCCATAGTTTCCCTCTGTTAATACAGTCAAAGGTTGCTCCAGATCTATAAAAGCTAAGTAGACCTTCTGCTTGGTCTTAATAGCCCTCATTTTTAACACATTTAGCAGGAATAGATTTAAACTTGTCCCCACCCCTGAAACAAACCCAGCTTGTCTTTTATTCGAGTGTCTTGAATCACACACCCACTTGTTTAGATGTCTCATTAGGATTTAGGCAAAGATCGTCCCTAGAGTGTTCAAGAGGGTGATATGTGTGAAGTTTTTAGGGTTAACCCTATCACCCTTCTTGTATATTGAGACAATCAATCGATCAATACAGTCCTCCATGAGGGAGGAATCTTTCTAGCCAGTAGAATTTGATTAAAGACAATCATACAAAAATCTGCCCTATTCTCCAAATTCTCTTTTAGAACATTATTGTTTAGGCCATCAGCACTGGCGGCTCTCAAAGGGTTTTACTTTTTTATTAATATAGTTATGTCTTCCCTGTCAAACTCAATTGACCATGGGGTAGAACAATGTCCTGGGGTCGGCGAGGCCACATGATCCGGACCAGCAAAGAGGTTGGTGAAGTACTTGATCCATACCTTTTCCGGTACTACAGGGTTCATAGTGGCCAACTGAAATATAGAATTGTTGTTAAGCAACTTCCAGAGATCTCTAGTGTTCTTTTTCGTAAGAATTTTCATTATAGCCTCTGCGTCTACTTGGAAGCGCTGAGCTATAGTAGCTATTAGCCAATTTCTATATTGTTGTTTCCTCTTTCTTCTTAAGGCAATTTTGTCCCCGTTTTTGAAGCGATGTACTCTAAGGATTTTTTTGATCTCTCTCACAGCTTGGTACAGGTAATGCAGCCTCTTGAATTCTTGCTTTGCCCCAGCCTGAGGTTTCATTTGGAAGTCCATCAGCACAGTAGAGTAGTCTACCCCTATGCTGTAGGACTCTGGGGTCATTGATATTTAGCAGTCACACCTTTGACATCCCCTGGCAATATTCTTAAGCGGTTATCATCCTCGTTGGTATGTATTGCTACTGCCATTGAGTCTGGCTCAACGGTATCCCGTCCCTTAAGAAGGGTCAGGCTCAGGAGATGATGATTGCTGTTTGTCATAAGCCTATCTTCTAAAGTATTAAGCCATTTAAACAAACCCTCTGAAACAAAATAGTAGTTCAGATGTGCCATTTGATTGTCACGCAATCATGTCATCTTCCCAGGCATATTCCCTCTTAATTGGTCGTTCACCATTCCAACATCTCGCTCTTTAAGCTCTGAAATCCACAGGGCCGCTTTCTTACTCAGCGACCGCTTGGTCAGCTTTACCCCCATTAGTCCAATCATTTTATGGTGACATCTCCACACAACACTATATGAGGGTCATTAATTTCTACTCATAAATAGTCTATCACTTCTGTGACTGCCCCCACAGAGTCAAGATCCCCCATCCCCACAGGGTTCCAATAAAGGTTGATTACAACTAGTGTCAGCGGAGCTTGACCCTCGCCCCTCTCCCAAGTCAAAATCACTATTTGTATAAATGGGTTTAGGTTTGTCATCTCCACAACCTTACAGGGACCTCCCCATTTCACCAATGTCAGAAGCCCTGCCGAAGGTCTTCCCACCACTCTTGTGGTTGCTGGATTGAAGCATACATCAAAGCCTTCACATAACGGCTTGGTAGACAGCCACGTTTCTTGGATACAAAATGTCGTATGACTCCAAATCCTCTCCCTCTTCCTTGAACAGATGTATGAATTCTCTAGTGTTCCATGAGGCCATGCATAAGTGGGTTCCCTGAGTAGCAGGGAGTTATAGACCTGGAGCTTGCGCCAGTGAGGTTACCAGCCAACCCCAGTCTGCCAAAGATTCTGGTGAACGCTTGCTTTCTGGGCACGTCTTGACCTTTCATTCTTCATCATTTGCACCTCCAAATGTCACTTTCATCAAGGTTCCTGTTTCTCCCCCTGGCATCACCGAACGTGGACGCTCATCTCCCACCTTCGTGGAAGTTTGAGTCCATCCACCAGCCCCTCGATCATAGTTAGTCACCGGAACTCCTCCCCGGCTATTGTTGGTCTGAGATACCGGACAATCATCCATTTCCTGGTTGAATTCTCAGCCTCCCTCTAGTATCTCTAATCCCAAGGGGAGAAAATCAGGGCCAGCTTCCTCCAGTCAGTTCCTCACCAGCATGGAGTGAAGATGAAGAATCACCCAGTCAAGACGGCTTTCTTTTACAAATTCCACTATCTTGATGTCTTCTGGGCTGATGAATCTAAGCTTGGGCGAACAGTGGAGCAACTTTACAACGTTTTTCCTGTTCATAGTCAAGCCATCTCTTTCTGGGATCAGGCGCTCAATCTAGACTTTGATGTTAGCAGCATCTAGGTCTCTGGAAGGAATGCTCTTCCCTCTTTTGTGGTCAAGTTCTCTTTGGACTGGGACCCTTGGGACGGATTTGAAACTTGAGTCTTTAGTTCTTTCTAGTAGTGACAGTCTTCTTTGCTCTATCCTGCGGAATGGGGTCGGCTCATAAATCCCCACTTTCATGCTGGCTAGAGGAGACACCATTTTATTCTTGGAGCCCTTGATGTGCAGCGGACCCACCCAGACCTCTTCCTTCTCACCCAAATCATACGTTGTGTTGGCCATATCTTCCTCTTCGGCATCCATTTCATCTGAGTAAGTTGATAAATTCATCAAAAGACAGATGTTCTCACCCAATAAATCTGGTTGTAGTGCAGTTTTACTGTCAGTATCATTTGGGTTGTTTGGATTGACCTGATTCCCAGTATGATCTTCAGTTACCTTCTCGGGTCGTGGGAGTGTGATGTTCCACAAAAAGGCCCTCGATCCATTTGAGTGGCCTTTTTAGAAGTATGATATTTTTTCAACTTTTTTGTTTGTTGAATCAGAGACAACTTTTTTCACCCTTGTTCATAGTGATTCTTCTTTCCAAAGATGGCAAAGAGTTTCTTCTCCTTGGCTGTCTTAGAGATGGTTTGGTTGTTTGTTAATGTTACTGCTATGATCTCTGAGTCTGGGGCTGTCACCGGTTCCTCCAATCACTGTCTTGGGGCCTGGACCTGTCCCAGATCTGGGATAGCGTTCTCCTCTCCAGCACAGCAATTTTCACAGTAAGTCTGAGCCACAGTAGAGAAAGAAGGGGTGAACCGATCACGTTTACATGGCATATCACAGCACCATTACCTGAGTGAGCAATGGAGTGTGCCAGTCTGGCCAGGTAAGGTAGGATTAATGTAGGCGTTCAAGCTGCATTATGAGCTAGAGAGTTGCCCCCTGCAGTAAAGGATTGTGAGGGGCATGCCCTCGCAAATGATGATAGGGAAGGCAGAAGGGAGTAATAAAGCTTATAACAAGGCAGACACATATTTTCCATTAAGAATAGGAGTACCGGCAGAGGTCTGATAACATCTGCTGCCAGAGGACACCGAAATCATAAACTACCCCATGAGCGTATGAAGAGACTGTATAGATAGTGACAGACTTATCTTCAGACATAAAAAATGCTTTGATAAGGGCATTTTCAGCTACTTGGACAGCTCTCACATTGAGCAACTGATGAGCTTCCAAGGCATTGTAAGGAGCACAAACTGAATACTTGACAAACAATCCTCCCCTTTCATTGTTACATAAGCATGGCCCATTTAAAAAGAGAATAATTTCTGGATTTTGCGGAGGAACATCTTTCAAATCAGCTCAGGGAGTCATAACGTTTTTGACCAATACAAGGCAGTCATAGGGTTCCCCATCACAGGGTGTCGGGTATCGGGAGCAAGAAAGCATGATTCAGACAAAAGAAATCAACTGACAGCTACATTAGCTGTGGACATAAGGAGTTTCTCATACCTGGCGAGTTGAGTATTGGAGATATGCTAGGCCTTCCAATTTAGCAAGAGCGAGTGCTGCATGCTGCACAGCTACCGTTACACATGAACCAACACCAGAGCTTTTTCTACCAATAGGGCAGTGGCTGCAACAGCCTGCAGAAAGGCAGGTAGACCAGATGCCCCAGAATCTAATGCCGAGCTGTAGTAAGAGGTGGGACGATGCTTGTCGCTGTGCCTCATGGTCAACACACCCTGGACTAATCCATCCCATACATCACAATATAAGACAAAAGGTTTCTGATATTCTGGTAAACCTAGGACTGGAACGTTTGAGAGCTGTTGCTTAATTTTGAGAAAAGGCTTTACCAGCTTCATTAGACAATGACAGGGGTTCAGTAACTGAATCATCCGTTAATGTTCAAAGGGACTTGCCTACGTAAGCGTACCCTGGTATCCACTGTTAGCAGACACTGACCATCCCGAAGCATACCTCCATCTGTTTCTTAGTTTGGTTCCTAGTTACCTGATGCATCACTTTAATGCGATCTGTGGACAAATGACTTTCACCTGCTGAAATATTGTGGCCTAAATAGTGAACACCAGGTAAGCAAAATTGTGATTTCCCGCAAGAAGACTTGTGCCATTTGAGCAAGAGCAGTCAGTAAATTAAGAGAATCTTATTTGCAAGCTTTCAACTAGGGTACAGATAGAAAAAGTTCATCTACATACTGCATCATACCTGACCATCCTTTGAACTCAAGCGAGTCAAGATCGCTTTTGAGTATCTCGGGAAAAAGGGTGGAGTTTTCCACATACCCCATAGGTGGCCTTGTGAATGTGAATTGCAAGTATTTATAGGTTAGCGCAAACAAGTACTAATTTGCAGGGTCTACAAGTATGGAAAATAATGCAGATCACAAATCAACAACAGTAAAATCAGTGGCTATGGCTGGAATGCAAGACAAGATGGTGGCTGGGTTTGGGACACCAGAGAAGGTCGGTAGCACAGTCGCATTGATTGTGCCCAAGTCAGACCGGAATGATAGACATCTATACCTGGCTTCTTGATCGGAAGAATTGTGGTATTCCAGGGACTGAGAGTAGGCACTGTAAGGAACAAAAGGGCATTCTCACTTCTCTCCCCTTCATATCCTCCCCCCAGATGGCCAGGGTAAGGCCTTCGCTATCGGATTCTGACAAAGGGGGTGTAAATGCGAGGGAGGATCACCTGGGTGGAGGAGACTTAGGGAGTGGGTATAAGGCACTCTTGGGGTGGGACGCGGTATCCTCCATTTCCCATTTCTAAGGAATCTAATATCACTCAGGCCTTTGTATGTTATTACCAGTCCCTTCCCTATCTGTTACATAAATCATCTCACATTAAACACCAGTCATGTACTGGGTCCAGAGCCATACATTCACTCTTTATTGATTCTCACGCACACAAACACTACTTTGGTACTGGGATGACGAAGATGCAACAAAGACTGACAACAGACTACAGAACTAACTCTGTGCCGTCTAGTTGCTGAGTATTTAATCAAGCTGGCGGGATATTTAAATTGCTACTGCTGGACGAACGAGAGGGATGTGAACGAAAGAGCAGTTGTGTGAAAGCGTAACCCCAAGAAGTCCAGAGAAGCAAGAAAGGGATGCAGCGTAAGCACAGCAGGAAGCCAGGTGAAAGCAGGCCGGAACAAGAAAGCTCAGCAGAGGAATGCTGGGACTCCCTGCTGAACTGGAGAAGCATCTGGAGAGGCCGGTTGAGAACCGAATGAGCACCACTAAACTAACCACAGCAGAGAAGGTGCTGGCGGAGTCACGAAGACAGTGAGGTGCATCAGATATATTAGCGGGCGAGAGAGTAGCTGTCCACCAAGCCGCTTGAGGACCGTCAGGACACAGAATGTTTTCTGGAGATACGACCAATGCTGCAGCTCCACACAATGCGTTGGTCGCACCAAGCAACACCGGTGAGTCTTCCCAGCAGCAGTGGGAGTCCCAGGGTGTACCGACATGGGTTTCAATGGGATATTTGCCATATATGACAAGCAAATAAAAGAAAGAGACTGTAATCGCGTGAATACCCTTATTTAAGTCAATTTGGAGAAAATAAAGAATAAGTAAAACAAAGTAATGAACTGCGATAAAAACAGAGGAAACATTGATACCGGTGAAGTGTATTGGTTATGAACTGACATGAAAAGCAATGCTAATAAACAAAACCAAATAAGCAAGCTTAAGTGAATGATTGGGATGTACATTATTAATAGACAAACAAGCATTGCCAAGAGTCAATCAGATATTTGTGCGCATTACTGAATGAAATGAATGTTTGAGAAAAGAAAACCTTTATGCAAGAGAAACCTGGCAAAAGGGCGTCAGAGGTTTTAATCTGAAGACCGAAAACAGTGAATATGTTTTTTGTAGTACGTGAAAGCTTATGATGGCTTGTGCAAAAGGACTTTAAGCAAAATTTCCTAGCAGGCGAGTGTACTGGGAAGCCTATGTTGCTCACTGCACGAGAAAGCTACTAAACAAATGAATGGTGATAAAACAACCAACAATAAAACTTCAAGGGCACTTGAAAGGATAATAAGTCAAGCCTTACTGTGAAGCTGAAACTGTGGCAAGATACCTATGAAGCAGACGCAAGTAAAGGGTGTCCGTTGCTTCACCTTTAATGGGTGGACCGTGTGGTCGACAACTGCGCCTAGAACGAATACACCCATCTAAGGAACAGCCACTTTGTGATTGAACAAAGAAAAAGCTGTGTGAATTATAATTGAGGAACTGAACTTTATAGATAGGTGAAAGGTAACCAAACTGGAAGAGTTGGGAAGTATCCCAAGGATTTGTTTTATTTTGAAACATTGACAGATTGGGGAAGGGAACCCGTCTTTTGTATAGTGAATTGTTTGAACTATGGGGAAGGGAATCCTCTTTTCCTAGAAGAAGCTCTGGACTTTATTTGAACACTTCTCACTTGATGCTGACATCTCTAAACACTGTATACAATTAGATGCGAGGACAAGTATAGGTTTTGGACACAGACAGACATTTGCTTAGGCCTTTTTCCAACCCTCCTTTTTTAGTTAATAAAAGTTTGTATTCCAAATCCTATTTAGTTGTCTGTATCTACTTCCTCGCTCAAGCAATGACTCAGATAGGGCTCTGAAAGGACGTATCCCTTCTTTTGCTTGTTTAGATATAGGGTACTGGGGGACACATGGTAGAGGTTTGGTGGGATTCAGACTGACTGGTGCGACATTCAGCATGCACCCAAAATCCTTTGCATGCATGGACCATAATTTGGAAGGAACCTGTTGAAACATGCGAGCCTTCTCCTGTTTAACAGGCAGAACCTTTCATTCCAGATGAGTGGGAATATCAAGGAACATACCCTCAGTGGAACAGTAAGTGGTACAACTAATTTTACATAATAGATCTAGACCGAGTAGATTGACATGATTACACAGACTCAACAGAGAGTCATGATCTTCAGAGATAGGGCCAAAGCTAATAGTTGTGGGACGAGAAACAGAATGGGGTGTCAGAGATCCCCCGATACCAACAGCAATAATTACCTCCTCATCAGGACATGAGAACATTCAGAGGCTTTGAGTGCGGAGTGCAATGCCTCTGTGTCGACTAGGCAAGAAACCTTCTTTCAACTGACTGCACTATAAACATAATGGCCCTCATTACAAGTCAGGCGGTGGACCATGGTGCTATTAGAACCATGGTCCATGCCGGATTCCACCATGGTGGATGGCGGAATTACCGCCCCATTCCAAGGTGAGTGGGGCGGTAATTCCCCATTCACCATTTGCCCTTCCCCCTTCCCATTTTTGCCCCATAGGGCATAATGGGGATGGGGAAGGTGCTAATTACGGCACCGTAAATTACAGTGCCGTAATTAGCACCAAGGTCGCTTAGCGCCTTGGACTTTAACGCCTGCAAAAAGCGTTAAAGTGTGAATCAGGCGTTAAGGGTTAACGGCGCCGCCGGCGGCGTTAAACCCTTAACGCCTGACTTGTAATGGGTAGACCGGTTAAGAGGTCAGCAGGAGATGGACTTCCTGGCTATCCTGCCTGGCTATCCTGTTGTGAGTTCAACACATTTGGTGCCTGTGGATATGCCAGAGAGAAAGGTGCAGTGGGTTGGGTTGGTTCAGTCGATTCAGGTACTCTGATTTCTATTGGCCGAACGCTTTACAATTGTTACATTGATCATTATACACATTCCAAGACTGTCTTTCATTATTGTTCCTGTACCCAGTTTTTAGGCGGAAGCCCTATTCCTCTTCCCCGCCCCCCTTCCCTGGAACCTGGTATTCAACCAGAACCCTCCCTTTGCCTGAGAGGGCGCTAACTCTTTCATCTGTAGCAACAATAGCTTTGCTTCAGTGTTTCTTTCTATCTTTCAGCTTTCCCATAGAAATGTTGTGCAGTTTACAATACCTCAGTCATATTTGTATTTATTGATTTCTAGAGAGCTTTACACCAAAGCACTGTACAATTGAACAACTTAATACATGAAAACATAACAATATAACGGTGGATGCAAATTACAATATGAATCATCAACAAAACAGTGATAAGAGCAATTAACTGAAGGAGATAGGGAGAATAGTGGAGTAGGACTGGGTGGGGGGGGTGATGAGTAGGAGGAGGGAAGGGGAAAGGCGAGAGTGGGGAGGTAGGGCAGGGGAGGGAGATAGTCAAGGGGAAAGATAAAAGAGGGAGGGGATGCAGAAGGGGGAAGGGGTTTCAAGGAGGAGAATGGAGAGATTTAAGGGAGGTGCGGAATGAGGAGAAGGTGGGGGTAGAGCGGATTGCAAGAGGAAGGGAGTTCCAGTGCAGGGGGCTAGGAGTTGGAAGGAGCGGAAACGGGAGGAGGCACAGGGGGACGAAGTCACAGTGAGAAGGAAATGGTCAGCAGACTGAAGGGAACGGGAGGGCGAGTAGAAAGAGAGGAGGGAGGAGAGATAACGGGGAGCGAGACCATGGAGAGATTTGAAGACAAGGCAGATAAATTGAAATTTAAGTTGGGAGTGAAATGAAAGCAAGCCAAGGGAAGAGAGGGAAGTAGAGATGGAGTCGCGGGAGGTAAGGAGACAGAGGGTACGAACAGCAGAGTGGTAGATAGATTTGAGGGGGGCAAGATGAGAAGTAGGTAGTCCAAAGAATAGGGATGAGCAGTAGAAGAGGCGGGAGAAGATGAGGGAGGAGATTAAGAGTTTGGTAGCATGGAAGGTGAGAGAGGGACGGATTTTGCGAATATTGAAGAGGTGGTAGCGACAGGTGCGAGAAGTGAGAGAAATAAGGTGGGAGAAGGAGAGAGGGGAGTCAAAGTGAACACCTAAATTACAAGCATGGAGAGACATAGGGAGATTAGAGGGAGGAAAGTGAATGAATGGGGGAGGAGCGGGAGGGGAAAGAGGATTGGCGGGAAAGAATACGACTTCAGTCTTGTCAGTGTTAAGAGAGAGCAAGCGGGAAGACATCCAGTTCTTTATGGCAGGAAGGCAGGAAGAAAGTTTTTGGTGAAGGTCAGTTGAGAAGGAGGAGAAAGAGAGGAAGAGTTGAGTGTCGGCAGCATAGAAATGGTGGGAGATGCCAAATGAGGCGATAACAGGGGCAAGGAGGGAGGTGTAAAGAGAGAAGAGGAAAGGACCAAGCACCGAACCTTGAGGTACGCCGTATTCAAGAGGATGGGTTGGAGAGGACCGGCCACACCAGGAGATAGTAAAAGAGCGAGAAGAGGGGTAAGAGGATAACCAGTTGAGAACAGAGCCTTTGAACCCAAAGGAAGAAAGAGTGTGGAGAAGAAGGGGATGATCGACCATGTCAAAGGCAGAGGAGAGATTGAGGAGAATAAGGATAGAGGATTGCTTAGAGTGTCGAGCAGAGAGGAGGGAGTTAAGGATATAGGTTAGAGCAGTTTCAGGAGAGTGTTTGGGACCGAAGCCAGTTTGGGAGGGGGAGGGGGAGTGGGAGAGAGAGATTGGTGACAAAGGATGAGAGCTGAGAGTAGGCGAGGCGCTTGAGAAGCTTGGAGAGGAATGGAAGAAGAGAGATAGGTCGGAAGTTAGAGGTGAGAAGGGGATCAGCAGAAGGTTTCTTCAGAATAGGGATGATCGTGGGATGTTTGAAAGCAGAGGGGAAGGTTGCTGAGGAGAGACAGATGTTGAAGAAGGAGGTGAGGTAGGGGATAAGAAGAGGGTAGATCTTAGCGATAAGAAGGGAAGGAAGAGGGTCAGTTGGGGCGGACGTGGGGTGGGCTTTGGAGAGGAGGCTGGAGACTTCAGAAGGGGAGATAGGTGAGAAGTAGGACATGAAGGATGAGGGGGGGGAGAAGAAGAGGGGAAATCCAAGGAGGAGTTGATTTTTTGCCAAAGGGTAAGAATCTTGGAGGAGAAGTTAGCGAAGTCAGAAGGAGAGTGTGTAGAAGTGGAGGAGGGATCAGGAGTGGGGGGAGAGAAGTCGAGAGAGAGTTTGGAAGATACGATGAAGGTGAGTGGCTTGAGAGTGGAGTAGGTTAGAATAGTAGGAGGATTTAGCCGAGGCAAGACAAGAGTCGTAGAGTGCAAGGTAAGAGAAATAGGAGGTTTGGTTGGAAAGTGAAGGAGTTTTGAGCCAGAGTCTCTCCAGACATCGGAGAAGGCGCTGCATAGAGAGGGGTTGAGGAGTGAGCCAAGGTTGAGAGGGTTTCCGGGTTGGGCGGAAGAGAGAAAGGGGGTAAAGTTGATCAAGGGAGGAGGAAATAGAAGAGGAGAGAGAGGATAGAGCATCATTCGCTGATAATAAGGAGAAGTCTTGGAGAGAGGGAAGAGAAGAAGAGCAAGTGTCAATAAAGAGGGTAAGGTCAAGTCACGCCGTGAGTAGATTGGAGGAGAGGTGATAGCAGCAGAGGAGTGTGGGAGGGGAGAAAGGGAGAAGGAGAGTAAGGCATGATCGGAGAGATAGACAGGTATAGTAGAGACTGGGAAGAGGGGTATGAAGAATTGAAGATGAGGTCAAGGGTGGAGCCAGAGGAATGAGTGGGGAGGAAGGAAGGGGGGAAAGGAGGTAGGAGTCAAGGATAGAGAAGAAGGGAGAAGATTGAGGGGGAGAAAGAAGGTGGAGATTAAAATCGCTAAGCACAGTTAGAGGAGAGGGGGAGGGAGAGATAAGCGAGAGGAGGTGATCAAGATCTTCATAGAAGGAAGAAAGAGGGCCAGGGGGACGATAGATGATTAGAAAGGAAATAGGGTGAGGAGAGGAGAAAGATTTGGTAAGGAATTCAAAGGAAGGGAAAGAAGGAAGAGATGGTGAGGAGGAGGAGGAGGAGAGGTATTTGGAGTGGTAGAGGAGGCCAACACCTCTGCCACGGCCAGAGCGCGAGGGGGATGAGAGAAGGAGGACGAGGAGATGGTTAGGGAAGCGGGGACAGAAGTGTTATGGGGGGAATCAAGGTTTCAGTTAGACATAGGAAATTAAGGTTGAGACGAAAGAATAGGTCAAGAACTGCTGCGGTCTTGTTGCAGATGGATCTGGCGTTCCAGAGTGCCATTTTCATGAGGCTGGAGTGACAGGCGGTAGGGGGGTAAAGAAGATTAGGACGGTGAGAGAGGGTAGGTGTGTGATAGAAGGAGTGCGGGAGGGGATAGAAGAGAGGGCTGGGCATGAGGAGGGAAAAGGATAGTAGGAGGGAGAGGAGAAGGGTAGGGAGGGTGAGAGAGAGGGGGAGGGAAGAAAGGGTGGTGAAAAGGAGATTTGGTAGATATATTCTTTCCTTCCCACCCAATAAGAACTGATGTAATCCCTTCTGCAATTTTTGGCTGAAGTACCATCATAAATGAAAACACTACGGCCTGCTGTGATATAGCGGTGGCATATGGGATGCCTGAGTACTAACCAAAGCTTCCCTTCAATCGTTCGAGACAGTGCGCAGCATTTATGCCCATTGCCTGTTCACATTAATTGATTTTAGATCAATCAGTTTTCATGGGACAAATTTAAATTTCTAAAGTGCATTGCACCATTCTATCAGTAAATACTTTCAGGTCTTGGAATGCAGGTTGCTATGTAGGCTACTTGCATTTTTGTTTTTTCAGTGTGAAGGCATCTGTCAGGACAATGGCTGCCAATAATCCTCTAAGATCGATGCATGTAGGCTTGTAACAATTGATAATGACCAGAGGTTCCTCCGAGAAAATGTGGAAGGGTCCTCCTGTATCTTAGGAATTGTTGATTGATATTAAACAGATCGCTGGTGCTTTAGGGAGCATGCACCGTCACTAAGGTGCTTCCTCACCTGGTAACTGTCTTAAAGGAAATGCTGTTGCAATATTTTGAGATGGAGAGTATGAAAACCCTTTGAAGGTCACCAAAGCCCCGGTAGACATGGACCCAACGAGACTGGACAGTTTATTTTATTTATTTATTTATTTATGTTGTCATTTATATAGCGCACATAGCCCAAAGGTATCTAGGGGCTTTTTTCTTAAGAGATTAGTTACATTCTGAACTTGCATGATAAGGTTACAACCAATAGGTCAACACGAGGAAACAGATTACAGCCTTATCTTACATTATTTACAGTTCTACTTGAAACAGTACTATGTTACGTGCAGAGACGTTTTTATGGGAGGGCAAAAGGGGCACTTGCCCAGGGCCCCCACCTTGGAGTGGGCCCCACAAGGCTATCTGATCTGAAGAAGTAAGACTCCACTGTTCACCAGTCTTAAATAGCACACGTCAGGATATTTTATGGGGTGCTGCTGAGCCTCTAAACCGATTGCCTTTCTGTTTTGGCAAGTGCATTCTGCCTTGATCAATTCATCATGTCTTGATTTATGTGTTCCCTGTCGTATGAATAGTTTGTGTTCTCCTTCTGGCACAACTCTGTAGCATTCTTTCCTTCCTGTGGGAATTATGTTGAGCATGTTCAATTGGCAATGGTGAAATTAATATTGATAAATTGAGTGCCACAATGGTTCAGAAGTTAGCTCAGTGTGGTAAGCACTCATTGCATATATATGTGTTCCTATGCAATATTAGAATAACATTCCTGTAAGGCTTTCCTATGTCTGAAGTTTATAAACCTGCCTGCATATGTACTTTGTTTTGCAGAACAACATCTGCTATTATCAGCAATGTACCTGTAGCAGATAGGGGTTGCTATAAAAACTAACATATCATCTATATTGTGAAGGTCTAGAAATTGGTTTGTTCAGATGGGATGTTGTAAAACTTAGCAAATCACCTCCAACGATGACATAAACTGTTAGTCCAAGAGGTGAATAAGTATCCAAATTCAAGACTATGGAACGACAGCGTTCATGTTTGTATCCTGGATTTGCCAGCAGATGATACAGTGATCCTGGTCAAATCATCTAATATGTCTTACATGACTGTGCTGTCTTCTGTGAGGTTTGCCTTCTTGCATGCTGCTGGTATCGTTTAGCCCATTACTTGATCTTTCCTAGGCCATTTGGGTGGAAGGGTTGGTAGACAGAAGAGAGTGGACCATATGTTGCAGGCCACAGGCGAGCATACTTTAAGGTCTGCTTGTTTGGCACAAAAAACGGTTTGCTTTTTGGTAAAAGTCAAAGGTTTGTATGCACGTTTATGAATGAAAATGTCACATGCCATTGTTTTGGAAGTATTTAAAGCTTTAACATACAAAAGACAAACCCAGATTAAATATGTTAAATCACATCGAACAGAACAGTGAGCTAAAGACTTGGTTGGGACTCTCCCAGGGTCCATCCACCCAAGTACAAGTCAATGGGCTGTGTTCGTGCTGGTAGAGTTTCCCATACCGCCCCCCCCCCCCCGTTTTGGGTCTCACCTTAAGTTACCAGGGGACTCCAGACGTGGACCCCTTGCTCACTGCTCTTAGAGAGACACAGCTTCACCTCACTGATGATGCCCAACAAGGTTGAAACACGTGTATGAGGTTGCTGTGGTACTCTTGTTCAGAGGAGAATTGCCTAGCATTTCGGTGCTGGACTGCCCCAGGGCAGGACAAAGACTGATATGTGGGGAAATTTCTTCTCTGTGAAAAGAACAGTGAGCTAAAGACTTGGTTGAGACTCTCCCAGCGGCCATTCACCAAAGAACAAGTCAATGGGCTGTGTTCATGCTGGTAGAGAGTTTCCCAGTTCTCCCCCACCCCCCGTTCTGCAATAATACTACATCTACCTTCCTGGATGTTATTGATAAAAAAGTATCCTGTATGTACTATAACATTAACCCCTTTGTAGACTGCAAATGTTGGTCTTCAAATGCTACTTGTTTATCGTTCTGATTCGAGCAAGAATGAACAGGGCAAGAGGATTTAAAGAGAGTAAACATGCTTACGATGCTGCGAGACAGCATATCAACGTATAGGTTGTGAGCATGACAGGTGGGGGAGGAAGATGCAACCAGTTGTCTTGATCCATTAGGTTTGGTGGAGGAGGGCCTCAAAGATGTCCGTGCCCAGGGCCCCAAAAGTGCTTAAGATGGCCCGGGTTACGTGTGTTTCAGGTGTTGCTTGTAATATAGTGGAGCAGGTGTGTCAATTACGGCAAACAAGATGTGGGGACAATAATTCAGAGGTGTCATTGTAATGGATCTGTGATAACCCAAAGCTGAGCATAAGTTAGTTGCAGGATTGGGTGAAAAGCCACGTTTTAAGGCCTTTGCGGAAGGGCCATAGTGAAGTGTCTGTTGTTAGTGATAGGGGCATAGAGTTCAATAGTTTGCCAGCAAACACTGGGAAGCTAGAGCTGCCAGCTTTCTGTTGTCTAAATCTGGGTATAGTGACTAGGCTAGAGTAGGTGGATCTAGTGGGACTGTTGGAATGGGTTTTTGAAATTTGATTGATTAGGTATGCTGGAGCACTGCTAGAGAGGCATTTGTGTGTCAGCGAGAGGATTTTGAATTTAATTCTATCTCGTACTGGGAGCCAGTGGATGTTGTGTCTAGTTGACGAGATATGTTCATTTTTGGGTATGTTGAGTGCTGCTCTGATCGCATTGTTTTGCACAACGTGTAATTTGCTAATGTTTCGGGCATTAGAGCCTGCAAAAAGGGAGTTGCATTAATCGATCCTGAATAGGATCAGTGCTCTTGCCAGAGTGATGCAGTAGTCAGAGGATAAGAAGGGTCTTATAGTTCAGATTAGTTTGGATGTGTAGGCTGCCGAGGAGACTATAGCATTAACTTGCCTTGTTAAGGTAAGTGCTGAGTCGATGGAGACACCTAAGGTTTTTATCTCCTTGGCAACATTAATGATGTTACCGTCCATGTTGAAAGATGTGTAGCGTTGGGGTAGTTTGTTCAGTTTAAGTTGGCTACCTATGATGAGTAAATCAGTTGTCTTATCATTGAGACATAACTCGTTTTGCACCATCAATGCTTGAATGCTGAGGTTAATTTTGTTTAGTATGTTGGAGTCTGTGTCATATGAGCCTGTGATAGGTAAGAGTATTTGTGTGTCCTCTGCGTAATTTGTTTACGTGACACCCAGTTTATCTAGACTGACAAAAAGGGGCTTGGTGAACACATTGTATAATGTAGGTGAGACACATGAGCCTTGGGGCACTCTGCAGGAACTGGAGCTGGGTGAGCTGCTGAGGAAGTGGAGAAGACCCTCATTGTGCGGTTAGAGAGAAAAGATTCAATCCACTCCATAGCTTTAGGTGAGAATTGAGCAGCTATTGCTAGATGTTGGCATAGGGTTTTGTGGTTAACCAAATCAAATGCTGCAGATAAGTCGAAAGGGATGATCAAAAGTTTGGTCCCAAAGGAACTTGTTGGCTTTCTTCAGTATAGGAGTCAGGGGCAGGACTGTCTGTGAACATGCAGGAATAGTAATTGGGTATTTATAACGTGCTTAATACCCAGAGGTTTCTAGGTGAGAATTGAGCAGCTATTGCTAGATGGTGGCATAGGGTTTTGTGGTTAACCAAATCAAATGCTGAAGATAAATCGAGCAGAAGGAGAATCGCTAGGTCCCGTTTGTCCTTGATTTGGTCCATTTGATTTTGAGGTCCAAAAGTGCTGTTTACGTACCATGGCCCGGGCGGAAGCCAGACTGTCTTAGGTCTAAGAGTCACATTTTTAAATAAGACAAACAAAATGTTAACCCAAAGGCATGATGAAAAGTCTGGTCCCAAAGGAACTTGATGGCTTTCTTCACTATAGGAGTCAGGGGCAGGACTGTCTGTGAACATGCAGGAATAGTAATTGGGTATTTATAATGTGCTTAATACCCAGAGGTTTCTAAGCGCAGACCCGTGGAACAAACCTGTATTGCTCCACGTCATCTTGCTTCCAATGCGAGCGCTTTGCCCCTGAGCTATCCTCCCGGCAGTTCCTGTAAACGTTTGCAATTCCTAAGAAATTGCGGACTTACTTTACTGAGGTAGGCAGTTTCCAAGCTAGAATAGCTCTTAGTTTTCTTGGATCCATGGAAATTCTGTTGTTGGAGAGAACATATGCTTGGACTGAACAGTTGAAGGGTCAAAAATACACTTTTCTAGTTTTATGCAAGATCAAGTTTTCCAAATGATACCAGTAAATACAATACTCCGGGGGTCTCATTACTCCAGCCATGTTCAGCGTATGCAGGCCATGCTATTTTCTGGTATCATTTGGAAACCTCGCTCTAACTCTATTTGCCTTGTGGTGTCGTATTGAAGTTCGGGATTATATCATTGTATTAGTGTGATGATCAAGGAGAAAGGTGTCCTTCAGCGTTTGCTTTCAGACTCATTCAGTTGCATATCTTGTGTTTCCCTGTGTTCTTTCTTCTCCCTCCCCCCTACCATCGAACCCATCCCTTGCCCCTCAGTTGCTCGGCCTTGCAAAGTGCCTCTTCTACTTCCTCCCCCACCCACTATGGTGGTCTCTATTTCCCCATCTTCTCTAATTGCTTCTCTATCTCTTAACCTTCTCCTCTCAATTGGTCAGGTAGGAAGAAGCCTAAAACGGACACACTGGACTCTAGCCCAGGCCTTCCCATCACTGACACCTATGTCAGTCCCTCCGCCAGAGAAACTCTCACCGACATACTCTTTGTCGTTCCTTTACCTGCCCTATGGACCTTTCATATGGTTCCTCTGCTATCTCCTTACTCTTCCTCATCCATTAATGGTGACACATGCTGGGAGGTCCTTTTAGCCTCCTTCCATTCCTCCAGAGTCATCATTGTCTATCTCAATGGTACCAGCCTGGTACAATGGCCCCAGCCAAACCTTTTACTTTCCGATAGGTGCCTCCCTCGCCTCATCAACTCTTTTCTTTCTAACACCCCGGCTACCTCTGCACTGGCCCCTCGGCCACCTTCTTCCACCACCCTGGCTCCCTTGCCACCCCCTCCTTCTGCTACTCTGGCTTCCTTGCCACCCACCTCCATGGTTCCCTTAGCACACCCTCCCTCTGCTACTTTGGCTCCCTTGCCATCTATCTCCATGTTTCCCTTGCCACCCCCTCTCTCTGCTATTCTGGCTCCCTTGCCAGCATTGGCGCTCCTGGCTTCCTTGCCTCCCTTGTCCTCTGCCCCTCTGGCTCCCTTGGCCAATACCTCTCTCCTGACTACCTCGCCTCCCTTGGCTGCCACCTCTATTGACCCTCTGCCATCCACGTCTTCCTTGGCTCCTATGCCTCCTCCTCCCTTTACCTCCCACGCTCCTCTGCCACTTCCGGTCTGGACCCCTGTATCCCTCCCCGGAAGTCTTTCAAAAGTAGCAACCTGCTCCACACGCTACTCTTAACTGTTGTTCTGCTATCAATCACATCCCTGACATCTGCCACCTCCTAGAACTGCTGGAGCTAGATGTTCTTGCACTTACCGAGACATGGTTTAAGGCCAGCTCTGTCACAAGTTTTGTTAGACTTCTCCTTGAGGGCTAAAAGATCCTCTCCAAGCCCAGGCGCAACAGGTCCAGAGGCGGAGTGGCTCTGCTCTTTCCTAAGTGGATTCCTGTCTCCATCATCCTCACTCAAGCCTACTCCTCCTTTGAATGCCTGGTCTGCAGGCTCCCTGTTTCTCCTGGCTACTCTCTGAACCTGGTCACCTTCTACTGGCCACCTGGCCAGGCCACCCTCTTCCTCTCTGAATGGGCTGACCTCACTTCTTCTCTCCTCTCCACTACCTCCCAGCTTCTCCTCCTTGGGGATCTCAACATCCACCTAGACTCTTCTGACTCCTCAGGGCTTTTCCACAAACTTGGCAATTCCCTCTCTCTTTCCATTCTACTCTCTTCTCCAACCCACTCTGCCGGACACACCTTGGTTGTTCTCATCACCTCTGACATCCCTCTCTCTAACCCTCTCACTACTCCTCTCGCCTGGACTGATTGCTGTCCTCTCTCTTCCCACTTGAAGCTTCCTGTTCCTCTGACAATGGTCTACCCAGCACTACAACACTCCTTCACAGTCATCCGACCCATGAAGAGAGTGTCAATGGCAGCCTTTGCCTCCACCTACTCCTGCAGCTGACTCCCATCCTGACACAGCCCTTTTCAACTTTCACCTGTCCTTCTCTAACACTCTTGACATCCTTGCCACTGTCATGAGGATCTGCCTAAGTCCTGCCAAAAATGCAATTCTTGGTACAACGCCCACCTGGCTGCCCTGAAACGCAAGTACAGAGCAGCTGAACAAAAATAGGGAGCTGCACTCTGACAAACTAGCCTGCCGCCTACTTTAAAGGCAATATAGACTCTCTATCCCTGGCCTCTCATTTCACCACAAAAACTCAGGACATCCTGTCCTCATCCTGCTCCCCTCCCTCCCTCTAGCTCCCTCCCTCTAGCTCCCTCAAGCCCTCCTTGGCTGCCCCTTCTCCTCTCCTCCTCTCATCATCTCATCTCCTCATCTTCTCCCTCTCTCCGGTCTATGAAAGTCTCATCCAAACAGGTGTCTCCCTGTGCCGCTAGAACGATTGGGGACAACATTGACTCTCTCGCCCCAGCCTTGGTCGATCTCTGTAATCACTCCTTCACCACTGGAGTTTTCCCCTCCCCTCTCCTCTCAAGTACTCCCTTGTGCACCCCCTGCTCATAAAGCCTTCTGCCGACCCCTCCATCCCGGCAAACTATCGCCCAATTTCTATTACTCCTTTAGTCAGAAAACTCCCAGAAAAATTGGCCCAACTAATCCTCAGATTGAATGTGTTGGTTGTCTCCATGACCATCAGTCTGGCTTCAGAACAGCCAAAGGCACGGAAACTGCTCTCCGGAACAACCATGAAGACTTGCTCTCTAACTGTTATGCTCACCTGGCTCCCACAGAGGCATCGATCTGAACTGGACAGCTGCGGTCTCCAGCAATGTGACGCATAGGGCCGAAATGACGGATTGGACTGGCCCACCTAGCTTCGTTTGCTTGGCCCGTAGGAATATCCTTCTGCAAATGGAGAAAGGGAATTAACCACCCGTGGAGTCGAGTGTAAATTCCCCCCACCCCGCTGTTCTCCCCACAGATCACCTCTGATGTCCCCTCCTATAGTCTCACCTAATGGTTTGAAAAGATGAGCTCTCCATCCTGCATTGAGCGCAGGGGAGCGTTGATAACCAGTTGCTTCACTGGCTCGAAGGAATCGGTGAGTTCTAGAACAATAATGACTCCGAAAAATATGTAGTTCGTAAGAGTTCACATGTCTGACTTTCACTCTTGTCTGATTCCTTGCAGTTTGCAGCTTGACCCCAGCGAAGATTTCCTTGTGGTAGCTGACGAAGTTCAGGTAAGGATTTGGCTTATCCTACACAGTTCAATAAAATAAGGCCAGAATGTAAGCTGCCTGTTCCCTTATTCAGGTGTGGCGAGAAAATATGAAGTTCGAGGAATTATGCCTCCGGCGGTAAAATCAGGTAAGTCTATTGCGGTGAGAAGAGTTCCCCTTATTGTCCCGTTGTCTCACCGTGTCGTCCTTTTGTTCCCCTTAGGGGCCGGGGTGCGGCGAGGATGCAATGTAGACCGCCGACCCATGAAGAGGAATAGTACCCCCTGGCGGTAATCAGATAAGTCTATGGGGGTAGTTACTATTTCCTCTGTTTATTTCCTTGGCTCACCTTTGCTGTTCTTGTGTTCCCCTTAGGTGCCAGAAGGCGGCAGAAAGTGCAGATGGATGTGGTGGATCATGAGGATGCTGCGAGGGCCGGTGAGTTCACCGCGGCGCTGCAGCAGGCGAGGAGGCGTGCGTAAATGCTTCTTTCTTCCAGTTCGAAGGTGCGTTGGATCCGGAATCCAGGTAAGGATCGAAGGTTTGCTCTTATTCTAACCTTTCTCCTTCCGTTCCTCCCTTTTTCTAGGAGCTGCAGACTGGAAGCGGGCAGAAGACTGGATGCAGGCTTGCAGACACAGTGAGCATTACGCTGCTGGATGCAGAATAACGCGAAGCGTGTGCTGCTCTTTGGGCGTGGTTTAAATAGCCTTCAAAGTAGTCCCAGGTGAATATTCTTCCCCAGCCCCACCCGAGTCAAAAAATAGTCCCTAGGTAAACTAGTCCCTTCCAAGCCTCATTTGGCTTGGAGCTCTGCAGCATGGTCTGCACCAGGTAAGCTTGCAGCATGGTCTGCATCAGGTAAGTTTACTCTATGAGCCTGGCGCCTATGGTGCCAGGATTGACTCTCCATATGAGCCTGGTGCCATAGGTGCCAGGACCGCACCCAAACAGCCCCTATCAGGGGCTTTTGGGCTTGCTCAAAACACCTTGATGCCTGCTTCCGGGGTTGCTGGACCTGGTCCGGTTCCCCGGGGGTAAGCATCATGACAGCACTCCTCCCCCCCCCCAAGGCCCCTCCTAAAGTCGTTCTCCCCTGTGGTTTTGGTTTGTCTGGGAAATTCCGGTGGAATCTTTTCACCAATCGTGGTGCATGCACTTGGTCACTGGGTTCCCGAGACCTTTGCTGTGGTCCGTACCCTTTCCAGTCGATTAAATAAAAAAGTTTTGACTTCACCATCTTGGAGTCCAGGATATTCTTAGCTTCAAATTTGGGTTCCCCGTCTATAAGGACGGGGTCTGGTGGCTTGGTTAGTCTTGTCCCTGGTTGCACTGGCTTCAAAAGTGATGCATGAAAGACGGATGAATTTGCATATTAGCAGGTAATTCCAACTTGACGGCCCGGCCACCGGGTTGATAATGGCCTTAATAGAGTAAGGTCCCAAATACCTAGGATTAAAGGTCAGCGTTCCCTTGAGAGGTATGTGTTTTGTGGCCAACCATACTTGGTCCCCTATCTGGTACTGTGGAGAGTATGGTGTTGGGTCATAATGTCGAAAAAAAAATGTCGACAGACAAAATGTAGACAAAAAAATGTCAAAAAAAAAATGTCGACTTTCTCTTTTTTTAATTATATATTTATTTTAGGGGTTTGGGAGCTAAAAAAAGGGAAAAATTTAAAAAAAAATTAAAAAGGGGGGGTTGGGGGGGAACCCCCCATATAAAAAAAAAATGCATTGAAAAAAAAAGTCGACATTTTATTTTTCGACATTTTTATTTCGACATTTTGACTATAAACCGTGGAGTATCACTTCTATGCCGATCAGCATCTTTCTTATATTTCTCCTTCGCCTGTTTCAAATGTACAGTTGCCTGCTTAAAGGCTTGTGTAATCGTAGCGTGTAGATGGTCCACTGCGGGCATTTCTAAGTGTTGGGGTGAGTCAAGGTCTGAGGTTCGAGGGTGGTGCCCATATAGGGTATAAAAGAGACTTTGTCCAGTTCTAGAATGTACTGAATTATTGTATGCATATTCGGCGATCCAAAGGATGTCCTTCCAATTACTCTCAGTTTGATGTAACATACAACGCAGGTATTGTTCAAGAGTCTGGTTGGTCCTCTCCGTTTGACCATCGGTCTGGGGGTGGTGACTGGTCGATAATCTCACGTCGACTTGCGCCAATTGACAATATTTCTTCCAAAAATGTGAAACAAATTCACTGCCCCGGTCAGAGACCAACACGGACGGAAATCCATGTAAGCGAACAATGTTTTCGAGGAATTCTTTGGCCAGGATTAAGACTGAAGGTAGTCCTTTTAAAGGAATAAAGTGGGCCATCTTGGAAAAAAGATCCACAATAACTAGAATGGTGTTAAACCCATTACAAGGAGGTAGATCAGTAATAAAGTCTAACGATAAGGTGTGCCATGGTGTAGGCGGAATGTCTAAAGGTTGTAAGAGTCCAGCTGTTTTGGGAACAAATGCCACAAGACATCACAAATGATTTAATATCCTTTTGCCAGGTGGGCCACCAGAATTGTCTTTTAATCTTAGCTTCAGTTTTTGCAATACCTGGGTGCCCCTCCATTAGGGTATCATGATAATGGGAAATTACTTGCTCTCGTAGTTCCTTGTGTGGCAGAAACAGTCGCCCTTGGTAATAAGGCAGATCATTGGTGACAGAGTAGTCCGGGCCTTCCTTTACCCAGTCCTGCAGGGTTCTAGGATCAAAGAGTTGCTGGATCTTTACCTGAATGTCCCCTAGTGTCTGTAGAGTAGTCATGCCAAGGATCCTTTGTTTGGAAATTATTGGTACTGGTTCTGGGTTCACTTCTGCCTCTCCCATCCCTATTCGGGATAAGGCGTCTGCTTTACCATTCTTACAACCTGGTCGATAGTTTATCACGAAATCAAACTCGGCAAAGAACAATGCCCATCGGAGTTGACGTGACGATTGGGCCTTGGCTGTTTTTAAATACTGTAAGTTCCGGTGATCGGTGATCACAGTAATGGTATGCCTGGCACCGAGAAGGTAATGCAGCCAAGCCTTGAAGGCAGATTTAATGGCTAATAACTCCTTGCTGGTAACTGCATAGTTTAACTTGCGTGCCGAAAACTTTCTGGACCAAAATGCTACTGGGTGAAGCTGGCCAGTTTCAGGGTCCTTTTGAGACAGGACAGCTCCCATGGCTAGACTGGATGCATCAGTTTCCACTATGTATGGAAGTTCAGGGCATGGCGTGCAGACGTGAATTTCGCTTTCAGCTCTTGGAAGGCCTTTTCAGCTTCTTCAGTCCATATAAAGCATTTATTTATTCGCAAGAGTGCTGTGATGGGATGTACGACATGTGAAAAATCTGGGATGAATCTGCGGTAGAAATTGGCAAAGCTGAGCATGCTTTGTACTCCCTTAACTGAACTTGGTGATGGCCACTTAAGGATTGCGTCCACCTTTCGTGAGTCCATTCGGACTCCCTTTGGGGTCAGGATAAACCCAATGAATTCAACTTCTGTGGCATGAAAAACGCATTTTTCTAGTTTTGCGTATAGTTTGTGCTGGCGTAATTTCTCAAGGACTGCGATTCTGAAGAGGAGTATACTAGAATATCATCGATATACACGACAACACAAACGTCAATGAGTTCATGAAGGACATCGTTCATGAAGTATTGGAAGGCTGCTGGTGCATTGCACAACCCGAAAGGCATCACCTGGCACTCGAATAACCCATACTTAGTGCGGAAAGCAGTCTTCCATTCGTCGCCCTCTTTTACACGTACCAGATGGTATGCCCCCCGGAGTTCTAATTTGGTGTATATACAGGCGTCCTTCACTTAGTCTAATAGTTCAGGGATCAGAGGCAATGGGTATCGGTTCTTAACAGTTATCTGGTTCAATGTGCGGTAGTCTATGCATGTTCTGAGGTCACCTTCCTTTTTGGGCACGAAGAACAAAGCTGAAGATGCAGGGGACTTGGATGGGCGAATAAAGCCATTGGCAAAGTACTGGTCTAAATATTGTCGTAGGTGAAGGTTCTCAGGTTCCGTAAGGGCATAGATCCTGCTACAAGGGTGTTGTGCACCGGGTATCAGATCGATTTGACAATCGTACGATCTGTGAGGAGGTAAGGTGTTTGCATGTTCCTTTTGGAAGACATCCTGGAATTCTTGGTATTCTGGAGGTAGTTGCATGACTGCTGTGGTTACTGTGGCCAGGCCTACATTTTGATTTTTCTGTGGGTAACAGGTTTGTGCACAATCCGGGAAGGTTATTCTCTTTTCTCGCCAATCAATACAAGGATTATGTGTTTCCAACCAAGGTATCCCCAGTATTATTTGGAACTGTGGGGCTTTGATTAGATGAAACACAATAGTCTCTCTATGCCCATCCTGACCCAATAGTGTCATCTCTGCGGTGGAATGAGTTACAGGCCCAGAGGCAATTTCAGTTCCATCGACTGTGGTGATGACATCTGAGGTGATTTTTCGGCAGAGAGGTAGATTCATCCTGGAAGCCAATTCATAGTCCACATAGTTTCCTATGGCCCCACTATCAATGTATACCATTACTGCGTGCATACGCGACGGCTACCCTGGATCTACGAGGACCATTGGTATGATGAAATGTGAGATCTGAGTATCCTTCTTCAAGCTTGGCAAGCGGACCTCTACGCTTGTCGGGCGTGGTCGTTTCCCGAGTCTAACTCCATATGGCTTTTATCAGCAGCTCCTACCACCTTCTTGGGTGGTTTTACAGGGCAATCCTGTAGAAAATGCCCAGAAGTTCCACAACATAGACACAATTGCATTTGTCGTCTCCTTTCTCTTTCCTTCTGGGTTAAGGGTCCTTTAACCCCTCCAATTTGCTTTGGGTTCTGAAGCATCTGCTCCTTTGGGGTTAGCGTGACTTTTGACCAATACCCGATTCTCAAACTTGGCTCGATCAGCTTTTTTGTTCTGAAGTCTGTGATCTAACTGGACCACTAAGTCTTTATGTTCAGCGCAGTCTTGAGGTGGGTTCACGACTTGAGCCAAGACATCCTTGAGTTCTCCTCGAAGCCCTCAATGAAATAACGTGATTCGTTTTTCCTCAGGCCATCCAGTTTCCACTATCAACCTATTGAAGGTCGCAATGTAGGATAGGAGGTCCTGGTTACCCTGTCGTAGGGACAAAAGTTCATTATCCAGGGCCTGTCCTTGGGAAAATATAATTTTCAGTGGGCCCAGGAGACTGCAGGTCATTGTTTTCATGCATGGCCCGGGGAGCGGGCTTTTGACAGCATAATAATCGAAAATGCATTTTCATATCGATTAACAAAATACAAGGACAAGGAGAGGCCGTGGAAGGGAGCAGACTGAGCTCAACGACCCCGCCCTAGGGTGTTTACCCATCGTCATGGCCCGCAGCAGGGTACACTAATCCCCAGCGAGAAATACCAGGAGGGGACAGAGCAAAAAGGGTAGGGGAAAAGGACAAAGACACACAAAGGGAGGAGCTGTACACAAGGGAAGAGAGGAAATACCTAGCAGAAATAGAGAAGAATATGCAACAACAGGTGCACATGTTATTCAGTGAGGAGGCGAGGGTGATGGAAGAGGAAGTACAAAGGAAAAGTAAGGGAGATAAGGGGAATGACTTTCAGGAAGAATACAATTCAAATTAGAGGATGAAGGGGAAGAAGGCAGAAGAGGAAGAAGGGGCGATGACACAGCAACAGATGATCGACTGTTAAGGGACGAGTGGAGCGATGGGGATAGTGACGAATGGACACCTGCCAAGTCAAGGAGGAGGGGAAGGATAGAGCGGAAACAACATGACAGTGGCGGGAGTAGCAAGGACTGGTCCACCTCCCCCCCCCAGCAGGGTAGGGAAGGTAAACATGGGGCTAACTCAAGCGACTGCACCGAGAGTAGGAACAAAGACGCGAGTACTGCCGTTGCTACAGAAAAGGAGAGGGGACGCCCATTATATGCCATGGTAGACAATGGACAGGGACAATCTAATATGCAGCCTTCCTTCCCTTGTTGCAGGGGCCAGTAAATTAATACATGTGCTTGAGGAAAAGACGGCAGGGGTGACATCTATTGGGGACATGAAAAACGTATTTGCAGCAATAATAGGAGAGCAGGCGGACAATGTATGGAATGAGGCAGGGTACAAACGAGTGAAGTTGAGCGCAAATGCTCATGACAGGGCTCCCTTTAACAACTGCGGATCACATCTTTGGGAGGTACTGAAAAGTATGTATCCCGATAGTTATGACTTTGGGACAGTGGTGGCTCATAAAATGAAAAACGACAGTGACCCAGCCGACTATATAAAACATGTACAAGATTTAGGAAAACAAGATACACAGAGGTCTTGGGATGAATGTATACCCTTGTTCTATCACATACTGATAAAGAGATTGCAGACCGAAGTACACGCATCATTGGATAAGATAAGATAAGATAAGATGGTGGGCATTGAAGCTAAGGGGTGGTCAGAAATACAGGCAACAATAGTGCATTATTGCAATCGAAAGCAGGAGAGTGAGAGGGAGGCAGCAGAAAATGCTGCCAAAGCAGAGAATAAACTAGTACAGAAGAAACTGGCTAGGTATACAATGCAAGGGGCGTTGCTGGTAAAAGCCACCAACGCAGGGAAGGTTTCCCACGGAGAACATTCCACTGCAAGGGAATTACATACAGCCGCATTACATGCCACAATGGGGAATACCACCACCAGGGAATTACATGCAGAGGGGGTTCTTCAAAATGGGGAAAGGGTACCCACACTGAGGGGTTTTAGAGGACCATGTACAGGGTCTTCAGACCATGCTATATATGTTAAAACATGGGGCACCTGGCGCATACCTGCCCTTTTGTACAACAGGTGCAGGCGCAAGCAAAGAAGGCAGCCCAGCAACAGGGCATTGGCACAACACCACCACAGTGGCAGCAGGTCCAGTTTCTTCCAGCACAAACATAAGCACCAATGCCCACACAGCATGGTGGGATGCAGACACGGGGGGAACCACAGAAGGAGGAGCAGTGGTCCCGGCTATGCCATACCCACCAGCTGTATCGGTGGGAACCGCAGTGGTGCTGGGACAGAATGTGGTGCCCCACTACACCGGGTCAGCGTTGTGGGGGGAAACCTTTCCCTTTTTTTTACCAGACAACTCGCAACAATAGGGGGCCTGTGTGTGTCCAGTCCTAGCAGCAACTGGAGACCCCAAAGAGGCAGTGAAAATAGGACCAAGAGAGTTCTCCTTTCCCATAGACACTGGAGCTACCAAATTCTGCATCAGGGAGGGGGAATTCCCACTATCAAACAAAGTCAAGGATACGCAGGGCTTCTATGGGGTAGGGGGTCATGTTCCAGTTAGAAACAATTTATCCTTAACAATAGGGTCGCAACATCTTGTGGTGCCCCTATTGTACTCCAAAGATACCCCCATTAAACTGGGGAGGAATTTGCTCAGCAAGTTAAATGCAACAATCTCCTTCATGGAGAAAGGGATGGTGTGCACCATGCCACGCATCTATTACACACGCATAGCCACACTCCTTTTGGCAGCACATGCCCAAAGCATGCTGCAATCGCAGCCCTTGTACCCAAGCATGTTCCTGTACGGGGTCGAGATTCTGCTAGGATGGGTGCCAGGGAGGCAGGAGAAGGTGTTCCAACTCGCTTCAGAATTCCTGTTCAGACCCCTGTGCCATAAAGATGACATAAAAGGGACCACACTCTGCTGCAACTCGAAGAGGTGGTAGTGCGCAAAGACAAGGTGATCCTGTGTGGGACAGGTAATGACAGCATGGGATGGCGTACAGAGTTGTGCATTGACCCAACACTGACATTTACAGGAGTAACGGATGAACAATTGTTCTCCGAGGAGGAGGAGGAAGAGGGAGAGATGGTGTTTCGCATACAAATACCTTGCCCAGTGCAAGTAAAAGAGACACTTATACCAATACTAAAACATCTAGAAATGAGAGGCAACAGACACACAGAAGATCTCAAGGAAGTGCTGGAAATATTATGGACCAAGGGGCCCCACAATGTAGGAGTACTGCATGGAGTGGGGGCAGTAAAAATAAAATTGAGGGAGGGAGCACTGCTACCTCGGATGAAGCAATACCCATAATCCAGAGAAGCAGATGAGGGAATCTACTCTACACTACACGCACTATGGCAGCAGTGCATCATCTAATCCTCCACATCACTGTGCAACACAGCAATATACCTGATAACGAAATCAAAGGGTGGGTCATGGCGTTTCATCCAGAATTTACGCCCCCTGAAAGATGTGGTTGAAGCAGAGTTTCCCTTGGTTCCAAACCCTGCCACAATTTTGTGTGACATCCCAACAAAGGTGAAGTACTTCAGTCCTCGACTTGAAGAGCGTCTTCTTCTCCATCCCATGGCACCCATAATCAAGATACTTGAATGCTTTTCTGTACTGCGGGACCAGATTTGATCACACTTGGCTGCCCCCTGGGTAGTGTGAGTCCCCCAGTACCTTTAAGAGGGTGATCCAGATGGATCTAAGCAATGTGCACATGCCTAGCAAAGTGATCAAGTATGTTGAGGAGTCATTGATATTATCATGGCCATCGGGCCAAGAACACAGACGGGGCCCGGATGGACATAGTCCTGGTGCCTTTGGCGCCAGGCTCATAAATAACAGACAACAAGAACATTTATTCTGGACAAAATGCTTTTATTACAAGCATAGCACCTCATTCCTGGTGCAAGGTGCATTTAACATGAGAATTTCCATCACTTAAAGCAGCCCCACGTGTACTCTTGGGTGGGGCTGCTATTACTGGGTTGCCTTGCACGTGCTGACTCACTAGGAGTGGCAGGGTGTGGCAGGCAAGCCAGGCCTAGAGGGCATGCAACGATCACAGCTATATAAGCTGCTCCAATCCACAAGGCAGACACTTTGCGTTATTCTGCACATCCATACAGCGTAACACTCACTGCCGCCTGGGATTAAAACTTACCTATAAATACTGCTTCCTGCTTTTATACTTACCACCTGAGGAATCTGCTCTCAACTGTGTGCGTCTTCTTCAAATCTTCCGGAACGCCAACATCTTCCTCTTAGCACTGCAGCTCACCTTCAAATCTTCCGGAGCGCTGAACTCTTCATCCTGGGACCGCAGCTCATCTTCAAGGCTTCAGGAACGTTGAAAATCTTCTTCTTGGCACCACAGAACTATGCGCTTCGTCCGTGACTGCAGCACCTGCAAGTAAAAGTGAAAGCCAATGTTAGACAATAAAAAACATTAAGTTTAAGGTTGCGCTCCCACCGCACCTCGCGCTTTTCCTTAAATCATCACTTACCTGTTGTCGGACATTGCGATTTCATCCATCTTCCTCCTGGCCGCGTTCCGCACGTCCACAGCTGCCGTTGAGCTGCAATTCCATCTATTGGGAAGAAAACAGGAGAGAAAACGTTATTCAGGAATTAACAAATCGAGAGCAATAATACAAGACAGAAAGCGAAAAGAGAAAACAGAAAGAGGAAAAGATGAGAGACATTGAGAAACACTTATTAACAACCAATAGAAGAATAGTGGTGTCCAGTCATATTTTCGAATACAATATTTTCGAAAGTCAAAATGTCGAAAAAATTTATTCGAAAATAAAAATGTCGAATTACAAAAAAGTCAAATTTTTTTCGAATGAATGTTTAAATAAATAATTAATTAATAAATATTTTATTAAACATATTTTTTTAAATAATGAAAGGTATATCCATGGTGGGTGGGGGGATGGGGAGGAGGGGGGGGGGGGTTGGGGTAGGGGTTTGTGGTGTTTTTTTAAAAATAATTAATTGTTTTATTAAATATTTTTTTTTTAATTAAAGGTATATCCATGGGGGGTGTTGGGGGGGGATGGGGAGGAGGGGGGGTTGGGGTAGGGGTTTGGGATGGGGGGGTTGGGGGGGCCCTCCATAAAAAACTTTAGTATTTGTGACATTTTACATAGTTATTTTAGCATTGGTTTTTCGATTTTTTTTTTTTCAACATTTTATTTTCGAATTAATGACTTTTTCTATTATATGTATGTGATTTCGACATTTTTGAATTCGACATTTTTGAATTCAACATTTTTGTAATTCGAAATGTTGTTTTCGATATTATGACTATAAACCAAGAATAGTCGCAGCCGGACTGGACTATTACTCACCAGGGATCAGTAAAGGAACTAGATCCCATCAACAAGCACCCCTGCCAGAAGTAGCAGGATGGAGAGCTCACCATCAATAATTAACAGGTGAGCCTTTTGGGCCGGTACATGCCCACAGAAATCGCACATTCGGTAGAAGGGTTTGAGAGGTACCATAGTCACTGATCAGCGCACTCACGTTTTCTCATAGCCACGCAGGAACAGTGTCACCAATTGTTGCAGCCCACAGCCAGTCCGCAGGGGGAGAGATCCAATGGGGGTGATCAAATTCCTGGGAGGGCTGCAACCATGCCCCAACGCCTCCGCAGAGACCAGGTGAGCGTAACAGATATGCAGTGAGACAGAGGAAGAGTGTACAGCAGACTCAGTGCACCTTCTGACTTTGCTAGCAGACAAGCGATACAAGGTGGACAAAGCAAAGCTGCAGTATTGCCAGGAAGAGGTTGTGTACCTAGGACAGAGAATATCCATTGAGGGCTGCAGGATAACACCAGAAAGGGTAAAGGCAACGCACTCCACCAAATGCCTGCGCACAATAAAAGCGATGCAAATGTTCCTGGGGTTATGAAACTATTGCATGGCATGGTTTTTCGAGTACTCCACATACAGAAAGCCACTATTACTGGGCCTAAACGAAGCACAAAAAGAGAAGAGAACTAAAATGGACAGCAGAAATGAATAAGGCATTGGCTCATGTGTCAGTGTTAGCAACTCCAAATATCAGAGAGAAATGTTAACTGTTCACACACTCAGAAGGCTAGTGATGGCGGTGGTCCTCACATAAAAGAAGCCACAGGGACACAAGCCAGTAGCCTACTACAGTGGCACCTTAGATCTGTAATGCAAGAACACTTCCCCTGCGAACAAGTGCTTGCGGCTGCAGTGTTTGCCAGGCAGCAATGATTACAATGGGGTGTCCCGTAGGACTATACGTGGAGCAATCACTATTTGCCACCCTCGAGAAATCCAACAGCATACTAACCACAAAGAGGGCATCCGGCTATGAGGTAATACTGACAAACCCAGCAATTGAAGTAGTGAAGTGCCAATTGGTCAACCCAGCTACCTTCATAGCAGAGCCCATAGAGGAAGGGGACTACATACATGATTATGTGGTGCACATAGACAGACTGGAAGGTAACATACAGGTAAAAGAAAAAGAGATGACGGGTCATCAAGTATAGAACCGGAGACCGGAAGGAGACATACTGGAGTGGCAGCAGTGTACACTATAAATGGGGAAAATGTAATAGCATCCCAACTGCGATTACCTGCACACTATTCAGCACAAGCAGCAGAACTGGTGGCAATGATCAGTGCATTACACATGGTGGAAGAACATGCTGCCAACCACTTTTCCAATACATTCAGGATAAGTACGATGGGAGAGGAGAGGGTTCAGAAGAAGTGATGGGCCCCTGGTGCAAAATGCAGAATTGCTTAAAGAGCTAATTGAGGTCCTAAAGGTACCAGCAGAGGTGGCAATTATAAAATGCACCGCCACACAGGTAGACGAGACAGAATATCATTGGGGAATGAAATGGCAGACAGAGCAGTGAAAGAAGCAGCCTATTTACCTGAAGGAAGTGCAAGAAGGTGCCCAGGTTAGAAAGAAAGAGCACCAATCATGGCAATAGAAAGGGAGGTGGGAGGAGAGGAAGAAAGGGAGGAGAACTTCAATTCAATACCTATTGTCCAAATAGTTGAGCTGCAGGGGGTGGTACCAAAAGAGGAAAAATATCTGTGGATACAGCGTCAGTGTTCCTTGTCTCCGACCAATCTGATATGGAGGCAGAATAGCACTGGGAATTGTAATGGGTTATTTATAACGTGCTTAATACCGAGAGGTTTCTAAGCGCGGACCTGGGGATCGAACCTGTGTTGCTCCGCATCATCTTGCTTCCAAGGCGAGGGCGTTGCCCCTGAGCTATCCTCCCAAGACAAAAATTGCTAAGTGTAGCATTAGAACAGCTACACTACCACACCCATTCATCCAAAGCAAGTATAGCAGCAGAAATAAATAAGGGGTGGTACATGCCTAACTTGCATGAAAGAGTGGCAGAGTTTGTGGGAAGTTGTGTGAAATGTCAACAGTTTTTGTGTGGCCATACTCTGAGGACTGTGTGGGGAACAATACCTCGACTGGAAGGGCCCTTCCTGCACTAGCATATTGACTACATTGACATGCAAGAAAGGTGTGTCTCCTATTGGTACATGATAATAATTGTCTGTCACTTCTCATGTTGGCCAGCACTTTGCCAATTACCTTTTTGAGGAAATTGCCCCCCTCATGGAAATAAAACACAAACTTTGCATAGTGTACCGGCTGCAAGCGAACGGGATTGTAGAGAGGATTAACGGCCTACTAAAAGAACGCTTGGCAAAGCTAACCTCTACACTTAACCGAAACTGGCTTTTTTTTGCCTCCCCCATGCCCTTTTCGCCCTACGCAACTCACCCAATGCGGATCACCTTCCGACTATGCACAAACATGTAACGCGTCAGAGGATGCATGCGCCTGTCCTCGAACACGCTCAATTTCACATTCGGATGCTAACCCTATCTCAGAAATCCTTGGAGATTAAATGAAAGCAAATATGAGTGAAATGACTAAAGCTCTCCACTACATCTCCTGGCAGCATTGAAAAACAGCAGAGTGCCCATCAGGGGAGGGACTTTCCGGAAGTACAGCCTCTCTATCCGGGTGACCAAGTACTGGTTCGGAAGTCGAAGGAGCCAAGATTCACCGGCCCCTTGGAAGTGGTGTATGCAACACCAACAGCAGTGAAGTAAAAGAGCGACGAGCATGGATCAATAAAGACAACAGCAGCACAACAAGCATCACCTGAAGCAAAGTATTTATGAGATATCTTGGACATTTTGTACTGCTCTTGGATGGTATAAAAGGCCCACCAATGGACAAGAAAATGGGCAAGATAGTATTGGGGGATATTAGGGGAAATAGGGGAAAGACGAGACTTGCTGTAAATACAATGGGGATTGGACTACTGTGTGCATTTGCCTTTTGTCTTCTTCTTTCCTTCTGGTTCTTGATGCAAAAAGGTAGTATGAGTGCACCTGCTCATGGTGAAGGGGAGACACGCACTAAAAGTAATATATTCAAAATTGATGAATTATTTAATGCAATTGGGGAAGTAAAGGATCTGGCTTGCGAAAACACCTGGTATAGGGAGATAAAGAGGGTGGGGCAAGGGAGCACTAATGGCACTTACTACCTGTGCTCGCTCATCCCACAGCTAGCAGGGACACCAAAACAGTTTTTCCTGCAACAAGTGACCATAAAGGAATGGGGGGGGATTGTCTCTATGCAAAACAAGGTGTCTATTCCAGGGACATGAAGTAGATGTAAAAGGGATTGATGAAGGGGAAGAAGTTCGCGAGGATAACTTCTTACAACTAGAAAGCATGGCCTGGGGTGAAGCATCTAAACATACAATATTAGAATATAAAACAGAAGGATCCCAGAAATGAAAACAGTTGCCAGCTACCCACAAGAGAATACTGTGCAAAACAACAGCAGGGCTTCATATACCATGGTGTCACACCAGACCCCTTATGCAAAGAAAAGGTTGGGTGTATCACAACGAAAAGTGGGAAAGAGGGATGGTCCAATGTCATGCAGAGGAATTGGTGGGGTTTTAAGAAAGGGTTGTGAAGAGGGTAAATGCAGAGTGTGGGGAGATATGGAACAGCAACATACATGCCTTAACCTGGATAAATGAAAAACACCACCCCGTTAACATAAAACCACTCACACAGTATGATTTATGTTTCAGGGCAAACGGAACAGTGGCACTGGGGATGAACGCAGGCTGTGGGAGGGTGATGGGCGTTTCGTCATTGGAGAGATGGACCGCTGCAGTGATGGGCATCTAGTGGGCCTGTGGAACAAAAGCATATGCCCAGCTGCCACCTGATTTGGGCAGTGTGTGTACTGGTGACCTTAAACAGCCCCGTATTGGCAGTGCCTCGCGCAGACTTGGCACCATTTGGTAACGTGTTGGCACAAGAAAGGAGGAGGAGGAGGATGAAGATGATACTGGGCCTCGCAAGACACTAGATGAGTGGGCCAAGATAACAACAAAGAAGAGGGCCAGCAATTACATTTCAGCTGAGTCCACCCAAAGTTGCAATGCTATCCCACCATATTTTAGACTCTTCAGAAAGGCCTCTGTGTTCTTCACCTCCCTCCTGCTGCCCGGGGTGAAAACCTCCACTAATGCAAAATGGCTCCAGATTACCATATACAAGTTGCTTCTATCAGCTAATGCAACAGAACATTCGACTAATGACAGTGAGGGAGGAGCTTCGAGCTTTGTGTCTAATGACTTTTCAAAATAGATTCATAGTTGATCTAATGACGGCAATGGAAGGGGGCTTGTGCCACAAGATTAGCAGCACCCACTGCACTGCCATACCTACAAATGATGCAGCCAACGGAACACTCACAGAAGCTGTCAAGGAAATACAAACAATACACGAAAGAATGACAAAGAGAGCACAGGACATTACATCAAACACCTGGTTGCAAAGCCTATTTGTTTGGGTACCGGACTGGTTGGCAGCAGTGCTCGAAATAACTGTCCCCCTCCTCGTTGTGATACTCGTTGCCATTTGCATTGGCCAGTGGGTCATCGGCTGGTGCAATTGCCAGAAAGGAGGACTGGGTATATAATGAATACCAATAAAATAGAATTCAATGTGTTAGGTGAAGGACACCCAGGTGTGAATGGAAGTGAGGATGAAATGGAGATAATGTATACAGCAACCACACAGGATTTAGAAAACTACAAGGCCCTGTGGGGTGAGTTCCACAATATAGGTTTTTGGGAAATATGTAGAAGGGTATGACGTTGAAGGGGACATGGACAGGGTCACACGGGTGTGGGTGCGCAAAGAAAAAGGAAAGGAAATGAGTGGGAAAGAGCTATCAATCGAAATATCAATCGAATGGGGGGAATGTATTGAAGGTGCAGAACCAGCGCCATGTAGGGGGTCGGAACTACAACCTGCGGGAGTGAGCAAGGGGGGATAGGGCACCCTAAAAAGGGGGTGGGGAAAACACTGAACAACCAGATTACATAGCATGGGAAGAGACCTCATGGGGAATTGCAGGAGTGGGGATGTCCTACGTATATTGTGGCCTATGTATCCTTAGCACTCGATAGTGAAGGCCAATCCTAAAAAGAACACACTTAACAGGGGAAGCCCCCATGCCTGGGAACTCATGCTCCAAGCACATGATCAGCCTTCCGCAGGCCATGGGGTGCGTGGGAGCAGAACCAGCTGCAACCTCACTGGGTGATGTCAACACAGGGCAGCAAGCCAATCCAGCGGGCACTCGGGGATAAAGGGGGAAGTGGACCTGAGCCAGCGATCCGTTCACAGGGCTACGAATGCCGAATGGCAGGTAGCTATGTGAACGGAAGCTGAGTGGAGTGGCGTTCCTTGAGGAACCAATCAAGCAGTACTTTTTGTGTCCCTGGGAGGTGGCCAGTCTTCAGAGTCTCAACTACAACCACTGCGAAGGCCAATATTCAGAAAGTAACGTGCGACTGTCCCCCTTCCCACCAGAAGCAGGGTGTCTTGTGTCTCATTCGCAACGGTTCTGGCCAGTGGTAGAATAATAAAGCCCCAGCGGTCAGCACAAATGTTATATTACCAATTACAAATTGTTCTGGGGAGGGGTGGAAATCGGTGTGGCGCCACACGGGAGGGATGTCTTGAGATATTGTTGATCTGGCTGCTCCAATCATGTCTTACTAACATACGCACAGCACTAAGGAGAAGACATAACACAGCCAATGACTGTCCTGGAAACGATGTAAAATATGTACATTCTTACTGTAACAGTTTCAAATGCTTGGACTATTGTACTCATCATATAAAACTAATGTATGTTTAAACAGCATAACTTCTTGCCCGGTGTGTGTTCTTTTTGACCATGAATTTCTATATGGTGTGTTCAGAGGACCCCTGTATACAAACGCATGGCCACCGGAAAATTCAGAGCTCTGGCTATCTTGATTTTTTTCTGCCTAGTCCTCCATCAAAAACAGAGGGGCTATGCATTTAGGTGATTTTTACTTCACACATTTACGACGAAGGAGAATACTATATCATCAGTGTATTTTTGTGGGTCTTACAAGGTGTTGGCTGTAGGTTATACTGTCACATTACTAACCACGTAACAACACGGCTGATTAGCAAAAGCACAATCTCTCCGAAAACAATTGCTTAAACAGTATTCATATGCAATCAGGCAGCAAGATAAGCCAGCAATTGAAGACTCACTTCAGAGATCCGTTTGTGTTGTACGTCCACAGGTCAAATCCTGTTGGGACTGACTGAGCCATTCATTCTCCCGATCTCAATAAATTGGTAATGTGTACAGGAAGAATCTTGCATTATGCATTACATGTATTGTAGGATGCCATTACAGCATGTGTGGCAGCAACAGCCTTTTAAAGCACTACCTCTACAGGTCTGAATAAGGATTAGCACAAAAATCATGTCTACTACTACTTTCCTGGCAGGGATAGGGTTGTTATCCTTCAAATCCACAATTCCTGTAGAACTTGCAGCTGCTGAGGGTCGAAATGTTGCACTTTAGTCACCCCCACATCAGTGAATCTGCCATTGACTGGAGCTGTCTGTAGGCCTAAAACAGAAGAGCGCTCCCCTTCCTGGGATGAAATACTTCTAGTGTTCTGGGGAGCACGGACAACATTTCACCAAAATTGACTCCCAAGTGACATCACAAAAAGTGATGGAACAGAACCTGAAACTTCCACCTCTTAACAAAACAGGAAGTGGCATCACATAGCATTGTTCCTATGAACAATATGGTTACGATATCACTGTAATGTGATATATATTTCATACTGAAATGTAGCATTATTTATTTATTGGTCACTTATTAGGTGCTTATACAATTAGCAAAACTTTCAAAGCGTCCACAGGGCAAACAGTGTGGGGACAGGGGAAGGTAGACAATGAATTACAGCAAGGATAGATAATTGCATTAATAGTACAAACACATATTGGCAATGGAGGGAAGGGGAGATGAACCTACTGTGCCTTGTGAGTGTTCAGAAAGTGCAAGTGCAAAGGGGGAGGGATGAGGGATAAGGTGCTTTGGTGCTCGTGGAGAAGTGATCAGGGTAAGTTCTGAGAGGAGAAGAACGTAAGTGCAACCATCAATGAGTGGGTGAGTCAAGTAAGTGCAGTAGAAAGAAAGACAGCGTCTGGGATGAGAGATGTGGGGGTTCAAAGCCCCGAGGATACATAAGGGCCCTGCACATCAGTCACGCTGCTGTAAGATCAGCAGGGAAGAGAGGAGGAGGTAAAGAGAAAGGTCTTGAGGCTTTTTCGCAAATTAAGGATGTCTTGCTCAAGATGCAGAGGGAGAGGGAGGCTGTTCCACAGGAGGGAGCCAGCCGAGGAAAGTGATCGCCCACCAGCTCTCTGTTTGGCAAAGCGCTTAACACGCATGGAGTTGTTGCCGGAGGAACAGAGGAGTCTAGGAGGAGAGTATTTAGTCAGGTGGCTTTGAAGATAGACTGGGCCCGGTCCCAGATAGCCTTGTGTATGATACAGTGGGTTTGAATGTAATCCATGCTGAGACCGGGGGCCAGTGAAGGCTTTGTAGGGCAGGAGAGATGCAGTCCCTGCACTTGAGGCCAAGGATAGGTCTTGCTGCCATATTCTGGGTAAGCTGGAGTGGTCGCAGGGTTGAGGAAAGAAGATTAAGAAGGAGGCTATTGCAAAAGTCTAGCCTGGAGAGATCCAGAGCATGGGCAACATTGAGTCTCTAGGGGAAGGGTAGAGTCCCTTTGAGAAGGAAGAGCTGAAAGTGGGACTTCTTGACAATGTCCTGAATATAAGGGATGAAGGAAAGGGAGGAGTCGAAGATGACTCAGAGATTCCTAGCTACAGTGAGGGGAGGATGGGGTGCCCATGGAGGAAGGCCAGAGCGCAGGGAAGAAGTATGGTGCAGGGGACCCAATAGGGATAATCTCTGTTTGGCTGGGATTGAGGCAGAGGTCATTGGCAGTGCACCAGGCCTGGATGGCAGAGAGGCAGTCAAGGATGAAGGAGGGTGCAAGGCAGTCAGTGGGAAGTTTGAAGAAAAGTTGTGTATCGCCAGCATAGCACTGGAAGTTGGAAGAGAAGGAGTAAATGAGTTGTGCCAGTAGAGAAAGGAATATGTTAAAGAGCCAGGGCAAAATAATGGGGCTCTGAGGGACGCCACAGATAGCAGTGGAAGAAGGGGAGGAGAAAGGGCCAAGAATGGTTTTGGAGGAACAGTCAGTTAGGAAGAAGGTAAGCCAGCCCAGTGCCCCCTGAGAGATGCTAAGGGTGTCATGGTGTCATACGAGAAATTATATCGTACCTCCTATTGCAACGAATATATGTATATTGGTCTATGCCAAGCTGCTTGTAAGCCACTTGTGAAGAAATCTGTGTTGCAAAGTCCTGACCCTAGAAATCAATGCAAGCCACCATTTTAGGTCAATCCGCCATTTTAGGTTCTCCCTGTAAAGTCACCCTGTGAGTTAAAATGGTGGACGATGTCATTCCGAAATACAACATGGCCGTCTTGACCTCTGTGTGTAATTAATATGTAACTTGCCTGCAGGCCACTTGTTGGGGTCGTGAACTGAGACCTTGTCCTTCGTTGACCTGTGTGTAAAGGAATACTCGTGCAATGAATACTCTTGTTATTTCCTGTACTCCTGCCCGTAGATTTATGGAAACAAGTTAGGACTATAGTTGACATACCAGGATTGGGAGATACATGGGCGAATATAACTAGATTCGATGGAGAAAGGCCAGCTGGTGAAAGACCGCCACAGGTGATACTAACTTTGCCTGATAGAATCATTGCAAAATTGAAAACCATAATTCCTGAGAAAAGAATTATTTGGGACAAGTTTACGGCCTGTGTCCAACGGAAGTCAGAGAGTGCTACCGAGTTCTTTAATCGGTTCGAACAGGTATTCTCGGATTTCAGTGGACAAGACTTAGGCACAGAGTCTGGGAAAAGATTATTTGTGGACAAATTTGTGCCTGGATTTCTGCCTGACATCCAGTCACAAATCTTGTCTTCTGAGAGTGCTTGGCAGGCGAGGTCCCAATCAGAAGTACTGCACATGGCTCAGTACTACGAGAATCGTGTCAACAATGAAAAAGATAGAGTTGAAAAACGAAAAGGTGATTTAAAGACTAAAGTATTATTACAGCAAATTGTTAGAGGTCCCAGAGGGGGTAGTTCGCAGATTAGAGGTCAGTATGTTCCACAAGGGAATGTGCCCTTGGGTCCTGTGAACATTAACCAGTGTGCCTATTGTCGACAAGTGTAGGGGGCCCTGGTAGAGGTCAGTTTGCACAGGATCCACAGCAACCTTTTTCACAGGATAATCAGACTTCGAGTGTGGATACTAGGAACATATTTGATCATCCTTCTGCTGTATATCTATCTGAAGACCTTCCTTTTGATGATATTCTGTTTCGTTAGGATTGCCGAAGCAGGGTTTGGAACCGACCCCTATTCCCGTCAATTAGAAAGGTCCCTACGTTGAAATGGTGGTGGGAAATAGGAAACATCATTTTTTGATAGATACTGCAGCACAGAAGTGTTCCATTGATCATTCACGCATTCCAAACATTCCACTGTCAGGGCAAACCAATGTTTCTGTAGGGTTTTCTGGCACACCAGTTGTTTGTCCAGTTTCTTCACCGGTACCTATTTCTTTGGGTCCCTTTACGCACCACTGTCCATTCCTTTTGACTTCGAATTGTGGAGAGAATTTGCTGGGGTTGAACCTGTTAAAGGAATTGAATGCAGTAATTTATTGTTCTTCCGATGGAGTACGTTTGACGATTTCACCACAGCAACTTTCTGTCTCTCAATTCTTGACTAGACCTTTGCCGCCGGAATTCATTGATGTACCAGAGTGCTTATGGGCTGTTGACGACAATGATGTCGGTGTTTTGCAGATTGAGCCTGTTAAGATAGTCTTCAAACATGGAATTGAGCTGCCATGCATTTCTCGGTATAAGATTTCAGTTGAGGGCGAGCAAGCTTTGAAATGCATTGTTTCTGATTTTGTGCATCGCGGGGTGATTGAGGAAATTTCAGGAAGTTTGTGCAATAGTCCGATTTTACCGGTGTACAAAAAAGGCGATAATGCAATTCCATTCCGTTTCATAATTGATTTACCTGCCATTAATAAAGTCGTTGCTCCACAATTTCCAGTTGTGCCTGATGTGACGACAATGTTGACCATGATTCCAGCTACAGCTACTTACTTTGTGTTGTGGATCTGAAGAATGCTTTCTTTAGTATTCCTATACACAAGGATAGTAGATACTTGTTCGCGTTCACCTTGGGGGGACGCTCGTTCACATTTACTTGTGCACCTCAACAGTACACAGAGAGTCCTAGCAACTACAGTAGGGCTTTGAAAGAACAGCTTGATACCCTTGAATTGCCCTCTACTTGTACATTGCTTCAATATGTTGATTACTTGCTTTTAGCTGCTGACTCTGATAGCGCCTGTAAGGAGGGCACTGTGTTGTTGCTTATTCATCTAGCTAAGCATGGTCACAAAGCTTTGCTTAAAAAGTTTCAGTATTGTTGCCAGGAGGTCGCCTATTTAGGCTATCTCCTGTCAAAGGAGGGAAGAAGATTGACACCTGAAAGAATAAAACACATTTCTGGGATGTCTGTCCCAAATACACAGAAGGAAGTTAGAGCCTTGATAGGTATGGCTTCTTACCGGTTGTGGATCCCGAATTTTTCACTAGTGATCAAACCGATGTTGGCTTTGACAAAGAAGGGCATTTCTTCGCCATTGCCATGGAACGCGGAACACCAGCAATCGTTTGACTTGCTCAAGACTGCATTATGCTCGGCACCAGTTTTGGGCACACCAAACTATGAAAAGGCCTTTGTGGTGTTTGTGCATGAATGTGATGGATGTGCTTTGGCTGTATTAACACAGGAACATGGAGGGAAGAATAGGCTGTGCGGTTCCGTCCTTGATCCTGTAGCATGCGCTTTGCCAAGATGTTTGCGAGCTGTCGCTGCTGCTGCTGCGTCTGTAAAACAGAGTGAGGGAATGGTCCTAGGCCATGATCTAACCCTGATGGTGCCTCACTCTGTAGATGTTCTACTGAACCGAACCCAAACGCAACACCTCACATCCGCAAGGTTGACGAGATCTGAATTGATCTTGTTTGCTCCTCACATCCAAATTAAGTGGTGTTGTGTCCTTAATCCGGCTGAACTCCTACCTTTCCCGCAAGGTACCACTTGCGGCGATGGAGAATCACATGACTGTCTGTATACTACCGAACAAGAGACAAAGGGTAGAATTGATTTGAAAGACACTCCTTTAAATAATCCGCAAGGAGAGCTGTTTTGTGATGGCTCCTGCTTCAAACTTCCGGATGGTACATCCACAGCTGCTTATGTAATCACCACATTAAGCACGGTTGTGGAAACCAAGAGAATCACGTATAACTCTGCGCAGGCCGCAGAGATTATAGCATTGACCCGAGCTTGTGAACTTTCCGAAGGGCTTACAGTAAACATATATACTGATAGTATGCCTTTGGGGTGGTACACAACTTTAGGAGACTTTGGACAGAGAGAGGGTTCTTAACTTCACATGGCACAAAAATTCAGCATGGCTCCCTAATACTACAACTGATCTCAGCGCTTGCGCTCCCTACTCAGTTGGCCGTCATGAAATGTGCAGCACATCGAAAGATTACAGATGACAGGGAAAGGGAATGCTTTCACTGATCAGATAGCTAGACAAACTGCTACCGATCTCCTTATGGAGATGTATGTTTCAAGCGAGACTGTAAATGCCTATGCAATGGACGAGGGTGTTGGGTCTGTACGGGATATCCAAGCTGATGCCACGTTAGAAGAATCCAAGAGGTGGGCTGAAGGCTTGGGGAAACTCGATGATGACGGGTGTTGGGTGGACATAGTGAAGGGAAATGGCTACTCCCTGACGCTTATGTAATGATGATGGTCATCATGGCCCATGTTCCTACGCATATATGTGCCCAGAAAGTCACAAAAATGTTAAAGTTTGGGCAAATGACAGAATTTCAAAAATTGCCCAGCGCTATGTTCAGGACTGCATGAGTTGCCTACAACATAATGTGGGAAAGGGGACAGCAACTCCAAGGGGAGGTTTTGGGCCACCCTCTGTCCCCTTTGAAGTCATCCATTTCGACTTTATTGAAATGGAACGGTGCAACAATATGAAGTACGTATTAGTGGTCATCTGTGCTTTTAGTAAATGAGTTGAGGCTTTTCCTGTCAAAGATGCTACAGCAATGATTACTGCGAAATACATGTTAAAAGAATACTTCCCGCGGTTCGGGCTACCAAGAGTCATCTGGTCGGACAATGGTCCACATTTTGTCGGTGTTGTAATTCTGCAGATATGTGCGGCATTACAGATCGACAAACGGTTCCACTCGGCCAGACACGCTCAGAGCGCCGGACTAGTAGAAAGACACAATGGTATCATCAAGAACAAGCTCGCTAAGACGTGTGCCGGCACTAAATTAAAATGGCCAGACGCCTTACCGATCGTGTTAATAGCCATGCATACAAGCCCTCAAACTAAGACTGGGCTCTCTCCATTTGAGGTGGTAATGGGGAGACCTGCTAATATCTGGAACCTTCCTAAATGTTGATCTTTGAGAAATGTTGAAAATGTATTACTTTCAGATTATTGCAGCCAGTTGACTAAAAACCTGTATTTGATTTATCACCAGGTGCGAGAGGCTTTACCTGTGTGATACGAGGGCCCGGGCCACAGCATACGGCCTGGGAGCTGGGTGCTCATCAAGGCATTTGAGCGGTCTTCCTGCCGTGCACCTCGCTGGTGGGGCCCATTCCAGGTCCTGTTGGTCACACAGACGGCGGTGCGGGTCTCTGGCAGAAAGAATTGGATCCATGCGTCTCACGTCAAGAAACTTCCTTACCCAGTGCCACACGATACAGAAGAAATAGAACCCCTCGCTAACGCTGCAACCAACGACCCCAAAGCAGTAAATAGCGCTGAGAGTGTATCAGAGAATCTTTCTGAGCCCGTGAGGCTTGGGAAACCTGCCAATTTGTCTCCACACTCTCCAAAAGTTTTGCTTCTGGAAACTGTTGTTTCAAATTCGGCACCTTCACTTGTTTCTGATACGTTGCTCCCAACGGGAAGTGACGACACATTGTTTCCGGATCAATCAGTACCTGGAAAAGCAAGGTACAATCTGCGTCCAAGAAAATAGACTTACGGCACGGTTTTGCTGTGCATCTGATAGACTTGCGGCATGGTTCGGCTGTGCATTTGAAGAAGGAAAGGATCATCAAGGGCTTGCTGTTTTTGCCCACATTTGAGAAAGGGGATTCTGTTGGCTAGGGTTGTGGAAGGACTAAGAAGTCGCGCAGCCGGGAGGTCGCCAGCAACGAACATTGGGGGTTTTTGTTTGAAGACTACAATGCCTGCCACTGCTACTGCTCGTATGGGACTTGTAAATGATTGTGTGACCAACCGGGATAATGGACAAAGCACTTTGGCCCCAAAAACGTATTGCTGTGTTTTTATAATAATATTTGGTTTTATAATAGTCACTGTCTTAGGCTTATGGTACCTCGAGGAAACTCATCCTTTAGAGTCCTTGTTACTGACTGAAAATGTACCTACTGTTCCTACTCCCTTAGTACATTTGCATACTCTGTCCCCTAGGGACTCCCAGCATAGACAAAGGTACCACAATAATACTTTGCTACTTATCATGAATGCTATGCATGCCATTTTTAATAGGTCCAACTGTTGGGTCTGTTCACATTTACCGCAACACAGGGATAAGGGGCTAGGTTGGTATATTCATCCTTTACCTTTGACAACTGCTTGTTATGCTTCTCTTAGAGCACTGTTCTTTGGCCGTTGGAACGATAGCATCTCGGGGAACTTTGATGGCACTAATTTGAATAGTTTTGAGAAACGTGTTCTGACTCCCCTGGGATGCTCGCTTCTCGTAAATAGGAGTAAGCTCAACATTGCTTATATTAGGCCTTCTGATAGACTGTCTCGTCCTTTTCAATCTTTGATTTCCTTTAAGATGGCTCTGATAGGCAATAAGGACGCCAAGCCTCCCTCTTACACTGTTAACCACAGCCCCGATTCAGTTTCTTTCTGCATACAGAGGAATGGTACTCAGTCAATGGGAGATTTTAGAGGTTGTGCCAACGTTGCAAATTTGACTGGGGAAGACAGACATTTGTATGTAGGCGAACCTGTCTACTTTGTTTGCGGTAATGTAGCATTTCCATGGTTGCCCAGGGATTGGCAGGGAACCTGTTATTTAGGGATCCTGTTACCTGGGGTGTTTATAGCTAGTACAGTAGAGGTTTCAAAGGCTCGTCCACGGCGGGACGAGGATGGTGACATTCCAGCACAGGTCTTGGGAGATATAGCAAAATTAGTTGTGCCATTTTGGGGGCATATAGCGAATTCCGAAGATATCAGAAGACTAGCGAGAGTACTGGAGAGAACTATCAACCGGACCACGAACATACTGTATAATATGACACTAGAACAGAAAGCGTTAAGACTAGTAGCGCTTCAGAACCGGATGGCATTAGATGTCATTCTGGCTGAACCTGGTGGAGTGTGTAAATTAGTGGGGTCCGCTTGCTGTGTTTTCGTGCTAGATTCCTCCCCAACTATCTTCAAGGCAATACAGAATCTGCATGTCCTTATTTCAGAAGTGCATGTTCCCGAGGGAAACTGGGATCTTAGCACTTGGTTCTGCGACTTCTTGCGATCTTGGGGTTGGAAGGTACTTTCGGTCTTATTGATCATTTTGGGAATTCTGTTGTTCCTTTGTTGTAGTATCCAGTGTCTACCTAGTATATGTTCGATTCTAGGGGGATGTTGCGCACAAGCGATAGGTGCAATATGACATAAAGTGTGTGCCCCGATAAAACTTCCAAGGAATACGTGTTAAAAGAAATTTTAGCGAATGACCTGATGGCATAGATATTTCTGACAGCGATTCAGGGTGCCTGGACGATGATGCATGGAGTTATTTGCAAGGAGATCAGAAGTAGTTTAGCACTTGGCATAGGCCAAAAGGAGGGTTTGTCAAATGAGAAATTATATCGTACCTCCTATTGCAACAAATATATGTATATTGGCCTACGCCAAGCTGCTTGTAAGCCACTTGCAAAGAAATCCGTGTTGCAAGGTCCTGACCTTAGAAATCAATGTAAGCCGCCATTTTAGGTCAATTCGCCATTTTAGGTTCTCCCTGTAAAGTCACCCTGTGAGTTAAAATGGTGGATGATGTCATTCCGAAATACATTGACCTCTGTGTGTAATTAATATGTAACTTGCATGCAGGCCACTTATTGGAGTCGTGAACTGAGACCTTGTCCTTCGTTGACCTGTGTGTAAAGGATTACTCGTGCAATGAAACTAATCCGCGAGCATATGTTAAGAACAATGTATCCAAATGCTGAACTAAGATACTTATTTAACTACATTGTATTAATGTTTGAGAAGACCTGTATAGGAAATCCCAAAATACACAGTTGCCATGTAGGCTTGTTGACGTATGTATTAAAGGCAGACTAGTTGCATGTGGATATGCGAACTCGGCATGAACCCTAGATCAGTAATGTATTAGAGGAATATTAACCCGAAGTAGGGTTGGACATCATGTTCGCAAATGGTATAAAAGAGCAACAAATTCTAATGTACAGCGTCTCTCACTGAACACACTGAACCACGCTGGAGTTCGTTGTGTAGTATTGAGGGCCGATAGCTATCTGTTACTTTTCTTGGAAAACTGTTCAGTATAAAATAAAGTTCTTTGTATGTTCCTTTGTAACCCGTGTTCGGTGTATTTCCTTTTGGGGTACTCAGCCTCGATATTTTGATTTTGTTTTCACAATGGTGCCTTTTTATAAGGATGGAATTGTACTCCGGAGACCCCCGGCCGGCCCATAGAGTCGAGGTTTGCTCCAAAGTACTTTTAAGATGAGATAGCTGCACCCTTGAGATGGATGGGGGTGCAGATTTATTACTCCAACACCAATCAATGAGGACAACTCAATGGTTTGGCAAAGGGAGTCCGTTTAATGACAAGTACAAAAAACGGGGAGTCATGGAAATCAGCAGTGATGAAATCATCCTTCTCGCTTCAACTCCAACGAACTTCATAAAAATCATAGGATTTATACTGAAAACTCATCATAATTGACGTATAACACTCAAAAGTTAATATGCAATTCTATTGGTTAGGAAAAGGTAACTTTAATATAGGTACTATATCTGTATATGGTAATGGAGTGAGGGGATTGGGTAAACACTGTCAGGTGGGCATCTAAGCCCTTCCTTCAAAAATGACTACTTAGATGTCACTAAAAGTATGATGTCCCATTGGTTCTACTAACTATAGGACCCTAGATTATTTGGTCCATCGTGATTGGGTTGGCACCAACCCCATGCATAATTTTCCACTTTGCTTAGCAGCACACAGAATGGTCAGCCAGGTGCAGGGTGCTCCCTAGTTACCCAGCCTTCCTCCAATTAAGGTTACAATCAATCATCGCTTCAGCAACTATAGGTCAATTATTTTACTGTGGTTGGCCTCGAAACTGCATCTTCTGTCTGGAAAAGTTCTGATATCTCAGCCTGGGCAGATGCCAAGCGTAGGTGTAAACCTGCGCTTCTCCTCGCTCGGCTGGTCACTTGCTTCCTGCACCGTGAATTTGTCTAGTTTCTCTCAATTTGTGTATTTGATTCTTATTCAGCTTGCCACCTGCCTACGCCTCCTTATCTTGGCCTTTCAGAGACAGGATATTCTGTTCTTAAGTTTCAATTATATGTAGCTACTGTTCATTCCTTCTATTGGTATGACCTTGGCTCTCCTGGCACGAGTTGCATCTGCCGAGTTTCGATTCAGCCGTCTCTTCTCGTTTTGCCAGAATATGTACCTATGCTCATTCGGCCTTTAGTAACCTGAGTAGATTCTGCTATGTTTGCAAAGTGGAATAACACTTATAATACTGTGCTTTATTTTGAGGTAGATTATGTATAATGGCGCTTGCCGCACTGTTCATCTACTTAGCATAGCAAGCCGCATGGTTTTCTTAGCTTTCTTGCGGTTCCAAGCATATTTACAGGTGTTAGCTGTTTGAATATCTTCATCCTGTTTACAGCTTAATCTTCTTTGTATTTCAACATCGTTCTCCCCTTTTAGGTTCACGATATCCTTATTCATGGCGTTTCGTCTCTGTGTGTCATTCTCGGGTTGTGATTTCTTCTATTTGTGAGTCTGTCCGGGTCCTCGTGACTTCACCATTCGTCTTCCATTAAGGCCTTTTTGGTTTCTTCCGGGACAGTACTGGGGCAATCTTCATTTCGTCTCATTTGCTGGTAGGGTTTTCTTAATGGATACCTTAGTGTGCATGGTTTTCTGGGTATTGGGACTTCAATAGGTGTTGCTCTTCTGATAGGTACTGGGCAGAGCCCTACTGTGGCTCTCTGCTGGTTTATTTGCTTATCATACGTCACATATCTCGGTGTGAACGTTCCTGGTACTTCAAAATGGGCGACTGGAGTGCAGACTTATTTTGGGACCTCCTCTACACTCCCCCGCTGGGCTATTCATCGACCACTTTCACCTCCGTCTTTGGATTTATCTTACTCGATTCTTCCGTATTTATCTTCACTCCATCGCCTGGATTCATTCCTTCTTCCTCTTCTGCGCCTATACATGATGGTTCGCAGAAGTGTCTTTTTGGAGTCCATATTTGTATTACTCGATTCAAGCTTCCTGCTGTTCTTACATGTTCGTCTTTATTTCATGTCATTAGTTGACATTGTCCATTTGTGCTGCAGTAAACCCATCTTCCCACATAATCTCTGTGCTTTCTGGGATAGAGAAACGTTGTTCCTTCTGGTGCATGAATGCTGGCCTTCACAAAGTCTCTTATTTCTTCATCAGTCAGGTATTTGGGCTTCCATCCTGGCATGACATCAATCATGATCTTCATCTCTATGGCTTTCTTCGCAGTCTTCTGGCATTGTGAGATTATTTTCTTGATAACACAAAATCCTAGCAATATCATCACTAACAGAGCTCCCAAGAACTTGAATGCATCTGCCATCCATTGTGGAACCAATGAAAACAGTGATCCAAACCAGCTATCATCATCAACTTCGTCAGTTTTATTGATCATCTGGTTCTGCAGGTTAGTGAGCATACCTATGGCTTCAGTTAAGGTTCCATTTTCCTCATCGCGAGAAGGTATAAATGTGCAACATGATTCTCCTATTTTTGCACAAACTCTTCCATCCATAGCTGTGATCATGTCAAGAACATATCTGTTCTGGAGAGTCATCAGTCGGATGGCTCTTAACTCTTCCTTAATTGCATTGAATCCTTTTATGGTCGTGTTGATGGTCTGCAGTAACTCCCATCTGGTTATCTGCAACCATTTAGTATTTACTCCGAATTGGAATCTTGGCCGAAGAGCGATGTGAACACTGATGACGTGAGGCTGAACAGCCTATATTCATATGATATTGCATGAAAGGCTTCTTCTGATTTAGCAGAGAAGTAATTCTCTCTCTTCATTTGAGTTATCAGTTCCACAGATCTCTTCTTCCTCAGGTGAGCGTCTGCTTTAGGGAAACTATCAATATTCAGGTCCCTTTTCAGGATCACTAATGCTGGAATGTGGACGTTCACTATTGTGCATATACCTCCCCAGTTTCCCGGCAGTCTAATGTATGCTTTGGATCCACACGCCCAATAATGATCCATAATTACTGCAGTTCCATGAACCATTACTGGAGCATCAAAAATTTCTCCACGGTTCTGATTCTCTCCCATATTCCTTGTGCCATTATTCCTGAAGCATAGTTTCGGGCTTTCTAGTGGCACTATCTGTAAGGGTCCCCCTGTGTCTTCGACCCACGTCAGTAGTTTTGCAAGTTTTGGCCATAATGGCATGCATATCCTTTGTGAATTTTCAATTGCCTCCTTGCAGGCTCCAGCGACCATCCATGCTCTGCAGATCACTACTACTTTCTCCCATTCGTCTAGTGAAAGCACTGTTCCCCAAATCTGCATTTGGCCTCTGTTTTTCCAATTTCCAGCCTCTTCTGGAGGTTTTCCTTGGACATTTAGCATCTGGTTTGCTTCTCTTCTGATTTCTGCTCCTTTAACTCCAGGCTTCTCGTACCTGATCACATGATTTCTAGTTTGAGCTCTGTTTCTTGTCTTGATGTCTTGAACATAATCGTCTTCATCGGGATAGGCTGTTTCAGTTGCCCATATTAGGAAAGTGTCACTTCCCACAAACTGGCCTCTCTATTTGCACATGGCTACGTGTGAAAGAAAGTGTGCTGTCTGGACATCAACTTCTACAGCTACGAAGATCTTGGACTTCCCCATGCTATATGGTAGGAGTGCGCAAACAAAGCATTCCCCTTATGAACTTTGTCTTCCAACTTCCTTCATGTGCTGGTACCAGATGTTGTTTCCCAGATGTGCTGTGCTGTCCAGGTAGTCGTTTCGTTTATTGTCATCTCCATGCATGCTTCTCTTGATTCTTAGGGTGTTCATGTAGTTGGCTATGACTACATCCCTGAATGCATCTGTATGGCTTTTTCTTGCTGGAGGATTCTCAGGTATCCCGGTCCATGGTGCAGGCCTCCTTATCTGTGCCATTTTAGTGGACAGAAGTCTGGCAGCTCTTTCCTGGTCCTCATACGTCTTTTTCTGCCGGGTTAGAGATGTTCGTATGCATTCTGGCATTGGTTTAGTATATGGTTGCACTGTGGAACTGGTACTTGTCCCTTGTGTTGGAACATATATGCTTGGCAATACAGTCTCTGCAGTTTTATTTTTCAGTTCCTCTTGTATTTTCCTTTCTTTGTCTATGAATGGCCATAATGAGTCTACTATCAGTTGTGTTCGTGCAGAGAGCTTCTCTGAGTTGGCTCTTGACTTCCTAAGGGTTTCTGATATGACTGCTTCTGTTGGCTTTCTTCCTAACTCTTCTTGTTTTTTCACACCATCTGCTGTGGAGTTAATTATGGTGGTCAGTCTCTTCTTCTCTACTGTTTTGGCTTGTGGTTCTGCAGTTATTCACACCAGGCCTTTTGTGTGTGCATTCAGTGTTTTTGTGCGTGTGGCTGTCAAAAATCTTTCTACATTCACACCTTGCCGACCCTGTCTCCGGCTTTTCCTTTTATTTGTTACCACAAGTGTGTGTGTATTATTGCTAATCACATCCATTTCAAGTTCATTCACTCCAGAATCACATCTTCTAGGGACTGAAATAACTATGTAAGGTCTGGGTGCTTTTGTGGGTTTCATTATTTGCATCATTAGGTGGTGCACTGGAATTGGAACGCTTTGTGAAGTTTTTGACACTGCTTCCTTGATCTGTCCCTCGGCAGAAAGCTTTTTAGAATCTCCTCAGATAGTTCTGTTGATGGTTCGAGAGCTCTATTTGTAACACGATTCCATGCAAGAGCATGCCCACCTGTGCAACATTAGCTGGATCTCTGATGAATGTGAGGATGTCAACATCGATCGGTCTCCCCACTAGCTCTGGAAAGTCAGTGACTAGACGAAAAAGGACATTGTGAGCCAACCTGCTGTCTTCTAGTGACAGGGACATCTGTCCTGTCTTGCTGAGTTTCAGGATTGTATACTCTCTTCAATGTAACAATGTCTGCACTGTCCATTCGCGTAGAGTGCAACTAGAGTTACGGTTTTATTTAGGAGATGGCTTAGGTGTTCTGTATTTGCTGGATCTTGAAAAAACGTGAGTGTCTATGTTGTTCTTCCGACAAGGGTTGGACAATCTTCGATTATATGAAAGAACAAGGTGTTGATAAGCTCATTTTATTTCTGTCTGTGTTTGAGACATTTGGTTCTTTCTCACTGTACTCAGGAAGTAAGAGAAATTGTTTGGAATAACAGTAAGCAATCTCTTTATTGTCTTTTCATTTTCAGGATCTTGAAGCAAGTCAGTGACATTGGTGAGCCTCCCTACCAATGACGGGTAAGATCTTAGCACTAGATCAAAATAGGTGACCACATCCTTGGCAATGTCGCTACTGTGGGACACCATAAGTGATTCTGAATAGGGATCCTCGGTCAAAATTTGACATATTCTTTTCTCGTCAAGGTTTAAGTGTGCCTCAGTCCAAAATTCAAAGTTCACAGGCTATGTTGTGGCTTATGCGTGCAATTTTTTCTTCTTCACCATGCAACTAGGGTGCACAGAGTGTTCGTTTTTTATGTCCTTATCCCCTTTTTTGCTTAGAGGAAGAGTCTAATTTAAACCACACTTTGCAAAGGTTCTTTGTCTTTGTCGGGCTGGTCATGCGTCCTTCTTCCTTGTTATGGATCTCGTCAGCGCGTGCTGTGGTTCTTCCCAGTCGCTCGTTGACTCCTCTCGTTGGGGTGCAGGCAGGGGGCCTTCTCCGATGTAGGGTTTGATATCGCCGAGAAAAATCCAAGCTCTCCTGCCTTGGAGTTTCAATGAGGATGGGGGCACAGTTCTCCACCGTGAAGGGACCGTTAAATCTTGGCTCGTCCCACTTTTTCCTTGTATGGTTCCTCACAAGGAGGGTGTCTCCAGGGAAGATGGATGGAACACGTAAACCCTGAACTTGGTCTGTTGTAGTATCTCCTTCTGTGTTCTGTGCTGCCCTGCACCCTTTTTGTCGTCGCTGCAGCTGGTCTGAAATTACAGTAAGGCAAGATGTTATGCAGTTCAGATAGTTTTGCATTTTAGACCCTAAAATATCTTCTGTTGACTGGGCATCACATCTAGCTCTATCTCGGGGTGTAATAGGAGTTCTCATTCTTCTTCCTGTGGCTCGTGTGGTGTAAGATGATGGTCAGAACCGGGTTGGTTCCGAAGTGTATACAGTGCCAAAGGAAGGCAGTGCAACCATCCCTTTCTTAGAGTAAGATTCAACTTGGCTATCCTTTCCTTTAATAAGCCGTTGAGCTTCTCTCAGATTCCTTTACCTTGCGGATGATACACCGACGAGAACTTGTGCTTTATACCAAGCAGCAAGCTAATCTATTCGAATATTGCATTTACAAAGTGAGGGCCATTATCTGATCTCATGACTTCGCACCCCCCCACCTGGGGAACACTTCTCTCACAAAAAATGTGGCCGCACAGGTAGTGTCTGGGTGTGTACATGGACCTGCCTCAATCCATCTAGAGAATGGACACACAACAATTAGGTATCTGTACCCGTTACATACTTGAATCATGTCGATGTAATCGACATGGAAGTGCTGAAAAGGCCCATTTGGCCTTGGGATGACTCCTCTCATTACTTTTAATGTGTGCCCAGCCTTGAATTGCTGGCAGATTATAAAGTTCACTATAAAGAATGCAACATGCTCAGCTAAATTCGGTATGAACCAGTCTTCAGCGAGCGTTGCTGCTAGATTCTTTTTTGTCATATGTGCCGGATAATGTAACTGCTCCAGCGCTATTTTCAATAGGGCTACAGGCATTACTGGTTTACCAGTGCTGTCTTGTCACCACGAGCTGTCAGAGGGGTTTAAAGAACACCCTCACCATTTCCACAGATTCTTTTCCTCCTGTGCTGCCTCCCCTTGGAGTTCCATCAGCTGTGTTTGCCCCAAATTACTGTAACTTTCAGGTGCAGTTTGTGTTACCATCATTCGCTCGTTGGCATGGATAACTTCCACTTCCATGATCGTCTCACTTTTGGATGCCATACGCTTGGCTTCCGTTTCTGCTGCTTGATTTCCGCGTGAGATAAAATCTGTCCCCATTGTGTGGGCGTCGCTTTTCACGACCGCTATGCCCACTGGGAGCTGTAGTGCCTTAATCAGCCTATCCAATAAGGCTGCGTGCTGCACTGGCGTGCCGTCCGGTCGGAGGTAGCCCCTCCTTTTCCAGCGTGCTAAGCCTGCATGCACTGCTGACGTCACATAGGCGGAGACACTGTACACCGTTACTTCCTGGTCTGTGTGATTCTCGATGGCGAGTATCAATGCCAATAATTCTGCAGCCTGTGCTGAATAATGAGATGGTATTCACGCACTAATAAGTACTCGAAATTCTCCATTTGCTGTGTGCTCCACCACAGCAACACCAGTATATCTTTGTCTGTCACTTTGATCTATCCTCGAAAACCCATCAATGAAGACAATCTCTCCTCCTACCAAGGCATTTTCTTTCACCCAGGGGATTTCATCATAGAATTCTTCATAATTTGCACAGTCATGTATTGGCTCTCCTTCAGTGACTGGCTCTGCTATAAATGTAGCTAGATTCACTATCTTACATCAGACTACCTTAATTGATGGATTTGATATGATCACTTCATAAGCAGAAGCTCTCTGAGATGTCAATGATCCCTTTGGTTTCTCTAGAATGGCAAATAGTGAGTGCTTGACGTACAAAGTCATGGAGCATCCTATCACAATGTTTGCAGCCTTTTCTATGGCAAATGCTGCAGCAGCTAAACTTTCTTTGCATGGGAAATGACCTCTAATTACTGGGTCCAAATTTCTACTATAAAATGCCAGGGGCTTGTACCCCAACGTGGTTCTTTGTGTGAGTACTGCCATCATAACGATGCCATTCGTGTGTGAAAACAGGTAAAATTCCTCTGCATAATTGGGGATCCCTAGAACTGGTTCTTTGCAAATAGCTCTTTTGAGTTCAGCAAATCCTTTCTCCATGGTCGCAGACCATTCGATCTATTCTTTCGTTACTTGGGCCTTCTTTAGGACCTGAAGTAAAGGCTTAGCGTAAGAGCTATAGTCACAGACCCATTTCCTGACATAGTTGCATAGACCTAAAAAACTCTGCATCTGTTTTATCGTGTGTGGCTTAGCCGTGTTCAGTATGGCTTCAGCCCTTTCTGGGGTCACTCTCTTTCCCTCATGTGAGATCAGCTGGCCTATGTACAGCACTTCTTGTTGACAATATTGTAACTTTTCCTTGTCAACCTTATATCCTTTCTCAGCCAGTATAGTCAATAGATGAACAGAATCGTGCCTGCATTGCTCTTCTGTGGTGCAGCAAATTAAAATGTCATCCACGTATTGCAGGACGACACTTTCTAATGCAACATTGCTTAGGTCCATCTGCAGGACTCTGTTGAAAATAGAAGGAGATTCACAGTACCCCTGGGGCAGCCTTGTGCTTTTCAGACACATTTGTCTGAACGTGAATGACGTCTGATTTTGTGAGTCCCGGTGCAACGAGATTGAGAAAAATGCATTTTTCAAGTCAACCACTGTGAAATATTTTGCCTCAACGGGTATATTACATAGAATTGTAGACTGGTTAAGGACAAGAGGGAACTCGGCCTCAATAATATAATTTATTGGCCTTAGATCTTGAATTAGCCCCCAAGACCCTCCCTTTGATTTTTTGATCAGATAAACCGCAGTATTCCATGACGACTCTGACGTCACTAAAATGCCATGTTCCATCATTGCAGAAATTGTCTTAAAAGTCCCTTCATCTGCCTCTCTGGACATGGGATATTGTCGTGCTCTTGGAAGAATTGCTCCTGGTTTCAGTTTAATTTTTACTTCTCCCACCCCTTTCAATAGGCCGACGTCATAGGGGCCTGTGGTTCATACTAGGACAGGCCGTTGGGCCATGTTGTCATCAAAATATTCAGGATGGTTTCGTGCCAACATCATTCTCTGAGGTACTTCTCTTTTGATAATTTTTACCCAAAAGTTGAGACTCACTTCCACCATTGTCTCCCCCATATCTGCTTGTTCTTCAAAGAGATCGTCATCGCTGACGTCAATCAATCGATATCCTTCTTCCATGGCAATTACTGTGCACCATTGTCGGCCCTCGTCATCATAACCGTCAATCCCTCCCTCGTATTGCATCAAGGGAAATACTTGTCCCTTTTCCTCATGCATTGGTATTCTTGGCCTGAATAGGAATTCATCAGGGGTTCTCATGATTCTGTCTGCAAGGCCTGGCAAACCTGCCATAAGCACACGCATACCATATGCAAATATTTCTGGCTCTAATGGTATAGCCCTCATGGATGTGTGTCCTGCGTATGCTCTGATTATCTCGCATACATTTGAAAAGTGCATTCCTCGAGTTGAACATACTATGCCCTCCTCCGTGAACGAGACTGTCATGTTTAACTTTGTCATTAAATCTCTACCCAAAATCTTTACTGGTGTCTTACGTGAATATAGTAAAGGCACATTCATTTCACATTCTCCTATAGAGACTGGAAGTGCATTTGTGAAGGGAACACGACTTGTAGCTCCTGTAAAACTCTGAATATTTATGGCCTCGCCGGGCAAGGAAAACTTGCCTTCACGTATGCACGAGCGTGTTGTACCCGTGTCAACTAGGAAGGAATATTCTTTACCCCTATAATGACATCCACCCTAGGTTCCCTGTGAGGGTCTGGTGTCACTGATAGGATAGAACACATCAGGGTTCCCAGTGAGCTGTCCTAGTCCATTTAGAAATTTGGTCCTCTGTGTGCTGGTGGATTTCCCCCATTCCCATTGTTCCTTCCCATTCCAAGGTTCGTGGTCTGCCCTGTGCTCATCGTCTGCGATAGTTGCAACGGTGCCTGTTGGGATTGTCCTTCTGGATAATTCCCCATGATCTGCGGTTGTACGCCTTGTTGCGCTCCTGGCGCTTGGTGTTGCACCGTGTGATTATGTGCAATACCCTGCTGTGAAACTGCAGGTGGATTCGCCATGCCTGCTCCTGTCCCTTGGCCGTTCTACATCATGCTTTGGTTTCTGCATGTGCGCACTAAGTGCCCTGTCATTCCACACAACCAACATACTGACGGTGATCGGATCATTTGCCCATTTGACATATCTTGAGTACCATTTTGCATATTTTGAAAACCTCCTTGATTGTTTTGGAAACCTCCCTGATTGCTCTACCATCCTCTTCTCCTAAATCCTCTTCCCCTGGGGAAAAACCCTGTATTGCCCTGACTATTCTGCTGTTGATTAGTCACCTGTTGCGTGCTTGATTCAGCTGTGCTAGTTATCATGGCTCCCTCAAGAGCATATTTTGACAATTTCTTCTGCACCAATTTCGCTTCCTCATCCTTACGCGCAGCTTCCTTTTAGCGATTCTTTTCTTGCAGTAGTCTGAAATAGTGTGTGATGGTCAGCTGTATTTCTGCTCAAGGTTTAGCCTCAATTCCTACCAATTTCTTGAGCTGTTCCTGCACCGGCTCTGGCAACCCTCGGCACAATATATGGTAGAACACAGATATAGATTTTGTCCAAGATTCATGAGTCTCGAGTACCTATGCGTCTTGAAAATTCTGTATATACATTATCGGATCCTCAAACTCCTTCATTTTTCATGTCATTATAGCTCCCATATCAGAAGTGTCTGGATACAGCACTCGTAGCGCTTTCCATATTGCGGCTCTACAATTGTTAAATGGAGCTCCGTCATGCGCGGTATTATATGTGGTTTCACCAGGGTAGCCTGCTCATGTCCACACATCGTCTGCTCTCTCACCACGTATGGCAATTAGGAGACCTTTGATGTCCCCATGGCTAGAGTGTTTCCGCCTGTCATTTTTTCTAACTCATGTATCCACTTTCCGGCTCCCGATGTCAGCATTGGAAGCTTGTTTTTCAAGTTTTCTCGATCCATGTGTGGCCATGGAATATATTGTGGTCTTACTCCCCCCTTCTCGAGTAGCGGAAATTGGGATGCATAGCCCTCTCTCTCTTCTCTCATTGTTCTCCTGTCTATTGCAGGGGTAATATCCTAAGCCTGTCTAGATAGGGCGGTGAAGACACCCCCCTGAACGTGAGATACTTCTTCATGTCAGTCTGACTGTGTGGCTGACTCTGCTCTCGGTGCAGACTTACTAGTGTCTGACCATCGTATCCCTTTCTCCCTTGGGAGTCGTCTTTCGCTCCGTCTCTCTTCTTCATTTTCCTCACGCTCCTCCCTTTCTGAGTCGGACATTGTCTGTGCCCAACACGTGTCCTCCTTACTCCTACTTATTTCTAGTCTATCCAAGGATAGGTCTCTAATCCCTCTACTTCGGGAGATATTCTCAGTGTCGTAAAGCTGGGTGCTCTCCAGGAGCTCGTCTTCCCCCTCCCCTTGGGGTGTGTGTTCTAACCCCATTTCATCATATATTCTATCGATCATTTCTCCGATGCTTCTGCTATCGAAGTCATCTTCCATGTTTGCCCTAGACGTGCCTGGTACTGAATCGTACGCAGGAAACAATTCTTCTATATCTTTCCAATTTACTACTGGATCACGTTTTTTAACCTCTGTCCCCAGATATTTAAGATTGCGTGCTCGCTGTCTCTGCTTACGTTCTACATCTTCATTGAATTCCTTGCATTTCCTCGCCTCTTCTCTGACTCTATCTTCTTCCTTTTTCTTTTCATTTCTACGTTCATCTGCCATTCGAATTTCCTCATCTCTTTGTCTCTTTATTCTTTTCTCACATATCCTTTGCTCTTCCTCTGACCTCTGCTGCTCCTGTCTGTTTTGATCATTGGCTACTCTTGGTTTGCGATCAAGCTGTCTTTCTTGCTCTTCACGATATAGCTGTTCTCGCCTTTGTATGTCTGTCTTTCTTATTCTTTCCTTCTCTTTCCCCTTTCTCTGTACCTCATTTAACCTCTCCTTTTGTTTCGCGTCATCAAGGCCTTTGCAATCAAGTTTCAGTAAAATTTGCCCTCCCATCCATTCGTTTTTTGCGAATGCTATCTCATCAGTTCTGTCTTCGCTTCCTTTCCATCTTTTTCCTTCTCTCTCTTTGTCGAGAGATGCACTTGTCTGTGCCTGATCCCTTCTTTCGTCATCACGTCTTCCCTTACCCCATGGGACTGCGGAGGTAATATCCTTATCCTTATCTTTCCCTTGATTATGCGGGGTTGCTATACCCTGTGGCTGCTTTAAATTCTCTCAGCGGGTATAATCCCTAGTCTTTACTTTCTTCAACTTTAGTTTCGGATGGGGCAGGTGGCATGGTAGGGGTCTCACCCCCCTCTGAGCATATATTAAGTATCCAATCTATTGGCGGCTCCTCTCCCTTCTCTTGTTCATACATCTTCCAAAGTTCTAAAATAGCTAGGCGTTTGTCTAGCTTTTTGCCCGTATATGTGGCATGCAAATATGTTGTCATGTGTTGCAAGACGGCTTTAGATAAGGACCCACCCTGTGGCCATGGCATAAAAATCTTCCTTTAACCCACTCTGTACTGTATTTCTTCAGTTTGGGTGCGTGTTTCGGCAACTGTTTGCATAAGTGTGTCAATGGAGTTATGTTCTCCACGCTCAAATCTATTCCCTTTCCTCTTATATAGCACTTGTCAACACTTTCGTGTGGCTTAACAGTTCCAACAATATGAGTGAGCACCAAACACTGCAAGCTCCAATACACATTTTTCACAAAATTTTATACCTTCTAATTTACTCCAAAAACATCAATTCATATGCGATTTTATCTCAGCTATTCAATCGCGTAAAATGTAAATCAGTTTTTTCAAGGAAATCTTTTCGATGTGTGACGTCACAACAAAAAACATGTAAGACAGACGCTTGACAGACTAGATGAACACCAGTTGGTCACAGGTATCTCTGCCTCTAATCATTACCCCTTCATGGAGTCTAAACGTACCTCTTTCACAATGTCTTTAACCGTCATGCTAGTCTAATCGTTCCCCCTTTAGCTGGGACTCTGGGTACACGTTTCTTCTAGCTGCTCGGGTAACCTTTATTTACTTAAATATTCTTGAGTCATTATTCCCTTATATATATACATTCTTCTCTACTTCTATCTATATTTTGTTTTCCCAACTCCCTCCGTTACCTTTTCCCTTTACTTGTTCTAAAGCATGCACTTTTGCCAAAACACTTAGGGGCTGATTCATGGAATTATTTGAGCTGAAAAACGGAGATTTGTGCGCCAATCTGCCCACAAATCCCTGTTTAACAAATGGGGAATTGCGGCCAGAATGGCGCACAAATCCCCATTTTTAGGCGCAAACATTCCATGAATCAGCCTCTTAGTCTTTTTCACTCACCGTTCGCATGGTTCCTCTCTGGATCACCACCTTCGTTAGTGCCTTCTTTGGTTTTTCGCCTGCTCAGCTGCACGTAGGAATGGGAGGGGATGTGTGGGGAACACGGGTCCCTTCAGACCCTGGTCTGCAGTTTTTCTTACACTACCACTGTCTACGGGGAGCTTCACGGTCTACTTGGCCGAATGGCAAAGGACTTGTGATATTGCTGAAGACCTAGAGTTACTTTATGTCGAAGGTCAATGGCTGTCTTATTCTAATCAATAATCGATAATCGATAAACCATCCTCTGCTACCAAGTGTACTCCGGAGAACCCCGGCAGGCCCATAGAGCCGAGGTTTGCTCCAAAGTACTTTTAAGACGAGATAGCTGCACCCTTGAGATGGATGGGGGTGCAGATGTATTACTCCAACACCAATCAATAAGGACAACTCAATGATTTGGCAAAGAGAGTCTGTTTAATGACAAGTACAAAAAACAGGGAGTCATGGAAATCAGCAGTGATGCGATCGTCCTTCTCGCTTCAACTCCAACAAACTTCATAATAATCATAGCATTTATACCGAAAACTCTTCATAATTGACGTATGACACTCAAAAGTTAATATGCAATTCTATTGGTTAGGAAAAGGTAACTTTAATATAGGTACTATATCTGTATATGGTAACGGAGTGAGGGGATTGGGTAAACACTGTCAGGTGGGCATCTAAGCCCTTCCTTCAAAAATTACTACTGTAGACGTCATTAAAAGTATGACGTCCCATTGGTTCTACTAACTATAGGACCCTAAATTATTTGGTCCATCGTGATTGGGTTTGCACCAACCCCATGCGTCATTTTCCACTTTGCTTAGCAGCACGCAGAATGGTCAGCCAGGTGCAGGGTGCCCTCTAGTTACTCGGCCTTCCTCCAATTAAGGTTACAATCAATCATCGCATCAGCAACTATGTGTAAATTATTTTACTGTGGTTGGCCTCGAAACAGCATCTTCGGTCTGGAAAAGTTCTGATATCTCTGCCTGGGTGGATGCCAAGCGTAGGTGTGAGCCCGTGCTTCTCCTCTCTCGGCTGATCATGTGCTTCCCGCACCGTGAATTTGTCTAGTTTCTCTCAATTTGTGTATTTGATTCTTATTCAGCTTGCCACCTGCCTACGCCCCCTTATCTTGGCCTTTCAGAGACAGGATATTCTGTTTCAATTATATTTAGCTACTGTTCGTTCCTTCTATTGGTATGACCTTGGCTCTCCTGGCACGAGTTGCATCTGCCGAGTTTCGATTCAGCCGTCTCTTCTCGTTTTGCTAGAATATGAACCTCTGCTCATTCGGCCTTTAGTAACCTGAGTTGATTCTGCTCCGTTTGCAAAGTGGAATTACAATTATATTGGCGCTTGTCACATTATTCATCTACTTAGCATAGCAAGCCGCATGGTTTTCTTAGCTTTCTTGCGGGTCCAAGCATATTTACAGGTATTAGCTGGTTGAATATCTTCATCCTGTTTACAGCTTAAGCTTCTTTGTATGTCAACATCGTTCTCCCCTTTTAGGTTCATGATATCCTTCTTCATTGCGTTCATCTCTGTGTGTCATTCTTGGGTTGTCATTTATTCTATTTGTGAGTCTGTCCGGGTCCTCGTGACGTCACCATTCGTCTTCCATTAAGGCCTTTTTGGTTTCTTCCGGGACAGTAGTGGGGCAATCTTCATTTTGTCTCATTTGCTGGTAAGGTTTTCTTAATGGATACCTGTAACGCTCACCTGGTTCCCACGGGGGCGCTGGTCTAGTCTGGATTGCTGTGGCCTCTTCTAGCGTGACTCGCAGGACCCGGAACACCGATTGGACAGGACCTCCAAATCGTGCTTGCCTGGCCCGTAGGAATATCCTTCTGCAGATGAGAAAGGGGATTAACAGTCTGCAGAATAGTGTGCTAGCTCCCCTCTTTCCCCCTTCCCCCTTCGTTCCTCTCTAACTTCCTCCAAACCCCGGTTTAAGCTCACCTTATGGTTTGGAAGGATGAACTCTCCATCCTGCTTCTGGTGCAGGGGCCCGTGTTCGTCCAGTTACTTCACTGGTTTTCAGAATGGCGCTGGCAAAATCCACTTGACTTTCCTGAGCGATGCACCGTAAGTATGAAAGTTCAAAGTTCAAGTGAGGCCCCCTTTATGTTGTCTTTCTAACCTGTGATCTGTCCTTTATTTCAGGTGCAGAATGAAGGCGATGCGTCGAGGGGTTAAACTGCCGAGGTGAGTAGTGATGAGGGCGATCCCTCTAAATGTCCTTATCATTCCCCAGAAATGTCTCTTGTCCTTTCCCCATAGGGGCCGGGGTACGGTACCTGCCAACGGGGCGGCGCCGACCCGAAATGTGGAAGAAAAGCCGGTAAGTATTATGGCTGTTAATCAGGCTTTCCTTCTGTGTTCCTTCTGCTCACCTTTTGTTTCTTCCTCTCTCCCCTAGGTGCAGAGATGTGGCGTCCGTTGCTGACAGCCGCGATGGAGCCGGGAGATGTCTCGAGGACAGGTGAGTGAAGCGTGGGGCTGCAGCGAGCAACGCAATGCTTTTAAATGGAAGTCTTTCTTCAGGGATGCTGGCGAGAAGATTCCGGATGCAGGTAAGAAGTTTGAAATAGTCCTTGGTTTTCACCTTTCTCTTCTCTTCCTTCCTTGCAGGTCTTCCAGGTTCGAGGCGGGCGTGGCTGGAGTCCAGGAGCAGGAGCAGACACGGTGAGTGTTAAGCTGCAGGAAGCAGAACAACGCGAAGCATGAGCTGCTGTCTGGGCGTGGCTTAAATAGCCTCCAAAGAAGTCCCCGGTATGTATCCTTCCCCAACTAGGTATGTATCCTTCCCTGGCCACGCCCAAGTGAAAAAATAGTCCCTATGAAAAAATAGTCCCTTTCAGGTCTCAGGGAGGCCTGAAGCGTGCAGCATGGTCTGCATCAGGTAAGTGCACAAAACACCTCCCTTTATGAGCTTGGCGCCTATGGCGCCAGGACTGATGTCCAACATGAGCCTGGCGCCAAAGGCGCCAGGACTGAGTCCAAAGAGCCCCCATAAGGGGCTGCTGGGCTTTTACCCGAGGGCATGATGCCTGCTTCCGGGGGTGCTGGGCCTGGCCTGGTGCTCCGGGGGTAGGCATCATGACAGCACTCCCCCCCAAGGCCCCTCCGAAGGTCGTTCCTTCTGGAGGTTTCGGTTTGTTTGGGAAATTCCGATGGAACCTTTTTACCAGCCGAGGTGCATGTACGTGATCACTGGGTTCCCAAGACCTTTCCTGAGGCCCGTACCCTTTCCAATCAATTAGATAGAAAAGTTTTGATTTTGAGATCTTAGAATCCAAAATGTTCTTCACCTCGAATTCAGGCTCCCCCCATCTATCTGAATCGGTTCTGGTGGCTTTGTTAATCTGGTTCCTGGGTGCACTGGTTTCAAAAGTGACACATGAAAAACGGGGTGAATCCGCATGTTAGCTGGTAGATCGAGCTTGACTGCCACTGGGTTGATTATAGCTTTGATTGAGTAAGGGCCTAAATCCTGCTACAAGGGGGTTGTGCACCGGGCACCAGATCGATTTGGCAATCGTACGATCTGTGGGGAGGTAACGTGTTGGCCTGTTCCTTTTGGAAGACGTCCTGAAAGTCTTGGTACTCTGGAGGTAGTTGCACAGGGACAGAGGTTACTGATGCTAGATTAATCTTTGGATTTTCTGGGTAGCAGGTTTGTGCACAATCCGGGAAGGTTATTCTCTTCGCTCGCCAATCAATTCGAGGATTATGTGTCTCTAACCAAGGGATTCCGAGAATAAGCTGAAACTGTGGAGCCTTGATTACATCAAACACAACTGCCTCCCGATGGCCATCCGGACCTACAAGTGTCACCTCAGCTGTGGAATGTGTTACCGGTCCAGAGGCAATTTCGGTTCCATCTACTGTGGTGATGACATCTTTGTTGGTTTTAGGACGCAGAGGGAGGTTTATCCTAGAGACCAATTCTCGATCCACATAGTTTCCTATAGCCCCGCTATCGATGTATGCCTTTATAGCATGCAACCGTTTAGGCTGTTCCGGATCTACGAGGACCATTGGCACAATGAAATGCGAGGTCTGAGAGTTAGTTTTCAAGCTCGGCAAGCGGACCCCTACGCTTGCCGGGCATGGTCGTTTCCCGATACAGAGTTTCCATGGATTTTATCAGCGGCTCCTACCACCTACTTGGGCGGCTTAACCGGGCAATCTCGTAGAAAGTGTCCAGAGGACCCACAATAAAGGCATAATTGCATCTGTCGTCTTCTTTCCCATTCTTTTTGAGTTAGGGGTCCTTTAACACCTCCGATTCGCATAGGCTCCGAGGCATCAGCCCCCTTGGGGTTAGCGTGGGTCTTGGCCAACACCTGGGTTTCAAACTTGGACCGATCTGCTTTTCTGTTTTGCAGCCTGTGATCCAATTGGACCACTAAGTCTATATATTCAGTGCATTCTTGGGGCGGATTTACAACTTGTGCCAGGACATCTTTAAGTTCTCCGCGTAGACCTCGATAGAATAACATGATTCTTTTATCCTCTGGCCAACCAGTTTCCACAATTAGTCTATTGAAAGTTGCAATGTAGGATAGAAGGTCTTGATTGCCCTGTCGCAGAGATAGAAGTTCATCATCCAGAGCCTGTCCCTGAGAGTGTTGAGCAAATAACCTTTCCATGCTTGTTTGAAATCCTTGAAAATCACGAAGAATCGGGTCATCTTGAGTTACCAGTGGGACTGACCAATCGGCAGCACAGCCGCTGAGATATGACAACACAAAGGCTACCTTGGTCTGATCATTAGGGAAGGCCCCAGGTCTGCATAGGAAGTGCAAACAACACTGATTCATGAATACGGTGAATCGTTTGGGGTCCCCAGCAAAGCGTTCAGGTGGGGCCAGCGGCATGTTTCCAGGTAGATTAATCTGCACCGGGTTACTGGAAACCACAGGAGCGGGGTTCCCCCCGGAACCCGGTAAAGGAGTTTGTCCAGCTTGACCTTGCAAAAGCTGTCTAGCCAGGTCATCAGCTCTATCCTTCATTACAATCACTTCCCTCCTGAGGGCACTAGTCTCTTGATGAGCGGCGTGTACTTCGGCCCGTAATTCCCCCAGTAATGGGGCCAACTGGTCAGTTTCAGAAGTTTCCATAGCGCCTGGGTGGGAATTTGTAGGAAGGCTTCGCGTTCTGTAACGCTCACCTGGTTCCCACGGGGGCGCTGGTCTAGTCTGGATTGCTGTGGCCTCTTCTAGCGTGACTCGCAGGACCCGGAACACCGATTGGACAGGACCTCCAAATCGTGCTTGCCTGGCCCGTAGGAATATCCTTCTGCAGATGAGAAAGGGGATTAACAGTCTGCAGAATAGTGTGCTAGCTCCCCCCTTTCCCCCTTCCCCCTTCGTTCCTCTCTAACTTCCTCCAAACCCCGGTTTAAGCTCACCTTTTGGTTTGGAAGGATGAACTCTCCATCCTGCTTCTGGTGCAGGGGCCCGTGTTCGTCCAGTTACTTCACTGGTTTTCAGAATGGCGCTGGCAAAATCCACTTGACTTTCCTGAGCGATGCGCCGTAAGTATGAAAGTTCAAAGTTCAAGTGAGGCCCCCTTTATGTTGTCTTTCTAACCTGTGATCTGTCCTTTATTTCAGGTGCAGAATGAAGGCGATGCGTCGAGGAGTTAAACTGCCGAGGTGAGTAGTGATGAGGGAGATCCCTCTAAATGTCCTTATCATTCCCCAGAAATGTCTCTTGTCCTTTCCCCATAGGGGCCGGGGTACGGTACCTGCCAAAGGGGCGGCGCCGACCCGAAATGTGGAAGAAAAGCCGGTAAGTATTATGGCTGTTAATCAGGCTTTCCTTCTGTGTTCCTTCTGCTCACCTTTTGTTTCTTCCTCTCTCCCCTAGGTGCAGAGATGTGGCGTCCGATGCTGACAGTCGCGATGGAGCCGGGAGATGTCTCGAGGACAGGTGAGTCAAGCGTGGGGCTGCAGCGAGCAACGCAATGCTTTTAAATGGAAGTCTTTCTTCAGGGATGCTGGCGAGAAGATTCCGGATGCAGGTAAGAAGTTTGAAATAGTCCTTGGTTTTCACCTTTCTCTTCTCTTCCTTCCTTGCAGGTCTTCCAGGTTCGAGGCGGGCGTGGCTGGAGTCCAGGAGCAGGAGCAGACACGGTGAGCGTTAAGCTGCAGGAAGCAGAACAACACGAAGTATGAGCTGCTGTCTGGGCGTGGCTTAAATAGCCTCCAAAGAAGTCCCAGGTATGTATCCTTCCCCAACTAGGTATGTATCCTTCCCTGGCCACCCCCAAGTGAAAAAATAGTCCCTATGAAAAAATAGTCCCTTTCAGGTCTCAGGGAGGCCTGAAGCGTGCAGCATGGTCTGCATCAGGTAAGTGCACAAAACACCTCCCTTTATGAGCCTGGCGCCTATGGCGCCAGGACTGATGTCCAACATGAGCCTGGCGCCAAAGGTGCCAGGACTGAGTCCAAAGAGCCCCTATAAGGGGCTGCTGGGCTTTTACCCGAGGGCATGATGCCTGCTTCCGGGGGTGCTGGGCCTGGCCTGGTGCTCCGGGGGTAGGCATCATGACAATACCTTACTGTCCATGGTTTTTCTGGGTATTGGGATGTCAATAGGTGTTGCTCTTCTGATAGGTACTAGGCAGAGCCCTACTGCGGCTCTCTGCTAGTTTATTTGCTCATCATATGTCAAATATCTCGGTGTGAACATTCCTGGTACTTCAAAATGGGTGACTGGAGTGCAGGCTTTATTTGGGACCTCCTCTACAGAATGATTCACTGTGTCAAATGCAGAAGAGAGATCTAGAAGGATGAGGACAGCAGGGTAATTGGTCAACAGATGCAAGCAGTTTCTCACGGGTGTTCTGAAGAGCAGTTTCCACGCCTCTGGATGCTCAGAATCGGGACTGGTGGTCATGTAGACCGCCAACAAGTTCGGTATGGGAGTTGAGTTGGGGGAAGGCCAGCTTCTCAAGCAGTTTTCCCAGGAAAGGGGTGATGGAAATGGGGCATTAGTTGGCTGGGCAGGAAGGGTCTGCAGAGGGTTTTTTAAGGAGGGAGTGCTTGAGGGGAGATGGAAAATAACAAGTAGCAAAGGAATGTTTGAAGAGATCAGTCAGAGCAGGGGCGAGAGAGGCAATATTTTCCTTGATGGTTCTGGAGGAGCAAGGGGCTGTCAGCCCACCCGCATCGTGATGCGTGGGCCGGCCGCCGTTGCGGCCGTTACGTCAAGACGTCCAGGACGTGACGTCGGGGGAAGGGGAGGGGCGGGGGGGGAGTTCGGCAGTTGCCGCGAATGTGAGAATAAAGACGGTTCCCTGTTACCCCGGCTCCCACGTATCATTGCGCAGCGAGGCGCGCGCGCGAGGTGAGCACTAGATGTCCGTGGCCGATTGGAGGCCTGACAATGGCGACGAGGTAACACGGCCCACGTGTGCCGTAAGGTGGCCCGCAATCGTGCGGCTCTGCGCGTCGGCGCACCTCCACGACAGCTGGTAGCTGTAAATCACCGACAACGACGCCGGACCACACGCACAGACGCCCCACGTCCACAGCAGGGGTGCTGTGCTGGACCACACGCACAGACGCCCCCACGACCACAGCAAGGGTGCTGCTGGACTGGCAGACGCTGCCCCACGGCCGCAAACTCTGCCCCACTGTCACGGCAGGGTCACGGGAACGGCTACCATAGCACCACAGCCTCATCAAGGGCAGGACCGGCAGGCACAGCTCCACGGCCACCAAAGAGGCGCTGGCACACCCCACCGATAAAGAAGCACCGGTCGGCGGCAAGCGGGTAAGATGTCGGACACGGCTAGCATGCCCGCCTCTTCCACGGGAAGTGCAAGCACCGCAGCGGTCGCGCCAGGGAGTGGCGACAATCAGCCCCCTCACACTGAAGCAGCGCAAGTGATTCACATGCCAAACCCCTTTGAAATCAGAGACACCTCGAACCTGGGGCCCCGCTGGACGATATGGCTCAGGGACTTCAAATTCTACACGGGGGCGATAGGACGCAAGACTAAAGAACACTCTCTTCATGGCGGTTGGGCCTGCAGTGAGAGACATAGCCGGAGAGTTGCTCGACGTCGACACAGTCACCTATGGTCAACTTCACACCAAACTATCCGAATACTTCGCCCCACACACAAAAGTCGACTACGAACGCCATATATTTCACACAACCAGGCAGGAAAAGGGCGAATCCATCGACAATTTCGTGATGCGCCTGCGCATAAAACTAAAACACTGCGAATTCCATAGGTATTCAAACGAAGAAGCCCTCAGATCACAAGTGATCGCAGGCTGCATCTCGCAACCTTTCCGCAAACAGCTCCTGCAAAAACAAAGGTCACTGGAAGAGATCCTAGCACTGGCTCGCATGGAGGCTGCCGTGGACTCACAACTAGACAACCTGGGGAAAGTCTCCATACAACAGCAAGGGGAACCCGCAGAATCCGTCAACAAACTATACACAAGCCCCAGCCAGGGCGGGAGACGCACAGAGGCCACCTGCTACAAGTGTGGGTATGAATATCCGCACGTCGGGGACTGCCCGGCCCTAGGACAACAGTGTGCGGCATGTGGTGGCATGGACCACTTCAGGGCCACGTGCAAGAACGCCCCCATGACTGCACCGGGGAGACCCCGAACTCTAGACAGACGCCGTTACAGCCGGCAAAGCCCGCCCAAACCCAGAGGAGAGAGCGACAGGAAGCCGACAAAAAGAGAGGACAGCAGCAGATCCGGCCACTACTCTAGGGACGACAGGCGCTCATCAGAGGATACGCGTCGCTCCCACAGAAGACGATACGTCCGATACATTGAAACGCGATCCCCCACCAGCAGCGACACTCCGTCATCAGGGGATGACCAAAGGAAAAAGGGCTATGTATGGGCTGTCAAGACTAATACGTCAGCCACACAGCACAGTCCCATACTCACTTTGACCGTAAATAACACGCCGGTGAAATTCCTTATAGACACCGGGGCCACGGTGAATATCATAAATGAACAAACCTATGAAGCACTAACTCCACCTCCAAAAATCAAGAAGGCTGAAATAGACATTTATCCATATGGATCCACGACGCCCCTACCGTGCAAGGGCACCATAACAGCGTGGTGCTCTCACAAGCAGCACTCCGCGAGAATCCCACTGCACATCCTCAAAACGGAAGCAGACAGTGGCTGCATCCTAAACTTCCGGACAGCGGTGGAGATGGGCCTAGTACACATCCTCTATCAGTTGATGGCCCACAAGTACTTTGCCAAGCCGGACACAATTGAACAGACATTCCCTAAACTATTTCACGGCCTAGGAAAACTAAAACACCGGAAAGTACACTTGCACATAGACCCACTCGTCAAACCAGTAGCCCAACACTACCGGGGCATTCCATTCAACATCCAAAGACAAGTGGAAGAAGAACTGGACAAACTGATCAAAATGGACGTTATTGAACCAGTGGCGGGGCCCACCCCTTGGGTCTCACCCATTATCCCAGTCCCCAAAAAGTCGCCGGACGGGTCCATCCGCTTGTGCGTCGACATGCGACGAGCCAATACCGCCATCGAGAGAGAGAGGCACCAGGCGCCCAGGATCACTGACATGATCCACCTTCTACACGGATCAAGAGTCTTCTCAAAACTGGACCTAACCAAAGGATACCACCAGATCGAAATCGCAGCCGAATCCAGATACATCACCACGTTCGTCACCCACCTGGGATTATTTCAATACAAACGACTCAGCTTCGGTATCTCGTCGGCGGCCGAGATCTTCCAGGAAGAGATCCACAAAGTAATTCGACACATACCAAACTGTCTGAACTATTCAGATGACGTCCTGGTATATGGCAAAATGCAAGAAGAACACGACAGGGCGCTACACAAAGTATGTCAAGCAATGGAAGAGGCCGGCCTCACGCTAAACAAGGCAAAGTGTGAATTCTCCAAGGGGTCGCTGAGGTTCTTCGGTCACATCTTCTCGGAGAAAGGCATGAGGCCGGACCCGGAAAAAGTGGAAGCGCTAAACTCCGCCACCCCCCCCACAAACACCACGGACCTATGCTCATTCTTGGGCCTAGCCAGCTATTGTTCTAGATATCTGAAGGACTATGCAATGGTCAGCAACCCCCTTCGACTGCTCACGCGAAAGGACACGCCGTTCGTATGGTCAAAGGAGTGTCAGGAGGGGTTCGAAGCCATCAGAAGCGCCATTTCACAGGCAGAAGACATGGCGTATTACGACGCTCGGCGCGACACCGAAGTGATTGTAGACGCCAGCCCGGTAGGCCTCGGCGCCATCCTGACACAAAAAGATCCGGAGGACTCGCAAAACGCTCACATAGTCGCATACGCCAGCAGGAGCCTGACGACCACAGAACAGGCATACTCCCAGGCGGAAAAGGAAAGCCTGGCGGTAGTATGGGCCTGCGAATATTTTCACCTGTTTCTCTTTGGCAAGAGATTCACAATAGTCACGGATCACCAGGCCCTCCTGACCATCTACGGAAATCCCAAAGCCGTCATGCCACCAAGGATAGCCAGATGGGGTCTGAGGCTGCAAGACTACCAGTTCACGGTCAAGCAGCAGCCCGGAAAGGAGGACAATCCCGCCGACTATCTCTCTCGTCACCCCACGGCATCCACGGCATCTCAACCCTCTATCGCAGATGCGTACATCAACTATGTCATTCACCACCTACAGCCGCTACCCATAGGATGGGCAGAGATAACAGCGCAGTCGGAAGCCGACCCCGCATTGCGCATCGTCAGACATTGCCTTCTAATGGACAAAAGGACCCTCATGAGACAGCAAGCAAAGACAGAAACAGATGCAGTCAAGGAAGGAGTCAAGGGACTACATCTAGTCCGGGACGAATTGACAGTGGTGGAAGGCATGGTACTGCTAAAAGGGTGCAAGGTCGTCATTCCGAGAGCACTCCGGGAAAGGACGATACACCTGGCCCATGAAGGACATCGCGGGATAGCAGCCACAAAGCGGCTTCTCCGACAGAAGGTGTGGTTCCCGCAGTTCAACAACCTAGTAGAAACAATCATAGGAGGATGCCACATATGTGCACAGGTAGCTCCGCCGCCACACCCAAATCCGTTACAAATGTCACCGCTGCCCACTAAGGTGTGGGAGGAACTAGCTGTGGACCTGTTCGGACCACTGAATGACGGAACTCACGTCGTGGTACTCATGGATGAATACTCGAGATACCCTGACGCCCAGCTCGTGGACAGCAGTGCAACATCGAGCGTCATCCCCGCCCTCGACCGGATGCTGTCAGCATACGGAATCCCCAAAGTGATAAAATCAGACAACGGCCCCACCTTCATAAGCCACGAGTTCCAGAAGTTTGCACGATACATGGGATTCCAACACCAAAAGATAACTCCCCGATGGCCTCAGGCAAATGGCATGGTCGAAAGATTCATGACCAACATCAAAAGAACACTACAGATTGCTCACATCCAAAACACACCGTTCGAGCAGGCCCTCAATCAACTGCTCAGGGAATATCGTCACACCCCACACAGCACCACGGGCATATGCCCGGCAGACCTGCTATTCCGGAGGCAATTGACAACAAGGCTACCAGAGGACCCAAGACCCAAGGGCACGACAAGCCTTGAACGCGAGGCAAGAGTCAATGACGAGAGGAACAAGGCACAAATGAAGGAAGCAACGGACAGAAAGAGAAGGGCGAGAGAAAATCCGATGCAGACAGGCGATGAGGTATGGGTCAGACAACCCAAACACAGGAAGGAAGAAGCGACATTCGCACCTGAACCCCTCATCATCACCCATAAGAAAGGAACAATGGTCACAGCACACAGAAGTGACTGCACGTCCATCACCCGAAACAGCTCGCAATTCAAGCGGGTAAAACCCCACCATGGAGAGCGGTGGGAATGGGACAGAGACAGTGACGGAGATGGCCTCTCAGAGGAACCCTACCAGGGAGACGCCGAGGAATCCGAGACAGAAAAGGACGGCGCAACCCCGGCCAGAGACTGCTCGACACCGTGTGGGGCACGGCGCCCCCAGAAGAGTCGCATCAAGCCGCTCCGTCTGATAGAAGAAATGGGGTAAGGAGATGGGAGCACCCCTCAGGTTAAAAAGGGGGGAGATGTCAGCCCACCCGCATCGTTATGCGTGGGCCGGCCGCCGTTGCGGCCGTTACGTCAAGACGTCCAGGACGTGATGTCGGGGGAAGGGGAGGGGCGGGGGGGGAGTTCGGCAGTTGCCGCGAATGTGAGAATAAAGACGGTTCCCTGTTACCCCGGCTCCCGCGTATCATTGCGCAGCGAGGCGCGCGCGCGAGGTGAGCACTAGATGTCCGTGGCCGATTGGAGGCCTGACAGGGGCAACCTGTTAGGAAGAGACTTTCATGAAGTTGAAAACTCTGGTGACTTCTTCAGGGTAGACAGGAGTGAAGGAGGCGATGGAGGAGGGTGAATGGTAGGAGGGGGAAAATAGGGGAGGGTTGTGTTGGGAGAGTGCGTGACAAGGCTGTTAAGTATGTCCTGGGTTTTAGAAGTGAAGTGAGAGGAGAGTGCATTGCAGAGGGCCTGGGAAGGAGTAGAGGCAGAGGATGCTGCGGATGGGTTAGCAAGTTCCCTGCAGATTTTGAAGTGTTCAGCTGTGTTGTTGGATGCATTGGACATTCGTGCCTAAATGTGGGCTCTTTTTTTGGCACGGATGGAGAGTCTTTAGTGTCTCTGGATCAGGCGGCAGGCCAGTTTATCAGAGGGTGAGCCTGAAGTGTGCCACTTCTGTTCAGCAGCCCTGCAATTACATTTTTGGTCTGCAAGATCAGAGTCGTACCAGGTGTTATGCTTGGAGATAGGTTTCAGGCAGATCTTCATGACTGGGGAGAAGAGAGAGTGAGGTTGGAGTGGATGATGGCATCTAGTGTGTGTCCAGCGGATTGGGTAGGGCCAGAGGGAAGAATGGAGAGGGATAGGGAGGAGCAGAGGTCAGTGTAGAGGGTGGTTGCTGTGCAAGGGTAATCTAGGTGGATGTTGAAGTCACCTAGAAGTAGCAGGTTGGAGGTGGTAAAGAGTAGGGAGGAACAGATGTCCGCCCACTCGGGAAAAGGGAAGAAGTGCCACAGGGCCGATAGATGGTAGAAATGGTCAAGGTGGAGGAAGGAGAGATGACTAATTTGCACACTATGCTCTCAAAGGTTGAATACTGCTGATATTAAAGTGGCATGTTAATAACAATGTATATATGTCCTTAGTAGCAAATGACTGTGAATGCAAGAAGACGTCCAAGGCCAAATGATAATGATGTTTTATTATATAGCACTTAAATAAAATAAAAAAACACACACACACACACACACACACTGTGGCTTGAGGCCTTCTGTAATATTGCGATTTCTACATGTCCATGTCATGATAAATAACCTATAAATTAGTCACACATGGTTCTATCGAACTCCGTATATACTCCTGTAGTCTGATAGTATTTATTGCTATAAGCATCTGCAAGCTTGCTCAGGATCTCTTGTTGCCTTGCATTTGGCTAGTGAGAAAAATAATAAAAGCTTTGACAGTATGTATACATTTTCACCCTCTGGCTATAGAAATGTGTAAGCATATTCTTCATGTATGCAAATGTGTTTGTGTAATGCGGTGCAGGACTGTGAGTGTGCTTCATGACTAACACTGCTATTTCGTGGTGTCACTAATGATGTCAGCACAATGGTTGCTTAGTGCTTAATCGAGACTACCCCTTAGGGTATTCCCATCCACAAACTCTGTTGTGTCCCCTGTCCCTAAGATGATATGTACTGGGTTCGGTCTGTATGGCTGGCTGAGGGGATACCTTTCTGTGTATGAGTCAGCCATTGGTGCACTTGGGATTCGTCCGAAATAAGATGGGTGGCTGTGAGCATTCTTTGCTCTTTGTCCCGTCATGCACCTGGAGGTGAGGAGGGGCATTCCTGGGACCCCCCCTCTTCAGTCCCCCCTCTGGTTGACCCGTCAACCACTTCACTATATGGTACCACGTTTATCTTTGGTAGCCATATTTTAGTCAGTCCGTAGAAGGTGGCATGATCATCAAAATTCCAGGACATGGAACTGCGCACTCCTTCTGGGTTGCACCATACCCATTTCCCTACATAATTCTTGTTGTCGAATGGATTATCTAACTTCATTGTCTCATGTGGGAATAGTGGACATTATTTTATTCTCTTTCTCAGCTTATTTCTTTCTTATACTCTCTTGTCTTTTTCACCTCCGATAGTCAAATCCATCATCACCTTCATTCCTATGGACTTCTCTGTCGTCTTGCAAAGTGATGCAGATCTTGATCACACACACAGTCCCACTAGTACCAATATTAGCACCCCTCGCAATACTTTCAGTCCATCTGCCAGCTATGAAGGCATCCATGACAGGAGGTATGCTATCCAGCTTTGGTCTTTTCCAGCCTCCTTGGCTTCTTCCTCCATGTTGGCATGCATCTTCGACAGTTGGGTCACTGCTTCTGTAAAAGTGCCATTCTCTCCGTCATTGGCAGGTGCGAAAGTGCAACAGGAACTCCCAATTTCTGCGCAAACTCCTCCTTCCATTGCTGTGAGAAGATCCTCAACACACCAATTATGGAGTGCCATCAACCTTATTGCTCGGAGATCTTCTTTTATTGTGTTGAAGCCATTCACTGTAGAGTTTATTGTCAGCATCAACTCCCACCTGGTAATCTGCAACCATTTTTGAATTTGTATGCGTCTGAATTGCTGGAACCACTGATGCAAAGAACAATTCAGTCCTGCTAAACAACCTATGTTCTGGCGATACGTCGTCTAGGGATGTTTCTGATTCTGATGAGAAATAGTTGCTTCTTTTCACTCTACTCACTTCCTCTGACTGTTTCTCTTTTCCTTGTTCTCCTACTCCCATGGACCTATTGTTTCTTGTACTAGTGTCCATCTTTGGGAAGTCATCAAGCTTTATATCCTTCTGGAGCACTACCACTGATGGCATATTTATTTGTTCCAGCGAGCACCTCCGCCCCAGTTGGGTGGCAGCTTCTCGCATGCCTTGGATCCGCACGCCCAATAATGATACATCAGTACTACGGCACATATCTTCATTGCTTGATGCTTTTCTGTGTACTGACATTCTGTGTTATCCCCAACCCTCACTTGTCCATCATTGTTGTAGCACAATGCTGGTTTCTTCAGAGGTATTATAGGCATCGGTCCAGCTTCATGGTCTACCCAGAAGAGCAGTTTGGCACGTGCTTTCCATTCTTTCAGGCACTTGTCATTCTCGACTTGCACTGTATTCACTGGTGATTGAACTAGGGTGTGTGCTTTGCACCCTTCTACTCCAGCTTTCCATCCCTCTTCTGTGTATACTTGGCCATACACACGCATCTGTGGTATTTCCAGCTTCCTGGTTCTCCACCTATTTCCTTCACCTCACTACCCCCCTCTTTGGGCAGGGCAGCTCTTTCAGGGTTATCATTTTTGTGTCGCCTTTCTGCGGCCCATCAGTTACATATTGTATAGCTTGGTCTAACTGCCAAGAATTGTTCATCATGTCGAGAGTCTTTATGTAACCGTCTTCATAAGGGAATGTTACTTGCGACATCCATCTCAGTGGTGCTGTTTTCCCTTTGAAATCTTCCTCAAGTTGTTACCATGGAAAGGTACATTAGGCATTGGGCTCTTGCTGCTGGTATTTCAGTTGCTATGAACGTTCTGGAGGCACTCATGGCGTAGGCGATTAATGAGCAGACATAACAGCTCTCCCCGGTGATTTCCTTGCCTACTTTGGTCATGTGTTTATACCACATGTTATTAGACACTCGAGCAGTGTCTGTGAGATCCACCCCCCTCTTGTCTGTGTCAGCACTGCGCTTATCTCTGCTTACTGTGCTTTTAGTGCTCTCCTGTCCAACTGAGATGGTTGTTCCGCCTGCTGAGGTTGGGGTAATGCTAGTAGAGGATACTGCGGTTTCACTAGACACAAGCGATATTTGCCAAAATATGAATACAAAGGCCCCACCTGGGAATAAGAGACATGACAAGATAAGCACATGTTTTATTATTTCACCCATGTTTACCTGTGCTGCTGGATCCTCGTGCAGCTTTAAAATAACAGTTGCCCGTCTGAAATGCGCAAAAACTGAGCGTTATTTGGCTAGTGTTAGATTTAGTTCTAAGCCCCGTGGATCATATACTCATTCATGGCTAATACAAATAGTTGCTCCCACAAAGTTCTAATTCTAGGGTCTCGTAGCACTGCGAAAACTGATGCGTTTCCTCATTCAAGTTGTGGGTAAGCTTGGGACAAATATGCTAAGAAAACGTGGTAATATATACCAGGAGGACGTGCTCGAAATCTGTTGGACCTTCCAATAAAATTGACAAATTGTCCCAAAAAGGTATCAGGTTGTAAATCATTGGGCAACATGAACAGTCATGAAATATCACAGTCACACTTTCACGAAGAATGTATGTAGAAAATAAAAGAACTAACAGACAGTGTATTTTCACGCTGGATGTGTAGGAAGTCCTTGCTTTAACTCGGCTGCCCTTGAGGGAGTAACCATTGGGTGTCCTCCACTCAGCAGTGTAAATTCAGAATTATCTTGTTGTTCCTCTTGCTGATGATTGTTGGCCCTGTCAATCTCGTTGCCAGGTGAGGCCACAGCTTTGTAGGACTGGATGTCTGTGAGATGATTCCAAACACTTTTCCCCTCGAGCTTGACGGCTCTTTCTGTCACTGCTCCAACTGTATACGTGCTGTTAAATCTGGGTGTGTCCCATAGACAGAGGAAATTCAGTAGGAGGACACGGTCCTCAGGAAAAACAGGTTGTTCTTTCAACAAGTCCTTTGGGTCATTGACAATGTTGCTTTCTCCACTGGCTTCAGGGCCTCTCTGGTGTCCTATCTGGTGAGAGATAAGAGGCACTAGCAATCAAGGAAGTAATGTAATCAAACATTTTTTGTCCTAACACAGTCGCACTACTCTCTGCGTATTTTAGTGCCCTAGTGGGAGGAGCCAGAGGAACTTTCTATGTGCCGTCCTGTCACCACCTCATGTGGGGTTAAATGATGGTTAGACCCAGGCTTGTTGCGCAATGCGAATAGTGCTAAGAGTAAGCAGTGGAGCTAACTTTTGTTGGTGCTCTTTTTAGTTTTAGCAATGCTCTCCTTTGGAAGCCCACTGAGGCGTTCACACGGCCCATTTGCTTGCGGGTGATAAGCACAGGAGAATTTGTGTTGAATGCCCAGCAACATTGTAATGTGCTTGGGGGCGTGGCCTGAGCCCATGGAGTGAGGTCGTCTTCAGACGGAGCTCCGTTACGATCCGTGCACATATCCGACCTAGAGACATCCTAGCGCACGCTGCAGCGGCCTGAATGCAGAGTAAGGAGGAAGAAGTAATCCTACAGCAGCTGAGCGAAATCCCGAGCAAAAACGGAGCGTTTACATAGTAAAACGCCCGATCGTAAGAAAGCCCGGCGAAAATCCAAGATGGCGGACGGAGCCGCAACCTCGAAGTAGAGAGAAGATCCCCATGGTGATACGGCTGTGCCAGTGGGCGGACCAGCCAGCGATCCTGCGGCAACCGACCCCCCCCCGTGGGGAGGAAAACAGAAAACAGAAGCCAACCGCAGAAAAACAGGCACGTCAGGAAAAGGACGTGGGCGCCTCAGCGAGGGAAGGAGTGGCCCCGGAGGAGACAGACCCCGCAGAGAGGCCGACGTGCCCGGACAGCGAAAGAGAGGTCGCTGCGCTGCGGATTCCCAACGGTGTGTGCCCGGGGCAGGGCACACCGGATGAAGCGGCAGGATCTCCGGCTCCAGGTCGCTGAGGTGAGCGGCATAGGGGAAAGGCCACCCGGTGCCGGCGGAGAGGCCCTGGAGTGAGGGGGAGGTGGCCCGCTTCCCTAGGCACCAACACGCACCAAGCAGAGAGCTGCGCGCCCCAAGGGCACCCTGGACTAACTGCCGCCATTATATCATCCACAAGGCCAGAAGGTGACTTGCGCCCCAGCGGGGGAGTAAAGTAGCTTATAAAGCGAAAGTGAAGGAGAGAGGGGGGCAAACAACGAACCAAAAATTATAAAAAAATCTAACAAAAATAAATAAAACCCCAAAAAGTGGAAGACAAGGCAAAAGTTTGGGCCCCCGGCGGACCAACATGGCACCCACGCAATAAGGTGAAGGGCTACAGTGCACGATCAAGATACCTGTAGAAGGCAGAGGAGGAGCCAAGAGGGGAAACTCGGGGACCAACTCATGAGGCAAGTCTAGAGGCAAATATCTGGACTTGGTACTAGCATCCCACTTTGGGGACGGCGCCCCCCACCTTTGGCCCAGCTGTCCACAAGATCGAAAGGGGACAAACACACAGGGGCACAATGCCAAATAAGAAAACTGAAGGGAAGGCCAAGCAGAGTACCATGGATACCTACACCAAGACACCTGGGCAAAAACAGACAACGTCAACAGACATGGAAATGGCTGTAGCTAATGCACCTCAACCGACAGAAGACGCAAACGAGGGCACAATCATAGAGGCAATAGCTGCCATGAAGGCATCTCTTGAAAACAAAATGGACACTGCAATAGGGGCCGTGAAGGTATCGCTAGAAAACAAACTGGGTGCAGTGATGGTGGATGTGGGCCTCCTTCGTCAGGATACAAGGAATTTGACGGAGAGGGTGGTGGCGACGGAACAACAGGTGCAGGAAAACACGGCAGGGGTCGCCACAACACGGACGCAATTAACAGAAGTATTGCAAAGAGTCAAGGCCCTGGAATGGAGAGCGGAGGATGCGGAGGGAAGAGCTAGGAGGAACAACATCTGTGTAATTGGACTTCCGGAAGGCGAAGAAGGTAACGACCCTACGGAGTACATAGAAAACATGCTCCTCTAGAAGGTAGGGGCGGGGGAGCTGTCTCAGGGCTTTGTGGTGGAGAGGGCACACAGAGCACTGACAAAAAGACCCCAACCGGGTGCCCCTCCGAGAGCGATAATTGCCAGGATCATGAACTTTAAAGACAGAGACAAAATACTGGCATTCTCAAGGGGGGGGAAGATTGTCAGACACTCTTCTAAAATCACAATGTACCCGGACTACACAGCCTTGGTCCAAAAGCAGAGAGCACAGTTCGGCCCAACGAAGGAACGACTCAGGTGTGCAGGGGTGAGATACATGCTGTTGTTCCCCGCCAAACTTAAGGTTATACACCAGGATAAAACATGCTTCTTCGATTCGACGGAGGAGGCCCACAGGTGGATGGACGCACAGGGCATCCCCCAGCTGAGGCAGAGAAACGCCAACAATAATGTAAACAGACCCTGATAAGACGAAACGGGAGAGAGAAAACGCAGCCAAGCGCAATGATACCAAATAATCGATAAACAACTAAGCCGGAAGACAAGTATGAAGGAGCGATCAACCTCACTTCAGTCAAAGTTGGCTGAGAAAGGCAACGCCCCCGCACAGTGAGAGCGATCAACAAGTTTAGATGCCAGTTTTAAGGCATCACGCTGCTGCAAGTCGGCCCCTTCCAAGGGAATACGATGAGGGAAGCGGTGGAGCCCGAGCAGGGGAAGGGTGGCTGGGCTTTTGTTCATTAGTTTTTGTTCGGGTTAAAGACATTGAGTGTGGTGAATGGACAGCATATAGCGCAGGCAACAGGGAAACGACCGCAAAGGATGAAGGGGAGATACGAGTAGAAGGTGACCAGAGTTATATGCAGCAAATGGCAAAAGATGACAATCATGGCCACACCAGATGGGGGGGCCCCGCAACAGGAACCGTAGGAGACTCCCACACAGGGAGAGTAGAGGGCAGGATACGGAGACACGGCTGTGGGACGAGGAAGCCAGACCGCATGAAGAACAATGGGGCCAGATAGCACGACAATAGTCACCTGGAACGTGCAAGGCCTTAATGCGTATGTCAAGAGACTTAGGGTCTATGCATGGCTAAACCGAATGAAGGTCAAGATAGCGATGCTCCAGGAAACACACCTAACCTCACAAAAGCAGGCCAAGGTGAATAAGAAATGGGGAGGACAAACATACAGCTCCACTTATTCGAACTATGCACGGGTAGTACTGATATGGGGTGTCCAGACATTTGGTCGACCTAAAACTGGTCGAATGACATTTGGTCGACGCAATTTGGTCAAAAACCAAATGGTCGAATTTTTTTTTTAATTATATATTTATTTTTCGGGTTTTCGTTTTTTACAAAAATGGGTTTTTAGAAAAAAAAGGGAGTTGGGTGGGACCCCCCCCGCCAACCCACCCCCAAAAAAAAAAAAAAGGCGAAAATAAAAAAAAAAAATTCGACCATTTGGTTTTCGACCAAATTGGTTCCACCATTTGTCTGGTCGACCAATTTTTTTCGACCAAATGTCTGGTAACCCTGATATGGATTGTCCCAGGGGTCCCGTTTCAAATGCTCCAGCAGGAGTCAGACCCGGAGGGAAGGCTGGTGCTGGTACATGGCATGCTGGAACATAGGGAAGTGTGCCTGATTAACACCTATACCCTGAATTGTGACGCAGCAGACTTTTTTAAAAGGTTGGTGCCCAGGCTGGCCCAGTACAGGGAGGTGACATTCATCTGGCCCGGCGACTTCAACTGCACCTTGAACCGGTTGCTGGATAGGTCGGACGACAGGCACAGGAAGCCAGTGCCCCTGGCCAAGGAACTGCACAGGACCCTCGAGGGATTACAACTGGTCGACATCTGGAGACAGGTACATGGGGAGGGGGTACACACACTACAGTGCACCACATTGGACATTTACACGGTTAGACTACATATTTACAGGCAGGGAATCATTACATGATTTTACAGAAATCACTATCAAAGCACGCACACTCTCCGATCATGCCCCAGTATTGGCAACATGGGCACACACCCACAGGAAAGCCCCGATACCAACCTGGCGGCTCCGGGCAGAGGCCCTAAGAGAGGGAGAGCTGGAGGAATACCTCCAGGAGTCTATAGAGGATTACTTTGAGCAGAATGAGGGTAGCGTGGAAAGTAGTGCTACACTATGGGACGCGTTCAAAGTGGTGATAAGGGGGGCGGCAATAGGCAGGACAGGGGGATTAACGGGGGCAGCTATGAAAGAACTCAGTGAACTTGAGAAGGTGATAGAAACGAAAGAGCGATGAGCAGGAACGGGAGGGAGTGAGCCCCGAGAGCTAGTGGAACTGAGGTCAGATTGTATGGTACTTTGGGAAAAACTGGGAAGGCTGAATTACGGGAGGTATCTACAACGTCTACACGCGGAAGGGGATAAACCCAGAAGACTTTTAGCGTGGCTTACTAGACAGGAAAACAAAAGAGACCCCATAACAGTGTTAGAAGATCACACAGGAAAAGAGATCAGAAACCAGGAACATATTAACGACCTATTTTCCCAATTCTACGAGCAACTATATGCCCCGAACCCGGAGATAGATTCAGAGGACATAGCGGATGCACTGGCAGCAATTAGATTACCAAAATTAGCAGAAGAACAGGCTCAGTCGTTGGACGCACCCATCACGGTAGAGGAAATAGAGGGCGTGATTATGGGGCTCCCCATCGGGAAAACTCCGGGTCCGGATGGAATCCCGGGGGAGTTTTATAAAACATTTAAGAGTACCATCTGCCAGAAGCTACTTGATACGTATCAAGGCACATACAAGAGCAATCGGCTGCCACCCAGCATGTCCGAATCGACGATAGTCCCGATCCTAAAACCGGGGAAGCCGCCCAAGCAATGTGCCTCCTATAGGCCAATCTCCCTTATTAATCAGGATGCTAAAATTCTGACAGGGGTGTTAGCCAACCCCCTAAAACAAGTTGTGCCCACCTTGATCCATTCGGACCAAACGGGTTACGTCCCAGGGAGGAACAAGTTGTGGAATCTTCACAGATTGCACCATGTAACAGATGAGACAAATCAGAGACAAGGCGAGAGAGCAATAGTGTCCCTGGACGCTGTCAAAGCGTTTGATTCGGTGCGTTGGGAGTGGCTGGTGAGCGTACTCGCCCACTTCGGCATTGGTGAGGGATTCCTCCGGTGGATCAAACTGCTATATAACGATCCTAGAGCAAGGGTGAAGACAGGGCGATTCATCTCAAAGGAGTGGAGGATACATAGGGGAACCAAGCAGGGATGTCCACTGTCGCCAATATTATACATCCTGGCCCTAGAGACGCTTGCGGCCTTTCTTAGAGCGGAATATGGGGACACCGGGATAGACATAGACGGGGTGCGCCATCAAATCTCGGTATACGCGGATGACATGCTGTTATTCGTAGAGAATCCAGCCGCCAATCTACCATGCCTCCTAGAGGCGATCGGGGCATATACCAGATTATCGGGCATAGCAATTAATAAAGACAAATCCCTGGTACTCACTCTGGCGGGGCTAAGGCGGGTTCCCCTGGGCAGCCTCCCGGACCTGGGCCTGACATAGGCACAGAACTCCTTCAAGTACCTTGGAATAGAAATACACCACGACACTGCTGACACCCATAGAACAAACACACTGGCGCCACTGGAAAAAACACAGAAATCAATGGTCTTCTGGGGAACACTCCCGCTGGGGATGATGAGGAGGGTGGCCCTCCTGAAAATGGTGGTGCTGCCGCGCCTGCTATATTACTTCACAAACATCCCATACGCCATTCCCAGAGCCTTCTTCAACAGATTAAATATGATAACACAGAATTTCCTATGGGGGGAGGGAGGAACAAAATTGCTATGGAGACTCTCCAGAAAGACTACAAGGACGGCGGTATCAGACTACCAGACTTTGAAAAATACTTCCTAGCAGGACAGCTGCAGCTTGCAGTCAAGTGGCTGGGAGAAGATGAAAGAATGGACACAATTGTCTTTCAGCCAGCACTAAAACGATACTATTTGAGGGAGATCTTGTGGCTTAACACACCCCAGCTCAAGACCCTGCCGAACATGCTTAAGATCGCAGTGGGGCTATGGAAAAGGGCATGGAAACTCGAGGGTATGAAAGACCCGTGCTCAACACAGATTCCTCTGGCGGGCCTCCTGGGGGGGAACACGAACATGCTAGCGATGTACCGAGTGCACTGGGAGGCCAAAGGTGTAGCACAAATTGGAGACCTGAGGAGAGGGGAGAGGTGGGCAGACTTTCAAGAAATAGTAGATGACCATGAGATACATGAAGGCCAATTCATCCTTTACAATTGCATAATACGAAATATCAAAAAAAGATGGCCAGAGTGGATAGACCCGGAGGAGGAGGAGATGACGAAGCTAGACGTATGGTATGACATTTCAGAGGGAACCCACACAACCTCCAGGTTATATGAACAATTGTTAAAAACAGTAGACCCGCAAGGATCAAACACGAGGCAACGTTGGGAGGAGGAACTTCATAGGCCATTTAGTGATCAGGAATGGGCCAGGGCACTAAGATACCCAAAAAAGGTCTCAAGGAATGCACGGTTCAGGCAGGCACAGCTATACATCACACATCGAGCATACCTCACGCCCAAGAGGATGCACAAGATGCGGACGGAAAATCAAACCAGGTGCCCACGCTGCCTGGCAGAGGACGCTGATATGCTCCACATGTTCTGGACACAAACCTTCTGGGACAGAATCAGAACCAAGATAGCACAAGGCAAACTCCAACTACAAGCAGAGCATCCAGAGAGATACCTACTAGGCCTCTTACCAAGAGGAAGCAGACATGAATCGCACCAAGCAAAAATGAAGGACTTAATATGCATATTGACTAAAAGAACAATAGCAATGTCATGGAAGTCAAGGGAGGGCCCGAACATAGATGGATGGTGGTCAGATCTCCAAAAGTGGGCACAGCCAGAGACTGCGGTGTGGATAAGAGCGGTGAAAAGAGGGGAAGGGGAAACAGTACACAAATTAACCGCATGGAACTCTTTGATGCAGGACCTATTCGACACGAGAGAAGAGGGAGACAGTGATGACCCCATGGGGACGGCAGACTAACGAGTAAGAATGAGGTAATCCGGCATAAGCTCCGTGGCTAGACACCTCTGTAAAGAACTCTGCGGTAGACCCAACAAAGGTGATGGACATGAATGGTACGGTCGCCTGAAAACCCCGAAGCTGCGGAAGTACAGCAGGCTCCGAGAAACATGCCAATGTGCCAGTGATGCTGTGTCATGTCAAATTGTATGTTTTATTTTTGTTGTCTTGTTGTTGTTCAAAACCAATAAAGAAATTTAAAAAAAAACATTGTAATGTGCTTGAACATTTCATTTGCGAAGTGAGGGCCATTGTCAGACTGCAGGACCTCTCACACGCCCCATTGTGGGAACACTTCCCGGACCAGAGGTTTTGCTGCCCTGACAGAGTCGGGATGGGAACAGGGGCCTGCCTCAATCCACTGAGAGAATGGGAAAACAAACACTATCATGTAGCAGTACCCTTGTCAAACTTGGAGCATGTCAACATAGAGATGTTGGAATGGACCAGCTGGGTGAGGTATGGCTCCTCTCACAACTCTCAATGTATGTCCTGCAGTAAACTGTTTGCAGACTAGGCAGTTGGTCATAAATTCAGCCATGTGTTCTGCCAAATTAGGACAGAACAATCTTTCTCCAATATTGGCGGCAAGCACCTCATTCCCTGTATGTGTTGGATAATGTAACTGTGTCAGTGCTGTGTGCAACAATGTTAGTGTCATAACCACCTTCCCTGTGTTGTTCTGCTGCCATGTGGCGTCTGTTGGAGATACTGTACATCCCCTTCTAGTCCATAGGTCTTTTTCCTCCCTGGGTGCAGCTCCCTTATTTGTGTTGCTGGCAATACATTGTACCCGTCCTTTAGTATCATTGTATTTGCATAGTCACAGGCATGTGACGAGGCCTCCATTTCTAGGATTTCTCTAAAATATGCAGCGCACCTTGCTTCTGTGTCTGCTGCTTCATTTCCCCTTGAGACAGGGTCCTGCCCTCATGTGTGTGCTTGGCATTTCACTATGGCTATTTGCTCAGGATAATGTATAACCTCTGTTAGCCTCCCTAATAAAAGTGCATTCTGTACTGGTGACCCATCAGCCCTCCTGAAGCCCCTGCTCATCCATCGTGACAGTCCTGAGTATACTGTGGATGTCACATACGTGGAATATGAGTACATTGTCACCGCCTTTCCTCTGCTGTGCTCCACTGCCAATATTAAGGCCACTAATTCTGCTGCCTGTGCTGAATAACGCGATGGGAATCGCTCACTGACCACTACCTCACTGGTTCCATCCTATCTTAGCCTCACCACTGCTGTTCCTGTATGTCTGGCCCCATCCGTTTGATCAACTGTCGAGGAACCGTCAATGTAAAGTGCATCTCCCCCCTCAAGTGTGTCCTCCTGTACCTTGTGGGTGTCTCTGAATTCCTGTATGTTTTCTGTGCAATCATGTGCGTAGTCACCGTCCTGTAAAATGTCGGTGAGAAAAGTGACTGGGTTAACGAGTCTGCACCTCACTACCTTAAGTGATGGGTTTGATAGTAACACCTTGTACCCTGGGGCTCTCTGTGTTGTTAATGTGCTCTTTGGTTTCTCCAATATTGCAAAGAGGGCATGCTCCACGTAAAGAGTGGTGCTTTTTGTAGTCTGGGATCCCAAACACTGGAGCTGTGCATATCCCTTTCTTCAGTTCATCGAATGCCTGCGTCATTTTGCTTGTCCATCGCATTATCTCGTGTCCCTTTTGTGCTTCTTCAGAGTACTCAGTAGGGGTCTAGTGTGAGTGTTGTAGTCAAAAACCCATGCCCTGCAGTAATTGCATAACCCCAAGAATTTGTAACGCTCACCTGATTCCCGTAGAGGCGCCGGTCTTGACTGGGCGTATACCGTATCTTCAAAGGTGATGTGTAACACACGGCTGGCTCTTTGGGCTGGACCTCTGTGCACTGTATGTCTGGCTCGAAGGGTAAGATGTCTGCAGATAGAAAATGTGGGATTAATGAACTGGGTTATTGAATGTCTCTCTCTTCTTCCCTTTCTCTTCTCCTGTAGAACCCCAAAGGTTAATGCTCTCACCTTAGGTAAGTGAACGCCATGCTCTCCATCTGCCTCGAGGCAGGGTGCTGTAACCAGTTTCTTCACTGGATAAGGGGAGCAGGCCTCTTGACTTCAGAGGACTGCTGTCCGTCGTTTACTGCACGAACGGTAAGTTTCGAGTAATTCTAATGTCTTTAAAGTCTTTAGTAATGATGTCTCTTGTTTTGCAGGGTTCCGGCGATGGCGGATGGCGGGCTGAAGTGAGTTGAAGATGGAGCCCGTGTGATGAATAGAAGCGCCTGGAAGCACGTAAGTAAGCGCTTGTTGCCTGCTTCACGATGCGCTCTAACTGTCTTTTTATTTTGCAGGTACAAGTTCGGGGCGGCTGCAGGGTGCCGGAATACCCACTGGGTTAGATGTGGAAAGGAGTAATGGCACGTGAGTATTAAAGTTCCCCAATGTCTTTAAACACACCTTGTTTTGTCTTTCGGATGCGGGATGCAGCGCCGAAGGCCTCCGGAGCGTGCGAAGAGTTGGTAAGCTTTTGTCTTTCAGATGCCGGAATGCAGTGTGAAGACCTCCGGAGCGCACGAAGAGTAGGTAAGCCTTTGTCTTTCAGATGCCGGAATGCAGCGCGAGGCGTTGGTGACAGCCGATGGACCAGGTAAGTGAAGAGCTGTCACTGAAGACCGTAATGCTAACCTGTTCTTTCTTGTCTTTATAGGTGTTGCTGAAGACTGGATTCAGAATGGTAAGCCTTTTTCCTTAGGCCCAGGATCAGATGCAGAAAACACGATGAGCGTTCTGCTGCTTAGGATGCAGAATAACGCAAAGCAAGATTCATCCATCGGGTGTGGTTTAAATAGCCTCCTGTAGTGCTTAGGTGTCTCCTTCCACAGCCACGCCTAAGAAAAGAGTTCCTGCTTTCCAGAAGAGTTCCAGTGTTCTGAATCTAGGGAGTGGCTCCTGCCCCACCCAACAGGAAAAGTAGTTCCAAACAGAAGAGGATCAGAGACTCAACTGGCAGGCAAGTAAGCAGCATGGTCTGCTGCAGGTAAGTCCACCCAAGCATTATGAGCCCGGCGCTTCCAGCGCTGGGACTGGGCATATTTATGAGCCTGGTGCCACTGGCACCAGGACTGGGTCCAAAAGGTCCCAATTGGGACTGGTTGGCACTCGGAACCTGGGTTATGGATCTGCTTCCAAGGGAGTTGGGAAAACCCTGACCTTTTGGAAGCAGAGATCATGACAGTACCCCCCCTCAAGGCCCCTCCCAAACCGGGCTTCTCCGGGGGTTTTGGCTTGTCAGGAAATGTTCGGTGAAATCTTTTGATTAGGCGAGGAGCGTGGACATATTCAGCAGGTTCCCAGGATCTCTCTTGGGGGCCGTAGCCTTTCCAGTCAATTAGGTAGAATAGTTTAGATTTGGAGATCTTGGAGTCCAGAATGCTTTTGACTTCAAACTCGAGTTCTCCATCAACTAGGATAGGTTTTGGAGATTTGGTTAGTCGGGTTTGAGGTTGCACGGGTTTTAATAGAGAGACGTGGAAGACCGGATGTATCTTCATGTGCGGGGGCAAGTCCAACTTGACCGCTACTGGGTTTACTATGGTAGTGATGGAATAGGGACCAAGGTATCTTGGGTTGAATGTGCGTGGTCCTTTTAGAGGTAGATATTTGGTGGATAACCAGACTTGATCCCCTACTTGATATTGAGGGGCTTCCTTCCGATGTTGATCTGCTCCTTTCTTGTATTGTTCTTTAGCCCTTTGAAGGTGAGAAACAGCTTCCTTAAAGGCTTGGGTGATTGTAGAATGCAGGTAGTCTACTGCTGGTGTTTCAAGATCTTGGAGGGGATCCAACTCCGAGGTTCGAGGGTGACTGCTGTACAAAAGAAAAAACCGGGTTTTCCCAGTTCCCGAATGGACAGAGTAATTGTAGGCATATTCGGCTATCCAAAGGATGTCTTTCCAAGTTTTTTCAGTTTGTTGCAGCATGCAGCGTAAATACTGTTCCAGAGTTTGATTGGTGCTCTCGGTTTGTCCGTCGGTCTGAGGGTGGTGACTGGTCGATAGTCTCACATCAATTTGAGCCGACCGACAGCAACTTCGCCAAAAATGAGAAATAAATTGACTACCTCGATCCGAAATTAGAACCGAAGGAAAACCGTGCAGTCGGACGATGTTTTCGAGAAATTCTCGGGCCAGAGTTGCTGCTGTTGGCAAGCCTTTGAGCGGAATGAAATGCGCCATCTTGGAGAATAAGTCCACGATTACTAGAATCGTATTGTATCCGGAGCATGGAGGTAGATCGTTGATGAAGTCCATAGAAAGCGTATGCCAAGGGCGAGGTGGGATGTCAATAGGGCGTAAGAGGCCTGCTGGACTTTCCTTTAGACTCTTGTTTTGGGCGCATACTCCACAGGACATTATAAAGTCTCTGATATCTTTTTTCCAAGACGGCCACAAGAAGTAGCGCTTGATCTTTTCTGAGGTCTTGGCTATACCGGGATGTCCTTCCATTAAAGAATCGTGATAACAAGAGATTACTTTTTTCTGTAAATCTGTGCTGGGTAGGTATAATCGTTCTTGGAAATACAATAAGTTGTCCTTTACTGCAAAGTCCTTTCCCTGCAGATGCCAATTCTGTATGTCTGCTGGAGTTACAAGTTGCCTGGCTTTATCCTTAACTTCCTCTATGGATTCTGTGGCGATTACACCCAGAATTCTTTGTTCGGGAATGATTGGTACAGGTTTAGGGTTGATCAAATGTTCTTCCACTCCCATCCGAGAAAGGGCATCAGCTTTACCGTTTTTTTGTACCAGGTCGATAGGTAATTATGAAGTCAAACTCGGCAAAGAATAATGCCCAACGGAGTTGTCTAGAGGATTGGGCTTTTGCGGTTTTCAAATATTGCAGGTTTCGGTGATCCGTAATCACAGTAACGGTGTGTCGGGCCCCCAGCAGATAATGCCGCCAAGCCTTAAAGGCAGACTTGATAGCCAGAGGTTCCTTGTCAGTAATCGTGTAATTGATTTCAGGAGGCGAGAGTTTGCGGGACCAAAATGCCACGGGATGCAACTGATTGGTTACCGGGTCCTTTTGTGATAGAACTGCCCCCATGGCAAGGCTTGAAGCATCAGTTTCCACGATGTAGGGGAGTTCGGGGCGAGGGTGTTTTAAGATTGGTGCAGAGATAAATTTAGTCTTCAAATCCTGGAAAGCTTGTTCCGCCTCGGTAGACCATTCAAAACGTTTGTTTTTCTTTAACAAGGCAGTGATGGGCTGGACTATTCGAGAGAATTCGGGGATAAACCTGCGGTAAAAGTTAGCGAAGCCTAACATGCTTTGCACACCTTTTACGGAGGATGGTGATGGCCATTTGAGAACTGCATCGACCTTCTTTGAATCCATACGCACTCCGCCAGGTGATAATATGAATCCCAAGAATTCAACTTCAGTCACGTTGAAAACACATTTTTCCAACTTAGCGAAAAGTTTGTGTTGACGCAATCTTTCGAGGACCATTTTCACGTGTTTCCGATGTTCAGATTCCGATGAAGAATAAACGAGGATGTCGTCAATGTAAACAACAACACACACATCTATGAGCTCTCTGAGGACATCGTTCATAAAATATTGAAAGGCGGCCGGGGCATTACAAAGTCCGAAGGGCATGACCTGATATTCAAATAGCCCATACTTGGTGCGGAAGGCCGTCTTCCATTCATCGCCCTCTTTTACTCGTACCAAGTGGTAAGCTCCTCTAAGATCCAGCTTTGTATATATGCATGCTTTTCTGACTTGGTCCAGGAGTTCAGGAATCAAAGGTAACGGATATCTATTCTTAACGGTGATCTGGTTCAGGGAGCAATAATCTATACAAGTTCTAAGGTCTCCTTCCTTTTTTGGAACGAAGAACAAAGCTGAAGAAGCAGGGGACTTGGAAGGACGAATAAACCCATTTGCCAGGTATTGATCCAGGTATTGTCGAAGGTGAAGGTTCTCAGGCTCGGTGAGGGCATAAATTCTACTACAAGGAGGAGTAGATCCAGGTATCAGGTCGATCTGGCAGTCATAAGGCCTATGAGTAGGTAGAGAGTTAGCCTGATCCTTCCGGAGAACATCTTGGTATTCTAGGTATTCGGGAGGTAACTGGGGAGTCTCTGAAGAAATTGCTGCCAGTGCAACACCAGGTGGAGGGTGACAAGTAGAGACACATTCTGGAAACTGGACCGTTCTTGCTCGCCAATCGATCAGAGGATTGTGTTTCTCTAACCAAGGTATTCCTAGAATAATCTGAAACTGAGGGGCCTTGATCACTTCGAACACGATCTTCTCATGGTGTCCATCTTGACTTACTAGCGTCACTTCTTGAGTGGTATGCGTTACTGGCCCGGAGGCTATCTCCGTACCATCCACCGTAGTAATGACGTCCTTTACAGCCTTGGGACAAAGAGTTAGATTCATCCTCAAAACCATTTCATGATCCACATAATTGCCGATGGCACCGCTGTCGACGTAAGCTTCAATTGCATGTAATCGATCCGGATTATCAGGGCTAATGAGGACCATAGGTATCACGAAATGCGAGGTCACGGAACTGGTTTTCACGCTCGGCAAGAGGACCTCTATTCTTGTCGGGCGAGGTCGTTTTCCTGCTCAGAGTTTGTAACTTTGGTAACTGCAGCTCCTACTGCCTTCTTGGCAGGTTTCACCGGACAGTCTCGAAGAAAGTGCCCTGAGTTTCCGCAATAGAGGCATAATTACAACTGTTTTCTCCTTTCCCGCTCCTTTTGTGTTAGAGGACCTTTCAGACCCCCTTTTTGCATGGGTTCCCCGGAGTCTACTCCTTTGGAAGGAGTTGGCGGTTTGGAAAATACTCGAGCATCAAACTTGGAACGATCGGCCTTCCTGTTCTGCAGTCTGTGATCTATTTGAATGACTAAGTCTATATAGTCTGAACAATCTTGTGGGGGATTCACTACTTGGGCTAACACATCTTTGAGCTCTCCGCGTAGACCTCTATAAAACAGCGTAATCCTTTTGTCCTCAGGCCAGTGAGTTTCCACTATCAGTCTGTTGAAAGACGCAATATAAGCCAAAAGGTCTTGATTACCTTGTCGCAACGAAAGAAGCTCATTGTCCAAGGCCTGCCCCTGTGAATGTCTTGCGAACAGTTTTTCCATACTGAGCTGAAAAGCTTGAAAATCACGGAGGACCGGATCATCTTGATTTACTAGAGGGATCGACCAGTCTGCCGCATTGCCACTAAGGTACGAAAGCACGAAAGCTACTTTAGCTTGATCAGTTGGAAAGGCTGCTGGCCGGCATAAGAAATGCAACCGGCACTGATTGATAAATACTGCAAACCTCTTTGGGTCACCAGAAAATCGTTCGGGCGGAGCCAGAGGTACATTCCCAGGTAGATTGATCTGCACTGGATTCATAGAGGATGTAGAAGGAAGATTTCCCCCAGATGCGGGTAACGGGGTCTGTCCGGCTTGTGACTGTAGCAATTGTCTAGCGAGATCATCTGTTCGCTCCTTGGAAATAATCAGTTCCCTTCTTAGAGCGTTCGTTTCCTGACGGGCTGCATGCACTTCTGCCCTTAGTTCCCCAAGTAACTGGGCTAGCTGGTCGGTATCTGAGGTTTCCAAAGTGCCTGGACGGGAGTTTTGTGGAAGGCTTTGCGTTCTGTAACGCTCACCTGATTCCCGTAGAGGCGCCGGTCTTGACTGGGCGTATACCGTATCTTCAAAGGTGATGTGTAACACACGGCTGGCTCTTTGGGCTGGACCTCTGTGCACTGTATGTCTGGCTCGAAGGGTAAGATGTCTGCAGATAGAAAATGTGGGATTAATGAACTGGGTTATTGAATGTCTCTCTCTTCTTCCCTTTCTCTTCTCCTGTAGAACCCCAAAGGTTAACGCTCTCACCTTAGGTAAGTGAACGCCATGCTCTCCATCTGCCTCGAGGCAGGGTGCTGTAACCAGTTTCTTCACTGGATAAGGGGAGCAGGCCTCTTGACTTCAGAGGACTGCTGTCCGCAGTTTACTGCACGAACGGTAAGTTTCGAGTAATTCTAATGTCTTTAAAGTCTTTAGTAATGATGTCTCTTGTTTTGCAGGGTTCCGGCGATGGCGGATGGCGGGCTGAAGTGAGTTGAAGATGGAGCCCGTGTGATGAATAGAAGCGCCTGGAAGCACGTAAGTAAGCGCTTGTTGCCTGCTTCACGATGCGCTCTAACTGTCTTTTTATTTTGCAGGTACAAGTTCGGGGCGGCTGCAGGGTGCCGGAATACCCACTGGGTTAGATGTGGAAAGGAGTAATGGCACGTGAGTATTAAAGTTCCCCAATGTCTTTAAACGCACCTTGTTTTGTCTTTCAGATGCGGGATGCAGCGCCGAAGGCCTCCGGAGCGTGCGAAGAGTTGGTAAGCTTTTGTCTTTCAGATGCCGGAATGCAGTGTGAAGACCTCCGGAGCTCACGAAGAGTAGGTAAGCCTTTGTCTTTCAGATGCCGGAATGCAGCGCGAGGCGTTGGTGACAGCCGATGGACCAGGTAAGTGAAGAGCTGTCACTGAAGATCGTAATGCTAACCTGTTCTTTCTTGTCTTTATAGGTGTTGCTGAAGACTGGATTCAGAATGGTAAGCCTTTTTACTTAGGCCCAGGATCAGATGCAGAAGACACGATGAGCGTTCTGCTGCTGAGGATGCAGAATAACGCAAAGCAAGATTCATCCATCGGGTGTGGTTTAAATAGCCTCCTGTAGTGCTTAGGTGTCTCCTTCCACAGCCACGCCTAAGAAAAGAGTTCCTGCTTTCCAGAAGAGTTCCAGTGTTCTGAATCTAGGGAGTGGCTCCTGCCCCACCCAACAGGAAAAGTAGTTCCAAACAGAAGAGGATCAGAGACTCAACTGGCAGGCAAGTAAGCAGCATGGTCTGCTGCAGGTAAGTCCACCCAAGCATTATGAGCCCGGCACTTCCAGCGCTGGGACTGGGCATATTTATGAGCCTGGTGCCACTGGCGCCAGGACTGGGTCCAAAAGGTCCCAATTGGGACTGGTTGGCACTCGGAACCTGGGTTATGGATCTGCTTCCAAGGGAGTTGGGAAAACCCTGACCTTTTGGAAGCAGAGATCATGACAGTATTGCTGCATCTCTCTCTCACTGTTGTGGGTTTTGCTGTCCAGCGTATTGCCTCTGCACTTCTTTCTGACAGTACTGTAGTTTGGCTTTGTCCACCTTGTATCCCTTGTCAGCTAACACTGTCAGCATGTGCACTGAGTCATCTCTACCCTGTTCTTCTGTCGTGCTGCAAATCTAAATGTCGTCTACGTACTGTATCACAGCGCTCTCCAACTGTACATTGCCTAGGTCCATCTGCAGGACCCTATTGAATATGGAGGGTGACTCACAGTACCCTTGAGGAAGTCTTGTATGTTTCCACTTCTTGTTTCTATACATAAAGGAAGTCAAATATTGTGAGTCTGGGTGTAGTGGTATAGCGAAGAATGCATTCTTCAAGTCTATGACCGTGAAACAAGCAGCTTCTGCTGGAATGCTGCACAAAATTGTTGCGGGATTCGGAACCAAAGGATATTCTGCTTCTACAATATGAATAAGAGGACGCAAGTCCTGTATGAAATGCAATGACCCCCCCTTTTGCTTTCTTGACTGGGTACACAGCAGTGTTGCATGGTGATTCTGATGGTACTAGGATGCCCCGCTCCACTAGTACTGCAATTATCTTGTAAATGCCCTTGTCTGCCTCCCTTGAAAGTGGGTACTGTTTGACTCTGGGTAAAATTGCTCCTGGCCTCCAGCTTTATCTTCACCCCTCCCACACTCTTCAAAAGCCCCACATCATAGGGACTAGTGGTCCTTAGGATGCCTGGCACCTTGGCCAAATCCTCCTTGCAGAAGGATGGTGGTGCATTCAGCGCCATTACCATCCTCTGTGGTACCTCTCTTTAATGTATCTTGATCCAATATGTCACACTCATTTCAAACACCATCTCATGGTCTGATCTGTTGTCTCTGAATAGCTCTTAGTCTGTCACTGTGGTCAATCTGTACCCTTCAGCTACAGTGATCACTGCTCGCATGGGCGCCCTGTGTCATATGTCCCATGCACTGCTATCCACTTGTCTCCCACAATCACTGCCTCGATCTCCAGTGGCACTATTATCCCCTCTGCCTCATCCAATGGTATCTCTGGTCTGAACAAATACTCATTTGGGATGCACTACGTCTTCCCTTGAATCCCTGGGAGCCATGCAATTGTAATCTCAGTGCTGTATTGGAACTGCTTCTCATCCACTGGTATCCCCTCTGTACCTTCCATCCACAATAGGCTTGAATGATTTCCCTTATGTTGAGAAAGTGTATCCCTGGTGTGGAGCACACTATTCCCTTGTCTGTGAATGAAATCGTCAGGTTAAGTCTGCTCATAATGTCTCTCCCTAGTATGTTTACAGATATCCGTCGAGAGTAAAGTAAAGGCAAAGATAAATCGTGTTCCCCTATAGAAAGTGATATTTTCTGTAAAAGGAACCACTTCCGTAGCTCCAGAGAATCCTTGAGTATTCATGACATCGCCTGACTACATATATCTTCCCTCTCAGATGCAGGACCTAGTCGCCCCTGTGTCTACAAGAAAGGAAAAAGTCTTGTCACATATTGACACCCCTATGCGTGGTTCCTCCGCAGGTTGGGTGAGATCGACAGGATAGAACCCATCAAGTCTGTCTGTGGGCTGTCCTAGTGAAGATAGAAGGACATCCCATTTCCACAGAATGGATTGTTCCTCACCATTGTGACCCCTCCCAGGCTTCTAATGGGGGTTGTTGCTATGTAGTCTATGCGTGCCACTGTCCCGTCACTTGGCTGTATGCTGTTCTCCATCTGTGGTACCTGCTGTGTGTTACCTCGAGTCTGGGGTGATTGCAAATACTGTGGTAAGGGTGCTTGCATCTGTGGTATCTATGCCATGGCCTGGTGTGCGCTCAGTGTCTGTCCTTGCTGTTGCTGTGCTTGGTCCCATGTGTAATATTCATCCTGTTCTACTTGATATGCTGGCTGGTATTGCATTCCCCCATTCTGTTGCATCCCCGTTTCTGCACACTCTCAAAATGTACCCCATCGGCACGCACAACCAGCACTGTGGTGGCTCCCTCCCCTGCCCTTGGAAACCCCCTGCATAATCCCCTGGGCCCTGCTGCATCTGTTGCCCAAATCCCCGAAACCCTCCTGGGACACCCCCTTGGTTGTGATGTATTTGTGTCCCATACATGCGTCCCCTGGGTGGCTCCCCTCTTCCTCGAAACCTGTGCTGAATTTTCCCCGCCCCAGGAATCCCCACCCTTGGGCAGCAGTGGATACTGCAGCATCCCATTTGTGCCTACGCTCGTCAGTACCGGCCCTTCTAATGCATACTTTGATCATTTCTTTTGCACTAGCTTCACTTCCTCTTGCTTCCTTTCCTCGTTCTTCTTCCTTATTTTCTCTTGTAATAGCCTACAATGATGTACTATCATGAGCTGTATTTCTGGCCAAGCTTTCGCCTCCATACCTACTAATTTCTTGAGCAGCTTATGCACCGGCTCTGGCAGCCCCAGGCACAATATGTGGTAAAATAAAGCTACCGTTTTGTCCCACGGTTCTTGCGTTTCAAGGTGCAAAAGCTCTTGGATCGCCTGAATATAGCGGAAGGGATCTTCGTCCTCCCCCATCTTGCAGGCCATAATTGCACTAATCAAGGTGAACACGCTTTGCTTGTTATTGATAGTTCAGCAAATTGAATTCTAATCGGGTGTGGAGTAATTTGAGGCACAGTCAGTTTTGTGTTTGATTTTAATATATATGCTTTTGTTTTTTCTCCTTGTTTATTTTTTCATTTTTCTTGACTATTTTGGGTTGATGCTCTTATAGATACTGAGATCTACAATCAAGTTTGAAGTACCACATCGATGCAATCACGGGTTTCACTGGTGTAATTACAAATTGTATGCCAATATTAATATCATTGTTTTTCCAATGGTAGATGGTAACTCATTAGTGCGCCCTGATGAAGGTGACCATCAGGTCTTGTTTGAACTAGATACAGTGTGTCGTCGAAACGATAATTTTGAAGACACTTTGGTATTCTATACATGTGTAGGCACTTAGCACTTTTTTGACAGCACCTTCAGACTGATTAACATATACTGCTCATGAAATACAGATGGATTTCAACTCCATCTATCAGTAATTGTTAGGTTGCTTTTATCTTATTCTCTGATAGTTTGGGATATTTTGTCTATGATGATTATACATTTAAATGTATTTTAGGATGTTACTGTGTGAATGTAATACATATGTGTATGCTATTATGATGTTCTTGATAAATATTACAATATGATGTTATAATTTGGTTATCTGACTGAGCCTCTTCCCTCTCCACACTCTGAATCAATTGGGATTTGAATAATTTTTGTATTTATTTGTATGACCTTTGCTTTGTTCTCCTTTATATATTGCTCCCCTGGTCCACGGATTAGGGGATACCCATCACTTTTGCTCTTCCATAATTGTACTAATGTCTGACGTGTCTGGGTATTGTGTCATTAAAGCTTGCCATACGGCAGCTCTGAAATTTGCAAACGGCGAACCATCGTGTGCTGTGTCTTGGATGGTCACTCCTGGGTACCACACCCTTTTCCATACGTCATGGGCGGCCTGTCTGAGGATTCCCACTAGTAGTCCCTTTACGTCCCCCACTGCTAATCTCTGTCCTGCTGTCCTTCTTTCCATTTCATATATCCATTTCCCTGCACCCGCGGTTAACTAAGGTAACCTACATCTCACAAGTTTTCCTTGTCAATATGTTTCCATGGTATATATTGAGGTCGCGCCCCCTTTTCCAGTAGGGGCAGTTGTGTGAACCCTACCTCCCCACCCACTCCTCTAGTCAGTCTGATCAGCCTTTCGGCATCTCTAACGTCAGTGTATTCTTCTATTAGTTCTCCTCTAGGAAGTCGCGCGCGGTTGTCAGACCCCCCCATGATCCTAGTGTTAGAACATGCTATAGCCGTCTCCCCCTTCTACCGCCCTGGAAGATCCCTAAGTCTCTCAACGTACGGGAGTACACTGTCAGAGTCATGTGATGCTGCTCTGGTCCATGGTGTCTGACCGTCCGGGTCGACTTTTGCCATCCCCGTATTTCTGCCCCTTTCCCATGTCACATTCCCTTCCGCGCTGTCCCCCGGGGAACCTATACGTCGGTCGCCCTTATTTCCCATCTCCACTTTCACCTGCGTCATCTTCTGATTCTGTTTCCATATTGCTGGAAAAATAATCCACAAAGCTTAGTCTACTAGAGATTGCGTCCTCCCCAGGCAGTGAGTCAAATCTATACCACCTCTTTCCCCATAAGTTCCTATGCCCGTCCCGTCCGATACTGTAGTAGTCCTGCTTGGCAAGGTGGTGCTGTCTGGCTCTGCGCGCCTGCCTCCTCCCCCCATGGTCATGCTGTCTCCTGTGCCCAGTGCCCATCATGCTCTTATGTCTTTGATCGCGTGGTCCTCCTCCTCCTTGCATGCTCTTGTGCTAGTGGCTCTACCTGCCACTTCCTCCGTTCCCCCTCTATTAACATTTGTTTTTCCTTCTCATCTGCTTCCTTTCTTTTCATGATCTCTTCTTTCTCCTTCCTCCTCCTTTCTCTCTGCTCCTGCTTTCTCTTCGACCCTCTTCCTCTCTCTGCGCACATCGCTAATCTCTCTTCTTTCTCCCTCCTGTCCATTCCCTCCATTATCTCGGCCCAGTCCTTTGCTTTACTGGTCTCCTTAAGGTCCTCTATTTCCTTGGTTACCCCGGCTGCTTCCCCGTTGTCTTCCCTTCTAGCTTTAGGAGATTCTGTCCCCCTACCCACTCGTTTGTGGCTATGCTTTCTAGCCCCAACTTCTTGCCCTTCCGCACCTCACTGCTCGCTCCCCTCTTGCTGATCGGATGCCCCGTTCCTTTCTGTCCCTGTTCTTTGGTATATGGTGGTGGTTTACATATTGGGTTTGAATATCCATCTGCTGTTTTTAGCTCCCATAGTGGGTACATCCCCTGCTCATCGTATGTGTCTTCAGAGTTTTCACTTGCAGGAGAGGGTGGGGGAGTGGAGGGTGGGGACACGGGCCCCTGTGCCTCCTGCTGGCTCAGTATCCACCGACAGCTCACTGCGTCGCCCTCCTGAAACATCCTGCACAAATCAAATATTGCGATGTGGCTTGCTAGCTTCTTCCCCTTAACGGTGCCCTGCAAGTGTCTCAGTAGTGATTGCTGCACTACCTTGGAGAAACTTCCACATTGTGGCCATGGTTTGGTTAATTTACCCTTGGTGCTTTTAGTCCATTCTACACTATATTTACAAATTGTATCCTTATAAGGTGAGAGGGTCTTACACAGGTGCTTTAGGGGCGTGTCACCCCTGCACTTCCCTCGATACATTGAACCTCGAATCAAGGGTTTTGATATTCTGCTGTTAGGAGAAAAACACAATATAATGGCAAATTCAATTTACTTCGAGCCTCTCTGGCTCAGCAACAACCTGTCAGGCATGTCCCGCTCACCATCCTCACACAAATCTCTGCCTCCTCAGGCATGCCCCCAACTCTTGCGCGTGCATCTTACGCGCACCACTACTGGAAAACCTTGTCTGTCAATCTCAAGCTTCCCAACACTGATTCGTCACTGCCAGAAAGTTCCCTAAGTCATATGCACAAACCTACGGGTGATGTCACCAATTCACTAAACAAGGTAGGGCTACAACTCATTTAAAGTGCGTGCAATGCCAAAACCCTGTTGCCCCAGAAAAATGTACACAACCCCAACACAAATCCCACAGCTGTCTTCCTGCCTCCTTGCAGAGTATATCAATATTTTCTTGTGTTCGATCTATACCTGCAGTGTCGCCTTGCAAATAAATGCCTCCTTGAGATTTAACCAGACGAATCACCTTCCGCAATCTAGGCCAGCTCCCATCTATGACCCGAGCTAAAACGCCCAACCCACAGGAAATCCACTATTTACATAACTTCTGTCATCCCTGTCATCCCTGTCCTCAAGTCAATAGTCTAGGTTGTTCACCAGAACCTTTTACCTTGAAACCGAATGTGACCTAACCACACAAAATGACATCTACCTCCGCTCCTGTCCCTACTAACCTCAACAATGCTAGAATGCTAGAGAATACTAAAAATACTCTTGAATATTCCTCAATATTCAATACCACCCTCACACCTCCAGTTGCCTTGTGGGTGGATCAATACTTACACTCTGCGGTCTGCTGACGCTGCTTGGCTGCTGCATCCCCCAAAGCTGCCGCTTCGCTTTTCTGGTCTACTGGACTACTCGCGGACCGTGGACAGGATATTCCCCAGGCTGGCTCCTGACGGCCTTTGCACAGGGTACACTTTCTCCATTGTCTTGAAACCCCGGAGGCATCACGCAGCCTCAGGCTCTGCGGCGGGAGAGTCGGTTTCATGCCATGCTAACGTAGACAAACCATCGACTCTGCTACCAACGTGTTGGGATGGTTCCCAGGTATACCAGAGGCTGTCTGCCAAGGGCCCAACATCTTTCCCCAGAATAAACAGAGGACTCAGCCAATGGCAAGTCAGAACTGCAGTTTATTGCAAAAACCAACAGAGATCATATAAGACAATCAAGATTCTTCAGTACATCTCAACTTTTGTTGTGACTTTGCATCATCACCTGGGCTCTTTTTCAAAAACCTATCCCCGGTGCAGATTGGCTGCTGAGAGTGGAACCCTTATGGATGTACCCTATAGAGGTTATTCTACTAGCCCTTGCATGTCAGGTGGCTGGACTGTCCCCTCCTCAAGAAACTATCTTACATTGTTGCAGAGTAGTCAGCTTACCATTGGTTCATGCCCCTTGCCATCCACCCCTATGTCATGATTGGCTAGAGCTGATCTCCCCAGGCCTGGGACTCGATTCGGTTTTCAGCTCTCTGTGCATCACTTCAAGGTGATGTGAAATGACTTTGTGTCTGAATTGTAACTGGTAGTATACCACCATTGCCCATGAGAGTGCGCTCAGTTTCACTTGTCGTCTGGGCAGCTGGGATCGGCTTGCTTTCCCACCATGGGTGAATGCCCATTGTCTGGTTCGGCTGCATCACGTGCTTGTAGACCACAAAATCAAGCTGTTCGATCTGCATTTATGAGGATTTATTCCCTTTTTCTACAGCTCGTCCCTTGTCGTCCAAAGTTTGGAATGCGACTCGTTTATATCTCTGACCTTGGCTGTGAGCCTGCTTTGCGCTCCTTGTAGCCTGATCCTGCTACTTCTGTCTTCGTTCTGTGGCTTGAGGCCTTCTGTAATTTTCCTTAGACATATAATGCGATTTCTACATGTCCATGTTATACTAAATAACCTATAAGTTATTCACACATGGCTCTATCAGGCTCTGTATATACTCCTGTAGTCCCATAGGATTTATTGCTATAAGCATCTGCAAGCTTGCTCAGGATTTCTTGTTGCCTTGCATTTCTGCATTTGGTTAGTCAGAAAAATAATAAAAGCTTTAACAGTATGTATATGTATCTGTCTTATGGCTATAGAACTGTGTAAGCATGTTCTTAATGTATGCAAATGTGTTTGTGTAATGCGGTGCAGAACTGCGAGTGTGCTTCATGACTAACGCTGCTATGTCGTGGTGTCACTAATGACGTCAGCACGATGGTTGCTTAGTGCAAGACTCTCATCTAGACTGGCCTGGTCCAGTACATACCACGCTGAGGCAACTGAGGCATCCCTAAGGGGTGCCCTCTTCACCACTGCATTCTGAGCACATCACTCTTAGCATGACTGGCCTTGACCAGTCCAGTGCTCTTCACGCTCTTACACCATGTTACTATATAGATCGGTGTATTAGGCTCTGCATCCGCAGGACAGGCTTGCCACCCTGATTACGCTTCCATTTGTTACACGTACACCACGTCCTATCTCCACGCGTCACAGGCTTGGCACCCGCTTGCTGGCTTGCCAGTCTGTCATTGGCCTCTAAGGCCGCTTTTGAGGGATGACCCTCTATACAGTAGGAACTGTCCACCTTTGTTTCCTGCCACACCTCATATAGGCCTCCTTCACCCATGGAGCCCAGCCAGCTGGTTGTAACAACGGCTCCCATGGTCACGAAATGCTAACACCAGAGCACATGCGCGTCATCTGTGGCACTTACTGCCACACCTGCTCAGCATGCCTTGTCAACAAAACAGGCGGCCTTTCCAGTTCACTGCCCCCACAACCCCTAAATTCCTTTTAATCGACTCCCCGTTGATACGCGAATCAATACATTACGCTTCAGTGTGGTTACCATGGCAATATTATGCCATCTCCAGCGTGCATGCATCATGTCGCACAGCTACTTATCCCCTACGCATGCGCACTCCGGATATGAATACATCTCCTTCTCCCTCCGATGCGATACAAGCAAAGACGCCACTGCAGCGCCTGCAGGTGCTGACTACTACTAGAGAGGCATGTTTAGCCCTTACATTCAATAGGCACCCACAACCACTCCTTCTCCGGGTGCCACTCCTGACATGGGCTCTGTCTGTTATATTCCCTGTCCACAGGCAAAGAGCTTTCGGAATCCATTTTCTGAACTTACTCTACATGGGATTTAAGAACCATGCACACAGTTCCCTGATGGCAAGGTAACTACTCTGTCTGCTTGCCGCAACCAGCCTGTGTATCCACATACACCCAGGCCACATCTGCTCCTAACCCTCTGTTTCCACCGGGCACTTCTCCTTAAGCTGCTCCAGTTTGCCTGAACCGCCATTTTTGAGAGAGGAGCCTGTTCCAGACATGAACAACAACACTTGTCTTCCACTTTCACAAGAAATTCCTTTGAGCCTAACTAACTACAGCTCAGTCTAAGGTCAGTCCTTTAGATACAGGGCCAGATGCCTCTCGCTTGCTTTTATCCTTATCTAAGGTTTTTCAACCTCTTTTAATCCTACCTAGGCACGCTCCATTTACATGCCTAACACTGTGTATGTATATGTTTCCACCCCCATGGAGACCTACTAACACTTGGCCCTAGAAGAAGGCTTATACCCAACCAAGCCGAAACGTCAGTGGTTACCGCGCCCCCCGCTGGGGCCACCTTCAACATGGACCACATGAACTATTTATACTAACACCTAGACATCTCTGTGTCTTTTTTGACTGCATGTACTACATACAGATTTGTTCTCACATACTGTCTTAGCACTTTTTCCTTTCTTCTTTACAAAAAAATAAATAAATTTACATCTATAGCCAAATAAAACAGGAGGATGTAGCAAATCTTTGTGTATGGATGGATTTCTCCGAGTGATACAAACTTTAATTATGTTCCACTGGGTTCTCTTTGAAGGTTTGAATAATTGTTGCAAGAATTGACTGCAATTACATTTTAGAGGTCAGGACAAACCCCTTGTGTACACTGTTTCTCCAGCCCATTTAGTCCTGCCCGGCACTGTCCCTCCTGTTACCTAGTGCTCAATCGAGACTGTCCATTAGGGTATTCACATTCACGATCTCTGTTGTGTCCCCTGTCCCTGAGAGGATATGTACTGGGTTCAGTCTGAATGCCTGGCTGAGGAGCCAGACCTTTCTGTGTATGTGTCAGCCATTGGTGCACTTGGGATTCATCTGAAATAAGATGGGTGGCTGCGAGCGTTTTGCTCTTCGTCCCATCATGTACCTGGGGGTGAAGAGGGCCATTCCTGGGACCCCCTCTACAAAAGCCAGTCACTCCAGAAACAAAGAGACACATAGCGCTGGCCACAGCTCAGGAGCTTCTATTTAAAAAAATAAGTTTTTCTTTTTTAGGGGTAGCAAGGGAGACCATAGGGGTAGCAAAGGATACTGCGACCCCCAAACAACATCCATGCGGGGGAGCTAAGCCACAAAGTAGCACATTTGTGAAAACAAAACCAAACACACAGGTTGGTAGCTCTGTCCCAGCAGCTGCTTTACATCTTAACCACCCTGCCCATAATGGTAAACAAACATCTGTCATGAAGTCTCATTTTGGGTGACACTCTCTGTTAGGACAGTTTTTCTGGCTTAGTAAAACCATACAACTGAGACAGTACAAAACTCCACTCTTAGTATAAGGATGTGCCACCTAGGTATTTGGTAGTGTAGACAGAGCAGACAGACTTATCGTAGGAGGGAGAGAGGGCTGTAGGAAGGTACAAAGAACCTGCAGCATACAAATGGTTCAACAGAAACGCTAAAACAACCCAGAAGTATTATAAAAAATAAAGGTTTATCATAAATACAATTAGGACAAGGTAAATCCTGGGGTAAGTACTTTGTCGGAGAGTCATAAACACAATATAAAAACACAACACAATGCTTAAGGTACACAGGCCAAAGCATAGACCTTGTTCAGAATAACTAACAGTAGTTTCTAGGCAAGTCAGACCTAATCATACATATTTAGAATAGAACAGACCTATTCAGGGGGAATAAAACCACAAGTTACTTTTAGATTACTTTCAATAATGCAAGGGTAGTAGACCCAGTTAGTCATGCAGTGACCCTCAGCTATGAGATCACTTAGTAAACCAACCCTGTTAACAGGATACTTCTCTGAATAGTGAAACACAAATTCATGGAACAGTTTAAACCTAGAACTACATTTAGGATAACCCTCAGTTACACTAGGTGAGTAAAACCCAATGTTGTAATCAACTATTACAGTTTTTTTTTCAGATCAGTGGAACCCAGATTAAGGTAAGCAATAACTCTTTACACTAGTTTAGTATTGCACTAGGCAGACCAAGGTCAGCTAAACCCACAGTACACTTATTCAGAATGGCACACAGCTATTCAAGGTAGGTAAAACCCAAGGCAGTCTTATTCTAGACAGGCTAAACAGCAGGTCAGGGGAAGCAAAACCCAGTTGGTAAACTTATATATTTATATCCTAACAGAAATAGTAAAGTGAAGCCAACAGCATTACCTTTGGGAAGAGGAGCAACCAATTCACAGGCAAGTAAAATTAACCCTACGTATACTTTAAGAATGGCAGAACACATTCACAGGAAATTAAGAACTTTTGTAACTGCTCATCTCTCAGAGTGACAGTTCCCATACCAACTCTTTTACAAGTAAGTCTCTTTTAAACACTTGTTATCTTTTCTAGGCTAAAGGCCCAAACAATTGCAAGTCCTTCCCTATTCTTGGCACATGAGCGTTATCAGTGGCAGGAGTGGGGTCACTAGTCTCGAGTGGCCAACATACAGGTCAGGATAGGTGCAGAGGCCTCCCAATCACATGAATCGCCCCCCACAGCTTCACAGGAATCACAAAAGGCTTAAGGTAATTAATACCTCAGCCAACACAGTACCTCAACACAGAAGAGGAGTTTGCAGCTGGACGTCTTCAGGATCTGCAGCCAAAAACCCAGTTGATGAATTCCTTGTCGGGTTGACTGAAGACAGAACACTGGAAGGGAATTTGCAGCAGGGATCAACGGGGAAGACTCCAGGCAAGGGTTTCTTCACTACACCCTTTTCAGGAGCCAGGAGAAGACTGAATATTGCTGGTCGGATTCTCATCACTAATCTAGTCCAGCACTTTGGTGAGGGGACTTCAAGGATTCAAATCAAGTCTCTGGAGGTCCAGCAGGATGCCACCAAAGTTTCAGCGTGATTTGGACTTCGGAAGACTGTGCACTGCATAATGGCTCGAGGTCCCAGGTTATTGGGGTCGCAGCACGCCAAGGGATGGCTCAAGATGCAGGTCGTCTTGAGTCTACTCAATCTCACCAGGCTCTGGGTCCTTTTTGGTATCCCCAGGTCGATTGGAAAGAAGGGTTACAGCAGACTCCAGTTCCACAGCAGGCTATCCGGTCGCTGGAAATCGCTATATCCTCTTTTCTTCATATTCCTCTTCGGTTTCAGCTCCAGTGGTCGACTTGTCAGCAGCTTGCAGGTTCAGAGTTTTTATCAGGAACTACAGCACAACTTCTGCAATCTACTACTGCATTTAACTGAAAAAGGTGGTCTGTCTGTCTGTCCAATCAGGACAGCCAGCCCCCACACTCGGAGTTGCTTCATATCAGGCAAGGTGAAAGACAAGGGGCTGCAGAGTTTAGTCCTCCTACCTCGGTTTCTGCCTTCTCAGACACTCTGGAGCCTGGGCAGGGAATCCCAAGGATTCCCACCGAAGACAAAACTTCCACCCAGGTCGTTCCTGCCTAGAATGGCAGGGGAGGACCTCAGAAACAGCAAGCACACAAGAAATGGCGAAATAATAAGGAGCCCACCATTTCAGCATTACTGAGGCTGAATTAACAAAAAGTCATAAACATAGTCACACTGCCACCAGTCATTCATGTTAACCCGCAATTGTAACAAAAATGTTACCAGGTAAGAAAGGGGATACATTGTATTCCCCCAGCACTCCACCTACGGTGGGGTGTGCTGGAAAACTCGTACAAAATGTAAAGGGGATGGAAATCCCTCTTTACTACTTGGGAACAGTAGTTCACCCATGTATAGGAAGGATAAATTAATACGGTAGCCCAACAGGTCCACCCAGCCTAAGCCTTAGAGTTATAGGAAACTATAACTCCAACATACACTATGGAGGCCTTCGTTGGGCCCCGGGGGCATTAGCTTACGCGGTAATGGCCCACCGGCTCGGGGCTTATTGCCTTAATCAGACTCCTACGGATCTTGGATTCGTTCAGGCTATTTTAAAGCCTACCCATAAGGCCAGCCATATTTTGGACTGTCTGTCCCATAGCATTTCAGTCGATATTCCAGAGATCTACATGAAAATTTACAATTATAAATAAGGCTAAATGCTCAGGGCCATCTATCCTCCCCTGTCTATACAGAGAGAGGTGTGAGGCAGGGGTGCATAATTTCCCCCTGCCTCTTTAACTTGTATCTGGCTGATTTGGCAGAATTATTGGATCATTATGTCTTAGGCAGCCCCAAGATTGGTTCCCAAACCATCAATTGGATTGCCTATGCGGATGATATAGTCCTGTTGGACTATACTCCGATAGGCCTCCAATGTTTTTTGGGACCTCTTGAGGAATATGCAACATTAAATGACTTACAAATGAATCCAGCAAAGTCGAAATATTGTTAGCTTTAAGAAACCTCTAAAGCGTGTTCCTAATTTCAAGTGCACCAATCTCACGTTGGCTAGTTCCACTGGGGGCGGGTAAACTACCTTCCTACTAAGTGTGAAAATACGTAATTTAGATAAACCAATGGAAGGTCAATACGTGGGTGTCACTACTTATATCCTCATCAATCCCGAGGGTAGGTCCTCAAACGTGTCACCAATTTCATATGTAAAAACAAATGTCTCAAGTTTATTGCATCATAAATAACTATTTACTCTACACACAATAGTAATTGCATTAGAATACTAAAATTCATGCATAAAACCTGACATCAAAAACAATTTGTATACATAATTACACAGTATTATACAAAATACATCAAACATCATCTCCAGTGTCATCAGCGACCTGGTAACCAATAGCATGCATCAACTAAACACATTCATCACACTATGTTTTTGTAGCCCAACTCATACAAGTTTGTGCTTTTTGGCTTAAATCTGGTGCACATTCATCAGGGGCACAATGTGTGTATCATAAGATGTGGAAACAGAGTGGTAATGTGTGAATATTCTTTACACAGATTTTAAGGGCTTTCAGCTGTATCTCAAGATGTACTCCGTCTTGTCAAGGTCCCAGGTGGGTAAGGCAGGGGAGTGCTCATCTGGCCCAATGTTCTGCGCGGGTAACCCTATTATCCACAAGAGCTACACTGTATCAATTTGGCAGGTCTGTGGCTCTCAAAAATATTGACACATTAGTTGGGAAAGAGGACTACCACTGTTTCCCAAACAAGTACCTCAGTACTTTTGAGAGACAAAGTCCAGCAAGAGAAAAAGAGCTCCATCCACCCCTAGAGGATAGCGAGAGGAAGATAGGCTGTTACTTCCCAAATCCGGAAGCCAGCAAGCAGCAACACATATGGTTGCAGGTGGTCGGCAGGGGTCTATTCAGCAATAACACAGAGGAATCCTCAGGAAGACCAGGGTATTAGAAAGTTGGAATCAACTGCAAGCCATCCTATGATATACACATTGTGCCCCTGATGAATGTGTGGCAGATTTAAACCGAAAAGGACAGAAACTTGTATGAGTTGGGCTGGAAAAACATAGCATGATAAATGTGCTTAGTTGATCCACACTACTGGTAACCAGGTCAATGACAACACTGGAGATGATCTTTGATGTGTTTTGTATAATACTGTGCAATTTTGTATACAAATTGTTTTTGATGTCAGGTTTTATGCATGCACTATAGTATTTTTATGCTATTATTGCATGTATAGTAAATAGTTATTAGTGATGCAATAAACTTTTTTACATATGAAATTGGTGACGCATGGTAGGTCAATTATTTGTTTGAGGATCTAACCTAGGGATTGATGAGTATACAATTGGCGACACCCACTTATTGACCTTCTTTTGGTTTACCTAATTTCAAGTGGACACCAATAGACCAAGAGGTCCCTGTAGTAAAGGAATTTTTGTATTTGGGTTTCAGATTGAGGTCTAATCCTTCGATCGCTTTAGTAGAGTTGGAAGTAGAAGATAAACTTGATCAACTGGCCTGTCAAATGAAGAAGCTCCTTTATGCCTATTGTAAAATGTTCATAGTTCCTTTAGTAAGGTTTTATAAAGGTAAGTTTATACCTCGACATATATGGAATGGATATAAAACCCTTAGCTTGTGTAATAAATAGTACAGAAATAGAAGTGAAATTATGGAGGAAGGTTCTGCTCAGAGTCTTCCTATGGCCAGTTTGCGGAAAGAGTTGGGCCTACAATCTATGCGTGCTTACCTTGACTGGAAGGTTATTTCATTATATAGATTGATATTAGTACTTCAAAAGAATTCCTTGTACGAGGATATTCGATTCCAGCTAAATATAAAATCAACTAACTAAGTTCTGTGTCATGATGCCTACCCCCAGGCATCAGGATCAAGCCCATCAGCCCTGGGAGCAGGCATCCAGACATTTACAAAAACCCCAGCAGCCCCAGCTATGGGCTGTCTGGGTTCGGTCCTGGCGCCGTAGGCACCAGGCTCATAATAAAAATCAGTCCGGGCGCCATAGGCGTGAGGCTCATAGACATTACTTACCTCATGCAGACCATGCTGCAAATAAATCCAAGCCAACGTGAGGCCTGGATGGGTCTATTTTACTACAGGGACTATTTTTTACTCGGGTGTGGTCCTGGGGAACTTCTTTCCTGGGACTACTTTGGAGGCTATTTAAACCACGCCCGAACAGCAGCACATGCTTTGTGTTATTCTGCATCCAGCAGCGTGACTCTTACCGTGCCTGCAGCCAGCATCAAGTCTTCTGCCAAGCCCACGTGCCTACAGCCATTATCCAGTCTTCTGCCACGCCCACCTCGAATCGGAGCTCCTAGAATAAAGAGGAAGAAAAGGACAAGGTTAGAAAACAAACTTATTTCAAATTCCTCACCTGATTCCGGATCCATTTCATCTCCCGATCTGGAAAGTACATCAGTCCTGCACGCGTCGCTTCGCCAGCTCCAGCACGGCGCCATACTCACCAGTTCTCACAGCATCCGGCACTGTCTCCATCATTTCTTCGCCGTACTCCCGCACCTAGGGGCACAAGAATAACAAGGTGAGCCAAGGGAATCAACAAATACCTCTTACCACCATAGACGTACCTGATTTATCACCGGCGGTATTATTCTCCATATCTTCATATGCCGCATCTGTAAAGAGGGAGAAAAACAACACGTTAACGCATGCAATAGTTACCGGACAGCGTTGGGTAACACAGACTCTTACCAGAACGCCAGCAGCAGCTACGAGACCTTCTTCTCACAAACTCAGTTGCAACTTAAGGAAGGAAGGGGACAAGAGTGAACATCGGGCACATTGAACTCTTTGAACTTGATACTTACCAATCCCGCCTGGGACTTCAGAGTCAATGCTTACCGGAACTCTCCCAACGCCTTCAAACCAGTGAAGTAACTGGTATCTATGTGCCCCTGCAAGACACGCAGGATGGAGAGCTCATCTTTTACAAACATAAGGTGAGGTTACTAAGGGGATATCGGAGGTGATTAGTGGGGGAGAGCGAGAACAGTTGGGAGGCCATCACTAAAACCCACAGATGGCTAATCCCTGTCTCCACTTGCAGGAAAATACTTCTTCGGGTCCAGCAGACAAGACTAGGCGGGCCAGTCCAGACAGGCATCTCTGCACTACGCATCATGTTGACGGAGACCGCAGCTGTCCGGGTCCGATCAACATCCCTGTGGGGTCCAGGTGAGCGTAACAGAACACGAAGCCTTTCTAAAAATACCCACCCGGGTGTTATGGAAACCTCGGAAACCGACCAACTGGCCCAATTATTATTGGGGCGGAAGTACATGCCGCTCGCCAAGAGACTAATGCCCTCAGGAGAGAACTGATTGTCTTAAAGGAGCACACTGATGATCTGGATAGGCAACTACTGCAAAACCAAGCTGGGCAAACGCCCCTACCTGGATATGGGGGAAACCCAACCCCCGTTTCATCAAGCAATCCTGTGCAAGTGGTTTTACCAGGAAATATTCCGTTAGCTCCACCCGAACGCTTTGCTGGGGACCCCAAAAGGTTTGCCGTGTTTATGAACCAATGCCCTTGCACTTTTTATGCAGACCGGGAGCCTTTCCAAATGACCAAGCCAAAGTAGCCTTTGTATTGTCATATCTTAGTGGCAGCGCAGCGGATTGGTCCATTCTGTTAGTCAACCAGGATGATGCTCTTCTCTGGGATTTTCAGGGTTTTCAAAGGAGCATGGAAAAACTATTCGCCAGACACTCACAGAGTCAAGCCCTGGACAACAAACTTTTATCGTTACGACAGGGTAACCAGGATCTGCTAACCTATATTGCAACCTTCAATAGGTTGGTGGTGGATACCGGGTGGCCGGAGGAAAAACGAATTACATTGTTTCATCGTGGACTTGGGGAGAACTCAAAGACGTCTTGGCTCAAGTTGTGAACCCACCTCAGGATTGCATATCATTTATAGACTTAGTGGTCCAGCTAGACCACCGACTTCAGAACCGAAAGACTGATAGAGCTAAGTTCGAGAATCAGGTATTGGTTAAACCCAATGTTGCCCCCAAAGGAACAGATGCATCTGAACCTATGCAGATCAGGGGGTTAAAGGACCCTTAGCTCAAAAGGAAAGAGAAAGAAGACGACAGATGCAGTTGTATCTGTACTGTGGAACCTCAGGACATTTTCTACGGGATTGCCCTACAAAACCACCCAAGAAGGTGGTAGGAGTTGCTGATAAAAGCCACATAGAGCCTGATTTGGGAAACGACCATGCCCGACAAGCGTAGAGGTCCGCTTGCCGAGCTTAAAGAAGGACACTCAGACCTCGCATCTGATCATCCCAATGGTCCTACTTGATCCCAGGCAGCCATCACATATGCACGCAGAAAGGGCATACATAGATAGCGGGCCGTAGGAAACTATATGGACCACAAATTGGTGTCAAGGATGAATCTACCTCGTTGCAAAAAGACCACTTCGGATGTCATCACCACAGTTGATGGAACTGAGATTGCCTCGGGACCTGTAACTCATTCCACTACAGAGATGACACTGTTGAGTCAAGTAGGGCATCGAGAGACTATTGTGTTTGATCTAATCAAAGCCCCACAGTACCAGATAATACTGGGGATGCCATGGTTGGAAACACATAATCCTTGTATAGAATGGCGAGAGAAGAGAATAACCTTACCGGATTGTGCACACACCTGTTACCCAGAGAAAACTTTGAACAAAGGCCTGGCTACAGTCGTTAACCCAATCGTGCAGTTACCTCAGGAATACCAAGAATTTCAGGATGTTTTTCAAAAAGAACAGGCCAATACATTACCTCCTCACAGATCATACGATTGTCAAATCGACTTCCTACCCGGTGCACAACCCCCATGCAGTAGAATCTACGCCCTCACGGAACCTGAAAATCTTCACCTATGGCAATACTTGGACCAATACCTTGCTAATGGCTTTATTCGTCCTTCCAAGTCTCCTGCATCCTCAGCTTTATTCTTCATGCCAAAAAAGGAAGGTGACCTTAGAACGTGCATAGATTACCGCGCATCAAATCAGATTACGGTAAAAAAACGATACCCATTGCCTCTGATCCCTGAATTACAAGACCAAGTAAAGGATGCTTGCATCTACACTAAGTTAGATCTCCGAGGGGCATATAATCTGGTACGCGTCAAGAAAGGTGACGAATGGAAGACTGCCTTTCGCACCAAGTACGGATTATTCGAATATCAGGTGATGCCCTTCGGGTTGTGCAATGCACCAGCAGCCTTCCAGTATTTTATGAACGATGTCCTTCGTGAACTCATTGACGTCTGTGTCGCCGTATACATAGATGATATTCTAGTGTACTCCTCCTCAGAATCAGACCATGTTAAGCACGTGCGTGCAGTCCTTGAGAAACTACGCCAGCACAAGTTATATGTAAAATTGGAAAAATGTGTTTTTCATGCTACGGAAGTTGAATTTCTTGGATTTATCCTGACTCCAAAGGGAGTCCGAATGGACTCTCGAAAGGTGGATGCAATTCTCAAGTGGCCATCACCCAGTTCAGTCAAAGGGGTACAAAGCATGCTCGGATTTGCTAATTTCTACCGCAGATTCATCCCAGACTTCTCCCATGTTGTACACCCCATCACAGCACTTTTGCGAAAAAACAAACGCTTCTTGTGGACCGAAGAGGCTGAAAAGGTCTTCCAAGAGCTGAAAGCGAAATTCACATCAGCACCTGTCTTAAAGCATCCACGCCCTGAGCTTCCATACATAGTAGAAACTGATGCATCCAGTTTAGCCATGGGAGCTGTCCTGTCCCAGAAGGATCCTGAAACCGGTCAACTTCACCCAGTAGCGTTTTGGTCCAGAAAGTTCTCAGCACCTGAGTTAAACTATGCGATTACCGATAAAGAGCTATTAGCTATCAAATCCGCCTTTAAGGCTTGGCGGCACTACCTTCTTGGTGCCAGGCATACCATTACCATAATCACTGATCACCGGAACCTGCAGTATTTAAAAACAGCCAAAGCCCAATCATCGCGACAACTTCGATGGGCATTGTTCTTTGCCGAATTCGATTTCGTGATCACTTATCGACCAGGCCGCAAAAATGGCTAAGCAGATGCCTTATCCCGAATAGGGATGGGAGAAGCATATGCAAACCCAGAACTGGTGCCAATAATTCCCGAGCAAAGAATTCTTGGCATAACTACTCTACAGACACTAGAAGAAATTCATTAAAAAATCCAACAACTCTTCGATCCAGCAACCCTGCAGGACTGGGTAAAGAAAGGCCCGGACTACTCAGTCGTCAATGACCTACCCTACTATCAAGGACGACTATTTCTACCACACAAGGAAATACAAGAACTAGTCATCTCCAATTACCATGACACCCTGATGGAAGGGCACCAAGGTATCGCAAAAACTGAAGCGAAAATTAAGAGACAGTTCTGGTGGTCCACTTGGCGAAAAGACAAAGTCATTTGTGATGTCTTGTGGCATTTGCGCCCAAAACAAAAGCCAGAAGAAAAAGCCTGCTGGCCTTTTACAACCTTTGGATATTCCACCTACACCATGACACCTTGTCTTTAGACTTTATTACAGATCTACCTCCATGTAATGGATTTAACACCATCCTAGTTATTGTGGATCTTTTTTCCAAGATGGCCCACTTTGTTCCTTTAAAAGGATTACCTTCCGCTTCAATTTTGGCCAAGGAGTTCCTCGAAAACATTGTTCGAATACACGGATTTCCTTCCGTATTGGTCTCTGACCGAGGCAGTCAATTGATTTCACAATTTTGGAAGAAATGTTGTCAATTGGCGCAAATCGATGTGAGGTTATCAACCAGTCACCATCCCCAGACCGATGGTCAGACGGAGAGGACCAACCAGACCCTTGAACAGTACCTACGTTGCATGCTGCACCAGACCGAAAACAATTGGAAGGATATTTTATGGATTTCCGAATATGCATACAATAACTCAGTACATTCTGGAACCGGACAAAGCCCCTTCCATACCATATACAGACATCACCCTCGAACCTCAGAACTTGATTCGCCTCAGCACTTAGAAATGCCTGCAGTTAGTCATTTACACTCTACTATTACACAAGCCTTTAAGGAGGCAACAGAACATTTGAAACAAGCGAAAGAGAAATATAAGAAAAATGCTGATCAACATAGAAGCGATGCTCTACGATATCAGATTGGGGATCAAGTTTGGCTGGCTACAAAACACATACCTCTAAAAGGAACTCAGACTTTTAATCCTAGGTATTTGGGTCCTTACACTATTAAGGCCATTATCAACCCGGTGGCCGTCAAGTTGGAATTACCCTCTACTATGCGGATTCATCCTGTCTTTCATGTTTCACTTCTGAAACCAGTTCAACCCGGTGTAACGCTCACCTGATTCCCACAGAGGCGCCGGTCTTGGCAGGATGGTGTCTGTGACTCGAAAAGTGAAGTGCAGGACTCGATTGGCTTCCGGGGCTGAGCCTCTTCGCACTGTGTGTCTAACTCGAAGAGTGAGATATCTGCAGGTGAAAGAATATGGGGTTAATGATCTGGGGTTGTCGGGTATCTCTCTCCCTTTCCCTTCCTCGCTTTTCCGTGGAGCCCCAAGGTCAAAGTGCTCACCTTACATAGGTGAATGCTGGACTCTCCATCTGCGTCTGGTGCAGGGTGCCGTTGCCAGTTCCTTCACTGGGTGAAACGTAGGCCACTTGATATCAGAGGATTGCTACCGTCGTTAACTGCACGAACGGTGAGTTTCCGGACACCTTTTAAGTCCTTACAGTCTTTAGGTGCGTGGGCACGTTAATGTGGAACAGGGCTCTGTATAATGCTTTTTCTATTTGTCTTGCAGGGCTCTTGAGGTAGAAGATGGTGTGAAGAAAGCCGAAGTTCGAGCCAGAGTCTTGGAATGAAGCGCTTGGAAATGCGTAAGTAAATGCCGGTTGCCTGCTTTTCAAAAGCTCTCAAACTGTCTCTTTTCCCTTGCAGTTGTGAGTTCGGGTGTTGAAGAGACGCTGGAAATGCCAGAGCATTTGCAGGTGCCCTATTGTGGCGGGCGCGATGGCGCGTAAGTAAAATACCTGTCTAATGTCTCTTCTTTTGTCTTTCAGGTGCAGGATTGCAGCGTTGAAGAAAACCGGAATTCGCGGAGTGCCGGTAAGTAATTCCACACAGGAATAACTATGCTTTTGTCTTCACAGGCGGAGGAGCAGCGTGAAGAGATGGTAGCTGCCGATGGATCAGGTGAGGAAAGCGCTGCGAGTGAAGGTTGCCGTGCTAACCTGTTGTTTCTTGTCTTTGCAGGGGCTCCTGAATGCTGGATACAGGAATGGTAAGTGTTTGTTCTTGCAGGTTCAGGAACGGAAAGAAGAAAACTGGAACAGACACGGTGAGCGTTCTGCTGCAGATGCAGAATAACGCGAAGCACATTTCATCAATCGGGTGTGGTTTAAATAGCCTTGGAGTGATGAGGCGTCTTCCTCCACGGCCTCGCCTAGGTAAGAAAAGAGTTCCTGTTCCAGAAGAGTTCCAGTGTTGTATTCAGGGATTGGAGCTTGCCCCACCCAGGTAAGAAAGTAGTCCCGGCTCACAGAGGATTCCTATGTGGCTGGTAAGTAAGCAGCATGGTCTGCTGCAGGTAAGTCCACCCAAGCATCTTCATACAAATTATGAGCCCGGCGCTTCCAGTGCCGGGACCAGTGACTTTGATGAGCCTGGTGCCACCGGCGCCAGGACAAGGTCCAAAAGGTCCCAGTGGGGACCGGCTGGTGCCTAGGATGAAGGTTAGGGGCCTGCTTCCAAGGACGTTGGGCTGGTCCTAGCTCCTTGGAAGCAGTGATCATGACAGCACCCCCCCTCAAGGCCCCTCCTAAGCGTGTCTTCTCCGGGGGTTTTGGCTTGTCGGGGTGATTCAGATGGAATTTCTTGACCAGACGAGGTGCGTGGACATGTTCTGAGGGTTCCCAAGACCTTTCCTGGGGGCCGTATCCTTTCCAATCAACCAGGTAATATAATTTAGATTTGAAGATTTTGGAGTCTAGGATGTTCTTTACTTCGAACTCAAGTTCTCCATCCACTAGAACAGGTTCTGGGAGTTCGGTCAATCGGGTTTCTGGTTGTACTGGTTTTAGTAAGGAGACATGGAATACTGGATGTATTTTCATATGCAAAGGCAATTCCAATTTGACAGCCACCGGATTAATTATGCCAGAGATGAGATAGGGTCCTAAGTATCTCGGGATGAAGGTGCAGGGTCCTTTTAGAGGCAGGTGCTTAGTGGATAACCAGACCTGATCTCCCACTGCGTAGTGAGGGGCCTCTTTACAGTGTTGATCCGCTCCTTTCTTGTATAGAGCTTTAGCTCTTTGCAGATGGGCAGTGGCTTCTTTAAAAGTACGAGTGATCACCGAGTGCAAGTGATCCACAGCAGGTGTTTCGAATTCTTGGGGAGGATCCAGGTTAGAGGTCCTAGGATGGTTTCCGTATAATAGGAAGAAGGGAGTCTTCCCGGTTCCAGAATGGGTCGAATTGTTATAAGCGTATTCAGCGATCCAAAGGATATCCTTCCAAGGGTTTTCAGTTTGTTGGAGCATGCAACGTAAATATTGCTCCAGAGTTTGATTTGTCCTCTCGGTTTGTCCATCAGTTTGGGGATGGTGACTGGTTGAAAGTCTCACATCAATTTGGGCTAAGCGACAGCAACTTCGCCAAAAGTGGGAGATTAATTGACTTCCCCTATCGGAGACCAAAACCGAGGGAACACTGTGTAACCGAACAATGTTTTCTAAGAATTCTCGGGCTAATACTGAAGCTGAAGGTAGGCCCTTCAGGGGAATGAAGTGAGCCATCTTGGAGAATAGATCCACGACTACTAAAATGGTATTATACCCTGAGCATGGAGGTAAGTCCAAGATGAAATCCATGGACAGGGTATGCCATGGACAGGGAGGGATGTCCAGTGGGTGTAAGAGGCCGGCTGGTTTCTCCTTCTGACTTTTATTCTGAGCACACACACCGCAGGAGATTACAAAGTCTCTAATATCCTTCTTCCATGATGGCCACCAGAAATGTCTTTTGACCTTTTCCATGGTTTTGGTAATGCCAGGGTGACCCTCCATTAATGAGTTGTGATAACAGGAGATTACCTGTTTTTGTACTTTCTCACAGGGCAAGTACAATCGTTCTCGGAAATATGGTAGGTCTTGGTCCACTGAGAAATCCTTCCCCTTGAATTGCCAGTCCTGTAATTCTGCCGGAGTTAGGAGTGATTTGACTGTAGTCTCGATGTCTTCAAAGGATTGAGCGCTGACCAAGCCCAAATTCCTTTGTTCTGGGATTATGGGTATTGGTTCAGGATTGGTCAAGTGTTCATCTATTCCCATCCGGGAGAGGGCATCTGCTTTTCCGTTTTTACTGCCTGGTCGATAAGTAATTATAAAGTCAAACTCAGCCAAAAACAGAGCCCAGCAGAGCTGCCTGGAAGACTGAGCTTTGGCCGTCCTCAGATATTGTAAGTTGCGGTGATCTGTCATTACGGTGACTGTGTGTCTGGCTCCCAAAAGATAATGCCGCCAGGCTTTAAAGGCTTATCTGATAGCTAAAAGTGCCTTGTCTGTAATTGAATAGTTGATCTCGGGAGCCGAGAATTTGCAGGACCAAAAGGCTACAGGATGTAATTGGTGTGTGACCGGATCTCTTTGTGATAAAACTGCCCCCATAGCAAGACTAGAAGCATCTGTTTCTACGATGTAGGGGAGTTCTGGGCGAGGATGTTTTAGAACAGGTGCAGAGATGAATTTAGCTTTTAAGTCCTGAAAAGCTTGTTCCGCCTCAGTAGACCACTCAAAACGTTTGTTTTTCTTTAATAGAGCGGTGATGGGCTGGACAATTCGAGAGAATTCAGGAATGAACCTGCGGTAAAAGATAGCGAAGCCTAACATGCTTTGAACTCCTTTTACAGAGGTTGGTGAAGGCCACTTGATGATTGCATCGACTTTCTTTGAATCCATATGGACTCCGTTTGGTGACAATATGAATCCCAGGAACTCAACTTCAGTTACGTTGAAAACGCATTTTTCAAGCTTAGCAAAAAGGTTATGTTGACGTAATCCCTCGAGGACCTCTTTAACGTGTTTCTGATGTTCCTCTTCAGATGATGAATAGACGAGGATGTCATCAATGTAGACAACAACACACACATCTATGAGTTCTCTAAGGACATCATTCATAAAATACTGGAAGGCGGCAGGAGCGTTGCATAGTCCAAAGGGCATAACTTGATATTCAAACAGCCCATACTTGGTGCGGAAGGCCGTCTTCCATTCATCGCCCTCTTTTATTCGTACCAAGTGGTAGGCTCCTCTGAGATCCAACTTTGTATATATACATGCGTCTTTGACTTGGTCCAGGAGTTCAGGGATCAAAGGTAACGGGTATCTGTTTTTAACAGTGATTTGATTCAGGGCGTGGTAATCTCTACAAGTCCTAAGGTCTCCTTCCTTTTTCGGAAAGAAGAACAAAGCCGAGGAAGCTGGAGATCTTGAAGGACGGATAAATCCGTTAGCTAGGTATTGGTCCAGATATTGTTTGAGGTGAAGATTCTCTGGCTCGGTGAGGGCATAAATCCTACTGCAAGGAGGAGTTGTTCCGGGTATCAGATCTATTTGACAGTCGTAAGACCTATGAGGAGGCAGGGTGTTAACTTGGTCCTTCCGAAAGACGTCTTGGAATTCCTGGTATTCGGGAGGTAGTTTGGGAACCTCAGAAGAGATTGCCGCCAGTGAAACATCAGGCCAAGGATAACAAGTGGAGATACATTCTGGAAACTGAACCGTCTTTGCTCGCCAATCGATCTGAGGATTGTGCTTCTCTAACCAAGGAATTCCCAGAATGATCTGGAACTGAGGGGCCTTGATCACATCGAACACGATTTTCTCCCGGTGTCCCTCTTGGCTCACTAACGTCACTTCTTGGGTGGCGTGAGTTACTGGTCCGGAGGCTATCTCCGTGCCATCCACTGTAGTAATGACGTCTTTTACTGCCTTAGGGACAAGAGGTAGATTCATCCTTGATACCATTTCACGGTCCACATAATTACCGATTGCTCCGCTGTCGATGTAAGCTTCAATTGCATGCAAACGATCCGGACGTTCAGGGCTAATGAGGACCATAGGCACCACGAAATGCGAGGTCATGGAACAGATTTTAACGCTCGGCAAGAGGACCTCTACACTTGTCGGGCTAGGTCGTTTCCCTGCTCAGAATTTGTGGTACAGGTATCTGCGGCTCCTACAGCCTTCTTAGCTGGTTTCACCGGACAGTCTCGAAGAAAGTGCCCCGAGTTTCCGCAACAGAGGCATAATTGCAGCTGTCTTCTCCTTTCTCGCTCTTTTTGGGTTAAAGGTCCTTTCATGCCCCCTATTTGCATGGGTTCCACGGTGTCAGCTCCCCTAGTAGAGGTCTGCGGTTTAGAAAACACTCGGGTATCAAATTTGGAACGATCAGCCTTTCTGTTCTGTAATCTGTGGTCCAATTGAACAACTAAGTCAATATAGTCTGAGCATTCTTGTGGAGGATTCACAACTTGAGCTAACACATCCTTGAGCTCTCCACGCAGGCCTCTGTAGAAAAGCGTTATTCTTTTATCCTCAGGCCATTGAGTTTCCACTATAAGTCTGTTGAATGAGGCAATGTAAGTCAAGAGGTCTTGATTACCCTGTCGTAACGAAAGGAGTTCATTGTCCAAGGCCTGCCCTTGTGCATGTCTTGCGAACAGTTTCTCCATGCTGGACTGGAAGGCCTGGAAATCATGAAGAACCGGATCATCCTGAGTGACTAAAGGGATCGACCAATCTGCGGCACTGCCACTGAGATAAGAAAGCACAAAAGCCACCTTGGCCTGCTCTTTTGGGAAGGCAGCTGGTCTACATAAGAAGTGTAGGCGGCACTCGTTAATGAACACTGCAAATCTCTTTGGGTCACCAGAAAAGCGTTCGGGCGGAGCCAAGGGCACATTACCGGGTAGATTGACTTGCACTGGATTTGAGGAGGATGCTGAAGGATAATTTCCTCCTGGAGCGGGCAAAGGTGTTTGTCCTGCCTGCGTTTGTAGCAATTGCCTAGCGAGGTCCTCTGTTCGCTCCTTGGATATGATCAGCTCTCTTCTTAGAGCGTTTGTTTCCTGACGAGCTGCATGTACTTCTGCTCTTAATTCCCCAAGCAACTGGGCCAATTGATCAGTATCCGAGGTTTCCATTGCGCCTGGGTAGGAGTTTTGCGGTGGGCTTCGCGTTCTGTAACGCTCACCTGATTCCCACGGAGGCGCCGGTCTTGGCAGGATGGTGTCTGTGACTCGAAAAGTGAAGTGCAGGACTCAATTGGCTTCCGGGGCTGAGCCTCTTCGCACTGTGTGTCTAACTCGAAGAGTGAGATATCTGCAGGTGAAAGAATATGGGGTTAATGATCTGGGGTTGTCGGGTATCTCTCTCCCTTTCCCTTCCTCGCTTTTCCGTGGAGCCCCAAGGTCAAAGTGCTCACCTTAGATAGGTGAATTCTGGACTCTCCATCTGCGTCTGGTGCAGGGTGCCGTTGCCAGTTCCTTCACTGGGTGAAAAGTAGGCCTCTTGACATCAGAGGATTGCTACCGTCGTTAACTGCACGAACGGTGAGTTTCCGGACACCTTTTAAGTCCTTACAGTCTTTAGGTGCGTGGGCACGTTAATATGGAAAGGGGCTCTGTATAATGCTTTTTCTATTTGTCTTGCAGGGCTCTTGAGGTAGAAGATGGTGTGAAGAAAGCCGAAGTTCGAGCAAGAGTCTTGGAATGAAGCGCTTGGAAATGCGTAAGTAAATGCCGGTTGCCTGCTTTTCAAAAGCTCTCTAACTGTCTCTTTTCCCTTGCAGTTGTGAGTTCGGGTGTTGAGGAGACGCTGGAAACGCCAGAGTATTTGCAGGCGCCCTATTGTGGCGGGCGCGATGGCGTGTAAGTAAAATACCTGTCTAATGTCTCTTCTTTTGTCTTTCAGGTGCAGGATTGCAGCGTTGAAGAAAACCGGAATTCGCGGAGTGCCGGTAAGTAATTCCACACAGGAATAACTATGCTTTTGTCTTCACAGGCAGAGGAGCAGCGTGAAGAGATGGTAGCTGCCGATGGATCAGGTGAGGAAAGCGCTGCGAGTGAAGGTTGCCGTGCTAACCTGTTGTTTCTTGTCTTTGCAGGTGCTACTGAACGCTGGATACAGGAATGGTAAGTGTTTGTTCTTGCAGGTTCAGGATCGGAAAGAAGAAAACTGGAACAGACACAGTGAGCGTTCTGCTGCAGATGCAGAATAACGAGAAGCACGTTTCATCAATCGGGTGTGGTTTAAATAGCCTTGGAGTGATGAGGCGTCTTCCTCCACGGCCTCGCCTAGGTAAGAAAAGAGTTCCTGTTCCAGAAGAGTTCCAGTGTTGTATCCAGGGATTGGAGCTTGCCCCACCCAGGTAAGAAAGTAGTCCCGGCTCACAGAGGATTCCTATGTGGCTGGTAAGTAAGCAGCATGGTCTGCTGCAGGTAAGTCCACCCAAGCATCTTCATACAAATTATGAGCCCGGCGCTTCCAGTGCCGGGACCAGTGACTTTGATGAGCCTGGTGCCACCGGCGCCAGGACAAGGTCCAAAAGGTCCCAGTGGGGACCGGCTGGTGCCTAGGATGAAGGTTAGGGGCCTGCTTCCAAGGACGTTGGGCTGGTCCTAGCTCCTTGGAAGCAGTGATCATGACACCCGGGACAAGACTTGCCAAACCACCTGACCCCATCCTAATAGATGGAGAACCTGAATTCGAGGTAAAGAATATCCTGGACTCTAAGTTGGTTAAATCAAGACTTTTTTATTTAATCGACTGGAAAGGTTACGGACCACAGGAAAGGTCATGGGAGCCTAGTGATCACGTTCATGCACCTCGGTTGATGAAGAAATTCCATCGGAACTTCCCAGACAAACTAGGGCCAAGGGGAAGAACAACTTTAGGAGGGGCCTTTGGGGGGGGGAGTGCTGTCATGATGCCTACCCCCGGGCATCCGGATCAAGCCCATCAGCCCCGGGAGCAGGCATCCAGACATTTACAAAAACCCCAGCAGCCCCAGCTAGGGGCTGTCTGGGTTTGGGTCCTGGCGCCGTAGGCACCAGGCTCATAATAAAAATCAGTCCTGGTGCCATAGGCGCTAGGCTCATAGACATTACTTACCTCATGCAGACCATGCTGCAAATAAATCCAAGCCAACGTGAGGCCTGGATGGGACTATTTTACTACAGGGACTATTTTTTACTCGGGTGTGGTCCTGGGGAACTTCTTTCCTGGGACTACTTTGGAGGCTATTTAAACCACGCCCGAATAACAGCACATGCTTCGTGTTATTCTGCATCCAGCAGCGTGACTCTCACCGTGTCTGCAGCCAGCATCCAGTCTTCTGCCACGGCCATGTGCCTACAGCCAGCATCCAGTCTTCTGCCACGCCCACCTCGAATCAGAGCTCCTAGAATAAAGAGGAAGAAAAGGACAAGGTTAGAAAACAAACTTATTTCAAATTCCTCACCTGATTCCGGATCCATTTCATCTCCCGACCTGGAAAGTACATCAGTCCTGCACGCGTCGCTTCGCCGGCTCCAGCACGGCGCCATACTCACCAGTTCTCACAGCATCTTTCGATCCGGCACTGTCTCCATCATTTCTTCGCCGTACTCCGGCACCTAGGGGCACAAGAATAACAAGGTGAGCCAAGGTAATCAACAAATACCTCTTACCACCATAGACTTACCTGATTTACCACCGGCAGTATTATTCTCCATATCTTCATATGCCGTATCTGTAAAGAGGGAGAAAAACAACACGTTAACGCATGCAATAGTTACCGGACAGCGTTGGGTAACACAGACTCTTACCTGAACACCAGCAGCAGCTACGAAACCTTCTTCTCACGAACTCAGTTGCAACTTAAGGAAGGAAGGGGACAAGAGTGAACATCGGGCACATTGAACTCTTTGAACTTGATACTTACCAATCCCGCCTGGGACTTCAGAGTCAATGCTTACCGGAACTCTCCCAACTCCTTCAAACCAGTGAAGTATCTGGTATCTACGCGCCCCTGCAAGACACGCAGGATGGAGAGCTCATCTTTTACAAACATAAGGTGAGGTGACTAAGGGGATATCGGAGGTGATTAGTGGGGGAGAGCGAGAACAGTTGGGAGGCCATCACTAAAACCCACAGGTGGCTAATCCCTGTCTCCACTTGCAGGAAGATACTTCTTCGGGTCCAGCAGACTTGACTAGGCGGGCCAGTCCAGACAGTCATCTCTGCACTACGCATCACGTTGACGGAGACCGCAGCTGTCCGGGTCCGATCGACACCCCTGTGGGGTCCAGGTGAGCGTAACATTCTGGTACAGTTGAAAAATGATGTGACAAAAATTTTGTTGGAGTGTGACCATTCTGAAGAAGATCTAGTAAGGAATCCTTTGGGAGAAAAGGAAGCTCTAGCTAGAATAGATTGGATATGCACAATATCCTAGATGCGTGGCCTCATTACAACTTCCCTGGTCCGGACTGCAGTGATTCCGCGGCGGCGGTGGTAACAAAGTTTCCGCGTCTGCAAGGTTGCGGAAAGACCGGCCGATTATGTGCTGTCGGTCGCGTGCACCACATGGATGCGGAAACGGTGTAACCGCCGCCACGGAAAAACCCACGGAAATGGACATAGCGGCGCCACAAGTAGAGCAAAACCCGTTTCCGCCACGGACACGGAACCGGAAATACCATGATCGCCAAAACAGGAAACAAAGAGGCGGCCATCATATAAAGCACAATCCATTGCCATCCAGAGTCAACACAAGCATAATCCACACTTTGAGAAGCCAAAAGGGACCACCAGCATGTCTACCAGGATTCCAGCCGAGAGGCAGCGCAAACAGCGCTTTAGCGAGCCGGAGCTAACTGTTCTGGTTGAGCACATTGTGGAGCATGCTGAGATGCTGTTCAGTGCCGATCAACGGCGTGCTACACAGCAGCGGAGGAAGGAAGTGTGGGCGGAAGCAGCACGCAAGTGCACCGCTGTGGGCGTAACTGTGAGGAGCGTAAAGGACTGCCACAAGCGGTGGGATGACCTCAGGTTGAGGGTGCGGAACCTGATCTCCACACACCGCCAACGCAGCAGTGGGACAGGTGGAGGACCACCTTCCTCACTGAGGCTGCAAACATGGGAGGAGCACTGCAGCAGTGTCCTCCACCTTGAGGGCATCCATGGTATCAGGGATGCTTAGGCAGGAGTGAGTCCACCTGCAGATGCTGGTAAGTGCGCAATTTTGAATGCCATATGATATTGAGGCCAGGAGTGGCACAAAGGACCCATTAACAACCAACCCCCCCAGGCAGTGCATGATTGGGCCAAAGGACCAATTAACAACACCCCCCCCAGGCAGTGCATGCACATGTCACAATTAAATGATCAACCTGTATGATGCATGTGATGCACCCATCAGGCGCCACCACATAACTAAATGCATGCCCTCTGTGTCCCCACAGCCGTATCGAGTGACAGTGATACTGCACAAGAGCCCAGGCAATCAGCTCCTACACGTGTGCAAGCCAGCGCCCCTGCCCAGGAGGATGCTGCCAGCAGTTTGACATCTCTGCCCCCAGTAGCAACTACAACACATGTGCCGGCCACCATCACCAACATCTTCACCATGTCCACAACACAGGTGGCACGGGCACCCATCATGCCAATGCAACCCACCACAGAGAGCATCTGTAGTGCAGAGGAGGCAGCATGTAGTGACAACAGTGCCCTGGCAGTGCAGTCTGATACAGGGCCACAGGGGGAGGTGCCAACCATGGATGGCTTGGAATCGTTCCATCAGCTGGAGATCAGCCCCACAACACTCCGCAGTCCTATGAGGTCACCTACCCCCTCAATGGCAGGGCTAAATTCCCGCATGTAGCGGATGGAGAAGCAACAGGCTACCCTCACCCAGCTGGTGGAGAGGCAACTTGAGGAATCTAGGCTGCAGAGGGAGTGCTACAGCACATCGGTACGTCGCCTCTCAAGGTCCATTGGACGCTTTGCCAGCACTATAGTCACCCTGGCCCGCCATTTGCGGCAGGGCAATGACAACACCTCTAGGATGATTGGGTCCATGTTGATTGGCCAACAGGCGAATCTTGCACATATGCCACCTATTCCAGATTCTGTGCCATCCAATACCACCACCCCATCCAGCTCCACCACTGCCAGTCCACGGAGGCGCTCGACTTGGCTAACAGGGCTCTTGGGCAAGGATGCACAAGCACATAAGCGCACACAGAAATGATGGCATGTGTGTCGGGCACTGCAGGATACATGTGGACTAGAAGGGTGTGTGGGGGTGGGTACGTTTGGGTGGTGGGGGAGGTCCATTAGGGGATTTGAATGTTGGGGGTGGGTACGTTTGGGTGGTGGGGGAGGTCCATTAGGTGGTTTGAATATTGGGGCCTGGTTGGGGGTGGGCACGTTTGGGTGGTGGGTGGGCCGGGGTGTACAGTTTCCCTAACCATTGCACCTCCTTCCCTGTTGTTAATTCATCAATATATAATTTCCAAAAAACATACATGAGTGGACATCCATCATTTAATTTGCAGTACAACAATTCATTTTTTGGCATCACCATATCCATGCAATGCTGTGAATGTGCTGTCTCTCAAAAGTAAATGCAAATCAGTGCATCCCATGCTTGTTGTCCATCTAGTGAACCCCCAGGAGGAGGTGGTGCCATCCCATCCCCATCCCCATCTCCGTCTCCATCTCCATCCTCATCCTCATCATAATCATCTGCGTCTGGGGGCATTGGAATGTTCCTGCACAGGCACAGATTGTGCAGCATGGCACAAACGAGCGTGATTTTACCAGTCTTCACTGGGCTGTACAGCAGTGATCCGCCAGATCTGCTCAAACAGCGGGACCGGGCCTTCAGCAGTTCAAATGTCCTCTCAATCATGCCACGTGTGCGGACATGTGCCCTGTTGTACGGCTCTTCATGCCTGTTCCTTGGCCTCCGTACAGGTGTCATCAGCCATTGCGTGAGTGCATATCCAGCATCACCTACATGGGATGTAGATGGGGGCGGGGGTGACATGTCAGTGTTTGTGGTATCATGTCTTCATCAGATGCAGTGCAATCTTGTGTCATTGTTCATTCATGCATATGTGGCATGCAGTGGTTGGATCGGTGGGTGGTACTGTTCTTTGGCCATCGTAGAGGACGTTGGCAACTGGACATTGACCAACGCATTGGTGTACATGTGTACTCTGCCCTGCGGGTGACATTGGCTTGTGAGTATGGCATTGTGCAGTGATGTGCACACATGGCAGAGTCAGTCCACCGTGATGAAGTAGTCGATGCAGGACGTCTTATGTACAGGCATCATGTGCATTGAGAGGGCAGTGTTGCATATTGTGGGTGGGTGTTTGCAGTGGCTCCAGGTGTATGGGCCAGTGATAGTATCGGCTGTGTGTGTCATGTGGCAGGTTGTGTACGGGCACACTGTGGTAACCTGTCATGTGTTGCTTTGTGATGTTTGGGTTCCGCTGTCAATTCAGTTGATGTCCGCTGCAACAATACTGCCAGCATGTGCAGTGCTGCATGTTGGTTGAGTAGGCCCAGTCCCAATGCTACTAGAGCTGGTGCCTGCATGGTTCTGTTTTGTGTTGGGCTGGATGGGGCCCTTTTGTAGGCTCCCAGTGGCCTGCTGGGTCCAGCTGGGCTGATTTGGTGCACCTTGCCCTGATTCAGGTCAGCAGGCACTGTTTAACATCATGTTCGCAGTGGCGGCGGTACCGCCACCATGATCACGGTTTTAACGCCATTTTTCAGGCGGTGTTTCCATGTCCGCGCTAGTTGTGATGCTCGCGGTGTTTAGTATTGCCGGTAACGGAGGGGTTTCCGTGCAGGCGGAGTTTACGGGAGCCTAAACTCCACGGTGGCGGTTGGAGGTGGCGCTATTTCCGGGTACGCAGGTCATGATTGGGCGGATGCGGAAACGGTGCCGGTATGGTTATACCGGCGGCGTTAAGTCCGGACCAATGTACTTGTAATGAGGCCCATTATCTTTATATGATAAACCTAGAGGATATCAACCATTCTATTTAAGGCAATTTCCTAACTCGTGTTGGAGTTCCGAATTTTTAAGGTTTCACCTCACTCTGTTACCTACTGGAAAAATTCTATTTATCCGAAATAAACATCTATACAAGGATAACCTTTGTAATCTGTGTGAGGACTCCGGGGGTGGGGGGGGGCGGTGAAACATAGTCTCGAAAACAATGATTGAATGTTGGGCAACCTGGGAGAAGAGAGTAAATCACTTTCCTCGATTTGTTGATAAAGAAGAATGGTGTTTTTGGATAATTTTTGGGGAGAGTTTGTCATCAGGTCATGAAGTTTGTCTTTCTGTTGAAGTTTTGAAAGTGTTGAAAGAATTAGGTTTTATAAAATTGTGAATTGTTTAAGCGTATAATAATGTGAAGAAATTATATATATTGTATTATGTGACATATAATGTAAAAAGTTGACTTGTCGGCTAAAACACAATAAAAAAAGAAATAAAAATTCCAGAGATCTTAGCTTACCCATGGCCTGACCATTTCATCATTTTGTTCAAGTTTGGTACTCATAGTTTAAGATGACGAGTGTATCTGCAGTCGGAGATGGTGACTAAGCGTAGTTCATGCCACTCTCTCTTAAACCTTTTTTGGGGTCCCCCAACTCAATTTCTATCTTTAACTCCTTACCTGAGTATTTGGCAACATGCTACAGTGCACTTCTAAATTGGTCACAGGTGGGGGGCTCACTGGCCAGGAAAAGCCCCAAGAGAGACCAAAAAGATGATGTGATCCCAACTATGCAGGGACTTCAACTGGAACTCACAACGCTGGCACTCCCTCTGGCCCCCAATAGCCTCGCTGCACTTATAGAAAAAGTGGACAATGAAGGCGATGAAGACGAAGAGTGTTCTGCGAATGATGCTAGCCCGTTCTCTGTGGGGACAGATTTAAACCAGAAGGGGCTGGTTAAGTGTGTAAAGATACTCCCTATCTGACTAACCTTGCACTTGGCCTGCACAGGCTGCACTACCACTGTTTCTGATCACTGTATTTATTTATTTACTTATTATTTATCTTGTCCTCGCTTATGCTCTGCACTTTCCAATTTCTCCCCCTCCCATGCACTTTCCCCCTTTTCCCTTCCCCATGCACTTGCACATTCTCAATGTCACTGGGCCTAGTAAGATAGTTGTGTTTGTTCTCTCCACTGTTCCCCTCCCTTTGCTTGGTCGCGCTCTGAAACACCTGTGTATGAGCGCGATATAAATAAAATATCATGTCATATCAGCCTCCTGCAGCACAGTAGCCCGCACTGTCCACCTATCCACCCCGCCCCCTGGGCTATCAGTTCTGCATACCACGGATCCAGCTTCCAACAGGGCACCTGTGGCCAGTGGGTGCAAGTGTAGTCTTGTTTTGATTGAGTTGGCAGATCGAAAGAGGCTACTCCTGGCCCTCCTTGAAGCACACAGAAGGGGGGAACCTTGGGGGTGCCATCAACTAGTACAGAGAACGCCCTGTGGGCTCCAAAACAATCATAGGTGGTAGACCACCACAACCCTGATGTCCCTATAAATATGATCAGCACTAACACAGTCAGGCCGGGGCTCATTAGTGAAAAAATAGGGAGCACTGGCACTAATAGCATTTTGCTGGACCAGGGGCCTCTGGCTGTAATCCGTTCGGGTACACTAGCTCCCACTCTTAGATCAGTTAAGTACGTAGTGCAACTACCCCCACAGACTTCTCCCAGAGGGCAGATTGTGTACCTAGTGTTAAATCCACGGCTGGCAAGCCAGATTGTAGGGCAGGCCATGCAGCACTTAATTTAGCCCCATATGGTGTTCGCCCCAGGGCCTGTAGATCACAGCATGGGCAGGCGTGAAAAACAGTATGGGGAGAATGGGCTGTATGCGGGGGTGGGGGGGGAATATTTTTGCACAAGGTCCCCAAATTGGCCCCTGACTACCTGGAAACCAGGGAAGCGCTCATGAACAAATGTATCCACTGGTTCCGTGCCATACGTGGTTGCCTATCTGTAATCTGTGAGGACATCTCAAACTGCACTACCAGTGGGACAGCGCTCTTGATTTTATTTGGATTGAATTCAGGGAGTGGAGACTAATTAATGGTATCTGGGTTTTTGATACGAGATGCCCTCCTCCACACAAGACAGAAATCATATCCCAAACTCAAGCATAACAAGGATTACTCCACTGAATCTAGGTCACAGTATCCTATGCTCTCTGCCGCCAATGCAGTGCCACTGGGAAAAAGGAACTTGGGCAACCCCACCTTAACCATTGATTCTGTGTTTCTGGCTGAGCTGAAGAGAATTTAATTAGGACTTGAGTTTGCTGGCCAATAGCTGGGCTTTGGACCATAGTAACTGGTTTCATTGTATTATGGAAGGATCTATATTCATTTATAGTCGTCGTATGTGTTAGGATGTTCTTTTATGGCCCCAGGCCGAAATAAAGTTATTGACTGATATACTATCTTCTGCTCTTGACACCATGGCTCCCGTGAGGATTTGTAGATCTACTTCGGTGGAAACGACATCACAAACTATTCTCAGGAATTGCATAGCCTGCAGGTAATAAAAAAACAAAGCTTATTGACGCTGGCAGAAATGAACATCTGTCCTTGATAAAGAGTCTTACTCCTCAGTTGTTTGCCAATATAAGAATCTTGTCATTTTAGCCAAGGAGGAGCATTTGAATAATCATTAGTCAGGTTGTGCCGAATTCTAAATAATTATTCTTGATTTTGAGAGAGCTTGAGAATCCCAATGTTAAAGTGTAATTAAGTACCAGGATTGGTGTTTCAACAACCAGCAGGTACTTTGAGAAGGTTTCCTTGCTCAAAGCAGCCATATCTCAGAAGCAGAAAGGTTTGCTATTTCCCTTAGTCCCCTTACCATCTACTACGTCTTCATTATCTTTCAATTTTAGGGAGGGGACTGTGCCTGAGGTAGAAACAGTGATACAGTCCCTAAAACCTACAAATTGTCCTAGGGGTCTATGTCCTTCCAGGATTGCAAATGCCTGTGTGACTGGTCTTGCACCCAGGATTGCGGATTTCGTGAATGTCTCTTTCTGTCGGCTTACTTGTATTAAACAAGCCTGGATCATGTCCCTGCTTTTAAAAAAAAACATGCTGGACCCAAACATTTCTACCAATTACTGACCTATTAGAAGTGTCCCATTTCTGCTAAAGATACTGGACTGCCTGGCATATCTACAGATACAAGCTCACCTGGAAGAGTATGATCTCTTAGGATCTAGACAATATGGATTCAGAACCTGTCAGGGGATTGAACCTGCACTTCTGGATTTTGAAAGCGAGTAGGTCCCATAACATGGACAAAGGACAGAGTTCTTTTCTTGTCCTTCTGGACTTATCGGCTGCATTCGATCTTGTGGATTTTAATATCTTATATAACAGAGTTCAGTTCACAGATTCTTTGTCACAAAAAGCGGCCAATTTGGTTTTATTGTTTTTATCGAGCAGATCAGCAAGAGTTTTTCATAAAACATGTTTGGCATCCACTGTTGAGCTCCTATGTAGTGTCCCTCCCAGGGATCTTGTCTATTGGCCACTCTTTTTTTTCTTCCAAATTTAATTTATTAAGCATTTCAAAGGCATGCATTCTCGAGTTTCATCATCATCATATTGGCATTTTTAGTGCGCAACATAGCATATCTAATATAGACTTTTCAACTAACCTTTAACTCCCCCCCCCACCCACAAACCTCTCCCTGGAGACTAGATGGTCAGTGGGATTGAGTCTTCTAGTTATTACTGTTCGGTACAACAGGGAACAATGTCACAGTTTCCATTTCAAGCTATTCATAGGCTTCGAGGAAGGGTGCCCATTCCATTTCTCTACTTGGTGAAATCTCTTGGATGGCGCCTGTAATGTTCTCCATTTCATAGAGTTCTCTAGCTTTACAGGTTCAGGTAGCTTCTGATGGGAAGTTGTGAGATTTCCAACTTATGGTGATGCAAACTCTGGCCGCTAGTAGAAGGAAGTGAGTCATGTGGGGGACTCTTGTCCAGTGGTCTTCTTGTTCTTCGAGACCAAATAGCACCAGTCTAGGGTCGCTGTCCCAAGTAATTCCTTCTATTCTCCTGATCCATGTTAGGACTTCTTTCCAGTATGTTTGTGATTTGGAACATGACCACCACATGTGCCAATAGTTAGCTTGGGCACTATATCCCCTCCAGCATAGAGGCCTGGATTGTTCGAACATTTTAGATAGCCTTTTGGGATCGTATTGCCATATGTGCAATAATTTTATTCCGTGGAATTTGTATTGTGTCGAAATGGAGTTTTTTGTGACCTACACATTTGTGACCATAATTGTTCTGTCATCAGAGGGCCTAGGTCCTTCTCCCATCTCTTTCTAAGGCCACCCAGTCTGCTTTCTAGTTCGCCCATCAGGGATCGATATAATTGCGATATATGGCCCCTGGTTGAGAGGGTTTAGCTGATTATTTTCTCAAAGCGAGTGAGATCCCTTTGGAGCTTCTCTTTCCACTTTGACGTAAAAAGCACTCCTTTTAGCTGAAGGAACATAAATACTCCCAGCGGGCCTATTTGCAGGCCTGCTTCCAAGTCTTGAATAGCTATGCACCCGTTGGGCTTTATGAGTTGACCCGCTCTTTCCAGGCCTGATAGCGATTTGGGTCTTGAATTTTGTTCCTGATCCAAGTGTCACAGGTCTCATTAGGTCACCCACTGCTTCTTTGTGTCCCTTCTGAGATGCAGCACCAGTGCGCGAAATTGGGCAGCTCGGTAATACCTCTAAGGGTCGGGGAGCCCTGTTATTCCCTCCTCCTTTGGTTGAATTAGGGTGCTGTAGGCAATGCGCTGCTTTTTCCCCTGCCATAGAAATTTTATGAACTTGGCTTTTATCTCTGTGAAGTGATTTTGGGGGATGGCGATTGGGAGCATCTGGAATGGTATAAAAGTTTGGGAAGCACTAGCATTTTTATGGCATTTAAGCATCCGAGCAAAGACACTGTGAGTTTGCCCTGTCTTTTTCGTGATTTTGATTGCTAGGTATTTCAGGTAGCTGTGTGCAGTGGGTATTCCCCCTGTGTCCACGTCTCCCACGCTTGAGAAGGTTTGAGTCTTGTATGGGAAGAGCGTGGATTTCTCTGTGTTGACTTTTAATCCAGCCCATTTGCCAAATTTGTTTATTGTCCGTAAGACTATTGTTATGGCTGTGTTGGGGTCTGCTAGGTATAGTAGTATGTCATCGGCAAACGGTCATTTTGTGTTCGTTATCCCCCACTTTGATGTCCATTATTGTATTTTGTCTTTTCTAATTACATTGCCAAGGGGTACGATGGATAGCGCATAGAGAAGTGGTGAGAGGGGACACCCCTGTCTGGTACCCCTAGTCATGCTGAATTCTTCTGAGAGGTTGCTGTTTACTGCCACTCTGGCTTTCGGATTTTCGTAGATTGCTTGTATCCCCTTATGAATCGCTCGCCGAAGACCATGTTTCTCAGTATGACCCAGAGGAACCCCCATTCAACATAGTCGAAAGCCTTCTCTGAGTCCATACTGAGAAGAGCATAGTATCCTTCATTTCCCCTGGAGTGCTCCATTAGCCCCTTGTCTCCTTTTTATGAAGCCCACTTGGTCCGGGTTGATCATGCGAGGCATTAGGTCTTCCATGCGGGTAGCTAGAACTTTTTCGTACACCCTGGCGTCCGTATTTAGTAGAGAAATCGGACGGTAGGATTTGCAGGATGTGGGGTCTTTGTCCACCTTGGGGATTACCGCTATGTGCGCCACTGCAAAGGAAGGGGGCGCCTGGCCGGAATCGCGTAAGTGGTTGAATAGCTTGGTGAGTTGTGGGGATAGGGTCTCTGTAAAGTGTTTATAAAAGATCATGGTAAAGCCATCTTCTCTCTGGGCTCCTCCAGCGGAGAACTTTTTTATTGCAACTTTCACTTCATGTGGGCATGTGGGTGAGTCAGGAGTGTTTGCTCAGAACTCGCATGACGAGTTAGTTCTGCTTTCTCGATGTTTTCCTCCATTTCCCTTTCTGCCCTATCTCCTTCTGAGGTGTATACATTTGTGTAGTAAATGGCAAATTGGTTGGCTATGTCCTCTGGGGTCTGTGCCCAACCACCCTCCTCTGCTTTAATCTTTTCCACCCACCTCTCTGGTCTTTGGGCTCTTAGACTGGTGGCTATCTTTTTGTCAGCCGTGTTGCCCTTTCCGTAGAACTTCTGCTTTAATAGTGTTAACTTTCTCAAAACATCTCCCTTTCCCAGTACTTTCAGCTCTTCCCTTTTTCGTTTGAGAGATTCGAAGTGTTCATCTCGATAGGAGCCCAGGGCATGCATCTTAGCCCATAGGAAAGAGATTTCCTTTCCCAGTTTTTCTTCCTGCAATTTCCTTTCCCTTTTTTCGTCTGGCCCCTTGCCTCATCAGGTGACCCCTCCAGACTGCTTTTCCCGCTTCCCATACTGTTACTATTCCGACCTCTCCATTGCCATTGATCTGGAAATATTTGTGTATAGCATTGTCAAGTTCTTGTGAGTAGAGTTTATTCTTCCACAAGAATTCATTGCAGCACCATGTGGGGTCTCGTCGGTTAAGCCCACCCATATCGAGTGTTGTCGTGACCATGTTGTGCTCTGACCAGCCTCTAGGGCGGATATCACACTGCCTAATTCTGGGGCTGGTGTCTCTGTTGACCAACAAATAGTCGATTCTAGTGAATGTCTCATGGAAACTTGATCTAAACGTGTATCCCTTTTTGTCAGGATTGCCCATCCTCCAGACATCCACCAGGCCCCCATCGGCGAGGCATGTCTGGAATTTGCTACCTTCCTCCATAGGGGAGTCTCTGGCTAGCACCCGCGTAGCTTGCCTGTCCATCTGAGTGTCTGCCCATGTGTTAAAGTCCCCCCCCCCTATCACTATCTGCCATTTGCTAATATAGGAGAGGGGGCCCTCTCTTTCAATGCCCCTTGGCCTTGATTGGGTGTATACACCCCTGCAAAGGTGATCTGCGTGTTTTCCCATTAGCCCCGCACTATCAGGAGCCTGCCTCCTATTGACGCTTGTACTACTGGGTTTGCGAGTTTGATCTTCTTGTGAAGTATCAAGGCTACCCCCTCCTTTTTTTATGGTCTGATGAGGCCCAGAATGTCTGGCACACTCCTTTCCATTTAGTGGTCTCTCTTCCCCTGCTTTGAGCCTAGTTTCTTGGATAAAGAGCACGTCTAGTTCGGCTCTGTCAAATTCTCTTGTCTGCATCCATCGCAACTGTATCAACCTATGTACACACTGTAAATTACTGTACAGCGCTGTAACCAAGTGGCGAATAACCTTGTTGCTCCTGCGCCCTCATACCTTCGGGTCTGGCGCGCAATATAAATGAATAAACAAACAAACTAGGGATCTTGTGGTAGGTGAATTAAGCCCCTTGACATTAAGCGTGGCTACCCTCAAGGTTGTTCTCTCTGGCCCTTTTTTATCTGGCGCTGCCATCATTATATTGGGTCCCATCTTTTTTGCCTGCTCCGTCCCCAATTGCCCCTTTGGTTTGAGTGACAGCCTATTCCCTATATCTCCTGTGTACCCATGTCCATCTGCACGTCCCCATCGCCCCGTCTCCCTTTGAACTATTGACAAAAATAAGCCCACTAACTGAACCACAGTCATTGTACTTGTCCTAGGTTTTGGGGGTTGAGACACCCTCTTGGAAATTAGGGCCACTAGGTTTGAAACTCGTTCCTCGCAGGGGAATCCCTTTGTTAATCCTGGTCCCAGCTACTTGTTTATGTTTCTGCTGCTTCTGTTACCCAGCACCCCTTTTACCTTTTCATGTTTTGTGGGTGATGCTGGACTCAGCTTGGCATATTTTCTCCCCTCCTTGGCCCTTTCCCACCATTGGTTGGACCCCCTCCATATTTTGAGCCTTGGATGCCTGGGCCCCGCTGGGTCAGCCGGAGCTCTGTCGTCATTTAGTTCTGCTAGATGCTTGAGCACTCGTTTAGCTTCCACTGGGGTGACAACTCTGTAGTCCTGCCCTTTGAACTCGAAGGTTAGATCGAAGGGATACACCCATCTATATCGTATGGCTTTCTCAGTCAGCCACGCCGTGAGCGGCCTGCATGCTCTCCTTCTTTCCAGCATGAAGTTTGGCAAATCTTGGAAAATCTTTATCTTGGAACCATGGAATTCAAGGTCTTGTGTCTGCTTGGCCTTAAGGAGGATCTCCGTTTTCTCTTTGCAGCTGAGAAACTGGACTATTGAGCATGGCCCTCCTGCAAATGCACATCCTCCTCTGTGGGCCCTTTCGATGTATACATTTTTACCACCCTCAGCCAAAAATAATTGGTTTATTATTTCTTGGACCTTTTTCTCGACACGTGCTGGCGTTTCACCTTCCTTCTCTTCTAGGCCCAGTATTCTTAGGTTAGATCTTCTTTCCCTATTTTCCATGTCGTCCATTTTGATCGTGAGTTCTTCTTCTCTCAGTTCTATATCAGTTATTCTTGCATTTAGCTTCATTTCTGTTAGGTCCATGTTGATCTGACTATGTTCTAGGTTCTCCACTTTTCTTTCGATGTGTTCCACTTTTCCTCTTATTTCTGAGATGGATGACTGTATATTTGATCGTAAGGCATGGATTTCGGCCATGATCCCTGCAATGTCTTCCTTTTTGGACGCGTTACTCATTTTGGTGGCTTTTGGGTCCACGGCCTCTTCTCTTCTATATTGTTGCAGCCTGTTCAGGCTTCTTGCCGTGGGGGCCCTGTTCTCTTCTTTCCTCCCATCTGAGGGCGCGCAGTGACACTGTGGGGGGATCCCCCTGGCACCTCTCCTGTGTTTTCCAGATTTGTTTCTGCTTAGTCTTGCTCTGGGGTACTTAGACTCAACGCACTGTGGGTCTTTGAGGTCTCATATCTGGAGGCACGTCAGGGGAAACCTCTATGGGGTGTCTTGAATGCCTCTGCCTCCGTGGACTGCAGATTATCTTGCCCTTTGATCATTCAATTTATTTGTGTTCTTCGTGGGTGCTCCCCCGGTGGCTCTTTCACTTATTTGGCTCTCCCTCAAGCTCCTATGTCTCATGGTTTCGGTGAGACTGCGATTAGTGGCCGTTTCTTCTCTTTTGCTCCCGGCTCTCTTTTCCCTCCAAGTTGGTCCAGTCCTATGTCTCGCGATGGTCACACTCTGCTGTCTGAGCATGGGCAGGGGGTTGGCGTCCGCCCCGATCGTGGGGGGGTATGGCTTTCCCCTTCGTGCACAGTATCTCTATCCTTATGGTTTGCAAGTTGTGGGGGAGGAGCAGCTCTAACCTTCTCTCCAGGTCGTGATGCAGAGCCTTCTCCCTGGTTCCTCCGCTGTTCTGTGATGCCAACGTTCCGGCGGTGGTCTGAGCCCCATCCCTCCTTGCAGTGGGGTCTCTGGGGAGTGTCGGCTGGTCTGCTGGGGGTTGTTGAGCGCAGAGTGAGGCCCTGCTTTATAGCTCGAGGCTAGCCTGGTGCCGCGCGTCTCCTTTCCACACGTTACATGTGGGAGGCATTGGTTCTGCTTGGGGGAGCTGTCCGTGTGTCTCCAAGCGCCTGCAGCCCTTCGGTGGTGTAATTGTGCTTAAGCCTGGAAGTGTTTTTGTGCGGGGGTGGCATGCAGGTGACAAGTATGACAGTAATGACAGTGTCAGGAATGAGGCAGCCAAACAGGATGTGAAATGGAAAAACTTTAGCCACAAGCTTTATTTTAGTACAAGGCATGGTGCGAAACAAAACCAACCATAACAACATCATATAGAGAATAACAAGAATATATTTTGGGGACAGAGGGATCAGATGAGCGGGCGGCCCTACTCCCACGTAGGGACCGCTCGAGGCTGATCCCCGCCACCCTTCATACTCAAGCTTGTGACATTTGGTGGACCCAGCATATGAGCTGTGTCGGTGTATTCGGTGGACCCAGCTTGTGAGCTGTCGTGTTTCTTACATTCTTGGCTCTGCAGTAGGTCTTCCCTGCTTTCACTTGTCTTTTCCGTGTGAGGTGGAGAGGTATGTGCTTGCTGAGGTGTTATTATTTGCCATCCTCAGCGGTGGTTTATGGACCTTCCACTTGCGTCCCAGCTGATCCAGGTTTGGAACTTGTGCTCTTCCATGCTCACAGGGTGACTTTTTTGTTCTCTCGGCTCATGGTCCACTTATGTTTTAAAACCCTTCTGCGATATTCTTGCATTTGATACTCCTTGAAGTGGGTAATCTGACCCATTGCATTTGTATCATCCTGTGTTTTAGTTTTTTTGGAGGCGTTTTAGCCTTTGTGTGGAACACTTTGGTGTTAAAATTGGCTTTTTCTTCTCTCGTGGTCCCGCTTGTGTTTTTGAACCTACAAGCTCTTTTGTTGGATTGTTATTTCTTCGGGGTGGGTTCTTGGAGCCTTACTAGGATTTTCCCCTGCTCCTGATCCACTTGTGTTATGAGACCCCTTATGCACTTTTGTTTGCTTATTTTCCAACGGGGGTAGGTTCTTAGAGCCTTACTAGGATTTTACCCTGCTCCTGATCCACTTGTGTTATGAGACACCCTAAGTGCTTTTATTGTACTATTTTTCAACTGGGGATGGGTTCTTAGAGCCTTACTAGGATTTAACTCTGCTCCTGATCCACTTGTGTTATGAGACCCTCGAGAGTTTTTATTGGATTATTTTCAAGTGGGGTGGGTTCTTAGAGCCTTACTAGGTACTTACCCTACTCATGATCCACTTGCGTCTTGACCCCCCTGTGCACTTTTATTGGATTGTTTATAAACGGAGGTGGGTTGTAGAGCCTTACTGGGAATTTTTCCTGCTCATGACCCACTTGTGTTTTGAAAACCCCCCAAGCGCATGTATTGAATAGTTTTTTAATGGGGGTGGGTTCATGGAGCCTTACCAGGATTCTTCCCTGCTCATGAACCACTTGTGTTTTGCAAACCCCCTAGGCGCTTTTATTGGATTGTTTTTCAACGGGGGTGGGTTCTTGGAGCTTTACTAGGACTATACCCGACTCATGATCCACTTGTGTTTTGAAAAACCCCATAAGTGCTAATCTTGCATTGATTTTTAACGGGGATGGGTTCCTCGAGTCTTACTAGGAATTTTTCCTGCTCGTGATCCACTTGTGTTTTGAAGAAACCCCCTAAGCGCTTTTACTGGCTGGTTTCCCGTTGGGGGTGGGTTCTTTGTGCCTAATTGGATTGCACTCCGCTCATGATCCACTATGTTTGGAGCCTCTGTGTTTTTATTGCATTGTTTTCCAAGTCAGTGGTTTCTATGGGCCTGGGTCTTAAATAACTATTTTTCCCCTTGACAGGTTTAAAGCCCTTCCTGGTGGTTGGGTTTGTTTTTAAGCAGGCGTTTTAGCCTTTCGTTATACTTATTTGGGTTTAAGATTATTTAACAATTGCTTGTTTAACTTTTTGCTATTGTTGAGGATCTACCTGGCCCCTGTTAGAAGGGTTCCTAGAGGCTGTTTGCAGGGTGGGAGTGAGGCATTCTTGCTCCTGTCCACAGGTCCGGGAGCCTGCTGGAGCCTGTCAGGAGAGGGGCAATGAATGAGAGGGGCTACCTTGCCCTCCCTGGTTATAGGCTTAGTTTTGCCTGAGGGCAAGGCAGCCCCTCTTTAATCATCAAAGGCTCCACGTCCATCCGGATGGGAGGGGGGACCTTTGATGGGAGGTGACAGGGCAGGGACTACCTGTTGTCACCTGCCCCTGCCACCTCGCTTTCTTGGAGGGCACCCGGCAGTCTGGGTCCCCATTGTTCTGGGGACTCAGCTGCCCGGCCTTGCACCCGCATGCCAAGTAGAGGCAGCACCCCCAGGTTACGCCCTCAGGCCTCCCATCCGAGAGGGCCCATGTTTATTTACTGCCGTTTTATCACTGAAATCTGAGCTGGCATTCATTGCTTCCCCTATTCCATGCCTTTCACTTTGTGATGTGGAAGCATGGGGAATGGCCATGGAGGGTATCTCCGATTTCAGGGAACCGTTTATCAGACTCCTCGCCTCCGCGTTCCTCCACTATTCTTCCGCTCCCTTACTGCTCAGCAGTCTCCCTGTTCTCATTAGATCTCTATATATCGGGATTGCTAAAGAACTTTGCCGCTCCGGTTGAGTGTAGAAGTGCATTGTGGGGTGGGGGGAGGAAGGGGTGTTCGGGTTCTGGGTACTACCCGACTGCGGGCTCTCTGCAATTTTCTCCCTTGTTCTAACGAAGCCCGCTGCGCATAGCACCACCTCATCCCCACTCACTGCTTACGGGCGATCCGGCTCGATTTAGCCTGCTGCAGGTGCCTACTTGGGGGTTGGAGGTCCCTCGGGGGGGGGGGGGGGGGGGGCAAAGGACTGCTTTTCTCCGATGAGGATTTTCTGTTAGGCTCCACGCTGCTGTGGATCTCCTTCCCCCTTTTGGCACTGAGTGCCGGCAGGCCGCGATGTTTGGAGCCCAGTGGGGGAGGGGCATGTCCTTCTTTTAACTCTGTTTCTTCTAACCCGAAGTGGGCGTTTGGGGTGCCTTTTGGTTCTCCTACATGTCTGCACTTCGATTTCGTGCTTTTCTCTTTCAGGATTTGGGTCGGGATTATCTGTCATCCCCAGTGAGATGGGAGCCAAGGCTCAGGCGACCATTCCCTTCTGCGCCCCCTAGTGGTCTCCCTTGCCCAGTCTTTTTATGAAACCTATATTTTAGACAATCATGATATTTTATATACAAATTACACTGATGAGACACAAACTTTGATTTAGCCGACAGGTGATTACTCTGCAGATTCTGCTAAACAGCATTTTCAACTTGATTCAAAGCTGGATGGCTCATAACTGCATAGCCCTAAATGATGCTAAAATGGAGCTCCTTTTGGTTGGCTCCCAGCAGACTTTCCAGGCTTTCTGATCTATATACAAATTTTCTCATTGCTGGTTGTCATATTCCAGCTCTTACTAAGGTTAAAACCCTTGGTGCTTTTTTTGTATTCCAACTTGTCTATGCAGGATCAAGTTAACTCAGTAATCTCATCATCAGCTTATTGCTTGAAGTAGCTCTGCCGTATTAGGCCTTTTATCTCTAAGGAGCACTGTGCTATTCTTGCCCAATCCATAATCCAAGAAGTAACACCGAATCTTCCAGCTACAAGAATCAGCACGACTAACAGAAATGGTCATGTATCCTGGAGGCTTTGGCGAAATAAGTTCACACATAGCCACTCAAGGATTCGAAACATCATTGGTTATCAGAGGCCAGTCATAAGTCTATCAGTAATTCCACACTTTTTAAAAATGGCGTCGTGGAATACAAGGGGCTTCCAACATCTAGTGACGTGAGCCTTGGAGACTACGACATCTTAGTTCTCCACGAAACCTGGCTAACGGAAAAACCACACCTGGATGAATTCAAGTTAAGCATTTCTCCAGCATCCAAAGGAACCATAGGACGCCCTCCATCCGCCCTTCTAACAGCAGTCAGATCAGGCAGTGGCATGAACCTTACAAAGATCCTCTTCTCAAATGTATTCACCCTTGCACTTTTGGTGAGCTGGAATCATCAGGCCACTTCATCACACCAAGAAAACCTGGCAAAACTGGTCATAATAAATCTTTACTGGAATCCCCTAGCCATTTCCAACGCAAACTTCCTCGAATTGGCAGCAAACCTTATTGACGATGCGCACACAAATTACAACACCAAGTACATGATTGTGCGCAGAGATTTAAATGCAATCTGTCTAAAAGAAAAACACGAAGGCACAGCAACAATTTACCATCAACAGAGAGAGGTAGCTTGTGGTTGGCACTTATGAATTCCCGGGACATTCACTCTTTAAATTCTGAAGAAAATAAAAAAAAAAAGCCAAACGTGGCCACTTGGGAAAGAGGCTGCCAGCATGCAGATATAGACCACATTTTTGTAACCCGAGAACTTTTGTTCCTTACTACTCCATTCGAATTAGTTAGGACGGTAAATAGTGACCACAATCTGCTAATGGCGGCGTGGTGTTCCCCAGTGGAACCGAACAGACCAAAAATGAGGGTACAAGTCGAGGAATACAACAGAGGCACTTGTTTAAGATTGAGTAGACCTGCAATTAAAAATCTAATGAAAGCCTACATAAAAAAAATGGTAAAAGCACAAAAAGCGAGTTGGGAAACAATACAGTGGACTACACCCCCCCATCTCAAATGTTACCATGTAAAAAAAAAAAAAAAACAGGCTTGCGAAGAGCACCACAAGGTTTACATGTGTACGACAGACTGCTTGTGGAAAAACGAAAAGAGAAGGAGGGTAAGACGTCTATCAGCAAAAACAAACCGACAAGACCATAGAGACCAGGCAAACACTGTATCTACAGCCTATAAAAACTGGATAGCCGGCCGGAGAGTCCTGGTGCATCAAAACGGTTCAGAAGAAATGCTGCGAGTAGTCTGTGGCAGGAAGACTAAATAATTCTGGTCCCTAGTTAAAACTATAGCTGGGGACTCAGGTGACCAGCAACAAAACAACGTCGGTGAGAAAGCTTGGTTGGACCATTTTAGGATTATTTTCAAAGGTTCAGATGGCCCACCTCAAAATTTGCCGGTAAATCTGAATGGAGCTTGGGACATCCCTCAGGATGTTGACACAATACTAGGGAAAATCTGAAAACAAACACCTCAAGGGCTCCTGGCCCCGACGGAATGACAAATGCCATCCTAAAAGAGCATCCGGAGGAATGGGCCCCATTTATGCATGAAGTTTTAAAGCAATCCACTCAAACCTGTTAGATTCCAGGATCATGGAGGACTTTAACGGTGGTCCCTATTTTAAAAAAAGGGCAGAAAGAGAACCTGAGAAATTACCGTCCAATCGCCCTTTTGGACCTGATCGGAAAAGTCTTCGGGTCCCTCTTATTGACACAATTTCTAAACTGGACAAGGACCGCCGGGTGGAAGAACCCTTTCCAAACATGTTTTGAAAAGGACACTGGCACATCAGCAACAATCCTCTTCCTAAGTATCTTAAAGGGAAGGGTGCAGGAGGGAAGGCCCCGGATCTTCGTCCCTTTTGTGGACCTAGTCCAAGCTTTCAACCAGGTCAACCGTGAAACTCTGTGGGGAAAGTTAATGGAATAGAACTGCCCGCTGGAAATCTTAGAACTTCTGATAGCCCTCCACACGAACACCTCCATGAGAGTACGTTTACATCGGGCTGGCACACTGTCATCACAAATTCCAACATCAGGAGGTGTCGCGCAGGGCTGCCCGCTCGCACCTGCTTTGTTCAATTTCTATTTGGCAGACCTTCAGCACTTCGAGCCATCGATTAGATCCTTTCCTCCCACTGTCGGTGGCGTTCGGGTTACTCACCTTTTAAACACCGACTACCTGATCTTAATAGATCAAACGGCAACGGGACTTCATTATCAACTTAATAGTCTCCAGAAGTATATTAACAACAACAACCTGGAAATAAAGCAAAGACAAAAATCACGTGCTTGGAAAAATCAGTGAAAAACAACGAGAGATTCCAATGGTTTTTGGACCAATCACAAATTGAGCGAGTGAAGCAATTCAAATACCTCCGCGTCACTCTTAACAGCTCTGTGGCGATCCCGATGCAGACCTCACTCCTCGAGAAAGACAAAACCTTGGCTAGTCAGGCAAAGGCCATGGATAGGTGATTTTGACAATTCTCCCAACTTCCAGCCTTGAACTTTTAAAAGGCAAAAGTAGTGCCTGCTCTGACTTATGGAGCAGAGGTGTTGCCAGAAATACCAGGGAAAATATGCCCCAGGTTGGAGGGCCTATGTTGGAGGCGAGTCTTAGGCCTGCCAAACTCCACCCCAATAGCAATTATACGCCGGGAATTGAGCCTCCTTTTGCTACAAGCTGTAGTTGAATGGAACAGCATGGCGCTACTCAGAAAAATCATCTCAAAGACTCGACCAAACATGTATGATATCATTAACAAAGAGTTGCTGAGTGGGTCAAACAAAATGCTGAACAACTGGACGAACAAACAGGTCCAAACTAGAAGAACTCAGCTGTATTGAAGCAGATCAAGGGTCAAACCCGTCCAGGGTTATAAAGAAATTGAGCGAAGGTGACTAGATCCATACTCCTTCCACTTGCAAGTTAACTGCCAGTTTACCAATGAATAGCAGAAAGCTAAATGATCTGGCAAAGTTTCCTTGCAGAGTATATTGAGACAGCTTCTTAAGAATATGTCTTAACTTTCTCCAGACAATCAGGATCAACGCAATTAGGGGAAAGTCTGCAGACAATAAGTGATGCTATTGTAAAACCACAGACCAAGTCGAAACCCTGAAGCACCTTTTACTCTACTGCCCTGGTCTGAGCGAGGAAAGGAAAACAAACTTGGCCCACCATTTCTCTACATTTCAGGCATATGACAAAAAAAAGATTGGTGGGAGAGATTGATGAAAAGGGATAAAACCTCATTGGTGATAGCTGTGGTCTCCTTTTTCCGTAGGATTCTAATTCAACAAACTGATTAGATCGATGGAATCCAAGTCAACGAATAAGGAATAACAGTGACTTATAAAGTGCCGACTACTAAAGAAGCTGAACTAATAAGGATGACAAAGCAGTGGAGGACATTATGCAAAGACTTAATAGACAAAATTTAAAAGGGGACACAAGGAACAGTCTTTCTTTCTTTTTCCTTTTTTGTAACTCGATTGAATAAATAAATAAAAATAGCTTCCAACCTTAACAGAAGCGCACACGTTACACCTGCTCGAAGGGCATTACATTGGTTACCTGTGAAAGAACAACTGAATTTTAGAATCCTGTCCATTAGACACAAAAATGTATTTTTGGCAAAAGGAGGATTCGAGAGAAGCCATCTATACAATTGCTGACATGTAATCAGAGTAATCTGTTAATAGTGCCCCAGGTGAAATTGGAGAGGGCTGGGAAATGCTCGTTTAACTTTATAGCTCCATCCTTGTGGAACGAGCTTCCTTGCACGCTAAGATTGGACCCTTCACTTTCTTCCTTTAAGAAAGCTTTAAAGACCTTCTTTTTTACTTGAAGTGTTTTAGCTTGGTCTGGGCTAGTTTTATAACCTGATGATGTTATGGCTTTGCTCATTTGATGTGTTTATTGATTTAGTCATTCTACTTTGCAGGTTGTATGTTATGCTTTTTATTTTATGTTTCTTGTTTTAATGTTTTGTCTGCTTTTATGTTTTTCTGTTATTTGTGCACCCGTTTGCCTTTGGGCCTAAGGCCCGTTAGAGATTTGTAAACATAAATGTAAACATTGCCAGGAAATTGCCCCTCCCATTATGAATCCTCCCCCATCCAACAATGGCTTATACTAAATTCTTCGATGTAACCAGGTGCCGTATGGCAATTGTTCTTCTTGGCTTTCTATCAATTATTTGTAACCATTCTAATAACATGCAATTGTAAAGGGCTCTTTTGCATATAGGACTAGTATGGAGTTGTGGTTTTAAAGCAACGTTTCTTATAGCTTAATGCAAGGGTTTGTATTGTGCTCAGGACAACTGCAAGGACTCTTCGAAAGTCAATGGAGGTCAAGTTGAAATTAGAGTGGGTGGGTACACATAAAAAAAAAAACAGAGGCTGGCTGTAAATGGCGAGTCTTAAGGACTTTACAGAGTTTCAGATCTGCCTAGATTTCTAATGCAGAACACAATACCTTGCTTTTTGAAGGCGAGCCAATAGCATTTATTTAGACACATTTTGACCATTTGATGTTTTTACTCTCCAAAAGTAGGTATTTGCCCACAAAATATAGGGTTTACTCTCCAAGAGTAGGGTTAGTGCCCTCCACAATTGAAGAGTGATCTATTCTCTTCCAATCCCGGGGAGTTCACTGGCAAGGAAAGAACCTTGTCCCTCAGGGTTATTGCTACCAAAACATGGCGAAAGCCAACACATTTTGGGAAGTCACCCTTCAGAGGATAGATGCTACACAGGACACTGTATAATAATTGACACTGAGCATATCCTTACGTCGGCAGCTCGCATGTCAAATGTAAATAGTTTCAGAATGCATTCTTGCTACACAAAGTAATGAAACACTGTCAGAAGAAAGCATCAACCACGAATGTGTACCAAAGATGAACAGTTTCCTGCATTTGTTACCTTGCCCCTCCACATTTTTGTTTATTGTGTACAACATTTAAGTTTAGAAAACTTGTAGCTGTAATAACAACGTGACTTGCAAAACAATAAGGCAACAGGCCTATAAAAGGCTCCAAAGGAGTCACACTGCATATTGTTCTGTAATTAACAACTTTTGGTTTTTTCTTTTGGTAGTTTGGTCCTGAGATTCTGCAGGCCTGAGGCTCTGCCCTAATGATTAGCATCTTGCAGTCTATGGATCCACAAAGTCTTCCTCAGCTCTGTTGTAGTGCAGCAAACTGTCTTCAAGACCACAACTGTCTATGAGCTGGGAGAGACTCAGCTTTTGGCCTTCCAAAGACAAGGCTGACTGGAGTTCGTAGAGCAACTGCTGGCTAATGCTTCGCCATTTCTCGATCAGTGACTGGAGTTCAGTCAAGTTATTCTAAAAAGGATAACAAAGTTAGTCAGACAGTACAGATTTACATTAACTAAAACAAAATCAACATTTACTCATGTGTGAGCTCAAGACTCCAAGCAGCATCATTTCAACACCACCACATAGAAGGTGGAGGCGACCCTACATCAACCTTAACCACTCCACGAAATCACAGCAAGTGACACCACAGAATTGATTACGTGCCAATGCGTATTTTCATTTAACAATTTTGATTGAAAACGTGTGCTGCTGCAAGTTAGCGCAAGATAATTGGTAACAGGTACAAGGATCCCCATTTTTGGCTTGGTTCTAGTTATGCCCTGGTTTCTGTTAAAGGAATTTACTATACATCTTTTTGTTAGCACTTCATCCAGTTAGGTCTGCTTCATGCATGGAGTGCTCGTAGCATTGTCTCTTTCTGGTCTCGTTTCTGCTTTCTGTCTTGATATAAGGGCAAGAGCAGTACTAGAGACATGAGGCTTTCTCCCTGTTGCCAGAGTGACTAGTGCTGACGCTGCCTCTCTTGCATGGTTTTGAATCCCAAAAATGAAGCAGGGGGAGCCCTTACTAGGTCTCTTCCTAAATTCTGATGATGTATCTATTGCTCCTCACTAACCAAGGATTTCACTGGGGCAGAGAGGATAGAAGCAACACCTCCCACCACCATTATATTCGCCTGTGGACCCTTGAGGTTTCCGTCACTGCCCTCTCTCCTATATGGCATTTGTAACGCGCCTATACACAAGTGTTTCAAGGCGCGACGAGGCAGGGGGAAGGGGGGGAGACAGACAACGATCCTACTAGGCCAGGTGTCATTCAGATCGCGCAAGTGCATTGGTAGAGGGGAAGGGAGAAGTGCAAGGGGGAAAGGGAGAGGGGAAGTGCAGTACATAGTAGAATACAAGATAAAATAATGAGGGCCAGCTGGTGGCAAGTGCAAGGTAAGTGCAGACAAGTGCTGGGAAGGGGGGCTGTAGGGATACAGAGACAGTCCCGCAGTGCAGGGGTTGCCAGTGCCGGGGAGAGTGGCTGGGCCAAGGACCAAGATCGGTGAGTGGTCCAGTTGCAGGTGCAGTTTCAGTAAATTAGCAGGGGAGAGGGGGAGAGAAAGCCGAAGCAAAGAGGAAGGTTTTGAGGTGCTTCCAGAACCGGAGATGGTTCTCAAGTTTCACGGAGGCAGGAAGGCTGTTCCAGAGGGAGGCCCCTGCTGCGGACAGCGATCTACCCCCAACTCGTTGCTTGGAGAAGCGGCTGACCCTAAGGGAGTTGGAGGCGGATGAGCAAAGAGCTCGAGAAGGAAGATATTTAGGAAGAGAGAGTTGAAGGTATTTTGGCCCCAGGCCCCAGAAGGCCTTGTGGACAATGCAGAGGGTTTTGAACTTAATCCTCGCAGCCACTGGGAGCCAGTGTAGCGATTTCAGTCCTGGAGAGATACGGTCCCTGGGCTTGAGGCCAAGGACAAGTCTTGCAGTCCTGTTCTGGATGAGTTGAGGCAGGCAGATTTAGATAGAGGCTGTTACAGTAGTCCAGCTTCGAGAGAACCAGGACTCTGGAGACAGTGAGCTTTTGGGGGAAGGAGAGGAAAGGAAGAATACCTCTGAGGAGGTGCAGCTGGTAGTGTGACTTCTTAGAGACGTCAGATATGTGAGGGTGGAGTGGAAGATGACCCCGAGGTTTTTTGCCTCGCAGGTAGGAGCAGGAAGAGGGTCGAGCGAGGCCGGCCAGAGAGCTGCAGGGCAGGAGGCAGTAGGTGTGCCGATGAGTAGAATCTCAGTCTTACTGGCATTAAGGCAAAGGTCATTGGCGGCGCTCCATTCCTGAAAAGCAGAAAGACAGACTGAGACGAGGGAAGGAGAAGAGGAGGCCGTGGGTAGCCTGAAAATGAGTTGGGTATCATCCGCATAGCACTGAAAGTTAGGGCAGAGAGGGCCGATGCGGTGGGCAAGGAGTGCCAGATACTGGTTGAACAGCCAGGGAGAGAGGTTAGATCCCTGGGGGACACCACAGGTAGAGAAAAAGATGTCAGAGAGGAAGGACCCCAATTGGACCTGGGAGTGTCGATTGGAGAGGAAAGAAGTCAGCCACGCCAGAGCCTGACCAGTGATACCCAGGTTATCACGGAGACGGTTGAGCAGGATGGCATGGTTGACAGTATCAAAGGCAGAAGAGAGATCGAGCAAAATGAGAGCACACAGTGTTAGAGTCAAGGTTCGAAAGCAGGTCCTCACGGATGTTCAGGAGAGCAGTTTCCGTGCTTCTGGCAGCTCTGAAGCCAGACTGATGGTCACGAAGACTACCAACAGATTCAGCATGGAGATTAAGCTGGGAGATGGCCAGTTTCTCCAGGAGCTTGCCCAGGAAGGGAGTGATGGAGATTGGGCGATAGTTAGCCGGGCAGGAGGGGGTCGGAAAAGGGTTTTTTTTAAGAAGAGGGTGCACAAGGGAGTGCTTAAGGGGGGGGGGATGGGAAGACTGTAGAGGCGAAGGAGTGATTGCAGAAGTCAGCCAAGGCAGGAGCCAGGGAGTCGATGTGGTCCTTGATGGTTTTGGAGGAACAGGGGTGGACCTGTTTTGATGAGACTTTCATAGATCGGACTTGTCTGGAAACCTCGTCAGCAGAAAAAAGGGGAATGGCAGAGAAGGAGGGAGGAGGGGTGGCTGCAGACGGGGCAGAGGAAGAGCAGGGAATAGAGGTGGGAGGTGATAGGAGGAGAGTGAGGACAGGATGTCCTGGGTTTTTGAAATGAAGTGAGAGGCCAGTGCCGTGCAGAGGGCCTGGGAGGGGACAGGAGAGGTAGAGACTGCAGCAGGGTTGGCCAACTCCTTGCAGATTTTAAAGGGTTCGGCCGAATTGTTAGATGCCGCAGAGATGCAGGCTTGGATAAGGGCTCTCTTCTTGGTGAGAACGGAGAGCCGGTATTGCCTTTGGAGCAGGCAGCAGGCCAGTTTGTCAGAGGATGAACATGAAGCACGCCATTTCCTCTCTGCCACCCCGCACTTGCGTTTGAGGGTGATGAGATCCGAGTCATACCAGGAGTTACATTTGGCTTTGGGCTTCAGGCGGATTCTCATGACAGGGGCCAGGATATCAAGAGTATCAGATACTGCAGAGTGGAGAGGGCTGTGTCAGGGTGGGAGTCAGCCGAAGGGGGGAATGAGGGCGAGAAGGTAGCGGCGAAGGCTTCAACTGACACACGCTTCATGGGTCGGATGACCGAGAAGGAGGGTGGCAGTGATGAAGGTGGCTTTGCCTGAGGGGTAGGGAAGGTGAGGTGGGAGGATAAGAGAAAGTGATCACTCCTGGAGAGAGGGACAGAGAGGGGAAGGTCAGAAGAGATCAGAGCATCAAGAGTGTGCCCTGCAGAATGAGTCGTCCAGACGGGAGAATAGAGAGTGAGAGAGTCGCAGAGGTCGCGAAAGAGTCCAGAGGGGGGGCAGGAGGCATCCAGGTGGATGTTGAAGTCTCCAAGAAAGAGGAGTGGAGTGGTTGAGGACAGGAGTGAGGAGGAGAGGTCCGCCCACTAAGAGAGGAAGGAGGAAATTTGACCGGGTGGCCAATAGATAGTAGCCACGGTAAGGGAATGGCTAGGAGAGAGGGAGTCGGCAGACAAGGCATTCAAAAGAGGAGTAGGTCTGCGTAGGAGTGACAATGGCAGGAATCCACTCAGGGAAGATAATGGCAACACCCACCCCCAGCAGGGTTGGGCCTGGGCACAGAGAGGATCTTGTAACCGTCAGGTAGAAGTGTGTCAAGGCTGGTGACAGAGCTGGCCGTAAACCAAGTGTCAGTGAGACCAAGGACATCAAGGTCCAGTTCCTCCAGAAGGCGAAAGATATCAGAGGAATGTTTGACGGCAGAGCGAGAGTTAAGAGTGACAATGTGGAGAAGGTGGTCATCCTTGAAGGACTTCCGGGGAGGGGTACAGATCAGATGTACGCCCTGCAGAGGTGAGGAAGGAACACAAGAGTGGGCCGGGAGGGAGGGTGGAGGCAAGGTAGCCGAGGACAGGGGGGGGGGGACAGCAGGAGAGAAAAGGAAGTTGATGAGGCGCGGGAAGCATCTATCAAAGAGGTGAAGGTTGGCCTGAGGGCCTTGGACCAAGACGGTCCCATTAGAGTAGACATTAATGATGGCCTTAGAGGATTGGAAGGAGGCCAAGAGGACATCCCAACGGGTGCCACCATTAATGGGAGAAGAGGAGAAAGGAGAGAGCACAGAGACCATATGAAGGGTCCATAGGTCAGGTGAGGGAACGAAAAAGGGGATGTCGGTGAGAGTTTCTTTGGAGGAGGCGCTGGTGTAGGTGTCAGCGATGGGGAGGCTTGGATTGGAGACCAGGATGTCCTTTTTAAACTTTTTCCTACCAGATTTAGTGAGGAGAGCAGGATAGTCAATAGAGAAGCAATTAGAGAAGATATGAGAGATAGAAAGCACCATAGAGTAGGGATGGGAGAGGCAGGGGGAGAGACGGGAAGACACAGGAGAGAGCAAGCCGACAAGATAGTAGGTGGCAATCGAGTAGCGCAGGATAAACAGACTCTCAGGTTTAAGAGCTCCAATGATCAAGAACCAGGGGGAAGCAACCTAAGTGTGAGAATCCTAAAAAGGGGAGAAAAGGCCTAGATTCACAGAGCAATTTTAAATCCTGGTACAGTGCGCAATCAGCAAAGGGGGAAAGGCACAGCTGAGTGGATGAGTCTGAGGAGGGGGTAGGCAGGTAGGCGAGTGAGACAAATTAAGGATAATGGCAGGCAACAGGCGTCCCCTGCGGACACCTGCAGACACAAACAGACACAAACAGGAGCCACAGTCAAGGGAGCTGCCCTTTGCCTATGGGGCCCTTTGCCGGGCAGGGGGCTGCCCAGGAGGGTCAGTATAAGGCACGAGGTGCATCCAAGAGGGGGAGGGAGGAGGGGTGGTGGGCAGGCATGGAGGCGGGAAGGAGGAGGGCACCAGGAAGAGGCTGCAAAGGGGAGGGGGGGAGAGAAACAACGCACTCGGAGCACAAAACAAATGAAAAACAAAAAGATTACTCACTCCAGGCCCCGGTGGACCGGCAGGGTTTCCAACCTGCAACTGGGCTGTCCCGGCGAGCTGCTCTCACCCACGACGCTCAGCACAAGATATGCTGCCAGACAACTCCCAAAACTCCTGCAGGTCTTTGGATTTCTTTTCAGACCGTGTCTTTGGACTTAACGTAGCAGCATCCCAGGTCTGAAAAGTCAGCCACATTGATTCCTGCCTTGGCTCTTATCCCCCCCCGCCCCCTTCCATCTGATGTATGAAAAAGCCAACTTGGATCGTACCAGGCTGTATGCTTTATACATTGTGCTGGGCTTATGTGGCTCAATATTTGAAGGGCATATTGTCCAAGTCCCAAGCAGAGGTGCATGGATCACTACATATTCCATGCTACACATTGAAGCTGTATTCACATTAAAAAGTAGAAGCTTAAGGGGCATTATCTTAAAAAGATCCCTGAACCGCTGCTAATAAAATAACATTAAGGGAGCAGGGTGGATGGGGTGGGTGATGTTATTGTAATTGTCCTGTTATCCACACAAATCACATTGTAGCCCAAGCAGTTGTATTACCAAGGCACGTCTGGCAATGCCACCCATGTCAGCATCAGAGATCTTGTCAGTATTTAAAAGTAAGTACATAGTGTAAAGTAGCTTATTTCTGTCTGTATTTAACAGCAGCAAAGGAAAACAAGAAGCCCCAATGGTAATGATTTTTTAAAAATACTTGTGTGTATGGCTCTTTTCTCTCCCTTAAAGTATTTGTCAACTCCAACATATCACTAGAATACAGTAGATTAACTTTCCATGGCAACCGCTGGATCGCTCATAGAATTTTCCATATTAAATCTGTTTTTTAATTGATGAAGGTTAAGCTTCCAAGAGGTGTTGAGAACATTATCACTGCTCCTATAATTACACCCTGTATAGCATTTATTGGCATAACAGCGGACACATTTTTTTATGTCTGAGCTAAGAGTTGACACTATACACACTGTTTTAGTTAAATATGTTTATTCAGTACATTGTTCACTCAAAGGAATGCAAGTAGTAGAATTCTGAACATTGCAACCTTGATCCAGGAAGTAAATAGGCAAGTTACTACACATATTTTCCAACAGACCTTATGGCTGAGACACCTAAAATCTGGGGAAAATTGATTCCAAGGTTTACCTGGCTGATGTAAAAGAATAAGCAACCTCCAAGCCGCTGACGGTATACAAAAACAGTCTACAGAACACAAGTTGCGTTTACAAATGTAATTTAGAAATTTGGGGACCACATTCAAAATAGGCCTGGTGGACCACGCCTTACTTTGAATGCAGATGTTTTGTAGTACAACTCCCATGATCCTTCACCATGGACTAAGCTGGCTACAGGTGATGAATACCCAGTGTTCAAAAGTTGCAGACCCCTGACCTCGCTAGCCACCGTCAATCATTGCAAACCCTGAGGTGAGGTGGAGATCATCCTTTCTCAAAGAAAAATAGGTCTGGCAACAGTATTTTGTATTTACTGCATGTGTGCAATTTAGAATTTTGGGAAGCTACAAAATGAATTCTAAGGCTAAAGGCCGCATTCATAGGAGTGATGCCTTAATTTTCAGTAAATAAAGCAAGGTGCAACATAAAGAACAAACAAATAATCCTAAGGATCTCTCAGATCAAAAACAAATAAGAGCCAAGTAGAACCACACAATCGCAGCCTTGTGGGACCAGAACTGGACATGGGGCCAAGGCAGAGAGCCAAAAGCATGTATTATTTGAAAATGTATTAATGCTAAAACCAGTAGTTTCGGCTTTTAGAGTATTATATTTTGTTTTTATGCATTGATTTCATCACCTCAATCCCACAGTTTACAATTTAAGTTTGTGGACTCAGATCTTCCTTAGGCTTAAGGAGGATTTTGGCATGAACAATGTACATGTAAAAGAATTCTAAAGGAATGTGCTCTGGCTGGAGGTGAAGATTCAATTTAAAAAGTAACAGAGGAAGAATCGACCCTTGTGCAATGAACATGGTGCAGCCCTGGAGCCTGACCCCAACACATGCGTTGCCACAAATGGAGTACTACTGGACTGGAAAGCCCCCATCCAGTAAAGGTTGGATTTTCAGTTAGTAGCTGTACCAAAGGCAGCCAAGGAGCACAGCAAGGTTGACAGTTACAAAGCATCTAATATCATCAGGGTTCTTGTACGACTAGTGTCCAGTATCATCCTGATATTAATTAGATCTGTGCAGACTACGACTCTGCGCCTTTCCAAGTTCTAAAGCCAGTTTGATTTTGGTTAAGGAGATGTAATCACTGTTTGCCACAGTTTACAAGAAAAGGTAGCTGCTAGACAGGATGACATTTACCTGGATTAGCAGGATCAAGAACAGGCATTTTCAGCAGAGACCGCCCCTAGGTGCTTCATACAGTTGGGCATAATTCCCGATGTTAATGAGAGATCTACTGTAAGTATCAAGTCCTCAATTATAATGAGGTTCAGTTGTTTTACTGGTTCAGTGGGACATTGATCTCATGGTAAAATTGTTCTGTGTACCATCAGAAAAGTGGAGAATTCATCAGTGTTTAGGTCATTAAAGCAATCTATTTTGCTGTGTTGCATGTCTCAATCCGTGCATCTGCATCCAAAACAGGCCAGTTGCCACTTACATCCTCTCAGAGTGACTTTAATCTGGAAGAAATCACACAATTCATGTGATGGTTGTATTGATGATGTGGTTGTGATGGAAACCAGGAGTTCATGTAGAATAGGGACAGGAACCTTTCATTTATGTGAGGCCTAATCAATACATGATGAAAAGTCCTACATTTTGTATTGCTTATGTATAACCTTCAGTTAACGTTGGGAACTGGGACAGTAATGTATTACCCATTTATAAATTCACAAAGTCCATTTGTACAATTGGAGTACTTTTTCTTATTTGATAGTTTCAAGGGCACAATATAATCTAGGGCTATCTTAAGTTTGTTTTTGATAATTGTGCAAAGAATTCTACGGTTTGTCTATGATCGAGTAATTATTCAAATCTCTAGTGAGGGTGATTTCCAAGGAAGTAGGTGATCATTTCCCACAAAGACGGTTACACAGCTACATAATTTACAAACCATGTCTTTGTTTTACCAGAATTTATTTCCATTCAGAGGAAAGACACTTACCTAATCTTTTCTGCAGCCCATCGGCCCCCATGAGATTCCTTAATCAATAGCATCATGTCTGTTTGTATAATCAAAAGAATGTGCATAAATATTTGCTGTTGCTAAACCTGTTCTGAGTGCCATTATTCGTTAACCTTGGAGGCTCTCTAAAATGCCATAACAGTATCTAAATTGAGGGTTTTTCCCCCTCCATTTCTCACCTTGGATCTGTACATTTTGACCATCTTAAGCCGTCGAAGAAGCTCCTCTTTCTGTTGGACTTGCTTCATTAGTCTCTTCTTCTCCTCTAAAAGTTCTGGATGCTTGACTCCAAACCTCAATGAAACAGGTTTTGGAGAATTAGGGAAAGTCTGGGGTTTGTGCTTCCAGCAATCTAGGCCTTGCTGAGGACGTTTCAAGATGGTAGCTGCTGTAGACCTTTCTTCAGCATGTTCCTGCTTTACTGGAGTGTTTGTATTTAATGAAGATACATCTGCAGAGGTTGGATTGTCATTTCCGTCATAATCGACTTTTAGGCGCTTTGCCACAGTGGAAAATGTATTAAACGAACGTCGTGTTTTCTTCAGCCGTTCTCTTAATGTTGCACTCATAGGCTAAGGAAAACCGAAAATAATGGTAATCTTAAATGAAACGCTATGTGCCCTTTGCTACATTTGAAAGCCTAGATCAATAACGCATTGAGAGAACTTTAAAAAGCCACATTGAACATTTTAGAATGATTTTTGAGAACTTTTTCAAAAAAGGGCTACCTAAGGAGGGGAAGGAAACAGTCATGGTTAATGTTTCTTTTCTAAGAGGACTAAAGAGGGCTCATCATCTAAAACAGTATACATTTTGCAATTCAAAAGGGGTTTATCATGAGGCACCATACTTCCTGCACTATTCAGAGAGGAAACCTACACTGCACCGCAGATGAGCTACTCATCAAGATGAGTTTGGTATACTCAAAAGGACTATGTGCAAACAATGTTACCTATGTAAAAATTCAATAAATGCAAAAGCAATATTCATATTTTACTGAGACAAATTATACAATTTGGCAGTTGTTGAAAAAATGGGCACCAGCATTTTAAAGGCTTTTATGTGGATGTTTACCCTTCATTTCTGAAAAAAATGACATCGTGATCCTACAGACTTTGCAAATTTCTGTCCCATTACGGCCCTTCCATTCCAAGGCAAGTGCCTTGAAAGAATGTTGCCTCGCACATGAAAGGCCATCTTTCAACTCACACTTTCCCTTAAGGGTCATCAATCTGGCTTTTGCTCTGGCACGGAGTTCGCCTCAGTGTAGAATGCCCAGAGTGTGCTGGATCGATGCAGTGTCTGTTTGCTTGTTCCCTTGGATCTTTTTGCAGCATGTCACAGTGTTCTACTTATCTCCCCAGCCGGGTACTGGTGAGCCGGGTCCTGAGGTGCGTTTTATACTTTTGGGAAGGACTATCTCAACTGGTACAGGTAGACACATCAAGATCCAACCCCATTCCTGTACTGTTATGTTATGTAGGTTTTCATAAAGTGCTACTTTAAACCGATGGCATCATGGTGCTGAAAGACAGCAAGTGCAACAAAAAGAATGTTATGCTATGCAGTATGGTGTGAAGCTGGGGTCCATAAAGTTTCCAATGTTGTTACATATGAAGCCGCTGTAGGATCGGATGGATGCGTGTAAGAGGGGTGTGCGTGTGTAAGGAGGGGGTGTGTGCGTAGGACAATACATGTAGGACTTGTACAAGAATGACATGCCAGGAGTAACTTCCAAATATCTAAGAGTAAATGGTAATACAGGGGAAACAAAATCCAATCCTCCAGTAATCCAAAATTATAGGAAAACCACAGGTGCCAAGAAAGAGTTAATATAATCCGTGAAGAGTAGAAAATCCCAGTAGAAAAAGAGCAAAAGTTATGCGGTTCAGTGAAGAACGCAAGTAGCATCCCATTGTGCGACTGGCATGGTGAAGCCCTGTTGGGACTACCTGATCCGGGAAGGCCCTATGTGGTGCTTCAACCCTGGGTCTGGTGGGATCAGCCAGTCTCAATGCCTTCTCGAGCTTCCAGCCGTCCTGAGCCTTCGTAAGTGTTTCTGGACCACCCAGTAGACTGACCAGCTTCTTGTGGGCACGCAACTGCTGGGCATCTCTCACCAGAACCAAATGGCGGGAAATCCAACCACCAGCGACCCCAAGACGACCCATCAAGTCATCAGGGAAAATTGGAGTCGGGGGGTGGTAAGTAAACGCAAAACATTGCTCTCCCTCTGTCCTCAATAGGATAACACTGAGAACCAATCCCTTCATATCCTAACCTTCCATTCCACTGCCTTTTGGTTGTCAAACCTCGGTAGTATCATCTTAAAAATAAGAACACAATTTACTTACATTGTTGCAACTCTTCTTTTGAACAATCACCAACTTATGTGAAGGCATCATGAAGTAAGACACAGACAACAGATTTCACTTTTCTAAAATAGATTTTTTTTTCCTCAAATGTAGGGTGGAGTAAGGCCCAACTTGCCCTATGCTAAGGTGGGGTTTTCCCTACCAAAAGAAACTAAGGATAGTCTATGCCATAAAGTTCAACTTAAAAGTCTGTCTGTGTCCAAAACCTATGCTTGCCCTCACAACTAAATCTATATAATGTGTAGGGATGTCAGCAACCAAAGAAACAGTGTTCAAAGTAAAGTTATGAGCCTTTTCCAGCTCGTGGTTTGGTTTCAGATTCTTCTTCCTCAAATTCAAAACAGTTCCACAAAAGGGTCTTGAGTTTCCTTCCCCAGGTTTAACAAAGTTCCAAACACCCTTGGGGTTCCCTTCCCCCAAGTTCAACACAGTTCACAGTTAGTTCATCTTTGTTAGCTTTCAGTATGAACAGTATTCCTTTAGGCTTACTCACCATTTACTTTCAGACGGATGAAACAAAACAACTTCAAACTTCTTGTTTTACTTGGCTCGCTCCAAGTCGGCGCAGTTGTCAGAACCACATGGCCCACCTATCACAGGTCATGCAACCGATAACCCTTGGCACTGTATAATGTTCACTCTTCTCATTGGACTACTTTGCCACCAGATGTTTCCTTTCTGCACTTGTGACATTAGTCCATTTGCACTCTTTTTTCTTCTTGGTAGTCTCTTGCCTCTGCCAAAAAGTGCCTTTCACACACTTCACTTTGCTGTGTTTATTCCTCGTTATCACCTTGCTTTCACACTAAAAATAGTGCTTCTCATTTGCCTTTCACGTGTTATTCCGATTACTGATCACTTGGCTTTTCACTTTCACATTGTTCATAATTGCTTTTAATTTCATTCTGTTTGTGAATACACATCACTTTACATTTGTGCAGCATTTTCATTTCACTTGTGCATAACTTTCCTTTATTTCGGTATGCAATGTTTATCAGGCACTTTAACTCTCTTTAATGTCCATCAGGTCTCCAGGCACATCCATCATATGCTTTTATTGGTTCACCCCCTTCGTCGGCCCATATTAAGCCCCCAGAGCACCCTGGTACGAGTGCTCTTTATCTGTCACTCACCGGTATGCGGAAGCTCCTCCAGGTGCTTGCGCGATCCTCTTCTGCTTTCGCTCGCTCCCCTCTCTCACATCGGGAGCACCGGCGAGCCGCTCTTGCCTCCTCGGGACGTTCTTGCTGCAGTCTGCGAAGTAGAAGCTTCTGTGTCCCCCCCCCCAGCTCCTGCAGGAGACAGAGTTCCGAGCTCTGCAAGGCTCTGGGCTCTCTCCAACCTCTTCGTCCTTCCCCGCTCTCCTGCAGACGCCGGCGTCCATTTTCACCAGCTCCTCCTCTCCAGCCTGTGCCCTGGCTTCCCAGGCAGTTCTCCTCTCGTGTGGGTCACTCCCTTTTATATGCACCTGTAGCCTCTTAATGGGATGCAGGTGCAAGTCCTTTGCCTGACTACAATCAACTCTATTATTGGGACATGCCCCAATGTCCCCAAGAGAAACATCCGGAAAACTAGTTTGGATGACCAGGAGAGTAGAGGCAAACAGAGAAAAACAAAGAGGGAGGAGAATTGGAGCAGACCATGGCAAGACATGGAGGACAGAAAAACGAAAGAGATATGTGTAAATGAGAAGAGAGCAAGGAGTAGCTGGTGCCCAGGTTAAGAGCCGAAGAATTACCAGGGTGGTTAATGCCTAAGTGCTGGGGGAGACTGACGGGGTCTATGAAGCTGGAAAATGCCACGGCCACAGAGATCCTGGCTAAGAGCCAACAGACAATAATATCTGGCCCATATTTGTATGGTCTGGTGAACTATGGCTAGTGATCGCGGTTCTACACTCCGAGATGAGAAACATCCTGAAATCTTCGACTAAAGCCAAAGCATACAATTATAAGAGCCCTGGGACACTGGAAACTCCAAAAGACTGAGTGACTTTCGGCTGCCGGTTGGCAGACACTAAGGGAAAGAGCGAAGGGGGGGGGGGGGGGCGGTTAAGAGGCCATGGAGTAAGACGTGTTTCCTAACTATAACTGCAACGAGCGTTCGTGCACAGAAAAAGGATGACAGGAAAAATGGTGGAGCACGTCCAGGAGAAAACTGGGACTCTGGAGAGAACATATGACCCGAAGCTGGCTGCTGCAAGTTTGTAACCAGCGGTGAGAGAATCGAAACAAGATGGCCGAGGTTAAAGAACAAAGAACGGCCCGGGTGGCCGCAGTGAGAGCAGAAGTATGAGAGAAAGCAGCTGGGGCTCGCACATACTATTAGCGGATAAAAGTACCACCCGCCCGCTACAACACTGCTTCGGATACTAGGTAACTGTGTTGCAGAATGCAGGTTGCTGCAGTTGCAGTCTCGGAGAACCGGAGGAAACTGCGGGGGGGACGAAATGAACAGCGAGAAATTTGAGCCCCAACGTTGGGGGTGGAGCAAACAGAACAGCTGCTCAGAAAGAATCGCGGAATAAGGCCCCCAGCGGGTGAGCTGCTGGAGGACTGTGGGGCGATTGAAGCTGGGCCAATAAAGCAAACGCAGGTGCCTGCACGGGGCGTAGATCCGACGCTTGATACACAACCGCACTGAGCGACACACACAGAGCCAAAGGGGCCCGTTCATCATGATAAACCGAAGAGCGGTGCAAGTGGAAAGTCGGGGCTTGCATGAGAGCTGCAGTAGGTAAGGTAATGATCCACCAGTGCCCAGAGACGCAATACAGCCGGAGCGGGCAATCCGGAGAAGGCTGCCAGGAAGTGGACCCGCAGCGAACAGGGACAAGAGTTGTATGCACATTGCCCCCGGAGCGCACAGGGCGTATGACAATAAAAGTTTGTTCCAGAATATTGCAACTGACCTGATTTCAGTACAAGCAGCTTGTAAGCCACTGCTGCGGGCACTCCCTAGTGCATAGGAGCAAGGCAAGGCCACCAAATAACGCAACACATATCAAGGGATACACCGTGAGGAGCCGGAGGCGGTGTGGAGACAGGACCTGTGCATGACCATAGCATCCTGTAAGAGAATGCAGGCAGATACATTGCAGGCCATGTCGAGACGCTGGCTGCAGATTACAAAATAACCCAGCATGCTGGAAGTGATCCTGCAGTCCGTACTATCGCAATAGTAGGTACCAATAATAGGACTAAAGGGGGACGCAGAACACTCACCAGTCTGATAGAACAAGTCTGGCTTGGTTGGCACTTTGACCCGCATACGTACTCTGGGGGCAAGTGAACTCCAGCGACAAGGAGTGCTGGGAGGGGGGCCCCAGAACAGCCGCGTGAGGATAGACTGGAGCAGACACCCCCGTACTGGGGAGAAGTGCCCCTATAGCAGGGAGAACCCCACAGCGAGATGTAACCCGACAAGCGGGTCCGTAAGCAAGCAAAGATGATGTCCAGGCTGCCCAAAGTCAAAGGGAAACAACCTACTATAGAGGAGTTTGCCAAGTCCCCGCAAGTGACGGAAGGAGCCCGCGGAAAGTGCCAAGGCATGCGAGGAAGCAAGACTATGGCGCGCAGCGACCAACAGATATTAGAAGCCATAGCTGAACCGAAAGTGTCATGGGAAAGTAAGATGTGCACTGCAATCTCGGAATTGAGGACCTCGCTGGAGTTTAAGATTGATGTAGTGGTGTGGACGTGAATCTGTTGCGACAAGACGTACGAGCGTTGGCCGAGCGCACAGGAATCTTAGAGAAGGAGGTGAAAGCAAACACAAGCACATGCACGACCAACGCAAAAGAAGTCCACATGTTGAAACAACAGATACGCAATCTCGAGAATAGAGCCGAAGAAGTGGAAGGGCGTGCCCGCAGGAACAACATGCGCATTGTGGGGCTTGGGAAGGCGAAGAAGGATCAGACCTGACGAACTATGTCGAAAACATGCTGTTGCAAGTGATATCGGGTGGAGCGTTAAGCCAGGGATTTGCAGTGGAAAGAGCGCACAGGGCCCTGTCGAGGAGGCCGCCACCGGGGGCCCCACCGCGGCCTATTATTGCCAAGATTTTGAACTATAAGGACAGAGAGAAGGTCCTGGAGCATTTCCGCAAAGGAGGCACGATAAGCAGAGCATCAGCGACCATTACTGCATACCCGGACTACACTCTCTTGGTGCAGAGGCAACGGTTGAATTATATGGCAGTAAAGAGGAGGTTACGTGAAGCAGGCTACAGATATATGCTGTTATACCTGGCACAAATGAAGGTGCTGTATAAGAATAAAGAGCTATTCTTTGAAACACCAGAAGATGTGACTGCATGGCTGGACTTTCAAAACTGTTCGATGGAAGCGGAAGACCATACGGAAAGCAGAACGAAAAGTGAACCGGCGCCGTGTTAATGCTGCATTGCCTCGCAAGAAGACAATTGAGAGACAAGTACAGCACACATAGTGACATTGGGACTTGATTATAGTAGAATGCATAGGAACTTGACACATTAGTCTATATGTTCCTACACGGTAACATGTTGTTAGCGCATTGCAGGAGGCACAGCACCAGGAGAGACGCTACCATTCCCCCCGGAGGTAGTTTGGTTAGAATACTATTAGGGCAGTATCCCTCTGCTGAGTACAGAGTATCGGTTGTCCCGAGAAAAAGGCTAGATGCGGGGTAGCCTGAGATCCAGGGATGGAGCTGGGCAACAGTTAAGGGAAGTTGAAGGAGGGGAGGAGGGAGAACAACAGTTGGGGTTGGGGAGGGTGGGTGGGGTTAGTTTCGTTGGGTGTCAGGGGAGAGGGGGGAAGTTGGGGACAGGGAACAAGCTTACATCCATGCGCTACTGCGCATGGGGCGGAGGACAAGGGAGGCAGAGGTGGGACGGGGTATGGATGAGAGATGGGAGACCTTAAGATAGCAACCTGGAATGTCAGGGGGCTCAATAGGTACTTGAAGAGGAATAAGATCATGATGTATCTAAAGAGGCAGAGGATAGATATCGCCCTATTACAAGAAACACACCTCACAAAAGGAAAACAGAATGTAATAATGAATAAATGGAAGGGGACTACCATAGGGGCAACGTATTCGGCATACACCCGAGGGGTGATTACTTGGATAGCACCACATGTCCCCTTTCAGTTATTACAGTTCACTGTGGAATCAGATGGGATGGTGGCGATATGGGGATTGATAGAAAATAAAGAGTTGTGTGTCATTAATACATATCCCCGAACCAAGATACTCTGGCCTATTTCAAGACCTTATATAGTAAAGTTAGTCCGTACTTTGGGGGTGCAGTGATATGGGGAGGTGACTTTAATTGCACGCTAGACCCCAGGGTAGACCGATCAGACAGGAAGTTAGACAAACCTACCCCTGCAGCCAAAGCCTTGAGGGCCCTGTTGAGAGACTTTCACCTGGAATATATATGGAGGCTACACCGTCCACATGAAAGACATTCTCATTACTCGGCCCCACAAAATGTGCACACACAACTAGATTATATGTTTGCTACTCCAACCTGACGGGGGAAAGCTAGTGCAGTCGGAATACAAAGTGAGGGTCCTCTCAGACCACTCGCCACTGATGTTAACATGGCAATATTCGCCTCCTATAGCTAGGATCCCAACGTGGCGGCTTAGTGCCGAAGCATTGAAAGACACAGTGTTCAGGGAGGACCTGAGAAAGAAAATTGTAGAATACTTTGAAAATAACACTGGAAGCGTAGAATCAGCAGGCACTTTATGGGAGGCATTTAGGGTGGTGGTGAGGGGAGTAGCTATATCCAAATCCAAAGGGTTACAAGAAGGCATAACGCAGAAGTTGCAAAAGGTAGAGGCGAAATTGGAGGCAATTATGCGAAGAGGAGATAACTCCCTTGAGGATGCCGAAACCATAAGACAATTGCAGCTAGAGTGTGGAGGGCACTGGGAGAGATTATGCAACTTAAATCACAAGAAATACATGGAGAGGCAGCACGCTGGCGGGGACAAGCTGGGGAGGTTGCTAGCATGGGTATATAAAAATGAGACACCCAGACCAACGATCAGAGCAATAAAGGGGGAGCACGGAGAGAGACCTGATACCCAAAAGGGCGTGAACAGGGGGTTCCTTGAGTTCTATCAACAACTGTATGGAAACGTTGAAGGGGGTGAATGGAGCGAGATGATGGAAACAGAGGATATTGGCTTATCTAAACTGAGTACTGAAGGGAGAGAGAACCTAGAGGCCCCAATCACATTAGAGGAAGGCCCCGGGAACGGACAGACTCCCCGGTGAGTTCTACAAAACGTATAAGATGGAAGTGCTCCCCCAGCTACTGGCAATGTTGAATGAAGCGTTAGAAATAGGGACACTGCCAGAATCCCTGAGAGAGGCAACGATTATCCCGCTTCTCAAACCTAACAAACCGAGTACGGACTGCAGGTCGTACAGACCGCTATCCATGCTGAACCAGGACAGCAAGATACTCACGGCTGTGTTGGCAAATAGACTGCGACAGGTTATTCACAAACGTATACATCCTGACCAGACTGGATATGTTCTACAAAGAAGCATATCCGACAATCTCAGAAGGCTCCACTGTGTCATAGAGCAAACGGAAGGGGACTCACAAGAAGTTGCAATTGTCTCATTAGATGCGGTGAAGGCCTTTTATTCTGTCAAATGACCTTGGCTGATGGCAGCCCTAAAGGAATACGGAATAGGGCCCGGGTAGCTGAAGTGGGTGAAACTACTGTACAGTATGCCACTAGCCAGAGTCCAGACAGGAGCAATCATTTCAGAGAGGTGGCAACTCAGTAGGGGCACCAGACAGGGCTTCCCTTGGTCACTGATGCTGTTGATCCTCGCACCAGAACCCGTAGCGATATATCTGAGGCAACAATATGAGGAGGTGGGAATCTACACGAAAGGAGGGCCATATCTAATATCAATGTATGCCGACGATATGCTTTTATACTTGAGGTATCCGGAGGAAAACCTGCAATATATCTTAGAAGTAATGGAGCGATTTGCGTTGCTCTCTGGCATTACAGTTAACCTTAACAAGTTGTGTATATTCCCTTTGGGGAGATAGAAGGGGATTCCGCGAGAACATCTACCAGTATTACAAATACCCTGGGAGACTAGAACCTTTAGATACCTGGGGATTGATATCAATCACACGGTGGAGGCTGAATTTAAACATAACACAGAGAAGGCAGTGGCAAACATTGAGAATAGCATGAAATTCTGGGATAAGCTCCCTCTGGCCATGGTAGGGAGGGTGGCACTGTTGAAGATGGTAGTATTGCAGAGGTTGTTACATTTTTTTGGTAATATACCACACATGATACCCAAGTGATTCTTTGTTAAACTTCAGAGCATATGTAGAGGGTTCATATGGCACAATATGGCACAATGCAGAATATGTATGACAAAGGGGGCATAGAATTGCCCAACTTTGAGGTTTATTATCTGGCCAGCCAATTACAATATGTGGTTAAGTGGTTAACGGAAGACTCAACATCGGAGTCCAGACTGTTGAGGTCTGAATGTGATCTGTTCTTTTTGAAAGAATGGATATGGCTGCCAAAACCAGAACTAAAAGGTTGCATGAGGATGTTAGAAATGGGATGGAAGATGTGGCGTAAGGCTTTCCAGGCCATGGAGAACCCGACCCCGTGTTCTCCGCAAGTGCTGCTAGTGGCATTGACCGGAGGAGACGAGCAACTGAGGAAGATGATTCGTACGCATTGGGAACCGGTGGGCATTGCAAAGCTGGGAGATGTATGGCAAGATGGGAAGGTAATAGAATTTAACGCACTGGTAGAAGAAACGGGACTACACTTAAGGCAGTAGATTACCTACACCAGATTGGTACGGCGGGTGAAAGAAACATGGTCCGAAATAGTGCTGGAAGACTAACCCGACACGGCCATAGAAATAATCTATGATATCTCAGAGGGGGGGCACAAGGTCTCTCGAATCTATGAACTGCTGATGTCCAGGGTGGGAAAGGAAGTGACCCAGCTGAGACGGGACTGGGAAGAGGAAGCCATGGAACCCATGAATGATGGGTTGTGGGAGAGGGCCCATAGATACCATAAAAAAGTATATAGGAATGCAAGGCTGCAACAGATCAAGCTATATGTTACCCACAGAGCGTACATGACCCCCAAGAGGATTGCTCGATTCAAGAGTGCAGAAATAAACATGTCCCAAATGTGGGGAAGTGAACGCAGGGATGATACATATGTTCTAGGCATGCCCAGAAATTGGAAAATTCTGGGGAGAAGTAGCCCACTGCTTAACCGAGAAAGGGATCACGCTAGATGTGGAATCTGTGTGGGCATGCATGGTAGGGGGATTCTCCAGACCATGCAAACTAAAACATGCGAGTAAACTCAAGGACTTGGCCTACATACTTGCAAAGCGCAGAATTGCCATGGGGTGGAAAGCAAACAACAGGCCAAAAGGTAGAGGTCTGGTGGCACGATCTCCAGAAATGGGCAGAAGCGGAAACAGCGGTATGGAATGAAGCGGCCAATAGGTGGGGGGGGGGGTGAAGCGGAAACTCTGATGGCCTGCAGACACTTAGTGGCCACACTCTCTGGGTCCACCCAGGCCTGCTTAAGTGAACATGATTCCTCTGGGAATACAGAGGGGGAGGTACCCCTAGAGGCAACAACGGCAGAGGGCAAAGTGGAGTAGGCTCCAGTTAAGGGGGAGGGTAAAGGGGAGGCAGTGGACGTTGTACGATACTGTATATGATGCTTAACGTTATATGACATGCACTGGCGGGTTTGTTTTTGTTGACTGGTTGTTGTAAAAATTAATAAAAATTAAAAGAAATAAATAAAAAATAGGGAAAGAGCGAAGGCTTTACACACTACTTTCCTCCCGAGAGCCTGCTTTGCTTGTATTGCTCTGCATATTTTCCCCCGCTATATTTCAGTTGGGCCTAATCCTTTAGTACTTCCATTTACTTTACTCTAATACATTTGTATTGCGCAATCCATGGACCCGTTGACATCAGGGTGCAGACAGCCATAAAAACAGACAGAGAACTATGGAAATACTAAGCTAAATGAACCAGGAGTAAAATCAGACAAATATCCACGTTTTCTTGAATGGATTTATAGTTTTCTGACATCTAAGATCCGATTGTTCCAGGCTTTTGGGGCTGCAATATAAAAAGCTCCTTTTTGGCCTTCATGGTCCTGCACCTGGGAAGCATCAAGTATTCCCAATTGTTAGATCTGAGAGATTTCCGGTGAGGTTTTTGCAATGGTAAAATCTTACAGGTATAGGGGCCTTAAGCCCTGCCTGCATTTAAAGGTAATCATTAAAAGGCTGAAAAGAACACAGGGAGCCAGTGCAAAGCTCATCTGGCAGCCGAAACATGGTCTTGATGGGATAATCCCATGACCACCCTCACTGCTCCATTTTGGACCACCTGCAGTCTGTTACTATCTGATTTGCTGATCACAACAAGGAGGCTACAGCAATAGTCTATTTTAGACCCAACTATTGCTCTTGCAATCGTCTCTGCGTTGGTCTGTGTGATAAATGGTCTAAGATGCACTAGGAGCTTAATATAATAGACTGCTGCAGACACAAGGCTCCCGACATGGGCATTCATATTAAGCTGTTGGTCAAAAATAACACCCATGGTTTTATAGGCAGGACCAAGCTTAGCGAACATAGATTGAGTACCAATAATCAGCAACTCTGTCTTTTCCCTGTTCGGCGCCAAATTGTTCCACACCATCCAGTTCTCAATGGAGGTATATGTTCTATTCAACTCGGCTTCATCCTGTGCACGAGTTTGGCTTCATCCGGTGCCTGAAATAGTGTGTATTTAAGGCCCTTGAGCCTTTAACTTCGAGTTGTCTGCTCAAGTTATAGGTATGATTGAAGATATGGTAAGATTTATGAAGGTAGAGACAAACACGAAATAGACTAATTTCACATTCGATTTTATTGAATATTAAATGAACTCACAGGCAGTATGTAGAAGACTCACAACCTGTATGCACCCAGTCACAGGTTCATCCCCACCTCTACACACATCCTGGATGTCCTTTCCCCCATAAGCTACAGCATCCAACACAAGGACCATCAAAGAAGACTGGTGGAGGGCTTGCTATAACCCATAAGACCTCATGGACATGCAGCCTCTGGGAGCACAAAACACATGCATCCCTGGAACTTCTCATTTGCCACTTCCCAATCACCCATGCTCAGACAGCTACATTCCACCAGATCTACCGACCTTCGCAAACCAACAAGGCCTTTCTCAATGAAATCACAGACATCACCACAACAGCATCCGTCAACACCACAAACCTAACCTCTGCCTTGAAGAGACCTCAACCTACCCGGGACCCAAGCCACCAAAAAAAAAAAAAAACAGATACTCTATTCAAATTGCTTGACAACATGGCCATAAAGCGACTCATCACCCAACCAACCTACAACAAGGGCAACACATTTGATCTGGTATTCACCACCTCTCCAGCCATTGTATATCTTGCCCCTCTACTTTGGACTCAACAGACCATGCAGTCAAACACACACAGTAATACAGATGCACTTTTCCAGGGATGCGCTGAAAGGAAATCCATCACCTTGTCCTCCACATCTGACCCCTTGGAGTAAGTCAATACCCAGCACAACACAATCAACCACACCTACACCCACCTACATCCATGAGACAATGAAACATCAACTCAACAAACACAAACTCTCCTCACCTTGGTGCACATAGAACTCAAAAGCAAGCACATAATCTGCAGAAAAGAACGGAGGAGAACACGTTACCATCGCACAGTGAAGCCTCCCATCAGCATGCAGAACACTTATCCCTACAGCAAACCCAAACTACTATGCAACAAGCATCATGGAAGCATCCAACAAGAGCAGAACTCTTCCAAGTCATGAGGCACTGCATCAACCCCTTGCTAGAGCCCGCAATACTACAAATGCATGGACAAATGAAATGCTATCAACAGCTTCTTCACAGACCAGATGGACAAGATAAGGCATCACATTGTTACTCCAACCATATCACAGACATTGCACTCATAAATGTGTGTAATATATCAATTGGGGACAATTATTAGAAGAGATTCTACCAACACTCTTGCGGCTCCCAATACCTCCAAGTACAAAGACGACATTCTTCCGCCTCCAATGTGAAGGTCAAAGATAAAGCATTCACACCACTTCTCAACATCATCAACACATCCTTCATACAAGGAACCTTCCCAGATGCCCTTAAACGGGACAGATGCTACAGCTGCTGAAGAAACCAAACTCTACACAGATGACCTGGACAACTATTTCCACGTCAGGTATCTACCCTTCCTCAACACACCGATTTAGACACAGTTTCACTAAAGGATCACTCAGCACAAACGCCTACAAGACTGTCATTCCAGTTTCTGACCGCAATGCCGCAGAGACAGCCACCATCCAGGTTCTCAATTATGTTCTACACATCCTGCACAAAGGAAACCCATGCATACTTGTCTTCCTTGACCTCTGTTGCCTTTGATACTGTGTACCATGAAGCTTTCCTCAAGATCTTGCCAAGTGCATGACTTTCAACTGAAAAGTCCTGCAGTGGTTCGCCTCATACCTCTCCAACCCAGACCAATTTGGCCCAACAGATCTCAGTGCTTCCGAGTAACCTGCAGAGTTTGACAAGGCTCCATTCCTGTCCCTTGTCTTCTTCAACCTCTACATGGAACCTATGAGAGAACTAGTCACAAGCACAAACAACAAGATACACAGACATCAAGACACACCAATATGTGAAGATTTAACTAAAAGGTCAACTGCATTGACATCCATTGACTTGAGCACTACATGTATCGCATTAAATCCTGGATGTCAAGCACCTACCTGAATCTCAATCCTAGAAAACACAAATTAATTCTCCTAGGAAACCCCACCAAGCATGACCAAGTTCAGAATAAGCCGACAAAAAGCTTGGCGGTTTCATGCCTCAACTTTCACCCAGTGCAACATTTCTTGGCTTTACTGCAGTGTTACCTTCATTCAAAGCACACTGACAAGAAGACTCAAGCAGCAGGGTACCAGCTTGCGCTCCTTCGCAAAGTCAAGCTTTTCATCCCTGTTCCGAGTTTCCTAACAGTTGTCAAAGCCCCGGTCAGCTCCCACCAGGGTGGTGGCAACGCCCTACTAGCAGGCATCCCAGATGCCACCATGGCCCCTCTGAAAGCTGTTCAGCGTGTTGCAGAGCATGCCTCAACACAGGACTAAAGGATTAAATACATTTGATTGCATCACCCCCATCTTCAGGGATCTACACCAGCTACTGCTTAAGTTCAAGAATGTGTGTATCACCTACAAAGTAGTCACTACCAGCACTGCACTGTAATTGGCAGTGAAACCTAACCACCTCTTGAGGTCAGCGAACCACAAGAAGTCGCAACATCCTGAGGCTAGAAATAAAGAACTGCAAGGTGAAAAACCAGGAAACGGACCCTTTCCAGTCCAGCCATGCACCCTTTCTCTGGAACAATTTACCAACACAGATAAGAATGGGCCCCTCCATCCTACACTAAAGGAAGGGCTTGAAGGCCCTACTTATCAAAGAGCATCTCTCCATTCGTTGTTTGTATTTGTATTTTATTTATTTCTATAGCGCACCAGGCCCAGGGGCAACCGGGCGCTTAACTTAGTTACAACAAGATGAAAGCATGACAAGGCAATGTGACAGAGTATTACAGGATTATTACAGGAAGATTTACAAAATTTACAAAATATACATTAAAACGAATATCGATAAGGCAGTGATTTACAGGATAGTTAATAAGGGATGCAGAGTAGGTCAAAGTGCAAGTAGGGCAGTAAGCTGGTGTTAGCAGTCTTGGGCGGATAGCCAAGCTTTGGTAAGGTATTTGAATTTCAGGAAGGAAGGTTCTGCTCTAAGGTCATTGGGGAGTGAGTTCCAAAGTTTGGCTGCCAGGATGGGGAAGCTGGTTCCACCAGATCTTTGGAGATTAAAACGCGGGATGTCAAGGCAGTTGGCTTGGGCCGCTCTGCAAGGTCTGGTGGAATTGTGGAAAGAGAATCTGTTTGCCAGGTAGCGAGGGGCTTGGTTGTGGAGGCATTTGTGTGCGAGAGCCAAGGACTTCAAGGAGATGCGATGTGGGATAGAGAGCCAGTGCAGGTTGCGCCTGGTGTCAGATATATGCTGGCGCCTAGGAATGTTAAGGGCCGCTCTGATCGCATTGTTTTGGACAATTTGTAGCTTGTTTAAGTTGCGGAGATTAGTACCTAGATAGAGGGCATTACAGTAGTCGACCTTGGATAGTACAAGGGTCCTGGCCAAGGTTACGCAGTTGGCAGTGGTTAGGAACGGGCGACAGGCGGTGATGAGCTTGCAAGTATGCGCTGCTGCAGATGAGACTGCGTTGGATTGTCTAGTCAAGGATAGGGTTGAGTCGATGTAAATCCCTAGGGTTTTCGTGTCCTTAGCAATCGGGATGGTGTTCCCATCAATGGTGAAAGACTTGAAGGCAGGGTCAAGTTTAGTGAGTTTTTGTGGTGAACCAAGAATGAGGAGCTCTGTCTTTTCATCATTTAGGCAGAGGCCGTGTTGGGCCATCCACGCTTGGATGACCTGGTAGATGGCGTTGATGGCAAGGGAGTCAGTTGTGTAGTCTCCTGTGATGGGGATTAGTATCTGTGTGTCGTCAGCGTAATTGGTATACGTGACGCCCAAATGGTCCAAAATATCAAAAAGGGGTTTGGTAAACACGTTATATAACGTGGGCGAGACACAGGACCCTTGAGGCACACCACAAGAGACCGGAGCGGGTGGTGCGGCCGCAAGTGGGGAGAACACGCGCATTGATCTATTATCCAGGAAGGATCTGATCCAAGTGGCAGCATTTTCTGAGAAGTGTGCGGCTGATTTGAGGTGATGGCAGAGAATTTTGTGATTGACAAGATCAAAAGCAGCAGAGAGATCCAGGAGAAGTAATAACGCCAGTTTGCCTTTGTCTTTGAGATCTTCGATCTGCGTTTTTAAATCAATAAGGGCGGTCTCAGTGCCATGGCGAGGCCGGAAGCCTGATTGCCTGAGTCCCAGAAGTTTATTTGATTCAAGGTATTCCTGAATTTGTAGGTAGGCCGCGCGGTCAAGGATTTTTAGTAAAAAAGGTACAGTGGTAATTGGTCTGTAGTTTGTGGGTATGCTGGGATCCAGGGTAGGTTTTTTCAGAAGCGGGATGACCCATGCATCCTTAAGATTGTCCGGTACAATCCCAGAGCTAAAGGAGGAGTTGATGAGCGTAGTGATGAATGGTGCTAGGTCGTGAGCAGCTTCCTTAATAATAGGTGCAGGACAAAGGTCACCCTGACAATTGGACGGTTTAAGGCTAGTGATAATCTTTTCCACTTCGAGAATGGAGAGTGGAGAGAAGCTAAAAGGAGTCAGAGAGTCTGTGATAGAGAGGTTTATGGTAGGTATAGGGATCTGTAGAGGGTTGGATTGAAGGCTAGATTGTTTGTTGTTGATTTTAATTTGGAGAGTGGCAATCTTACCTAAGAGAGCTTCTTGGATTTTGGAGCACCAGGTGCTATCTTTGGTACATGTGTCAGGTGGAGTAACAGGAGTTTCAAGTTCTTTTAGGATTTTAAACAATTCTTTGGTGTTAGATTTGGCTTGCTCGATGCGTTTGTTATATGTGTCTTTTTTTGCCTGGAATATAGCTTCCTTGTAGTTAAGGGTGGCCAGGAGTACGCGTGATTTGTTAGCTAGAGAGTGATTGCTTCTCCAGTGGGATTCTGCAATTCGTTTTTCTTTGCGTAGTGCTCTGAGATGGGGTGTAAACCAAGAGTTTAGGTGGGCTTGAGGTTTAGATTTTCTCAGTTTCGAGGGTGCAATGGTGTCTAAGGCTGTAAGCATGGCCCGGTTGAATGTGTCGACCAGGGCCGTAGGGTCAGAGCATGAGGGATCCCGAACATTGAGAGCTGGAAGGAGGAGGGGGAGGAGTCTATCGCAGGTAATGTTGCGTTTGTTACGGGTGGCCATAGCCGGGGCAATGTTGTGAGGGAGGCTGATAGGTTTGGACTCAATATTGAATGTAATTAAGTTGTGGTCTGTCCAGGCGCACTGTTGGTTAGAGGTGATGTTGATGGGACAGTTGAGGGCGGCTAGCCAGTCAAGGGTTCTGCCCTTGTTGTGGGTAGGTTGGTTTAGGAACTGAGTGAATCCAGCATTAGTGAGGATGTTGTCAATAGACGAAGCAGCAGTGTCCTTGGGGTCGTGGAGGCCTAAGTTGAAATCCCCCAGTATCATGACCTGGGAGATAGCTTTGGTGTTGTGTGTGAAGATGTTGGAGAGGTCCTCCGCGAAGGTGGATAGTGGGCCGGGTGGCCGGTAGAGTAGATGGAAGGTGATAGAATGGTTGGGTGTGAGAGCTAGTTTAGCTGTCAGAGCTTCCAGAGTGGAGGAGTGATGTGTGGCTGAGAGGTGGAAGTTCAGAGCGTTTTTGTGGATGATGGCGATGCCACCTCCTTTAGATTGGATGGAATTACGGTCATGTCTGATAATGTTGTAGTCAGGAGGGATAGCGAGGGAGAGAAGAGGACCTGAAGCTGGGTGGAGCCAGGTTTCAGTGATTGCTATAAAGTCGAGGTCAAGGTTGAGGATCAAGTCAGCTACTTCTAGGGCGTGAGCCGGGAGTGATCTGGCGTTGATTAGCACGCCTTTGATATTGTTTAAGTTAGGGGAATTGGAAGATGGTGGTAGATTAGGTGAAAGTGTAGGTGGTGACAAAGGGAGAGGCAGTTTGATGCGGTGAGCTAAATGATGAGAAGCGTGGGTAAGACGCGAGCCAAGTCTAGCATTTCTCAAGGAGATAGAGCAGGGTAGGTTAGGTAAAGGTCTGGTGGCGAAGTGCTGGATCCAGAGGGCTGGGTTGTTAAGATAAGGGTTGGTGTGGTGAGCGTGGGATGGCATAGTTGAGGTGTGATGCAAGTAAGAGTGGTAGATAGAGGTGGTGGTATGGTATAGTGCAGTGCAGCCAGGGTGCAGTATAAGGATGAGAAGGGTAGGCAGCAGTCTGGTAAGTAGGGTACTGAAAGAGTACAGTGGTGAGTTTGCAGTAGTTAGACTGTTGGTGGGGGGCATGTTGACCTAGTAGAGTCTAAGCGCGCGTGGTCTGGTAAGGAATGCGAGGGCGACCATATGACATTTACACAATAACACTAGTCTGTTAGTGACCAGGGGCACAACACAGTTGCAGTGGTCAGTTAGCGACCATAAGGCACAACACAATTGCAGTGGTCAGTTAGCGACCATAAGGCACAACACAATTGCAGTGGTCAGTTAGTGACCAAAGGCACAACACAATTGCAGTGGTCAGTTAGTGACCAAAGGCACAACACAATTGCAGTGGTCAGTTAGCGACCATAAGGCACAACACAATTGCAGTGGTCAGTTAGCGACCATAAGGCACAACACAATTGCAGTGGTCAGTTAGCGACCATAAGGCACAACACAATTGCAGTGGTCAGTTAGTGAACAAAGGCACAACACAATTGCAGTGGTCCGTAGGCGACCAAAGGGCACAGCCAGTAGCAGTCATGAGGCATACAGCATTAGGGGCAGAAAGTGACTGTACTATTGAGAGGTGGCAGTAACGCAAAGAGGCAGCAGAGTTGGAGGCATAAGTGTATGTAGCAAACAGTTATCGAGGGTGAAGAAAACAGAGTTTAAATGTTTGTGATTGCGGAGTAGCAGAAGACATACCAGAAAGCACAATAGTGTAGACTGAGGGTATCCCCTCTACTCACAATGGATTAAAGGGCCGAGTAGACACTGGCTCCAAGGCTCCGGAGGCGAACAGGGGGCAAACAGGGGCCTTAGTGCGGGCCAAGGGCAGAGTTCCTGGCCCCTGTGGCTCCGAACAGGCTCTCAACAGGCCTTTGTATGGCCTTCGTAAGGGCCGCCGGCAGATCCGCCTGCCGGCGGATGTAGTGGCGTGGATAAGCGAGGCTTAGCCTCGTTGTGGCGCCGCGATGCGCCCGGCATGCGGGGGTCAGGCAGGACGTAGGACAAGGCCAGGCAGGCCTTCGTTGCAGCTTACCAGCTGTTGCGGTTTCCGACGATGGGGAAAGGGCTCCTGCCCTCTTCCCTTGGATGGGGCGACGAAGTGTTTGCTCCATTCAACCCTTTCTTCCCCTCTGGAGTTCCCTCCCTCCATGCTCTCCTACCTATCACAGTTCCTCCGTTACTCCTGAATGCTAATAGTAACCACCTGGGTGCACCCCCTTTGTAGAGTGCTCCGTTGCTTACAAGCTAGTTTTATGCTTTATGAATCCCATACACCCAAGACACATTACAAATCCAACTGCACCTGGTTAGTATATCATATTATACATATATTAAAGTTACATTTTGTTATATGTAATGCCACAAAGAATCCCCTCCATGTTGCCATTTGCTAACAAGTATAGCTTTAAGTAATATATCCGAAACAATCTAATACACACACAAAAACCCCCATGATTAAAGTGATCTAAAATATCCATGTCTTTGGGGTGAGGGTCAAAAGGTCAAAGCAAAAACCTCAAAGTCTCATTAAGCCCAGGTCCAGTTCTAACCCAGAATACTTGATGCAACAGGACAGATGTGCAGAAATATATACAGGTTGGCCGTAAACAAAATGTGAGAAACAAACTAGAATGGCTCAACTTCGCTTGTGTATTCTTGGTGGCCTCTCACAGTCGCACTTAACATTTCTCTCCTGGATGTCTCGATTTCTTGGCTGTGTTATTAGGTGGTTTACGTACAATTGGGAGACCTCCTAATTGTTCTTAACCCCATTCCAGTCTCATGTCTGCAATAGGGCCAATCGTTAAATCTGAGCCAGTCTCTTGATAAGGACCAAAGACATAGGCAGTAAGGAGGCCATCCTAAGACTCTACCCTCAGGTTTCTCATTGGGCTTCTCACTACTACGACCTCTCCCCTAGTTCGCTCCACCACCTTCTCTTCCTCCTCAATCTGAGGCTTCTACGGCAACTCTTTCTCAAGCAGCTCCCTTTTCCGACCTCTTGCCCCTTTGTCCATTCTCCCCTCTATTCGTAAGTTGAACCTTCTCCAAACCCCAAACACCAAACCCCAGCACTACTTTTTCAGTTTTTTTCCTTCCCTTTTCTGCTGAGATTAGTACTTTGGTTTGGGATCGGTGGTCCCCACGTGGAAGATGGCATTCTTGCCACTCATTTGTGCTAACCATTACCGCCGATCACCCTGCAGACCAACCTGATATCTTAACAGTCAGCCATTTTGTATTGTAATCGGTTGTAACAATGATGAGTGGTTTACCGAGAGCTCATGAACTGATTTTGTAAATAGTCTGGAGTTTAAGATTATTTCCAACAGTGGTTGGCAGTACATTTAAAACTTTTAGTGGGCTGAACATACAACATCGGATTTGGAGTGTGCATTCTTTTGGTGATCACCCTGCAACTAATAAGTAGAGGGTGGGGTGGACCAGAGCACACTAAGATGTTGTGCGAATGCCACACAAAGCAATTGGAACGTTTTGTTGTTCACAGTATTGTCAACATATAATAATTCTCTGCATCTGATAGATTTTATTCGTGTCAGACTTTACTTACCCATTATTTTACATTTTAGAAATAGCTGCCGAAGGACTGGGATACGGTTTCGCTGAATTTAAAGGACTCCCAGAAAGTATCTGCTACTTCTCAAAAAGGGGCTCCCACTGATATTGTGGGTGATGATCTCTGTACTAGTTTGCTTGCTCAATCCTTGTTGGATGAGCCTCCTCATGTTTAAAAAAAAAATGTAAAGTGGTCTTACATAGCACTCTTCTGCTAATAATGTTGGCTTCTCGATGCATTGATCTGTAAGAAAGGAGGGCAGGGTGCGTTAGTCGGATAGCGGGAAGGGAAAGCAGATGCAGAAACCTTTGGTGTTGATGGATGCAGGTCAGAAGTACCCGTTACCTCTGTGCAGATATGAAAATCTGTTTGTGGCTGGTACTGACCAAGCAGCTTAGTCATATGGGCAGTCCGAGGATTGTGGACAGCAAAAATTAACAGATTGGTTGTCGATAGAAGATGGATAGTGTCTGAATCTGTTAAGTACACTATACCAGGTCGTCATCTAAAGGAGTGTGGGAGGTGTAACGATGAAAGATTTTAATAGTGAGAAGTGAGTTGAGGGATGGGGATGAGGGTGTTGTCACTTCCTGGCTCTTGGTGGTAGAGTTCACTGAGATTAAGATATGGATAAGTGTCACGCAGCAGAGATTCCACGAGTCAAATGGGTTTCCAATGGATGGTAGTGCCAAGAGTTTCAAAAACGTGGTGTCGTAAATTAGCTCAAGTTTCTGATTCTGTCATGAGAGGGCAAAAGCAGTGACTATGACAAGGGAAATGTGGACACGATCACACAGTGAACAGCTCTGAGTCTAACAACATGCACTCAGGAACCAAGACACATTTACACTAAAACCCAGGATGTGCAAGTAGAGCGTGATAAGAAAATAAATATATGAAAGGGGATGTGGGGCAAGAACTTAGAAGCTCCTTACCAACAAGTGCTGTTACAGGTACTGTCAGTGTTAAGCCCACATACAGGGCAAGCAATGACAGGATCTGGGAGCTAACACCATTGTATAAGGTAACTCAAAGACATACCCCTGAGGATGAGAAATACCACCTGAAATGTCAGCGAAGCCCACGAACACTGTTTATCAAACAGGGACCCAGAAAGGCTACATCAGTAAAGGGAGGATAACTTAATACATAAGATAAGACTCTTGACAAGGGACAAAATAGGAATAGTGATTACAGAATAGTGAGGAAAACATAAGCATTCACACAGAAGCTGGCTACTATAGCACACCACACCTAATAATCAATAGGGAATGAAGGGATAAGTGCAAGGGAAAACAGACTAAGAGGAGGTAAAGGAGCAGGGAAAATGAAATTACAATAGCAAAACCTCCCTCTAAATGGGACAAAATACTAAATCTAAATAGGAGTGACTTAAGGATCAAGATTTTGCTGCTGAATAGGGCAAAGTCAAAGGAACAAAGAGCACAGACAAACTGGGCTGCACAGAAAAAGGAAAGCACTGGGAAGTGCTGGCTGCAAAACAGAGGAAGACAGAAAGGGAATCCTGGAAGCATACATTACTAATAAGCATACTAAATTCGAAATCCAGAGAAAAGGGAACAAGAAATTAGAAACTAAGAACTAGACACTAAGCTAAGAAACAGGAACAAGTCACAACAGGAACACTGCATCAATGACAAGCGCTGGACTGAAGCAAACAGAGGCTTTTAAAAATGGCTAACGAGAACAGGCCTCCGGTGTGCTGCTTGCTGCACGTGCCAGCCACAGGTGCTGTTGATCCTCCACCCAACCTTGTCCTGAAAGGGTGGAGATGAAGCAGTGGGCCAGGCATTCTGGGAAGCATAGTCTTTAGATTAAAGCAGCATATTGGCTGCCAAAAACCTGGAAAATAAGGATTTAGCGCTCCTAATTTACTACAGCACTGTCGCATGAAGTCCATAAGGAAAGTCCAGTAGGGAATAATCCCATATCAGGCCCCCAAGTGGCAGGAACGGAAGCAAATCTTGACAGATGGAGTTTTCAGTGAGTTGCGATTATTTTTCATTTCTTTCAAAGAGATTGATTGAAAAGCCAAGTCCTGAGCCGTTTCCTGAACGTAAGGTGCTTTACATCCAGACAGAGGTTTGTGTAGGGTGTTCCACATTTTGTGGCCAGAACTGAAACCGAGGATCCTCCTTGCAGTTTCTTGTTGGAGACTAGTACTTGTGCAGCATTGATGCACCCAAGTGTTCTGGAAGGAGTGGTGTGTTAAAACTTACTTCTTAGGGATGAAGGGCCCCCCTCTGTGGTATGGGGGATGCACAAGGTTTTGAAATGAACCCTTTTTAGTTGTGGCTATTAGGTGGCGCTGAAAGCGCTACCTATAAAGCCGAAACTATGGTCATTAAAATAAGCGCTTTAACATGAGAGCTTGAAATAAGGGCTTTGTATGCAGGTGTGTTGTAATGCTTTTCAATGCAGGTTGGCATATGAGGATGGATGTGTATGGCCCATCTGTCCCACCCATCTCTAAGTTAAATCAATAGGATTTTCCTCCCATGTCCTCCCATCTGTGGGCAAAACACACCCCTTTTTTGCACTCTTTGGCCGATTTTCTATTGTGTGGTGAAGTTGTCAGCCAGGTTTACTTCCAACATGGTGGCCGCCATGTGTTAATGTTATTAAAAAGTAATTTGACTAGATTGATGCTTTAAAAAATATTTACTCCATATTTCAATGTAAGTTACACATTTTAATGTATTTTGTATTTAAAATAAACATAATAATGTTTTGTTCTAAAATGTCCACTACTTGCTTGTGGTTGTGGGTGTGGGTGTCTAGTGTTTTCTGCAGTTAGTACCCAATAGGATCTGCTAAATGATAGTGGGATGTGATTGGTTCTGCAGCATGCGATTTTTTGGCACGGTAGCCATTCTCCCCCACCCCTGCATTGAGAGTCTGGTTTAGAGCATGTCTAGTGGTCATTAAAGGGGCATGGGTCACTAAATTAAAGGACTGGCTATGGCAGCGCGTGTGCCATGGTCGTGCTTAAACAGGTGTGACAGTTTCCGGGCACACAGGTAGAGATAAGATCAGAATGCAAGTAATGGGTTGTGGTTTCTTGTCACCTTCAACCACACATGAGAAATTCCATGGTATCAACAAATGTTGTGCAATTTCATTGGAATATGTTAAAAAGCAACAAAGTGGGGGTATTTTCCAGAACAAAATAGCATCTAACACAAAATATTTTTTTTAAATCAAGCTGCCTTCTTTGCTTTGTATACAATCATCCTCCGTGCACATTTTGTTTAAGGATATTCTGTTTCAATTTTATTTCTAAAAGATTTAAAACTATATAAAACCAGGCATTGGCAAATCGAGTGGGTTTTGGCTGTAATTTCATTGATAATATTAATAATTGTTATTTATATTGCACTTTCGCCAAAGTGCTGTACAAAGACATGTCACATACAATTATCGCCGAACCAAAGCTGGTTTTCATTTATCAATCTCGGAAGTATGAAAGGAGTTGTTCTTGCAAGGACCTGTAGATCACACAGATTATAACAGCAAATGCTCAAACCCGCTGAGCTATTTTACCAGCATCATATGTCAAGTGCAGTCTACCCCCTCCCACCCAACTCCCACTCTCTCTACACCCACTCATCCCATTACTTGGGCTGGTTTGGTTTTGTTTGGGCTACTTTTCACATGTCATCCCGAGGGTGCTTGGTACTTCATGTTTTTTGCCCTAACCAACTACCATCACCCACCCCCACTCTGTCTAACCTCAACCACCCATAGTGTCTCACCCAACCTCCTCCCTCTCTACCGAATCCGCACTCTACCAGCACTCTTCCCCAACCCACCCTACCCTTGTTCTCTCTACCCCATTCACCCAATCCCCACCATCTCTACCCTCACCCTCTTTACCCTCACACACCCAACCTTCACTACTCTCTACCCCCACCCACCCTACCGCCACTCTACACACACACCCTACCTCCACTCTCTATACCCATCCACCCACCCACCCACCCTACCACCACTCTCTACACCCACACACCCATCCTACCTCCACACCCACATGCCCTACCTACACTTTCTACAGCTACCCTCCCACACGCTCTACCCCCACCCACCCAAACTCCACTCTCTCGATCCACCCCCAATCCACTCTCTACCCCACCCACTCTACCTCCACTCTCCAATCCCACCCTCCCAACCTCCACCCACCTACCCTACCTCCACTCACCCACCCACCCACCCTCCACTCTCTACAACAACCCACCCACCATCCTCTCTACACCCACCCACCCTACCTCCACTCTCTACACCCACCCTACCTCCACCAACCTTCCCTACCTCCACTCTCTACACCCACCCTGCCTCTCTACCCCCACCCACCCTACCTCCACTCTCTACACCCACCTACCCACCCAACCCCCACTCTACTCCCACCTACCCACCCAACCCCCACTCTCTACATCCACCCACCCTACCTCCACTCTCCAATCCCAACCTCCCAACCTCCCCTCTCCAATCCCCAACCTCCCCTCTCCAATCCCAACCGCCACTCTCCAATCCCAACCTCCCAACCTCCACTCTCCAATCCCAACCTCCCAACCTCCACTCTCCAATCCCAACCTCCACTCCTGACCACCATCCTCTCTACACCCATCCACCCTACCTCCACTCTCTACACCCACCCTGCCTCTCTACCCCCACCCACCCTACCTCCACTCTCTACACCCAAACTACCTCCACCCACCTTGCCTACCTCCACTCTACACCCATCCTCCCTCTCTACACTCACCCACCCTACCTCCACTCTCTACACCCACACTACCTCCACTCTACACCCATCCTCCCTCTCTACTCACCCACCCTACCTCCACTCTCTACTCCCACCTACCCAACTCCCCCTCTCTACCCGCCCAACCCCCACTCTCTACCCCAACCCAACCTCCACTCTATACACCCACCCACCCTACCTCCACCCTCACTATCAATTCCAAATCTCTAATCCCACCCTCACTATCAATTCCAAATCTCTAATCCCACCCACCCAACCTCCACCTCTTGACCACCCTCCCAACCTCCACTCTACTCCCACCCACTCAACCTCCACTCTACACCCACCCTACCTCCGCTCTCTACACCCACCCAACCTCCATTCTCTACAACCTTCAATCTCCACATACCTCCACTCTCTAATCCCACCCACCCAACCTTCACTCTCTACCCCCCACCTACCCACCCTACCTCCACTCTCTACCCCCCACCTACCCACCCTACCTCCACTCTCTACCCCCACCTACCCACCCTACCTCCACTCTCTACCCCCCACCTACCCACCCTACCTCCACTCTCTACCCCCCACCTACCCACCCTACCTCCACTCTCTACCCCCACCTACCCACCCTACCTCCACTCTCTACCCACACTACCTCCACTCTCTACCCCTACACAACCTCCACTCTCTAATACCACCTCCACTCTCTAATCCCACCTCCACTCTCTAATCCCACCTCCCCAACCTCCACTCTTGACCACCACCCACCCACCCTCCACTCCCACCCTACCTCCTCTCTGCACCCACCCACCCTTCCTCCCTCCACTCTTAACCCACCCACCCTCTCCATCTACTCCCACTCAGCCTGTCTCCACACTCTCTACCCCCACCCAGCTGCCACTCTCTCTACCCCCACCCACCCTACCTCCACTCTCTACCCACCTATCCTACCCCCAAATATCCACCCTACTTCCATCGCCCTCTACATTATCTCTACACGCCATCCCATCCTACCACCATTCTCCCTACCCCCCCACCCACCCTCACTATTGCTACCCTCACTCATCCACCCTCACTACCCCACACCACCCTACCTCCAATCTCTACCCCCACCCACCCTACCCCCCACTCTTTTGCTATTAGCCTCCTTACCTCCATCCACCCACACCCCCACTCTCTCTACCTACACCCATCTTACCCCCACTCTCTCTACCCCCAAACATCTATCCTACCCCCACCCAACCAACCCCCACTACAACCCACCACGCACCACACCCCTACTCATCCTTCTCACTCTTGATTTATTTCTTACCCTCTCAAACATTCTTGCTCATATTTCCTCTTACTCCTCATCGATGGCACCTTCTCTCACTGTTTCCCCCCCCCCTTGCTCTATTCTCCTTCCGTCTCATTCTCTTGCACTACCGTGCTCCTTATCGCATCCTCTTTTGAAACTTTGTGCTCTCCTCCTTGCACCCTGTTGCCTATAAATGCCAAATACAAAAAACAGTAGTGAACACCAAAACTATTGGCTTTGCCAATGCTTGTTTTATGGGTAGCCAATGGAGAATATATATGCAATTAATAGTGAATGGTGGTTTTATAGACAACATTTTGTCAACAAATTTGTGTCAGTTAAACAATTAAACATAGAATCATTTATGATCCTTCCATGGTGGATTGGATCACCAATTATATGGTTAGCAGTTTACATTTGCCTAGGACCTGGAAGATCCTTCCCGCAGTTTATAGCATTGCAGGTTAAACCTGTATAGTTGTATTCTTTTGGTCGTGCTCAAAATCCCATACTTTTCTATTCAATGGATAGCAATGAGACGCATGAGGTTTCTGAAATATCGTGGTTCTCAGACTGCAGAACTGAGTTTGCTAAGAATTGATTTGGTTAGTGCTCGGATCAGTGTTCCATGAGGTTTGTGTTTTGCACGTTTCCAGACGTCTCGGGGGGGGCGATTTGATAGCTCAGCGGCAACGTGCTCGCCTTGGAAGCAAGACGACACAGAGCAATACAGGTCCGATCCCCGGGTCCGCGCTTAGAAACCTCTGGGGTATTAAGCTTGTTATAAATAACCTATCACATCATATATCATAAATGAGTGTAGATTTCTAAGTCTCCCAGAAATATTCAGTGCAGTCTGGCACCGGTCTGTGGTAGGTCCACAGATATTGGGGCTGACCTTTATCCCCGGGCCACAGGAATGTAGTGTTGCAGAGTGTGGCTGCATTGGGAGTGGAGCCTTCAATGGTGGCTGGGATCGGACTGCTGCCTCTATAGTAGGCTTGTTATTTACAGATTCAGGATGTCTTCTGTGTATATTGGGTTACCTTTCTGGCAGGCTGATGAAGTTTCCCAATCAAACATGGTAGACATACATTTACTTCCCCAGCCATGTGTCTGGGGAGTAGCATGAAATGAGCCAATAGCAAGAATAAACACATGCTGCAACGCCTTTTCCCCCACCATCCCCCATCCCCATCTCCCCCCATATCCCCATCCCCATCATCCCCCACCCCCCCATCCCCCCATCTATAGTTGCTGTTGTGCTGGTATTCACTACAATGGTTCTTTCTTCAAGTCTGGTTAGAAAGATATATTTTTGCTGCAGGCTTTTAACAATTGGTGGATTTTTCTCCAGCTCCAGCAAGGGGTCTGTCCTAGGGCCTGTACTTATGCAGTGTTTTTCATGGACGGGATAGTGGCATCACGACAGTGACATCCAGACCTTATCCACAAGGAGATATGAGGAGCCAAGTACTTGACCATAACACTGCCAGACCTTTTGTAAAGCCACAGGAGCCCAGTTGCATTTGAGGAGTGGAATTTTTATATGTGTACCTTATATACGTTTATGTTCCCTTCTAATTGGACCATCTTAAAGGTCTATGTAACAAGTGAAGTGTACTTTTAGACCAGAAGTATCCAAATCTGCTAGACCAAGATTATATACATGTACTGGTGAACTTGGCAATTAACCAAAAGGTCAAATTCAGCTTATGGCATTGTTCACTTTTTGGCACAAGGACTACTAAGACCCCTTTGAAGATCCCATAAGTTGCTCTTTTTGTGACAACGAAGGTGCATAGCTTTAACAAAATAGCACTACACCTTGAGGAAAGCCACAAAACGTAAACATATGATAAAGGTTTGAGGCAATCAACTATGTCCCATTAACTGCACTGATTCACTGGAAAAGGTTTCTAATGCAATTACTTTAGCAAGGCTTCACATTTTATCGATAAGATTTTCAACAAAATTACTTCAAGGGCCGCAGATTTGACCCCATCCATTTTTCGGGGCCAGTTGCCAATTTATCAAATGATCCAATTGATAGAGCAAAACAAGGATATACTGAAGTGTAAGCTGTATTCTCCATTAATTATAGCTGTGTGTTATATACGTGGTAACTGTCAGCCCCTAAAATGACAGAAAAGAAAGTTACCTCCATGAATCAACAATCATCATGCAGACCTGGACCGAAAGGTAACAGTTTGTCTGGGTTCTAGATGCTAGATCAACTCATGCGAACAGTCACCCTCATAGAGAAGTTAGAGAGTGTTGTCCACAGGATCCTGGGTGAGTGTATGCTCCATAAACCATCACAAGGAAAAGATTTTTGAGTGCATTATCAGAGAGCAGGCCAGGAATTGCTGCCTAATCCAATTTCGAGAACATAGTTCAAAGGGCAAACAGCCAACATCAAGGAGAAAGAGGACAGACCGCAGGAAAGAACGACTGCGGAATAGGATGACTGCTATTGACAGGACCACCTTGCCACTTATGTACCCAATCTGCAGACTAAATATTGTTCATTAGAAGATCTTCTGCCACACCTAAAGAGGGGACATGGACGTATAACTTGAACAAGTCCCCAGGCAGGATGCTTGATCCGTGGCAGGTGCGCTCGCTCAAACACTTTGTAAACCCAAATACCTAGAGTATAAAAAGGGGTTGGACTTCAGAGTTTAGAGATGGAAGAATAGAGCAACGGAAGGAGCAGGTAGGGAAGCGTGTGCAAGAAAGGCAAGATAAGAAGAAAGGAGAACACTTGAGGATGGGAAGAGGGAAGGAAAAGAAAAACCATCAGAAGGAAGGCCAATAATTGAGCGCCAGTCAGGAAGAAGGAAAAAGGAAGGCATCAAGAGGATTGATGGAGGAAGGGAAGATCTGGCAAATGGGGACATTAGAGGAGGGAGAGATGAGAAATTAGGGGGAAAGCTGGAGAGGAGGAGGTGGAGAAAAGAAGAAAGAGTTCCATCAGCAGCAGGTGAGGAGAAAGTGAGGGTGGACTGTATGTTCCAGAAAAGCAACTCAGCATTGTCCAAACCTAGAAGGCCGTAGAGCAGAGGGGGAATTAGGAGGTGGAGCTGGAGCAGGTGGGATCTAGGTTTCAGAAGGGTCAGATAGCCAGAGCGGAGATAGCTGAAAGCCTGGTTGATCTGGGGTAGAGTACTAGCAGGGCCCACTCCTAAACACCCAGGAAAGAGTAAAGTCAAAGGTCCACAGCTGGTGGGATTGGCAAGTCCTCCAAGGAGATTAAAGTAAACATGCCTGGCAGTCCACAGCCAACAAATGCTAAATCGGAAGCCCTTTTGGTTACCAGTGACCTATAGAAGACCTAGAGCTTGAGCCCGTGGAAGACCTAGAGTTTGAGTCTGAGTGCTAAAATCCAAGAAGAACCAAACCTAGGGTAGGCGATTATGATAACAGATACAGGGAGAACAGAATGTCACGAGACACTGGACTTGACAGGTGGATATAATGAGGACAGCCTTAAAATTACCCAAAGGCGGGCAGGGAAGAATGAACGTCCACCTGACTCAGGTAAGAACCATCTGAGACGAGGGAATCCTGAAGAGCGGAGAACCTCAAAGGAACCGTGAGTGACGGTTTTACAGACATTTTACAGCAAACACTTCCTGAATTTGAACCCAGGGTGGTTACCTATCAGAGACTGGTACACGCCTTGTAAATATTCTCTGCACTTATCAATCCTATGGCCCTAAAGAGAGATCTGACTTTGGTCAATTTTGTTTCTACTCTGTTGAGTAAAGCACAATAAAACTTGCTTTATTACCCCAAATTTGCACCTCGGCTCTGCTGATCCCCTGTGCTGAAACAGTGGGTAGTAGCACAAGGTGATCAATTGGTCCTAGCTGGACCAAAGACTGTGCAATTGCACTTTCTCTTGAAATAGACTAATGACAAAATGGTTTTTGCTATCTGTTCTACAATTTTGTGTAAGCCAATTGATTCCCTTAATGGTGATGTAAGCACTGCACTCAGTGGATAGGTGATAAAGAGCCCAATCCTCTGACAAGAAATATGAAACCTTTACAGTTCCCATACACAATCTGACCCATTTTATTCTTACCTGTTTAGCGGAAAGCTTACTCTGCAAAGAAGATGGAGATGAAAGGTCAGGAACAGAGCTGCAAACTGAAGGAGATCCTGAAGGGGTTTCCATTATGGAAACTAAACACACATCCACCCTAAAAATAAAAATAATAAGCGGCTGTAAATAAATGTAATTTTCAATTTGCTTTTAATGAAATGTAGAACCCTTTTGCCAGAGATGCTCATTTCTCTTACATAATTGCCTCTGCAATAGAAATGTTGTACTCTAATGTGCTCCAGCCATTTTGTGATTTTTATTTATAGTATTTGTGAAGCAGAGCACTATGAAATTGAACTTTTACATGCCTCAAATCATACAGCAGCTATTTGGAAAGTCCACATGGAGGAGTAATCTACAATTTAGAAAAACTAAATTTTAAGAGGAATGCAGAAAAGCAGGAGGTTAGATTCTAGGGCAACTAAGATGAAGAGCAAGGGCTGGAAACTTGAGAACAGTGGCCTCAAACAAGGGCATTTCTATGTGCTCTACTGGCACTCGCCACCAAAATGCATAACCCAATGCCCAATAATCCATATTTTCGCCATCTTCGACAGAAGACTTTTGTTGGTGCCAAGATGGCAAAACGATTCTCGATTCTTCACAGGTGGATTATACATTTGAGTGGTGGGTTCCACTAGAGGGCATTGGAGCAAGTGTACCAATTTATGTTGCCGCTTACCATGGTCCTTTTTATCAGAGATTGGAAGAAGCAGTAATCGGCTATTATGCAAGTCTCAAAATGTGCACTTCCACTGGCCATTGGCTAGAAGTAATTGCCTCTTGGTGAGTAAGAAATGTTGTGCTGTGTGTATGTGAAGAACCGAGGTGGAGAGTTACGTTTTAATGCCTGGCTAGTAGCTTGAAACCTGAATGTTTTACCCCTGCTCCTAAGGATTTTGATTTGGAAATTGCAGGAAGTTAACATTTGACAATCATGTTCTAGGAGAGGAGTGATTTGAATATTCCACAGCACTGATGGCGAGTGAAATTTAAACTAGAGCTTTATGGACATCAGGCCCTGAATGACATTCCACGGTCACATTCGTGGGTCCAGCAAACTTTCTTCCCGTCATTCAGAGAAGTTTGAAAACCTTTGAAAATGCCCTTGAATCTGCCACTAATTTCTCTGCAAGCCTCAAACCCAACAGGAAGTTGGAGGTAGGTGGAACTAGTTGAGGCGATTAGAGGTGCAAAAAGGGACATTCGAGGCACTTTGCAGGACCCAATACGCCTGCAAGATAGCTTAGTGAGTAAACAGTGTTGGTGTGAACGTGGTCTAGCAGCAACCCAACGTTCATAGGTTCAAACGTGGGCAAGGACGACTCAGCCAGCCTTTCACTCTCCTGAAGTCAATTAAAGGAGTTCAACGACAGCCTCACTGATAGCTGCAGTCGTGGAGAAACCCCACACCGTGATGGACTTGGTCCATGTGGCAAAAGATCAGAGGATGCAGAGAAAACCCATGAATACATGTTTCAGATGGGTTTTGCCCATGGGTACAGTGATCAGAAAGAAGCTGCCAGTAGCACTCCTTTCAACTACTTCAGAAGGGTAAAAGGCTGAGTGCTCCCTTCCCCCATTTGACCCTGTGATCTACCTGTTGCACGTGCATGCGCTTACACTGAGCTGCCTTACCAAAAAGACAGGACGGAAGGTTATATTGGAGGTAACAGAAACCACAATCACGCATGCGTGCTGCCCATTGATCAAAGATAATTATCAATAGCCAGGCGACACAGGGTCCACATGTTACGTTATTGCGCATTTGTATGATGCCTTTTACCATTGGTATGATTCCAAAGCGCTGTGAGTTGAGCACCCTCTGGGACCCCAGTCCAGGCAGTGGAGAGAGTAATGTAGTAAATCATTCTTGAGTGCACTCGGTATGTGTGCAGCCAGTGTGGAATAAATGGTGTGCGGCTGCATACTAGTGCTAGCTGTGATGCAGCGGTTGTATGAGATCAGTAGAATGTGTGCAGCAAGACCAATGGACTTGGGTATCTGCACTCTAGCGGTGCTGGTGTTTGTGAATTAGACTGTGTGCAGCTAGTCCAATTTCAAGGGGTATGGCTGCATTCTAAAGACTTATGAGGTGAACGTGGAGGTATGCAAGTATTTGTGCAGCTAGGCCGAATTAATCGAGGGGTGTAGCTGCATTCTATTGTTTTTTGGTGCAGAGGAAAGAGTTTGCCTAGTGGTGTGTTTGAGTGCCTGTGTTCTTCCCAGGGGGACCTTGTTCCTGTTGAGCTTCCAGTGCCTGTTGAGGGGTGGTATCACCTTTGGGTTTGGGCTATCAGGCTAAGATCCTCCATGTGCCTTGATGGGCTTTGGCAAAGACTGACGATTGGTGACCGGTAGATCTGTCCCAATCTCACGTCGTTCCTGTATATGTGCTAGCTACGTCCTCGGTCGGTAGTTCTGCTAAATGGAATCCCCGATAGGCAGTTCCACTAAAGCATTCACAGATAGTTGGGATTAGCAAAGCGTAAGTGCTAGAACGTTCCTTTGTATGTAGTTCAGCTCATGCTTTTCTAGATGTTTGGGATTAGCAATTAAGTGCATTTCCTGGACTGATTGCATAGTGCATAATTGCAGGGCAATGATCAAGTTCATAAGTGCTATTAATACTTGGGTTGGTAGTTTTGCTAGATAGATTCCTGGTAGGTAGTTCTGCTAAATACATTCGCTGATAGGAGTGATGAGCAAAATAAGTGTTAGATTCCTACCCACCCCCCGTATCCAGTTCTGCTCTTGGATTTCCAGATGAGTAGGATTAGCAGGCATGTGCCTTCTAGGCCTGATAGTGTAGTGCATAATTGCATGGCCTTGACCAAGCTCATGAGTGGCTATTAGTGCTTGGGTATGCAAGTCTAGCACAGTCGGTCCAGATTATTGGCGATAGAACTCTAGGTCTCGGAGCGTACGATATTCCTGCAGATGGAGGGGACTAATCAATTCCGTCAAGTACATGGGTGCCACTGCGATTCGGGTTTGAAGTCTGGGGCAAATGCTCCAGGTAATGGGGGTAGATATCGTCTGGCCTGAGAGTCTATGCAAGAGCCCATATTGAGCAGGCTACCACGCCAGTTATGATTCACAGCATTCCCCATACGTGTTTCTAGGCGAAGAGTCAGGTTTTGAGTACCTTCCAGAAAGCCATGAAGTCTTCGCCATGTCTAATGCGGGGAGGCAGTGAGTTCCACAAAGTTGGCGCCAGGGTTGAGTAGGCGGACCCTCCTATCCTGGCCGAATTGGAGGTGAGGACCACTAGGAGGAAGGGTGGTAAGACGTAATCTTTTCTTGTAGGAATTCGGGGCCTGCTTTGTGCACCACTTATTGGGTAATGCATAGGAATTTGAAGGTGGACCTACGTCCTATTAGGAGTCGGTGTAGGGTGCGGAGTGCTGGTGGCATGTGGTCTTTTCGTCCCAATGCCAGAAGCAGTCTGGCAGCCGAGTTTTGTACTCTTTGGAATTTGTTTAGCTGGTCGGCCAGTGCACCCAGGTAGAGGGAGTCCGTATAGTCCAGTCTTGACATGACAATGGACAATTGCAGCCAGTCTGTTGGGGTAAGTGAGATAAAGGAAGATACACTTCAGGAGCCTACAGTGGAAATGACAGGATTTGGATGCATTGTTGATGCGGGAGACCGTGTTAAGGTCCGAGTCCATTGTGCAGCCGAGGTTTTCGTCGACAGTGGTGGTGGTGGTTGGGGGGGGGGGGGGGGGGAAGGGTCGGGAAGCCAAGTGAGGGTGGCCAGGGAGTCGGTTGGGGGAATAGAGCAGGTTTGCGGCATACCATGATCTACGTTTTACCTGGGTTTAGAAGAAGATGGTTAGTTGCCATCCAACGGTCAAGGTCTGAGACATGCTGCTGCCAAGTCAGGGTGAGAGTAGGTGTTCGATTTAGGAATTCTCAGGATTGATTTGTGTGAGCGGATGATCCTGGGCAGGGGGTGGGGGGGCCATGTAAAGGTTGAAGAGAAGGGGAGAGGGGCAGGCACCTTGGGGTTCTCCAGTGTTTACCAGGCGTGCAGAAGAAAGAAAAGGTGGGAGATGGGAGATTTGCTGTCTATTAGTGAGGAATGAGGTGATCCGGGTGAGTGCTGAATCTCGTATTCCTAAGGAGTGCAGTCCGTCAAGAAGGATCATGTGGTTAATGGTAACAAACGCTTCAGAGAAGTCAAGAAGTGCAAGTGCTGCACATCCTTCTGAGTCTGCTGCGACTTTGAGGTCATCCCAGATAGAGATCAGCGTGGTTTCTGTTCTGTGAAGCGTGCGGAAACCTGATTGCGCAGGGTCTAGGAGATTGTTAGGTTCTACAAAACTATTGAGCTCTGAGTATGCAGGGAGGTTGATGAGTTTTGCCAGGAATCGGGTGTTCGAGATCAGCCTGTAGTTGATTGGTGAATTGCTTTTTTAAGCAGAGGTTTGACATGCGCAGTTTTGAAAGATTCTGGAAAGTTGCTGGAGGCAAGGGGGTCGTTAAGAATGGACCACGCCAATTCTCCTGCACAGGTGGAGGTGAAGATTTCTTTTAGGAGAGAGGCGGGACACGGGTCGAGGGGGGAGACGGAGGGTCAGCTGACGGATAGTTTTACGAACTGCTCACTCAAGATGGGGTTGAAAGAGCAGAAATAAGGGTTGTCGGGCGGGGGCAGTTAAGGGGGTGTGGACAGATGGATTTGGTAGAGCAGGTGGACAAGATGGAGTTTGGCGTGGAGGTTGGCCGTCCTGTCTAGGGTGGTTTTGTGGAAGTTTCCAGACAGGGAGTTGCCCAGCGTTTGTGAGAGGCAGTCGGGGCTGCGGTGCAGGGGGGTTTCAGGAATTCTGTGATGATCCTGTGGAGCTCTTTTCTACCGCTACAGCAATTCAGGATCCTTATATTAGAATAGGCTTTTATGGCCTTCAGGATCTCCGATTTGTAATTTTGTGCTGGTGGGCGAGTACTGATTTGCATTGCGGGGTTCTGGAAGCTCGCCATTTGTGCTCCAGAGAGTGGTTATGGGTTTTTAGAGTCTTGATATGATAGGATATGGCATTTATAACACACCTGTACACAAGTGTTTCTAAGCGCCATAAAACAAAGGAGGGAGGTCATAGGGAGGACAAGACAAAAGATCCTACTAGGCCTTGTGACATTCAGATCGTGCAAGTGTGACAATAGAAGGGCAAGGGGGAAGGAGAGGGGTGGGGAAGTACAAGGGAGAGGGAAAGGGGGAAGTGTGATTAGGGCAGCAGGCTATGAGTAAGTGCAGCCAGGGAAGAGCGCCTTTAGTGCAGGATGTGGGGGGCTGTAGGGGATACAGTTACAGCACCTAAGTGCGTGGTAGGCCAGAAGGCAGTACAAGGAAGACTGGTCGTGGAGGCGCCTGGTACCCAGTGAGACTCTGAGGGAACCAGGCAACCAGTCGGCGCAGCAGATAGGTAAGTTAGAAAGGGAGTGAGGGAGAGAAGGCAGAGGAGAAAGGGAGGGTCTTGAGCTGCTTCCGGAACTTCAGGTGGTCCAGCTGAAGTCTGAGAGCGGCAGGGAGGCCGTTCCAGAGGAGAGAGATATACCCCCCATTCTCTGCCTGGAGAAACATCTGACCCTCAAGAGTTGGAGGTAGCTGAGCAAAGGGCTCTAGAAAGAAGGTATTTCCGAAGAGAGAGTTGGATGTAATGCTGGCCCCGGCCCCAGAAAGACTTGTGGACAATGCAGAGGGTCTTGAACTTGATCCTTGTTGCCACTGGGAGCCAGTGGAGAGATTTGAGGGCTGGAGAGAGACAGTCCCTGGGCTTGAGGCCAAGGATAAGTCTTGCAGTCCTGTTCTGGATTAGTTGCAGGGGGCAAAGAGTAGAAGTAGACAGATTGAGAAAGAGGCTGTTGCAGTAGTCAAAGCCTGGAGAGAACCAGGGCTCCAGAGACAGTGAGCTTCTGGGGGTAAGCGAGGAAAGGTAGAATACCTCTGAGGTGGTGCAGCTGGGCCTTTTTGCCAAGGTCCATGATGTGAGGAGAGAAGGAGAGGGTGGAGTCGAAGAGGACACAGGGGAAGTTGAGAGGTTGAGGCAAGGAGGGAAGAAGAGAGGACAACCCATTCTGAGAGAAAGAGGGTGACCTGACCAGGTGGCCACAGTCGGAGAGAGGCCAGGAGAGAGAGAACATGCAGACTAGGCATTCAAAGGAGGAGTAGGCCTGCGTAGGAATGACAGAAGCAGGGACCCATTCCGGAAAGATCAGGACCACTCCACCTGCCGGCCGGTTGGTCCTGGGCTCGGAGAGGATCTTGTAGCCCTCAGTAAGTAGATTATACAAACTGGTGACAGAGCTGGCCTTGAGCCATGTCTCGTTGAGAGCAAGGACATCCAGGTCAAGGTCTTCGAGCAGGTGGCAGATGTCAGAGGAATGTTTGACAGCAGAGCGAGAGTTGAAAGGGGCTACGTGGAGCAGGTTGCCACATTTGAAGACTGCCGGGGTGGGGTGCAGGAGTGATGTACACCCTGTGGAGGTGGAAGAAGGGCCCAAGACTGGGCAGAGGCAGTAGACAGAGGTGGCATAGGGGCCAGGGCATAGGTGGGTGCCAGAGAGGTTGCAGAAGAGGAAGGCGGCAGCAGAGGGGCCAAAGAGGTGTTGGAAGGAGTGGCAGGAGAAGGGAGGAAATTGATGAGATGCGGGAGACGCCCATCAAGAAGGAGAAGATTGGGCTGAGAGCCCTGGACCATGACAGTACCATTTAGATAGACATTGATGATGGTCTTGGAGGATTAGAATGGGGCCACAATGACCTCCCACCAGGGTGCCACCATTAATGGGAGAGGAGGAGCAAGAGAGAACAGACGCCATATGAGGGGTGCATAGGTTTGGAGAGAGCACAACAAAGATGATGTCCGCTAGAGTCTGTCTGGAAGAAGTGCTGATGTGGGGCATCAGCAATAGGGAGGCCTGGGTTGGAGACCAGGATATCCCTCTTGAACTTTTTCCTTCCAGACTTAGTGAGAGGGATAGGATAGGAGATAGAGTAGCAGTTTGAGAAGATGGGAGAGATTGAGAGCACCATAGAGGGTGTGAGAAGGCAAGAAGGGAGAGAGGAAGGAAAGAGGCACAGCCGAGCACCACAGAAGGCACCAGAGGGTGAGGGTTCACATAGAAGGAGGCACACAGGAGGTAACACGCAGGCGACACCACAGGGGAACACAGGAGAAATGTGGACGGAGGAAGGGGATACAGCACAATGCAGTAACACCTAGATTCAGCTTTCCTAAAAAGGAGGGAAAAGGCCTAGTTTCAACACAACAGAAATTAAAAAGGAAAATGGACTTTGCTAGAGAGATGTGAGAGAAAGCTCAGCAATACAGTTCACTGAGATGCTTAGGAGTGGTGCAATAACAACAATATTTAGAGGGGTGGGTCAGTTTAGTGGGGTGCAGCGATTGCTGGCCCCCTTTGCCCACCGACCAACCGCACTTTAAGAGTCGAAGCAGGTTGACGACTGCAGGCTTCTTGCTTCACTGGCTGACACCATTAATATTAAACAGAGAAGTTGGGGATCCACACTATGAACAACGCAATTTGTTATTATTCGTCTGAATTAATCTAGAAAAGTTTTGTGCTCCAAGAGTCACAAGTAAAAAAACAAAGGTGTCTAAAGTTTGTCAACATTTTTAATAATGCAGTAAATAGTGACTGGTACATATTTAGTGACAATACCTAAAACTAAATAGCGTAATGAAAAAATAAACAGAAGAAATTGAGAACAACAGAAACACATGTACTTGAATCAAATAATCGTTAGTGTTCCTATACAGTAGGCTTATTACTACTTAGAGAAAGCATCATGATTCCTGTTTGCATGCTCCTGATTAGTTTTTGGATTTTCTGTATTCTAAGGGCACGATCAATAAATGATCATGTTTGTAGTCTGCCTACTTGTATGTTTTACAAATCTAAACATTTTTAGACAGTAATCATATATATTTTGTTAAGCAGGATGAGCACGAGTACACTTTTCGGCCTGCCAATATTTGCGGCATCTATGTCGAGCCTTCTGCAGGGTGGATGAACCTCAATCCTACAGAGGAGGGAGGCAGAAAAAGGATACATGGATGTATCAATGTTTCATACAAGACACAAACAAATATTTTTTTTTTACTAAGAATTTTGTTTTTTTAAACTGCTACCAGATTAAGAGACCAGTATCCATGCAATACTCACTCTGTACCTCAGACAGGGGTATGAAGAACATGTGGCCGTGTTTCCAAAAACAGAAGATCCTATGGGCAGGGTGGACTGCCTCTTGCTATCAATTACTGATTTATTTAGTAGATGAACCAACCTCTGTGGGAACAAATATAGGGATATGCCCTGACTAGGTCAGTCCTTTACAAGTATAGCTTAAAGTGCATAATGCCCTATTCTACTGGCTCGTGACAGTTTTGCATGAGTGAGTAGGCGGAGGCAGATAGGTTGCCTGTTCCAATACCTCGCTCTTGGTTCATGGTGCTTGGTAATAAAGCATCAAAGTCCACCTCACTGATGAGGCCCACCAAGGCTGAAAAACGTGTCTGGGGATGCTTTTGGTACTCTTGTTCAGATGAGAATTGCAATTGCATTTCGGTGCTCGACTGCCCATGCTGGAGGGACAAAGAGTGAAATGCAAATTTCCCTTCTGTGAAAGGTACAGTGAGCTCAAGTGCGACTGTGGACTCAAGTGGGAACCTTCCCAAAGAACAGGTAATTTAGCTGGGTTTGTTCTCGCAGAGGGGCACCAATTACAATTTTTTGACTGTAGGGGAGCGGGCCAGTGGTGCAGCGAGAGAGGTGCCGGGTGTGTTTCTGAAGGTCGGCGCAAGGTTTGAGCTGGCGTGGGGCAATGTTTTTTGGAGCGCCAGAGGGCTCCTCTGGTCTGAGAGTTGGACGCTGGGCAGTGGAACGCTTTGGGAGGGGGGGGGGGGGAGGCCTTCTGCCTGGGAAGCGGAGAGGAGGGGGAATGAAGGGGTGGGGGATGGGATGAGCGCAGTGCAGGGATCAGTTGTTTCTGGGCATGCCAGAGTGCCCCTCTGGTGTGGGAGCTGGTGGGTCGGCGCTGAGAGGATGTGGGTTCTCTGTGAGGGAGGTTGGGAAAGGAGGTTTAGAGGCGGGCCAGCGTCTGTAGTTGGGGGGTGGGGGTAGGCAGTGGGAGACTAATGGTGGGCCAGAGAGCCCCTCTGGTCAGAGAGTTGGATGGTGTGGGGTGAGTTGTGGTGGCAGTAGGTCTGTATGTGTGTGGGGTTCGAGTGGAGGGGTCAGAGGTAAAGCAGATTTGTGGGGTGTGATGTGGGTCGGTGGGGTGTACTTGGCAATGTCTGAGAGCTCCGTGTGTAGGAGAGTACGATAGTGTGTGGTGAGAGGTGGTCTGTTTGTGAGGGATTCTCAGTGTGTGTGGTACTGGGTTTGGTAAAGATGGTGCAAGGATGAAGGGCGGATGGGGGTGTGTTCTGGAAGGTCTGGGAGCTCCTTGTGTAGGAGAGTAGGGTAGTGTGTTGTGAGGCGGTGTGCATGTGAAGGTTTCTGTGTGTGTGGTACTGGTTTCGCGAAAGAGGTCTGAGAGCTTCTTGTGTAGGAGAAGGGGTGTGTGAGGCGAGAGGCGGGTGGTGTGAGTGCGCATGATTCCGGGTGAGTGTGGTACTGGGTTTGAGAATGAGGTTGCAAGGGTGGGTGGTGTAGGGTCTGGCGTGCTTGAGAGCTGCTCTTGTATGTGGGAGGCGAGGTGTGTGGTGAATGGCAGTGTGTGCGTGAGTGAGTCTGGGTGAGTGCAGTAGTGATGTACAGGGAGAGGGTGTGGGGGTAGAGATCTAGGTTGTCCGTGTGTCTGTGCTGATCGCCATGGTCGTGTACGGGTGTGGCTGGAGGTTGGCGGGTTTGAGGTACTGGGTGGCTGTGGTTGAGATACCACTGTAGATGGGAAGGCTAGCTTTGAGAGAGTCTGCTCAGTGCGCGAAGATTCCTAGATTTGAGGCAGTAGCGGCTAGTATAAGCAGCTACATTAGACACAGCATCAATAAGTGTAACTGTTTTGAGTAGAGGTAGCTGGCTAGCTGGGTAGAGGGAGAAAGTGCCTAAAATGGGGCACGACAGTAGATGCAGCAGTACCCACACCTGGAGAGAGGGAGAAAGCGCCCAAAGTGGGGGCTCATCAGCAAATACAGAAACACATAGATTTGGGACACCTGGATAGGGGGAGAAAAGCGCCTAAAATGGTGGCACAACAGTGGACAGCAGATAATTGCCCTATATGCAAATTATGGCTAACTAAAACAATTTGCCTGGATATGAGATATCGCTACCTGACAAAATATGCCTAAATGCGAGATAAGGTTACCATACAACTATGGGCTATTGGTGGGTCAGTTAAATGGGACGCCGTAATGGAAGGGGACGATGAAAAAACATGGAGGCGCCCTAGTAACATGGGCAGGGTCCTCTCCTCCCTCCCCCCTGGGCAAGGGGGGCGGGGAGGCGTTAAAGCGGCAGGCGGGCCGTGAAGCCCGCGAAACAAGGAAATGCCCACGAAAGGGGACAATGGGAGTGGGCGGGCCAAGTGGCTTATAAGCCGCTCGGTTGCTGCTGCAGGAGTTTCCAGCTCATGCAGAGGACGCCCGCCGCACCGAAGGACCTGCGATTTTGTTTAACGATGGGGAACAGCTCCAATAGCGTGATGTCCCTGGTAATCCCCACCTGATGCCATGATGTCGGCCAGGCCTGGACACACCAGTTGCTCCCCAGAATGTCCCCAAAACCGTGTGAACCCGATGAGTCAGTAAAGAGCTTGAGCTTCTCGCTAGTGGCCCACTGTTCCCGCCACAGTAGTACCCCACTGAAATCATCTACGAACCCATCCCACACTCCGAGATCCTCTCATCTCTGCCCCCAGCCGCACGTGCTGGAAAGCGTGTTGCAACTCTACCGTCTTCAACTCAATGCTCCTGGCGAAAACTTTCCCTGCCGGGATCACCCTACCTGCAAAATTCAGGTTACCTGCCAATGATTGCAGCTCTCTCAGGGTGGCCCAACGCCTGCCCCGCAATTCCTTGATCATTTCCTTCAACTTCACTTCCTTGTCCCTTGGCAACCTACAATTCCCTTCAACTGAGTCTCTCTCTATACCCAGGAATGCCAGCCTCGTGAGTGGGTCGACTGTCTCCCCCCCCCCTGGCCAAGGGGCCCCCCCAACCACCCCCCCCCGGCCAAGGCCCCCCCCCCCCCCCCCATCTCCTACATCAATGCCTGAAACATGTTCACGAGTGCCCCACAATTGTCTGTCCCCTTTTTCTTTTTTATTTTTTATTTTTATTTTATTGGTTTTTAGATCAAACCTTTAAAATATTACGACAAACACATAAGACAAACATTTAACACAACCTTTCAACGAAATCCTGATTCCAACATTATCCTGTTTACTTCTAGAGACCTCTTATGCCAGCATACTCAGATAACACCTAAGGTCACTGAGTCAAACATGGCTTTACACAACCTCTTTAGCTCACAGCCTATCAAGAGCATTTAGTCTCTCTTCAATTACTGCCAAGAAGGAAGTCAGAGGCAATATTAATTTCATATCCAAACCATTACACATTATCTGCCATGATTCCTCCGCACATATGGACTGATGGACATTATACCACTGGCTCATATGAATTGATCTTATGTCTTTTAGTGCTGGACAGAAAAGCACAAGATGTTTAAGTGACTCCAGATCTTTTTCACAAAGGCGACAGGTGGAATTAGCACCTACATTACATGGCCAATGACTGGTCCTCTCCTTTGTTTTGAAGGCATTTAACCGGAATAACAAACAGTCTTCTTGCTTTCGAGGTTAGAGAGCAATTCAAATACTTTTGAGGCACGTTGAAGGCTCTTGCTTCGACCGGAGAGTCTTTCATGGCGCTAGCCGACTTTCGCTCACTACATGTGGAAATCCAGTCGGCACGCCAGAGCTTCTCCTTTGCTGCCGTTGGATTTGCTAGAAGAGTTTCGATACTGATGTTATATAGTGCCAACAGATCTTCACAACGTTTCACCCACTGAGATAGAATGTCACACCCTTTTACTGAGGCCTGGTGTAATATCTTGAATTGCAAGATTCCTTCCTCTATTCTGGATTTCCGAAATAAGGTTAGTTGATTCCAGCTGACTTGAGCATGCAATGATATTAACGCCAGTTCGTATCTTATACAAGCAGTCGATACCCCAATCGGTAGACTTAACGCTTTCATCCAGAACATGTGCTCCAAGGATGCCCAATGCTTTGACGAGCATCCAAACGCATTTTCCGCACTGTAAATCAGGATAGGTACCGCTTTCTGTTCATAAAAGTTACGCAGGGGGTACATCGAAAAACGCCCAAACTTTCTGTGTATCACTAGACCCTGACAAGCTAGCTGGCCACCTTTCCTCTTGGATTCTACTACCCAGGGCTCATCACAGATACTAGAATTCAGTATCATACCTAGGTACTTCACTCTTTTTGAAACCTTTAGCTGTACTTGATCTAGTTTCCACACGTACTTTGTCGCATTTGCAGTTTGAGTCGTTCTTGAGTTCCCAAACACCAGTATTTCCGTCTTTGCTGCGTTGATCTTGAGATTGTTCGAGCTTACATAACTTTGTACTGCGTCTAGTTTCCGTTGAAGGCCAATCGGGGTTGCGTCTAAGATTACTAAAATCGTCGGCATACAGCAGCCAACTTATCCGTGAAGAATTGAGTTTAGGTGGAAACGCTCTCACGGAATAGATAGCCTCGCCGATATCAGAAATGAAGAGGCTAAAAATTGCGGACATCCCTGTTTGACACCCTTATGTGTCTTAATTTGTGCCGACAAGGAGCCTGATTGATCTAGGCGAATTGTAATGGAGGTATCTGTATGAAGCTCTTTAATCGCCGCTAATACAACCCCACTCCTCCATTTTCTGCCACAGCTTCTCGCGATCAATCATGTCGAAGGCGCTAGAGAAATCAACGAAAGCTAGGTACACCTTCGTGTTTGAGCGGAGGGCTTCCATCTTCAGTAGGTTTAGGACCAGCAGGTTCAATGAGCATCCGACCGATTTTACGAATCCGGCTGGTCTTTCGTCAACTCTCTTTGCTGTTATAGCCCAGTTGAGCAATTTGGTTTTGAGCAACGATGCATAAATCTTACCCAAGACATCCAGCAGCGCCACAGGTCGATAATCTATCTCCTTTTTTGAATATGGGGACTATAATCCCAGTTTTCCATGAAGTTGGCACTTGTTTTTGTGTATTAATTCTTTCAAATAGGTCGAAACAAAAATCAGTCCAGAGATCAGGGCACTGTTTAATCATGAAATTCGACAGGCCATCAGGGCCTGGTGCTCTGGAATTTTTAGCTCTCATGATTGCCTCTCGAATCTCATCCTTCGCAAAGTATAAATCCCATGGTACTGAATTAAGACTTGAAGTAGTAGGAACTGTTTGTGGTATAAAGCAGAAAAATGCTGCACCCACTCAGATTCAGATATCAGACTTACTTGCAAGGCCTCTTGCGGTGTTTCCATTTGATTAATAGTTCGCCAGAACTCTCTACTGTTCTTAGTGATTAGGATCTTCAACATTGCCTCTGCGTCTTGCTGAAGCAATATGCATTTGTGACTTTTTATCCAGTTTTTGTAGGATTGTTTGGTTATCCGATTTTTTGCTGTTATTTCATGGACTGGCCCTTGCTTGTTTTTCCGGATTTCCGCCCTCATCAGTCTTTTGCGCTGCATTACCAACAGGTCAAAGCGATGTTTCTTCTGGAAAGACCAGTTTTTCATCCCGATGTTTTTAGCTTTGAATTGAGACAGAATGGACGCGTATTCAATCTCCTCGGGAGTTGATCTGAATTGAGCGCATATGTTGGCCACGTCACTTTCATCCAGTCTCACCCGGAGTCGATTTGATTCCACCAGCACTTTTGATTTCCATTTTTGGTTTTGTTCCGCTTTTGAGTCACGGAATGTTAATTCCAACAAATCGTGGTCGCTGTTGCTCATGGTACGGATTTTCAAGGATTTTGCCCGCACCTGCATGATATCTGAAGCAAAAATATAGTCGATGGTCGAAAAGTGACATTCACGCCGCCACGTAGGCTGAGCTGGAATGTCTCCTTGTGTACATCCGTTTAGCATTGATAGACCTCTTACATTCAGTTCTTCTACCCAGGTATTCGCAAGTTGTCTCTTAATTGCATTCTGTGGCTTGCAAATATCAACATTTAAGTCGCCACAAACTAACAAGCAACCCCCTTTGTTTGACTCCAGTAAATTGTCAATTATTAATGTCACCTGGTCGATGAATGAGTATGTTCCAGTCCGGTAATGGTTCCAATATAGATTAATTATATGGATCGCCTCCCCCACTTGTCGTGTTGCGTTGCGTTGCGTTGCTTTTGCCAATCTCACAAACTTGAATATAAGGCGTAACATTGGCGGAATTTAATAACCGGTAACCTGAAGATCGTTTGATCATCGTTAAGAGACCAGATATAGGGCGTCCCTTTTCTGCTTTGATAGCGGGGTTCAGCGCACACTCAAATTCAGAAGACACTGGCGTTTCACACAACCACGTTTCTTGCAGGCAAATCAATTGTAAATCATGCAGCCAATCATTTTTTAACAGATGTATGAACCCTTGCGTGTTCCATGAGGCAAAAGAACATAAGTGCACCGCGCTGGCCTTTAGGCATTAGCTGCGAGTATTAACGTTCAGCGCCGAGGCCAACCACTTCCAGTCCTGCGTCGTATCTCTGTCCGATGGACTATTTACCATTGTCGGAGTAGTCATGTCTGCAGAGCCACCGTTGTTTATGGTGATTTTAATTTTCGCCATTGGACTTGTTCTCGCAATCTCTTCTTTATTGCCTGCGCTTACACTTCTTCGCGCAGAAACTGATGACCCCTCTCTAGACGCCGGCTCGTTCACGACAAGTTGCTCCTGCTGGATTTGTTCTCTGGATTCAGCTCTATTTAATCTTTCTTTGACCCCTAAATTACCTTTTTGTGTTAACTGAGCTTGGGCGGTTCCGTCTTTCATCACTACTTTTTTGCACCTTACAGGATCCGATAATTTATAAGTGTCGAAACCTAGAGACAATAGCTCCTCAACAGATTCCAAAATTACGTTTGCGATTATGTTGGAATTTATATGTAGGATCACCTTATCCGTGCGTATCTCCTCCGGAAATTCAATAATACGCAGATCTTTAGAGCACAGGGATCGTAGCCTTAGCACATTTGATCGATTCAAAATTAATTTTTAACCACATTCCAACCTCTCCAGCATCAATTTAATTACGGGGCTTAACCCTACCGGTTGGGCTGAGTCGTGTCCGTTCCTGTATTTAAGTTTGATCTCCTTCACCTCAGGCTGCTGGTACTCGGTTTTCCGTGATCTGGAAAAATCATCAACCTCCAGTGCAGCGGCCAGCTCACTTATTCCTTTTACGGCGTTTATCCTTATCAAGGGAGGCACACCTGTGCCACCAACGTTTTGACTCATTGTTGCCGCGCTTCTCGCCAGCCGCTCTCGTTTTTCTTGTAAGGTGACAAACTCCGGGCTCTTAGGCCCTTGCTCCCCCTCTACAGCCTCTCCTACGGGTAAGGCTATCACACATACCCTGTCACGGGACTCCGATGTTGAGATATTAGGTGGAGCTTGTTGCTTTCCCGGCAACTGGTCGTGAGAATTAGCAATGCCTACTACTGGCATTCTGAACTCACAAATCCTTCCTGAGTTTGAAGGCAACGTGGCTGCTTTCTGATCACCCGGCACGACAAGAGGTATTACTACAGGGACCTCTTGAATCGGATCCTCGTAAACTGATAATTCCAGTAGCTCCTGATCGTCCAGCTCGGATTCGTCTTGTAGAGCCTCGGATCGTGGCGTGATGGTTCCTGTCAAGTCGACCTCAGCTTGTTTATTCACCTTGATTGTGTCTGCTAATTTTAGACTAGATGTGATCGCTTTGTCGACCAGTTGGAACATGTTGATGTTGCGAAGAAATTTTCGGGCTCCCTTTTGTTTCGACTTCTTACGAGCAGGCATGTTCTTTTCTTTTTTCGCTTGAGAGGGATTTTTTTTTCTTACTTCCCCAGTGTTTTTATTTTGGGCTTCTACCAATGTACCTCCAAAAATGGGGAATAGGCCTGCAGGCTTTGTCGTGTCAACAGCCGCTTCATACAGGCATGAATCATCAGCCACCGTCTGTTGTATAAACAGCGAGCCAGATGCTTGTTGACCGTCATGCAAGGCGGGGTTTGATATATTTTTAGTTTGCATGAACGCTGAATGGAACGAGCATTCCAGTGAGCATAGCTGGTCTTCGCCTTTTTCAGATTCTTGGCTGATGTTCTTCGAATTTTCTTCACCAGGTGCCTCGTGGAAAGCGGCATCGTTAGTTGAACTTTTTGGCAAGCCAATTGATTCCATTTGCCGGCTTGTCGGGTTCAAGTTGGTTTGAAGGGACTGATCTTTCCTATGGGATAATGGTCTTTGCTGACCGATATGCTCTGTGGACGTTGCAATAGTGAATGGAAGTGAGAGAAGAGTCGACTGCTCATTCATGTCCACGTGATCCATGTTACTTGCTCTGCCCATCTCCTCTCCTTTTAGGTGTTTGTTTGGTTTATGGAAGAGCGCCAACGCTTCTTTTGCAACCTCCGCAAACAGTTTTTTATCGATCATGTCATTCCGTTTGGCTTCATTAGCTGCTTCCATTCCTGCCAGTATATTTCGGTTTATCTCCTCTTGTTTTGACACCTGGCCTCTGTGCATTAACTCTAGGTGAACGAGTTTTGAGTTCACGAGAGCCAGCAGTGTTGTAACATCCTTCACATTTTCGTTTAATGTTTCATACAATTTAGTAAAAGGTGTCAGGGAGATTGCCATCGCGGATGTCAGGGCCATTAGTAGGTCATTCGATGGTACATGTAGACACGGGGCTACAGATCCGCCACCAGAAATGTGCTGCGCATCGCGTGCAGATCGTAAGAGCCGAGCGCGTTCTCTTATTTTTGGGAATGGACGCGCCACAAACGATGAATCTCTTGACATTGGCTCGGCTGGCTTATCACTATTTGAGTTTAGACTTAACTGTGATTGATGTGTTTGATGTTGACTCTCAACCTCATGACCTTCAGTAGAATGACAGGGCAATCTTTTCTGGGAGTGAACCACCTTTTCCTCTGATGATTGAGCTGATTCCTCAGAGGATCCACTTCTTAATTTTTTATAGTTACCAGCTCTCCATAAATCTCTATTGTCAATGGTCGTGGTTCTACATTGACTACTCTGGGAACATTTTTGTGTCACATTTGGATCTGGGGTAGCCATCACCGACAGATTGCATGAACGTGATTTATTTAAAATCGATCAGATTTTGCAAGACCGCAGAAACCACCTCCAACGAGTTCCTTCTATCGTTACAATTTACATTATCACTTACCGCACCTAGGCTACATTCACTTTGTAGTAATGTGTTTGGTGCTAGTAATGGCAAATAGGGATCCATTGTATCTAAGGGGGTAGCAGGAACATTTTCAGATGTTGGAGCATTCATGACCACGCCTTGACCAGCTTGTGGCGTGCCATGCGAGTGCAAGTGCGTGGTTGCGTCATTCTGTCTCTCAGACTTCGTACATGCTTTGGTTACTTTCATCACTTTAGTCATGCCAACTTTCCGTGAGTCACGAAAGGCCGCGGATGGAGGATCTACCGCGTCAGCAAGGACGGTTAGTCTGCTATCCAGACATGCCTCTTCCAAGTCCAGCTGATGCTGCCGAGCCTCCGCGTCTGTGCCGTCATCACTCGCGGCCGCATCGGTCACAATGCCGCCACGCCCACCTGCGTCATCGCTCGTGGCCGGAGTCGGCGCCACCGTGGAAGACGCCCGGATCTCCACGCCACCCTACCGCGGCGAACCCGCGAAGCCCGCGCTCCTCTCACCATCTCCAGGCAGCGCCCGCGGGTCCGCCGCGGTGGACGGAGGGGCAAGCGCATCACCCAGTATGTTATCCATCAACTCATTACCAGTCGTGTGATCAACGATGCCCATCCGAGTCGTGAACTCAGCGGGTTGGGTAAGATTAGGAGGCGGGGGCGGAGATAAGGAAGCGGAAAAAGTAGATGAGTGTAAAAGCTCATTGGCTAGTAATGTCTCGCCCGGGGAGTCTTCAAAAACCTCTTCAACGAGCACAGCTGTCGTATCCTCACAAGTTTCTGATAGTGAGCCACATGAATAGTATTGGCTCACCTGTAGTTGGCGGACCCGCATGACAGGGTGGTCCTCATATGTTGCCAAGCGTTTGCCTTGGGCTCTCGTCCTCAAGGCTGGTGTAACTAGATCCATCATGGCCAAATTACAGTGACCCGGCGCCCTGCGCCACTCGCCAAACAGCAAACAGTATAGTCCACAGCCCTTTGGTCCTCAGGGCTTAGCGCCGCAAGGGCGCTGGAGGCGGCCTTATGTACCAGATGACCTAGGTCAGGTGACCTGACTCCTGGGTCAGTTGTTAAAGGTACAGGCACACGCACCTCTTCAATTCCCTCTTCCTCCTGGATAAGAGTCACTCGCCACAGCAAACAGTATAGTCCACAGCCCTTTGGTCCTCAGGGCTTTCACGATGAACAAGAAATCGTCAAGGTAACATTACCCCCCTGCCCCCGCCCTTTGCCCTCTGCTTCAAAGCAACCTCGAGAAAAGGTACTACACTTTTCAAAGTAAGCGCAACCCATTGGTAAGCACTTGTCGCAGAAGTAAGTGTTTTTTACCTTGAAGACAAGCAAATGATAGCTTTCCTTGTGGATTGGCAATAGTCTAAAGGCAGACCCAAGGTCGGCTTTCCCCTTCAGTGTGCATCTCCCTGAAGTCCTAACCAGTTCTACTGCGTCGTCAAATGAAGAATAATGGACCCTGCACTTCTCCTCAGCTATGTAGTCGTTAACCGACGCACCCTCAGGGAAAGAAAGGTGCTGGATGAGGCGAAACTGACCCTCCTCCCTCTTTGGTACCAATCCCAGAGGTGACACTACCAAATTCTCCAATGGCAGGGAGGTGAAAGCGTCTGCCACCCTCCCCAGCTTGACCTGCTTAGCCACCTTTTGTGCCACAACCTCCGGCATTCTCAATGCTGATTTCAAATTGTCTGCTTCCCTGCTCCCCACCGCCCCCTCGTACCGGATCCTGAACCCACACCTGAAACCTTCCCACAGCAATTTAGCTTCAGCGCTATTGTGATATGTATTTAGGAAAGAAATCAATTTATGCAAGAGTATGGGTGTAGGCAAGTGGGTCTCAACTATGCTTGGACTTCTCCTTGGGTTTCGTGCTACCCCTCTGCTTCCCCTCACCGGAGGAGGAGCTGTGGCTCCCTGCATTTTTTCCCACCTGTGTGTTTAAATCTGCAGATTTTGTGAAAGGGGCAATACCCTTCCTCAAATTTCCAGCAGACCGCCTTCTCCCCCTGATAACTGGGCAGACTATTCCAGGAGGAGCGCCCACGAAAGGACCCCCTTCTCCGGTCCACATAAGACGCAGATCCCTTTTATAATGAGGCTTCTCGCCCGGAGCTTTGTCCCCAGTCTCCCTTGAGGGTACCATTTTCTCAATGTACCCCTGACATCCACCTCATCCAAGGATATTGCAGGCCAAACCTGCATTTTAAGCCTGAAACCCATCATAATTCAACCAAGCGTCACTGCCATAGGTCAAGTACAATGTATGGAGATACTGCTCATATGCAAATAATGCCCCTGCATCCTGTGGAAATTTCTCTATCATGATGGAGGCCAGCATCCTGAAAGCCGCCAACCAATTATGGATGGTCTCCTCTACCTTGGGCTTTTCCCTGTCCTTCTCTTTCTCAGACAATTCACGCAAGCCCATCCCCACAGGCTCCATGTCTAATAAGCAGAAGATCTCAAAAAACTCCTTCTGCCAAATCCTCTCCTTGTAGGCCAAAGGAATGTGCCATACCAAGGAGTTCCTCGTTACCCGCACTGGGGCAAAGCCCGGCATCGCCCTCCCATACTGCGTGACATCCCCTGGCTGGATGCTGACGTTGCTATCGGCTGTAGCAACTGACACCGCCGCGTAGGGGTTTCCCTGGATAGTGTGGCTGCTTGATTACCCCACACCATCCCCTGACTTTGGAGGCCTGTTGGTGTTGCTACCACTTGCTGTACCTAGTTAACCCCACCCGGCGGTGTATTCCTGGGTGTAGGGGGGTGGGGGGGGGGGGCTTGGCTCGGGCCCCTAGAACTTGTCACCCCCCCCAAATCCCCAAGCCTCTGATACTCACCTTGCTGGTGCAGGACCTCTGCATTCCTCCCCACCGGATTAAAGCATTTACATTCCGGCACAACATTTGACCATTTCCCCCCATTTCCCCATGCTTGCAAGCACTGGATGAACATACTTTTAACCTGCTCCAAGGATGCAGGTCCCTCTGTTGCCACCACCGCCAAGTTGGCCACAGGCGCGCTGGGTGCACTGCCGCCAATCCTGGAGCCTCTGCAGGTAAGGGCGCCGGATTGGCCACAGGCTCCTGCTCTCTCCCCTGCCCATAGCCACTGTTGCTTTCTGCTTCTTGGCAGCCTCCGTCTGCTGCCTACTGGCTTTGGCCTTAGCGGTCAGAGTCCTCTTCCTCTTTGTAGCAGGTTCCTCCTCCTCGCCAGTCCCGCTTTCTTCCTCATCTTCTATGGCCCGGATCTGGTGCATGGCCTCCTCAGCTGTAAAGTTAGGGAACAATAATGGTGACTCTGCCCTTTGGTTAGGTCCAGCAGCTTCATCGTCCAGCTGTGTAGCCACCATGTGCAACCAATTTGGCCCATGCTTGGCAGCTGCCATTCGTGCCATCAATACAAACTGCTCCAGATCCTTATCCGGGCAGCAGGACCCAAGTGCGCCCTGAGCCTGAGTGACCATTCTGTGTTGCAGCGGCCTGCTGGCACTGCAGAAGATTTCCTTTAGCAGCATCCTTCAGGCACATGCACTGCAAAGGTGATGCTCCGATTACTTTGACTTGCTGTGTCCTTGATTACAAGCAAATGCTTGCTTTGCTAGCTCCTGACTTGATGCAGCAGCACAGCAACGCCTTGTGTCTGGCAGCAGCCTCCAGGCACATGCACTGCACACAAAGGATTATCACAAGGGTTAACTTCAAAGCGCCTATACTGTACCCCTGAGCTGCAGCGGCAAAATGCTGCATAACACGTGGGCCGGATTCCCATGCATGCTCTTTCTGGTGCTTTGGAGGTTTGGGCGCCTCTCCCAACCTGTCTCCACCAGTCGCTGTGCAATGAAACAATAGTGTTTTCCCCGCTTCAGTCACACGTACCGCTGTAATGCACAGATCAACTTGCTACAGCGCGCGCTTTGTCCAACTTTCACCTCGCTGAGGCCTAGGCGGAGAGTTTAATGTTAAAAAGTTTTGCCAGACCTGTGAGTCAGACTCCCGGTGTGTCGGAGCCGCTCGCCAATTTGCACTACTGTTTCACCCCCAAATGCGGCCTGGGTCTGAGGCTTCAATGTCGGCCGGTCGCGGCAACAATTCTTTCACCCAGCAGCGGGCCGGGAAAATAAACAAAGTAATTCCGCCACGCAGTGGCCCGCAGGCGCCTCCTGCTCGCTCATTCACCTTCTTCCCCGCTGCACCGTCCTCGCCACTCGTCCCTCAGCAAAACCTCCCGCCGCTTCTGGCACTACTCCGGACTGCTTCTCCTCTTTCCTGCGACACTGCTACCTCACGGCGGCCACAAAGGCACACGCACCGCAGCTCTTCCTCCGGGCAGGCACTTGCCCGCTTCAGGAACCGCAGCTCCCTCTTCTTCTTTCCGGATCAGGTGGCTGGAATCACGTTCTTCCAGGCGGGTGCAGGGTCCCCCCTATTCTTGCATGGGGACGGGTCGGCCTTAAGCCGTTTCCAGTTCAGGAGGGTCATGGACATGGCATTGGTAGGTATGGGGGCAACTGGAGGTGTGTTTGGTACATACTCCTTCAGGATAGGGGCAGCCACATCAGCGGCTGAGGTAGGCACTAGTCTGGAAGCAATCATCAGAATTGGGGGATGGAAGTCAGGATGTTTTAAGAGGTACATAAGGCCGGACAAAATGTAGTGTTAATGACCTCATTCTCATCTCCTTCCAACCAGCAGCAGCCCCAAGGAGGAGACGCTCCCTGTGGGTAGTGGGGCATTCATTTGTGTCTAGGGCCGGGGCCAGATGGACGGCAGAGAGGAATTGACCGCCGGCAAGAACCAGATTTGGTGGCACAGGGTGCCCGGAATGAGATGGGCGCAGCTGCAAGGGCACATCAACAAATTGCTTGGTAAGCAGCACAGGCGTGACGTCCCGATTATCCACCTATGCGGCAATGATTTGACAAGGGGGGGCTTTGATGAGGGAGATTATGTTCTCATTGCAGGAGTTGTCCTTGCAGCTGGGCAAGACCGAGATCTTGTGGTCTGAGATCATTCCAAGGCAGCAATGGAGGGGCGCTAAAAGCCATTCAGCGGTGGAAAAGTCTAGGAGGAAGTTGAATGGGGCAATGGGGAAATTTAGCAGGGGCAGAGGTTTTCCCCAGATCAGGTACGGCTTGATTAATTTGAAGTCCCCGGAATACTATTTCAAGGATGGAGTGCATTTGTCATCATCGGGCATGGATCCGTTTTACGGGAATTTGTGCACAAAGCTGCTGGAATTATGAAGTAGGAAAGGGGGGAGCCACGGTGGTCGTGGACCCACCTCTGGCGTGGCAGTGTTTTGGCGACCAGTGGCAAGATACAGACTCCGAATGAGCCGTTGGAAAGCTGGAAAGGTTTTCACTCTTCTCGGGACCAGCGCTTCTTGGGGGCCTAATCGGCAGGGGCGCTGGAGGTAGCAGTAAGGGCTCTGCTTCCCCCGACTAAACGGCACTCCCCCAGCCCAGGAACACCTCCAAGGGCAGGAGGGGCTCAGACAAGAAGGGTTGGGGGAGCTCTAGCCTACTGTGGGCTTGGTTCGGAAAGGGGAAGCAAGGTTTGGACACAGCAGTCGCCGCACCTTCAGAGCTATTTTCACAAAAGTTTGTTTGCAGTGCTTTGAGTTTATCATGTCGTGAAAATAAATCTGCTGCCTTTTTTACGCTAACAAAGAAAACATGTATCATTCTGCACCTTTTCTGGGTGGGCTACCGAAGGGGCGATTAGAATGAGTAAGTGTGTTGGTACAAAGATTAACAAATGCCCAGGTTATGGCTGTACCCCTGTCCAAACCACACTTACCTGGTCAGTCACTCCTGGCTTCACTGACAAACACAATCTGGAGCTGCTTCTGTAAGAGCTGTCCTTAGCCGAAGGAGGTGATATCCTTAAATGGCGACACAGGACCAATCACGTGTTGATTGGTCGGGATGGGGTGTCTGGCTGGTGCAGGGAGGAAACCAGGAAAGTGTTGGGGTCATGGGCTGGGGAGCGAGGAGAGGTGTGCAGCGCCGAAATTAACACTGAACACAAACAGACAAAAATCAGAAAATGCAAGCGAAATTAATTGGTAGCGCTTGTGGCGCAGAAAGCGCAGTATTTGGACAGAGGCACAGGTACAAGGATCAGGAGCGTGCCGAGCATTCGGTGGTGAGACCGAGGCCCTGAGAAGCTATACTACCGTGGATAAAAGCCATTGAAAGTGTGCTTTCACTTGCCAACGGTGTGCCTACTAACCTACACAGTATGCTTAAGCATCTGATCATTTTCCACCAGTTGTGTGCGCTAAGAAGCTGTGCTATGTGCAGAGAGCAGGCACAGCTTTCTTCCGGTTTTCTTTAGAATATTTTCTCCAAAATACTTCTGGTTCCTGTTGCCATGATTTTAAAATGTGCTCTGAAAAACATTGAGTTTCAAGGCTTATTACAAGTTTCCATTCTGTTTCCATTCTGTTTCCTGTGTCTTTTAAAACTGTGCATCCAGCCTGTTGTAGTCTTTCAAAAAGTGTACATGAAGACTTGATGCCCGTCCCTGCTTAGACCGACTGCCAAACTGAACACTTGCTTGGAATTAGGCTTAAAACTGATAAGTGTCTTTTGTCTGCACTCCACTGAACTTAACACCCATATCTACAACCGTTTCAACTGGTGAACCAACCTTTTAGGTCTCCCTGCAATTTGGGAGTTTGGAGTTCACCCCAAATCAGTTTGCCCATGCCCATTTATGACAAATGTGTGTAGCTGGAGCCCAACTGCCTCTCCACCTCATTTGAAAATATTCTGCTGACCAGTCCAGAATTTTTTCCCCCCCCATTGCCTGCATTCTGCCCGAGTTTGTTGTTGAAATGGTCGCTTCGTTCCAATGAACATTTTTTGCCTGAATGTTTCATCTAAGTGCTTCACAGCTGCAATGCAAGTTTGCTGATTTCTCTTCATTATCATGTCCAAGTGCTGCCCTATTCAGGCTGGAAACGAATAAGAGAGTCAGTAGTCCTGCGGGGCGGGGAGAGGAGAGAAGGGACAATGGGGATCTTCTCAGATGTTTTTATAGGTCCATGGTTGTTTCCTATGGGGCTTTTCTTTATGGTATTTTACCAGGATTTTGTGTCGCAGACAGACTCCATGTACATAAGGTACAGACATATGATTCACTGACTAAATTAACTGGTCCAAATCAATGTCACACCGTGTTGGTTTTCAGGTGAACCACGCATACAGATGTTACAGAAAGGGTCAAAACGTCCATTCAATAAACAGAATATTCGTAGGTGTCAGGCAGGCAGAACCCATTTCTTTAGGAAGAGTCACATGCAAATGCAGTGCGGACAGAGCAGCATACCGATTAGACCAAACTAGTACTCTACAAATTGCACTTGTCCTGCCATGCCTTTGGCAGACAGGCAGTAAGGGCCAACAGTACAAACCCTAGGGGCCACCGCTGGTGAGCGGGGACCCTCATAGCCTGCATCCACCTTATGATGGCCCTCCAACACATGGTCAAAAGTGCAGACAGACTGTACCTGCATAAACCAGTGTGGTGCTGCGAAAGTCCAGTTCACTTCTAGGCTGACAAACACTGTGCATCAGTCAGACATGAAGTGGGCAGCATCTCTACTGAAAACAAGACAAAGAATCAAAATTAAACAAGTGCAGACCCATTTGTGCTCACCCCCCTGCATTACTGCCCATACAACTAGTCCATAGTGTCTGAAAGCTAACGGAAAACTACACAGCTCGATCATCTCAAGGGAACACCATGTTACTATTTCGTCATCAGAAAATGGATTTTATTAAACATATATGTACTCAAACATCAACAACGTATGATAAATATACAATAAAAACATACAATCGAAAAACATTTAATCTCAAAGTTACACACACATTAAAACCAGAAAAAGTGTCACTTTGCACTGTGTTCTTCTTAGGTATTTTGAGCATGATACACGCAATGTGCAAATCCTCGCCCATTCACTCGACCAACTTGTCCAAGTTTCTGTCAAGCTCTATTCCGCTGGACATTCATCAGGGGCTGATAAACTTAGTACGTGTGTTATGCTTGACTGTTCAGTGCATCCTACTCTTTTCGTAGTCCCTTGAAAACATAAAACAAATCTACTCTGTTACTAAATCTATAGATTACTTTCCTGTTACTATAAATTGCCTTAGCATCATATGGGAATTGATTATTCCACATCTTACTGGTGAGTCTTGGACCTCTCTTAGAGAGACGACCTTCAACTTTAAATGTAGATCACGCTCCCACCTTCACTAGTGGTGTGTGCTTTAAATACACCATCTCGCTATTCTGAAAAACAACAGAGAAACCCAATCCCGATTACTCTATTAAACTTCATGTGCAATGTCACCTTTAAGTAAAAGACCACGCACCCTTAGTGACAAATTCATAAGGGCTTACCTCCCAGTGCTAGATCTCTTTAGCTCTTGACTCTTAAGAGATGGATTCCTCCTATTCTCAATGCTTTCGTAAGCAATCTAAGGACACAAATAAGGGCAGGAGTTAAAAATGAGAACCAATGTTGTAATCCATTATTGGCTCCTTAGTCGCCACCTCTAAGGTGTTAGAGGACGGAAGTATATTTTCTTACTTTGTAATCACCAAGCACAGGCCCCTCAATTGAGGTCTTCTCTTCCCCACGCGAGCACCAAAACAAAATGGCCACCGCCATTGAAATACCTTTGGCGGTGAGTGATTACATCACTGCGTTTTAGCGTTGGGGCGTATACTCGATTATAAAAAGTTAAAGTTATCTGATTCACTCACAGGGGCATTAGCAAAGAATTCTTTAAGGTGAACCAGGCACATACATTTCTGAAACCCTGCTCTAAATTCAAAAGCATTATGATGCTTGGAGATCACACAATTGAGGCCTTTGTTGAGAGTATATTCTTCCAACTCTCACAACGCATAGCGGGACAGGTTAACTACCATTGTTTGCAACTGCGAGTTTGCATCCGTTCTGGTTCCCACTCTCTCTGGCTGTTCCCTCGGCCTAAAACAGGATGTCTTTGCCATTGGAACTGACCCTGGCTCCTCTTCCCCTTTTCTTATGGCTCTCATTCTCACCATTTGTCCCACTTTTGCTTGGTCTAATACTCTCATCATTTTCAATCCCTCCATTGTCACTGGAACTATAGGACTGGTTTCTGAAGTGCACACGTCTATTTTGTTTATCCTTCCCAGATCCCACCAAATGTATAATCTTTTTTAGTGTAGGCAAAACCTCTTTCATGATTATAATTGGATAAGTCTTCTCATCCTCTTCACTCTCTCATTCGTGCTATCTACTTTAAAACGCATTAATTTCCTTAATTTGCGCTTCGAATTTAGATTTGAATGCATACACAAAGTTATTTCTTCCTGTAATGTGTTCAGACCAATTTCAATTTTCTTAGATGCCTCTTGTGCAGTTTCGATGATCAAAATAAGCCAATCCCCGCCACATTTGTTGGCAATATAACTCAATTCAATTTGAAATCATGGTTATCTAGAAAAAGTCTTGGTTCATTGCGCACAATAAGTCCATGTGGCAATGCTTGGTTTTTCAGATATTCCAACAGGATTACTGCATGTAGTTTTGTACGCATTACCCTTTTACGGATTTGGATCAACTCATCCCATTGGGTCATTCTTACCAATCTCCCTCACATTTCCCAATGACAGACAACGAACATTTGGATCGCCCATTAGCTCATAGTTAAGGAGGGAGACTTCATTCTCACAAAATGAAACATGGCAGGGCTTTTTACATATCCACGCCCCCACGGTAGCCACTCCAAGATGGAGGGACACTCGTGAATCGAGTATACGCCCAAACGCTAAATCGTAGTGACGTCATCCTACACCACCAAAGGTATGGCGGCGGCCATTTTAATTTCCGGCTCGCGTGTGGAGAAGACAGCAATTGAGGGGCCCGTGCGGGTGATTACAAACTTACATCCTCCAACACCTTAGAGGTGGAGACTAGGGAGACAATAATGGATTATAACATCAGTTCTCCTTTTAACTCCTGCCCCGATTTGTGTTCTTAGATTGCTTACGAAAGCATTGTGAATAGGAGGGATCCATCCCTTAAAAGTCCAGGGCTATTGAGATCTAGCAAAAGGGTGCGTGGTCTTTTACTTAAAGGTGACATTGCACATGGAGTATAATGGAGTATTCGGGATTGGGTTTCTCTGTTTTGCAGAATAGCGAGATGGTGTATTTAAAGCACGCACCATTAGTGAAGTTGGGAGCATGATCTACATTTTAAGTGGTGGTCTATAAGAGAGGTCCAAGATGGTTACGCTCATCTGGTCTCAGTTGAGGCGTTGGGGCATGGTTGCAGCCCTCCCGGGGGTGAGGTCGCTCGGGTCCGACTTCGACCTCTGTGCTTATGTGGCGACTGGTGGTAATAGGTGATGCTACTCGGGACGGCTCCTGCGTGGAGAATATGGCGTGTGAGTATGCCAGCTTGTGCGCCTGATCCCCTTCCAGACCCCTTCTCCCAAACCGTGGTAGCCATGGGATGTGCTGTCCCTGGAAAGCTCACCCGTTGATTAGTTTTGGCGAGCACTCCATCCTGCTGCTTCTGGCAGGGGCGCTTGTGTGATCTGGACCGAGTTCCTTCACTTGTCCCTTGCACGTGGTAGTCCAGTCCTGCTGCGACTAAGCCACTATACTTCAGGTAAGTGTTCCGGTTTGCGTTTGTCTTTTTTCGTCTGTTTTTGTTGTATTGTAAAGTTTGTTGTCTTGTATTGCTGTCCGTTCCACTTTTGACGTTTGCTCTTTTGCTTTCTTCCCTTGCAGGTGATGTTGCCGGCCCGGCAGAAGCTGCGGAGCTCGAAGCAGCAGCTGGAGGGAATGAGGAACGAAGCTGCAGAGCTACAGTAGCTGGTAAATTGTTAACTAGGGGGCGCGTGGGGTTCAAATGCGGCACGCCCCTAGGACGGATGTTCTAACCTTGTCTTTCTTCTTCTTCACAGGGTCAGAGTTTGTGGATGCGGAGTGCGGTGCTGCGGCGTCAGGATCAAGATCAATGGATGTCAGGAAAGGTCTGCAGATGAAGCACCGGTTTCCTGGAGGTGAGTATGCAGGAGAACGCCTGGTTTCAAAAAGATAAGTAAACTGGTCCAAGCGGCGGCGAGTATCACGTTGCACGCGAGTGCACAGTAACGCGAAGCACCGGCCTTAAGGATGGAGCAGCTTATATAGCTGAGCTTCTGAAGCCACGCCCACCAGGTTCAGCCTGCCTGCCACACCCGATGAGTCAGCACATGAAGACCTGGCCTAGGGAGCCACACCCGATGAGGAAGCACATGAGGATGTTCACTGGAATAAAGGCTTCCAGCTCCTGGAAAGTTCTAGTAAAATAAAAGCACTCCTGCACTGAAATAAAGTGTTCCTGCTCACATCTCTATATGTGCCTGGCGCCAAAGGCTCCAGGACTGAGTCCAGCCAGGGCCCCTGTGTTTATGGGTCCCAAAGGGACATAAGGGAGTCAAGTGACCCATTTCCCCCCATCACTAGATGGTGTGGTTTTTGTGTTCTGGGGAATATGACCATGACAAAGGCTCAACGCTAAGATATGGAATAATCAATTCCCATATCATGATGCTAAGGGAATTTATAGTAACAGGAAAGTCATTTATAGACTTGGTAACAGAGTATATTTGTTTTATGTACTTCAAGGGACTATGAAAACAGCAGGATGCACTGAACAGTCAAGCATAATACACATACTAAGTTTATCAGCCCCTGATTAATGTCCAGCGGAATAGAGCTTGAAGGACAGAAACTTGGACAAGTTGGGCGAGAGAACGGGCAAGGATTTGTACATTGCGTGTATCATACTCAAAATACCTGAGAATAACAGTGAAAAGTGACACCTTTTCTGGTTTTAATGTGTGTGTGTAATTTAGAGATGAAATATTTTTCTATTGTATGTTTTTATTAATTGTATATTTATCATACATTGTTGATGTTTGAGTGCACATATGTTTAATAAAATACTTTTTTTGATGATGAAATAGTAACATGGAGTTCTCTTGAGATGATTTAACTGTTTAGTTTTCCTTTATTTTGATAATGGATTGTGTATCCCATAAGGTAGGAAGGCTTATTTCGCTTCGGTGTGGAAACCGTTTTTAATTACTGTTGAAAGCTTCCATAACAGACTATGGAAAAAGGTAACTGTTAAGCATGTCTTAGTGTAAGCCTTGTTAACCGCTGAATTTTCTGGACGTCGTTAGCTAGCCTTGGATTCAAGTGGTGAACATTAGGTTGGATGAGGTGCCATTTAGGTCTCCGAGTCTAGGAGAAAGCCAGAATTTAAGACATGAAAATGTTTTTAAGCATGTGCCGTGCAAAGGAGCCTCCCAGCTTCATCAATCGTGCTAGTAATGCTGCCAAATTCTTCTTATACCTACCAACGTCCCTGAAGTGAAACACAGTGAAATGGGGTTGCTGCTGGTACAGTGAGTGGTTCACTCAGAGGATCAGTGCAGACATTAGGAGATAGGCCTTAAGTTCAAACACAACGTGGAGGGTAAGTCAGTGCTAGGCACTGTAATAAGAGGTTAGCATGTGGCCCAACAATTGCCTTGCAAAGCGGATACCACTTACTGCTGAACTGATTCCCTGCGTGTTCAGACAGTGCTCCCATGGGAGCTGCAGTGCTCAGTTCAATGGAATTCCTCATGAAAAGACAACTTCTAATATGAACAGATTTAAAAAAGGTATTGGGGTGCAAGCCGCAGGGAAATGTATAGCTCCTGCTTGTAGGATAGAGTGATGAATTCTTGGATGTCGTCAATTCTTCCCAAGGGGGAACCCCTTCCCATGAGGCGAGGGAGGTGAGGCAGATACCCGATAGTCCCCCTTGGGGTGGTACTCAGTGGGAGGATCTCATCTCAAGAGACTCCCCCTCTAGGCACAAGGACAAATATCTAAGGAAGACAGAGTATAATACCCAACACCCTATACACCTCATCACTTTGTAAACCCCAGTCATATACCTAACCAACCTATGTAGGCCCATAGAACTGACTTACACCAAGACGAGGAAAAACACAGACTACCCAAGAGAGAGTGATGACAGAAGTACTGGGACGAGGATGAGGCACAGAGGAATAAAGATTGAAAGGCCAAAGACATTGAAAAGGGACTTAAAACAGAATGACAATCAGCCAATATAAACATAGACAAAGGACTACATCAAGAGAGCCAGCCAACCATCAGGAGAGGCAGTCCAGTCCGGGAAGTTCAACGAAAGGATGCCAAGGAAGCAGCAAGCAAATCGGCTCCCCAATTCCAGAGACTGGAGAGGGGAATCCTTGGTCCAGTGGCATGGAACGATTCCAGAACAACTGCGAGCTGGAAGCGTAAGCCGAAGCGGGTGGACCAAATGGCAACAGAAGAACTCTGTGGCTGCCAGCAGCATCCTGCAGCAGAGCCGCGCAGAAGAGCACCAAAAACAAACAGAAAGAGACAGTGCGAATGAAGACCCACAGACCCATCAAAAACCGGAGAAGAGCCACTGAGAAAGAGGTAACATGAGAACGAGAAAGTCCAGGGTTGGGGACCGGGTGTGACAGCCACAGTGAAAAAAGAAAGAGTGCTTCAGGACTCATCTTCCTCAGCACAGTGGTAGGTCGCATACCACTACTGAAGATAACCATTATAGAGAGTGCATAAAGAGTCATCCTCCTCAGCACAGTGGTTGGTCGCAAACCATTGTTGAAGCAGACAGTAAGAGAAAGCAGATTGCAAGTCAGTTTTTTTGTGGCCGTATCTGGCAGGAGAGTGAACCAGGTCTGTCAAAAACCAAGTCACAGAGAAGTACGGGTCTGGGACCCGCACCCACAAGAAAAAGCGATTGCAAACCATTCCCTGCATCGTTGTACTTGGCAGGAGAGTATACCAAGTACTCCTGGTGGAAGAAGAGAATCCTGGGTCTGGGACCTTCATCACAATTGGTTATTTGCTTTATGTGAAAGGCCAGGGGAGGGGAATCATTCCCCCTGGTGTTGAGAAGCGTGCTGTGAAAAGCCAGAGGACGGGAGTCATACCGCCCCCCACAGTGTTGTGAAGTGTGCTGAGCAAGGCCAGGGGAAGGGAGTAATTCCCAGTTGTGTTGTGAATTGTAAAGTAGAGTCTAAGAAAGGCCATGGGAGGGGAGACATTCCCTCTGGTGTTGTGAACTGGGAAAGCAAAGCTGAATAAGGGAATCATCCTCCTGGCAATTGAACCTGCCAGGAGGATCACACCAGTAACCCAGGGGAAGGGAGTCATTCTCACTCTGATACAGAGTGTTAGAGGACCTGCAAACCTTTTGTTTGTTAATAAAACACTAAAACCATGGGAAGTTATTAAGTGTGCCATTCCCCCTGGTGGAGAACCTTCAACCAGAACTGTGCTACCTAGTCCAGGAGGAGGGAGTTATCCTTCTAGATCAAGAACTTTGGTACAATTGTTTAGTTATAGGTGTAAGGGACAGAGATTGGGACATTTTGACACAGGGCAGAAGACTTAGTTACTAAGACATCCTGACAGATCCATTAACACTTTAGTTGAGGCAGGGAAACCCCTCAGATGTAGGGGGAGGTAGGTTCTCTTTATTTTCATAGCAAATAAAAAAGTCTAACAATCACAATGCCACCTGTGTGTCAGTCTCCTCCTTCTGCACCCTTACAATAGAAAAACCTGGTTATCTTGACACCAACAGCTACTAGGAGCAACATTTGACTCCCAAGGCTTACTAGTCTTCTACAAACATACCTTTGTAATATTCAGTGTTGCTGTAACATGTGAAACAGAGCATTCATCTAGAAGACACGTAAAGCATAAATGGACAAAGAGTTCTAGTTTTAAATTCATGAAGGCTAGGTTGCAGGATGTTTTGCAGTAGCTCTTCGTTCCCCAGCGGTAGCTCCTCCTTACTGGGTAATGGCTGAAACCCAGGAGCTGCCTTTCGCACCTGCTCTTCAAATCTTTATTTCGATCCATGTATCATTTATTTACATTTATTTTGGGACACCTAATGACCCGAGACAACATTTTGAAGGTAATATTTTGAAAACATTTGGGCTAAAAGTTTGATTTATTTTAGTAAACTATTGTGCCAAGTTAGAAAATGTTCACTCGTTTTGCAGGAAGGCATAAGGAAAGATCAAGGCTGTAGGGTAACTGCGGAAAGACCATCCAGCTTATGTTGCGCTTGACTTTGTTCCATGCTGTTGGTTGACCAAGAAGCTCGTGTCTGGAGCCTCATATTTTGTATCGAATAGCATATTTAGTATTCAGTAGAGTGCGTCAAGTATTCAGCCAAAGATGAATAAATCATGTTGAAACATACACTTGAAAAATACACTTTTTTAGGAGAAAAGTGTAAGGACTATTTTAAAGATGATCCAAGGTGTTATTTATTTATATTTATGACACAGAAATATGCAAATGGTTTCTGTCCGCTCAAGCAGGATACAAGTCGAGGTTATATGTGATGTTAGAGGACTCCAGATTCACTCCAAAATGTTGCTCACCAGTTGCTTTGGACCATTGTCTGGAGGCCGCTGCAACAATGGCAGTGTGGACTGAGCCAGGAAAGTTAGGGAAATCTAGCCTGTCCTGGCAGAGAGACAGGACATGTTACTTTTCAAGGAGTTTTCGCAGCAGGCTGCTAGAGGGTTGGAAGTGTCTGATGGACTAAAGCATAGGCAATGGTGCACTACTACAGTGATCAGGTGGGTCTTCATTGCATCAGGAGCAGGATAAAGAAGCAAATGATTTGAACCGTAAGGCTACAGTTTAGGGTTCGTGAAGATCAAACACTTAAAATCAGAAGCAATAAACACGCCCTGCTACGCCCACACTGCCTGTCCCGTGGGTGTGTGCAGTATGGGTTGACCTAATGAGGCGGCAATTGAGGCAGATGTGGGGGCACAAAAAATGAGAGCAGCTTTGCAAGCCTAGGGCATAACAAACTTACTGCTGCTGTAATCTTCAGTGAAACAGTCCGTTGATGAACTTGCATTTACTGGGTCAGCCTGGCTGACTATCATTGTTTATGCTTTAGTCCATCAGACCCTTCCAACCCCCACCATCCAGCAGCCCACTGTGATGACACTTCAAAAGTAACATGTCATGTCTATATGCAAGAGCAGGATGATAGGGTAGCCCACACTGCCATTGGTGTCGCTTAACTCTAGCACCTCCTCCTTGGTCTAAACACAGTAAGCTAAAGCAAATGACTAGCAACATTTTTAAGGTGCGACAAGCAACATGTTTTTTACAAGCTTTATTTGGGGAGGGGGGTCTCTGCATTTATAGGTTTCCCTCCATTCCACTGATCCCCCAGGGTCATGAGAAGGATCTGATCCAGTCAGGTAAGAGGTCCCAAGAACACAACGTACTGGACTATGAGAACAGAACTTGGGTCCCCCTTCCTCCTCTTCTTCTTCCGAGGTTTCCTCCTCTTCCAATTCTTTCAAAGGAGTGCATGCCGATCAACAGCTGGCTATTGTTGGCCAGTACTATGAAAGGGAGGGCCTCAAGAAGAAGGGTCTCTGTCCCTCTCCCTAGCTGTTCAGGGCTTCCTCTCCACTGCTATGATTGGCACTGGCTGTCTTGTCTTGGATTAGCACACATCCTCTGGCTTCAATGTGGTCCGGCGAATATCACCAATTTTGTGCAGCAGGGTTTTTCCATTGGGATTGGACCATTACACATGTCATGAATCAGTGGTCCGAAATTAGAGCTTTCAAAGCCCCGTGGATGGAGGCTAATGCAGTGGATGTTATAATCTCTATGGTGCTGAAGAGCTTTTCTTTTGTCTGCTCCTGGATCAAATCCCTGGCACGGTTTTGAGACATTCTCTTAGTTCCCTGGGCCCGGCATATTCCTCTGTTCGAACCCCTGCTTTTGGCAGACTTGGTATACCTTAGCTTGAAAGCTATCTTATTAGTGGAGATTATCACACCCAGGAGGATTGAGGAGCTAAGAGCCTTTCTCTGCTCTCCTCACTTGGTGATCACTCCTGAAGCGGTCACCCTACTCAGTGACCCTTAAACTGACCTAAGTTGGTTTCTACATTTAATGTTTCCCAAAAAGGTGGTCCTGCCAGCTTTTTCACAGAAGGATGGGATCCAATTGTCTTTGCTGGATTTTTGATAAGCCATTACTTACCTGGTCAAAATAGATCAGTTTCAGTCATCAGACAATTCTTTGTGACTTATGGGGCATCAACAAGTGTTCAAAGAGACCTCCTTTTTCTTTAGTTGTTGACTTAAAGACGCTATCTCACTCATATATTACCTTTCAGACACTCCCCTTCCCGGGAATGTTTTGGAGTGGTCAACAGGACAGGCCAGAAGTGTTCCTCTGATCAACATCTCTAAGGCTTCCACGTTGACTACTCGTTACCATGTTTGAGCATCAATACCAGCTTACTCTTTCCAGATTGCGCCAATGCAGTAATGCAATCTGCTCTTCCATGACGGCCAAATTAGCTTTCTTGGTCTTAAAGGTGCTTTGGGGCTTTCAGTATCTCTGGGTCAGTCTTGCTTTCAGGGACAGACATTGTGTTTGGTTATACTTCATGAGTAGGACTGTGACGAGGAAGAGAAGATGCTGTGGTTATGCGCTTAATACTTACCAATAGTCTTCATTACACCTAGTCATGCTCTTTTTTATATACACACAGTATTTGGTGTTACAGAGAGCAATGCAGATTGATCGACAGCGAATGCAATTAAAGCACATTAAAAGATGCACAATATTCATCAAATAATGTTAGCATTACGGCAAAAACAGCAGAAGGTGTAATAAGCTCTATTTATATGCTTCTATGTACTAAAGTTGCTCCAAAGTTGGGGTGTTAGTGAGTAAATACGACTTCAAGTCCGATCATATATCCTTCGAGCAATTGGTTACAGGTGACAGGGATAGCAGTGTTCTTCCATGTTGTTGGACCAAATTATACCTTTCATCCATTGACTCTTATTTGGTGCCTTGCAGCGAGTCCAATACCACAGTATATATCTCTTGTCTAAGAGGAAACAGATTAAAAAACCTTACCAAATTTACTGAATAAACATTATTGGTTGAAGTTGTGTACCTGTGACAGCTTGCAGGGTGGTGCACATCTTTCAAAAAAGGTAGATAAATAAGGGCAGAGCCACAGCATGTGCTAGTCCTGGTCTTCTTCGTGCCAATCCTGATGGTCACCCGTCTCCTGAACAGGATGATTATATGAAAGAAAGTCCTTCTGTTCCATGGTGGGTGGGAAGCGAGCGAGGTGAGGGGGTGAGAAAGAGAAACAAAAAAGAAAATCTTGGATTTTCATTATATGAAAAGCGTCTGTGGGCAAGGCAGACTGAGTTACAACTGTAATGAGGAAGAGCAGGACGAGATGTAAATTTACAATGCATTGAAGACTGGAGTAAGCAGTCTATTTGCCGACGACATGCCAGTATCTTTGTAAACACGGTTATATAACCAAGGTTTGAAACAAGGATTTGAAGAGCGTGAAGCTAAAAGTAGCTCCTGCTAAATTTGTCTCACAGATGTTTTAGACTGAAATACCATCAGCCACAGACAGCACAGCAGACGGTGAGGGATCAGGAGGGTGGGTGTCCAAAACATCACCCATGACAGGGTTTAAAAAAAAAAAAAAAGGCCAGATGAGGGAGGCAATTTAGCTCCTAGTTGTACCCTAGAAGTGCCTGGCTAGCTGTACCTCAATAGCTACCAGGATATACTTTAGCCATACAAAACATATCAATATGACATTATGTGTGTACGGCAATGTCCATAGATTAGCAATCGATTGCATCAGTGTAACGGGCCACATATGATGGACAAAAAGGGATAGTTTGTATCTTATTTGAAAGTTAGATTTGTGGCACATTATGTACTAGCTCATTGTTCCCAGATGTAATGGTTTATTTGTACAGCGCTTATACACAAGTGTAGTGCATCAAAGCGCTTCAAGGAGGGAAGGGAGCAAGAGAATACATTGTCTTTCTTAGGCCTTGAAGTTTCCGAATGAGTTAACAAAAAAGATAATAGCGTACTAGCCCTGATGGCATTTCTCCTAGCGCAAGTGCATGAAGTGTTCAGGCGCAACCAAACTAGGGAGGGGAGACAAGATAGAACTTACTAGTCCTAGTAAATTTGGGTCATGCAAGTGTACAGACGGACGAGGGAGGGGGTGGGGGGGTTAAGTGCAGAGAGGTTACCCCTCTCATGGAACGTATGTTGAAAGTGCAGTGGGCAGAACATAGACATAGTGCAGAGGCCCGGAGGCAAAGGCAAAGCCTAAAGGGGGAGCCTGGGACCAGTATGGCGCTGAGGTGAACCAGGCGGCCAGTCAGCAAAAACTGAACAGAGTTAGGGAAGGAGGAGTGAGGCAGGAGAGAAAAAGAAAGGAGGTTAGCAGGGTAGAGGGAGAGAGAAGGAGGAAGCGAAGAGGAAGGTCTTGAGGAGTTTCCAGAATTTAAGGAGCTCTGGCTCAAGGAGAGAGAAAGGCAGGGAGGCTGTTCCCGAGGGAAGCACCTGCAGAGGATGAAGATCTACCCCCAAATCTCTGTTTAGAGAAACGGCTCACCTGCAAAGAATTGGAGGACGGTGAGCGGAGGGCTCTAGAAGGAGAGTATTTAGGAAGAGAGCCCTGGCCCCAAAAAACCTTGTTGACTATGCAGCTCATGCTTACTGAATCATGCCCAATACCCAGGAGATGCTTTTAGCTCTTGGTCATCAAACATTATTTTGGCCCCTGCTTGCAAAAGAGCATCCCCCAACCCATAAGCATGAGCTACCTCTGGAGGAGCAATTACATTGTGAGACGCAAATTTAATGTTCACAATACAACCCGTTTATATGACCCATTATCCTTTAACAATCTTTTGCATGTGTCCTCATTCTGCTTTAGACACAGTTTCAAAGACAGAGTCAATTCCTGGTAGGTATGTTTGTATGGCACTAGTTGGCTGGGGTGAGGGGCATTCAAAGATAGCTCTTGCTACCTGTTGGTGTCAAGCTAACAAGACTCTTCTAGGCTACAAGCCGGTGCTAACAAGATCCCAGCTCCTGGCAAATTTTGGCAATTGAGCCCTGTAAAATGCATCGAGATAGCGAGAGCAGTCCCAGAAAGTTATCACACTTTTAATTATGTTTGTAACAGATATGCTTGTGCCATGTATCTTCTTGTACTGTACAAATTGCTGGGAGCTTATTTAGCTCCTGCTTCAAGCCAAAGAGCATGGTTAGCATGAAACAGAGCGCTACCAGGAGTTACTTTTGGCTGCCCAGGCCAAGTGGTGCTAAGTATGCCTATGGGACATTCACTTTGAATGTTTTGGAATTCATATGAGGACACAGAGAAGACATTTAAAGCAGAATAGGGCATACATAAATAACAAAATGTTAAATTGTGCATTTCATGTTTAAATTAGATTTACGGCATGCTAAGTACTAGCTTCGAGCTCTGCAGAGGTAGATCCTGTCTACTAGGTGATGCCATATATCCAGGAGCTTGTTTTAGCTTCTGTACAGCAAATTTTGAACCCTGGCGTTGTAGTTAAACACATGGTGCAGTTCCCCTAGGAAAAAAAGAAATCCATTAAAAGCACTTTATTTAGATTATTATTTTGCTTTTTTAGGGATTTTTTTAAACAAGAGTTGTTTTTTTGCCTCTCGTCTGAGTTTTTGAAAACTCTCTTCATTAACTTTTGATTAGAAATAATCCTGTTCGATAAACTGCCAGTCACCCATTTTACTGGATTTAGAATCCAATTGATGGATAAAACTATGTCAGTATATTTGCATCAATTTTGTTCAAATTTTTGGGGATTGTAACTAATTGTTGAACCTTACTCGCGTTACAAAATTCAACCTGCCCTTTTATAGGATTTAAATGTTGGGGAAAAAAAAAAAAATGTCAACCCTTTCCATTCTCGCGAATTGCTTAGTGGCAATGCCACATCCTCATCACAACCACATCAATCACCTCACAGTCACACGCAACCACATAACACCTACACCACAATCACATCACTTATTGCTTATGACCCAGTCGCTGAGCCTGTTTGTGTGGCTCTGACCCCCAACCCGCCCCCCAAGGCAAGGCGTGCTATTATTGAAATGTGATCTATAAACAAAAGGGCTCAGTAATCGAGGAAGGGGAAAGTGTTTCAGCGAATTACGAGTGCCTGAGCTCACCTCATAGAAGTCCCCTAAGGGGACTTCTATGAGGTGAGCTCAGGCACTCGATAGGGGGGCACATGGACACTGCCATAGTATGTTGTGCAAGCAGGCTATTTCCCACTTGCTTCTTGGCGCCCTTTGATACATTCATTCATGCCTGGGAGGCACGTAAGGGAAAGGCCAAGCAAACTGTGACCAAGGTCTAAACCAGGAAAGAGGGGGGCATGATGAACCTAGTCCATACCACAGAGCACGGAAGCGGAAGGACGGAGGTCGAGGTGGCTCCGATGCAGTATTGCCTGGGATAGCTGCTGTTAACAAGCTGAGAGGCGCAGATGGATTCTCCGACAGGCGAAGCATCCCAAACATTTAATAAGTGGAGACTCTCCTTGCATCAATCTACCCACCATGCTTTCGATGCCCTGACCTTGGATGTCTTGTGCACCCAACTTGTCATTGGTCACCTGGTGAGTTTATCGTGCATTGTGCAGTTTCTTCGTGCATTGCTTTTCTCCGTCTCTCTCCCCCTCTCCCCCTTTCTTTCCATTTCTCTGCTCTCTCCCTCCCTGGTGCTCTCCATCTCTATGGACTCCCCACATGGTCTCTGTCCTCTCCCCCGTCTCTTTGTCATCCGTTAATGGTGGCTCCAGAAGGGAAGTACTCTTGGCATACTTATCATCTAGGAGTATCATTAATGTCTATCAGACTGGCACTGCCATGGCCCAGGGCTATCAGCCCAACCTCCTCCTTCTTGATAGGCATCTTCCACAGCTCATCAACTTTCTCCCTTCTCCTGCCCCTCTCTGTCTGCCACCCCTCTTGACCCTTCTTCATCTCCTACAGGCCTACCACATCCTTGTACCCCTCCTCGAAAGACCTTCAAAAAGGTGGCAACCAGCTTCACCTAGCTACCCTCAACTCTCGATCTGCTGTTAAACACTTGTCTGATATCTGTCTCCTTGAATACTTTGACCTTGACTTTCTCACTCTCACTGAGACATGGTGCACTGCCAGCTCGGTCACTGCTTTTGACACACTCCTCCCTGAGGGATCGCTGAGGGATACACGATCCTCTCTAAGCCCTGAATGGGTCACTGCTACTATCATTCCCACTCAGACCTACTCTTCCTTCGAATGGCTCGTCTGCAGGATTGGTCTCTCCGACCCTCACATTGACTCTTGCTGCCATTTACAGGACCCCCCTGGTCCGGTTTCCCGCTTCCTCTCAGAGTGGTATGACCTCACCTTTTTCTCTTCTTGACGCCACCTCCAAGCTTCTCCTCCTCAGAGGCTTCAATATTCACCTTGAGTCTCCCAATTTGGCTACTGGACTCTTCTGCAGCTTTGTGACTGACTGTCTTTCCCTTACCATTCATCCGTCCAGTCCTACGCACTCAGCCAGACATACCTTGGCTCTCATCTCAGCAGACCCTCCCCCAACCCCCCGCATCTTCAACCCTCTCAATACATCGCTCTCCTGGTCTGACCATGCTCTCCGGTCCTTTTACCTGGATCTCTAGGTCCCCCAGCTAAGCCTCGGCCTTTTCCTTCTCCATCATTCAACCGATGAAGCAAGTGCTTTTGCTAACACTTTCATTCCCCCTCCCACGCCTGCCATCGACTTCCACACCGACTCTGCCCTTGCTAATCTTCACCTCTTTCACCAACACCCTGGATATTCTTGCCCCAGTCATGAGGATCCGCATAAAACCTGCATCCAAGTGCAACACCTGGTGTGACTCCGACCTAGCCTCTCTGAAACACGTGCAAAGTTGCTGAGCGGAAGTGGCAGGCATCAGGCACATCCTCTAGACTGGCCTGCTGCCTGCTCCAAAGGCAATATAGACTCTCCATCCGCTCGAAGAAGAGGTCCCATATGCAAGCCTGCATCTCTGGGGCCACTAACAGCACAGGCAAACTGTTTAAAATATGCAAGTAACTCGCCAATCCTACTGCAGTTTCCACTTCTCCCTTGCCATCCCGGACTCTCTGCACTTCAGTGGCCTCCCACTTCTTAACCAAAACTCAGGACATCCTGTCCTCACTCTCCTCCACTCCTATCCCTCCTCAGCTCTCAGGCTTCCCTTGCACTCTGCCCCTTCCTTCCTACTCACCTCTTTCGCGCCCATAGCACTGGATGAGGTCTCTAGTCCTCTTTATGAAAGTCTCCTCCAAACAGGTGCTCCCCTGCTCCTTCAGAACTATCAAGGGCAACATTGCCTCCTTTGCGTCAGCCTTGGCCGATTTCTGTAATCACTCCTTCCCTCTACCCCTCAAGCACTCCCTTGTGCACCTTCTCCCCTCTGCCGACCCCTCCTGCCTGGCTAACTACCACCATTACCCCCTTCCTGGGCGAACTCCTGAGTAAGCTGGTCCTCTCCCAACTGATCCAACACACTGAATCGGTTGGTTGTCTCCACAACCACCAGTCAGGTTTCAGAGCAGAAAGAGGCACAGAAACTGCTCTACTGAACACCTACTCTCAAATCTCGATTCCAACTCTCCATCAGTTCTTATCGCCCTGGATCTTTCCTCTGCCTCTGACATGGTCAGAATAAACGGCTCTGTGACACCCATGGCATCATGGGCCTGGCACTGGACTGGTTGACCTCATTCCTCTCCGACCGGCCTTCCCAGGTTCAACTGGGCCCTTTTCTCTCCCCCATCACACTCTCTACCTGTGGCGTTCCTCAAGGCTCAATCCTCACGCTGTGGCTCTTCAACATCTACCTTGGCCCTCTGGCCCACCTGATTTCCTCATCTCCTCACTTCCAGTGTTATGCAGACGACACGCAGCTCTCCTTCAAGCTTCCCTCTTCTGCGCACTCTTCATCCTCTCTCATCCACGACTGTCTGACCGCTATGCAGGCATGGTGTGTTTCCAATGATCTCAGCCTTAATGCCAGTAAGGCTGCGATCCTTTTAATTGGGACCCCAGCTCCCTCCTTCCCTCTGGTTGTCCTTCGATGGGTCTCCTCCCCTCACCCTCTTGTGAGGCAAGAACCCTTGGTGTAATCTTTGACTCCGCTTTCTCCTTCTCTTTTCACATCGTGGACCTTGCCAAGATGGCCCACTATCAGCGGCACCTCCTGAGAGGCATTCTCCCTTTCCTCACCTTTTCCCAGAATGTCTCCGGAGCCCTGGTCCTCTCTAGGCTGGACTACTTAAAGGGATAGTCCAGTAAAAAAAAAATTTAAAAAATAGATAGGCAACATTAAAAAAAAAATACTAGCACTTTTTTTAAAAAACTTCCTATGTAAAATTTTGAGCTATTCAAGCTCAAAATTCGCAAAAGCAAGCACATGGGCGCATCCATTTTGTGAAATGGATGCCCGCCTGTGCTGGCTTTTGCGGCACTAATGAAGGAAAAGCCAGCCAGCTGTAGTAAACAAAAGCTACCGCTGGGTGGCTTTTCCTTCATTGGTGCTGTACGCGGAGGACGGGGACTGGAGACCAGAGCAGGAAAGCGGCAGCTGAATCTCAGTAAGTGCTATTTTTAAAAAAAAAAAAAGCACTAGCTGCGTTTTTTTTTCTAGGTTTTCCGGGCTGGAGGAGCCCGGAAAACCTAGAAATAAAACTGCAGCTTTAAAAACGTTGTATTTATGTTTGCGGTCGCTTTTGAAGCGACCGCAAACATAAATACAACGTGTTTGAAAACGCTGCGGTTTTTCTTTCCAAGTTTCTCAGGCTCCTCCGGCTCGGAGGAGCCTGAGAAACTCGGAAAGAAAAACCGCAGCGTTTTCAAACACAACCGTGTTGAGTTTCTGCCTGCTGTGGCTATCACTTTGGGTCTCCGGTGCTCCCCAAGGGGAGCACCGGAGACCCAAAGTGAAAGCCAAGGCAGGCAGAAACAACGCGGTTGTGTTTCTGCCTAAATCTGCTTTCCCATTTGGGGCTCTCGGGCTCCCCACAGGGGCCCCGAGAGCCCCAAATGGGAAGGCAGATTTAGGCAGAAACAATGCAGCATTTCGCATTTCCCATTTGGGGCTCTCGGGGCCCCCCGTGGGGAGCCCGAGAGCCCCAAATGGGAAATCAGCTGTAGGCAGAAACACTGCGGCATGTAAACACAGCCTGAGAAACTTGGAAAGAAAAACCGCAGTGTTTTCAAACACAACGTTGTATTTAAGTTTGCAGTCGCTTCAAAAGCGACCGCAAACATAAATACAACGTTTTTAAAGCTGCGGTTTTATTTCTAAGTTTTCCGGGCTCCTCCAGCCCGGAAAACTTAGAAAAAAAAAAAACGCAGCTAGTGCTTATTTTTAAAAAAAAATAAATAGCACTTACCGAGATTCAGCTGCAGCTTTCCTGCTCTGGTCTCCGGTCTCTGTCCTCCGCATACAGCACCAATGAAGGAAAAGCCACCCAGCGGTAGCTTTTGTTTACTACAGCTGGCTGGCTTTTCCTTCCTTAATGCCGCAAAAGGCAGCACAGGCGGGCATCCATTTCACAAAATGGATGCGCCCATGTGCTTGCTTTTGCGAATTTTGAGCTGGAATAGCTCAAAATTTTACATAGGAAGTTTAAAAAAAAAAAAAAGTGCTAGTATTTTTTTAATGTTGCCTATCTATTTTTTTAAATATTTTTTTTTTACTGGACTATCCCTTTAACAGCCTCTTCCACAATCTTTCTTTCGCCCTCTTCAACTAATCCAGAATAGGAATGCAAGATTTATCCTTGGCACCGCATCTCTCCAGCCCTAAAATCTCTCCACTGGCTCCCGGTTGCTGCTAGAATCAAGTTCAAGACCCTCTGCATCATCCACAAGGCTCTCTGGGGTCTGGGACACCACTACATCCAACTCTCTCTCCCCAAATACCCCCCTGCTACAGCCTTTCAGTATTCTAGTCCAAACTCTCTGCAGATCAGACATTTCTCCAAGCAGAGAGTGGGGGGAGGGGTAGATCCCTCTCCTCCACAGGAGCCTCCCTCTGGAATGGTCACCCTGCCCCTCAGGCTTGAGCCAGATCTTCTTAAATTCTGGAAACTCCTCAAAACCCTCCTTTTCTCACCTTCCTCCCCGCCCACAGTCTGCCACAGTGACTAGCTGCCTGGTTACCTCAGAGTTCTACAGGGTACCAGATGCCCCACCCAGTTCACCTCCTCTCCTCGCACTTGCATGTGGACCCTCATACCCTGCACCCCATGCAATCCCTGGCACTCTCTCCTGGCCTCCCCTGAGCACTCGCCTAGCCCCTGTGGCCCTTTGCCCCCTCTCCACCACCACTTTACACTTGCTCTCTCTCCTCTTTACCCTGCACTTCCTACCCAAGCACTTTGCATTTCACGCATACGGGCACTCCGCCCCCCCCCCCTTCTCGCACTTCTTCTTACTACACTTGCACGATTCGAACGTCACAAGGCCTAGTAGGACCGTTATCTTTCTCTCACGTTCCCCCCGTTTTTTTTCTTGTGGCGCCTTGAAATACCATTAGTGGTATGGGCGCCTTACCCAATAAATAAAACATTAAATAAATATAACCAAATCTAAATTAAACCTACATCAAAACCTCATCCCAGCCATTTCTACATCCCAACCACATCTATCACTAAAACAATCACTTTATAACGATATCCGCGTCAAAACCTCATCCTTTTCACAAAACAACCATATCCACATCACTGTCATCAAAACAGAACCCCACCACAATAACATCCTCATCACAATCTCATCCAAACGACACCGATATCTTCATCACAACCACATCACAATAACACAACATACACATCACAAAAATGTTGTCTTGTTAGTGCTTTACAAAACTAACAATTTTATATAAAAAGTAATATATTGGAACTTGAACACTTGCCCAAACTGTGGGTCGTTGAATAGACAAAAATACAGTCTACAAGCCTTTCTCACCAACGGATTAGTTAAATCATTGGTCAGGATTAATATCGAGCATGTGGCCAATAAAACAAATTGAAAACATGTTGTGTATACATTTGTTTTCCTTGCCAAAGGATTGATTAAAGTCCATTGGTTAAAAAACTAAAATGAAGTAAGTAGTCAACACATGTTTCACATTGGGCAGCGTACCAATCTTATGCCTCTAGCATCTGCTACCTTTAGGTCCATAAGGTGTTGCCAATTTCTGCGTATTGTGGTTAACATACAGCGTCAAGTTCAATTAAATCATGAAACCGAAAAAAGTAAACCTTAGTGTTATCAAAGAAGTAGGTTTTTCAGTAAAACATAAAAGGAGCAGGTATAAAAATGTCAAGTTGCAAGCTATTAGCCAGCCAATAAAAGTCCCTCACCACCTCAATTCTAGACATACACACAGCACACCATTTCTTACTCGCCAAGAGTCAATGATCACTAGCAGGGCCAAGAGCAAATGTTGTGCCCTTATAGGAGTACTGATTTAGTAACTAAGCCTCAAACATGGGAGATTACTGTACTTTGAATAAGTTTAAATAGTTTGAGGAACTCCATTAAAAAAGTGAATCCACTTAACCAATGTCGAACTGCACATTGAGAGCGTGAAGACTCAAACTTTGAAATGTTATGTAGATAATATTGCAAAATGTACAAAGTAAGATTAGCATTTTCAGTTTCTAAACCTAATTTATGTATAGAAAATAAACCCTGAAGCAGCAGATGTCAGAGGCAGGAGAGTATTATACTGCAAAGTGATAAAATGTGTTGGCTACTTGTATCATTTCAGTTTTGTTACCAAGGGATTTATCTGATCCCGTGGCATGGAAAATTTAAAATATATATATGAAAATTGTTTTTGAAGCTGTGTTAATGAATATGCGCTCAATGTTACTTATGTAATCATGGGATGTAACTAATCCCTGGAGGAGGACATTTTGAAGGAAATGTTATATTTTATTCAACTACTAACATTGTGAACAAGAGCAATTATATTCAACACTACAACGTTTACACTTTAAATGAAATGTAGATTTTTACAATGTACAAACTTGACAACTTTTTATTGGTAGTATATTTTAGGAATCACCCAAGAGTCATCTCAAGATTTACCCACAAACCATTGGGCAGCCAAAACAAAACTCCTTACTTCCCCAATGCAGGCTAGAGTCTCATCCAAAGGAGATGGGGGGGGGGGGGGGCGGAGGGGAGAAGCAGTGCACAGAGATCCCAGAGGAAACTCTTGTCAAGGGGACACCCCAGGCAATGCTGTTTCTGAAGGCGCTGGTTTCAATGACTGTGCTCGTTATGATGGATTTGTAAACTAGCATGGTGGACAGAGTTTTGGATGCCACCCTAGTTATAGTGAACAGGGGAAACTCTGGGAGTTCAGCCAAACCAATCAAGGTAGCATGGAGAGTGGTCCAGGCTTAGTTTCAGGAGAGGCGAGAGGGGTCAGGGGTTCACAATGAGTCCACACAGTGAAGCAATCAAGGATTACACTTAGTAAGTATAAAGATATTAATGTATTACAGGTCCAACAATACACTAAGAAAATGAATAGGGCAGGTAATGTTATCACAAACTACTACTAATCTAACACAGTCACAGTAAGTTCGTGCAAGTTATAGTTATGACCTAAATCCAAAAGGGGTCACTGAGGAGTTATGCACTATTTCTATGCCCCAAAATATAAACATTCTGTCGAGTTCACTGCATCCAGAATCCCTAATCACAGTTGGAATCTCATTTGTCTTGGAGACGAAGACCATAGATTTAATGTTTCTGCAGTTACATTTCTTTTTGGGTACACAGCACACAGAATGTACACAATTGTTTACTTGGGCATACAGGGCTCGCAGTTGGCCAGCATCCGGATCGAGGAGAGGCTTTTGATACCAATTCCACCCAGATAAAGGCCTGGGGGCAAAAAGCCCTAGTCAGATTACCTACGCACCACGCAGCGACGTTCGGCATCTTGCAGATTCCCTTACAAGGTTCCCTGCTTCTGATACTGAAGGTTAGACAGCCCACCGAAGAGTCTAGTAGCATAGATTATTGCGATTTGTGATTGTGATTTGTGAATATATGTGATCCAAAGAGCATTTGACCTACAAACAATAATGTTCTAACATCCACATCACAGCCACTACCAAATATATGTAGAGTAGCAGATGTACATGTCACTCTTAGAGCCGATCCCCTCACTGTCAAAATTGAAGAGCAGCAGGAAAGCACTGTACATGACACCTGGTATTGTCCCAATACCGCATTGAATATATGAAAGACGTTATGCACTCAGACAATCGTACCAAATGTGCCCTCGAACTGATCTGGTCGAAGGAAGTCTGCACATACCACTGGACGTAGAAAACCTACAAGTCTAGCCTGACAAGTGTAAAGTGACATCATGAAGAGAAGACACAATGGGGCACTGAAACGACATACGAATACTTAAAGAATGAAGATGTAACTGAAGTAATGAAGTAAACATACATGAAAATGCGAAGAAATCATATATACTGAGAGATAAGTAAGAAGAGATGCAGTAGATGTATGTTCGCAAGGTAGATGACACATAGAAGCTTACTACAGTAGTAAATACAACACGGACAAAGCACAACACGGACAAAGCAGCCATGATGAGAAAATGGACGTCTGTTTCGTATAATAGTAAGCTGAAAACCCCAAGGAGAGAAACCAAGGCAGAAGAGCTGACGGGCACTGAAATACAGATTCATGCAAGAACAAAGAATATTTTTTAAGCTAAAGATCAAGGATGCCACAGTGAGAAGCAACTGCAAGGTAGGCAGAGTCGAAAAGGATAAGCCATGTATACAAGACAGTTTTCTCTTAGATTAAGCAAAGGAGTAAACATCTGCGAGTGCCAAATATTGGAAAATAAAAATGCAGAAAGCATATGCAAGACGGAGCAACAAAGTCCCCAGAGGCCAAAGAGAGTGCTAATACCCAGTACAATTGAATCAGATAGCACCTAATAAGAGGACAGAATGGGCAAATCATGGTCTCCTCATACGTGGCGCAAGACCAGAAAACAAGGCCTATTCATAAGGCTCAAGACTAAAATAGCAATGTACCTTCACTCCCTTGAAAGTTCCAGAGATGGGAACAGTCAGCATGGTCATCTACAAAGAATGAGCCTTATCTTAGGGCCTAACTGATGAGAGATGGTAGGCTAATTGGCCAAGTGGGCAGTTGTCTGATGTTGTTCCCCGCACCTGGGTTTCGTTTTGCTTACGTGCTGCTTACAAGCCCAATGTCCAAGGCTGGAAGAAGGTGCCAACCAATCAGGATGGCCTATGTGATGGACTAAACATTGTTGCAGAAGCCAATCCGCTGCTATTTTTCTACTATTATCTGTAGATGCAGGAGGTTGTTCTAGGCATGCCTACTAGATATGGGGCAGCCAATGATGTTACTAACACCTAAATGAGCTATAGGTATAGGTATATGTATATATGTTCCCTTAACCTATTACTCCGCCCGATAGTTTTTTTTTACTATAGACGACATCATATCTGACATATATTGAGGTATAAAGCCTTTGTGTAACCGAAATGTATGCGAGAGTGTGAGAGCTGCGACTTCTCATGCTTGCCAGATTGATTTCCCTACTTCATTGAATTGATAATAAAGTAGTACTTTGCCATATTCTTTGAGGATGTCTGGTTATTTGGGCCCGAAATAAGTTATTGTGGTAATCCCGTCCAGCACTTGATACACTCCAGGTGCTACTGCACATATACATTATACTCCCAACAAAAGCCATTTTAATCACATCTAAAACACAATCCCATCACAAAAATATAACCACATCAGACATCATCCAACTATAAAATGACAAGTGTGGTATACAAGGCCAATTGCACCCACAACAGAACCGCTCCGTCATCACAACCACACTCCAATCACATCCACACAGTCATGTGACAACCACGGCCACATCACAACCCCTTTCGAGGACTACCACATCATTATAATTACAACAATATCAAAATGACAACAGGGATACATATCACCATCCCATCATAAAAATATTATCAATGACATACACCATAATACAGTACAATTTATAAATGTTTTATCGCCATGACTAAACAGGATTCAAATCTTATCAAGGCTAGGGTATGTAAATTCGACCCCACAGGACAGGAAGCAAACTATTTTAGTTCTAATTAATGCAAACTTTACCTTTCTGCCAAAACCTTTCAAGATACATATTGTAGGGACCCTTGGGGCAGTCAGCTGATCCAGAACATATGCATCCTGATAAATGCTTCATTACGGTAGCTGTCATTTTGGAGGAGCCAGGGCTACTGTTTAAGTTGGGACCAGAGCTGCTGAATGTTGTTTTAAATAAAAATAAAAAAGGAGTGCTAGTATCTCATACTGACCCTGTAATTCTGCTCCATTTAACATAGCAGAACTTGGTTGCTTTTTATACACTTCACAATAGTTTATCTGCTTTATTTCCAAAAGGAGCTTGAAAACTTGAATTTGTGTACAAATTAGGTTACTTTTTTGATTGTGTCCCTCCAGCTGCTGAAACATCTGATTTGCAGGCCTAAATCAAAATAATGTACTTCCTCGATCATTTTTTTCTGTCACCTCATTCTCATAGATTTAGTGTATCTGCAGTTAAATTCCCTTTTATATACACAGTTCACAGAATTGTTTCCTTAGGCGCACAGGGTTGAGAAGAGCATGGCATCTTGAGTAAAGCAGTATGCCTGTCCCATCACCTTTTCGGCTTGGCGCGTCTGCTGGTAGGGCTGTGATCTGCTGTCAAATCATTGTTAAACAGGACAATGAAAGTGCAAAGATGCTGCCCCATCTTAAACCTTTTTCCCCACACCAGATTGGTTTTCTCTTCCCTGATGCCCTAACTCACTAAGGCAGAGTTCCCACAACAAAGATCAGTCATGTCCAATGCATTTTAGAACAATGATCCATCCTCAGCGACAATCTGCAAATAATAAATAACAGGACAGGATTGCTTCCTAAAAGTGTCACCAACAAGGTTGCAAGGATCGTCATCACATACGATATATTCAGGTAAGTATTAATCATCTCCATAGCACCCCATCTTTCTTTCTCCTTAAACTTGCAAAGGTGGTTCAAGATACTAGGAGTCTGGCTACAAAAAAAAGCATATTGTAGCCGTTGGAAGAACTTCGCTATATGGTGTGGGGGGAAGGCTTCCATCTCCGAACACTCTAGCACTGCAGTACTACAGTTCCTAGAAGGTTAAAGCTGAAATTAGATGTCCCAGAGGGCGCAGTTGGCGGCAAATCAAGGCCTTTAGGGAACCTTGGGGTCCGACATCACAAAGAATGCCTGGTGGCAAAGCGTGTGTAGAGTTTTGTTCAAGTGTAGTTCAGTAACTCCACCAGGATCTCCGGCTTGGGATCCCCCAGTGCTGCAAGCTACTCCCTTCCAGTTCTTTTTTTAATGGGATTAGTTTGTGAGTGGGTCATAGCCCTGGAAGCAACGGGCTACTGGAGGTGGCCATCATATATTGGACAACCTGCTAGCCCAGCACAAGTCTGCCTGCACAGCAAAGGGTAGCTGGGAGAGAGTCGGACACAGCTCTGGAAGTGACAGGCCACAGATATTGGACAGACTAATGGGTCAGCAGCCCGGGGGAGCTTGGAGGGGCCCACAGCATCCGTCAAGAGCCGGTGCAGAGTGTTATACGGAGGAACAGATCCCAGCGCGGCTCCAGGTGGCAAGTGGCTGAGGAGATTGTGAGGAGACAGGGGCCTGCAGGAGAAGGAAGGGAGAACCAGCAGGGGGCCTCAAGGCCAGGGCTGAGTGATAGAAAGACTGCAAGAATCCCTGGAGGAGCCCTGGCAAAGGGCACTCTGTGGAGCCTCAATACATCCGACAGAAGCCGGACAGTGGAGGTAAGCAAAGTTATCTTGAAGGGGAGTTGTGGTTGCCCGGCTGGGCCCTAGGGCGGGCACCAGGATGGTGAAGGGGGATGAAAACCAGCACACCCTTGGTGATGGACAACAGACTGGGAAGAAAGCCAAGACGTTGGGGAGCATACCACTCCGCCCTGAGGGTCCAGAGGTACGGATGGGGCAGCGGGAGATGCAGACCTGGACATGAGGGAAATCCCACTGCACCTCAAGGAGCGTACAGGAAACCTGGACACCAAGCTGGACGCCCTTGACAATAAGGTGGACCGGATACATCTATGGCTTGATAAACATGGGGCGCGGCTCGAAGTGGAGAATCAAGCTTCAGGCCTTGAAGGCGTAGCAGCGACAGTCCTGTCCAGGCTGGCCGCCCTGGAAACAGCAGTGAAGGTTATTACGGCTAAGAATTAGGATCTAGAGGGCAGAGCGACACATAATAATATAGGCCTGGTGGGGGTCTGGGAGGAACAGGAGACGGGCTGCACGAAGGACCTTGTGGAAAGGCTGTGTGGCACTCTCCGGGAAGGAAGAGCCTTCACCATTGTTCATCGTGGAGTAGGCCGAATCCCAGCACAGCGCCCTGTGCCAAGGGCCCCTCCCCATCCCGTAATCGCAAAATTCCTAAACTACAGGGACCGGGATACAATCCTCCGCCTGTCCAGAGAGAAGGGGGACCTGACCTATGATGGACACTGTATACAGATTTCTCGGCTTCAGTACAAGCAGCGAGGAGAACCTTAATGGGAGTGAAGGGTAGGCTCCGAGACCGCAATATCAGATATGCAAAGATGTTTCCAGCTAAGCTCAGGATCCAGTATGCAGGGAAGGCACACTTTTTCGCAAGCCCGGAGGAGGCCAGTAGGCTTTTGGCAGGACTCCCAAAGAGAGGACTGGGAGGGGGCCAGTCACCCCACATTTCTGATCAAGATTTGGCTGTGGCCCAAAAATAAATAAATAAGTAAATAAATAAATAAATAAATCAGACCTGAGACTAAAGGGGGGAGGAGGCGCTGGCCGAGGACAGTAGAAGAGGATGGTGTGATGATGTACACTGGGGGGTGCCCTGGTGTTGGGTTGTGGGGTTTCACTATTTGTGAAAATTGAGCTGTGGGATTATCCTTTTAGACCCCTCGAGGGAACAGCATAGCCCAGAGTGATGGGTGTGGGGTTGCACCTGGTGGAGCATGTCGAGGGGATAATCCTGAGGGACACCAGAATGGTGCTAGTTTGGAAGGGGTGCCCCACAGAGGCCCAAGTTGGAGGGCGGCTCAACATCAGGAGAAGTTAGTGTCCAAGGATCATGGCTGGGTTGAGGCACGAGGCCCCTGTGTGTGCTCCAAGTTGATTAGGGGAAAGGAGTAGGGGGTGTGAAGAGCGGGGTCAGAATGAGTTGGGGTGGTTGTTCGGCAGGGTGGGAAGTTGTTGTCGTTTCTGGGGTGGCCACCCGCTTGTACCTTTCAGTATGACATCACCATATGGATTGGATGGTTGGTATAGGGTAGGCTGCCCCTCGAGGTAGGGACCGATACTACAATACCTTGAATGGCGTCGAACTGGGGGGCCAAGGTGGGTAGATGGGGGAAAAGAGCTTTAAGATGGCCACCTGGAATATTCGAGGAGGCAATCAACTGGATAAGATTAGGAAGGTCCTCATATATATGAGGCGCCATGACATAAAGGGGAGATCTCAACACTGTGCTAGAGGGTGAACTGGAGAGGTCCACGGGTGGAGCTCACCGCCAATCCAAAGCGAGCCGGAAGATCATGGGCATTTGTGAGTTATATGGGCTGAGAAGGACTATACATTCTTGCCCATTCGGGCAGGAGAAATATTATGTCCAGCCACTTTCTAAGTACCCAGGCCTGCATTAATAACATAGCCTGCTTGTGAAGGGCATTTTACATTTTCTTTCAGTCTCGTGATTAAAGCGCTTGTGGCCCCTTTAATCACGAGACTGAAAGAAAATGTAAAATGCCTTCTGTAGCAGGCTGTGTTATTGTGTGGGGCCTGGGTGCTTAGAAAGTGGCAGTAAATAATATTTTTCACGCCCGTTCGTGCTTGCAGAGGGCATTTTAAATATTCCTTCCTTCTTGTGATTCGAGAAGGAAAGAATATTTGAAAGACGATCTGCCAGCATGCCATGTTAGGGTGGGGCTGGGTACCAGCAAGTGGCTGGAATTAGTATTATTCTCACCCAAACTGACAGAAATATTTCTTCCTAGCCTGCGGTCACTTGCTAACACCCAGCCCGCCGACAAGGGGCTTGCAGAACGCATACACACCCCCCCCCCTCAACCGCCCAACCCTCTCCTAAGCAACCCAGCATGACTCCTTAACTCAGATTGAAGCCAGGTATGTGAGTGGAGCAGGGGTGCTCCTGCTGTAGTCTCGAAGTCTCTTCTCCACATGATTTAGACGCCGCACTCGGGCTGGGCTCATACATTGATACAATGTATTTAGCCCAGACCGGGAGCTTCTGCTGCTGCTGCACACTGTCAGTGCACCGAGCGCAGAGCTTAAAAGGCACAGTAGTCTGTGCCTTGAACCTCTGAGCTTGGTGCCATAAATCATTTTGCAGTTTCTGCGACATGATTAATAAATCAAAAGGCAAACCAGCTGTATCGTCCAGCAAATTGCGATGAGATACCACTTATTTTATTCCTTGCTGCTACAACATGCACTCCCTCCAGATATATGGGGATTGTATGTTCAACTATTGTTACGGGGGGTGCTGAGCCGTGGGAGGGAGGGGTTGGGCGGTGGGGAAAAATAAATAAAATCGGTGCCAAGGACCTGTTAAGATTCGAGACTGTGATGGAAGGGGGATACCCCGTGTATTTCTATTGTGAGGCGGGCACTCTGGACATTGTATTGTGGGTGGTTTGTGTATGTCGGGGGGAAAAAAAAGTCAATAAACATAGTTTGGAAACAAATGTCAAAATTATTATTATTTTTTTTTTTTTTTTTTAAATGAGATCCACAAATAATACCCTTAACAAATTCTCAGGAAAAATGTTTCCCTTCAGTTGGCAAGGGAGGCGAATAGTACATTTCTTGATAAAGAAGGGGCAGAATCACCTAATATGATGACATGTTTTGATTCTGAACAGAATTCAAAACATTTTGGTACTTCACTAATGATAATCTGAAGTATGAGAAATTAGAACGTTCATGGAATTATATATGTAAATATCGTATGTCTGTAAATATGCTTAATATGATTTATGCCAAACCATTGTTTTCTATTGTTGTCTGTGGTAACCCTGTAATGTGTAATAACTGCTTTCCAGCACCCAGATACCTACGGGTTTGGCGCACTTCTAATGTTAAAATAAATAAATTCAGATAAAATTGATAATTATATGAAAGTTATCATAGACCACCAATCTTACAGTAAAGAGGGTGAAATAAAGGATTATTAAACACCTAATAAAATGTTTTCAAAACAAAATAAATCCCATGATATATTTGACTCAGTTAAACATACATTTCAAGAGTTGTTGCTAAAAACTCATAAGATTCTTGAAACCTCATACTAGAAAGATTTGGATTTCGCAGAAAATCCTTCACCCATAGAACTGGGGTACTTTATTTGTGGGAGTTTCAAACATTCTATTTTTCAATCTCCATTATATTTTCCACAACCCCCTAAAGAGAGAAGAGAAGAAGAAAAGCTTAAGTTTCCTAGTGAAAGTACCCTCTCTTTTCAATCTAAAAGAACAATCTCTGTTGAGAAACCTGGTGTCATGCTTTCTGCATGGGAGAAAAATCAATAATGATCGACTCCCAGTAATACATGGGAAGTCAATTGGTGTCCAATTGGACACAGGAAGTAAAGGGTCTGCTGTAAAAGCTGCTATTCTTCCTACAGATTGGAAAACCCTAGGACAGAGAAATGTAGGTTGTGTTCATGGTCAAGCTAAAGTACATCCTTTAAACAAACTTGATGTTACCATCCCGGGGAAGGAAATCTCATTATGAGTGGCAGGAATACCCGACCTTCCTGCTCAAATGATTTTGGGTAGTGATGTTCCCCATTTTGATGAATGGATCCTCTGAGTGGCCCAATTAAAATTGAAAACCACTAATTATCCTGGTGAAAAAAGATTCTCCCCAAAATTCTTGGGTACAAGAAAATAATTTTTCAGAAGATCCAGTATGGAATTGAGAAACACAGGAATCCTCTTTGAAGGTGGGGGAGAATGGTGAATCAGAAGTAGGAAGTGAACATGGAATGGGAGGCCAGGTCTTTAGGGAAAGGGTATGTGATGAATCCTGCGCAGTCATGTCATGTCCACCCCATCCTTTGTCTTTGCAGTTTAATTTAATTATTGAATTTATATAGTGCTTTCACCAAATGAACAGTGGAACCATCTGTACAATAAAATGCATTTGCTATAATTTACAAGAGATTATGAAGAAATCAGGTGACCTTTGAGAAAAGAGCGAAAAGAGGAAAGGGGAGGTTGGGGGGGGGGGGAATTAAAGAACTTAGGGGCTAGTAAGGAGAAAGAACAAAAGCGACATGGCGTACAAGGAGGTTTTGGATTAATAAGGAGATGGAGAACGAAGCGAACGAGTGGGAACATCAAAAGGAAACCACAGAAGAGATATAGGGAGGGGCCAGACTATGGGGGCTCTTAAAAACAATGGAAAAAGACGTTGGGATTCAAAGGATAGCCAAGAAATAGACGGAAGAGCATTAGAGATGGAAGTATGTGGAGGAAGAAAAAGCGTACGAATAATTGCAAACTGAGCGCAAGGGTACAAATCAGTATGCAAGAACATTGATACGAAGCGCCGAGTGTAGTTTAATATTGAGAAAACCAAAGTAAAAATAAGAGGTTTAGCAGCCTGAAATGAAATCAGAGAGCGCACCTTATGAATATTAAAGAGCTGGAGGAACAGACAAGCCACATTACTAATGTGAAGAATCGGAATGGATATCAAGGCTCTGAGCAGAATGTGGTATAGAGATATGGAGGAAAGGAAATGCTAGGAAAGGGGGTGGGGAGAGAAGAAATGGAGGAAGAAGGGAGAATAGAATTTCCATTTTGGAAGGATTAAGGTGAAGAACAGTGTATCCAAGATAGTACAGACAGCAATCGGGCCAAAAATGTTACCATGAATTAAGTGAGTAAAGGAAGAAAAAGAAAGGAACATCTGTCATTTCTATGCTGACAACACTCAGGATAGACCAAAGGGCTTAATAATATCAGAAAGAGGGGCAGTATAGCGAGAAAAGAGAAGAGGCCCAAGAGGGACACCATGATGCAGAGGAACAGCTGGAGAGAAGTTACCAGCCCAAGACATTGAAAAGGAGCAATCAGATAGGACCAAAAACAATTGAGAGCAGGACCAGAAACAACAGAAGAGGGAAGATCAGACTGAAGAAGAGGATGGTCTGCAGTCTCAAAAGCATCAGTGGGATCGAGTAGGATGGGAATCGACAATAGTTTAGAGTCACAACGAGATAGACAGTTACAGCATGGGGAGCAGTCCAAGTAGAATGGAATGAATCAAACACAGATTGGAAAGGGAAGAGTAGATAGATACGAACTGGAAAAGTTGAAATCTGAAAGTAAACAATATGCTCCGAGACTTGATAGAAAATGACAGAAGTTGGCAGTAGAAGAAGAGTCCAAAGGTTTCTTAAAAAAGAAAAAGATTGTTTAAAAAGAAAAAAAAGAATCACTTCATGTTTAAAGACAGAAGGGAAGAAGATAGAAAGGGAAAGATTGAAAAAAAGAGTTGAGGTAGGAGAGTAGAAGAGGAAAGACCTTAGGAATAAGAAAAGAGGGAATTGGATTCAAAGGGGAAGTTGATGGATGTAAACAATCTATGAATTTAGCAGTATTGGTACTTGGAAAGGAGAGGAGTGGAAGTTGGCATGGAGAACTAGCCCACCAGACTTTATCACCTGTGTAGGAGAGCTCCTTTTTATTTTCACCAGGAACCAAGAGGCACCCCTCATCTTTGCCCAATCTTTGAAATCCTCTTTCTTGATTTGAGGGAGCAATTGAAGACCTTTGAACGCTGCCTCTTGAAATGTTCAGTGGGAGGCATTTTTCTGTTTCCAGTACAGGATCTGCTTCCACCATGAAGCAAACTGTGCCACTACTTTGGCAGTAGTGTCATTTCTAAATATTTTTCTCTCTCCTCTCCTTCTGGACGGGAGGCACTGGAAGAGGAGGAAGTAGAGGTGTCTGAGCTGGTAGATGAGGGTGGTCACCTTTTTCCCTACTCTCCTTTTAAAGCCTCTCTTCATATATGTACCAACTCCCTTTACTTAAAGGATTTATCATTCCCTTTTCTCCTTCCTCTTTCAGGAGGCAAAGAAGATCCCTTAACAAAGGCTCTTGTTTTTTTTTTTTTAGCAGCTTTTCCCATTCAGTCCACAATGTTCCAAAAAAGGCACGTTCCATTGCCATCGGAATATATAGCTGCACCCTACGTTCTGCATGTGAGCAGCAAACCTACACTTTTTTTTACAAATACCCAACCCCCTCCACCCCAAAAATCCTCTGAGCTGTCCTGCGAGCTTTGCTCCTGGGGACCAGCGCCTCTTCTTACCTTTTAGCAATGCTGCACTCTAATCACAGCTGTATCACTCCAGGATGCCTCTGGAAATTCCTCTAGTCAGAACCCTTACCGGTGTGGCTGGTCTACTCCATCTGATCATGGCAAGTTTCTTCCCCCGCAACCAGTCTAAACGGCAGGGAGGTTCTGGGAGCTTTATGCATAGAGACCGATGTTTGGCTCTGACACACCTTGGCAACCAGCATAGCCCCAATGAGGGCCCTTTAGATCTTGGCGAAAACAGGATTATGTGTGTGTTCTTGCCACAAGCCAGGACCCTGCCATGAGCACCAAAAAAAAAAAAAAAAAAAAAAAAAAAAAAAAGACTGTATTCGAGAAAGAAAAGAAAGAGAACAAAGAGGATCCTGGTCATGGAGGCAGAGGCTTCATAGAGTAAGCAATGGGGTGAGGAAGAAGGACATGGAGGTAATGAAGATTACCAGTAAGTAACCCCCACATGTTCAAGAACTCACCTACTTACACTTGTATAAAAAAAAAAAAGCCAGAGCTATTGGTTTTGGAAACGTTTGTTTTAAGGTGTGTTAGTTTGTTTTATTTGTAAGGCGCACTGAACCCAGAGGTAATTGGGCGGAATGAATACAAGAATATTTTAGGCTTAGCTTACATATTGCGTTGTGTGCATTGGAGAGAAGAAAGTCAAAAAGGTAAACATATGGAGAACAATAGGAACACAAATAGAGAGATGAAAGACTCCCACCGGTGAGCACTGAAAAACTTCAACTTTGCATGCTGTGTGAACATAGCACAGTTTCAGTTCACAAATGAAATACAAGCTTTTTTTTACAACAAAAAACTAAATCTGGACATATTGCTCTTGAGCATGTTGAAAGTTAAAATACAAACATCAAATGAAAATAAAAGGGGAAAGAAGGGTAATACTCCAAAAGTGTTTTTTCACATCGATGCCGGATTCTTTGGGGAAAATGTGCCACTAATCTTCATTACGACTAGTCCTGTTTTTCTTCATCACAGAACTTACTTTGATGCTCCTGCCTCTATGACTGGTACCCTTTTTCTATTTTCTTCTTTTTTTCCACTTGCTCCGCCTCCTTGCTAACTTCAAGTACATCATTGAGACCACCACAGCCCCATCTCGTTCCATACCCAATATCATTAGGGACCCAGACATCGCCAGTGGGGTGGGTGTGGTGGATTGCAGGTACTTTGGCGAGGAAGAACAGAATGAGGAGTAATGAAGATTAATGGCCAAACCCCCACCATTACCTCCCCGTCCTCCTTCCTCGTACCAGTACTTACTCTTTGAACCATACCGATGGATGGGACAATAACCACAAAGCAACTTTACTGCAGACCCCCACACCTATGCCCCAAATGCAATATTTATTTATATACAGGAGGAATAGTGCTCTTTTGATCACAAAAGAACATACAATCGATAAGAAATCAGAGTTGATGGGAAGCAGTGAGCTTCTTACAATGGGGTGAGTTAGAGGGACCTTCTGACAGGTTGAGGAGGAGAGTAAATGGAACGGTCTCTGGGGACAATACATAAGCAGACATACATAGATTGCAGACAACCAACATTGGACATTAAGTGCAGCTAGGTATTGCAGTCAGCTGTGCTCGATATGTGGCCATGATGGGTGAATTGCTAGAGTGTTGGCAGAGGAAGTGAAGGACAGAGACGCGGGAAAAAGGTTAGCTAGCAGGCAGATGAGAGGTAGGTTGAGAGGGTAAATCAAATGCAAGGAAGCAGGCTTTTAGTTTTGAACTAATCTGTGTGGACCGTTTTTTGGATGTCCGGGGGAAGAGGATTCCATGAGTGGAGCAAGAAGAGAGAAAGAGCGGAAGCTAGAGGAAGCATAAGGAGGGTGAAGAGCCACAAGGGTAGTCGAGGAGGCAGAGCAGAGATTACGAAAAGGCTTGCAGAGTTGGAAAGAGGAGGATAGATAAAGTGGTGCCTTACGTGAATGGATTTGTGAACCAGTAGAAGTTTAAATCTGGCCCCATTCTGCACTGTCAGCCATCCAGGCTAGTGATGGTAGGAGGAGGTAGGAGTGAAGTGAGGGAGTTCAGAGAGTTCTGGCAGCAAAGTTAATGATCTTGTTGAGAGGACAGAAAGCATTGTTGGGGAGACCAAAGAGGATGCTGGCACAGTAGTTCAGTTTAGAGAAGATAAGAGTAGTTAAGAGATGCTTGGAGGTGTTAAAAGGAAGGAAGTGCCCGATTTTCCTAATATTTAGGAAGTTGAGGCGAGCTGGTGTTCCAGTTTTGGAGATGAAAGTAGACAAGGTGTGAGAGGGGTCAAAGATGACGCTGAGGTTCCTAGCTGAAGAGTGCCAGGTGGGAAATGGATAGGCAGAGAAAGAGATGAGAGATAGCTTTTGGACGGGAAGATGAGCACCTCTGTTTTGGTAGAGTTTAACATCAGAGAGTGTGAAGCCATCCAATATTTAATGGCAGAGAGACAGTTGTCACTTTTGATAAAGAGATCAGAAGAGAGTTCAGAAAAACAGAAGATTTGGGTGTCGTCCATGACGAGTTGGTACACAAACCCAAAGGAGGACATTAGAGCCACAAGAGCAGAGGTGTATAGTGTAAAGAGGAGCAGACCCAAGCCAGAGCCTTGTGGAACACCAACATTTAGAGGAGGGAGTCGAGAGGTATTGTTGCTCCAGAAGGCATGAGAATGGGCGAGGTACAAGGTAGGATTCAATCCAGGCAAGAGCTTGATCGCGCACCCCAAGAAGAAATAGAGCATGAAGGAGACCAGAGTGATCGACAGTGACAAAGGCAGCAGAAAGGTCAAGGAGAATAGGAGAATTAGTATAGAGGATAGGTTGGACTGATTAGAAGAGATGAATTTGGACACATTCATGAGACCAGTTTCTGTGAATTGACAGGAGCGGAAACCTGCTTGTATGGGGTCTCGCAGATTGTGTATCTAAGAAATTGGTAAGCCGGTTGAACACAACTCTTTAAGCACTTTAGAGCAGTACGGAAGGAGAGACAAGGCGAAAGTTGTTCGGTAGGTTCGGGTCAGCCCCTTGCGTTTTTAGGAGAGGGATGAACGTGGCTGTTTTGTAAACAGAGGGAAAGCAAGCAGAGTCAAAGGACAGGTTGAAGAGTTGCGTGAGGTGAGAGGCCACTAAAGGGGAAATAGGCTAGACTAGCTGAGGAGCAAGAGGGTCAGATGAGGTACAAGAGGGGCTAACCTTCGTCAGCAGAGATAGCACTTTGTCAGTATTGTTGTGACTAAAGTGGGAGATTGAGGCAGAGGATGATGGTAAAGAAGGCAGAGTAACATGTAGGAGAAGGGAGTGTGAGGAAGGTCAGGAGAGAGTCCTTAATTTTGGAAACGTTTGCAGCAAATTATTCAGCTAGGTCATTAGCTGTGAGAGTGGCGTTGAAAGTCATAGGGCGTCATTACGACTATGGCGGTAGCCGTGCCGGTAAATATTGGTACCAGCTGTTTTGTTACTGGCGCCCGGGAATGGGCAATTACTGGGTCATTACGTCCTTGCTGGACCCGGTAAAAGCCCATTCCCGGGCGCTGGTAAAAAAGCTCCCCATTCGAGCCCCAGAGGGCTCAATGGGAATGGGGGGGCCGGTAGCAACGGCGCCGTTAATAATGGTGCCGGTGCTACCGCGAAGGTCTGCTCGCAGGTGCCGTTCCACCCGGCAGGTAAGACCTGCCGGACTGACAGGCACCTGCGAGCAGACCTCGTAGTTTGCCGGTCTGGTAACAATGGTACCGGCAAGCTTACCGGTACCGTTGTTACAGGACCGACAACCTTGTAATGAGGCCCATAGACTTAAGAGGAGTGAGTTTAGGGTGCCCTGTAGCCGGCAGGGATGTTTAGAGTGAGAGTTAGGTCAAATTCACTTTTTGCTCCATCAAGAGTGAGTTTTTGCGATGGTCGTTGGATGACCGCAGGGGAAGTGCAACAACGGTATGGTATTGAAAACATTAGAGCCTCTGACTATGTGAAGCTTAAACGTGCGATTGGTGTTGTTGATTTTGAGAAGACACTTGAACTGGGTCTGTTTACAGTGAATTTGGAGGGACTGCATGGGGACTGGCCAGTCGCCAAAGTACTGTCTTGCTTTCAAGGAAATAATTCCTTGCGTGAGGAATGGGGCAGGAGACTCGTGCTGGATCTCACTGAGGATTTGTGGCAAAACATGTGCATGAATGTGAAGTTGTGTTCATTGGGACTGACGGAGCGTTCAAGACAGATAAGATTCTAAACCGGGTCTATTGGTCGCCTGAGAGACTGTTTCAAAGAGGGCTGCTGGAGAATGCGGAATGTTGGAGATGTTCAGGTGAGGTTGGGACGTTAGAACATCTAATGTGGGACTGTAGGCAGGTGAGATTGTTCTGGGGTGAGATTGAACGGATACTCAGCAAGGTGATTGTTGGTCTCCCCCTTCTGGACTTTAGTGTGGTTATTCTGGGGAGTGATGTATCTTTGGAGGATCTCACTCCGAGTGAGAAGAAGTGGTTATTCCGAGGGGCGATGGTTGGTAAAAAAATTGTCTTGAGAAATTGGAAGAATGCTTTGTCATTGAACATGGTTATCTGAGATGCATGATCTGGCGGACATGGAACGGGTGCTGTATCGGAGAATTGGCAAATTGAGCTCGTTTGCGAAGATATGGGGTAGATTTTAGTTTCCGATTTATCATTTTTGGATTTATGTCTTGATTTATGCATTTTCCTGTGTAAATAGTTGTGATTTTCCTTTGTAATTTGCATTGTTTTTTGTAATCTCGGTTTGATTGTCTTACTTTCTGTTATGGAAATACTGTAAATAAAAGTTGGAAGAAAATAAAAGTGAGTTTTTGCTCCATCAAGAGTGAGTTTAGGGCAGAGAGGTAGAGTTGCAGGTCCTCATGTGAGTGGGTATGCCTCCATAGAAACCAGCTATATGCCTTTCCACTTGAACCAGGGTTAATTCCTGAAATGACTGGACCCAGAACTTCCCTCAACATCGGGCTCCAGGCCAGCTCTAATCGGAGGGGAACCAACATCTCCTTGACCACAACGGGGCCAGCAGCAAAATTCTGTGGCCCTCATCCTCATCAAGACTTTGGGTAACAGAGCCAATGGGGAAAAGGTATACACCATTCCCTCCGACCATTGAGCTGCCAGGGCAACTACCCCAACAGCATCTACCACTGGCACTCCCTTTGGGCAACCTTCCACACCACTGTTTTTTAGCTCATTTGCGCCACCGTAAAAGGGGTTCCTTTTCGAAGTTGCCTACTTGAAGATCCCAATGATCCAATAGGCAAGAAATTGGGGCACAAAGACACATGCCACCATATGCTGCAGTAATAAAATCCTTCTTACCGATAGCATCTGCTAGTATAGAAAACGTGCAAGTGAGCAGCCCTGCCTTTTGGAAGTAGCCCATGGTTCTTCGGAGTCCAGAAACTGGCCCCAATAAGCTTGCGATCCTGGTTCAGAACTACATACGATGACCCCCCAGTTGACCATCAGTCTCCACCTTTGTAGACCTTTGCACAGGTACTTCATCTGCGCTGCCTGCAATTCCTCTGTAGGGTTTCTCATTGGCCAGTTGCTCAGGTAGCAGAATAACTCCTTCCCATGACTGTGCACACCTGTCACCACCAGACTATGGCCTCAGTGAAAACCAAATGGCACGACTTTCAGTCCCAGAGTCTGGACTCAACCAGGGAAATGACACCCCACGGATTAAAACCTCAGGTACTTCTGATGTCGGTATTAAACCATAGCTAGTAGTAGGAGTCCTGTAGGTCTAGAACAGCCAACATTGTGTCCTTAACAGGGTTTCCATTCTGAACTTTTTTTATGACCAAAATCTGTTTAGATCCAAAACCAGTCGAAATATTCCCTTTGGCTTGGGCTTTTTTTCTGTAAGCGAAACCCAGGATAAGGTCTTCTCCCCGAGAAACTCAAATCTTTTTTAAAATCAGGTCTTCCTGACATGCTCTCATCCAGGGCAACAGGCTTCTTTTCCCACCTCTGATAATATTGATTCATCAATCCGATTAATCCCTTCAGCCATTCTATGTGGAATCACCGTAGCCTTGACCCCAATGGCCTTGAGTCCAGACGTCTGTTGTACACCTGTCGGGTCTGTTTTTTCCCCCACAGGGCAAGCATTGTAGGGTCTAGTAGACTGCCAAAAGCTTGTTCTCGTCTCTCCGACAATCACTCAAGCTTCTTTTGCCACTCTTAGGAGAACATCCAGAGTCGTACATGTCCCTCAACTCGTCTGCATACCTGTTGGCTTTAAATGCTTTATGGACCTTATCCTCCAGTGATGAGCCAACAATAGCTTCAATTCTACAGAATTCTGGCGGTTTGTTGCCTTTAGATGTTTATCTGTGCACCAATCCCGTAGATCCAGTCACCTTCTGTCAGCATCTACTGCTCTCCTTATCATGCCTGATTCAATTACCTTGTCCCAAGGCCAAGGTCGACAAGATAGCAATCTGTATGAACTTATCCCCGCCTTGAAAAACAGCCCGGTTCTGTTTTCCTCCATATATGATATCTGGACACAAGATCATATCCTAAAATGTACCCTGGTAAATGCCTTCCTCCTGCAGGAATCTGCCTTAATAGCTTCTTCAGTTGACATGGATGACTGTGTGCAAAATTATCAGTCTGAACCCTTTGTGGGAGATCTTTCCAAACCATTAATCGACAGGAACCTGGGGCTCTTTCCAAAACATCTTTTATCAGAAGCAAGTACTGGATGAGACTACATCCAAATGCCTCGTCTGCATAGCTTTCCCAATGCCACACACAGCTTCCCCAGAATGCTATGATCAGTTGCTCTGGGCTAAAAATAAAAAAAAAAAAAAAAAAATTAAAAAAAATGGTAGCCGAAGAGTGGAAGCAGAGATACATCTGGGCCTTTCAGCCCCTTCAGTTGAAAGGGGTCCAGAGATTCAGAGGGGCCCCCAGCAACTGCTGCCATGTTGGCAATAATCAAATTTATTATACAGCAATATAGTATTTCCAATCTGAGGTTTAAATATGCGATTTGCAGCGCGCGTTACAAGCCACCTTCAGGCCATCTCTTCCCTCGGGTATACAGAAGCATTCCTATCACTTCGTTACCCTTGAATCCGGTTTGAAAAAGGATAAATAGCTTGGTCTATGCTCTTAGCAACGGGCCCCCCAAACAGCATGCTGAAAATGGCCCCCACAAGCCTAGACCCATCTTCAGCCAGCCCCGAGCACGGGAGCGTAGAGAAAACGTATGCAATTGCTAGAGCATGTTTTTATTGCGGCTGCTCCTCCTCCCAACCGGACCTCTATGCTAATCTGAGGGAGTCTGGGAACTGCGTACCGGAGGTATGGGCCACGTCTTAATTACCCCCTGCAAGCAGGGCCGGCACTAGCTCTGTGCAGCAGCACTTGGCCCCGCACTCATAGGGAACCGTGCAGAGGGTGCCGTGAACTCCCTTTTCTAGCAGGCTGCAGCCTGAGCTGTGTGCTCAGAGTCCCTAAGCTTACTGCAGTCCACTCTGAGCGCACGGGCAGCACATTTTGCAGCATGCATGTTGAAGGGGAAACTCATCTTTTTCAAAAGCAGCTGTTCTTCATCAAGTTTTGGCTCCCTTTTGTTTCTTCTGGTGTCAACCTCCTGCTGCGACGCTGGAGAGACAAATGCCCCCCTACCAGCAGCCCAATAGGCGCTGCGGACCTCACTGCTGATCACTTTCTTTCTTAAAGCAGATTGTTTAAAGTGTGTTCGATTTACTAGTGATGACCTATCTAAGAGACCATTGTTGTGGACAAGGCATTCTTAACGTGAATAACTGCAAAGGGGCCTTTTTTCTTTTGAAAGCACATGCAAAGCAGCAGTTAGCTGCGTAAAATCTGTGCTTTCCTCGAGCAAAATTAAACAAAGCACAAAACCCTTTTAGACATTTGCCTTATTTTCACATGTTTCCATTTACCAACCCAAAAAGCGTTTAAGTACAATGTAACATGTTCCTCACATTTTATATGAAGCATGCAAGTGAGCCATTAATATTTACCCAGTATGTGACAAGAGTGGTTGTCATCCTGGAGACTGGAGGGGATATTTCCTCTGGTTCTGGCCCTGTACTGATTTTTAGGGCACAGCTTCCGCCCACTTTTTTACAACAGGTGGACGCAACCCGTGTAGTGTGTTTGAGGCATTCAAAAAGCCAAAACTAAAAAAAAAGTGCTCAGTTACTAGGATTTCACATCAGGTGGTCATGTTTCCAATGCAGACGCTTACCCACAAGAACATAAATGTGCCATTAAAGCGCATGTCTCATGTTTGGATTTTGTTTTCTTTGGAATACTTCATTATAAATTGTTGGGCTTAAAATGGTGGGCACCTTTTATACTTTGCTAGTGTAGCTATTGGAAACTTTACTCTCCGATTATAATTTTTTACCATGTTTTCGCTCCTGCCTACATAAGCAGTGGGCATTATCTTGCGATGTCACTGCCAGGCGAAGCGGGCGACTGCCCGGGGCGCAATGGACCCGGGGCGTAATTGCCTGCCCTTGTGCGTGCTGGAATTGCCCTGGAGGGCGAGATTGCTCAGGGTGACCCAGGCGAGTAGCAGCAGCAAGTGCTGGTGCTGCCTCCTATGTATTTAAGTAGGACGTGTCTGGGTCATTTTCACATTTTTCACGCTGCTGTTTGGGGACATGAAAGGGTGCCTTGTGTTGGTGGCTGCTTTTGGAGGACACCCGTGAGCCATTCAGCAGCAGGACTGAAATCCACTTTTTGAAGCCAGCCAGCCATGACTGATGCAGGAGGAACGAAGGGTAAAAGTATGTATCCTCCGCACCCATATTTCATATACATTGTTAAATCTCCTCGTTCTCTGTGTGCGCCATTGCTGCCATCTGGCAATTCATTTTAGCTTGTCTGCTAGCTGACGAAAGTTATTTTGTAGGTGTATATCGGAGTGTGGCCACTGAGTTATTAGGTGCATATTCAACTTCTAGTTCCTTAAATTTAGCTTTGCATGCGTCAGATCCATGTGCTAGCTTTTAGAATTTCCTATTCCTTGAAACTGCAGGTTAGTTTTCGTTTTTCAGTATCACTTTGCTGTTGCTACTGCGTCACTCCTGGGTTCGGGGGGGGGGGGGGTTTACCCGAGCTGCACATCTCATGGGGATTGCTCAGTTATAAACCAAGTGTTTGACCTCTTTATTCCACTATATTCTAGGAGACTCCTAGGAGACTGGGCTAACTGTAGTTGGTAGTCGGGTCAGTACTCTAGGGTAGGCATGTGGTGGGGGAGGGTACTCGCCCCAGAAAGATGTTCTGGAGGTTAGGGTTTACACATCCCTCGTCTACAAGGATGACTTTAGAGACCATCCCGGGGTCATCTGATGATCATTGAACTACACTAGAAGTCATTCCCACATCATTAGACATCATCACGCTGTCAAAGTCATCAGCAAATATCTCAGAATGGTGGGTGATGATTTGCGGAGGAGTTTAGGATGACGTAATAAGTATGCTAACATCATCCCTATTTTAGAAAACTCTTTTTTCCTGATACTTTAAGGATGACTTGCTGATCACCCCAAGAGCATTGCCATGAAACATGTTTCTTCATGATGATTTGGGGATGACGTACTGATTACTTCAGAACATCAGAGTTTGTAGGAGGATATGCGGACCAATACAGATTGTCATTCCGCCTTTGCTTGGTTGCACTTATGCTGAATCACCTCCCACTGTGGCAAGGTTACAGCATGAGACTATGTTGGGCCAAAGTGGAAGCCAGAAGCCTAAACATAGCATGCACCACACCCCCTGGGTGAGAATCCTTTGCCATCCCAGTCCAAAGCTGGTACCCAGCACCCTCACCATCAATACATTTCCATGCTGACTTGTTAGGTATGAATTGGTGTATTCCCACTGTGTAAGACTAGACAACACTTATCTGTTTGATATTGTAACCCACCTTTTGGTATAGGTCTGTACTACACAGGTTGGTAGTGCGACTTTGCAGCCAGGCCTATCTCAATAGGGATAAATGTGAGTTGTACAAATGGAATCCGTAAATACAAGTAGCCAAATAACACTCAAGGTTTCAGTTATAAATAGTTATTTAATTAATATCAATGTTTAAATAAGCGTTCATTAGAAAGGAAATTCATGTAATAATGTAAATATACTTTAAAATTACTTTTCGGGTACAGAGCAAGTTAGTGGATAATCTTTGGATATGCTTCTTACAGAATTCCTACATCCTGGGGTGACTTCAATCACAAGGACAGTAATGGCATTTATGTAACACAATAGTTAAACTTTGCAGATTCTGAGGTTGCAGAAAGGAAAAGTTTGAGGAAGGAAAAAGGTTAAACAGATTCTCAGTATATGTGAGGACAACTAAATCTTACAATGATATCTAGACAAGCCTTTCCCAGCAGTAACAGTCCAAAACAAGTTACCACCTATGAGGGACAAACAATATCAAAGTCAATGGGCTAGAAAAGTCTGTAGGGAGCCAGGACAGACAGTTAATTTGAAACAGTCTATGGAGCTAAGGCACTTCTTATAATCAAAAGTCTTGCACAAAGTTAGATGGTTTGTTAGAAAATCACATGTATGGTTACAAGCTGTTAAGCCTGTGAAAACAGAGTTGAAATCAACTATAAAAGTAAGCCACTGCAATTCCCAAGTGAGAAAAGCACGGCTACAAGACAGTGAGGTAAGTACCCAAAGTCTAAACAGTACCTCTGGTTTGAAGAAGGGTGGTCCAGCTGGCTTCTTTCCTGCTACAGCGATGCAGACTGTGTGTTCCTGAGCCTCAGTCGTGGGGACAAGAGGGAGGACATCTGTAGGGCTCCTGCAGCAGTACTTGGGAGGTCTTCGGCAGCTACAGGCTCTTTTCCGTTCAGTGGCACTTTGTGGTTTCAGAGCTTAGTAAAACAGCAACGTCGCAGATCTCGGATATTGGTTGGGCTTCCTTCACTCCTTGGGTCCTGCACTCTGGTGAGGGCACTCAAGCTCTGGTCGTCCTGCTTGTGGAGGGTCTTTAGGAGACTCCTGAAGCTTCTAACCGGATTTCAGACGCTTCACTGGACTATGGATTACTCGAACCTTGGCACTAGGATTTTGCAGTAATGAAGAAGTACAGCCAGACAAGGAAGATGGCCCAGTGGAGTTTGTCTCTGGGTTAGTTGGTCCCACTAACCCAAGGGGAGAAGTTGTCCATTCCGGAGCTTCTGTCGAATTGAAAAGGAGTTTCAGCACAGCAGCAGGAATTCACCGGGCAATACAAAGGTCCAGGAGGATGCAGCAAGCTTTGTTCACGGTTTCTTTGTCAGGTTTTTCTCCCAGTGGTCGACTCTGCCTCTAGTCCCAAAGCCCTCGCCTTTTAAGCAGGTTTCTCCCATTCATGCACAGCCTAGGCTGTCAATCACACAGCAGGGTGGCTGTCATGAAAGGACAGCCAGCCAGCCAATCAGGACTGGTTGCATTCAGGCATTCCTAGAGACAAAGGATATGGGAGTATCAGGACCCTCCCTCACATCCTGTCCTTCCAAGCACTATGGAGCCAGAGGCGGGCTTCAGGCTGAAGCCCGTCAAAGGCAAGACTCGACTCACAGAAGTAAACCACTGCCACCAGCCATTTAAAGTAGGGATGGTAACATAAAAATGTTACATGAGATTGTAGGATAAGGGGCTACTAGGTAACCCCCCCAGCACTCCACATAAAGTGGTGTGTGCTGGACCCTAACTCCCCAGCACTCCACATAAGATGGTGTGTGCTGGACCCACAAAGAGAAAAGTGCTGGATCCACAAAGAGAAAAGTTAAGTCAAGTCAATTTCACTTTACTATTCTTGGGAACAGTAGAAGCCATTTTAAACCTTATGAGAAATCTAAAGGATTTCTCAGTCACACTGCACTGAAGGTGATGTGCATCACCATACAAAAAGTAGATGCCGATGGAGTTTGTCAGACTCCCAAACAGTGAAAACACATTCTCCAATTCAGGTCAAAACACATGAGGGAGTGGGAAAAAGGTCTCACTCACTCCAGGGTTAAAATTAAAAAGTCCTACAGTACAGCAAAAAGGCTGGGGGTCTCTAAGGTTGAAGGGAATTAGCACAGAAATGAGAATTCTCCCTAAAATGACTGCACCAATATATGCCAGTATTCACATGTACTCCTTCACGCAGTATTCATGTTCGCTTTGCGCAAAATCCATTTATCAACACCATAACCAAAAGTACCGCCAGGATAAAAAATGAATAATCACACAGAATCTAAAAAAGAAAGAAGCAATAAACAAACGGAACCACAAAGTCCCATCAACTCACAACCTACCAAATACAAGCAAGAACAAACCACAAACGGCAAAGACTAACCCAAAAGGCCAGGAAAAACACCAATCAAAAGAGGACGCCTACTAAGGAACACAACCCCCACCACAATAAAGACAAAGAAGCCATAAAAGACAACACAAATAATAAGAAAACTCAAACCACTCGGGAAGGCCCCGACCAGTATGATCCCACAACCCCAGAAAACTCGACAAACATCTGAGATGGCCCAAGGAGACATACAAATAACAGTGCAAAGACAGACTGCAATGCTCGCTACCTGTCCACATACGACAACGTGGTAAACAAAAACAGCACAGCAACAACGGACCGGCAGCCAACACCCATCACGAATACAGTCCCAACCAGGACACCAAACGGAACACGACAACTAATAAACTATCCCAACCACGGTCTCCACGATGTACAATACCCCAACCAGAACAAGGAACAAATTGGAATCCATCACACTTTACACCCCCTAGATCACCAAGACTGGAGCAACAGAGGGGTAGCTACCCTATTTACCACCCGGGATGAACCAACCCTGCCATAAACCTTATTGGTCTACGTGACACAGAGACTGACCAACAAATAACCAGCCCACCCAAAAGACTCAACCGGGAAAAACCCACATGGAACGGAAACCCATCCAACAAGACACCGGTCAGAACAAACAATACAAACAACGACACGAAAGGGAAATCAAGCAAACTCCACTGCAGCCTCCTCAACCTTAGATCCATGGCAAAACACTCAACAGAAATCAATAACCTCCTAAGCAAAGGAGGCACAGACGTGCTCTTCCTTACAGAAACCTGGCTATCAGACAACTATAAAGCCATCACAAACTAAGCAATACCCGACAATTATAAATTATTACACGCCAATAGAGAAAACCGAAGAGGATGCAGAATCGCAATTATACACAAAAACACACCTGAGCAGCCATCTCGAATCATCACAACCAAAGCGGAAGATTACGAATCCCTCCTAATCAAGATAGAACTCAACGACCAAACCAACATAGTATTCCTCCTGATCTACAGACCATCTTCTTACAACCCCAACTTTGAAACAAAACTAGCGGACAAGGCTGCCATGCTATCAACCCAAAACGACAACTGATGCGAAAGATATCCCACCGATACAAACATACATCCATACAACAGAAGACTCAACAATTGGATCACCAAGGCCCTTGACCAATTAGCACCAGCTAAAACATTCAAAGCAACACAAAAAAAACTGCCAGCAAAATGGTTCACAGAAGAACTGAAAAAGCTCCAAAAAACAACTGCAAAATGCAAATAAAATGGGGAGAACAATAAAACAGACAACAAAATTCCAAAGACAATAGAATCGCCAAACAATTCACAGAAAGAACTCTTCAAAATCAGAGATAAAAAACCTCTTCCTGCAAAAATTCCATCACCCCTACACAAACACGTTGTGACAAAAATCACCAACCACCTGAGTGCAAAAATAGACAATACAGAAGACCATCAACCTTGCCGGGGCAAATACAACCACTGGACCACAGACACCAGACGAAACACAGATTAAAGCAAAACTCATCTGCCTAGAACCAATCACAGAGGACATTTTCACCACACTGATCAAGGACACCAACGTTGCAGGATCTCTAAGGGACCCCGTGCCCCCGGACATCTTCAAAGGAATCCTCAACCACAGAACCCCACCGACACGCTTCCAGAACCCAAAGAATCTATCACACAAAAGAGGAAAGGTACCATCCTTCTTCAAATCAGCATCCATCAAACCACTGATACAGACCGATAGCCAACCTGCGCTACCCAGCGAAGATCCTGGAGAACCACGTCCACAAAATCCATCTTAAACACATCGAAACAAACCAATCACAAGTTGGCTTAAGACCAATGAGAGGAACAGAATCAGCACTTCTATCAATATGGGACGACCTGAAAATAAACGCAGACGACACCCAATCGGCCCTCCTTCTACTGGACATTTCAGTGGCTTTTGACATCAGCCATGCAACACTAATAAAAGGATTGATGGAATGTGGCATGCAGGAATCCGTACTAAAGTGGATTACCTTATTCCTAGCAAACCGAACCGAAAGAACCTACCTACCACAGTTCACCTCAAACACCAAAAATATATCCTGCCGAGTCCAACAGGGTTTCAGCCCCTCCCCTCTACATGTGCCCACTGATGAAAATCATTCTATCCTATGGATTTACCGCCTACAACTACACAGACAATACACCGGATTGTGAAAACAAACAGAACAGGAACAAAATAACAACCCTTAACAACTGCCTCACAGACATATACAACTGGATGACAACAAGCAACCTCAAACTGAACCTGGCAAAAATTGAAATAATGCTCTCACCGGTAGGGTTCAACGGAGGGAACCCACAATTTGACTGGCCAATAGGCATGGGAATGCAACCAGAGACCACCAATGTAGTAAACAACCTAGGAATACTCGTGGACAATGGACTATCACAGTGAACGCAAGTGAATGCAAATCGCCAAAAAATCCTTCTTCCTCCTAAAACTACTCAGATCCCTGATACTCACAAGAATTAACTACGCAAACAGCCTCCATCTAGGAATGCCAGAAAGACTCACCAAGAAACAAAGGGTGTAAAATACAGCAGCCAGGATCCTACTAAGACTAAACAGAAGAGACCACATCACTCCAGCACTGAAAACCCTACACTGGTTACCAGTAAAAAAAAGCGCATGAAATTCAAAGCACTCTGCATTGCCCACAAAGTATTGCACAGACAAGGAGCAAAATTCCTCCAAGACATGATTAGCCGGTATTGCCCAGGAAGGGTACTAAGATCCAGCAACGACCTACAAATAGAGGCAAAACACCACAAAAAAAGGAAACTCGTCGGAACAGCGTTCTCACGTCTAATTGCGAACACCTGGAACAACATGCCCAAAGTAATTAGAACCAGAGAAGACAACATCACCTTTAGAAAACTGCTCAAAACCTGGCTATTCAGCAGACAATGACAACCTAGAAGGGACTCCAGCAACAACACTGCAGACAAACTAGAAAGTAGACGAGAGGGGCCAAAGAACCGCAAACAAGAACCTGGCTAGATACCAACAAGCGGCATCCAAAGGGCTGCCCCAGAGAGACCACAACAAACTGACCGACTTTACAAACCCTCTTACCTTCCTGCTCCTCCTACATAACTGCCGCCTCTACACCAGATCTTGGACTAGCCATACTCATAAACATACAGAGAACCATTACTATGCCGTCATCCAGAGTGAACCACCCACATAGCCCAATACCATCTAAAATGCAACAACACACCAAGATGCCAGACTACCTTACAGGTATGACCATCTGAGACTCTGAATCCCTCATGGACACTATCCAACTAGGGCATACGACCAACACATAATAATCACACAACACTAACACCAACACAAAACACTACCACACACCCGAGGCATGGAATCTTACCCATACGGTTACAATGTGAGAGGCCGCTCACAGTGACCACATCCAAAACACTCACAGACGCCAGTTCCTCCTGGTTCTGAACCTCTCCTCTTACCCTTCCCCCCCCCCCATTAACACCCCGCCCCACTTTTTTGCAGATCCCCACGAGTGCCAGGAGACTGACCTTGGGTGGTAGCAGTGTGGTACAAATCAACTGAACATAATGCCAGTAATGATACTATAAGAAAACATGCCCATCATTGCTCTGCCTCACACTCCTGTTGGCTTTGTCTTTAAAAATGCCTTGTCACAACAAGAAAACATGTCCAAACTGGCTGCACAATGCAGGCGAGTCTAGATGCATAATAATGCTCATCATGTTTGCTTTAGCCTTGATACCCAGTGATTAAAGCCACGCCACAGTAGGAAATGGCTTGACTAGCTGCCCTAAATGCCAGTCCAGACAGATAATAACACTCATCATGCTTGCTTGGTCATAGAATCCCAGTAACAAAAAAAGTCATGCCACAGCAAAGAATGGTTAGACTGGGTGCCCTAAAATGCCAGTGCAGCCACATGAAAGCACATAATCACCCTTTCTAAAAAAAATAAATTAAAAAAAAACATTTTGTCCTGGCATCCATGATGGATACCCATTAAAAAGTGTATTGTGATTGGGATTCTAAGATGGCCACTGAGGGGAGAGCAGCGTGGTCGTGGAGCTCTCACCCCCAGGGCCAAAGACAATAAAGATAGATTAAAAGAGCCTTCCCCAGGCGAGGCGAGATCAATGTAGGCTGCGGTGGTGGAGTGCAAAAGCCCGGATCCCTGGAGGACTTCAGCCGAGGCAGGTGTGCAGCCGGGAGGGGCTGCATAGCGAAGAGGCAGGAAGGCAGTGACCCAGAGGGACTCAACTCCACCTTCCCCCACCCAGCCAGCACACCCCGATACAGAAGCACAGCAAGGGAGACAAGGGAGAAAGAGGCGCACCACACATAGGAGACAGTGACCGGAGGGGCCCTGGCCTACCCGAGCCAATCCTGAGGCCGAAAAGAGGGCTAAAGAATCCATCTACAACCATGGCAGGCAAGGAAGAATAAGGCAGAGGCCATTTGGTCAGGCTCTGGGCAGAGTGATCCTGGCACCAAGGCCAGGAGGAGGGTCATTTGAAACCCGAGGAGGAGGACAAACAGTGACTCAACTGCACACAGTTAGAGGGGAGTTCCAACCCCCCGCACAGTCAAGGGCGGACCCACAAAGCAGCGGAGGGAGGAGGTTCCTACAAGGGACGTCATTTGGGGTTGCCAGGGATTGCGGTTGCGACCCCTGATGTCTCCCTTGCTACCCCTTAAAGAATTAAAACAAAAGTAAAAATAATATATATCTAAGCTCATGGGCTGCGGCCAGCGCCATGTGGCTCTTTATTTGTGGAGTGCTAGCTTTCTTGTTCAGGCCTCTAAAAAAACCAGGGGGTTCCAAAGTGTAACACTTTGAGCAGTGACCCTATATAAGAATAGGAATAAGAAATAATTTGTCTGTCTGGAATTCTATACAATATTTGCTAGACGCATTAAAAGTTTATTTCAGGCACACTTAAGGGGGTGAGTCACTGATTTAGTCTGTTCTTAAACACCTCAACTCAGCCTTTCATCCTGAGGTTGATTAATGAGTGCCAACACAGGTTGGGTGATATTGTATGTATATTTTTGTTCTATATAAAGCGCTTAAGTGTCAATGCTATATAATAACACATCATTATCATTTGGCCTTGGACGTCTGCTTGCATTCACAGTAATCTGGTAATATGGGCTTATATACACTGATATTAATGATACATATGGTGATCCATTCTTGTATGAAAAGTATATCACATTATAGTGATATCGTAACTATATGTTTCATAGTGTACTTAGGAACAATGCTATGTGATACCACTTCCTGTTTTGTCAAGGGGTTAACGGTCACGTTCCATCACTTCCTGTGATGTCACTTCGGGGTGTGGGTCAAGTTACATCAATATTGGTGATTTCATCAGAGGTCAAGTGATGTCACTTCCGCTACCCCTGCCATTTTGGTGAAATGACGTCCCTGGTTCCTAAGCCCTGAAAAAATGTCCAGAAGAGGGTCTGAAGGATGCGCAACAATATCAGGGAGAAGAGGGGGCAGGACCCCCCAATCAGACCTGCCTACGTACTGTCCAAAAACAAGGGGAAGGATATGCAAGCTGCCCCCAAGTCTGTGACGAAACCACAGGAGGGCAATCTGCAGAGACTCTGGTGCAGAGACAGCAAGGTATTGGCTGTGGGAGATCAGGGGCCTGGGGCAGGAGAGGATTTGGGGGCGCTGGCTACTCTCCCCACGGCAATCACAACCCACACCAGGGAAATGTCGCCCACCAGGTACCGGGGCAATAACGCAGCCGCCCGCTTCGCCCAAGTCAAGAGACAGGCCTGATTATTATGTATGTTAATGTTAAAGGTCTTAGTAACTTATACCAGAGTAGGGTCTATGTCAGCTACTGTGTCTACGATACCAACAACAACAGGCTGCTGCCCTGTGTAATTTCAAAACAAGATGTTTAGAAACTCACGTACTTACAATGTTTAATTTAGTACAATACAACGAATTACAGCTTCAACGTGCATTTCCAGAGGTTGCAAAAGGGCAACTCTCTACAATATAACAAAGGGGTGAGAACGTCTAAGTTCATGGATGCTAAAAGAAATGCATATAAAATTCACTACAAGAGCTGGATCCGATCGCATGCACTCACCTGATGCTGCCTGGAATCAGGACATGAGCGTTTCAGTTCTCACCCGGGAAACGGCCCATAGCAAGTTCCGCCTCCACTTCATCACGTGGCTGCTCTGCGTCACGTGGCTTTCAACGTTCATTCGTCATCTTTTTTTATAGGAGCGCGAAGCCAAGGCGTTGCACGAGCGGGACGCAGCGGGAGAGATTCATCCATGTAAAGCACGTTTCGTATAGTTGATTGTTATTTGGTACTTGAATTTGTTTAATGGTAAGTTTTTTAAAGTTATTGCATGTTGATTTTTACTTTAATGCAGCGCGGAAATATCGGAGAGGGGGTATTTCTGTTTATTTTGGCGGTTTGCAATGTGCATCAGGGGTGAGATTTACCAAAAGTAAAGGCGGATTCAGTTTTGTTTTTTCGTTATTTCAGTGTATTTTTGGGATATGTAATGTGCATCACGTGAGTGAGGCAATATTGGGCAGGGGGTATTTCTGTGTATTTTGGGGGGCTTGTAATGTGCATCAGGGGTATTCAATTCTTTTTTGGGTTTTCTCATGCAGATGGCCGATTTGCCCGGGTGAGATGTGTTTTATGGAGTGGGGCTGGCCAGGGACAACATTTCACCAAAATGCCAGGGGTAGCGGAAATGGCATCACATGCCCCTTGACCTCTGACATCAAAGGAAGTGATGTCATTTGACCCCACCCTAAAGTGACGTTATGGGAAGCGATGGAACACGACCATTTACCTCTTGACAAAACAGAAAGTGGCATCACATAGCATTGTTTCTAAGTACTCTATGAAAAACATGGGTAACGTGATATACATTTCATACAAGAATGAATCACCATATGTATCGGCAGAAAAAAATATGCTATTATTGCAACTTGCGTAAAGCAAAATACATAGTCCGAAATGGATGCTTTTCTACTCTAAATGCTTTTTGGATGATTTTGTCTGCGTTGTGAATTTGAGGTGTTTAAGAACAGACTAAATTAGTTACTCACCCCCTGAAGTGTGCCTGAAATAAAACTTTAACGAGTCTAGCAATTATTGTATAGAATTCCAGAAATTCAAATAATTTGTTATTCTTATTCTTTCTTCTTTAGGGTCACTACTTCAAGTGTTACACTTGTGGAACCCTCCCTTTTTTTTTTTAAAGAAGCCTGAACAAGAAAGCCAGCCGCTCTAGAAACAAAGAGCCACGTGGCATTGGCCAGAGCCCAGGAGCTTCAATTACAAAAAAAAAAAAAAAAAGTTTTTTTCCTTTTTTTTTTTTTAGGGGTAGCAAGGGAGTCTTCATGTGCAGCAGATGGGGGGATATGTATGTGCAGCAGATGGGGATATGTGTTTAATGCAGACATTGGTATTTGGGTACGAATTACCAGCATAACAGTTCAGTTATTTTTTTTTCTCCTGCATGGAAGGACGATTTGGCATTTCCGCGGGGAGGGGGTTGTTCATTTGCCCCTTTGTAATGTGCGGCAGAGAAGGCTAAAGGGAGGCCTTATATTGGTTTCATTATCAATCACACATTTAAAGTCCCTATTGTGATGGTATTACTCAACCCCGGGACCTGTGGTAAGGCCTTGCCCCCTGTACCTGTAAAGAGACACAGTGACACAGGACTTCGCGCATCGGGATCCCGGTGTGCACTGGCGAGCTGGCGGGAACACCCCCTTTATTTCAAGAACACCAGCGACGGCGGAACGCTGCCATCCTGCCTCGTGATATTATCGCATTCTTTCTTTTTCATAACAAAATTTAAACGCAGCCTTTCGGCATCAATTACTGTCAACATGACAGACGTACATGTAATAACATATCAACCACGGTAGGCCCAACATGGGCAATATTGGGAGACAGTCTTTTCAGATTTGGTTACCCATAATGTCGTTTTTGAATCGCACGTGACAACAACGGCCTTCTCTGCGGGGTTATCTTTCCCCCACCGCTGTCTCTCTCCTCTCTCCTTCTTTGTCACCAGGTGTGAGTTCTGTATCTCCTGCATCCTCTTCAGGAGGTTGCCCTCTGCCGGTGGTCCAGGTCGGGGAGACTTCCCCCTCGTTGATCTCTCAGCTTCTCTCCTCCTCCCACCTTCCGAAACAAACTGGAGTTCCTCGTCAAAGTTCCTCTTTGGTCTGCGGCAGTAACCATTGAGCCCTTGACTTGGGTCACACCCATGGGAGAGGGTTCATAATTGAGCGACAGTTTCCCCTCCGGATGATGGTTTCTTACCATCAGAGTGTCACCCACCTCAATGTCCGGTGGTTTGAGACGTCGTCGGATGTTTTCACCCTCATTGTGAGTTAGTTGGTCCTCCGACGTCCTGTTGTCATCAATGATGCCCGGCAGTCGAACTTCCGCCTCGAGAAGAAGTCCTCATGGGCATCTGCTGAAGAGTGTTTCGGCAGGGGGCATCCCCATGGACTGGTGAGGGGTGGTTAGGTACTCTCATAGAAACTGGTAAAGGGTTCCTTTCCGCTCACATCCCTGGCATTGGGCTAGGCGGAGCACTTTATTGAGCGTCCTCATGAAGCGTTTAGCTTCCCCATTGGCTGTAGGCAATCCTGGTGTTGCCCTCCTGTGCGTAATACCACAATCTGCCATGAACTCTGCAAAGTTCCCTCCATGAAATGTCTGAGCAGATGATTTGTGGGAACCCATGTGTGGCAAATACCTTCTCCATTACTTGTATGATCTGTTCGCCAGAGGTGGACTCTACCAGCTCTACCTTACGGTACCTGGACCACTGGTCGATCATTACGAGGAAGTACATCCCGCTTCCTGTTGATCCAAAGTCCACATGTACTGTGTCCCATGGAGCATCACTCCTGAGCATGGATTCAATTCTTGGCTCCCTGTTGACTGGGGCGGTTGCCTGGCACCAGACACATTTGCCTGCGTGTCCATCAACTTTTGCCTCCAGACCCAGGAACCAGACCTTGGGGCCAATCTCGCTTTGGTTTTTGCTGTACCTTGGTGGCCGCAGTGTGACAACTCTAGCACCCTTGCCACCAGTGCCTTCGGAATTACTATGTGGCGGCTTCGTAGCAGCAACCCATCGCCTGTCATGGATAATTCATGTTGGACTTGCCCCAGTTGTTCCAGCTCTCGTTGCGTTTCTCGGTTTCTGCAAGGAACATGCTCCTCATTGTCCACTGGTGTTGTTTCTTCATTGTCACTGCCACACCTGGGGTGTTGCGACAAGTAATCCGCAGGATTGTGTGTTCCTGGTCTGTAGGTCAGTATGACCCCACACTCCATTAAAGCCAGCATCCACCGCTCAATCCTGGGGGGTGGTTTAGATGATGATCCAGCCATGATGGGAAGTAATGGCTTGTGATCAGTAATCACTGTGACAGGTTTCCCTAAAATGTATATGCAAAAGTGCTGGCAACCCCACAATACTGCCAGCGCCTCCCTCTCTATCTGTGAGTATCGTTCTGTGCCGGCGAGTGCCTTGCTGGCATAGGCGATTGACTTAATTTGTCCTTGGGTTTCTGGCAGTAGGAGTACCGCTCCTAGTCCGACCGGCCTGGCGTCAATGATCATTTCCGATTCTTTCCCTGGGTCAAAGAAAGCCATTGTTTCTTCCCCTGTGAGCGCTTGATTGTATCAAAAGCTCTTTGTTCAACTTCCGGCCAGACCCAGGCAGTGACCTTTCTGGTCGGTGTCTCTAGCAGTTCCGAGAGGGTTGCCAAATTGGGTATGAACCTACCGCAGTAGGTCACCATTCCTAAGAAGCTTCTCACCTTCGACACTGTCTCGGGAGGTTTTGCCTCCTGGATGGCTCTGACTTTTTGCGGATCTGGGTAGATTCCTTTGGCATGAAAGATAAACTCAATACTGTCCTTGAGCAATTGGCATTTTTCACACGCAGAGTTAGTCCTAGACTTTGAATTCTTTCTATCGCTTTCTCCAGGCGAGCCATGCTCAGTTTCTGACTTGGCATAGGACAAGATGTCATCGCTCAAGTTTATCACTCCTTCCAGGCCGGCCAGGCCCCCGCTGCCTCCCCTGGATGACATTTTGAAAAACTTCGGCCGCCAACGGGACCCCGAAGCACAGGCGTTTATATTGGTACAACCCCTGATGAATCGTGATGTAGCGCGAGTCCGGGTGTAGCTCTAGCTCATGGCACCCGGACCGCAGGCCAAGTTTGGAGAATATTATCGCCCCTTGCAATTCCCCCATCACATCATCTAGTGTGGGCGTGATGTGCCTCTCGCGCTTGATCGCGAGATTGGGCAGCCTCATATCAACGCATATATGGACAGATCCAGGTTGTTTTGGCTTGACAGCCACCACCATAGGAGACACCCAGGGGGTGGGTCTTCCACTCTTTCTAGTATGTCTAAGTTTACTAGGTTTTGTAGTTCCTTCTCCACCTGTTGTCTCAGGTGAAACTTTATACGCCGATGTTTCAGTGCTGTTGGTCTCACAGCCTTATCAATGTGTAGTTTAATGGGTTTGCCCTTGAGTTTCCCAACCCCTTAAAATACTGTGGCGAACCTCTCCAGAGTCTCATTGATGTCTTCTGCGTATACTGTGAGCTCAAAGTGTACAATGCCGAGGGCTTCCGACGCTGCATAGCTTAGCAGGGAGTGCGTACAAATGTCCGTAACAAAAAAGTTTGCTCTGATCTCTTTGCCTTCATGGGCCACATGAGTCACAAACGCACCCCGCAGGGGCAGTGGTTGAGTCCCCCCCAAACGAGAATATTTTGGCGTTTGCTTTCACTTGTGTTGTAGGCCCTGGGAGAGCCTAATAGTGGCGGGTCACCAGCACACACAGAGATGCGCCTGTGTCCACAAGCACCGTTGTCATGGTTCCACCTACGGCCACTGCGCACATAGGTTGTCTTCTCTTCTTTTTGAAAGTGTCAATGCTTGAAATAAAAAAGACCTCATCCTCCTCTTCCTCTTTTTTCAACTATCTCCAGATTCTTCATCTCCTGTTTAACAACTGCCACTTGGCGTGTCACTGGTCATTCTGCTCGCCCCTCTGGGAATGGCGACTAGAGTGGGGGCTCTGCACATTCTCGCGAAATGTCCCGCTGCTCCACAGCGTCCACACACTCTCCCCTTTGCTGGGCATTCACCTGGTGTGGGAGGTCATAGCCAGATTTGGGGCATGGCTGTGGTGCCTCGGCCTTCCTTGGGGATCATTTAGACCTCGATGGGCCTTTTATTTGGCGGTTGCCCAATCGCATATGCGTCCTCTACTTTCAGTGACTTAACTGTGGTGTCCACTTTGGTTGGGCGGCTGTCCGCTAGTTCATAGGACTTCCCCATCTCAAGGATGCAAGCCATCTATTCCTACCTCACCTTACTTGTTCCTCAGGTAAACCACCAGTGGCTCTAACGCCAAGATGAAGAGCATCGAGACCACGCACACCCCCTGTCTTGTACCCTTACTTAGCTGCCATTGTTCTGATATAACTGCACTCGTCTTAGCCACTGGTTTGTTGTACAACAGACGTACCCACTTAATATATGTCATCCCATACCAAATCTTTCTAACACTGCCAGTAGCCATGGCCATCTAACCGAGTCGAATGCCTTAACTGCATCTAATGATGCTAGCACACATTGTCGTGTGTCTCCTTGGGTACAATCTATTACGTGGTGCAATCTACGTAAGTTGATGGTGATATTTCTTTGCGGAACATATCCTGTCTAGTCCGAGTGTATAAGTTTGAGTATGATCCATCTAAGCCTTAACGCCGTCACTGCGGTGAGTATCTTCCCATCTTGATTCAGTGATGACAGGGCCTATACGAGCCACAGTCTGTCTGTGGCTTATTCAGTTTCAGAAGGGAGACGATCAACGACTCCCTCAAGGATCTGGGCAGTCTGCCCATTTCCAGGGATTCATTAAGCATTTCTAGAAGTGGAGCCAGGATATCTGACTTATATTCTTTGTAAAGTTTACTGGGGAGCCCGTCCGCCACCGGGGCCTTGCCTGTCGGCAGTTCCTTGATCACATGTTCTAGTTCATCTATTGTAATGGGGACTTCAGCATATCTCTATCTTCTATACTTAGCTTGGGTAGGCTAATCTCAGACAGTGCTTCTTGTATCCCTGCCATGTCACCCTCTGAGGTTGCCTCATACAATCGTTTATAATATTTGTGAGAACACTTATTTACCCCTTCTTGTGTTTCGCACAACACTCCATCACTTCCCACCACTGCTCTAACTGTCTCTCGTTTGTTCTCGCTTTTACAGAGCCAGGCCAGCCCTTGCTTGTCCCTTCCGCATGCTGTCTCTCGATGTACCTTCTGTTAAGGATTTCAGTCAGGCAATACACCCGGGTCTCACCTAGCATGTAGTGTGCAAATGAAATACTTATTTATTGTGTTTTATAGGTTCAATATTCTGAGTGATATACCACTCATATCACACCCTTCTCAAAATACCCCCCAGGTCACACTGGACCAGGAATCGGGCTGGTTGGTAAAGGTAAATATTTAGTTGTTAATTCAAATCAAACACAAATTAATATATGGGGCAGCAATCACCAATGTGGTGACAAAACAATTCAGAAAGTAAGGCAATTGATTTCACTTATAGCAATACAGAAGATAAAACACAGGGAAAAAGAACAGTTTTGGTTTGTTGAAAAATAGCGCTTAGGTTAAGATTTCCCCCTGCAAAGTTCTTAATTCACACATGAGCAATTCTACACAGATGTAAGTAAGCAGCAGGTATTCAGGAATAAAAGAACAGAATACAGTGTTTGAATATAATCCCCAAACAAGAGGGAAAAAAGTTTTGGGAAATTTACACTTTTTAAAATGACAGTTAAAAATGGCTTTGTGAAACAATGAAAAGTGTGCAAAAATCCTTAAATTGATAAAAAAAAATCCTGTGGGAGGAACACTGAACAGGTTCTAACAAACATAAGTTACAAGATGAGCAACAATACTTACAATCAGAATGGAAGTTTGGAAATAATGAATGGGAAAAGACACGTGTAAAACTTTTGCAAAAATGCGAATTCCCGCCTAATTTTCACTATGCGATTTTTAATAGTTGTGGATGTAGCTACAGGTCTTAGGTTTAAGTGAGAGTTGAAATTACGTCTCTAGCTATAAAATTGAAGAAGTTAAGCAAGTTTGAATGAGAGGCGTTTTTGAAAATAAAGGCGCGAAAATGAAAACAAATCAGTTTTTACAATAACAATTATGCTCTAAACTAGAATATTCAGTCTGGTTACCAGTTTGAAACACAGTAAGCTCCAGAGGGGTCACCAGAAACCAACCCCAGCACCTCTGTGTCCGCCTTGGAAGACTCAGTCGGATTACCCGTGGGATGATTTTAAGGGTTTGGGATTTTCACAAGACAAAAGGTTTTTAAAGAAATTATCACTATTACAAGTTCTTAAGTTAAAGAGCGGGTGGGTTATAGATTGGGGTAGGACAAGGCAAATATACTATGGGCGACTATGATTCCTGTTTATACTTGCAGTCCACTGTAAATTAAGATTGGACCGTCACGTTCTGGTCATCATGGATCGGGTCTACAGGCAGCAGGGCACTTCGGTGGGATGGTCAGCTGGGCGGTTCTGGTCAATTGGACTGGCATCTCAGGCTGGATTGGATTGGATTGGCCCTTCTGCTCACTGCACACTGTAGATTAGCGGGATGGCGAGTTTCAGCAGGCAAGCATGAATGGTAGCAAGCCAAACTGGATCTGAATGATTTCCCTTAAGTTTGGGATGGTTCAGGATTTGGGTCTAGCAGAAAACAGTTTAACAAATGCTGATGGCCTTGGTTTTGCAAAGTAGTCTGGAACCAGGACCAGATGAAAAGTTCTGGAACAGGATGAAGAAGTCAGGACCACAGCGTCACGCGGAAATCAGGATGTAGTCAGGAATCTGTCTGTGTGCTGTGAGGTTCCCTTATTTATAATGCCAAGTGACATCACTCAGTTTATGGTAGATGCAGAATTACAATCCACACCCACACGGCTGTGATTTTCAAAGGCACTTGCTTTTTTCTGGTTGGAAGACAGAAAGGGCTGTCATATTTATGATGTGCCTTGGGAAACACCAACAGTGATTAGGACCAAAATATAACTTTCCCACAAATGCACATTTCTAATAAAATCGGACACATGCATTACATATTTTATGGGATACATTTAGATCCAACTCCTACGTCAGTGAGAGCTGGCTTTGTCTTTCTGTCTAATTTTGTTAATTTTAATCATAAAGATTTGACCTAACAAATCCTAATTCAGTACAGATCTGTGCAATCACCCCTAGAACACGGGTGTACACTATTAGCTTTGCAGCATTAATAGTCTTGGCGCAATTAGTGTTTCTTTATAACTTTTGTTCCTTATGCATTACCAGGTTCAATCATGTATCCAAAGAAAGAGCATAACATTAGATTTACAATCGCCACTTTTTTAGATGCATCCTCCTTCATGTTGAAAAGTTAAAGGTTTTTAAAGCTTAATTACAAAAAGGCATTTAACCACCAAAAATCCTTAACAGGTTTTTTTTACTTTTCTTTCAATTGGCAACAGCTGTCGCATTCCTTGGATCAGGGTGGGGGTCCTCCTCCTTGAGAGGGAAGTTTCCTGCCCCTCCCCTGTAGGGATGAGTGTTCACGCTTGCCATTGTCTTTAGCTGAGTCCCAGACAAAAGTCTGATGGGTTCTTTGTCATGTGTATGCGAAAACCTCCTAGCAGCAATTAAGCCTTTCCTTCCAGCACTAAGGTGTTATCCATTCCCAGGCTGAGGCTGTCAGCTCAGAATTAAATATTTAATTAACTCAAGACTGGGTTTTGACTTTAGGTTACCTACATCTTTCATTAACACATATAAAATGCACACAGTTATCACTGTATTTTGACATTATCAATCCTTTGACTTTTCTTCAAGAATTAAACCTTTAAACCAAAACATGCTTTTAAACAGGCGATTTTGCACTTTCTTCCTGAAAAACACATTTAACCTGAGTATTTTACATCAGATTTTCCTCTGCAGCACACACATTATTTCTGTCCTTGAGTGCTGGGATTTGTTTGCAGTCTGTAGTATGTATCCAACCTTTGCTTGGAGTTCTTTCTGCACAGCTGAAATTGTTACATATTGCCATTTTAGCCGCATTTTTCCTGTGGAGCTGAAAACAATGTTGCTGGGCTGCCTTTTTCTTGAAATACATTTCTTAGCTGCTGTCAGTCAGTGAGGCCTGGCTCCTGTGAGCCACCTGTATGATCTATAACATTTTTATTTTCAATGGTTCACTGGTCAATGACTGGATCTAGCGCCAAAACAGCACTTTGAAGGTTGTAAAGCTGCATTTTAAAAGGCATTTTCGGTTTTTAGCCCAATTCTGCGGCCTTGCTTCATGTTAAATGTAACAGCACCCACTGGCATTCCCCTGCAGTGAGAATTCTGTTTTCACCCCCACTTTGACTGTGTGTGGTAGGGGTGTGCAGCCTTTTGTGGTTGTGACCCACATGCAGTTTTGCAGATTTTTGCGTGCAGAGGGGTTATCACATCCATTTGTGGCTGTTTCTTTCCCCATTTGCAAAGTGAAGTGGGGCATATCGGAATGAGTAAAAATATCCCACACTTCCAATTGCCTAACCTATCCAAATGCCTTCGACAATCTTGATGTATGCGGGCCACCTCTTGTGCTTCTTCCAGGGACCTTTCCCCTGCCTGCGCTAAGGCCTCTGACCTACCCTCTGCCTCTTGCAATTCTCGTAAAATCACGTCCTCTATGCCCTATAACTTCGATATGGCTGCTTCTCTTACTACCACTTTAAAGGCCCCCCATAGTGTACCTGATGAATTCACACTTCCCTTGTTATGCTGAAAATAGTCCTTCACCTACTCCCTTAGATGTTCGCAGAACTCTGCATCTTTGAGTGCCTCTGCCCTGAGTCTCCATGTTGGGATCCTGGCTCTGGGGGGTGGGGGGCCTGCCATGTAACCGCTAAAGTCGCATGGTCTGAGAGGACCCTTGCCTTGTATTCAGCTCTTATAAATTTCCCCAAGTAGCTCTCCTCCCGCAAACACATAATCTAGCCTTGTGTAGTCATTTGTGGGAGCAGTATAGTGGGAATCTCCTTGGCCTTGCTTATGCATTGTCCTCCACACATCTTCCAACTGGAATGCATGCAGCAAAGTGTTTAAGGCCTTCGCTGCAGGGGATGGATGAGTATATTTACCATCTGACCTATCTATTACCGGGTCTAATGTGCAATTAAAATCTCGTCCCCGTATTAGCACCCCATCTCTGTACCGTAAATTTGCATACGTGTCGTGATTAAGGGCATATGTGTTAATCACGCATATATCTCTATTTTCCACCCTCCCTCGAAGTATGACCATCCTGCCATCCGCATCCAAATAGGTCTGGAGGACCTTGATTGGGACTGTTGGCGCCACTCGAATCAGCACCCCCCTGGTATATGCTGAGTATGTGGAACCTAAGGTCATGCCACCCCATTTCCATGCCAAGGTATCTTGTCTCGCCTTGGTCAGATGTTTCTTGCAGGAGGGCTATGTCAATTTTCTGACGTCTCAAATATGTCATTACTCTGTTCTGTTTTATATAACTACTCAGGCCCCTAACATTACAGGCTGCAATCTTTAATTCACCCATCTTTCATAAGCCATTTCATGCTCCCACTCCATTTGTCTCCCCACCCCTTCTTCGCTGTGCATGTCTGTAGGCCAACTCCCCATTATAACCTCTTGACTGCCACATAGTTCCTCTTCTGTTTTTGCACCAAGAATGTATAAACCAGATACGCTGTGATGGTCGCTGATGCTCTGCTTATTCTTCCGAAAGTGTTCAAGGATTCTTTCTCTATCTTTATAGTTCAATATCTTGGCAATAATGGGTCGAGGCGGGACTCCAGGCAGTGGTTTTCTTGTCAGGGCCCTGTATGCTCACTCGACTGTGAATCCCTGAGTGAGTGACTCCGCTCTTGTCTCTTGCAACAACAAGGTTTCAATAAAGTTTGTTGAGTTCGACCCTTCCTTGCCTTCCGGAAGCCCAAAAATACTTACATTGTTTCTGCGGGCCCGTCCTTCCGCCTCTTCTGCCCTGTTCTCTAGATTCCGCACCTGTTGTTGCAGTATGGAGACCTCCTTGGTGTTATCGTTGCAGCTGCTCGTATTAGCCTTCACTTCTTTCTCTAGCACACCTGTGCATTCTGCCAGCACCCTGACGTCCTGTCGCAAGAGATTCACATCCATGCTGATGGCATCGATCTTGAATTCCAATTACGTCTTTAGCTCCGCAATGGCTTCCAGGATCTGCTGGTCACTTCGCATCGGGGGGCTACTCTCCCTGTTTTTCCAGGCCTTTTGTTTTCCCGTCGTCCATCGTTTGCGCTAACATGGCAAATGCATCTATTGACGGCTGTTTCGCTTTGGACTTGATGGGCTTCGATACCATTGTTGCAATTGTCAGTCCTACTGCCTTTTCTCCATTACAAGCAGTATGGTACACTGTCCGTTAGCAGTCCAATGGTCACAGTACTCAGTGGGCGTTTAATATCTTCGCAGCTCATGTGGCTAATCCCTTTGTGTGTCCAGCCTGCCTGCGTTGCGGACTCCCTCAGAGTCCGCAGCCTGTGGTAGATCTCAGCATTCTATGCATTCGCCAGTTACAGTGTTTCAGAGGGCCAGCTTGGCGACATTTCGTGTTAGCTACTGTAACCTGTCTCTCAGTAGCTGTTACCTTGCACTCAATATTGTCCAAGAAGTTCGGTCCCGGGCCTTATGTAGTTATTACGCCGTAGCCGTATCCATGGAGTGGATGCTGTTCCCGTCCTTTGTTGCTGAGGTCTCTTGCCAGCCGTGATCTGTCCGTGCACCGGAGGCTGCGCCTTCAAACTTGCAATAGCATGTACTGTTCAGGTGGCACTGGGGCTGCTCAAGTTCTTCACACCGCTCATGCCTTCCGATCTGTGTGGATCACACTGTGTTTGGCTTCCTGGTGCCCAAGCTCAGACCTCTCGGGTCTATTGTATGCACGTTGCTATTACGTGTCATTCGGCCTCCCCACTGTCGGTTCGCATCCACAGCTTGCTCCGTGATTCGTCTCCTCCCAACAAAGGCTGTGTTGGCTCAGCTCCAGGGGGGTCGCAGCCTTCTATACCTGTGGTTTACTAAGCTTACTGCCTACGTTTGGGCCGGGCTATGTATCTCCCTCTGGCAGCCCTAGAAGTGTAAAAACATTGCAGTACTTTCTTGGGACAGTTCAAGTTAGTCCCTTCTCTGCTGGGGTTGTGTTATCCCAGTATGTACGTGGATTTCTGCTGCCAGTCTGCCAGTGATCTTGCTCTCCCGTTGGTGCTTTTAATTCTATGTGCCTTCTATCACCTTTGGCACTCGTCTGCCACGTGTTATGCTCTCAATGACTCTTGTGGGTCAGAACCGATCCGAGGTGCCCGGGCTTCTCTGTTCTCCAGGGTCGGTCAGCAGCGATCTTTTGTGCGCTGTCTCCTCAGTCTTGGTTGTCTCAGCACACTCGGGATTCATTCCAGTTAAACTGCCTGGGCTCCCTTGGGCCTCACCTATGAGTATCTGTCTCACCGCTGCCCGTGAACACAATCTTGTGTTCTGTGACCTGTGTGTCTAATGTGATTCTGCGTGTACATGTGGCCCCCTGATGCCTGCGGGCTCCGGCGCAGTAGAAATTAATAAATAAAATCACTGTTCAGTGCTACTTTGCACGTCTACTTCTCACGGCCGCGGTTGTATCCTGCTATATTAATCTCCCTCAGTGTTTCGTGTGAACGGAGACGTCTGTTTCGTTACTGTTAGATTGCCCAGTGTTGTCCTTCGGGGAGATCGGTCCGTACTTCGCATGTACTCCTTTCAGTCTCGTACACACGTGTTATTCCTGACCCCACCATTGTTTGCAGTGGCAATGTGCAATCCCTTATCAGCGCGCTTCATTCATTTGGTGTCCAAGTCTGCATGTTGTAACTCTGTTGCTCATGTCCTTTAAGTGTGTAATAGTTCTTGTGGCCATGTATCTCCCCATATATGTATCCATTCAGCCTCGGAACTCTTCAAAGCTGCCAGACTTCCCTCCTCGTTCTTTCGTGTCATTTCACCGCGGCTGCAGTCTCCCTCTGCTCCAAAGCCACAGTGCTCGTTCACGCTGTTACTGCCTGTCGGAGTCCGATCTTCTACTTGTCCTTATCTCCTGGTCCCATCTCCGATCTATCTGGGAGCACCGGCTCGCTTTGTGTCAGTGCCGCCCTGGAAATCCGCCTTTATCCGATTGCTCCTCTCCAGCCAAACAAGCACTGCTCTCCTTTCTTTCGTGTTGCAGTCTTGTTGAAGTCTGTCTTCTTTGTGTATTTCGGCTGTCTCATCTGATAATTCCTTTGTTGCGATCAGGCCACCATTGAGTTTCCGTTTCAGACGGACCGCTCTGTTTTTAATTTGGCTCACAACACACATGCTGCAATGTCTATCTTTGCGCAAATGTGAACACCATGTTCCTTATTCTTCCTCCTGCATGCACATCTAAAATTGTATCCAGAGTCTTCTCTTGGTTGCAGCTTTGGTTGCAGCTTTTGTTCAGGATCTTGAAGGATCAGCAGGAGCACCCAGATTTGCAGCCTATCTCATGGCTCTTAAGCCACGCCCCCTGCTCTGCCACCTTCTGCAAGCAGCACAGCTTGCACTGTGCCTCCTTGCCCTGCCTAAGCGGGATAACTATTTATGACCACACGTCGGGTCCTTCCATCTGCAAAAAAAAAATAAAAGAACTGGATGGGGCTCTGGGGTCTCAATGATATACTTGAGGTAAGCAAGGAGGCAGATCAAGTGAAAAAAAGGAAAAAATAAAAAGGGTCCTGGTCACAGAGGCAGGAGCCTCAAACAGTAAGTACTGGGACGAGGCAGGAGGACCGGGTATACCGCTGTAAATTGCAGAGGACTTTATATCACCTATGCAGTGGCGTTGCTAGGGTAGACTGGGGGGTCCCGGGCCCGCTGGTCCCCCCCTGAGCTGGGCTACTTTCTCTGCAGTGCTGTGTCCGCCAGCACACACAGGTCCGCAATCAATGCTGCCGTACATCAATGAAGAGCTGTTAAGTCACCCTGCAGCCAAGAGCAGCCCCTCCAACCATAATGTAGCGCACAAAACCGCTAATGATGGGTCATTAGGGACTTTATGGTTTAGTGCCTACATTCTGATGGGAGGGGAGGTGCACAAAAGGGGTGTGGTAGTTGGTGTGCACAAACGTTTCTCTGCAGGAGTGCTTCTGACATCACACAATGCCCTTTTATAGGCGCCCCCCTACTTTTGTCTGTGGCCCCCTCTGTTCCCCTCTTAAATTTGATTCCTGGTTATGCCACTGCACCTATGGCACAAATATCCAGCCCTGGGTCTTCATATGAACAATAATGCTTTCTGGCATGTGTAGTCTTGGAACCTGAAATTGAAGCAATACGACTAAAATACCTGAGTTACAATCATTTAAATAAGAAATCCCATTTGACTGGTTCAGCCCCAATCATGTTAGCTCAGTAAAAACAGAGAAATATTTAGGAAGCTAAAGAAGACACACCATCCCTAAGCTTTTCAGCAGAAAGTGTCCATAATTACGTCAGAGAAAAACCACAGCCCGTTCCCCTAGACGAGGACGGACAACACAAACACTTCGACACAAATGAATTGCGTTTAAAGTAACTCACCTAGATGTAAGTTTTAGTTGCCCCTGAGGAGGAGTAAACAGCCAGTACCTGTCCAGAAGCCACTTCCCACTAGAGAAACGCACCCTACCAACGCTCCCCCTGCAGCTGCACGTTACGCTCAGTTCCTGGATCTTTGTGGTTTACGCAAACTTGTGAGACTCAATGTGAAACCCTTCAGTACCTCGTGATCTTTGCCCTGGCGAGAAGGCAGGATCTGGAGCTGGCGCTGTGGTTGAGAGCTGCAGAAAGGAATTCCTCCAGCTTTCAGAACAAGGGTGGATAAAGAAGGCGAAGCAAGCATTTCCCAGAGGAATTTGCTGGAAAACAGTTTACATTTTGAGACTTGTGCTGCTGTGCAGAAAGGTGGCTTTGTCCTGTTGAGAGCAGTGATTTGTCAAGTGCAGAGAGGTTAGCTGCACATTTGAGTACATTATGGTGATGTGTTTGTTGTCTTGCACAAGGGATGGTGTGTTGTTTTTTTGTAGAGAGGTAGAGTTGGGGATTTGTCCTGTGCACAGAGAGCTGCAGGATTATTTTGCACTTTGGGGATGGATTTGGGGATGTGTTCTGTGCAGAAAAAATGTGGATTGTCATATGCAGGGGGCCGGTATTGCCTGAGGGCAGAAAGACAGCTCGGTTTTGCCTGATGGATGACCGGTGTCCCCATCCCGTCCAGTTGGTGGTCATCCTTTGGTCTTTTGTTGTCCCACCCACCTTGTCTTGTAAGTGTTACCTGCCCCAGCCCCTTCCTCTGGGACTGGATGCCCGGTAGTCTGTGGTTGTCCTTTGTTCCTTGGTTTTCGCCTCCCTGCACACCTTGGTGCAAAGGAAATGTGCCTTTGAGCTGTCCCCGTTTCCATTCATGATGAAATGAGGCTCTTCCTCCCTTCATTTCCACCTCGCAGCATATGCTTCTGGGCCTTCTACCTCCGGGTCCCAGTGTAAGTGCATAGAGGGTAGTTGCACATTTGTGATATGCAGCAGATGGGGGAGATTTGTCCTAATCAGACTATGCAGAGGGGCAAACTTGGGTATTTATCATGTGTTACAGTACATTATGGTGATGTGTTTGTTGTCCTGCATAAGGGATGGGGTGTTATTTTTTGTAGAGAGTTGGGGATTTGTCCTGTGCAGAGTGCTTGCAGAGGGATATATTTTTTGTGGTCATGTGCAGGGCAGTTTCTAGTCCATTTGCTGCCCAGGGCGAAACACTAGAATGCGCCCGATCCCGTCCTGCGCACCACTCCAAAACTACACTTCATGGTTAAGTAACTCCTACCCAACGTCAATAAATCACTTCTGTACAAATTAAACAGTATATTTAGAAAAAGTGAATAAAAAAATAAACTACAATTTAGAAAGATCGCTCTGTGACCACACAGAGCTGTCTTTCTTAATCGAACTGTCAGCCTCTGCGACACACGAGTATGCACAGGGGCTGATAGGCATGCCAACAAATGGAAGCGGCCGCGACGGAGAAGGGGTGTGTGTGTTGCATGTTTTATTTTTATTTTGGGGGGTGGGATGTTCTGGGGGGTAAACCCCCCCGATTTTTGAACAAATCTTGTTGGGGGAGGTTGCGGGTGGGGGGCGAAGCAATGTGGGTTTTTTGCTTTTTGTAGGCTGCTTAAAGTTGGCCGAAAATAACTGGTCTTTTGGTTGGGCGACCTACAAAAAGCAAAATTATCAAATAGAACCAATGCAACAGGTTTTATTACATTGTGATTCAAGAACTTTGCAAAAACGCAAACTGCTAGTGTGGGACTGTTTTTTTGGGTCAAAGTGGGCCTGCTTTTTTGCCAATGTGGGCCATTTTGATGAGTTACTCGCTATACAGTGAAGAAAAGTCCCTGTTTACGCCAGAAAGAATACAACCCTCTAGGGAAAAAGTCTGAGAGATGGCTTGCACAGATTCCAAGGTTTAATTGTACAGAATGCAAAGGCATCCGCAAAGGACTCTGCTGCTTGAGAATGTTCTGGTTTCACTTAGTACAAGCAGTGTTTTAAAAGGGGAGAAAGCGTCATTTGTGTACAGTAGAAACTGGCATCACTCATTGGCGAGACCAAATACATCGGCCTGCTCCATAGGGGATGCCAGGCTACAATTGGTTCACCTCTCCGCTGTCTGTCAGTCCCCATGTGGATCAGCTAGGCTCATATCTCTGCAGAGTGAAGGTCAGGTCTCTCATACGTTACTGTTAGGCAGAATCACCTGTAGTACCATTGGAGAACACTACAGGCAATTAGGACTACAAGTGTAAGCACAATTTCACCTTTGGTACAAGCCTGTACTACACAGTAAAGTGGTAGCGATGGCTGAGCAGCCAGACTTATCTCAATAGTTTAAGTGAGCAGTAGAACAAGTTACACAAAGGACCAAACAATACAGTGATTCAAGTAAACACTTACTCAAGGTTTCCTGGTAAAAGAATATACATTTATTTACTCAGTCAGTTAGAAAGCATTACTCTAGCACAAGCAGCTTGATATTACACACTAATACACTACAAAAATCCAACCGGTAAGTAAATTAACATGTTTAACTCCAAAATGAAGTGGGAGCAAAATGGCACTTCAGGTACTTAATAAGGGAGGGAAAATACAAGGTTTTAAGAATAGACAGCCTAAAGACATTCATGGGCAGGGCAAAGGGTTTCAGTTACATACAACCAGCAATTCTTCTCAATAGGCCTGGGCCAAAGTCAATGGTTCAGAGCCTTTTGTATAGGATAGCACAGTTCTGGTAAGTAACGGTTAAGTCTTTGCCACAGAGATTAGAAGAATTTGACTAGGCGATAAATTTGACGAATGTTTAGGGAAGGACAAGCCTTCGTATTTGAGGAAGGTTTCATGCACTTTCTCGATGGCCGAAAAGATTTCTGGACCGCGTTTGCACAGTACCTTTATAAATGAAGAAAGCTGTAGCTGAGGCAGTTGTTCCTGGCAGTTTGAGCAGATCTTACTGTTCCTGAGCTTCAGTCGTGGGGACAAGGAGGACGTCGGGAGGTTCCTGCACCACCCAGGGAAGAGGCCAAAAGCTGTAGCAAGATGTCGGTTTAAGGTGTGAGTGCCTTAAAGTCCACAAGCTGGTTTCCTTCCCTTTGGCTATCTGGTTTTCAACAGCACTCTGAAATTTCAACCAGATGGGGACGGTGTCCAGGTGGCTTGCGAGTTGGTTGTTCCACCAATTGAGCACATTTATCAAAAAGCAACCAACAAATATAGATTAAAATTAAGTATATGTTAGGAAACAAAGCAGGAGAATTTTGAAGCTCCTAATTTAAAATGGCGCACTCACTGGGTATAAAAATGGTAAGTAAAGCAAAACATTTTATCATCCAATAATGTGAGTGTTTAATAATGTCAGCTTAGAAGATAATATGATGAATCTAAACAAAATGAAAAAAATAGAAAACAGAAAGAGTTCCCAAACCAAAATGGAGAAATGACGATCACGTGACAATAAAAATCACGTGACCGAGACTCGGCATACTCATGCGATTTTAAAAATGGTAAGTGAAGTGATAGCAAAACGATCATCTGACATTGTGAATATTGTGTAAACATCAATTCAGAAGACAATATTAAGAAGCCAAACAAAAGGAACGAAATCAGGAATCAGAAAGAGTTCCCAAACCAAAATGGAGGAATGGCGATCACGTGACAATAAAAATCATGTGACGGCGACTCAAAATGAAACGAAAAGGAAGAGGAAACACTTGCAAGCATAGGCTATCAAGCCGTGAGGATACGATTTTGCAAAGGACCTTTTAGAAAGAAGAGAAATCCTCAACACACACAAGTAAGCGTAGTGATTCTTCCCCCTAGCGCTTTTCCTTTTTTGTATGGAAGATATGATGATCCAAGGAAGCTAAGATCTCTCATCTAGTTAATAGAAAGCAGCAAACTAAAAAGGTTTCTCCCCCTTCTATTTAGGCTACAACCTTAAAGCTGTGCATCGTACAGAAAGAAAGGGAGAGCAAACACATTACAAAATACGATTCTGCTACTAAAGAACTGATATAAAAGTGAGTGCTCGCTTCATCATTGTTTGCAAAAAATGGATGGTCAGCTGAAACAAATCTTGTCTTTTCTGTTACAAACCAAAGTATTTGAAATGTATGCACTAAAACCTAGGAACATATAGTTCCCTGGTAAAGAAATTTTCTTTTTTGGTGCTTAGAATGCTAAAGAAAGCATACGTGTGAAACTGCATTTTTTGTTTTTCAGACAATGTATGCAAACTTTTAAAGCCAATGAGAGGCTTCTTTCCCTTCCTGAAGAACTGTCTGACTTTAAAAAAGACAATGAAACACGTGTAGAGGGTACATGGATACAGTTGGAATTAGAAATGAGGGTATATGTACACAGTTGGAATTAGAAATATGAGATAGAAACAAAATAAAATAAAAAATTAAGTCAAAACAATTTTTCTCTCTTTATTGCCATAAAAGAAAAAGCTGAGGGTGCAAGCTACAAGGTTACCGTCTCTTTACAGGACTGCATATTGATTTCCTCATAAGCCTGAACAGCCTCCTACTTGGTAACCACAGTGCAGCCCTGCGATACATACTATATATAATAAAATAAAAAACAAACTAATCCTAACGGAAGGCTCGCCACAAGGTTGTTTAAGGCTGAAAAGGGACACTTGGACTTTAAAACCAAACCGGTTTTCAGCAGCACTCTGATGAAAATTCGACCAGATGGGACGGTGTCCAGGTGGCTTGCGAGTTGGTTGTTCCCACTAAACTCAAGGGAAGTAGTTAACCTTGAAGGGCTTCTCTGTGGTCCGAGTTTCAGGCAATTCGGACCTGCAGCAGGGCTTCACCGGTCGTCCAGGAGTTGCAGCAGTCCTCTTCTTTCCTCTCTTCGGTTCTTTCGTTCCAGTGGTCGACTCTGCTTTCCAAGTCCCATAGACCTGCATTTAAACAGTTTTCCCCCATTCATTGCAGCATGGCTGTCACTCACACAGCAGGGTGGCTGTCCTTGCCGGACAGCCAGCGGCCAATCACGCCAGAGTACATTCAGGTCCCCTAAGAGACTAAGCAGAGGGAGTTTCGGGCACCTCCCTCACATCCTGTCCACCCCAGACACTCAGGCACCAGAGGAGGGCTTCATTACTGAAGCCCGCCAAAGGCCAATGAACAAAGGGACCAAACCTGGTTTGGCGCACAGAGACAAACACAAGAAGGACCTTTCCTAAAAGAAATGGCGAAAAAAGATGACCAGAGTCTGTTTTTACTGATAGGTCTTGGGCGTCATATTGAAAAACATGGCTGACCCGATTTGTAGCTACTGTTGTTAGCGGTTGGGGAAAAATCATGGTAGTTTGATCTAAACCACTGCCACCAGCCATTTAAAGTAGGAAAGGGTAACAAAACTCCCTAACCAAAGAACACAAAAGTAAAACACATTCAAAATGAAAAGTTCAAAGCCCCAAAATATAGCAAAAGAGCTGGAGGGCTCTAAGGTAGAGGGAATTAAGCACTTGTGTGAGAAATCTCTCTAACAGTTACATTATCAAAAACTGCTATGATACACTAAGCCCACTAGTACATCACTATGGCATGCACCTGAAAAGCTTGGGGACTGGTGCCAGGGGGAAGGGAGGAAGAAATACAGTCACGCTGACCCAAACATTCTGTGCTTTTTTGATACCGTACCCCTCGCTCCCAAGGCCTCCACCCCCATTTGATCTATAATTTATCCTTCCCTGTCCCTTGTGTTACAAAGAATGTATTTATGTGGAGAGGTGAAACAGTTGCACATGCTTAGATCCTTCATTGTCATTTGGTTTATGATTGGGGCTGGGGTCACTCACTATCATAGAATGTAGGGGTGTGGGTATCGGGTCTGTGATGTGGGCCATGGCTCTGGGTAGGCTGGGTGGGGGTTAGAGGTCTGTTGGCAGCTTGGCTGTGATGAATGGGCACTGCAAGGAGCTTGGTGTTGTCTCACAGCCTTGCAGGGCGCATTCCACCCAGTGATATTAAGTAATTGCAACAATGAAGGGACAAGGGGAAGCTTCTCTGAGAACTGGCTATGCGGACTCATCTTGTCTTAATGATCTGGGCCTAGGCGAGTCCTTCCAGGGAGCTAAAGCTGTGCTGTGCGGCCCTGCCAGGTTATGCATCCACCATAACTGCTAAATGGCGTTTCTTTCTATGTGCACATTGATTCTATGCAGCTATCGTTCTTGCAATATTATATCTGTGACGAGTTTCACAGCACGGTCCTCTCCTCCTTTGTACACTATACGACTTCATACGGCATTCGCTTCACCTTAAAGCGCATAGGGGGGTGGGATAGACTCATTTCCATCCCAACATTGGCTTGTAGTTAGGACCATTGTTGCTGAGTAAAAATTATTTAAACTGCACAATTTGCATTACATTCTATCAAAAGACCTCCCCCTTGGGTACTACTCAAAGGGCCTCATTCCGAGGTTGGTGCTAGTCATGGCGCTATTAGCGCCATGACTAGCACCATTACCGGTACCGTGTCCGCCCTGGTGCAATGGCGACTTACCGGTCTAGTCCGACCTTTGCGGGACTGGTAAGTCCCCATTGAAAATGTCAATCCCTATTCCCATTTGAGCCCCCATAGGGCTCAATGGGAATGGGGAGGGTGCTAATAACGGTACCGTAAATTACGGTACCATTAGTTCTGAAGTCCCTTTGCGGGTCCCGTCCTTAACGCCTGCTAAAACCAGGTGTTAAGGAAGGTCCTGCAAAAGGACCTCGGAATAGGGCGCAAAGGGATTACCGGCACCAGTGTCATTACCGGTGCCCGGTATCCCTTTGCGCCCGGGTCGTAATGACCCCCAGACAGTCTGTAATAAAAGGAATGAATAAAGATTTTCCATAATAACTTACTAGAAAGTCTTAATTCTAATAAAGAAACGGAGGTGAGCATTATGCTTCCTTTTCTTTATTTATATATTTAAAGAAAGTGCTCAGCAGCAAGATATTTTCACATAAACGGAAAATATGAACATAAGTTTAACAGTGAAATGACAAGAGGTGGTTTATAAACCCTGTAAACAAACTACATTTCCCAGAGGCCTGAGGGAAAGTTCAGTCCAGGGTCAGCAAACATGTGACCAAGATCCACAAATGAGGTAACAGGTCCCCACATAAACAGTCTTGAATATGATGCACTTCCTCTTTTGGAGCTGCGAACTTGAGCAAAAGAAGATTTGTAACTGTAGTCAACTCGTAGTAGTAAGTAAAGAAGGAGCTCTAGATTAGGCGGATTTGTCGGCAGGAGCTGTCAAGAGAGAGAGATATAACTGGAGTTAGATCATGTATATTACAACCCTAGTTCCCAGAGAAGGGAGGGAGAGAAATATGTTATGTTTTTCCAAAGAAAACAGACATGCATCTGAAAACCTATAACAATTATTAGCGCAGATAATGTTCATTAGACTTGGTGTAACCCGATTTCTCGCCGGGTGGGATAATGCTCGCCTCCGTGTCTTTAATAGAATTAAGACTTTCTAGTAAGTTATTATGGAAAATCTTTATTCTATGTCAAGACCGGAGGCTCCCATTATGCTGGTTTAAAGTTTACTTGCCACAATAGATGCTGGTTGTTCTACCGGTTTCAGGTAGAATTGCTTAAAAACCGATTCGCTTGACCAAACCGCCATTCTCAAGGATCCCGACTTGAAAAGTTTTAGAAGCCATTGCTCCTCTCACGGAGTGGGCACCGAAGTGCAAGGTATCTATACCTGCTTGGGTTAAGGTCCACCGCACCCAGCGTGCTAGGGTCGGAGCGGAAAGTGCTCTATGAGGCTTACGTAAGGCTATTCACAGCTGTCCATCAGGGGATGTCCTGAGAGGAGCCGTGACCACCTCGTAAGCCTTGAGGCATCTGACCAAGCAGAGCTTGGCTGATCCCTAAAGGCAGGGTAGGAAATCACTCTGGAGTTACACTTCGTCCTTCTATGTATGTGGAATACTATGCCGTCGTGGGAGAAGGTTCTGCCCGCCAGATCGAGGGCTCTGACGTCAAACTCTCCTACAAGAAACGAGGCAGAGGAGTGTAGTGAGCTTATCAGATATGGCCGTGCGAGATAACTCCTTATTATCTGGCCAGGATATAAATATGTTCAACACTTTGTTGACGTCTCAAAGTTTATCGTAACGAGACGGAGGCGGAGCAGTAAGCCTGATACCCTCAAGCAGCCTGCAGACTAAATGGTGTTCACCGGCTGGAATTCCTTTTATGGGGTCGTGGCCTGCTGAAATAGCGGAACGATATGCGTTGGCCGTTCTGTAGGCCAGACCCTTTTCCACCAAGGACGCTAGGAAATTGAGAATTTCTTCTTCAGGTGCCGAAACTGGGTGTAAGCCTTTGTCCTGACAACAGCTTCTCCAGGCGTTCCATGAGTTAGAGTATCTTTTGAGAGTGGCCGGGGCCCAACTGTCCTCGATGAGGCTGACTGCCATGTGGGACATGCCTGGAACTTTCCACCTAGACCTGAAATCCTCCAAGCTGCTAGGACCAGAAACCCTTGGAGGAGAAGAGGGTGACGCTGTCCTGCAGGATTCAGCAGGAGATCTGGAAATTGGGGTAGAAGGATTGGAAAATCTGTAGAAAGTTCCAGAAGAACTGGATACCAGATCTGAGAGGTCCAGACCGGGGCTATAAGAACCAGCTCTGTTTGTTCCTGACAGGCCTTCGCCAGGGTCCGTGTTATCATGTTGAAGGGGGGAAAGGCGTAATGTACTCCTTCGATCCAATGCTGGAGAAAGGCGTCCGTAGCGGCCGCTGCTGGATCTGGATTCCAGCTGAAAAATACTGGTAGCTGAGTGTTCAGGCATGAGGTAAAGAGATCTTTGGACATGGGACCCCAAATTTGCTGAAGCCGAAGGAAGACTTCCCCGTCGAGCCTCCAGTCGCTGTAATCGACTGTGTTCCGGGAATACCAATCCGCCACTACATTCGTCAGGCCTGGTAGATATTCCGCTGTGACAGAAATTCGGTGCTCTAGGCAGTAATGCCAAAAGTCTTTGGCTAGTTCCACCAGTAGCCGAGATTTGGTAACACCCAGATGGTTGATGTATCTCACCGCCGAAATGCTGTCCATTTTGAGTAAAATACAACAACTCACTCTGTCTTTGGTAAAGGAGCGTACCGCGAAGGAACCCGCTAGGAGCTCAAGGCAGTTTATATGCATACCGAGTTCCTGGGGTGACCATGTCCCTCCTGTGGCGACTGGACCGCATCTCGCTCCCCAGCCGGAATGACTGGTGTCTGATTCTATCACTATGTCTGGAGCGGATCCGAAGATTGCCCGGCCGTTCCAGGGCTCCATATGTACGAGCCACCAGTTGAGCTCTGTTCTTGCCTCTGTTGATAGTCAGTTGTTGTGAGTAAGAAAGGCTGCGTCTTAGATGCTGTCCCTTTAGTCTCTGTAACTCCCGATAGTGTAGGGGTCCAGGAAAAATAGCTTGAATAGAAGAGGAAAGAAGGCTTATCACTCTCGCTAAGTCTCGGAGAGATATATCGTCCCTCTGTAGGAGTCTGCGGATCTCCCGTTTGGTAGAGTGGATCTTGGACGCCGGAAGGCGGATTTGAGCTGTTTCGGTGTCGATGACGAATCCTAAAAACCCTAGGGTTTTGGATGCCTGAAGGAAAGATTTCTCCCAATTTATAAGGAATCCGAGACTGTGTAGCAGATCTATGGCCAACTTGGTCTGTTGCTCTACCAGAGCTTGGGATTGCGCCATGAAGATAATATCGTCTAAATATATTGTCAGTCTGACGCCTTGTTCCCTCAGATGTGCCACAACTGGTCTCAGAAGTTTGGAGAAAGCCCACGGAGCTGAAGAGAGACCGAATGAAAGGCTCGTGAATTCCCAGTCTCGGTGTCCCCAGGAGAATCTTAGGTAGCTTGCGTGGTCCTGATGTATGGGCACCGCGAGTTACGCATCTTTCATGTCAAGCCGCATGAGCCAGTCGTTGGGTCTCAAAAGGTCCCTGAGCATGTGAATACCCTCCATCTTGAAGTGGCGGTAAATGATAAACCTCAGGGCCCTCAACGATTTTATCACTGGACGTACCTTCTGTTTTCTGCGCACTAGAAATATGGGGCTGAAGAAACCGCCTAAACTTGTGCAGGTTCGAATCGCTTGCTTTAGTGCTAAACTGTGAATTTCCTTGTCTAGTTCTATCTCGTCCTGCTTGGACATAGCGATTGGAATGGGACGGCCTACCTGAAAAGGTTGTGTGAAGAATTCTGGGCGCATGCCGCGAACTGTGTCTCTGACCCAAGCGTCCCCTAACAAGGAATCCCATGCATGCGCAAAAAGACCTAGCCTCCCTCCTATAGGCACTAATGGCGCGGGCACTGTGATAGGTAGACTGACCTGAGGTCTGTTGCTGTGCAGGGTACCGGGCGGCTCTCCTCCAACTACGACCTCTTCCTCGCCCTCTCGATGGGAAGAAGGTATCTGAGCGATTCTGCCAGGCTTGATGGTCCCTGGATTGCTGAGGTCTTCGGTCAAAGAAGTATCCGCCGGATGAGCGACCTCTGCCTCGACCTGCCCTGGCAACATTTTTTGAAGAGGGGACTCTTTTAATGGAGGATTGTGCCTTGTCGCGCAGTAAATGTGCCCACGAATTTTGCCATTTCCTTGACGAAGGAATCGCCGAAGAGCAGACCCTGGGCGGTGGCTCCGGACTCGGTGTCTGCCAACTCGGCTAGTTTTGCGTCTATTTTGTGAAGCATACCCTTGCAGCGCTTGGCTGAAATGGCACAGCTAGCGTTGGCCAGCAGACAGATGGCTCATTGAGCCCATCCTGACAGAATCACTGGATCAATGGTGTCGGCTGTAGCTATGGCTGCCTCGGCCAGATCCATCATTTTCGCTAAAGGACCTAAGACGTCCAACACTCTGTCCTGGCAAGATTTCCAGGCGCGATATATGCCTTTTCTTGGATCTTTAGCATTCTTTCCGAGGAAAGTTATCATTTTGGAGTCTAACTCCGGTGTCGGGGCGATTTTGTCTGGGATTACCGGGCTTTGACACTCTGCTTTAAGTCTTGCTCGGACTTCTTTATCTAATGGCCTACGAAGTCTGTCCTTGATGTACTCTAATGTCCTTGGGGACGGCTCCCAATCGGAAGATCTGGGATGTACTAGATCTTCTGGGGAAAACATCCCTTTAGAGGAAGACTGCTCCTTAAGTGACTTCCTAGGGACGGGGGCTGCCACAATCCCTGCGTTAGAGGGTAGCGACCCTGTCGATTGAGCATCATCATTAACAGAGAGGGGAGACAACCTGTTGTCATCATAACCTTCTTGTTCAAAGCCCTGTTGGTATCCCTCCGGGCTCGAGGGTCTGGTGCCCCTGTTTTCTTCCTCAGGGCAAGAGGGTCCATCGGCGGAAGGGGTTTCCTTCCTTTACAAAAAGGCCTTTTTTAGCCTTGAGAAGGCATCTGAAATGGCAGCAGTGGCTGATTCTGGCTGGCTCAGGGGGGGTCGTAGAGTCTTTAGTCAAGCGAGCTGGAATACATCCACCTTCTGAGAGGTGCTTCCTTTTTGTGTTCTTTTCTTTGACAGGGAGTTCTCATGCAGCTGTTCCTCTACATCGTCCAGGCGCTGCTGGATAGGCAGGAGCATGTCTGATATAGCTTTCTTGATGCTAGTCTCCACCGAGGAACTTAGCACCTTCTCTAAGCTGCTTGTCATCGCCACTTCATCAATTTCATATGCTTCTTCCTCATATTCAGGCCAATCCTGGTCCTCTTTAGTGAAGTACTGAGCTGCCATGCTGTAATCTGCACCTCTCTACTCCCTGATCCTTTTTTTTTTTTTTAATTCTTCTCATGAAATATATATATATATATATATATATATATATATCTTTCCTTTTTGCTTTTTTTTTTTTTTTTTTTTTTTGATGTGGTTACAGACTGCCTTCTCTCCAAGCTCACAGTATGGGAATTCAGTATATATATAGCCCTGTGAGAATGGCTGTGTTAGGTTTGCGTATCCCCAAACGTCTTCTCTTTTTTCAATTTTTATTTTTTTTATGCTTTCGTAACGTCTGAATGAAGACTGTTCATTAATCAATCAAGTAAGTAAAGGTCAATCTGCTTCTGGCTCTCACAATCGTAAATTCGTTATGACGCGTAACGAAAAATACGATTGTGAGCGCCAGAAAACAGAGTAAGGCACCTGGAAGGGCAGGAACGCCCTCTGGTGACCGCGGGAGGCACCGCAGTCACGCGAGGTTAGATTTGCTGCTTCCCCGGCTTGCTGATTTCAACGCGGGTCGGGGAAGCAGGCGGAGCGAGCGGACGAGGGCTCGTGAAGGCGGGTCCTCGTCTCTGTGGCTACGCGGCTCGAGAAAGCCGAAATAATATGTAATCTGTTTCCGTGCTGTGTGCTCCGACGCCAGCAGGTAGTAGCTGGCGTCGGATGAAGAAATCCTGAGGTGACGACGCGTAGCGCGTCGGTAAGATAAATTAACCCTTTAGGGGAAAATGATACGGCGCACGGCGTACTTAGTAATAATTAAGACATTTGACTTTTAAATAATCATGTAATAACATACAGGCAATACATATGAATAATCAATAAAACAGATTGAATATGATGTACTTATCTCTGGTCAAGCGAATCGGTTTTTAAGCAATTCTACCTGAAACCGGTAGAACAACCAGCATCTATTGTGGTAAGTAAACTTTAAACCAGCATAATGGGAGCCTCCGGTCTTGACATAGAATAAAGATTTTCCATAATAACTTACGAGAAAGTCTTAATTCTATTAAAGACACGGAGGCAAGCATTATCCCACCCGGCGAGAAATCGGGTTACACCAAGTCTAATGAACATTATCTGCGCTAATAATTGTTATATGTTTTCAGATGCATGACTGTTTTCTTTGGAATAACATAACATATTTCTCTCCCTCCCTTCTCTGGGAACTAGGGTTGTAATATACATGATCTAACTCCAGTTATATCTCTCTCTCTTGACAGCTTCTGCCGACAAATCCGCCTAATCTAGAGCTCCTTCTTTACTTACTACTACGAGTTGACTACAGTTACGAATCTTCTTTTGCTCAAGTTCGCAGCTCCAAAAGAGGAAGTGCATCATATTCAAGACTGTTTATGTGGGGACCGGTTACCTCATTGGTGGATGTTGGTCACATGTTTGCTGACCTTGGACTGGACTTTCTCCCAGACCTCTGGGAAATGTAGTTTGTCTGTTTACAGGGTTTATAAACCACCTCTTGTCATTTCACTGTTAAACTTATGTTCATATCTTCTGTTTATGTGAAAATATCTTGCTGCTGAGCACTTTCTTTAAATATATAAATAAAGAAAGGGAAGCCTAATGGGAGCCTCCGGTCTTGACATAGAATTGCCATTTGCAACTGTGGGCCACTTTTTCATTGGTGCCCAAGCCAATTTTATGCCCCAGCCCGATGCTGGTGGCTGCCAAAGTGGGCCACAGTGGTAGTATTCCCCGGGCTGGTGCTGATGTTGGGGAGCACTATGTGCAAAAAAGTTGCACATCCCCTGCGATTTTCCCAGTGGGCCTCTGTACCTTGGGCCACTTTTGAGTGGGATGAAGTAAAACATGTGTTACAAAACTTTCAATATATGTTAACATGGGGCCACTTGGAAAAACAATTCCAGTCCCACTTTTGATTCCCAGTCAAGATGCCCATTACACCCCCCCACGTGCTGATGGCCACGGGGAGCCTATCTTTTTCAACAGCCATTGAGTGCTATCTGATCCTGTCTATTGGGCTGATTCTCCATTTATTTGGTTGTACTGTTATGTTGAAAGACCACCTACGCCTATCTGCCTTGTTTGTTAAAAACTTTGTTTGCAGCATTTTTCCTATAGTGCTAATTGGGGTCTGGCCGGAACGTGTTTCCGCGCTGATACAGCATGCAGCGCTTGGATCGTTTCAAAACGGCCCCTTTGGAAAGTGCTGTTGGTTATTATTGGTATTGCACATGCGTATGGCGCACAGGTTGATGGGTGCCGATAAACTTTAATAACTTAGGCTGATCAGCACCCGTTTAATTGGTCTGAGAAGGTTAAAATGATCGCTACCCTGCCAGGATTCGAACTTGAGACCTACAAATTAATAATGTGCAAATCATTGCAACAGTAACATTAACCACCCACTATCACACATTGCCTTCTCAACCAGATGTTTGCAACGTGAAGCTGGAGGTTAACCCACAGAGATACCAGTAGTGTTTGAAGCGTTGCTAAAAGGTAAATTTCAAAGCGGAAAGAATTATCCATTATTAATTGTACCTGCATTCCTGCATGATGTGTAGCGTTGCGACACGACATTCGTAGCTCTTAAAAGCGCAATAGAACCCTATAAAAGAATATAACACAAGTAGTGGTTTCTTACCTTCTTTTGGTCCCCGCACTGAGATCAACAGTTATCAAGAACACCAGTGAGTGCCACCCTTTTGTCCCCAAGCTTTAGCGCGAAACTTGAGAAAATGGGGGCCCGGGCTGCACATAGTATTATGTAACGTTGGTACGTAACAGGCAGCATCTGCTGCCGCTAATAGCCCGTGTGGCTCCAGAGTAATCGCGTCTGCCCAAGGGCAATCAGCCCCTCAGGGCAATTTGAGCCCCCTGGGGCAATTGCACTCTGGGCAGCTGCCCTCTTCGTGCGGGCCAAGAAACGGGTCTGATCATGTGCAGTGGAGAATTGTCTTACGCAGATGGCAGATTTCTTGTGGTCTTATTCAGAGTGGTGGATTTGTCTTGTACAGAGAGGGATGTCTGATTTCATGTGCAGATTAGCATTTGTAGTAAACCCGGTTGCACTTTCAGATTGGGCGCAGTTTTGAAAGGGTGTGGGGGAATGGTGTTTTTAAAAGAGGATAAGGTGCTCCTTGTGGAGGAGGAGTATGAATACATTTAATAAAGGGGAAGTGATTTTGTAGGGGTGGTTTTAGATGTTGGAAGTTTGTAGGTGTCGAATTGTGGATTTGTGGAGGGGGGCTGGATTGGGCTTTGTAGAGCTTAGGTCTTAATTACCTTTTTAGAGCTGTTCTGGCAGGGGCATGTAGAGAGGGGTCAGAATATTAGCTTGACAGTGGTTTTGGATGTGCTTTTCAGAGAGAGCCTCAGGATTGGACATTGTTAGAGGTGCTTTGGATGAAGTTTGGTAGAGAGAGCATCACAATTGAACCATGTTAGAGGAGTTTGGGATGGGGCTTTGTATAGAGGGGGCAGGATTGGACCGTGCCAAAATGATTTCTGATGCAGTTTTGTGGTGAAGGCAGCAGGATGGGACATTGTGGGAATTTCTTTTTTTTGTGGACAGGATCATCAGGATTGGACATGGGCTATGTAGAGGGGCACTATGATTAAAAGTTATAGGTTTTATTGATTGGACTTTGTAGAGAATACCAGGATTTCATCTTTCCAGGTGCTCTTTGGATAGGGCTTCTAAGAGGAGCCTTGGGATTGAACCATGGCTAATAGACTTTGGAAGGGTTTTGTGTTGGGGACTTGTAAAGCAACTAGATAAGCATTTGTATAGTTAGGCATCTCAATGTACCCTTGTAGATTGGCAGTCTGTATGGGCATCTTCAAGGGGTTCTGGATTTGGGTTTGTAGAAAGGGTCTGGGATATTCATGAGTTCTCTGGACATTTGTTGAGGCGGCATGCGTGGGCCTTTTTTGGAGGGTTACCTAGATGTACCCTTTTTTAGAGGGTGATTTGTAGCAGATTTACCGCAAGCTGTGATGGAATCACATTTGCAGACTTTTAGCCATAAAGTAATGGATTTGTCTCCAGCATCTTGCTGGAGGTAAATCTTTAATCTCAAAGTCAAAACTCTGAATTCAGTGATGCAGTAAAAGTGCTGCAAATTCTGTTACTGCCCAGAAAAGTGCCAGTAAAAGATTTACCGCTTCTTTTTCACCACACCATCAAACTCGTAATGAGACCCCATTGTCATTCCCATCAAATCGTTCAAACCTTGTGGGTGCTTCTGCATACATTTCAAATCTTCATCTGCATTTTGTAGCGTGACATCTGGAATGGATCTCGAATCCACTGTGTCCTTTGATGCCTAGATAGGTTAGTAACATCGCTTTTCATCTGCTTCTTTAGATTTCGTGCCATCCAGTGCTTAAACGTAACTATTTGACCTTTTGAGCCACTGGTCCTATGGTATGGATGGTTTATCAGGATGACACAAACATAGTGGTGGTGCTGTAGTTCTCTGCATATTGTTGCTTCATTGTTGTTGTTACTTCCTGGTAAAGTACTTTTATTTTGTTGTAATGCTTCTGATGATCCCAAATAAAGTATCCCGACTCGTTGCCAGTGTTGTAATCCGTACTGCGTTGTTAGACAAAAAGCAACTTGTCAGTAAGCGTCCAACAGCCTTGGCAGTCTCTCCATGAATGTCGGTCTTTTCTTCCATGTCTCTGTCTGCTCCTCTACCTCTAACGTACTCTGCAGGGGAGGATAGAGGGACAGGAATAACTGCATGCCATGGTTTATGAGCCAGTTGAAGCCTATGGTTAGTGTTGTGTGACAAAGTCTCTTGCCTGACTCTTAGGACGTTTGGTCCCAAGGGGGACTGGTGCCATCTCCTGCTACTTGATGTTGTGCCTGGGTGTGGTGTGGTGAGGATCCCCTGTCCTTCCCCACCTTGCCCCACCCTTTTTGCAGGTTCTTGTCACATGGGCCAGGCATTTGCCCCAGCCACTTTATGGGAATAACACAGCTGGAGTATTACATCTAGTGTGCAAGCTGAACTCGTGGCAGACCCTGTGCAACCTTAACTCTGTGTTGGCGTCGAAGACCCGTGGCAGTCTTTCTTTCTTTTTCATCCTGCAAGGAGGAGCTGAAGCTACAAACTCACAGAGCCAGTGCAGAGCGCGCGTGGTGTGTGAGCTGTGTGTTTAGTGTGTTTTGTACACCGGGACAGGAGTGCTGCATCAAACAAAGAAATCTGATGGGGTCCCACATCTTCCTGGAAACTTGAGGACTCAGCAACCTGGTGAGTGACTGTTATAATTGGTTGCCTTTAACTATGTATTCATTGAGAATTCTTGCCAAGGTCTCTGACGCCACTATCTCTGAAAAAATGTTTGAGATGGCAAGGAACTTACCCCTGCCATCTCTCCCCCCACAAACCACAAGGGGCCCAGGATTTGGTAAATCAGGAGGAAAGGTCCCTGATCATATTTCCACGCAGCCATCCAATGGCGGTGGTTTTGGTACGGGAATCCAAATTCTGGAGAAAGCCCCAAATTCTCTGGAGCTAAATGGGGAAATTGTGAACATCACGGAGGGACACCTGACGGGAGTAATCAAGACAATGCTCAGAATAGTTTGACTTTGAACTGCACTATATGTTCTGACCAGGCAGATCATGATTATGTTACCAACACGTCAGAAACCTTGTATGCGCCCACTCCTCAACGAAACATCGCCGCCAGCCCAGTTCAAAAGGAGTCAAACAACATCGCAGAGCCGGCAGCAGACTTATGCTTTGAACTTTGTTCTCTCATCATTTATTACGCTGTATGAAAGCATCAAAAATTAGCTCAAACTTCACACAATCGTTCTCGACTTTATTCAAAAGAGACTGGATACAGCTACAAATGAGGCAGACCATAAAGCCCACTTTTTGCCTAGATCTGTGTCTCAAAATATTGGACTCCTTGATCAAATTAGTGGTAATTCAGACCTTTCTTTGGCTATACAAATGTTTCAGAACTCAGTGATCTTGATACGGGAAAACATGGATACCAATGTGGAGGCTACAAATGATACGATTAGTGAACGTACAGGCCCTTTTGACACTGGTCTTCAGGTGGATGTTAAAACACCAGCAAAATCGCCTCACAAGAAAGCCTGATGCAAGCGAAACAACTTGGAGCCGCAGACGAGCAAAAGCAGGAAAAATGGCAACAAAGTAATGGGCAATAACAAGTCACCGAGAAAATATCTTCGGAATCAAACCATTAGAGAAGCATTTGTTAAATCGGGGGCATCACAGACAAAATCTATACCAGTAACGGAAAAGGCTGTACTGAAACCTATTACTGATAGATCTACAAAACCAGACTGGCCCGAATGTGCCACCTCCAGCATTGAGAAAAAAGACGGTGCCTTCAACGGAAAAGATGACTATGCCTGTCACTGCTAAGCTTGAATTAAATCGATCTGTGCCGATGGCTAACCTCGATAATGGGGAACAAAGTGGCCTCAGTATCGACAGACACTGTTGATCTGGCTGTTTTGGATCCTCGAGAACAAAGCGCAATGCTTCGGCCACCTGGGGAGAGCGATCTCATGGCAGTATCAGAGGGACTCAAAACATCATCTAAGGAGAAGAGTTTGATCTACATCACTATACCAGGCCACAGTAATAACGCACTGGTTCATGAGAAACCCGTGGTGCATTTTGTTTTGTCTGCTGCATCGATAAATGAGCCATCCCGGGTGTCGGTTGAGACCGACACAAGTGACTTCACTATTAAAAATCTTCCCGAAGCACAGCGGGCGGTGCCCCAGTACATGCAACAGGAACCAGCTAAAGTGAGGCCAAAGGGGCACGGGATGTCGGGAACTACTACTGGCACTCAAGTAGATTTTCCTTTTTCTGATACAAGGATACATTTTAGGGCTTCTTCAGAGGCTGACTGTACAAGCAATGAGGAAAGTATGCCATTGCCGCAAAAATAACAGGCCGCATCATCTCAATTCTGAACATTGACCCTACCAACTAATTAACAATCAATCTGCACTGAAGGACTACCATGGACCAAAATCATCGGACTTGAATCCGTATAGGATAAAGCCATCCTATACTAGGGTGGCACAAACAGTTCTGGAAAAAGGTCCTGATGAGGATGCAGAAACATTTGTTTCCAAACTGTACGCCTTGTCTAAACCTCTAGTGCAGTGGTATTCAAACTGTGGGTCGCGACCCCCTAGGGGTCCGCGGGTGCATCCCAGGGGGGCCCTGAGAGCTCAGCATGAAAAAAGATTTTTTTTTTTTTTTTTTAGATTGGAAGAAATGGGCAGGGGTGGCCCACATGGGCGGGCTGAAGCATGAAACTGTCTCAGGCAACAATGAAAAAGTGGCCCACAGTTGTAAATGGATATTCATTCCTTTAGTCACAGACTGGGCCTCATTACTACTATGGCGGACCAGTAACAACGGTGCTAGTAAGCTACCGGCACCGTTGCTACCGTTCCGCCATAGTAAGAGTTGTGCTCGTGGGTGCTTGACAGCCCCCGCCAGGTCTGACCTCAGCTCGTCGGATGCACCAGCACCGTTATTAACGGTGCCGGTGCATCCGAGCTCCCCCTTCCCATTTGAGCCATATGGGGCTCAAATGGGAATGGGGATCTACCGGCACCTTCGAAAGGGCAATTATCATGTCTGCCTAACTCGGCATGACCTAGTAATTGCCCATTCGCGGGTGCCAGACCCGGATGCAACTCCAGTGGCAGCCGTGCCGGTTTTACCGGCACAGCTACCGCCAGAGTAGTTATGAAGCCCACTGTTTCAATAGTACCCAAAGGGGTGCTTTGTGTTAAAATGTAAGTAAATTGTGATATATTCAGCAACAATGGTCAACATTACTAACTGCATAGTGGCCCCTCACCCATTATGGAGGAGCTAAGGAGCCAGCCCAGTGAAACAGTGAGCACTCCCTCAGCTGCTTTATCCAGCTAATGGAGTGCTCCTGGGCTGGCTGAACTGTCAAAGGGAAACACTGTTTCCCTTTGACAGTTCAGTTTAGTTCCCCAGCCGCACATGCTCACTGAGCCATGCAAGTGCTGGGGCGTTTTGCTTCGCCAGCATTGCATAGCTCATTGGAAATGCTGGCTGGGGCACTGCATGTCTGTATGTCCGAGGGGGAGCTCCTGCGCCTCCTCGCACATACGGACAGAGCAGCTGGAGCAGCACCCACACACAGGCCAATGCAGAAGGTACGTTTATGTTCATTGTTTTTATTTAAACATGTGTATGGATGCGTTATGAGTGAGTGTATGGTGATGGATGCTCATGTGAATGATAGAGTGATTGCTGTATGAATGTGCAGCGTCTTGCATATACACATAATCATGTTCATTGTGTTAGGACCAGTGGGGCCCAGGGGACAGGGATGGTATCTTTTTACCGGACATCTATCATTCAAAACCCTCTGCCTTGTCCACAAGGCTTTCTGGGGCCTCGGTCCAAAATACCTTCAGCTATTCCTCCGCAAATACCTCCCCTCTCGAGCTCTTCACTCCTCTACCTCCAACTCCCTCAGGGTCAGTCGTTTATCAAAGAAACGAGCTGGGGGTAGATCTCCGTCTTCGGCTGGGGCCTCCCTCTGGAACAGCGCCCTGCCACTCTAAAACTTGAGGAGAACCATCTTTCTTCCTGCACTTATCAGACCTACCCTGTCTGCTGCCTTAAACGTAGCACTTGCAAATTGCTGGCTGCACTACCACTGTTTGTTGCCTTTATTATTTATTTATTGTTATTTATCTGTTTCATCTCTGCTTCGCACTTCCACTTCTCCCCCCTTCCATGCACTTTTCCCCTCACACTTGCGCGTTCTCAATGTCACTGGGCCTAGTAAGATCGCTGTTTTATTCTCCTCTGTTCCCCTCCCTTGCCTTGTCACGCTCTGAAACACTTGTGTACGAGCGCGATAGAAATAAAATATCAATGCCTGCCCCCTGGACTCCCAGCAACAATTGCAAACTGTTTGGCTATTTACCCATTTTTTGTTAAAAGTATGCTCTACAATGCAACATTTTAACCTATTATTTAAAAAAAAAATTCACAGGGGGAAACCCCCCCGAACCTCCCCTTAATGCCCCTCCACTTAAAAAAGATTCACCAGCCGCCACTGGCCCTCAGACTGTGTTGGGAACGGGATGGGGGAACCGAGGGACTATGGTGGGAGCACAATGGGCGGGAACCATGGGATAGTGATGGGAGCAGAGTGGGGAGAGCCCTGGGTGTGTGATGGGGTGGGGAGAGACCAGCGACTGGGTAGGAGTGGGATGAGGGAGCCCAGCGACTTTGATGGGAGCAGGTGACGGCGCGCAATATATACTGTCCATTTGGCATTTCTGGGGGGTCCCGACCTGCCCAAATGTTGCTCAGGGGGGCCCTGGCCAAAAAAGTTTGAAGACCACTGCTCTAGTGTATGGTGATGGTAAACTTGAAGGGAGATAAGCGTCCAGAGTTTTTAGCATCTTAAAGGTTTTATCTGGGAGTGATAAGCCAATTGAAACCGGGGATTCCAATGGGGACAGTATGGCTTGGTCAACAGTGCTGTTAAATGGGAGGATAGTAGAAATAAATCTACTAGGCAAAATCACATTTTGGAGTTGGAATGTAACTTTAAAAATGGCTCCCGTCTTACTGTCAGTAAATCGGCCATCCTAATGATCCTCTCGGAGATTCCAAATCTTTACGGCCTGAGTACCAGAGATATTAATTGTGTAGAATTTAGTCCTCTAGGTTGTACGAATATTGTCTCTATTCATGTATCGTCAAATTTAGTGTTAGAGGCTATTTCGGGAAAGCGCTGAATTAAAATAATTGGGCTTTAACATAAGGGAGACAAGCAGGGAATCCCAGACTAAGAAGCGCAATCCCTTGCTACAGTCTGAGGCAAACAACTGTAAAGATTTGGTGGTCTCGCTTGGAAATAGGGGGCACCCCAGAGATGGGTAGGATTTGTAGAGCGTATGCCTAATAAGGAGAGTTAAAATAAAGATTGGTCATGGATCTCAAGAGCTATTCATTTTGACAGGAATGTGCACAGTAGAAATCCTCCTGTTTGGCTGCAATTGCGACCATTGGCCTCCTTTCATGGAATTCCCAGGGGCATGCCAAGCTTTTTAATAACATAGAGTTGTTAACTCTTTAAGAAATCATTACATTATTTGCCTTAAAGAACATTGGTTATTAGTGCCCTCAAGCGTTGAAGGGTACCAAGCATTTTTTCAAGTCCCTACAAAAGGGCTCAGGGGACGACCAAATGGGGGTTGATATCTTTATTAAGAATGGGTCATGGTTTGAATAATGCAAAGCAAGTAGCCTCAATAACTGGTGCGTTGCGGGTTGAATTTTAGATGAATTTATGCAATGGCATCATCATTTTCATTGATTAACATTTATTGGCACTCTAAAGTGAGTATACCACTATTCGAGGCAGCAAAAAGAACCAAAGCAAAAAACCCAGATAAAACTAAAACTACTATCGGGACACTTCGCGATGTGCCCAAAAGTGATAGAGATCAAGCAGGATGTCTCGTTACTTTAATTGCCCTTCTTTCTTAACTAGGAAATTACTTAAAATCAAGTAAAAAACTACTTGAAATTCCAAGTTATACTTTGTGAGGCAGTTTGGATTACTTAACAGTCCATTTTCTGAAGAGGAAATACCCCAAGGGGGCTAAGGTACGACTTGGGGCTGCACACTGGGGTGCAGTCACCGTCCTCCACCCAGCAGTTCCATCTGGTGCAAATTCAGGCACAACAGGCCCTGAAGAAAGTGGTTGCACTCATACACAACACTGAAACCATGTGGCCAATTTCATCGAGGAGCTACCAATAATCCAGGGATACTTAAATCAGTACTCACGTACTCAAGGACTTACATACAGCTCTTAGAATTCTGAGTTGTTTTTTTACTTGATGTAAAGTCATTTATTAGTTAGAAAAGCAGGGTAATTAAAGTAACCAGACCTCCTGCTTGATCTCTATCACTTTTTGGCACAACGCAAAGTGTCCCGATGTGGTTTTAGTCTTACTTGTGTTTTTTGTTGTTGTTTTGGTTCTTTTTGTTGCCTCTAGTAGTTGTAGGGCAAGCCTCTTACTGTCCCCTCACCCTAGATAGGCAGTGCACCACTGGCATCTAGGGATATGCTGCAACATTAGGGCATAGTTAGCACGGTTGGAGGGTAATTTAGGTCCCACTAAATTTCATAATTGACTATCAGTTTACTCCACCTGTATACTTTTTGTGTGAAAATGTTAGGGTTTTGGTACAGGTTATCCACCCACCCATAGTCCTGTTGTGTATTTATTGTCACTTTAAAGTGAGGCCTTTGGATCATTTTCTGGTCAAGTTAAGTGTGGAAATTAGCAAATGGAAAGTGTGTAGCCCGTTGTGCCATGTAATTATCCTTGGTGATTTGAACAGTCTATGTAGGCCCTATGTTGAAGCCGACTGGCAAGCATCTTCTGATTGCCTTATTAAGAACATGGGAAATGGAAGTAAATGGTCCAAATCTATGCATTCACATGCCTTATGAAGTTGAACGGGGCGATTGAGGGAGACGAACAGGGGAAATATACATGATTTAGGAATGAGTCTAGATCCACACTGGACTACATATTTGTGGACAGTTTCTTATTCCACAATTGTTTGGGACTGAGTATTTGTGACACATTGTTGAGTGACCACTGTATCTTAAGTTGCACCCTTAAACTTCAACCCATTGACGAGGGGAAAGTGTATGTTCCTGAGATAACCATCAATATGGGGGGCAATAGAGCAGTTTGGACAATAAACTCAATTAGAAAATGTAATGAAAAAATAGAGAGTATGATGGGATAAATTGTGGAGCGGGGCGGGGGGAAGTGGGGAGAATTCCAATCCTAAAAAAGAAAGGATAATCAATCACAAATATGATGAGCAAATGGTGTGAGGTGAGGACCACTATTAGGTTGGTAAATTCTTATTAAAAAACTTTCACTGAAATATCGCAACTGGTCCAAATGTCAGAGAGCCAGACTTCAACATCAAGACTCGTTACAGATGTTGGACTATATGAGTAGTAATCAAGGGACAACTTTCTGGGCAGGGACAACTTTCTGGGCCTGTGTGAACTCATTAAGGAATTCTTCTAAGGCGGTCCAAGTAAACACAGTACCAGAAAACACCTGCATCACCCATTTTAGTGCATTATAGGCTAGTGACAAGGAGAGACGGACCCTGCCAAGCCAAATGTTGGCTCTTATAACGGTTTGGATTTCTCTACGGCAAGTATCTTGGACATCATTAAGCGATCTAGCAATTCTAGAGCCCCGGGCCCTAACAAACTTTCAACTAAGTTATTCATAGAAAGCCCACATTGTTGGGCTAGTATTTTGGCGTACCTATTTGTAGATATTTGTGCCAAAGAAAGATATCCATCCTCCTGGAGGATTTCATATAGCATCCCTGTCTATAAACGCAGCCTGCGCTCATACCCCAGAAACCAATTTCAAATATTGATGCGGACAGCAAGATAGTTGCCATCGCCCTTCTTAGACACCTCAAGGATTGGGCAAATAGTACAGACAGGTTTTAGAAAGTCCCACAGGACCTCCCTTCATGGATTGATCCTCAAAATCTGCCAGGACTTGGTACAAGAGGGGCGATACAAGACCACTAATGTAGCCACAATTGATCTTAGTACGGCTTTTGACATGATAATCTGAAATCTGCTCTGGGCCAAACTAACAAAGTGGGGGATACCACAAGGCCTACTAAAATTAATTATTAGAAAATACCATGCTCCAGGTCAAACTGAATAAGCTGGCAACTTTGACCAAGGAAATGTTGGTGAGCAATGGGTTAAGACAGGGGTGCATTTTGGCCCCCTGTCTTTTCAACCTTTAGGTCTTTGATGTTTGATAAATGTTAGAGCCTAACTCACTTATTTCCCCAAAAATTTGACAACATAGTCTTTGGCCTTGCTTATGCGGATGACTTCATACAGATGGATGCATCAGTGGCTGGCCTGCAGAGATTACTGAATTCCTTTGAAAAGTCTGGCCTGCAGAGATTACTGAATTCCTTTTGAAAAGTTTATTGTAGAAAACTCATTAAAATCAATGTAAACAAAACAAAGGTTTTGAATTTCTCCTCTGGAAATATAGTGGCTGAATGAAAATGGTTTATGGGTGGAGAGTGGCTCGAAAACTTAAATAGTATGAATTATTTGGGGTTCTTCCAAGTGCGTTCAAAAAAGGAGGAAGTTAGAAAATACTTTAGACGGAAGGTGGAACTCATCCCACAGATGTTTTTGTAAAAAATAGATATTATCAATATTCAATTATTCCGCTTGTCAAATATTATGTTGGTGTGGTGGTACCAAAGTTGACATATGGAATTGAAGTATATCCGGATTGGGTCATGGCCCTTTTAACCAGACAGGAAAGTAAGATCTGGAGAAGGGTTATGGGCATCCCTAATTCAGTTCTGACCACTGCAATTCTGTTTGAGTTAGGTATGAGTGGAATTTATTCAACCGCAAAATGGAAAAAACTGTCGTTTTATCGAAGGTTTTTGGTGCCGTGTGTTAATACTCTCTATTCTGAATTGGGGCAAGTGATGCAGAAGGGGGAGAACAACTACTTAAACAATTTTGCTTTATGCTGTGATGACGTTCTCAAAGATTTGGGTATGACAGCGGATCTTGCAAGTAACCCATCCAGCGTAATGAAGGTTTTGAATCACTCTGACTGGTGCCTTTTGATGGAAAAATATCATCAACAGAAGTGTCTCAGTCATTTGACACATGAACATAAGTATAGGGGCAGACTGGCCCAGCACTGGAACCTTTTTTCCTTGTCAATAAGCACAACGAGAATTCTCTACATTTTGCTGGAATTTGATGAAAACAACAAATCCTGCAAAGATACAAAGTGAATACCCCTAGGGGATATCGTTGCTGTTTCTGCCAGGATACATAAATTCCTGAAACGCTTGAACATCTAGTAATGAATTGCCCCCAACTGTCCCAAAAGAGATTGTTATTTTGCTAAATTTAGGAGAAATGGCAGTTTTTTTTGATAAAACTGCTTTTTGGAGGGCCTGTTTGAGGGGTTTTGCAATTTCGCTTTCTATTGCAGTAACACTTCAAGTCTTAGGGCCTCATTACACGGTAGGCGGTGAGCCATGGCGCTATTAGCGCCATGGCTCATGCCGGTAAAATACCGGCACCGCCTTGGTGGAAAGGGGATTTACCGCCCCATTCCAAGGTTGGAGGGGCGGTAAATCCCCTTTCCGCCATTGCCCTTCCCCATTCCCATTTCTGCCCCATAGGGCTCTATGGAAATGGGGAAGGCGCTAATTACGGCACCGCAATTTTGCGGTGTCGTAATTAGCTCCGAGGTCCCTTAGCGGGTTGGATTTTAACGCCTGCAAGAAGCAGGCGTTAAATCCTCCAACCCGCAAAGGGACCTCGTAGTACGGCGGTAAGGGTTAACGGTCACTGTTGCCATTAACGGTGACCGTTAACCCTTACCGCCGTCCGTGTAATGAGGCCCTTAATGATGATTTGTGACTGGATCTTAATTAAATGAATACTTCAGCAATTTTATGACATTTTATGATATGTTTTTTAACAATTTGTGTAATTTGAATTTGTGAAATTGTTAAGGTTAAATATGTTCTTTTAGCCAATAAACAATTGAAAATATAATTATGTAAACATTTTCAGCACAGCCCTCCCAAAAGTCATCACAAAAAATATGTATGCCAGAGAGAGAGGACTCTCTTACTCTGACCCCCACAGATAAAAGTGTCTGGGGACCTGGGGAAGTGCTGATACCTGTAAATCATGTTAGAAATATTTCACCCTGGACTCAGCCAAATTGCTAGGCACCATGAAACATGTACTAATTCAGTTATTTTTGACAGCTCAGGAACACCTGGTGCATGCACAGAGCTCTGCGGGTGCAGGCCCACACATTCGCAGATTCAGTGTTCAGATTGAAGGTGGTGGCATGTGTGACCAAATGACTTCTGCTCTGCAGGAGTACATGGATGAATAGATGTTCAAACACCCACTTGCCCTCACTCTTCTACAAACCAAGAACCAACACAATCAGAAAGGTAAAACAGGCACAGTGAAGAGATAGGCCTCCTTTGCCTTTTGTGGTAACGTGGTCTAAGGGAAGGCTATACTTAAGATGGGTGTGAATGTACTTGAGTAGCCACCCAAACAGCAAAGTTTAACAGTCCAAAATAAAGGAATGTACAATCAAGGTTCCATTCAAAATATATACACTTTTATTAAATGCACTATATACAATATTAACTAACTAGAAAAACACTACATAAAACCCACCCCTGCGGAAAGAACACAGAATAAGCAAAGATAGTAGATTCAGCGCTCTGGGTAATGTATTAGGGGTGAAAATGGAGCAAAGGTGTAGTTAGCAGTCAATATTACCTTCTTTGCAGTTCTTGGTGGTTCAGCAGCGCCGAACCAGACTTCTTTGTGCCGAGCACTGTGTCAGCTCGGGTCGAGGATGTAGGATGTAGCAGTTGTGACGGTCTGGTAGCAAGCTGGCGTCAATCCAGGAGGCAGTGGCTCGGAGGTCATTGTTTGGGGAACACCAGCGTCGGGTTGATGGACTTACAGGAGCGGCAATGATAAAGCTTGTCTTTCGGGCGGAGGCTCGAGCAAGGCAAGGCAGCGGTACTTCATGGTTCTAGCCGAGGTAACAATTAACTTTTGCTGGTGCTGTGCAGTGGTGAACAGATTCGAACAGCGGTTCAGAGAACAATGGACTCCAAAGGGCAGCTTACAAGTCCTGTGAGTCCCACTTCAGGGTCTCAAGGGCCAATGTCAGTCCTTTTCGCAGGCTCTCAAACACAGGGGAGGCTAGCACACACCTTCAGGGAACCTGCAACGTGGTGGGGTCCTAGGCAACAGGTTGGCTGGCAGAGAGGCAGGTTTATGGGCCAGCAGCAGTGTTCACCCCCAATGCTCCCTGGGTATGGTAAGGGGACAGAGCTGGTCTCTGCCTTGGACCACCTGCTTCCACTTCATAACTGGAGGACTTTAGAGAGGGCTGCTCTCTCAGCTGGGCCCAGCAAAATCTTCTCAAATGATGATCCAAATATGCTTCAAGATGATTCCCAAGCTGATTCAAAGAAGTGATGGGAGACCCTTTCTATTATAGGCACAAGCCTCCAGGTGATTGGACTAAAGCTAGCCTGCTTTAGGCTCCGATCCCTGCTCTTGAAATGTGTGGCCCTTTCTCTGATTATGTCACACCCAAGTGCTTTGATCCAGAGGAAGTGAAGGAGACAGGAAAGAGAAAGCGGGGCAGAGAGAATCAAGATGGCAGAACCCCCCCTCCTAAAACTGTACAGATCCCTCTGTGGCTCCCCTTTCTTGGCCCCTTTACCTTCTCAATAGGATCAAAGGTCTTTAGAAATGCATCCCACTGGTGTGAGGCCTGCCTCTCTGTGAATGGGCATGCCTCTTGGTTTCTGTTACCCGGCCAGCATCCTGTGGAGTGTCTGTCCTGGTGAAAAGGGTGTTACCTGCCCTTACAAAGGAACAAAGAGAAGCAATCTCCCAAGGCAACAGTCCTGTCAGTGGACAGGGGCGGGCCTTGCCTGGGAGGAATACACATAATTCTTCCTCAGCTGAACTTGGCCCACAGGGCTGACGCATGTGGCACATCATGTCCCGGTAGGATAGCTCAGTGGCAACATGCTCGCCTTGGAAGCAAGACAACACAAAGCAACACAGGTTCGATCCCTGGGTCCGCGCTTAGAAACTTCTGGGTATTTAAGTGCGTAATAAATATGCAACTAAGACAACAACAACAAATTCTGTAACAACGCCTCGATGCCCCCGGGCTGTTTGAGCGCTTTAAAAATGCAAATAAATAAATAAATACATTTAGATGTGGCTGTTATAATTATGAGAATGCCATCCACCATACCCTAACTAAGGTATGGCTTATGTTTAAAGATTATTCTGCCATGAGGAGGTAGGCCCATAATTATAGGGTTGGAACAGGAGTGCATATTTTAAATGCAGCCCCGGCGCTGCAGAGACTTAGATGTCACTGCAGCTGTCAAGAGGGCACCTGTGACCTCTGAACATGCTCTGTTCTACTAGTAGAGCAGATGCTGTGAGTCAGGATACTGATGATGCAACAGGGCACAAGTACACACTATGCTTTTGGCAAGGAGCTTATGAGGGGGGAATCTGATCAGCGGATTTCCTTTTCAGCATCACCTTATTGTTTAAAAAAGGACTTTTATATCCTTGCCAGATGGCAATTCATCCCAGTGTGCCTTCAACAAAGCCCTATCTACGAGTGCACAGAGAGAGAGTAGCAGGGCCAGAATTATGCATTCACTACCCCAGACTCACTTTTGTTCCCAGTTTTAAAGTAATAAACATGTGAGCTCGGTTAAGTGAAGGTGAGACCCCATCCTCAGAACAACACACTAAATAAACTGGCATGTCGTGGTTGTAGTATGGGAGATTTGAAAACCCCAAGATCCGTTTCATTCCCACCTACAGATTCCTTACTCTCTGTAGTGTTGGAATGACCTGGTTGTCTATAGAGTAAATCAATCACACTTGACATCTATGAATGACTGATATTGTTCTAGAGCAGGGGTCTCCAACCTTTATGTTAGCTAGAGCTACTTGTAGTGGAGGTCAACAGTGGAGAGCTACTAGCGGGCGATATCGGAGTGGGGATATTTATAAACCTCTGAATTTTTAACGATATTTTTTTGGCCCATTTATTTCCTCTCTATAAACAGATGGAATAACATATGCCTTCACGATTATATTAAGAACTTCAAAAACCTCTTTGTTGCATTATTATTTATTAGTAGCTGTCTCAAAAAGACAGATATTTGTTGGACTACCACACAAATATCCTGTAATTCTTGTGCCCTTCCTTTGCGTTTTATGCAGGCTTTCTACATGCTAGGCACACTATTGTTTTCCAAATGTGCATTTCACACTTCCATCAACAAAACAAAAAAGTAATTTCCAAATAGAAAAATGCTGCTTGTGTTCAGTAGTTTTCGTTGAATTTATTTTTGTCAGACACCACACATACTCTGTTATTTGTGTGCTCCTCTGTGTTTTAGCACAGGTTATATTTATAAAGATGTTATATGCTTGTCAAACTGGTTAATCACAAATAACTGCTTCTGTTGTGCTGACAGCAGTTTTTAGGAAATTCAACTGTGGGTTCATGGGTGCAAACTTTTGATTTTCACTACAGGGGCAGAAATACCCCACCTGCGTCCTGAATATAAGCAAGCAACCCGCCCAATCCATAACCTGGCCAACACATTTTATAGCCTCAAGCCGAGGGATCGTATCCCTCCAGGACTGAAATCTGTGCACTGGCTCCCAGTGGCTGCGAGGATTAAGTTCAAAACCCTCTGTATTGGCCACAAGGCCTTCTGGGGCCTAGGGCTTCAATACCTTCAGCTCTCTCTTCCAAAATATCTTCCTTCTCAAGCTCTTCGCTCATCCGCCTCCAACTCCCTCAGGGTCAGTCGCTTCTCCAAGCAACGAGTTGGTGGTAAATCTCTTTCCTCGGCTGGGGCCTCCCTCTGGAACAGCCTTCCTGCCTCCCTGAAACTTGAGGAGAATCATCTCCGGTTCCGGAAGCACCTCAGAACCTTCCTCTTTGCTTCTGCCTTTTCTCCTCCTCTCCCCTGCTGACTTCCTGGCTGATACTGAAACTGCACTGGTCACCTGCACTGGTCACCTGGCAACCCCCCCTGCTTTCAAGCCCAGGCCCCCCACCCCAGTCGCACACCTGCACTGACTTCCCGGCAACCCCCCGCACTTAGGGACTGTTCTTTACCCCTACAGTTCCACCACTAGCACTTGACACCTGATGTCTGCACTACCCACCAGCTGGCCGGACGCTACTTATTATTGATTTATTATCCCATGTACTGCACTGCCCCCTTCCCCTCACCCCTGCACTTTCCTCCTTCCCCCTTCCCATGCACTTGCGCAATCTGAATGACACCTGGCCTAGTAGGATCATTGTCTGTCTTCTCTCTGTTCCCCCTCCCTTGCCTCGTCACGCCTTGAAACACTTATGATATGATATGATACAGCATTTAGTTTTCAATATATAACATCTCAGCATTGGTCTGTCAACCTGCTGAGCTACCCTGGTAGGCTTCCACTCTACAGCGTGTCTATGGATCGCTTAATGTACTAAAAGTGGGTTTTGGAAAGAAGCCACATGAAAGAAATTGCGAAATTGCACTATGTTTTAAATATAATTTTGAACATTTCCAGGCGAGCGGCAGTGCTACTGTGATATTTTCATTGCGTGGTAGCAATGATCCTGATCCTGCCCAGCCCCTCTGAGATCTCTGGCAAACAAGAGCAGCTTGCTTAGGCAAGACAGTGTCGGGGGCGCACAAGGCCAACTCTGGTACTACAGGCGGCTTGCAGAAGCAGAAGTGATACTGACATCTGTCAGGGAACTTATAAGCAGTTCCATGTGGCACAGCAGCCAAGCTCCCTGCCTACAATTGGGATGACCAGGGTTCGGATCCTGAGCAAGGAAAATAACCGCAGAATTGGTGACCACTGTTCTAGAGTCTCTTCTACCTTGAATCATCACCTTTACTTAGACATAGGCCCTCATTAGGACCCTGGTGTTAAGGGGTTAACGGCGCCGTAAAAGGTGTCGGCGCCGTTAAACCCTTAAAGCCTGATTACGAGGTCCCTTTGCGGCTCCCGACCTTAACGGCTGGTTTGGACCAGTCGTTAAAGTAGGGACCCGCAAAAAGGACTTTCGACGTAATTACGGTACCGCAGTTTGCGGTACCGTAATTACCGCCTTCCCCAGTCCCATTGAGCCCTATGGGGCAAAAATGGGAATGGGGAAGGGCCAATGGTAAATGGGGAATTACCGCCCCGTCAACCTTGGAATGGGGTGGTATTTCCCCATTTACCATTGGCGGACTCGTTACAATACCGGCAGAAACCATGGTGCTAATAGCGCCATTCGTTACCGCCGGTGTTGTAATGAGGGCAATAGTCTGATTTGACTATATGTCATGGATTAAAAAGTAGTATTTTTAGGAGAGTAATTCTTGCTTTATGGTTACTTTGTTATTTGATCTGTTGTGTTAGAAAAACAAGTATTTGCCATCTGGCACATTTGCTGTTACTGCAAGCAGTAAATATCGGATACCCAGCAAGGTCCACAGAATTCAGAGTCATACAGACGTTTCTGTTATTCCCCATTTTTGAGTCCCATGGCACTCCAGGGTGACTGGTATATTTAGCCTATCTGGTAATTACTGCATGCTGGAATGCTTTTCTGTGAAGTTAATTACCTCCGAACTAAACATGGGCTTAAAATGAGTTCCAGTGATGAAACTCATAGTTTGGTGGTATGATCAAACATGCAGTAGTGCTAATTTCTAGATGTTTTACCAGTCCTTACAAACTCTTAATCACGCTCTCTTTTTCAATAGGCTCAAACCATAATAATTGGATGGTATAACCTGTTAGATTGAACACACAGGTCCACTAGATTATTAACATTTATATTGAGAAGTAATACACAGGATATCATATCTATGGCCTTATTTACGAGTCTGCTGTTGACCCAGTGGGTTATCGGCAGACTCGCCTTACTGTTACCAGCACCCGATATAATGGGTGCCGACAATGGTGGTAAGTTCCCAATCCATGGAGTGCCATAGGAGTAAACCAAGAGGATGCTTCTTGTGATACAGTCGGTGAACACAAATGCAGTTGATTTAAAATTCTTTGATTCTTCCTGGGAAATAGTGTGTGGCAGTCCATTCAAAATATAGGTTCTTGTCTAAGATATATAACCTACAGTCTGTGCTTTGTGATTTGTGGGTGGGAGGTGCCATAACACAACGGGTGCTGGGACAGACCAGTGTAGTGCAAAGGCGGCTGGTGGACATTTTCATTGGAGGGTCGTAATTATTTCCCACAAATCTATGGGAGCGACCATTTAAGAATTGGGTTAAAGATGTACATTATACGACACATTTTGTGTGATAAATATAGTACAGAGCCAGACAGCTTGCAATCAATTTTGTAGGGTAAATAACGAAAAATGAAAAAAAATACAGTTGGTGAAAATTACCAAATGTGCACAGGAGCATTTCCCAACGCATTTTCATGATGCCTTCCTGCATAATATATTGCAGTGTAAAAACATTTTTACCCTGACAGTGGCCATACGTTTCTATGCAGGCCCTGATGCTCCTGGTTTTCTTAATAAATGTATAAATAGATAGATATTGGCCAGTATTCCTAAATAAGAACATACTCGTGTTTACTTTGAGCATAATGCCAGTATCCCCTCGTAAGAACATACTGCGATTGACTTTGGCATTAAAAATGCCATGCAAATAAAATAAAAAAAACTGTCAAAATGTTCTGCCTAAAAGCAAGCCAGTCTGTGCATGTAACAAAACCGAACATGCTTGCTTTACCCTTTACCAATGATGCCATGCAGAAGAATGCCATTCCACAGTAAGAAATGATAGCTACACTGCTGCACCGACATATGTCCTTCTAGCGAGGTAATAACAGCTATCAGGCTTGCCTTATCATAGATATCCAGAAATAAGTGAAATGCCATAATTGGAAAACATGTTCTTGCTTGACTCCCTTGAGGCTTGGCTCACACGCGCTGCTCAGTTACCTTCCTGGAGCTCTGTCCCCCTGTGTTGGCTCTGCAGGTCTCTTCTCTTCGGGGCTGGTGTGCACGTTTGGCTTCACGGTTTCCCGGTCTCTAGGATGCTTAGAGGTTTGTGATCTTTCTGGGCCACGCGCTCCTTCCAGCCCCTGATTCTTCCCTCCTCTGCAGGGCGTCCAAGTCAGCGCCCGTCTCCACGTTGGGCTCGACTCCGATCTCACGGTTCTTCCTGGGAGGGATTGACACACTGTCAAGTACTTCCTTGGTATTTATCTTAATTCGGCCAATCGTGGAGGATGAACCACTAGAGTGTTGAAAGTGCTTCCAATGCAGACTCAGTATTGCGCCACACTCCCGCCTCGTCTCAGTCCCAGGTGAGTATTGAGATGATAACTCACTAGTCCTCTTCTTTGTCTCAGTATAAGTCAGTATGGAAATGGTAACTCTCTAGCCCTCTTCCTCGTCTCAGTACTAAGTGAGTATTGAGATAGTGACTCACTAGTATTTCGTCCTGTCCTAATTTCCTCTATTGGAGTTGCCTTAGCAAAATATAGAGCATGTGACTGTAAGTGTGAAGGCGTCTGAGGGGAGGAAGGAAAGGTGGGATAATACTGCATTCTTCCTAGATGGTCGTCACTGGTCCCAAAGGGGGTCTTCCCTCCCATGAGATCGACCTACTGAGTACCACCGCAGGGAGAATATCGGATAGTGGCCTCACCACCCTGGCCTCATGGGAAGGGGTTCCCCCTTCGGAAGTCGTGACAACATCATATGATTCGTCACAACATATACACATTCACATCATTCATATACACATTCACACAACCAGTCACACACCCATACTGCTTCTTTTAATCATTCACACATTATTCACCAGAGCACTTACTCACACAGGCACACCCATTGAGGGCCTGATTGCAAGCTCCATGTAAAAGCTTACCTGGGCCACAACAGTGATCTCTTGGGCTTCCCCCTTCCTCCAGATGTCATCAGGTTGGAGAACATGGTCAGGTGGTGCCCTTCACTCCTCCTCCTGCCTATTCTTGTATCAGGCAGAGTACTGGGGCAGTATTCTGACCCCGCCCGCAGCCAGAGGCTGAAAGGCAGACGGAGGGGCCAAGAGCCCTTCATGCGCCAGATTTTCCAACGCCCTAAAAGGATTCTGAAGGGCGTGACGTCATCCGTGGTCTCCCTAATGCGTTTCACAGAGCTCTGCATGAGTGAAGGCATGGGTGTTTTATCCTCCGCCCTTCACCCATTTAAAGTGATGTGCAGGGCATAAAGGACACGACGAGTTTCTGCATTTGTAAAGAATTTAAATATTTTAAAATTCTTTGTAAATACTACATTTGTATTATTATGGAGCGGGTTAAACTCTCGCGCCATAATGCAAATGCATTTTATTGTGCTGTTTTTCTAAAGGGAGCAGGGTTGGTTCAAAGAAGTAATTTTTGTATTTATTGTATACATGTGACATTATAAAAGGCTCTATGCGCAACCCATCCATATTACTACCTAAACAAGTTTTTCTCATGGGACATAAATACATCTTAAATATCACATATCATATAAATCTTTCAATATATCAAATACCACATCACAACATTTTACGATGCAATACATTAAGTTAAAATAATTTTCATTTAAAAACTCTACCTAAAAACTCCACCCAAAGGAATTGCATATCAAAGCTTGAGCCATCATTACAATATTTTCTTGTATTTCTATTAAGTCGCCTTAGGTTTTACAAACTTGTATACTGTGTTATAAGATGTAGCCTTTTTCTAGTAACTGTTCACCACATAATCAACAATATCTGCATCCCTGGGCAATGCCAATGCACCCACAGAACACCTCCAATAAGAGCATACAGTTAAATTTAATAGCCAGATATATTCTTATGGTATTACTATATGGATTTGCCTTTAAATAACCAGCTGGGGAGCTACAGCTATCAATGTAACTCAGAAATCCTCTGGTTGCTAGTGACACAATTTGTTGTTCTCTATCTTAAGCCTGCAGTATGCCTCCAAGTGCAATCTTAAATTGACCAGCCAGATACTGTATTATCCCTGCTTCTAATCTTACTGCTAAGACCTCAATGTTTTTCAAAAGGCAACATCTCAGCAATGCATCCAATGATTTATAGGCCGACCATAAACATTGTGTTGAGGTATCATCACCAGCTGTTACTAACCTTTTATAAAACAATAGTGCCTTTAATAAAAGCGCCACTTTACAGCTTATCCTATTAGACTCCAGGGTTATATATTCCACCGGTAGCATTGGATATGTCCTAAACAGTTTCCATAGGATTTTTCCTTTCAGTTTTATGTAGTATGCTTTCCACCCCATATTTCAGTGAAATGTGATTTAGTGATACATTTGTCAGACAAATGTCTTTCTGAGGCCGAAAATGCTGTGTTGAATAAAGGATTTTCATTTGCACCTAGTGTCATGACAGACTTTGTGAATTTCCAGATAGATATTTTCAAATTTCTAAGAAAATTGAAATGAAAGACATTTTTCGCAACACAGGTACAAATATTTCAGCCTAAGACCGCCTTGAATCCACTCAGCACATAAACTATTTCTGATATTCGTAATATTACTACTTTGACCTGTTTAGCTCAAGAGACTACTGTAGATTCTGAAACTATTTGCAGAACACTGGGTGTCAATACAAGACACCTGGATCTAAAAGAATTGAAGCCAAAATCCAAATTTACACCCTGTTTGGGAACAGATAATGTAATTGAAACCTCTCATAAGGCAATCTTAAAGGAAATACATAAGCATATGGATAACAGAATCTCTAATAGAAAGAGATGCAGATCAAATCTGAGTAAGGAGGAAATGGAAGCCCTAGAGGTCTTAATGAATAATAAACTTATAACTATCAAAGAAGCAGACAAGGGGGGTAACATTGTAGTAATGAATACTAAGGATTATATTAGCATGGCTATGTCTCATCTAAGTACACCACAATGTTACACCCCTTTGAAATCCAATCCAACAAAGAGAATTGTAACTGAACACTTGGAATTTATCAAGTTATGGTACGATAGAGGTTTGCTAACAGATGATGAAAAAGCCTTTTTGACCAACACGGAACCCACCATGCCAACCTTATATTTTCTACCGAAGGTACATAAGAGTTATGAAACTTTACCATCAGTCAGACCCATTATGAATGGTATAGGTTGAGTCACAGAGGGCATGTCCCAGTACTTAGATGAAGCATTGAAAGCTCATGTTCTTAAAATGAAGTCCTACATTAGAGACAGTTTACATGTTTTGCAATTTTTTAAGACTTTGAAATGGGAGTCAGATAATCTTTTGCCTACTCTAGATGTTTCAGCGCTTTACACTAGCATAGATCATGATTTAGCAGTTCAAACAATAGACTACACCTTTGGGGACTCATCTGCTTCTTATATGCAACACATACATATGCTTAAGAATTTTCTCAAATTCACTTTGGATAATAATGTATTTATCTTTAATGATCAATATTATGCACAGGCCAAAGGGTTAAAGCCATTGGTGCCAAATTTGCGCCATCTCTGGCCAACCTATTTATGGCACAATATGAAGAAAGACATATTTATGATCATGAAATCTTTAAAACAAATCTAATTGCATGGAGAAGATTTATTGACGATGTCTTAATTGTATGGAAAGGGTTGCTTGAATCATTTGAAAGCTTTGTGTCACATGCTAACAATAACAAATTTGGGATCAGCTTTACTGGCTCAGCGAGTTCAGAGGGTGTTGACTTTCTTGATTTACATAGCTTTGTTAAGAATGGGCAGATTGAAACCAAAACATATCGTAAGCCAACAGAGGTTAACTATGTACTCTATGCAGAAAGCAGTCACCAGAGATCTACAATAGACAACATCCCAGCTGGAGAATTTTATCGTGCCAGAAGAAACTGCAGCTTAGATGAGGACTATTTTAAGGAGTGCAATCTACTTATAGATAGATTCAAAAAGAGAGGGTACAATCAGAGATGCATAAAGAAAGCGGCAGATAAGTACAAAGAGTGCAGTCAAGCGAAACTTTTATCTGACCATGCGAAAGAAAGAGCAGGGAAGGAACATATTTCCATAATAACAAAGTTCTCACAGGATTCCTCTCTACTGTATAAAATGGTGTCCAAATACTGGGACATTCTAAGATTAGATAAGGATCTGCTTCCTTTCTTGACTGAGAAACCAAGGTTTACTTTTACAAGAGCAAACACTATTAAACAAAAATTAAGTCCTTCTTTCCTGAATGTTAAAGAAGATAGCACTAAAGAGACTTGGTTAAAAAGGAAAAAAGGGTTTATTAAATGTGGTAACTGTACCCAGTGTAAATATGCCCATGCCAACTGCGATTCTTTTACTGATGCTAACGGAATGACAATTGAGATTAAGGAGTTTATAAACTGTAAAACGTGTTATGTTTATGCTATCATTTGTAAATGTGGCAAATTGTACATTGGTAGTAGTATACGGCAATTGAGAATATGAATAAGGGAACATCTGGCCAGTTTAAGGAATGTTGATCCGAAGTCACCATTGGCCATACATTGGCAGCAACAACATCAGCTTGATAATCAAGAAGACTTAAGATTTATTGGACTCATGCAAATTAAGTTGGGGAAACGAGGCAGTAACCTTAGGCTTAAACTTGGGCAAAAAGAATGTAAGGTAATCTGTTATTTAAAAAGTACTATAGTTGGACTTAATCAGGACCATGAGATGAAATATTTTAAGAACAATATTATTAACAATTCTTGCAAGGATCTATATAATAATCACTTGTGAATCTACTCCAGCCCTACCGGAATGTAGTGAGCCATAATAACTTTCTGTCTAATTCTATCTAAAATCTAGTAAAAGGTCGAACCACGTGTCGATGACACATGGGGGCGCAATATCACAACTCTGATCAGATATAAAATCTAATAATGTACCCAAAATATTGGTTTTGTGTTACATTTGAGGGGTATTGCATCAATCCATATATATATAACAATATAAAATGGTATTACTGTAGAATGTGATTCTGATATATAGATATATTTAATATAGATTAAACCATATTAGGTTATATATTAGGTTTCGCACTACATTGGAGGGATTTTGTATCAATCTATATATGTACAACAATGTAAAAAGATATTATTGTAGAACGCAACTTTGATACACTGATCAATATAATAAATAATAAGGCAGATTTAAGGTACAATACCGGAAATAAATGGCTAGGACTAGATGACCGAACTTGGAATCAGAATATCACATTTTCATTTAGACATCAGAAAGGTGGAACACTTAAATAAGGAGGTGAACCGTAGTGAAATGCAAAATGTGCATGGATATATTTGAAATAAGGTTATCACACATGATGCTAGGATACACTAGAGAATTAAATAGAATTTGGGGATTAACAAGTTATAAACGGCATACAATGATGATTAAAGCATAGTTTTTGTTTACAATGGATGCGCGTGTGACGTCATTGCATACGCGTGACGTCATCGCGTACTGCGCGTGTGACGTCATTGCGTGCACGTGACGTCACCGCAATGTGGGCCGTAATTCCGATCGGTTCTGGCACTTTTAAAAGGAAGCATAGACTTGTGTGACTCCCCTTTGGAGTATTCTTCAAGATCGGAGCCTGGGATTCAGCCCACTAAATGGTGAGCGCAATCGCATACTAAAACTCAAAGGGACAGTGCTTGATTATTGTGTCTCCATTCAATAATTGGAAACTAAAAAAGCAAAAAGGTCTTTGTTAATTGGATTTAACAAAAGTATTAATAGAGATGGGGAATCTTTGTTATTAGAAAAGATGAACATGCTATATATAATCTCTGATGGACACAATTCATAAACAATTTTACTAAATTGAGATTATTATTTTGTAGGTGTTTCTTGAACTTTGGAGCTCAAAACAATTATAAGATTACGGGAACTTGCAATACTCACCTAATTTCTGACCCAATATAATAATTCCTACATGTGGTTGAGTCTTTCAATCATTCAAGTTTTCAATTTATGGGACACCAGATAATTTTCATAACATTATATAACAAACTAGGGTTTTTTCTATATAGGATTGAAATAAATGCTCAAAACAAATCGCCGGGCATTGAAAACTAAAATCTAAAAGATATAGGAAGCATATATGGGGTAAGCATAAAGCATAAATCCCACAAAATTCTTGAAACTTTTTGTTTAATAGAGCCTTAATAAGAGATTTTAAACACACTTATAATCTTTAATTGGTAACTCACATTCCGGGTGTGTTGGAATTGTTTCACAAGGTGTGTGGGCTTAAAATATAAATACAGTGGCAACTAACCACGCATGAGATTTATATAATGGAGTTTATTTGACCATATTTTGACTTTGTTAAATTTTGTAGTACATATATCAGTAAGCCCTATTGTAGAACATAGAAAAACTGCTTATTTTTATGGATCAAAAAGTTTTGGATTGCGACACTAATTTATGGTTTCAATTTATGTTTTTTGTTTGAAACTGGAATTTAATTGCTTGAAAATGGCATGATTTTACCATCATCCTGACCTGACATGTGACACTGTATGGTATGTTTTTTTTTAAAAAAACGTATACAAAATGTATACACTAAATGAATGTGTAATTTGGTACAGCCTTGAGAACGACCTGACACAACCACTGATTTTTGAGATACATTACGCCAATTGACTCTTTGGATTGACTTGGAAACAATCTATGGATAAGGATGTTGGAAAAAAAGAAAATGTGTTACTAAAGCAAAAGTGTATGGTTTGAGCGCAAGATATCCACCCGAACCACAATATATTTTCTGATTACTGGATAAAAGCTTTGTGGGAAGCTTGAGGGCAGGATATAACTTGCTGCTGACTTTCTCATTTAGGACTGTACAGTGGTAAATAGCGCACGCAATTCAACAGCGATCGCACAATACTGTGAGCCTATGTCCTCTTGTATTTCACGAGCACAATAGAGTCCAACTAAGTAGGTCTGGGATGCTTTAGTGATCCATTGCAAAAAACTCTTGTGATCTAATTCATTTTCAGACCTTTTAGCAAAAGAAATATTAGCCTACTGTTTTTCCATTAATAACTCACTCTTTCTTCCTGCTATACCTTCTTGGACTGTTGGCCTTGATGTGTTTTCTCTTTTTTTAACCCATGAAATGGATACCAGCTTACATTCATATCCTCGTTTGAATAAATCCTCTTTATGCATCTTAATAAGATTTAGGATTTCACTAGATCTAAATACAATGTTTGAGGCAGAAAACACATCAGCCTCATTACGAGTTTGGCGGTAAGTGGTAAAGTTGGAGGTGACTCTGTTAATGCCAACTTTACCACTATATCAAATTAAAAGTTTTGGCCTGGAGTGGAGGCTTTGCCTCCAGGAAAATCCTGGAGTTAAATCCTTCAACTCACTACCGAAAAATCAACAGATTCGGTGGAATTACTGCAGCAGTAATTCCACCACAGTACTTCAGGCAAAAAAGCCCCATTGAGTCCAATGGACTCAAATTAAATGGAGAATTGCACCGTCAGCACCACCTGTAATCCGGTGGAAATTCTGCCAGACCAAGTGGCGGTAACAGTAATTCGTTTGGGCAGTATTCCGGCAGATTTACCACCGGGATACCGCCTACCTCGTAATAAGGCCCAATCTTCTACTTGATCTACCAGTAATATGTCATCACAAGATATGACTCTTAAGGGGATGATACTATGTAGAATCTGCATCATCACATGTCGATTAATCAATGGATGATGTTCATCCTTCATAACCCTGCTCGCAAGGCTGAATAACCTCCTTCAGACACAACTTCCAAATTAGCTGTCATCGTAGTGCCCACGGTCGCTTTTAGTAAATTGCTATACATTCCCCCCTTCTTTCCATAGTTGACTCATCTTACCAATGGACTCCACATCCCATCCATGTTGTTATCCATCACAATTGGAGACGGTTATAACACATCCTTTTTTGCAATATATGTTTGAATATCCTCATGCTTTCCCTCTTTGCTGTTGATTACACTACCTCTTACAACAGCTGCAAGCTCTTCCTCAATCCTCTCAATATCACGCAGCAAATTGTACTCTTTAATTGCGAGATTACTTTTAATTTCCCTAATGGTTAAATTAGGATGTATGCATGTTCACAAGTACTGGAGTTTCAGCGTTGTTATTCCTACTTCCATCTCTATTTGAGACCAATTCTTCCACATCATAATTCCCTTCTGTGTTTTCTAGTAATATCATCTTATCTGTATTAGAAACAATGATTTGCTTTTTCCTCATCCCTTCTTTCCTACTGGTATACATGCAAGCTTGGTGAGCTGATAACTGTTACTTTTTATTCTTCATCCTTCAATCCATCGTCACATATCTTCTCATAACGTATGTTCTCTATGGGTGGCTGGGGAGTAATAGTTGCTTCCTCATTCGTATTTGCTTCCTGGGAGTTGCCATCTTTGTCCAAATTATCTACCCATGCAACAAGCTTAGAGGCACCTCTTTTTATGCCCTCACTCACTTGGGTAAGCTCTTCCAATAATGCTGTATGGGAATCTAGTTTATTTTGAAAAAGGATGCATTTCTTCCCAAACTCACTGTACATACTTATCTGTATGTTACCCTGTCTGCAAAGTAATTTAAGAGCTCTATGTTGATCGGCTTGCGTGCTCGGTTTTAGCTCAATACTGTCCAATTTTTCAAGGACTGCCATTAATAATTGTTCTAGGGCTAAGTATTGAGTAATTGAGGACTCACTCTCCTGAATACTATCCAGAGTTATTACCACTTTGGAGAATTAGGTATAAATTGCTCACTGGCATGTCCTGCCCCATCTGCTCTTGGAGTGCCACTACTGGTTTACCTACTTTCTCCTCAACCTCTCTAAAAGTTATGTAAACAACAGTTCTCAATGCTGAACTATAATTTAAACCTGTGTGAAAATCAGAGCATGTCTCAATAGTTTCAGTCACCACCGTCATAGATTCATCTACTGCTTTATCAGGGTCTTGTGGTCTATGTACGTTAATGGAAAAAGATGCAGTTGTAACAGGGAAAAAATGTTCCTGTTCTAAAAAAAAATGTAAAAATCATTCGGCCGATAAACCAGCTCATTACTCAGACCTTCTGTTTGAGTCATTAAGTCCACCCTATCTGCACCGTCCGGAGTTGCAGCCGGAAGTGAATTCAAGGAGGCTTCCCTTTGTGGAAGAGTTAACGGTTTTTCGAGGCTCTTAGTCATCTTGCTGCCAAGGCACACCAGCATTGAGGAGTAATCTAAAGAGGTTGTCTGGCTAGGCATCAACTTGTCCGACCCCTTCACTGAGAAAATATCAGTGATTTTATTGAAGATGTGCCATTCCACACACCGTATTTTTCTTTTACAGTGCTTTTATAATTTTAAAGGCGCATGTCCGTGGGTGGCATAGTGCATAATTGTGTCCCATATATAGGGAACGCTGGACTCCTTCCATCACAGCCAATTAATCTACAGCAGCAGTACTTCTTGGCCACATCCTCTGGACCCTTCCGTCTCACCCCTCTCCTTCTGCCCGACGGCGTGGCAGTGACACGCTTTGTGTGCTTCGCTGTCGCATCGCTTCAGCGCCTCCTTAGTTATGATAAGGCAAGATAGGTTGCTCCAAGGAACAAACAGCCTGCAGTCACCGGCAAACGGGATTTTGGTCCAATTAGTTATTTTTCTTCCTCACAGGTACCCAGAGTGTAAAAACTGCAACAAACACAGTGCCGCTTCAGTGCCTCCCTAGTTTTCTTAAGGGAAGGTAGCGGCTGCAGGGCACAAACAGGCCGCAGTCCCTGCCAGGTGGGATTCTGGTCCAATGAGTTCTTCTCCTTCCTCACAAGTAACCAGAGTGTAAACATTTTTAAAAAACAAAGAATTCACAGGGGGAACCGCTCTACTGCCCTCTATGGGCGATTACCGAGTTGCAAGCAAGGTTACGTGTAAGAAGTGAGAAGCTTTGAAAGAAAGGTCTGATTGTTTTGAACTGTATTGAAACAAAGCAACAGAGAGGTCCTGTGGAATACCGCATTGTCGAAAGTCTCTGTGAAATGCGCAAGTTAACCAAAGTATTGCTGAGGTGAAAGGCGAGTTGAATAAAGTTAATAGAAGTAAAAGCAGACGGGAAAGGCTATGGAAGAGACTATTCAGTGAAGCAAGATCCCGATGGGGATCGGATGAAACGGAACTGAGTGATTAAATGAATTGACAAGAAAGTGGAGTTGTCAGGGTGCTCAGGAGTACGTTTCAGAAGGAGACAAGAAAATAGAACTTGTCGTGGTGCTAGGAGGCACACTTGAGGAAAGACTAACAGAGTATAAGGAATATGATAACCAGTATGCAACAGCGCCGGAGTGGTCAGGCATGGGAATAAGTAAACCTGTGCCGTTTCGAAAGTCTTCGACATAAACCGCATGAGGAAAGCAGGAAGATTGGGGAAGGGAACCCTGTGTATCGGATGATGAAATATTATAATGTAAAATACTAAAGAGTTGAAAGTAACATGCAAAGAGGGTCTAAGCTCCGTTGAGGAAAGCCGGAAAGATCTACTCAGGAACAATGTTAAAGTAGAACTATGTTTTGCTAGAAAGCATTGAATCGTACAAGAGAAGCCTGAGAAAGAGACCATCATTAAAACAGAACTGTGTTATACTAGAGAGCCTTGAATTAAGTAGGGGAAGCCCGAGAGCAGTCCACAAACTGTGCTGAATAAGAAAACTATTGAACTGCCCTTTTGTGAACTGTTTTGAACCAACTGAACTTTTGGAGGTCCTGAGTTACTTAAGCTTGGGCAAGGGAGTTGAGAAGAAACTCCATGACCATCCTGATACTCTTTTGAGACACTTATATATTTTAGCCAATACGCTACACATTGTAAAGTTAGAACGTGAGGGGAAGCATAGGTTTGACACAGACAGATTCTTTACTTTTGACAGACAGACTTTTGGACTATTCTTTCTTCTTTATTTTAATGGTCGAGACTACTCCCATTTCGAAATAGGGCAAATTGGGCATTCTTCAAACCCCATTTTTATAAATGAGGGTTTTCAAAACTTGGATCCTTGTGTCTGTGTCTACCTCTGAACACCATGCCTTTCTCACATCAGACAGACAATATGTTGTTATAAAAAAAAGTAAGGTTACCAGATAACGCATGCTACTGGGAATGCCATGTCCTGGGCTTTGATTTCACTGGCAGTTTCATTCTACCGAAGACCCAGGGTTGGAGCATGTTTTATTCTGGTGGCATGCTGCCAACATTAACGTTGACCCCTGACTTCTAGTCAAGGTAGCAGTCATGGGTGGTAGGAGGGGTGTCTGAGGCTTCAGTCTCTGTCTGCTCAGCCCGATCATCATCACAGGAAGCATCAACATGGGGTTCAAGGGCCTTACAGATGTGTAGTTTCTTTAAGTGTGACACAGGACCCATCCTATCCTGTCCTTGCTGCCTCCAAGGGCTCTTTTCTGTGCTTGATTGCAGCTTTCGAAACAGCCAATCCTATTCTTGAATTAGTCTTGTTTCCTCTCTATGCTTACACTGTTGTAAACTTTCAAGGATCCTCCAGGCCAGGCTTTCCCCACCTAGGAACAACTCTGGCACCCTCCTTTCCCTTTGTTGATTCTCCTACTCTCCCTAAAATATGGGGTACCATATACACCCTTGTATCTCTCCTGCCCCCTACCTCATCCTTCCCTCTTTCCACCTTCCCCACATTCCCCTCTCTGATTAGCTTCTTCCCACCTCCTCCACCGAACCTCTACCCATTCTTTGCTCTGCTAATCCATCCTGCACTCCAGTTGACCCCTTTGCACCACATATTGTTAAGGAACTCTGATCAGTCACCTGCGCTTACCCCTCCGCCCTATTCAACCTCTCTACTGGTATCTTCCCAGCCTTTTAAAAAATAGCCACAATCTTGCCTCTCCTAAAGAAACCTAGTGCCGACCCCAACAACCCCTCGTTCTACAGATCTGCCTTTCTACTTCCCTACCACTCTAAAATCATTGAGTGTTTTCATCAACCACATAGTAAACTATCTCAAGGTGCACTCACTTACTGATCCCCTCCAATCTGGTTCGGTCTAAACACTCCACTGAGAATGCTCTCATCCATGTCTCCAGTTCTCTTACCACTGTCCCCTAAACTCACTTCTCCATTCTAACCAGTTGTATTCTTTCCGCTGCATTTCACACTGCGTTTAGTGTCTCCCTCCTTCAAACTCAATCCCTCCTTGGCTTCAAGGACACAGTACTCGACTGGGTGTCTTCCTATCTCTGACTGATCTCTTTTCATTTCATGGGGCTCTAGCACCTTTTTCCTGACACCATCCCAGTGGGTGCTCCTCCAGTATCAGCCCTAGGCACATTTCTCTTCACACTATTCACCTCTTTTGGCAAATGAATGTACTCCTTTGGCTTTAGCTATCACCTCTATACTGATGATACGCAGATCTTCCCCTTTCACTCAATCACACCTGCACTCTCCAAACACATAAACCGCTGCCTAACCACCATCCCTCCACTGGATGGCTCTATGCTGCCTCATGCTTGTATCCTCCTAGACAGAATTCATCTTTGTCCATGCCAACACCAATACCAACCCCAATTGCCCCCGCCCGATGTCTCCCCCTGACCTACACCCTCACCAATGGCTTGCAACATTGAGGTTCTCTTTGACAGCTACCTAAAACTCTGCCAGTTCATCATGGCCACTACAGCCAAACTCAACCTCATAAACATTAGACAAATCTACATACCCACCTGACACACCACACACCGTATGGTGATCAGCAATCTGGACCACTTCACAAGCCAACTTCTTGGCCCACCCTCTACTCTTATTTGCTCCTCAACAACATCTTCAACTTTGCAACAAACACCCTTTCGAACCTTCCTTCACCTCTATTTAATGTCATCATGCTTGATGGCTCTACATGCAAAAACACTCTTTAAATTCCTACTACATGTCTGTAAATGTATCAATGGTCTTGCCCCTCACTATTTCCAGACTGCATTTCGCTCTACTGGGTTTTCTGCGTTTTGAAATAAGACAAGTTGCCATGAGCCATTTATGTATTTTATTGTTTAATCTTGAAATGTTGTGATTCAGATAGGGGCAACGGCAGAGAAACCGCTAACTGAAAAGTGTAGCTGTACGAAAGGTCTGCTTGTATTCAGCGGGAATTATATGATATGGCATTTATAACGTGCCTATACACACGTGTTTCAAGGCGCGACGAGGCAAGGGAGGGGGAACAGACGGAAGACAGACAACGATCCTACTAGGCTAGGTGTCATTCAGATCGCACAGGTGCATGGGAATGGGGAAGGGGGAGAGGGCGGGGGAAACGGGGAGGGGACAGTGCAGGACATGGGATAAAAGAATAAATAACAATAAGTAAAAGTACGGCCAACAGGTGGTAAGTGCAGACAACAGGTGCCAAGTGCTGGTAGTGGGACTATAGGGATACGGAAAACAGTTTCCAAGTGCGGGGGTTGCCAGGAAGGCAGAGCAGGTGTGCGACTGGCGTGGAGGGGGCCTGGGGCCGACATCGGAGGGTGGTCAGGTAACCAGTACAGTTTCGGTTTCAGCCAGGAAGTCAGCAGGGGAGCGGAGGAGAAAAGGCAGAAGCAAAGAGAAAGGTTTTGAGGTGCTTCTGGAACTGGAGATGGTTCTCCTAAAGTTTCAGGGAGGCAGGGAGGCTGTTCCAGAGGGAGGCCCCAGCTAAAGAAAGAGATCTACCACCAACTCGTTGCTTGAACAAGCGACTGACCCTGAGGGAGTTGGAGGCGGATGAGCCAAGAGCTCGAGAAGGAAGATATTTAGGAAGAGAGAGTTGAAGGTATTGAGACCCCAGGCCCCAGACAGCCTTGTGAACAATGCAGATGCTTTTGAACTTAATCCTCGCAGCCACTGGGAGCCAGTGCAGATATTTCAGTCCTGGAGAGATACGATCACTGGGCTTGAGGCCAAGGACAAGTCTCGCAGTCCTGTTCTGGATGAGTTACAGAGGGTGGAGAGTAGAAGCAGGCAGATTTAGAAAGAGGCTAGTGCAATAGTCCAGACTAGATAGAACCAGAGCTTGGCAGACAGTGAGCCTCTGGGGGAAGGAGAGGAAAGGAAGAATACCTCTATGGAGGTGCAGAAGATAGTGTGACTTCTTAGAGACGTCAGAGATGTGAGGAGAGAAGGAGAGTGTGGAGTCGAAGATGACCCTGAGGTTTTTAGCCTCACAGGTGGGAGCAGCAAGAGAGCCAAGAGAGGCCGGCCAGAGAGTGACAGGAAAGGAGGGAGCAGATGTGCTGATGAGAATCTCTGTCTTACTGGCATTAAGGCAGAGATCACTGGCGGCACACCACTCCTGATGGGGGACAGACAGACAGTCAGAGATGAGAGAGGGAGAAGAGGTGGCTGAGGGTAGCCTGAAAATGAGCTGAGTGTCATCCGTATAGCACTGAAAGTTGGGGCAGAGTGCCGCAATGCGGTGGGCAAGAAGTTCCAGGTATTGGTTGAACAGCCAGGTAGAGAGGTTAGACCCCTGGGGAACACCACAGGTAGAGATAGAGATAGAGGAGAGGAAGGACCCAAGTTAAACCTGGGAGGGTCAATCAGAGAGGAAAAAAGTCAGCCAAGCCAGGGCCTGACCAGTGATCCCCAGGTTATCACGGAGACGGTTGAGCAGGATTGCATGGTTCACCGTGTCAAAGGCAGAAGCGAGATCAAGTAAGATGAGGACACAGGGGGTGTTGGAATCAAGGTTGGAGAGCAGTTCTTCATGGATGTTCAGGAGAGCAGTTTCCATGCTTCTGGCAGCTCTGAAGCCAGACTGGTGATCTTGGAGGCAGCCAACAGAATCAGTGTGGAGATTGAGCTGGGAAATGGCCGGCTTTTCCAAGGGTTTGCCCAGGAAAGGAGCGATGGAGATTGGGCGATAGTTAGCCAGGCAGAGTGTTTCTTAAGAACAGGGTGCACAAGGGAGTGCTTCAGGGGGGAAGGGAAGACTCCAGTGGCAAAGGAGTGGTTGCAGAAGTCGGCCAGGGCAAGAGCCAGGGAGTCAATGTGGTCCTTGATGGTTTTGGAGGAACAGGGATGAACCTGTTTTGACGAGACTTTCATAGATCGGACTGGTCTAGAAACCTTGTCTGGGGAGAACAGGGGAAAGGCAGAGAAGGAGGGAGAAAAGGTGGCCAAAGAAGGGCCAGAGGAAGAGCAGGGAGTAGAGGGAGGACAGGATGTCCTGAGTTTTAAAGATGAAATGAGAAGCCAGTGCCATGCAGAGGGCCTGGGAAGGGACAGGAGAGGTAGGGACTGCAGCAGGATTGGCCAGTTCCTTGCAGATTTTAAAGAGTTCAGCCAAGTTGTTAGATGCCGCAGAGATGCGGGCTTGGATGAGAGCTCTCGTCTTGGTGAGGAGAGCGATCCGGTATTGCCTTTGGAGCAGGCGGCAGGCCAGTTTGTCAGAGGATGTACATGAAGCACCGCATTTCCTCTCAGTCACCCTGCACTAGCATTTAAGGGTGATGAGGTCTGAGTAGTACCAGAAGTTGCACTTGGCTTTGGGCTTCAGGCGGATCCTCATGACAGGTGCAAGAACATTGAGAGTATCAGATATAGCAGAGTGGAGCATGGAAAGGGCTGTGTCAAGGTGTGAGTCAGCCAAAGAGGGAGAGGGGGGGTGAGAAAGTGGCAGCGAAAGCCTCAACTAACACACGCTTCATGAGTCGGATGACCAAGAAGGTGGGTGGCAGTGATGGAGTTAGCTTGGCCTGAGGGGTAGAGGGTGAGGTGGGAAGAAAGGAGAAATTGACCACTCCAGGAGAGAGGAGTGGTGAGAGGGATAGAAAGGGGAAGGTCTGAGGAGATCAGAACATCCAGAGTGTGCCCTGCAGAGTGCGTCGGGCCAGAGGGGAGAATAGAGAGTGAGACAGAGTCACAAAGGTCGCAGAAGAGTCCAGAGGAAGGACAGGAAGCATCCAGGTGGAAGTTGAAGTGTCTAAGAAGGAGGAGTTGAGTGGTCGAGACCAGGAGGGAAGAGGAAAGGTCCGCCCACTCAGAGAGGAAGGAGGAGATCTGACCAGGTGGCCGATAGATAGTAGCCACAGTAAGGGAATGGCTAGGAGAGGGAGAGAGCCTGCAGAGGAGGCATTCGAAAGAGTAGACCTATTTTCTCAGGTGTTCACAACTCCATACACTGCACTGAAAAAATTCATGGATGGGGGAAACTTAGAAGCCTTTGCCAAACATAGTCTCCCCACAATAAATTCTACCAACAAAAGCCTTTTTTTTTTACAATGTTCCATGTTTGGGCTTGTCCTAGCATCAGTTCACATTCCAAAAGATTACCCTTTTCTTTATCTTCAGGCAGCAGGTTTTGGGGGTTTCTAAACCCACTTCCACTGAGTCTGCTGTTACTCTCCAGAGCTCTGAGGCCAACACGTCTGAGACTTTGTAACGTTCAAGGTCCTCTCCAGAGGCTCACAGTAATGGTGAATATTCCCCAACATGGGGCTTCTCTCCCAGTATCTCCCAGTACCTCCCTGTTCTAGTGTCCTGGCCCCTGCGACACACGCTTCGTGATTACCTTTGATCTGACTCTTGTATGATATTGCACTGTCTCATACCTTTTTCCGCCCCCTATAAATTCTGGTCTGGATGGACCCAGTTCACTGGAACATCCGTGTCTCTTTAGGTGTAGGTGTACTTGTTCTTCCTCCTCAGGTATATGTAAGGGGTCGGAAATGCAAGACGGACACAAAGGTAAAGTTTTCTCAAGGTTTGCCATTAATTCAAAATAAAAAGAGGTTTTGATAAACGCCTAGCTTTCGCTAACCAAATAGAGATGTGCCTGCCTAGCAAACTAAAACTAAAGGAAAATTACTTAGTGTCCAAAATATCTCTGGCCCTCACACTAATACATACAATACAATTATGCAAGAAAAAAGTGGTTGACTATTAGTTCAACAAACCAGTTTTGTAATTCAAACTTAAATGTTCTTGAAAGCACTCCTTGCGACCAGGGTTGTATTCCCTTCATCTGGAACAATCCAGGAATACTTAAATTACAGGTTTGATGCAACAAAGTTCTGTTCAAGGAAATAAAGTCTGTCTTTCTCAGAGATACCACAAATGCCCTTTTCAACACAGTTGGTTGATAACTCAAAACAAGTCAATGTATTATCCCTCTTGAAAGGATGATTGTTCCCAAAACACAGTTTTAAAACCAAATGCAATTGTTCTGTTACCGTGTAATGCTTTCTTCAAAGAAACAACTTCTTGTCAAGAAGCACTTCAATCTTTCTCAATACTTCTTGAACTAAAACACTTTTGTGAGGATAGCAAAAAGCAACTTGTCTGAGTGTTGCTACTGCTTGTCAAACAAATGGTACAGTTCATGGAGTCTCTTAATTCAACAAAGGTTCTCTCCACATATCTTTCTGCCACAAAGATATTAAACCACCATCTTTTTTCGTGGTCCACTAGCCTGCCGGGACTAACCACTATAAGCGCTTTCCTGGTATACTGGCCTGCCAGTAGGAAAACTCCTACCACTAACCTCAAACTTGATGGTAATATTGATTCCAGTCCACACCAGTCTTTCGGTAAGATTTGACAGTCTCTTGGCTGTTGGCAATGTGAGATAGAAGCTTTACCAAAAGTATATCTCTAAAAAGGGGGTTTATGCTTTGGCTGCTTTATTAATAATTTCTCACAACTTCTTGGCTCATGGTTATGTTGGTTATGAGCTTTTCCTAGTGCTTGTCATGATATGGTATGCCTGTTGCCTCTTGGCTGTGGGTAGTATTGGTTAGTGGCTTTCCCCACTGGTAGTTCTCCCAAAGTCTTTTCACAGCCTCTTGGCTGTGGGTAGTACTGGTTATAAACTTCCCCGCTTTTAGTCCCTTATAAGGGAACTTTCTTCTTTGTCACTTAGCTTTGTTTTCTTTAACTATTCAGCATTCAGTAAATAGGTATTCAAAATGATTTCTTTGTAACAGCATTCGTGTATGGAGCGCCCCAGGGTCAGCATTTACTCTCTACCAACTCATCAGTTCTCTACGGCGGCTCCCTCTTGCTGTTAGGCTTTGCCGCAGTCCTTCATTGTTTGGTCTGCTTTCTCTTCTGCTTCTGCGAGCCTCGGGTAAGTTGCAGGTCAGTCTTTGAGTGCCGACAGCTCCATTGATCTTCCGTGGCTTCACCAGTCTGCCACACGCTGCTCTGGGAGCACGTCTCCTCCTCAGCTGGGCTTCTTCATAGTACCCCGCTTTCCACTGTGTGTAATCTGCCGTTCTGCTTGATTTCACCCTTCGGGGTGACTCTTGTTGGCGGGCTTCTTTCTGTAGCTGCTCCTGCACCTCGGATGGCTTCAGCTTCCCCAGCTATGCCTCCCGCATGGCCATTCACTGCTCCTCAGCCTTCTTCCTCTGCTTCAACTTCATTCTCTACATTCCCCAGCTATGCCTCATCTTGGGTTTAGAATATCCTGCTCAGGTGCTTTGAATGACAGCAACTAGACCTCACCTTCGAACTTTCACCATTCTGAGGTCTTATTGCCTCCGAGCTCCTCTTCCTCGTCACAGTACTTTTAGCATTATGGGTACTGAAGTCCGTAGAAGGATGTGTAACATTAAGTTGTTTCATGCTATTTTGAACTAAGTCAGACTGCTTTATGAACTGAAGGTTATTAGAGTAAGGGGAGATTGTGGGAAGAGTTTGTAATTCAAATTAGAGTAAGGATTTCTCATTAAGGCAGAATTATAACAATTCAAGGTTTTCATCTTTAATTCCTGAACCGTTGAGGCACCATCTTGGTTCTGGTTAACTGACTTTTGATAACAGGCTCTTTGAACTTTGATATTCGAGGGATTGGTACATTGATAGCATGCCATTAAGTATTTGGGAATTACTACATCATCCTCAGAAGAAGATGAATACTGCATCTCTCCTAGTGGAGTCACTACTTCCCCTGGATAGCCATTTCCTCCCACGTGATCCTTCCCGCTGATACCAGCCCCAGAGTTAGGATGAGGTAGCGGCTGCCTTCCCCTGGTCACATGGGAGGAGACGTTAGGCTGGGGTTTGGTGATGACTCTGCAGGATTCATTACATATAGCAACTGTCACTGCCCCCTCAATCTTCCTGCTGCCCTTCTGAATAGCTGATATCGGTTTGATTTCTGTCAGCCACCTGAACTCCTTTGAACAGAGTGAAAGGGTCATTTTCATTTTACTCAAAATGAAAAAGACCGATTTTAGAAAGGCCGCTCTGAGAACGCTCAGAGCGGTCTTTCTAAATCTTAACTGTCACGCCCCTGCCGCACACAAGTACATGAAGGTGCTGACAGGCGGACCTGGACGGGCAGGGGAAGACGGTTGTGAGGTAAATGTTTGTTTGCATGCCTGTGTGTGTGTTATGGAGTAGTGTTTGTTGTGGGGGGCTGGGCAAAAGGTGTGTGTCTGCATGTGTGTGTTTTAGGTATTTGTGTGAGGCGGGGACTGGAGAGAAGGGGTGTGTGTCTGCATGTGCGTATTGGTATGTGAATCAGGGTTTGGTGGGAGCACAGGTTAAAAGAGAGTTTGGGCTAAAACCCATGGATTTCAAAGGGCAGAGGGTGGCGGGTGTGGCGAGAGTTGTATTTCGAATAATAAAGGCTGCATCAAATCGGCCAAAAAACCCAGACTTTATGTTTGCCGTTAATATTCAAGATTATCACATAGAACCCACCACCTTTGCCTCAGATAACTCTTTTCTACCAACCTACTCCTCTTTCTCCCGATGGTATCCCTCCTCCTAATTACCTTTCAATTTGTCTAGCCTTCTAGCTAGCATCCTTCCATCTACTTGCAACAAGCCGATTTACACGGGCTAAGCATCCTTCTCCCCCAAAAAACTCTTGTTTCAAATAGTGACCCTCCTGCCCTTCCAGAGAAATCTCTCTCCGACTCTGGTGGCGACCTTCCTCCTCTTCAACCTCCTTCATGTTTTCCCTCTAACCTCAAGCTCTCTCCTCCAGATATTACCCAAGCTCCCTCCAAACTCCCCATTACTCTTCCTCCAACCTCCAGCTCTCCTCTCACTAGACCTCTTGCTCACCAATCTTAAACAAATACCTTCCTCCACTCCAGCACCTCATCGAATACCTGGCCACTTTCGATAAGGTGGTGTCTCCTCCCCTCAGGCCATGCTGCGGGGCATGGATTGTACATGTGTAGTGCGGGCTGTACTTCTGTGATTGGGCCACTGCACTTAGACATTTCCAATATTGGTTGTCCTTAATCTATGTATGTCCCCGGTCACTGTTCCATTTACTCCCCACCACAAGCTGGTCAGAATGTCCCTGAAACTCATCCCTTTTGTAGGAAGCTCACTGCTTCCCGTCAAATCTTATTTCTTACCTATTGTACATTCTTTTGTGATCAAAAGACCATTGTTCCTCCTGTAAATAAATAAATAAATAAAATGTGCATGTGGGCATGTGGGTTGGCCTACTTTACATTAAGGGTTGTCGCTATTTTGGATTTCAGAACTTCCTGAGAGTGGTGTGAGCAGCCATACAGGTAAGGGGCGTATCAGCCACTTTTACTCCCTAAAAATAGGAAAATACTCCCAAAAAATAAAAGTAGGAGGTAAACATACTCCCAACAAAATTAAGAGAATGGACACTAGGGTTTCTTTTCCCCCTATCTTTCAGGCACACAGCACCACAGATTTGTTTGGATCAGTAGTACATGTACTGCCACAGAAACAAACTATCATTACTGCCTGATCTGAAGAGGCAAAAATGCATCTTTTAAAGTGCACAAATAACCAGGTGCAACGAAATATGTATTACAAAACATTTCTGTTTTAAAATAAGAAAATGTGTATTTGCTTACAAAACACTCTGATTGGGAATGGGACGTACTAGAATGGGTGTGTGGTCTCCTTGCCTCTCCCATGAACCTCAAACTCCCTTTCATGTTTCAACCTGGTTCTCTTGGTTTTCTAAGCCTGTAAATCTAAAGTAGGAAAATGCGCTGATACGCATGTGGCGCTGCTTGTTGTAATTGTAGCTCCTTTGTTGTAAGGAATTGGCAGCTTTGCAGTCCCTATGATGCTAACAGGAGCAGAAGAATAAGGTTAATTTGTTTTCTTTCTCTGGCATGTGACACGTCGGTTTCAGATTGTATGCTTATTTCCTACACTGGGTTTGGTTCAGAAATTGCAATGGCTCCCTAAAATTATCAACATTATGATAAGTGGTGTCTTTAAGGGATTGTGACTTTGCACTTTTCCATTGGTGCTCCTTCGTACTACTGGACGGGTGAGTAATTCTGTGACTGCCCCCTACCTTAGTGCTGGGACCCAGTTCCCATTTGAGTAGGTCTCGGGAACCTCTGTATATCTTCTGTGTCCAGCATATACTAGCTTACGGAAGTCCCCAGCCTCTTTGACCAGCCCATCTTCCAAGGTTAGTCAGGGGACTTCATCACAACACACCGTCCATGGATTTGAGTTGCTGCTGCCTCACAAACAGAAATGTCAAAGCTCCACTGGTCAGCATTCACAAGCTGAATGGCCGTGATATTGGTAATGTGCTTGTATTGTTAGATGAGGACCTGGTTGTACATGGTCCCCTCGACAAAGAAGTAATTTCTTGATTGAGTCACTGTGTTTAAAGAATATTGCTTAAGCATATGTGTCCCCAAGTTGTACGACATGTGAAAGCATTTCAAATAATGTTTATGAACATGTTATGTACCTGGGGTGTTTGATCCAAAGTTTGTGCTGGTTATTTTCATACATAAAATTTGTTGAGGCAGTTAACACTAAAATACAAATTCGAATGGATTGTGTCCTCCAACGAATTCCACATCTTTGACATGTAATGTCCACAGCTGTGCACTTCGGCAACTTTTTCAGCAGAGGGCGTCCTGCGTCGATGGCGTTGGGTCAATGTCCCTCGAAGGCGACGTCACAGGATGTTATAAATAGGACGCACGGCGCCCGTAGCCTCAGTTCCGTTTTTTCCGTGAACGTGTTACTTCGTAGAACTCGGTGCGCCTCGTTTGTTCATCGATTACGCTGTCTTTCTCTTCGACCCCTCCGACTCCGTGGTCTGGCTTCAAGTCCTGCGGGGACTGCAAGTCGAAAATGTCGCTCATTGACCCCCACCGCATTTGTTTGTGGTGCCTGGGTGAGTCGCACGACACTGACGAATGCTCGAAATGCCAGTCGCTGACTGCAAAGGCCTTGCGGGAGCGGAAGGGGAAGCTCCAGGTAGGTAGGGGCTCTAAGCCCGTTACGTCCCGAAAATCCAAATCTAAGTCCAAGGGGTTTCCACCAACGACTCGAGGGACGACTCTCCGCGTCGAGTCCTGGGAATCTCGTTCCTGGAGTGGCTCACGCCATTCCTCTACCTCGTCCCGGCACTCTAGGAAGCACCATCACAGGTCGCCTTCCCCGTCCTCGGAGGAGGGGTCCTCGAGGAATGTTGCATGCCCGACGAAGTCCTCGACTCCGGAGGAATGGGCTGCGTTTAAAGAAACGATGTTAGCGATTTTTCAATCGCAGGGCACGGGTCCGGTCACGCCTTCTTACGAAGCCAGCCAGGATCGGTTTTGTACCGTGGCTCACACGCCTTCGGGCTTGGGTCCATGGCGCGACTCGCATCGGGAGCCTTTGAGGTCCCATACGGACAAGGATTCGAACAGTCGCAAGAGACGTATCTCTAGGTCTCGGTCCTCGTCCCCAGCAAGACCACAGCTACCTACTGAGAGCTTGATGCCGGCGTCGACTAGGTCGGCGCTGTGTCCGTCCGACTCTTGACGTCAACGCTTTACCATCGTACCAGCCCACGGCACCGTCAGCACCTGTGTCGACGCTGAAGCCTTCGGCGCTCATGACGTTGAGGTTGTCGACCCTCTCGATGTCAAAGCCTTCTGAGCTATTGGCCCCTTCAGGGAATTTTTTTCACAAAATTTGCCCTTGGAGTACCCTGATATCGTGGATCTTCCAAGGAAGGCTACGGCGAAGTCTGTGAGGCCAATTTTGGACTCCAGGCCCTCTTCTGTCACCAGACCTTGTTTTTAACTCCCTCTGGCTGACATTTATGAAGAGGAGGAAAGGTCTGAGTTTGAAGACTCTGAACTTGATGAAGCTCCACATTTTTCTGGAGACAGTCAGTTGGAGGACTTGAGGCAGACCCTCCATGATGCCAGTGGGTTGGACACTTCCCCGAAAGTGGAGTTTAGTAGATCTGAGCCTGGGGCTCATGCGGAGCCTTCATACAGGAGGCTCATGGCGTGGGTCTCAGAGTATCTGGGCTGGTCCAGTCCTCCTGAAAACTTTGTGCAGGATGATCTAACTGACATCTTAGATCAAGGTCCGTCCTCTGACCCGGTTTTGCCATTTCATCTTACCTTACAGAAAAGGGTGGCAGCTGCTTGGCAGTCCCCGGAATCTCTTCCGGCTGTTAATAAGTCTTTGACCAAGAAATACTGCCCTTCCATTAGCGACCCCAGCTAGTTATCTACTCGCCCTACTCCAGAGAGTTTGTGGTTCAGGCGGCTACGGCCACCTCGAGGCAGGCGGCGTACCCTACCATCCCACCGGATAGGGACGACAAGCGCTTCGACGGTTGGGCCCGGAAGGTTTTTTCTGCTGGGAGCATGGCCTTGAAATCGGCCAAGTCCATGTGTGCCTTAGCAAGGTTTTAACACACACTGTGGAATTGTGTTTCTTTGGCGGCTGAGCATATTCCCCAGGGGGAAGAAAGGGATGGGTTCCTTGCTCTCGTGCAGGGAGGCAAGGATGCCATGTGCGAATCCCTTCAGTCGGGTTTGGATACGGCCCACAGTGTTAGCCGATCCATGGCTGCAAGCACCGTTATACGCAGATTTGCGTGGTTGCGGAAGTCTGGGTTTGCTCCGGATGTGCAGGCCCGTCTTCTGAACATGCCCTTTGATGGCGCACATTTGTTTGGCAGCAAGGCTGACGAGAGCCTTCAGAGGTTGCAGACCTCAAAAGCTGCTTTGAAATCTTTAAGCCCTGCAGTGCATCAACCTCTGCCTTTCCGTCCTAGGGGACAGCAGTGGAGGGTAGGTTCTTTTCGTTACTACTCCTCCTTTGGAAGAACGAGAGGGGCCGCCAGTCAAAGGGGCCAACAAAAAAACGTACCTGTGGTGGTTGGGGAAATCGTGCTGCCAAAGCCGCTCCGGCATCTCAGACACTGGCGCAGCCGCTTCCAAACTGTCATGAGGCCATGTCCCATGGTTCGCCGTTTGGGGGCAGACTGTCTCAGCATCTCAAAGTGGAGGGCCATTACTTCAGCTGCGTGGGTTCTGGATACCGTAGCCCACGGCTACTGCCTTCCCCTCCTTCAGCAGCCTCACAACAATCCACCGGGGAAACTCTCTTTGAAGCTTCCAGATCTGTTTCTTGCATAGGAAATCTTGTCCCTGCTGGAGAAAGGCGCTATAAAACTGGTGCCTGTAGCGGAGAGGAACAAGGGATGGTATTCCCCTTATTGTTTGATCCTGAAGAAAGACGGGGGATTGAGACCCATCATGGACTTGCGTTGGTTGAACAAACCTCTCCGGAAGGACAAGTCCAAGAGGGTCACTCTGTCTCAAGTCCTCCAGGCCCTTCAACTTCCGGATTGGTTGGGGTCTCTGGACCTTAAGCATGCTTACTTTCATGTACCGATCCATCCCGCGCACAGAAAGTACCTGAGGTTTGCGGCTGGCGACTCGCACTTTCACGGGTCCTGCTGTTAGGATTGACCTCCACCCTGAGGGTCTTCACCATGCTCATGGTGGTGGTGGCAGCGTACCTCAGGCGAGGGGGGATTCATGTCTACCCTTACCTGGACGACTGGCTGATCCGGGCGCGCTCTCCCGAGCTAGTGTTGGATCATCTTGGTGTCACCTGCCGCACCCTCCACGGGATGGGCTTTTCCCTGAATTCCAAGAAGTCGCATCTGACACCTTCCCAACAGGTCCAGTATATCGGGCTGTATTAGATACGTGCTTGGGGAAGTGTTCGCCTCCCAAGGTAAGGGCTCATCACATTGTGCAGATGATGGACAAGTTTCAACATGCCCAGAGTCTCCCGGCTTTCGAATTCTTAAGGTTGCTCGGCCTCATGGCATCCTGCATTTTTCTGGTGCCAGAGGCCCGGCTGCGGATGAGATCTCTTTGCCACACCAGTGTCAACCAGAAGTGCGAGAGATTCTGCTCAAGGGAATTTCCTCCAAGAGGTGCCTTAGGAGATGCTTTTGTGGTGGATTGGTCATTCCCACTGCTGTATGCGTTTCCTCCAGTCCCCGTCATTCCTTAAGTGTTGCGGAGTATACAGAGGTTCGGTTCCCACATGATCCTCATTTCTCTGGAATGGGCGAGTAAACTATGGTCCCGGACCTTCTAGAAATGTCCATCTGCCCTCTACGCGGTCTTCCCTACCGAGAAGATCTGCTCTCGCACGTGCTAGGGGGGAGGAGGAGTGTCAGGTTTTCTATCCAGAGGTCAAGAATCTCAACCTTCATGCTTGCTATCTGAAAGGTTGAGGTATAAGGATTGGGACCTCCCGGATGATATGATGGAGGTGTTGCTTTCGGCCAGGCGGCCTGCAACTAAATCCCTGTACCGTTGCCGTTGGCGTAAGTTCTGCGACTGTTGCAGAGATCACAATGTTGATCCTTTTCAGTGCTCCATTGCTATGGTTTTCTCTTTCTTACTTTCTTTGGCCCACCGGGGCCTTCAAGTGGGTACCATTAAGGGTTACCTGGCGGCGCTGTCTATCTTTAAGCCCTCGTCTGAAGAATGTTCTTAATTTAAGATTCCTTTGATTCCTGCCATCTCCTTTCCAGGTGCCGGTTTGGGATTTGAATTTGGTTTTGAAATTTCTCATGTGTGCTCCGTTTTAACCTTTGCACTCTTGTCCTTTGAGATTAATGTCCTTAAGACTGTGTTCTTTGTTGCGGTTACTTCCGCTCGCAGAGTGAGTGAATTGCAGGCACTTTCATCTAAGCCACCCTTTACTATGTTTCACAAGGTCAGGGTTGTACTGCGAGTACGTCCTTCTTTTCTACCTAAGGTAGTATCTGAATATCATTTGAGTCAAAAAGTGGTTCTTCCATCTTTCTACCCTCCTCCTCATCCTGGTAAGGAAGAGGAGCAACTCCATCGGTTGGATACTAGTATAGCTCTGAGCTTTTACATTTCTAGGATGTCCAGGGTCAGAGTGGACGTTCAACTCTTTGTAGGATATGCTGGACACCGATTGGGCCAGGCTGTTACCAAACAGACCTTGTCCAAGTGGATTATCCTTACCATTACGGAGTGTTACCGATTGGCGGGTAAGGACCCTCCTGATGGCTTGAGAGTTAATTCCACTAGGGGCGTGGCTACTTCCACCGCCCTCCAGTGGGGTGTTCCTTTTAGGAATATTTGTGATGCCGCTACATGGGCTTCCATCCACACCTTTGTTAAACATTATTCTGTGGATACAATCCATGGTCAGGATATGGCCTTTGGGAAGGTGGTTCTTTATTCCGCAATCTAATTGGGTACGCTAAATTCTTTTCCCTCCTCCATTTACTGTTACTGCTTTGGGAGTCTGTCAAAGATGTGGAATACGTTGGAGGACACAATCCATTACAAGAACAAGTTACTTACCAACTGGTAACGTTCTTTCGACTGGATGTTCCTCCAACGTATTCCACATCGCCCTCCCAGCCAGCCCCTCAGGAGAATTTCCTATGCGATTGCAGCTTCCGTTTCCACAAGGCTAAGTGCAGTCAAGCAGGCATGAGACTGGTGCCACACGTTCTGAGGGGAAAAAACTTAAACTGAGGCTACGGGCGCCATGTGTTCTATTTATAACATCCTGTGACGTGGCCCTCGAGGGAGGCCTTCGAGGAACATCGGGCCAACGTCATCGACGCAGGACGCCCTCTGCTGAAAAAGTTTCCAAAGTGCACAGCTGTGGACATTACATGTCAAAGATGTGGAATACGTTGGAGGAACATCCAGTCGAAAGAACGTTACCAGTTGGTAAGTAACTTGTTCTTGTTGCTTCCAGCTCCATCTACTGTTTATTGTGTGGTTGGGTAGTAACATGCCTGGACAACGTAGAGTGAGTAATAGAGAAATCACATTTGCTGAGGAGGCGGTAAACCTGACTCATTCCCACTGACGACATTTTGTGAAGAGCGCAGGAGCCTCCCAGAATCTGCCCATGTGAATCATGGAAAGGGACTGGATTTAAACTAAGTATGGTTTTAGTGAAGGATGCAGTTTTTCTCACCCGGGATATTACAGAATAATGCAAGAAACCAAGAAGATAATCTAATGTGTGCACATGATGCTGTGAGCAGATGCAGTTAGCACTGATTGTGTGGCTTGATTAATAAGGAACACAGCAAACAGCGTTTGTCCTAAGCCATATTACCTAAACATTTTTTTAACAATGAAGTGAAATGGGGTTGCCCATTTTTTTCTGCCAGTGATCCAGGAATGAACACATAGGGATGTATTCCAATTTAGCTTTGAATCTATGAGCTAACATTTTGAACAAAGGCAAGAAAACTAGGCACACACACATTGATTTTTTTTTCTATGTAATAAGGAATAACAAAAAAAGTTGCTGCCCTGTCCAATGTTAAATGTGGGACTTCATGATAAAATGTGTTTGCCCTATATCCCGAAGCAAACATAGTACAAACAACAACCTATTTCATGGTTGCCCTTGTGCAAACACATTGTGACTAGGGATTGAGGTACAACCTGTTTGCCCCATTCCATATTACAAAAGCAGAAAAACTGGGTCGCAGGGCATTTTCTCAGTTTTTTGCACTAATGCACATGCTAGATCTCTGGTGCCAGATTGTCATTGGATAATGCTGCCGTCGAAAAAGTATGTTTTTTGAAAATATAGCATAGTGGTGATCACAGGTTGTTTTGTGAAAATCACTTTCTCTCCTCTTCACATTTATATAGCCAGCACATGTTTTAATGCTATGCATTATTTAAAGAGATTGATGTACTCTCTGTTTTATGGATTTCCTTCAGTTTCATTTTTAAAGTGAATTGAATTGTAATGTTTATTAATGGGATTATTGAAATGTCTCAAATTCATTTAAGAAATGCAACCTACCCAATTCGCTCAGCATGAATATTGGCACACACATAACAAGCATCGTCAAAGCCAGCAGTTTGGGCATTTGGGGTTGTTTATTGCACTTTACATTTATAGGTATATGTGTGCTCTGCTTACCCCGAAATTCCAAACTGTCTTCAAGCTACTGTTTACAGACACAACACATTAGTTGTAGACCTGGCAGAACGATGTATTTCCACTATGATGTATGCAATGTTTCCTACTATGTCTATTGATAATGTTATGTGTCGTACACCACCTTGTAGATATTTGTGCAACTTTTAAAGTAGGCCTGGTGATTTTAGGGGTGAGCTAGGGTGGCGGCTAAGAGTGATCTAAGGCCGGAGGCTTGGGATAGGGTGGCATGCAGTAGGCAAGATTGCACATGTGGTGAGTTAGACAGGGTTGAGGTTGTGTGTCCGTAGGGACGGGTGAGGTAGGGTGAGTGGCTAAAATTAAGGGGTGTTTTTAGTTGGGTGATGGGAGGTAGAAAGAGAGGTGAAGAAGGTGGGTGAGAGTTACAGTGGTGTGAGAAAGGGTGTGTTGGGGTTACATAGGGGTGAGGTACATAGGGGTGAGGAAGAGTGGATGGGTGGGGCTTAGAGAGCGTGAGAGAGGCTGGATAGATGAGTCTAACTGGGGAGAAGGGTGGGGATTTCAGACCGCTGAGGACGGGTGGTATGGGCGCTTACATAGGGGTGAGGAAGTGTGGGTGGTGGGCGGTTTACAGAGGGCTGAGGAAGGGTGGGAGGGTTACAGAGGGGCGAGGAAGAGTGTGTGGGTTGGAGCTTATAGAGGGGTGAGACAGGCTGTTAAAACCACACTTGTAGAATGATTGAACCAAAATCGGTACCCCCCAAACCCGCCATCAATCAGTGTTTCCCTATTCATGCCCCTGTGCTTGATGTTGACTGCTTTCATTCGTTTTATTTGCCCCTCCCCACTCGCCCCAATGCCCTTGTCATGAAGGCCATATTTTCATAAAACAAAAATGCAAGATCAAGCAACAAGGATCCTGTATAAGGCACCTGCCAACTGGCGGGAGAAGCATATTGCTTACGGTCTCACCTTTTCAACCTAAATGCCACCCTTCCGCACCTGTGCTCTGCCCCGTGAACACTTGGCATGTGCATTAAGTCATACTCTGGCAATGCCTCGAACTCTGCGAAAACCCTTAGACACGTTTCGTTCATACAGGTCTGCTGAGCTCTTCATAATGGTGAAGTGCCGCCTGCCCCTGTTGATGGTGGGGAGGGCCCTGCTTGCACCCCATGAGCTTGCCAGCCCATTTGTTCGAGGCCCATTTGCTCACGTTTTTTGTTGTTGCACATTTCTCCGCAAATGTAGATGGGGGGGGGGGTTAGGTTTAGGTATCTATTAAGGTGGGGGAGAATGTGTGGGGTTGCGGGGTATCTCCCCCCTGCTTTTTTTGCGATGAAATGTGCCTTGAACAAATGTTCTCGAGCAAACATTGTAGAACGCCAACAATTCCCACCTGCCTTAAATACTGCCGGCTATTTGTTGCTCAAATATGACACTGAAGTGAAAGTGTAATCTGTGCTGTTAAGGACAGTTTCATCCCCTTATTCTATTGCAAAGAGCAGTCAATCTTATTTCTTCCTGCCAGTGACTCATTTGGTGCATGGAAAATACGCCTTTTGCTTGGTCTTATGATCCCCTATGCAACAGATGCTCAACCCACTGAGCTAGTTTGAATCTGTCCCGTTGAACTGGCCCTTAAAATGACAGGCAGTTGGCTCAATTTTTAAAAGTATGATACCAGCTGGCCCAACGTCCTAACAACAATGGTGGTATAACGGGCACCCGTTTTCGTCTGCAAATTCCCCCATTCGCCAATCTCATATTCAGTAGTGTTTGTGCAAACCTTCTTCAGCAATTGAGCCATAAAAGCAGAAAAGGTACAGCACATCGTCCGATTAATACATATATCAGACCCACATTGAATGATAAATCATTTAAAACTGGTAATTCCACAGTAGTTAAAATAAATAAGTAAATAAGAAAAGTACAAGTCCTAAAATCACCACGACTGTTACAGTACATCATTAAAATAGTATACAACGGGAAGTAGAGAATAACATCGTTTAGACCACCCTATAGATCAAGTCCCAGGCCACTTGGACCTTCTCAGCCATGCCTGAAACACAAACCTGGAAACAAAAAAGATTGCATTAAGGTCATCTGTTGTTTTTACAGAAGTCCATTGCAGATCCGGTTTTCCTGAAATTTTTTAGTCTAAATAACAGAATTAAGTAGCGGTACCACAGGTCCTTGTAACCCACAAAGAACAATAAGAAATGTATGATAAGACTCCTGTGCAGCCCCACAAACCCAGTACTGGGCATCATTGGCGGACTTCCTCTTGACTGTGAATGAGGCAAGCTTCAACGTGTTCGTGCACACTTGAACAAAAAGAGCAGAAGCATAACCTGGAGTTATCCTGTCTGGATATTAGTGAGCCAGATCCTGACAACCCTAGTAGGCCTGACATGCCTGGCAGGCCTGACATTCCTAGCAAGCTTTCCAGGGCAGCTCTGGCTAGTGAGTCAGATCCTGACATGCCTGGCAGGCTTTCCAGAGCAACTGTGGCTAGTGAGTCAGATCCTGACATGCCTGGTAGGTTTTCCAGAGCAGCTCTGGCTAGTGAGCCAGATCCTGACATGCCTGGCAGGCTTTCCAGAGCAGCTCTGTCTAGTGAGCCAGATCCTGACATGCCTGGCAGGCTTTCCAAAGCAGCTCTGGCTAGTGAGCCAGATTCTGACATGCCTGGCAGGTTTTCCAGAGCAGCTCTGGCTAGTGAGCCAGATCCTGATATGCCTGGAAGGCTTTCCAGAGCAGCTCTGGCTAGTGACCCAGATCCTGACATGCCTGGCAGGCTCTCCAGAGCAGCTCTGTTTCCCCAATTCCGGGGTAGTCCAAATCCGTACCCAGTACAGCAGCGGTTTAGTGGCTAAAACCTCCGAAATTGGGTGAAGATTACATTCCCAGCAGAGGCTAGCCAAAGGTGCTTTAACAAAGCTCTCAAAATGTTGTTCTCCGTTACACAGATAGACGGAGCCTTGCAATGATCCCACAACTCTGCTCCATATAGGGCTGCTGTCCGGGCCTGGATCCTATACAGGTGCAGAGCTTGGGTAATAGCTCCTCTAACATAGCTGCAGAAGAAGCGTCGAATTCTGGCACTATACTTGTCTAAGGTCACTGTGGCTTTAAGTTGCTGGTGGGACCAAAGGAGGTTGTCAGTTAATCTGGTTCCCAGGTAATCATATGTTCTCACATGCTCCAGTACTATACCATCAATTGAGAAGTTTGTGTGTTTTTGCTGTCCTGCGCTCAAACACTATAGATTTTGTGTTGTCAATATTGAGCACCAGTTGTAGTTCTTTAAACGTTTTAATGAAATGGCCAAGCTATGTTTAAGACCCATAAGGGCTGTAAACAGGATTACTGCATTGTCTACAAAGAACAGTGCAGGAATCCTGTCACAACCCAGTTTAGGCGGGTCAAGGCAGTGCACTATGAGTTCTTCGATTATCTCATTGATGTATAGACAGACCAAAAGGGGGGCCAACACACATCATTGTCGTACCCCCTTTCAACCACAAAGTTTTCGTTTGTTTCCCCACCCAAGCCCCACCTGACTGATGCCTTGTTTCCGGTGTATAGGGTTTGGATGTTGACTAGTAGGTGCCCTGGAATACCTTTGTTTTGCAGGGTCTTCAATAGCAAGTTATGAGGGACACAGTCGAACACTGTGTGCAGTTCGACAAAAAATAGCATATACCTTAACATGTCTGAGGGAGACATACTTGGCCAGAATCAAGCCCAATCTACAACTCTGGCCTAGCGCGCTTACGCCACGTTGGAAACCTGCCTGTAAATGGTTGCTTTTGTCACCATCACTTGCCCAGGACTGAAAACGGCTAAGTAGGACTTTGGCAAACACTTTGCCAACGACATCCAATAAGGAAATGGGTTTTTAATTCCCCGGTAGCATCTTGTTGCCCTTTTTAAAAATGGGCAAAATTACTGCCTATCGCCATGATTGTGGAACACCTCCAGTAGTGGCAGCAGAGTTAAATACATGAACCAGCAAAGGGGCCTAAATACGTTTCTCATCTTTGTCAATGGGGATTTATCTGAGCCTGGACCTTCTCTCCTCCAAGCCCATCAATAGCCTCCTCCATTTCCTTGGCCAAAAAAGGAGAACAATTGCCCCCTGAAGGGATGATACTACATCCCAGACATGCCTCCAAAGGGCCCTCCTTCTGAGTCCTATACAGATTGCCAAAATGAAGGTACCAGGTATCCGGTGGAATTTGGCATGTCACAGGTTCTTGAGTGTTCAGCTCTTCCCCCACTATTAGGTTCCAAAAACTAATGTGGTCACCCGCTACACAGGCAGTTAGCAATTCATCCCATTTGTTCTTGGCATAAGACTTTCTTCGTCCGATTTACAGCTTTATACTCAGCCCTCAGAGATTTTGGGTGTAATTTATCGATTGGGATAGCTCTTTGAAGATAAGATAACAGGTTATCTTTAGCAAGCTGGCAGCCCTCATCAAACCAACTCTTATTTCTTTAGACAGCATTTTTAATCTTTCTCACAGGTTTAGTGAAGAAGGGAAACTGCACCTGCACAAGCTCGTTATAACAGCCCAGAATGCAAGAAACTGAGGTATCATCCATACATATTGCTGCAATGTTTGGCTCGATACGAGCATAGATGTTGGGTTTGACGGTTGGTAGATCAATGGTGGTCCACTTCACACTAGACCCCGCATGCCCCTTGGGAATAACAGGTGTGGCCCCTGGCACACTTAGATTGAAATTCTTCCCATTCGCCTGCCTACGAATAACACAATTTAAAGGATAATGGTCACTATCACTGCGCTTGAGCACTTCAAGGCAGACTACTCTGTCCCAATCATTCATATTTATAAATACATAGTCAATCCTTGTGCTCCCATTATGACCCACATAGGTAGCATCAGCTAGTTGATCAGGCTGAAATCTACCATTGCAGGCTCGTAGTCCTGCATCATAAATTAAACGTGCAACCTCAACTGCATGCTGATTAATCCTCAGTGGTTTGGCAGACTCCAAAGATGGGATCTCACACGCGAGATCCAAGTCATCCCATAAACCCACAAGGTCATCAAGTGGTTTATTTATCAAGCATGTGTTAGGTGCCTATACAACAGAATGGTGTTTCACCAACAAAATGGTTGGAACTGTAGATTTATGTCCCCCATCGCCAAAATTAGTGGGATAGTGTTATTTTCACTCTCATGGTCGTGGATTATGTCAGACCTTTTCCAAATTCTTTCCAGGAGAGATGGACCATATGGCCTGTTATAAATATTAAACACAACAATAGGCCTCTGTTTTATGGTGACCGTTTTAAGGCACTGGAGGTCATTTGAGCCGGTTGATTTGTAGGCTCACCAGAGTTATCAACCGACCTTAGGGTCTACCTCTTAGGCCTTTGCTAGTGGGGATGATAAAAGTGATAAAGCCCTGTAAGTCGATAGCATCCGTTACCCATTTCTCCTGCAAACACACAAGATCAAATTCATGAACAAACCTCACCCACTTCATATCGGCCATGAGCCCTTGCAGACCAGCCACATTCCAAGATAGCATTTTGTATTCAGGGGCCGAGTTGTTGACATCCGACATTGTCAGAGCCGGGGCCTGTAATGCGCAAGGAGCCAGGGTGGACAATGATGGTAAGTAGACACCCTCAAGGTCGTAATTCTTCCCCCAGTCCCGGCCAGTTTAAGTGCCACCACGAGGTATTAGATTGCTCATAGATAGGTGCGTAGGGACGGAGAGTGACCTTAGAGCCAGAGAGCGGATAAGTATGTAGCTCTATCGACAATAGGCCTTCCACCAGCTGATCATTAACCAGAGACAACCTTATATAATCATCCACTCCTGAGGGAATTTTACCTCTCACAATTGAGGATATCCTCCCTGATAATGGATCTGCAGCCCCTTACATGTTGCAACCAGTGAATAGATTTGTACACTAAGGATGACTGATTTTCAAAACACCCCACTGGAAGGCTTGAGACATTGTACATATACACACAATTGGATTTCCTAGCCTTTGGCGTCTCCCTGGGACCACATAAGTGAATGGGGCTAGAAGGCCCAAAAGAGTTTGCCCATTAGCCATTATGTATACCTGTAGTGTAGAACCTGTTTGGAGGGTTCCTACGAGATAATTAATCGATCGTCTTGGATAGGGACTTCATATCTTTCCCACTGGACCTTGTACTAAGTGCTCAGGCATGTTGTAGTTCCATAGATGGGGGAATGGGTCCCTCTCCTGGCCCATTAACTGGCTGCTTCCCCAAGACTACAGGACCCCTCCCAGTATCAGAATGACCAGACTTTATGATATCCATCCTCTGGTTCCTCCTGGCAGGGGCCCAGGCAGAGTGGCAGAAGCTACTGGGGGGTGCACCAATGCGTTCATGGTCGTCCCAGTTGGGCAGCTATCAGTACTGACCAGCTTAGCCACTTCATCGGCCAAGCGTAGCACCACCTCCTTTACACTGCACAATGCAAGCATGATCTCACTCAGGTTAGCATGATCACACACACCCACAGCAATGGGTACATAGAGGATGAATATCAGGTGCATCATGGTGGAGGCCATCGGCCATAGCTGTTTTTTTGGCTCATTCCACATCCTGGCTACTCAGGAGATCCATGGACTCCCCTCCCTGCCTGCCCTCCACGCCCAGGCCACCCATCTGGCACAAAATTCCAAACCGATTGGGTAAGGGGATATCGGGTGCAATAACCACCTGAATTGCACTCGACAAATCTATTGCTGCCTGTGCAGTACTAGCGCTTTTGTGCAATAAATGCACAGATCCATCCTCCATCGAAGGTAGAACTGACTTTGGCTGGGCTATGAGGATATCCGTCCCACCCCCTTTACTATGTCTTTCCTTTATGATACCGTGGCTGAGTAGGGGACAATACTTAACGTTCCTCCCACCCACCGCCTCAATGTCTGTCATACCACAATCTTGGCATGTAGTGTTGTCAATAGTGGGGCTTAGGACTTAATGTGCTTCCTCAATAGCTTGGCCATCCAGTGCCTGCAGCAGATAATCGGGCTTGGGGAGTGGATGACACTCAAAGGCTCCCCTCCCAGGGCACACCTCTAGGCCAGATACATAAATTACATAGGGCCTCATTACGAGTTGGGCAGTATTCCAGCGGTAAATCTGTCACAATACAGCTCAACTGAATTACCTTTACCGCCACTTGGTTTGGCTGAATTACCACTGGATTACCAGTGGTGGTGGCGGTGTAAATCCTCATTTTGTATGAGTCCATACGACTCTGTGGGCCTTTTTTGGCAGGTTTGCCGCAGGTTTGCTGATTGAGGTAAATCCTCCACTCCAGGGCCATACTTGTAGCATGGCGTAGCGGGAATATTGGCGGTAATTCTGTTACTGGCAATTTTTTCCTGTTCCGCCATACTCTTAATGATGCCCATATTTCTTTATCCCGGCCCTATCAAACGGGTTAGCCACACGAAAAGCCTCTAGGGAGTCAGATGCCTGCTTGTCTACAGAGCGGCGTTTCCTACTTAATGGCACAGTCTCTGCACTCTCCTGCACTCTCTGTGGGCTCGTTGGTAACCTCATTCGGCTCCAAGAAGTGAGGGTTTCCAGCACAGTTAAACTTCGGTCTTCCACAGACCTCTAATGATAAATGGGCCATATTGTGACCCACTGACTCGATGGCGTCAATGTCCTCCAGCAGGCCCTTAATCTCAGTAATGAGAACGTTCACATCTTGGATGGGCTTAAACTCTGTCCCGATCATTCATATTTATAAATACATAGTCAATCCTTGAGCTCCCATTATGACCCACATAGGTAGCATCAGCTAGTTGATCAGGCTGAAACAATTTGAACAGTCTCTTTTTCCCCTCCACTGGGGAAATTGGGGTGGCAGCTTTTCTTTTTACCATCTTGGCGAGTAGATACAAAAGTGGCCAGCCAAGCCCCAAGCAGCACAAACTAGCAAGCCAGCAAAAATCCCTCAGTGGGTGAACTCTAGCAGTCAAGTTCCAAGTACAAGATACAAATAGTAGGTGCAGAAGGCACCGGCGGGCCAGCTACAGTCAATGCTACAATCAATGCTGCTGTGGTATTGTAAATTAGAACCAAACGCAGAACGCGGTTCCGCAGGAAGCAGATTGTGCTACTCAACGCAGTATTCATTAGTAGTTAATGGGCCTAGAAGCTAGATCATACTTGCTTGCAACGCTTCTGCTCGCATACATTTTGATAATATTGCTAAACCCAACCTATTCGCTACCCCCAATCCATTAGATTTTTTTTCCAGCCACTCCTTTTCAAACTCAAACCACTCTCCCATGGATTTGACCACCATTCCTTACTTGAATCTCATCACCTGTCGCCCCTCCCCCCCCCCCCAAACCATTCAATTTCTGGTGCCCTTTGCGTTTTTTTATGGTCAACCCTTCAAGCATTCGGTGAATCTATATCACTCACCGTTCGCACCCGTACTTTGCTAATATGTTCATAAACTGACCCTTGCCGATTGTGGCTAAATTGTATTTTATGTGTGTTTGAAACTTGGGGTGGATTCTTAAATTGATTTTATATAACAGTAGTGCGTTTATTTTCTGGTAGTCTTTCTTCCATTGTGGTCTGCTACCGTGTCACTCCACCATTATGTGCAGACAATCACATGGTGGTGGTTGTGGTGGTGGGGGGAGGGGGGTGAGCAGTGATTGTCTGTGGTATTATTCCTGCCCCGCCTCCACCCACTCGATAAATTTCCACCCTGGCTTCTTGCTAACTGAGAGGCAGTTTGAGAGTCTGATTTCCATTACTTACTCCCAGTCCATTTTAAAATGCTTTTAAGCAACGCCCGCTCCCTAGTTGCGCATTCTACACATTGTTATGACCTTTTGAATGAGTAGGTCCCAGAGTTCACCTATATTACAGAGAGTTGGCTCAGTGAAACCTCTGGTCCATCTGTGGTTTAACTTTAGCATACATATTTCAATATTCTTCGTACTGATCGGGCTGCTGACCACCCGGGGGCTAGGGTGGCTGGGGTTGTCATACTATTTAGTTCGAGGATTACTGGCACCATGCTGCTCTCAGTCCTAATATTTCAATGGAAGCACTTTTGGCACGTTTTATCCTTTCCCCTACGATGTCTGTTCACATTCTGCTCATTTATCTCCCCCGGACCCCCTCTTCTGATCTATGTTCTGTGACTCGTTTTAGTTTTAGTGCATTCCGGTGGTGTAACTACCAAAATATTGCCAAAACATTGCTACTGTGTAAAAAAAACGGCAAAGGGGAGTTCGACAGCAGTGTATGGCGTTGGCTTGGTAATATGCCAACGCTTGGCGATGAAATGGTGAAAACACCAGCTGGGTCTTCACCCTCTCGCTCACGTCTGCCAGCCTGCTGCTGTTGCCGGGGAGATGTGCGCGCTACTGAAGTAAAAGCAAAATGACTGTATCTATGACCATTAGATTTTCATTTGTTTGCACCAATGCTTTTTTTTTTTTTTTTTGAAATCCTGTCGGACTATGTTTAAGCAGCGGACTGATCTAAGAGATTTTCCGGGCTTCCATGTTGGTCCCTGGGTTTGGGACCGTTTATAAATTCGTATAGCATCTTTTTGTCGCTGTGGGGCTGAATGCGAGCATGCTCGAGTTGTTAATAGATTGGTGACTGTCCCTAGATATGGACTGCCTCTCATTTCATCCCATGTTTACTTGCTGAACCCAATGTGTCCCTGATAGCTCAATGGTTAGACCGTGTGTCTATCAATAAGCAACAACGGCGCCGGTATCGCTACCGGCACCGTTGCTACCGTACCACCATACTATGAGTCGTGCTCGCGGGTCTCGCTCTGCCCGCCAGGTCCGACCTGGTGGGCAGTGCGCCACCCGCGAGCACAGCTTGTGGATGCACAGGCACCGTTATGAATGGTGCCTCTGCATCCGAGCTCCCCATTCCCATTCAGCCCTATGGGGCCGAATGGGGATGGGGAGTCCCTTATTGCCGGCACCCACGAATGGGCAATTACCGGGTCCGCCGACCTCGGCATGCCCCATTGCCCATTCATGGGTGCCGGTAAAATCACGGGTCCGGCGGCAGCCGTGCCTTTGTTACAGGCAGGCTACCGCCAAACCCGTAATGAGGCCCACAGTGTTCAAGCCACGCCTCAGGCTTGTGACAGTGAGGCGGCAGAATGGGAGTACAAATGAAGATCTTTTCAGTCGCTATTGTGGACGAGTTCCTGAGTTCAGGTTAGACTCCTGCCTGTCTCAGAAAGGGTATTATTTTTTTAGTATTATTTTTTAGTTAAACCCAATTGGAATGATCAGCTACCGAATGAATATAAATAAACCCCATCTGCAATAACGGTCTTTTAAGGCCGCACTTCTTTCCTCGAGCCTTTAACTTCCGCAACAATGTTTGCAAGGCAGTCTGTTTTTCCAAACGTGGACCCACCATTGCTCTGACAGAGAGAGATGGCCGCAGACGAGATCTAATATATTAAAGGCTCAGGCATTGATATGAGTGAAATGCGCACAGACGCCTTGACAGACATCTTGGGGCCGAGGGCCCCAATGGAGAAAAGGTGAGGAAATCCAGTCTTTGCTCAAAATGTAAATGCACCAGATAAGGATGGCCTCGTGACAAAGCTGAGAGTGCGAGCCATGGGTAGGAGCGCTCGAGTTGCAGGCAAAGAGCTTCCCTCCCGTCTTGCGAGAAGGTGACTACTTCGAAGTGGCCTAGGTAGCCTCGCGGGGAAGGCGCAGGCCTTGCGGACATCAATGAGAGGGGTGCGTGCCCTTACAGGGGTGAAGTCACCTTTTGCTAAAATGTCTAATAGAGTCGTACAATTGCTCTCCGAGCTGTGTTAGTGCTGGAGCATAACTCAATAACCCTTTGCTGCCCATCTTACCACCTGAAACCTGCCCGTTGCTTGCAGCAATGGGTGGGTGCGAAAATCTGCAGCCTATTGGCATGCTTGAAAACAGTGCCCGTGGCGTTCCTGAAGTGTCTGTGGAAGCAAGCCCCTGACAAATAGACTCATCACCCTAACCCCAATAAATAAACAGAAATCCTGCTTTGAAATAGCTGCCAACTTTTCAGGGCCTTTCTAGATATTTATGGAAGATGAATGGCTTTAGGGACAGCTCCAAAATGAACAGTAGCATTGTTTTCAAAACGACTATGCAATGTGGGGCCGGAGCATGCACTGCACCACTCTTTTGTGGAAGGTGATAGCCCCATGTGCAAGTGGAGGGGCACCAGGACTGAGTTAGCAATGTCTGCTCTCTCTTTATGCGCAGCTTCAACTATCTTACTATTTGTTACTTTAAGTAGCACCTGGTGCACTCTAAAACCATGGAGGGAGAATTTGTCAGCCACCTGCAGCACTCCCTACCCCATTCTCTTTACCCCACCCACCCTATTCCTTTTACCCCCATGCACCCTATCTCATTCTTGCTACCCCTACCCACATGACCCCACTCTACCCCTACCCACCAACGCTACCTACCCCCCTCTACGCCAATAACCCTACCCCACTCTCTCTACCCCAACCCCCACTCGCTCCACCCCCACCCACCCTACCGCCACCCTCTCTACCCCTACCCTCTAGCAACACCCACCCTACCCCCACTCTCTACCCGCACCCACCGTACCCCCCTCACTACGCTCACCCACAGTACCCCCACTCTCGCTACATCCACCCACCCGCACTCTCTCTACCCTGACCCACTCACCCTATCCCCACTCTCTCTCCCCCCACTCTCTACTCTCACCCACCCTCTCTACCCCCACTCTCTCTACCCCATCCACCCTCCCTACCCCCACTCTCTACCCCCAGCCCCCACCCACCATACCACCATCCCTACCCCACCAGGACCGAAGCTGTTGCCTCAACGCCATCATTCACCTTTTCTTCAAGGGATCTCATCGATCCGTGGCTCCTGCCTTAAAGGGAATTCACTATAGAAGGATCTGTCGACGACCCGATGTCGAACTTTGCTAAACCAGGTACATTGGGGTAGTAGAACCTTTTTAGAGGGAACCAAGACTACATTGAACAATATATGGACTGGGTGTGTTAAATTGCATTATTTACAGGTTGCCCAGGTGGGGGGGATCCTCACACAGAACTGTGGCTGGTGGTAGGGGCCCAGTATTCTGGCAATTGTTTAACCCTTAGTTTTCCTCCCAAAGTCTATGGTTGATACCTGTTGCTATTGGTTTGTATGCCATGTGAAACTGTCTGCAGTTGATGCATTTTTATGGAATCAAAGAGTAATTGTGGTACCTCATAGAGACTGTATATATTTATCATTTTAGAATTTCCTGAGCACAAAGTGTGTTATTGTGATTTTGTACATAATCAAAGCCTTATTCATATAAATAACTGTGTTTTCACTAAAATAGTGTGGACATTTCTATTGTGGGTGCTTGGGGACTACACTGTATTTAAGAACCACCCTGCATCACCTCCTGAGAGTTTAAGCCTTGATTGCTCATCCACGTTTACCAAATAGAGAATCTTGGCTGGGGTGCTCTGTGCTTCTACTCTGCCATATAGAGAGCAGGAGTACAGTACCCCCTCCAGTCTTTACAACCTCTTCTTAGGATTCGTTCCTAGTAGGCCATGACGTCAGTACATGATTAAACATTGGTATTGAAAACATAATTCATTGCTAGCAATTACTGGCCTAATGCCTTTAACTTTAAGTGTGATTTCACATGGTCTGCCTACATATTTTAGCAAATAGAGGAAGGGCTGAATAAACAGAATCTTCTTTGAACTACTTATTGCAATCTCAACACCCAAGACTCCTGGTGCTTCTGAAGACCTACTCATTTATGCAACCACCACTCCAGAACATACAGCCTCTGATGACCTGTAAAAACAATTAACCATCGAATACCCTGGCCTCTGGCCACATTTTTATTACCACCAAACAAATGACCAACCGCTCTCCATCGACTTCAATACCATGAGCAAGATAACATCTGTTCCCTTGCAGGATTGTTAAATCATAAACCTTGTTCTGTTTGTACACTGACCTTACTAGATGACTCATTCTTTCTGTCAAGAATGTAATTGAATTGTGATTCGTGATTGCTGAGAGAAGTGTGTTTAGATTTTCACTTGTAACTTTGAGTGGCTTACACGCTGCGATCATTATTTGAAAACAAGTTGTTGATTTTGTTTGGTATCCCTCTCACACTGCATGCAAGATTCCAGGAACTTGCTTTTGAAGCAGCTTCTAGATTTGAAAGCCCAGTTTTAGACAAACATCGCCAGGCAGGAAAACTACATGCCCAGCAGCCCCTGCGCCCTACTAATTGGGTGAATAGGTGCACCTGCGCTGATACACCTGGGGTAAACCCGGTCTTATACAGCCTCCCCTACCTTGACATTCATAGATTGTAATTCGTGATTGCTGCGAGAAGTGTGTTTAGATATTCACTTGTAAGTTTGAGTGGCTTACACGCTGCAATCATTATTTGAAAACAAGTTGTTGATTTTGTTTGGTATCCCTCTCACGCTGCATGGAAGATTCCAGGAACATGCTTTTGAAGCAGCTTCTAGCTTTGAAAGCCCAGTGTTGGACAAACATTGGCAGGTGTAAAAACTTCATCTCCCAGCAGCCCCAGCGCCCTACTAATTGGGTGACTAAGCGCAGTGCAAGCAACCTGTCTTTACAGTTGGAGCCAATCTGTGTACCTGATTTGTCTGTGTGTGTTTCATGGGCTACATTGACGACCTTCACTTACTTCTCTTGTCTCAAAAGGCTATTCGCTTACCCATTGTAAATAAGTTATTTGCAAATCTAAACCTTTGAAGCCCCTGATCCAATAGCTGCCAGCAATTTGTCATCTTTTTCCCCTGTGTCAGCACTGGAATCCTCACAGCATTACTTGGACCCAGACCTATCCCCCATCACTCAGTTGTTTCCGGATGCACAGGAAAGTACTCCAGGCTCATCGACTGTGACAGCCACAGCTGAAGTAGCAGTCCACCTGTTAATCAGTCTGGGTCAAGAGATCCAGGGTTATGTTGCTACCAAACCTGAGGTCCTTACTGGTTCCAATCCGGCAAGCCTCTATGAGGCAATAGTCTATAGTAAAAATAAAATGGCCAGGGACCCTTCTCTTCCAACAGAACGGGTGAAATATGACATACTAGCTAACCCGGCGAATGCCATGAAAATAATTCAGCTAAATACTACGTCACTCAACAGACGTGCGACTGACATTCATGACCTGATTCTTGAAAGGGACCTGGATATGCTATGCTTCTCTGAAACCTGGATCATGGAGGCCAGATGCCCCATGATTGCACTGGCAGTTCCGGGGGGCTGTTCCATATATTGTAGAAACCGTGCACTAGGTCATGGAGGTGGAGTGGCTATCATTGCAAAAGCAAATGTAACCTCTTTCCTGCCTCCAGCACATGCCAAAACTGTGAAATTGTGCACTTAACAATTACCCTATCGGACCACTGCTGCACTCATTTTGTTCTCATTTATCGCCCCCTTGGGGATATGCTGGGCTTCAATGAAGAGTTCTCTCAGATTTTGAGTAACACTCTCGGCCAAAACTGCTCTGTGCTTTTTTTTTGGGTGACTTAAATTGCTGGCGAGGCAGTAAGACAGACAAAGAAGCCATAGATCTGGAATGCTCTCTCAAAGCCATGGATTTCTAAGTCTGTAAAAATTAACCTACCACAGCCAAGAATACTTCTGGACTGGGTGGTTGCACGGAATCGAACAGTGAGTGTTGGTTCCGCTTCCCTTTTGTATCTGGTCGGACCATTATATGATTGAGTTTCAAGTTACCTTCCAAGAACCTCTTCCCAAAATCAGTAACGTGCCTAAATAAATTGTCCGTAAATTTAAAAAGCTAAAGCCTGCTGACATGGAAGAATGTCTAACAGACATTGGGCCTCATTAGGACGCAGGCGGCCACGTAATGAACGGTGCCGGTACGGGACCGGCACCATTCATTACGGGCTGCCCTATTACGAGGACTGCTGCGGGACCCGCTAAGGAACGCCTGGTCAGACCAGGCATTCTTAGCGGGTCCTGCTAGCAGTCCAGGATGCCAACAGGCCCGACATTAACGGGCCCGTTGTTAGCATCCTCCCCATTCCCATTCAGCCCTATGGGGGCTCAAATGGGAATGGGGCTGTACCGGGTCCGGCTCCCGCGAAAGGGATTTACCGGACCCTCCAAGGTCAGAATGGCCCGGTAAGTTCCCTTTTGCGGGACCCGGACCTGGAACCCGGTATGGAGGTAGCCATGCCGCTTTTAGCGGCATGGCTACTTCCATACTCGTAATGAGGCCCATTATGTCCAAAACATCTGATATGGATATGGGTGAGAACTTAGTATCCACCTATAACAGCTCATTTACAAGACTACTCGATAGAAATGCCCCCTTCAAAACTAAGTCACCAAGGGAGAATGCAGGCCACCAAAACTGTTTTTCTGCAGGACTGGAAACCTTAAAAAAGACTAAAAGGAAACTAGAATCAAAATAGCTGGAAAAACCTTCAGAGGCTAACAAAACCACTTGTAAAACTCATGATTAACACTATAAAAATACCATCATCTCCACGAATAAGAGCTTCTTGGATAAACAAATCAAGGAAGCTCCTAATCATTCTAGGAAGTTGTTAGAGATTTAAAAAACCATGGCATTGTCCAGCTCTAAACCACTTTTTCTCACCGTCACCTCAGGACTGTATCAATGTTCAAACAGCCTTTGCATCTAAAGTGCCATAAGATCAAAAGTGACCTAGCTATGGCCCCTGTCAATACGGATGTGGCTAAAACCCCTTCCATAATTTCAGACCTTTCCAAATTTAGCTTCTCCTCCATTTCTCCTACTGGCATGGAAAGAACTCTTGAATCTTTGCAGCCATCCTCCAATACTGATGTGGCTAAAACCCCTTCCATAATTTCAGACCTTCCCAAATTTAGCTTCTCCTCCATTTCTCCTACTGGCATGGAAAGAACTCTTGAATCTTTGCAGCCATCCTCTTGCCTGGGAAACATTCTTCCCACATAACTCATTTTGGAATACAAAAAGGTCTTCACCCCGTTCCTGACCTGCTTGGTTAATGCATCATTTCGAGATACTCATGTACCTGTGGCTATCAAATCTGTTTCAGTCACCCCCTTGATTAAATAAAAACAGGCCTTGGCCCAAAGACAGCCTCTAATTTACGACCTATTACTAAATCCAAGTTTCTTCGGAAGGTTCTGGATAAAGTGTCCTCCTCTCAGTTTCAACTCTTCATAGAGTGAAATATGCTCCTCCACAGCCAGCAGTCAGGGTTTAGACCAGTACATGGTACTGAAACCGACTTACAAGCTCACATGCTAAGTATCCTCGACAAAGGGAATACTGGTCTCCTTATCTTACTCGACCTTTCAGCGGCGTTTGATCTCCTAGAGGTTGAATCCTTTCTGTCCCATTGTCATCCAGCATTCACTGGGGTGACTCCTCATCTGCACTAGAACCCACCAGGTGCTGTTTCCCCCAGGGGGCATGCATGTCTCAGACACTCTTTAATATATACATCAAACCTCTTTGTACTTTACTAAAGGAAAGAAGGATTTTCTTCACAAACTAAGCCGAAGACATGCAAGTTGTCGTCGAGCTCAGTGGTAACTACGAATCTGGCCGATCCAATGTTGAGGATATATAGCACATGGTTGAACCATGGATGACAAACAACTGGCTCTGTTTGAACGGGATCAAAACATAGCTTTTGATTTTCGGTTCCAATCAAGCAAGATCTAAATCGCATCCGGATTATCAAAGCTTAAAAATTCAGAACAATCAGATCCCTGTCCTCAACAAGGTCAAAACACATGATGTGTATTTAGAACCCATACTAAGTGCTGAGACTCAAGTAAGAGAAATGGCCAAGACGTGTGCCTACCATCTCAGGCTTTTACGTAACATCCAACCCTTTCTCTCAGAGGAAAACTGTACCACAATAGCGAGAGCTACAGTTCTGTCCCGCCTTGACTATTGTAATGCTCTACTGATCGGAACCAATAAGTCATGCCTTCAAAAATGTCAGGTTATCCAGAACGACGCAGTACGCATTATTAAAGGAATATCGAGGAAAGAGCACATTTCTACTCATAGGAATTTGCATTGGCTCCCTGTTCGTGCAGTTCACAGGTGCATATACGCTCAGGCTCCTGTCTACCTTAAATCTCTTATCTCTAGCTATGCCCCGGCTAGATCCCTCCCCTCCTCTCACCTAGCCCTGGTGAAATGTGGTGGTTTGAAACGTAAGAATGGACTTTCCTACCTGTGCAGCAAATTCTTGGAACCTCTTTCCAATTAGCATTAGACAAGAGCAAAACCCCACTGCTTTCCGGCGGTCTCTAAAAACATTTGTATTCAAGTAGTGTCTCCTTCCTCCGCTCCTCCTTTTTGAGATCAGGGCTTGTCCTGGTTTTATCTGTCATGTCCACTGTGTTTGTTTGCTCCAATGCCTGCAGGCTACCGGCCCGTTATAAGTAAATAAATAAGATACAAATAAATAAAAAATATCCCTGTTACTTAAAATGTGTGTGCAGGAGCTAACCACGGAGATTAAAATTTACTGATTTCCAATTTTTCTGCTGTCTGAAGACCTGAGAAAGTCATTTAAAGTCAACATGCATCTTGTGAGAGTCCCAACTACCATGTTTTTTGCAAAGTACCCCATTGTGTAGATTGTTTTCATGTTGCATTTGCAGTTTTAATATTGAATCTTTCTACGTGCATGAAGAACTAATATGTATAAATTCCAAGCAACTGTAACATTAAAAGTAACACATCCCATTCATAGTTAACTGCACTCGATACAAATGGATTTGCAACATTGCGCCCAGTTCACTGCCAGCCCCCCATCATCAATATGGTGCACGCAACATGAATCCCTCGTAATAATGGGGACCCTTCCTGCCCCCCCCACCCCCCAACAGGTGTGATTGTGATAACCGTAGCAACCCAAACAGCAATAGTACAAGCCTTAAACAAAGGAATGGACATTCAAGAGTATATCTACTTCAGTTATACACACTATATGCAATATAACTACTAGAAAAATACTAATTAAAACCCACCCCAGTGTAATTAAACACACTATATGCAATATAGCTCAACTTGAAAAATATTAACAAAAATCCACCCCTGTGGAAAAAACAGAGAATATGCAGAATGTAGATCATGCCAGCACTCTGGGGAATGTAGCAGGGCTGGAAGGCAATAGATCGCAAACAATGTCACCAAAAAGGACATGCCTTGATGAAAAAAGGTGCAAATGGGTGGCTTATCAGTCATTGAGTTCCCAAAAATTGAGCAATGGGGCTAGGCCTCTCAGTACCCTTTTCAGTACTTGGGTGGTTTGTGCGGGTCAGGTCAGGTTTGGAAGCTGTGAGCCGCTGTGACCATCACGAGGGAGACGAGCCGAGTCGGGTTTGAAATTAAGCTACATGTGGTTCGATGCAGTGTTTGTGCGTTGGGGTCAATGAGGCGTGCTGGGTCGTTTCACTGGTCATATTTGTTCAAGCTGGATCAGGTGACCTCAGTTGGCTCGATGCAGCAGTAAACTGGCTCATTGCAGCAGTACAACGGTTCGAAGAAGTGCCAAAGGCAGCACCACTGGTCCTGTTGGTTCAAATGCTTTAGAACATGGTCTTTTCAGGTAAGATGATAGTTCGACATGGCAGAATACAGGATTCCAGCAACTTGGATTCTTCTGGTGCTGTCAGTCCTGATCAAGGGTGTAGTCCTTTTCCTTTTCATTCCCACCAGGTCAAAATCATCTGGTGTTGCATGTAACATCTCTGAGGCTTGTGGGTTTCCTGTTTGCAGTACAGGCTTAGTTTTGCTACATAGAGAAGTGGACCTTTTACTGGACAAAGAATGATACCTTTCATCACCTGTAGCAGAGTCGTTCAGTGTGAATTTCACAATTTCAGAAACCAACTTTTGAAACGTTTAAAGTGTACATTTGTACGTTCGGTTGACATTTTAGCAATGGTAGGAACTCAATTTAACCTTTCAAAGCAGACGGCGATGGAAGGAAATGCTTCAACTAATTTGCTTTATCCATTGGAAATTGCTCAAAGTAGTATGATCACTTTTGTTACACAGCCCAAACTGTTAAGCCATGCCCCCACTACATGGAACCCAAACAGCCCCAGATATGTTTCGTCTTTTTGGGGGTTTCCTCAGTGCAGTAGAGCATGCATCTCTAAGCACTGCAAGCGTGGGACACACGTATGAATATACTGCCCTAAACTGGAGAAACCCACTTAGAAAAGCCAATGAATTTCGCTTTTTACTCTCAGTATTAATTATTGCTTTTCTTTCATCGAGTATATGAACATATGTGTGGCCCCTCACAATAGGAACTGACTAAGACTTGTGTAATCTCATAATCTCTGTGGTGTTAACTGCATGAGGCGAGGGCTGGGTATTTTAAAAGCTGTTTTCTGAATAACAGGCTCCCTTACTCCCTGCCCCCCCCCGCGGCCAGCCTCTGCCACTATTCCCTCTCCTTTTCCCCCAATGAACCATTAACTCTACCCCACGCTCCTGCTCAGCACTACGTTGCTTGAAGCTAGTTTCGAGCTGTAGAGCTCCCTATACATACATACAATCTGTGCTCGAGTTAAGATGTTGAAATGGGAGTATTGTACTTTCTGTTTTTTTTATTTTTTATTAGGAGTAAAATTATTTTTTAGGATAAAATAAATAGTATTTCTCGTTCCCAATGAGGGTCTTTTTTGGGAGGGTAAAAATACGTTTTAATCCTAAACAAGAAATCTTTTTGTAATTCATAGTTCTTTGCACCTTTTAATTCATGCAATTTGGCCCTTCCTTAAAGTTCCTCTTTATACCAGGCAATAATATTATTAGCGCTCCTCCCTGTGGCCATGCTGTGCTAGTACCATTGGTCTGAATTTATCCGTGGAGCACCGTGATGGGAGCAGGGAACAAGGTCCTATGTATGTTACTATGGGTCTGTGGGGTATTTTTCAGCTTACCCTACTTTATTTTCAGGGTATTTACGTGTTTTCATGCATACTAAAAAGTAGCTGGTACTCCGTTTATCTTTAGGGCTGCATAGAACGCCTTTTATGAACTCAGTTTAAAAAATGTGCTCCATCGCCTCCCAATACCATAGTAGGGGGGCTGTGCATAAACCCATGATCCTCCCTACTCTTTTAGTGACATTGGTTAGGTTCATGGATGCTTTTTGATTTACCGTGACAGGAGTGCTGTGTGCAGAACCAGCTGTTGCAATCCTTTCCAGAACTGGAGCCTTCCTTTGGGTGCCCGAGGCTCTGTTTCTTCTAGTTTCACACATCATAGAAATCTGTTTTGGGCTGTTTTGGGGTTGTTCAGACTTGCCTACTTGCACTGCAAGTTTGTTCGTTTTCGAAAACACCCTTCGTTTTTTGTCGAGCTTTCATGGCAAAAGGCTGTTGAAAACATTTTGCGAATAGAGTCTGCGTTGAGTCATGATGTACTCTCCCTCCCCCAGCTGCACAACTTCCAACTGACTTTTTAAAATTAATCATAAAAATACATATTGTATTCAGTGTTTAATAAAGTTTAACAATCCCTGTAGTTCACAACATTTAAAAACAGGTGTCCTCTCCAAGTGGCAACAGCTACTGCTTCCTCACCAGCTGCCTAGGCGTATGCATAAAAATGCACCCCCTCTAATCTCTTACATCCAGTACTGAAAAAGATGAGAAAAATATGAAATACATTCCATATCCTAGCCAATGAAACGAGGCTAGGTCAAAGTTGCAATTGTTACAGACGACTTGATTTCTTTACTGTAACGTTGTCTTGATATTTTCTTCTCAGACCATAGAGTAGGGTCCTTGGCAAGTACTTCAATGCCAATATATTCTTTATGAATAGGAAATCATATGCAACTAGTATGATCAAATCAATACTGGTGGCTACCTCTCTTGTGTTGTACCAGAAGAATCTCTGGCCTATAGCAGCAACCCGTGCTACAAGAGAATAAGACCAAGAGGCTCCCAAAAAGGAATTTTTACATCTTTGGAAGAATTTCTCAAATCCACATTAGCACCACTGCAGGTGTAGCTGGCCAATCAGGTGGCTAGGAACGTGGGCTTGAACCACCGGTGTAAGCCAGCGTTCCAAGCCGGCTGATGGCCGGCTCTTCCTGACGCCATCTTCCCTCCACACCCTCGTCCCCTTTTCTTATTTTAAATCCCCCCGCCCTCCACTTAGCTTATTGAGGCCGCAGCCGCACCTTCCTCTCTGCTCAGAACAGCCACCATGGAAAGGGAAGAGGGGCTCCGTATGGAGGCCGGACTTCCCTTTCCATGGCAGCCTTGTTGGTAACGGATTTTCCTTTGTAACGGGAGGCCACACACGTCGCTTTGTTGGAAGGAACATCCTTTCTTTTTTTGACGCCCCGGTTTGCCGCTTTGGTAACCCGGGGTGCTAATGGCCTTAAGCTGGCCGGATCGCGTGTTAACTCCCCATTGTCATCCAATATGGTCACTGAACTGCACAGAGGGTCATGTGCCACAGTGGTGAAATGGTATTCTGGAGCCCACTGCATTTCCCTCTCTCCGCATTGGAGGCGTATAGGCCTCATTTTAGTTGAGCAAAGGCTGACGCAATTTCCTGACGTGTACCAGTAGGTCTGCTTTAGGAATCTGTCTTCCATTAAAGTACGGCATATACACCTCACTTTAACCTAATCCAGGGAGGATGCGCCATGCCATTTCTGCATTCAGCTGCACGCTTTTCTGAAGCGTCTCCCAGAGTGGAAATGGTAGGAGTGTCTCTGTTTTCCACAGGTATGTGCAAAGCACCTTTGGTGCCAAAATTGTCCCAAGTACCAGGAACCCTTCACACCACCACACACACAAGTGTAGCCTGACCCATTATGTACCTGACTTCCTTAGGTTATTTCAACTCAACTACCCACCTCCTCTCTCCCATGTAAGGACTTTCCCTCTTATTTCTCCATGATCACAATATGTCGCTCACTGTCCAGACTTCTATCTCTCACTACCTGTTCTCCTTTTCTCCAAAGTCTACTGCCTAAACTCCATCCACTCTATTCCACCTCCTTCTTCGCCACCAGGACCCATACCCGTTACATGGTCAGGTAATCTGCACTGTGCTCCCATCGACCCCTTTGCAGAACTATATATAAATGACCTTACACCCTCCACCATACTAATTCTGCTCTTTTCTTCAACCTGCCCTCTCAACTCCAGTCTGCCCAACGAGCCATAACGTGGTCACTATCATCCCCACAAGCAAGATACTCTCTGCTGATCCCAGTAATCCCTCTTCCAATCCATGTCTTCCTCTCTCCACATGACTCCTAAATCCTGAACATAGTTTACGTAACTGCTTTTTTGTCTACCTTGAAGCTCACCCACTCTGCAGCCCCCTTCAATCAGGCTTCAAGAGCAAGCACTCCACTTAAACTGTTGGCACTTATGACTCTGACCACTGCTTACCAATCTTGCATCATCTCAGTACTAATCCTACATGATCTCTCTTCAGTCTTTGACACTGTGGACCATTCATCTCTCCTTCTAACTCACATCCATTGCCTTCAAGGACACTAGGTACATCTCTGAATGCTCCTTCTCCATCTCATGGAATCCATTTGCCTACTCCCAGACACCCCTAAGTGTTGGGAGCCTCTCAAGGTCTAGTCCCAAACCCACTCCTACTCACCCTGTAAACCCCCTACCTGGGTGAACTCATCTATTCCTTTGGTCTCCATTGTCACCTCTCCAACGGATCCGTTCTCCTTCTCTCCTTCACCTATAACCTCTTGGAAAGCATCACTAACTGGAGTACTGCTATCCGTCTCTGGATGCTCTCCATGTTCAATCACTCCTTACCTTCCTGCTAATCACCAGCAAATGTATCCACAGACTTTCCCCTACCTAGCTGACTCCATTATCTCTACACTCCCCATAGCACCATGTGTTCTTCCTCTATCTTCAACCTCTCCATCACATGCAAATGCATGCCATTGTCTCCCGTTCATCCTCTGGAAGGCCCTCTCCTCCGTCGTCATAGAAAGGCCATCATTTTTTCTGGTTAAGATGTGGCTAAAGACCGACCATGGGAATGGCACCTCACATTTTCTGACAAACCAACACCTACCAGAGCACATCCCTACCATGAGGCTCCCACAGGAAGGCACTAAATGTACATGTATACAATACCCTTTAGGGGCAGCAGTCCCGCTTTGTGTAGGCTATTCATGTACATTTAAAGTCCATGTCCACCCCTTATGCCTCTCTAGGATACCTGTGGTGAACCAGCATAAGGACTCTGACTAAGATATGCCATGTTAAATGGATGTTTATTCAAATAAAAAGAAAACACCTATCTAGCCCTACTGCTATGAGGGATGTTCCCTGCCTAACCAACTAAAAGTAAGGGTGCTCATCAGAGTCCAAAAGACATAGTCCTTAGTCCAAATTCTATAAGCTAACTGGCCCTATCGCTTAGGAAAAATTACAAAAAAAGAGGGCAGAACAATTATTATTGTAACCGGGATTCAAACCTGTGTTGCTATGCTTTGTCTTGCTTCCAAAACACATGCGTTGCCCCTGAGCTATCCCCCCAGACAATAGCCTTTGTTCTTGGCTTCTGCCTGGCCCAATCACTTGGATTTCTGTTCAATAGGTTTTAAAAGCTTGTCAGTGTCCCACAACACAATTCACACCCTCTATGTAGGTTATTTATGCCAAATCTCTGCTCTATACGATTCTCTCCAGCAAGAAAAAGGGTTTCTGAATACAATTCCACCATTTCCAACTGGGTGCTTGACAATGCTCCAGGTTCTCTCTCTTGCCAGTTCTGTTTGTTAATATTTTGTGCTTCTTGGACTTCCCAGAGTCCTCTGGCCCTCTGAAAGGCTTACTTTATGTCAGTCTCGGTGGGGCATCTGCCCGTTCAGGTTTTCTTGGCTCCTGTAACCCTTTTGGCTTTCCCAGCCTCGATTTTTAAATTCTGTTTCTCAGGGCTCTTCAAAGCCCTCTGACCCACTGATGGGCTTGTTTTCTCTCTCTCTATTCGGGTTTATCTGGCTCCCGTAGCCCCTATGGCTTTGCCAGCCTCAGATATTAAAGTCTCTCGGTTTCTCAGGGCTCTCTGAAACTCTATGGCCCTCTCATAGGCTTGCTTTATCACTATTCGGCTTTATCTGGCTCCAGGAACCCTTGTGGTCTTCCCAGCCTCATGTATTACTGTTCAGCCCTCTCTACAGCGTTACCTCTTCGGGAGCGTTTGCTTCCCTTCTGTTGTCCGACCCGGCAGTTAGTTCACTTCTCGTGGGGAGCTCAGGAATCTGGTCTCTCCGCTGCAGTCTGGTCTGTGTCAGTTAACGAGTCCAAGGCCTTTCACAACTTCCATGTGGTCGGGCCACACAAGCGTGACGATTGTTTTACCATCCCCATCTCCTTCTTGATCTATGCCTCATTGACGGTTAGGATGCCAGCCTTCTGGCATTTTCTGAGCGTTTTGTTCTACAGACTACCGCTGGCTCCACGGCCTAGCCTGGCTCTACCCCACTAGGATGTCTTCCCATCAGAGGCTCGCCTCTGCGTACGATTCTCCCTTTGATTCCAAGTTCCTCTTGGTTTTATGTACGTCATCACATTCAAAGGGGTTGTGTTGTTCTTCTTTGACTGTAAAGCTCAGGTGGGATTCAGCATTGCCTGAAGCCAAAGCGATTGAAGAAATGTGACTATTTGGTGGATTCAAAACAGAAGTAGCAGTCTTTCCAATTCCCATGTAGGCAGACAACGTATTCTGACCAGGGAGTTCCATATCGGAATGGGAGCCCTTGTCCACAAGGGGGGGAGTTACTCCCAGTGAGGTTCCACTTGCCTAGACCCCTATGTAGGGTCTTGCTTAGCGGACTCACCTCCCTAGCTTAAAAGTGGGTGGCTCTCCCCCGTTGGGGAGAAGGGACGAATAGCCTGGATTTGTCACGTACCTTACCATCAACCAGTTTTCCTTCAATACGCACAACCACACACCTATTGCAAATGCACACCACCAAGGTAATGCCTCCGTGATCCATCTCACACTCTATGCATGTCATTTCATATGACATGCAATTGCCTAGTTTTCAGCAATGGATGCATTATCTCCACATATGCAGATGGCATGTGTAAGTATATTGACTTAGCCAGGTCCAGAGTGGAATGCACTAATTGTTTCAACATGAAAATGTTTGTGATGCAGTGAAAGTAATGTATGCCTGCTCTTCCATGCATCATTTACTCTTCGTGGTACTTAGAAGAGCATTTGCACTGTGAGGACTGTGGGCATGTAAGGGCTGGATTAGGCATTGGAATTTATGTGCATTCCGTGATTTATCTTATGTGTCTTTATTCCACTAGCTACATGGTCCTACCTTGCAATATACTGTTGTTGGAATCAAATATACCGTCATGCGGTTAGGACATTAATTACCTTGGAGTACTATGGAATACCCAAACATGTTACATTTGAACAAAAGTGGCATAATCAATGCGCAGCAAATGCATGTTGTTGCATATCATGGAAAGAGCATGCAGGCCTATATTCAAGTGGGCCCACCACTTGAAGAACAAGTGCACGTTATGTACATACAGCAAGTTTATTGTATAATTATCCAGGGAGCAGTTACATTGTGTTGTAGGAGCAAACTAACCCAAGTCTCAACAAACCACATCAGTTGACATCTTATGTAAATGTGTGCAACAGTTAAAACACTCACAGATACTTTATTACAATCCACCCTCTACATGTGATTGGACAAAGCCCTCTTCAAAGAAATCACATCTTTCTCCAATTCCCACATTTTAATTAGTAGCCCTTAACTACCATCTTCAGCTCATGCATTGAACACCTCTCTTCTTAGGATTCTTTTGTGGTGGGTCATGACATCATGCAGTAAAACATTGTTCTACAAACATAATTAATTACTAGCAATAACTGGCTTAAGCTCTTTTAACCTTAAACATTAGTTGCACATAGTACACACAAATATTTTAAGCGATATGAGGAAGGCTGGGTAAATAATTTCTCTTTGAGTTAGCAATACCATCTCATCCACCAGGTCACTGGTTCATTGGAAAAATCTAATCTAAATAACTGCCCCTTTATCGCACATAGTACATCTGAAAATAGAATTGAAACTCCTGATTTCTCATTATGTAACCTTCGGCATTGACTCACTGTATGTTTAATTGCTAGCCAAAACAAATAGTGAAAACCCTTCTGTCAGGCTCCCATGCACCAGGAGATTACCTCTGCCATCTGCCATATTTATCAGACCATATAACTCATGGCCAGATTCTGCAGCTGAGCTGACCGCGAAGGTTGTGAAGTTACTTATTCACCCATCCTCTGGCTTCTGAAGCCTCACAGAATAATTTTCTCAACAGTCAAAGTTAACTTTGCAAACAACCCTGACTACTGTGTTTTTGATTCATATGTAAAATGCCCACTATATTGAGATTAATGAATTCTCCATGTATTTGTATCAATGTGAATGTATGTTTAATACCTATAAAACATTTACATAGTGTGACCAGAGCACTACTTCTCTGTTAAGTAACACTTATAAGTAATAATGTACCTCGTACAAAATGCAACATTTTTCGTGACAAAATATAATCAAAAGAAATCCGTATGTGTGCCAGTTAAAAGTTATTTTATTAGGTAGCCGGATAGCCAATGCATGTTTCGACATGCAGGTCTTCCGTAAGCCCTGAGGTCTTCTTCAGGGCTTATGGAACCCAATTATCATTGAACCAAAACATTAGAGTGATAAAACATAAGCATATGTGTAATAGAATAATCAATACATTACCCAACAATGGTATGTTCACATTTCACAATAATTGTTGTGTTAAACAAAGGATTCAGAAACCAATACGTTGACGAACCAGCATGGATTCAAGAGGTTATTGGAAAAGACAAAATATACATAAAGAGCTACCGTTAGTTGGTTCAAGCCCAAAGCGTACCACACTAATACAACAATAAAGTGGCTTATTTATGGAAATCCAATATTCTAAACCTAAAGTCCAGCCCCAATAATAAGACATGAGTGCAGTTCTTAAATTGAAGTGCTCATCACAATGATACCCACTCGTACCGGAACTGTCACAAAAAGGACCAGGGTCACCTTAGTCCATCAAATCCAGTAAGTGCATAGATCGAAAGAACTAAAAGCATAAAAACGAATCCAATATGATACCTTCTCTTCTTGAGCAAATCCTCTGTTCCAATGTAACCAGTTGTGGCGAGTCCTTCAGACCTCAATAGTCAATGTAGGGATCGTATCTTTCCAACTTATCCTGTAGTCTTATTTTGCAAAATGTCACAAGTATGCCCCATCCATTTCTGAAAAGCTGCAAGGCATTCTCCCAATGAGCGATAGAGGAGCTGGAACGTCACCTCAGGAGAACCAGGAGGGAAGTAAGAGAAGAGAAGAGGAAGTGGGCAACTCAAGTTATAGGAGCTGTCGCCATTGACTGGCTTCCAGAGGGGTCCGAGGCTTCCTTTCGGGCTGAAAGCCAGAGTGATCCCACACTTCATAGGGCCAGAGAACAAGCACTTAAGGATGAAGACAAGCCGTGTCCTACCGGACCGTTGTTTGAGGAGAAGGGTGGTCTATATTAACGAGTTGTTAAGGAAAAGGTCAGAAGTGAACTGAAACAATTGCTGGTTCCTTGCCGATTCAGGAAGTTGGTGGTGCAACTCGCTCATGATGAACCCCCTGGCGTCATTTGACCTCCGAGAAGACATTGGAAAGGGTGTTGAAACGGTTCTATTGGCCCGGTGTATACAGGGAAGTCAATGACTATTGCCAATCCTGTGTTATCTGTCAGAAAACCGACCCTTTAATACCCCAAAAAGCAGCCTCTTTGGAATGCCTTTGATTAAAGAACCCTTCCAGTGCATAGGCATGGACATAGAGAGTCCTCTTGAACTATCAAGTCAGGAATATCAGTACCTGTTGGTGGTGATGGACTATGCCACTCGTTATCCGGAGGCGTTCCCAATGAGAGGTACCTCTGCTACACACATTTGTGACCTACTCATCCCCTTTTTTGCCAGAGTTGGAATACTGAAGGAGATAGTAAGTGGCCAGGGCAAGAACTTCATGTCCAACATAAAGGGTCGAGTCTGTAAACGCTTAAACGTAAAACAGTTGAAGACGTCAGTGTACCATCCTCAGACGGACGGATTGGTCGAGCATTACAACAACTATAAAACTGATGCTGAAACGGTTCTCTGCTCATAGAAGCAAGAACTAGGACTGGGACCGGGCACTGCCTTGGATTTTAATGGTCCTTGGAAATACCCACACAAACCAGGCAGGGTCAGAAAAATAGTTGGTTTTGTCTTATAGTCAATACACCTCAAATGGGGGTGTAGACCTTCCTGTTAAATTAACATTATAGTATCACACAGAACAGGAACAGGTATATGGTCATTGTCATTCATGTTTCGCGGACAACTGTTGTTGTGTTCCCTATAACTCACCCTGACCAGAAGAACACCCTGGCCCTCCAAAGTGTTCTGGCCCTAGGTTGCAGTGGTGCACCACCTTTTTAAAAGGTATAGTGTGGGAGATACACTGGCCCTAAAGCTACAATGAATGGGTTAATCAGAATAAAAAAGCTAGACTTGGGAGCCAGTCCCAGGAAAAAGCAGAGCAGGTGATTTTCTGCACCAGCGGTTCACAGGGGAATATTCAGAAACGGATAACTTGCCAGAAATGTTATTAACCCTCCGTGAAGTATGCTGAGCCCACCCGTTAAAAAACAAATTCTTATATGGAAATTGGGATAAATGAGAGAGCTTTCAAAACATCAGGTATCTATCTATGTATATTTGTTTTTCCTTTAGTGGGGTTTTGAGACCACAATATGCATAAATGCGTTACCACACAAGAGAATTTGAAAGACTCAAATGATGTAGTTAAAAAACCAAGTAATTGTCATATAGACACTGGTCATTCAAGATTTGTTGCACATATCTCATATGGCTTGGGGATATCTGCAGGCTCGAAGGTCGACCAGTTTAGATGATGTTTATTAAATCTTCTTCAGAACCGATTTATTTATAAGGAGCATCAGTCTTCTTCTCATCAGATATGACGGGGCACTCTGTCCAACCTAGGGGTTAGAGTCAAAAGTGACCTAGTAAAGGCCGGGTTCTATGCTATTTGTAGTGTGTCTTGTACAAAGACATTTTCTGAATGTGTCACATTTCCCCTTGTGTTTAGGCACAGTTAAGTTATGAGTTTCCGAATATTCCCCCTTGAACTGCTGGCGCTGACAATCACCTGCTCTGCTTTTTCCTGGGACTGGCTCCCAGATCTAGATTTTTTATTCTGATTAACCCATTCATTGTAGCTTTAGGGCCAGTTAATCTCCCTTACTATCCCTTTTAGATAGGTGGTGCACCATTGCAACCTAGGGCCAGAACACTCTGGAGGGCCAGGGTGGTGTTCTGGTCAGGGTGAGTTATAGGGAACACAATAACAGTTGTCTGAGAACTAAGAATTACAATGACCATATACCTGTTCCTGTTCTGTGTGATACTACCTTAGAGATACCCCACAGTCCTCAACAGGTTTCTCTCCCTTCAAACTGCTGTTTGGACACCACCGTAGCAGCCTGTTTGACCTAACCAAGGAAGATTGGGAAAAGGGGAATGACCAACCACAAGCCGTCTATGTGGATGAACTACATACCCACCTGGATACATTGAAAACTCTAGCTCAAACGAATCTAGGACGAACAAGGGAGAAACAGGATGAGTATTACAACCGTTCTCCAAAATCAGACGTTTCAAGCCTGGAGACAAGGTATTGGTGTTGCTTCCAACCAGCAGCAATAAAATGCTAGCGCAACGGAGAGGGCCTTACACCATAAAGTCGGTATTGGGCCCAGTGATCTCGTTCACGAACCAGATAGACAGGACAAAGATAAAAATGATCATGTCAATCTATTAAAGGAGTGGAAGGAACTGGCGAAGAACATCTCTTTGATTGTTTCCAAACAAACTAGTACTGAACAGTTCCATAAGAGTGAACCCTCAGGTCTACAAGATGTACAGTGGGGTACGGATGTGTCACCCTGGTCCAAAGAGGAGGTTCTTCTGGATCTGAACCTGTTGGCCCATGTCTTTTCTTACTTACCTGGAAAAACTTAACTCATAGAGCATTCTATTGATGCCCTCCCTGGAAAGATCATACGGATTAGACCCTATCGCATACCCCAAGCAAAGAGGAAAGAGGTACAAAAGGAAATATATTAAATGATACAAATGGCCATCATCAAACCCACGTCAAGCCCCTGGTGTTCCCCGGTAGTCTTGTTACCCAAACCAGATGGTTCGATGCGTTTTTGCATGGACTTAAGTCAACTTAATTCTATCTCGACCTACCAAGCCTACCCCATGCCGTGCATAGACAATCTGTTTGAACGTCTGGGAGCGGCCCTGAATCTGAGCACAATAGACTTAACAAAAGGCTTCTGGCAGATACCCATGAGGAGGGAAGACTAACCAAAAACAGCCTTCTCCGGTCCAAAGGGACTATATCGGTTCACAATCCTTCCTTTTGGTCTTCGCGGTGCTCCTGCCACCTTCCAATCCTTATGGACAAGATAGTAGTACCTCACGAGGCCTACACCTCTGCTTATTTAGATGATATCGTGTTCAGTCGTACCGGGCCTGAACATCCGGAAACCTTCGCAAGGTGGTTACCACCTTGGAAAACAGTGGTCTACACATTAACCCGAAATAAAACTTCTTGGCCAGTAACCAGACCAAATACCTAGGGTACACTTGTGGGGGAGGTGAACTACGTCCCCAAATGAAGTTGAGGGCATACTACGACTACCCTTACCCACCAACAACAACGCAATACGAGCATTCCTAGGTTTTGTGGGTTATTATCATTGGTTTATCCCTTTATTCTCCATCATAGCGCCACCACTCACTGAGGCCCTGAAAACCTCACACTCGGGCAATCACACATCGGACGAGAGTGCTGAGGCGGCTTTCCTGGAACTCAAGAACATTATCTGCTCCCTTCCAGTGTTGAGATGTCCTGATTTTTCGCAACACTTCTTTTTACAGACCGATGCATCTGGAAGTGGCCTGGGTGTGGTTCTCTCCCAGGGATCTACAGACGACTTATGACCCGTGCCCTTCATTAATCGCATGTTATTTCCTCACAAAGTGGCATACTCTGCGATTGAGAAGGAGTGTCTCGCTATAAAATGGGCTGTGGAATCCTTATGCTATTATCTGCTGGGTCGTCCCTTTACCATATTCATGGACCATGCACCTTTGCAGTGGCTGTCGACCCAGAAGGACTCAGGGTTATACAGTGGTTTGTGACCCTTCAGCCTTTGAATTTTTGTACCCTGCACAGACCTGCTTCCTTCCAGGTTGTCCAGGACTATCTTTCGTGGTCGCTGACCTGCCCGACTGGCTAGGTCCTTCGGTGGGGGTTTATGAGAGGGGCCCCTTTATCGGACGGCACTGCATGCGGACCAGAGGCATCAGGTCGGCATGCTGCGGGTTGGATCATCAGCATTTCCTGGCCGGGAAAGGCTGCAGTCGCGGAGCACAGAAGGAACAAGCATATGCCTGAATTCACAGGGCAACGTAGGGGAACAGCACTTCTCCCACTTTGGGGACAATATGATCAATGGCTTCACTTACCTGCAGCTGCGACCTGTGGCTCGAGCAGAAACCATCCTTCCTGCTCGAAGTGAGAACCGCTGCAAAATCCAGCCGCTGGGCAGTGGATACAATGGAGGGATTAAGGGATCAGTTTCTCAGCAAAACGGTAATGGCAACAGGGGACTATGGCAGCCATGGGAATCCTTTGTTCAGGAAGGGGGCGTGCCTATGGTTTTTCAACTCGCCAACAAGAAGGTTCCTGATTGGTCAGTGTGACAAGCCTCTCCTATAAAAACCTACAGAAAAGTTTCTACTGGAGATTCTGTCTCTGATTCTTGTAGGAGGCACACATATTGAACGAGGAAAGAACATACCCCTGGGCCTATTAAAAGCCTATCAGGCCGATTCATGGAATAATTAGCGCGGCGCAAGTGGGCAAAAACGTGCGAACCGCAGTGGAATAGCGAAAATCGCAGTGCAAGTGCGAAAATCGCACGAAAAGCAGCACACGTCGATTCATGGAAGTCCGTGCGCGAGAAAACCAGCCGATGTGCGATAAAAAGTGCGCCGCGCACGTTGGCGCACAGGCCATCTAACAGCGTGCGCCAGGTCACAGCGAAAATCGCACAGGCCACAGCGAAAATCGCACATAGCGCGGCGCACGCAACAAAAGTATGCGGAACACGGGCGTAACACTCGGAATGGGGAACAACTTGCAAAAACGTGGGCGTCACGGGGGAAGTACAGGGCACAAGTGCGCGGAACGCCCACACGCTCGCCTACAACACGTACTCATGGAATAGAATAGGGCAAAAAAGCGCACGCTCAAACCAGCGCACAGGCACAAACACGACCGCCACAAGAAAGCAGGCGGTAGCGTCTCTGCGGCTGTAAGAAATGTGCGCCAAAAGGTGCGCCAACAAATAGCACCCATATTCTGCCATGATGAATGTCCTATACTGTGGCCCTCCAGGACAAATGACGTGCAAAGGGGTACCCACAAACACGGACACGCTGACAAAAAATACGTGTGCGTGTATACCGGGGTGCGCGGGAAGTCTCACACGCGATTTGGCCGGGTATGTGGATTTCAGGGGTGCGCGGGAAGTTCCACACGCGATTCCATCAGGGTAGGTGTATTTCAGGGGTGCGCGAGAAGTTCCACACGCGATTCCATCAGGGTACGTGTATTTCAGGGGTGCGCGGGAAGTCCCACACGCGATTACAGCAGGGTACGTGTATTTCAGGGGTGCGCGGGAAGTTCCACACGCGAATAGGCTGGGCGCGTGTATTTCAGGGGTGCGCGGGAAGTTCCACACGCGAATAGCCTGGGCGCGTGTATTTCAGGGGTGCGCGGGAAGTTCCACACGCGATTCCATCAGGGTAGGTGTATTTCAGGGGTGCGCGGTAAGTTCCACACGCGATTCCATCAGGGTACGTGTATTTCAGGGGTGCGCGGGAAGTCCCACACGCGATTACAGCAGGGTACGTGTATTTCAGGGGTGCGCGGGAAGTTCCACACGCGAATAGCCTGGGCGCGTGTATTTCAGGGGTGCGCGGGAAGTTCCACACGCGAATAGCCTGGGCGCGTGTATTTCAGGGGTGCGCGGGAAGTTCCACACGCGATTACAGCAGGGTACGTGTATTTCAGGGGTGCGCGGGAAGTTCCACACGCGAATAGCCTGGGCGCGTTTATTTCAGGGGTGCGCGGGAAGTTCCACACGCGAATAGCCTGGGCGCGTGTATTTCAGGGGTGCGCGGGAAGTTCCACATGCGATTACAGCAGGGTACGTGTATTTCAGGAGTGCGCGGGAAGTTCCACACGCGAATAGCCTGGGCGCGTGTATTTCAGGGGTGCCCGGGAAGTTCCACACGCGAATAGCCTGGAGGCGTGTATTTCAGGGGTGCGCGGGAAGTTCCACACGCGATTACAGCAGGGTACGTGTATTTCAGGGGTGCGCGGGAAGTTCCACACGCGAATAGCCTGGGCGCGTGTATTTCAGGGGTGCGCGGGAAGTTCCACACGCGAATAGCCTGTGCGCGTGTATTTCAGGGGTGCGCGGGAAGTTCCACATGCGATTACAGCAGGGTACGTGTATTTCATGGGTGCGCGGGAAGTTCCACACGCGAATAGCCTGGGCGCGTGTATTTCAGGGGTGCGCGGGAAGTTCCACAAGCGAATATCCTGGGCGCGTGTATTTCAGGGGTGCGCGGGAAGTTCCACACGCGATTACAGCAGGGTACGTGTATTTCAGGGGTGCGCGGGAAGTTCCACACGCGAATAGCCTGGGCGCGTGTATTTCAGGGGTGCGCGGGAAGTTCCACACGCGAATAGCCTGGGCGCGTGTATTTCAGGGGTGCGCGGGAAGTCCCACACGCGATTACAGCAGGGTACGTGTATTTCAGGGGTGCGCGGGAAGTTCCACACGCGAATAGCCTGGGCGCATGTATTTCAGGGGTGCGCGGTAAGTTCCACACGCGAATAGCCTGGGCGCGTGTATTTCAGGGGTGCGTGGGAATTTCCACACGCGAATAGCCTGGGCGCGTGCATTTCAGGGGTGCGCGGGAAGTTTAACACGCGATTTCAGCAGGGTACGTGTATTTCAGGGGTGCACGGGAATTTCCACACGCGAATAGCCTGGGCGCGTGTATTTCAGGGGTGCGCGGGAATTATCGCACGCGATTTGGCTTGGTACGTGTATTACAGGGGTGCGTGGGAAGTTACACACGCGATTAGGCTGGGTGGGTCCTCACAGGTGTTCCCTGTACACCCTCGACGGCCCCTGCAGGCAGCCCACAAAACAGGGGACTACCCTGCACACCTGCTCATGTCTCCCACCACCCCACCCCCCACCATCCAGGGGCACCCTCCACCAGGCCCCCACTCATGTCTCCCACCACCCCCACCCCCCAGCAGTGCAGGGGCACCCTCCACCAGGCCCCCACTCATGTCTCCCACCACCCCCACCCCCCCAGTCACCAGGGGCACCCTCCACCAGGCCCCCACTCATGTCTCCCACCACCCCCACCCCCCACCATCCAGGGGCAGCCTCCACCAGGCCCCCACTCATGTCTCCCACCACCCCCACCCCCCTGCCACCATGGGGACCCTCCACCAGGCCCCCACTCATGTCTCCCACCACCACCACCCCCCAGCAGTGCAGGGGCAGCCCCCACCAGGCCCCCACACATGTCTCCCACCACCCCCACCCCCCCAGTCACCAGGGGCACCCTCCACCAGGCCCCCACTCATGTCTCCCACCACCCCCACCCCCCACCATCCAGGGGCACCCTCCACCAGGCCCCCACTCATGTCTCCCACCACCCCCACCCCCCAGCAGTGCAGGGGCAGCCTCCACCAGGCCCCCACTCATCTCTCCCACCACCCCCACCCCCCACCATCCAGGGGCACCCTCCACCAGGCCCCCACTCATGTCTCCCACCACCCCCACCCCCCAGCAGTGCAGGGGCAGCCTCCACCAGGCCCCCACTCATGTCTCCCACCACCCCCACCCCCCAGCAGTGCAGGGGCACCCTCCACCAGGCCCCCACTCATGTCTCCCACCACCCCCACCCCCCCCAGTCACCAGGGGCACCCTCCACCAGGCCCCCACTCATGTCTCCCACCACCCCCACCCCCCAGTCACCAGGGGCAGCCTCCACCAGGCCCCCACTCATGTCTCCCACCCCCCAGTCACCAGGGGCACCCTCGACCAGGCCCCCACTCATGTCTCCCACCACCCCCACCCCCCACCATCCAGGGGCACCCTCCACCAGGCCCCCACTCATGTCTCCCACCACCCCCACCCCCCTGCCACCATGGGCAACCTCCACCAGGCCCCCACTCATGTCTCCCACCACCCCCACCCCCCACCATCCAGGGGCAGCCTCCACTAGGCCCCCACTCATGTCTCCCACCACCCCCACCCCCCCGCCACCATGGGCACCCTCCACCAGGCCCCCACTCATGTCTCCCACCACCACCACCCCCCAGCAGTGCAGGGGCAGCCCCCACCAGGCCCCCACTCATGTCTCCCACCACCCCCACCCCCCCAGTCACCAGGGGCACCCTCCACCAGGGCCCCACTCATGTCTCCCACCACCCCCACCCCCCACCATCCAGGGGCACCCTCCACCAGGCCCCCACTCATGTCTCCCACCACCCCCACCCCCCAGCAGTGCAGGGGCAGCCTCCACCAGGCCCCCACTCATGTCTCCCACCACCCCCACCCCCCACCATCCAGGGGCACCCTCCACCAGGCCCCCACTCATGTCTCCCACCACCCCCACCCCCCAGCAGTGCAGGGGCAGCCTCCACCAGGCCCCCACTCATGTCTCCCACCACCCCCACCCCCCACCATCCAGGGGCACCCTCCACCAGGCCCCTACTCATGTCTCCCACCATCCCCACCCCCCAGCAGTGCAGGGGCACCCTCCACCAGGCCCCCACTCATGTCTCCCACCACCCCCACCCCCCCAGTCACCAGGGGCACCCTCCACCAGGCCCCCACTCATGTCTCCCACCACCCCCACTCCCCACCATCCAGGGGCAGCCTCCACCAGGCCCCCACTCATGTCTCCCACCATCCCCACCCCCCTGCCACCATGGGCACCCTCCACCAGGCCCCCACTCATGTCTCCCACCACCACCACCCCCCAGCAGTGCAGGGGCAGCCCCCACCAGGCCCCCACTCATGTCCCCTATCACCCCCACCCCCCCGCCACCAGGGGCACCCTCCACCAGGCCCCCACCCATGTCTCCCACCACCCCCACCCCCCAGCAGTGCAGGGGCAGCCCCCACCAGGCCCCCACTCATGTCCCCTATCACCCCCACCCCCCCGCCACCAGGGGCACCCTCCACCAGGCACCCACACATGTCCCCCTGCCCCCAGGTCCTGACGATACTCAATCATGGCAGTAATGGGCAGCATACCCACCACAAACACCCAGGCAAGGATTGCATCCACCCACATAGTGAATGCAATTACATGATACAACCCCAATGGCAAGTATGTAAATGAACACATGTCCGTCACACACACATACACAACGGGTGCAAGTGAATGTCAAAACCCATATCATGACATGTATGAAACCAATGAATACCACAAGTGAAAGTTAAAAAAACATGTATTAAAGATGAAAAATAAGTAAACAAATCAAACATACAACAATGGGGATAACAAAATAAATGGTCCATGTCCGAGAACAAATGTAAAAATAAAAAAAACAAAGTAATCCAAAAACAAATGTTGTCCAAAGCAATGTCATGTGGAAGGAAAATAATGAAAAACCATTTCCTCATGGTGAACACAATAATCAATAAAAAAACATTTTCTTCAAAAAGCAAACTATATACACGAATATTCCAGGGTCCATGAGCCCAACACCATAAATGAAACCTACTACTACCTAATGAAAAAAATATCTACAAAAAAGTGGCCATTGTCCGAGCGGTCCAAAAAAATAAAAATGAATAAAGGAAACATAACACTAACTAACTAAATAACTATATACAAAGGCAGCGGGCAAGTCCTGCGGCTCACTCGGTGATGTTGCTGGCCAGGGCATCATCGAACTCCATGTCGATGTCCTGGAGGCGGGACTCTGTCCTGGTCCCGAGGTCTCGCAGGGATAACCCCAGGTCCAGCTCAAACTCCCTGCGAGCTTCCTCGAGGCACTCAGCCCGCCTCAACGCCCGACGCATGGAGAACTCCGCCCTGACCATGGTGAGCCGCTCCTCTTCCGCCCGCTGCCGCTCCGCACCTATCCGCTGGACCAACTGCTCCCACACGGAAGACACCACCATCCCAGGGTTGCCCTGCCCTCCGGCCGATGCCTGCCCCTCCGATCTTGATGGCCCCGAGCCATGATGCCTCCCACGTCGAGCCTGCTGCTGCCTCCGACGCCACTGCCTCTGCCAGCACGACAGCATCCAGGCTGATGGAAACCACCGACGCCGTCGTGCACGTGCCCTGCCCGATGATGCTGTCACATCTTCCATCTGCTGGGGTCCAGTTGCTGTGTTGTCCACCCCTGCTGGACCTCCGACTCCCAACTGTGGCAGGGATGGGATCCCCACCGAGCTGGCTGCATTGGTCGGGGCAGGTCCACAGGGGGCCCTGGTGTCATCTGGGCCGGAAGACGGCAAGGAGAACGACTGGTGTATAGCCTGCACAGAGGAGGAGAGGGCCGCCAGATTGGCCAACACATGCAGCAAACCCCCGAACATGGGCGATCCCAATTGGGCCACGTCGGCACGGTGCACTTCGTGATGACGTGCGTGCTCCTCCCGGGAAGCATGCACGGCATCACGAATCACAGCCGTGCGCATCGCGACCCCAATCAGGACCTTCTCCACACGCCCAGGGGTTCCCACGTCCGCAGGTGGAGGGGAGTCAGGTGACATGGACATCCCCTCTACCTGCGGACGGGCCTGGGACGGGGCATCCCTGCTGGTGCATGGTGGTGCACTCACAGGGTCAGGGACAGCGACAGGCACAGGCCCCTCCACGGTGACCTGTGCTGCCTCCTGCCCCTGGCCCTGGACTGCACCACTTGCACCAGCAGGGATGCCCCCACCAGGCCCCATGTGTGCCCCAGTGGCGGCCTCCTCCTCCTCTGTGCAAACCACCAACCTGGATGGCTCCTCACCGTCTCCCACCGTAGCAGGCCCCTGTGGGGGCTCACCCACCCCTTCCGCTGCAGCCGTGGGGGCATCCCCGCCGCCTTGCTCCACAGCGCCGTCTCCGCCCTCTTCTTCACTAGCCGCTGCGTAGAGGGAGACAAAGAACACAAGCATCAGGGTACTGTACAATGGTCCCCTAGACAGGAAGCAATAGCAGATGAGCACCACTGTCAAAGTACACTTCCATCATGTCCCTCCACAACACATGGGTCAGTCCAGGCAAAACACACACAGTAACAGGCATGGTGCATGCCATGGACATTTCCATGCATGTCCAATGGACTCTTGAAACATTCAATGATATGTAACTCACATGCATCATGGCTCATGCCTATCACATGCACACACTTCACCTCAGTCACATCCATCTGGCCCCAAACACACCAAACACAGCGGATACAAGGGCAATTTGGCTGCTTCACTGAATCTGTGCATTGTCACACACATGTGTCATGCATCCATGGCATGCACAAGTCACAGACACGCAGGTCAGGCACACAGACATGGCTACCATATATGTACCTGGCATCAGCACCCATCCCTCACCCCCACCCATGTCCAGGTACAGAGACTGGCATGCTCTCATGTTCAAAATCTGCATAGGGCTCCCCATGCGGCATTTGAACACATGCAACAACCATGTGGGTCACACATCACTGGTCGCACATGCATTACTATGATGTTATGATGTCCCTGCACACATACATGCATACATGGCCTATGGCACACATACAGGCAAGTATCATAGAACCAGCACACCGCAACATGCCCTGTCTCACACAGTAATGCTTGGACACTTACCGCTCAACTCCAGACGGGCCTCCCTCTCAAGGATCTGGGCGTGGAGCGCTGGGCGTACGCGTTCCAGGACCCTCATCTGGATGGAACTCATGCGGCCCCAGCCCCCCTCCACAAGGTGCCGGGCCTTCACAAGGGTCCTGGACCTCAAGTCCTCCCAGCGCTTCTTGATCTTCAGGACGTTGCGGGTTGCCACCCCCTCCGCGTTGATGGCAACCACACAGTCGGCCCAGATCCTCTCCCGTCCTTCCTTGCTGGCGCGGGACGATCCAAAGAGGGCATCATACTGCCCCAGGACATGCTCCACCAGGACACCAACTTCGGTGGCAGTGAAGCTGGTGCCCCTCTGCCCCTCTGGCCTGGGGTTGCCACTGGTGCCAGATGTGGAAGTGCCCGACATGGCAACCCCAGAGGCAGGTGTGGGTGGGCAACTGGGTCCTGGGGCTGGGCTGTGGAGCGATGTAATCCCAGTCGGGAGTCTTCAGTTCCAGCAGGGGTGGACACAGCAACTGGACCCCTGCAGATGGCTGATGTGCAGGCACCAAATGGCAGGGCACGGTGGCAGCAGGCAGGCAGGCAGGCAGCAGCAGATGGCACGTGGGAGGCTGCTCGGGGCACTGGGGGGCAGTAACTCGGCCTTCTGGGCAGGAGCGTGGTCTTCCGTGTGTTTTCGCGTGGCCAGCTTGATACGGAGTGATTTGGCACGTGAAAATCCTGCACGTCAGCGTGAAATCCGAGGAAAGGCCCTTAGCGCGTAAGCGCGTCAGCACGCATACGCGTTTCTATTGGACCAGAGTCCCTCAGCGCGTAAGCGCGTCTGTGACGTGACCCGCACGGGTGTTCCCCACTCAGCACGTGATGACGGAGCACACGTGGAAATACTGCACGTCAGCGTGTAATTGGACAAAAGTGCGCGTACACGCGATTGGCCTATGTACGTGTATTTCATGGGTGCGCGGGCACTTACACACGCAAGTACGTCAGCGCACCTGTATCCCGTGGTGCGTGGGAATTTCCACAGGCTATTGGACTGGGAACTGGATTCCAGGGGTGCGCGGGTCACACGCTCGCCTAGAACACGCGCAAAGCATAAATTTGCGCACTTTAACAATAACAAGCTCAGACGCCAGGATGAACATACCGTTCCTAGCAGCAGTGGCAGTGGGCTACCAAAGGAGGAGGAGGAGGATAGTCAGGGCCAGAATATTCACACCCAGAACCAGCCTTTTCGGGATGCCTGATGACCAGGTGTATGGGAGGTACAGGTTTCCACCACACATAATACTGGACCTGGTGAGTGAGTGGGAGGATGACCTCACATCACCCACCCTGTGCTCCCAAGCACTCAGCCCCCTGGAGAAGGTCCTCAATGTACTGCACTTCTTAGCCACTGGATCATTTCAGCGGACAAGTGCCATAGTGGGTGGGGTGTCACAGGCCACCCAGTCACGCTGCCTACACCAGGTCTTGAACATCATCACTGCACGCCCATCAGTCCGCAGGCACATATACCTGCCCAGAACACCTGCAGAAAGGCATGCTGCCTCCCTGGATTTTTACGGTGTGGCACGATTCCCCAAAGTGCTAGGTGCCATCGACTGCACCCATGTGGCTCTACGTCCCCCCAGGGCATCTGAGCACATCTATAGGAACCGCAAGCACTGGCATTCCATCAACGTGCAGGTAGCATGTAATGCCAAGGGAATCATCACCTCAGTATATGCCAACTATCCCGGGTCCACCCACGACAGCTTCATTTACCGAATGTCCACCCTAAGCCGGGACCTAGAAGCTGGGCGGCATGGCGATACATGGCTGCTTGGTGAGTATGTATGCCACTGCACATGCATGCATGTTGGATACTGAGCAAGGTCACAACCTCACCAATGATACCAATCACCACCTCCACAGGGGACAGTGCCTACCCTCTCAGCCCCCACATGATGACGCCAATTCGGAACCCCACCACGCCACCCGAGGTAAGATATAACACAGCCCACATTACGACCCGGGGCATAGTGGAGCGCACATTCGGAGTGCTAAAGCCACGCTTTCGCTCCCTTGACCGTTCTGGCGGCCAGCTGTTATACGCTCCCCCAGTAGTGTGCAGGATCATAGTGGCAGCATGTGTCCTGCACAACGTTGCAACACGCCGGGGCCTGGCCGTGGACATGGTGGTGGCCCCACATCCCCAACCACATGCACAGCCGCTGCGCATGGGAGGGGAAAGGGCACGGGGGGAAGCAGCCCGTACACAGCTAGTGGCTAATTACTTCACATAGAAATCACACCCCTGTGGAGTGCACACTGCCCTGGCACATTCCATCTGACAATCAATGATGACTCAACCTGACACTGATCCTGAATGTCTGGAGAATGAACCGTGAATACCATATCAGCCTGAGATTGTTCACCTGGAAGTGTCACAATGTGTGCATCCCTACCCACACAGACACCACCAATGCAGTTTTGTGGAGTTACACATTCAAGCAGCTAAAAAGAATACCCACTTGCAAAATGCAGCAAGAGGACAGTGCCATGTCAGCCAACCCAACCCCAGCACCGCCACACGACACACCGTGCCATGTCATGCCATTTGCAGGTAAACAAAGTAATCCCCACAACATGACACTAGTGTCACTATGTACAGTGTCCCTATTTGAAACCTGCAACACCTGAAATGCTCACAGCAATGCCGGACCAACAACATACTTGAGCACGTACTACCATTAACATGACATCACAAATGTTACATATTAGTAGTCTCACCACCTGGAAATGCCTGCACTCCCACCACTACCAACTGTGCAGTGTTGGCGCCATGTAGAGTTGTAGGTGCACTGCTGCCAACATGGACCCCATCTCCAGACTAGAGGTCCTTGTGTAGACATGAGGAAGGGACCTGCAAATTGGGAGGTAGACACAGAAGATGAGTTACACATCAATGCAACATGCAGTGTACAACACAACAGCAATATACACTAGGAATGTATAAACAGTATTGACTACAGACTGCCCACACAGCTCATGGGAGTCCAACGTCACTGTGTAATTCACTGTCACTTGGGCACACCCTTTGCAAGCCCATGGAAACGGGAAGCAGGAGGGGTGTGTGTGACTCAAACCCAAGCATCTGAACCAAATACATTACAAGCCTGCATGTGCCCAGCCACAATGCAGCGTATGCCCACAGGAACCACGGAAGCCAACAAATCGTCCCAAAAAAATAGGGAATAAAATAAATAAAAATAAAAATAAGAAACAATCAAAAAAGGCCATTGATGGGCCCGCGGGGGTTGGGGAGGCCACCCAGGAGGTCCGAGGACAGGATGCACACCAGAACCCACCTGCGTGGATCCTGGGAAAATAAAACACCTCCATGGGCTCATGGCCCACACGGCTACCCTGTTGTGGGAGTATCACTGCTGTCGCTATTATCACCCTGTGCAGCTGCATCCGGAGGATCACATTTAAGACCCTCTCTATCCTCCACACGGCTGTCTGTGGCATGGGACCAAGCTACCTGCAACTCTCTCTCACTAAATACTCTCCTTCCACATCCCTTTGATCTTCTGGCTCCAACTCTCTGCTGATCAAACGCTTCTCCAAGCAGCGAGCTGGGGGCAGACCTCTCTCCTCATCTGGTTTCCTCCGATGGAACAGCCTCCCTTTCTCTCTGACTTGAACCGGAACACCTCAAGCTCTGCAAACAACTCAAGACCTTTCACTTCTCCTCCTCCTTCCCTCTCCCGTGCTAACCAACCCCTCTGTCGCTGCGATTGGCTGCCTGGTCCCTTAGTGTCCAATGGGGTCCTGGCCTTTTGCCCAATTGTACCCCACACCCTGCCCCCAACCCCTAGCACTGCCTCTGGGCTCAGAACCAGCATGTTGGGTGGTTTGCCTTCGCTCTGCACTTAACTGTGTTAACCAGGTAATAAGATCTAGTGGCCAGAAAACTCACAACCTGAGTAATGTCGGCATGAAAGAGATCCAGTTCAGCTTCCATGATAATCAAATCGAGCCGCAGAAAAAACAGGCGAGCTATAGTGAGGTCCAGCACCATTCTATACCATGCCTGAGCTCACCAAAACATGTTTACCAGTGTTAGACTTCCCTGTTTGTCTTTGGACACAGACTACTGTAACAGCCTCTTCCTCACTGAAAGAGTGCAATGGATTATGTCCAGTGGGGAAATGTCTCCCTTAGAAGCTCATTGGTTCCAAGATTGAAAACATGTGTATGTGGCAATTGTCATAAGATCAGACCTCAAGTTGAAAAACGTGTGAACCTGTGTATGGAGATGGATGCAAAAAGAGTCAGCCAAAAGAGGCCTCTGCTGCCTGAAGGTCCCGAAACCCGAAACCGCCATCTGTGAAGACACCAGTTGATGGGATCCTCCGAGTGACACAAATAAATAGTGGCCATTCCTCTTTTGGGGAAGATAGAAATCTCAAAAGGTTGTTGCCAAATCTGAAAGGGGCTTTGACAAGGTGCAAGCAAACTTGTTGATATAACTGGCTCATGATAGATCGTGCATCCAAAACCGGATTTCACGACAAACCTGTTTTGTAAAACCCTGCACTGCAAGGGACCTTGCAAGTGTTTGGAAGGGGGCAGCCCCCCTCCCCCAGGTGCTTTAGAGTGAGGCTAGATGAATTTGAAGCACTATGATGGGCCAGGGGTAAGGGAGATGATGAGGAAACTCCCAGTTTAATAGCACCCTTCTCCAATGGAATCAAATATAGTCTATACATACAGTACAGCATAAGCCACGAGAAGCATTGCTATATTTGCGTAGATGTCAGTAACCATAAGTAGAAGGGAAGGCCTACACAGTAAATGCAGTATTGTATGCACTAGGCCCAAATTTGTGAGACCACAGAAATCCCTAGCCATGCCCCAGCTCCCATGAGGACAGCCCATATCCCCCATCCGCCACAACACCTATTCATTGTTTTAACAGTGTAGCAAAGATGTTCGAGAGGAATGTGCCCTACAAGGCCGTGATCACAGACCGGCGCCTGGTGTGTATGTTATCTCACACTGGCCAAAGCATGACCCAGCCCATCCCCAGGGAACCACGAGTTATAGCCCATACAATTGACTAAAACTTAAGACCTCTGAATTCCATGGCACCAGGAGCCCTTTGACCACCAACCCCAAAGTAACAAGTCCTGAGATGTTCAAAGATGATGGTCAGGGTGCACCTTTCAAGCGACAATCGTGTGATTTGTAATGCGAGGTGCTGGGAGGGATAAATTATAGTTCAAAACGAGGATGGAGACCTTGGAGCCGGATGGCATGGAGGGGAGTGAGTGAACATGTGCGTTAAAGTTAGACCGCCCAAGAACCTCTTTTGTGTCCGTCTTAAGGCATGCCAAGTGCACAATATGAGTGATAAAACAAGTTGTATAGTAGGCGTATAATTAATTTGTTTTCTGACCTTCGATGTGAGAAGAGCCCCACAGCACCCATGTGATGGAAGACTGACAGACTGGGCTGGGACCAATAGACTGGCATCACTTATGGATAAAGGTGGAACATGTATAGGGTCATATCAATCAGCCACGCAGGTTCTTTCTGTTTGTTGTTGCGTCATTATGACGCTGTGTACCTTTAAAAGTTTCTGCATGTGCTTCTCTTTGGCAGAACGCTCTTAGCAGCCGCGTCCTTTGCTATTGCTCTCATCTGCGTGTGAGATTAAAACTTGTTATCCTTACAAGATTGACTTGTGCCTTTCTTCCCTAATGGGTTGTATTCTCTCTGGCATGAGCGTTTAGGGGGTGCCTTCACAAGATTCTCTAAACAGTTGATATGCAACTGGGATCCCCTGTGAGTCAAATTCACTCCAGTTGAACCCACATTGCAACAAGCCCTGTCCAACATATTTATTTATTTATTTATTTATTTGCATTTATAAAGTGCACAGACCTGCCCTGTGGCATCGTGGCGCTGTTACAGAAGGCTTAAACTTAAAAATGGGTAGAGTGTAACATTCTGCAGTCATACATTGACAGGTGAGGGAGGCAAGACAAGGGTCAGACAGGTTGTGCTTTGCTTTGGTTACAGTGCAAGCATAACTGTGCATGTTGGCTTGAGAGCATTAGTGTAATAGAAAGATTTTTAGGTTTTTGCGAAAGGTGGTGTAAGATTCTTCATTCCTGAGTGAGGTTGGCAGGGCATTCCAGTTTTTAGGTGCGAGGTGTTGGAAGCTGGACCCTCCTGCTCTGGTTCTTTTGAAGGTGGGGACATAGATCTGGTTGGCGTGGTGGGCTCTGGTAGGTATGTTGGAGATGTTGAGTGTGATTCTTCCGGAAAGATAGGGTGGGGCATCTGATGTAAGGCACCTGTGTGTGATGGCGATGGCTTTTAAAAGTATGCGCTCCTTTACCGGAAGCCAATGGGCATCTTTCCTGGCTTGAGAGATGTGTTCCCTTTTAGGAATGGACAGCGAAGCCCTGAGGGCATTGTTTAGCGTGATTTGGAGTTTTTTTTAATTGTTGACAGAGGTGCCTAGGAAGAGGGCATTACAGTAGTCCAATTTGGTACCTATTGTGGCTCTGGCGATTGATAAGCAGTTTTTGGTGGAGAGGAAGGGTTTGACTGCGTTGATCACCTTGGTGGTGAGCGCCAAGGAGGAGGCAATGGCGTTAACCTGGCGGGACATGGATAGTGAGGCATCTAGATGAACACCTAGTGTTTTTGACAGTTTTGGAGACTGTGATGATGGAGTTATCGATGTTAAAGGATTTATATTGTGGAGGGAGTTTGTTGAGCGTTTCGCTGGTCCCTACTATGAGGATCTCTGTTTTATCTCCATTTAGGCAGAGGCCTTTGGCAGCCATCCAGATTTGAATGGCTGTGTAGATTTTAGTAAGGGCTGTCACATCTTCCTCATAAATCCCGGTTAGTGGGAGTAGTACCTGCGTGTCGTCTGCGTAGTTGGTGTACGCTATGTTGCGACAGTCGAGGTCATTGAAGAGTGGAAGTGTAAATATGTTGTAGAGTGTGGGGGCGGTGCAGGAGCCCTGAGGGACACCGCAGTGGATGATGGTGGGAGTTGCGGAGGCAGTGTCTGAGAAGACCTTCATGAGTCTCCCATTTAGGAACGAGGCCACCCAAGCGATAGCTTCTGGGGAGAAATGTGCTTCCTTTTTTAGGTGCATGCCTAAGATATCATGGTTGACAAGGTCAAAGGCAGCGGACAGGTCCAATAGGGGAAGGGGTGCCGGTTTGCCTTTGTCCATGATGTCCCCAAATTGTATTTTTAAGTCAAGTAAGGCTGACTCTGTCCCGTGACCTAGTCGGAACCCTGACTGTCTTTTGCCTAGGATATGGTTGGTTTCAAGGTATTCTTGGATTTGCGTGTAAGCAACTTTATCCAGGATCTTGAGCAGGAAAGGCACAGTGGTGATGGGCCTATAGCTATTAGCAACTTCTGGGTCGAGAGTAGATTTTTTGAGGAGGGGGTGTACCCATGCTTCTTTTAGACTGTCTGGGACTGTGTTGGCATTGAATTACGCGTTAATGAAGGATTTGAGAAAGGGGGCGAGTGTTACGGTGCAGTCTTTAATGAGACTGGCTGGACAGGGGTCTCCTTTGCAGTTGGAGGATTTGATCTTGTTCATTATCTCAATGACTTCCTGTTCTGTTACTTCCCTGAATTTGAAAAGGGTTGTGGGGGCTTTGTCGGAAGGGGGCACTGGGCTGGGGGTGTGCAAGTGGTCAGGAGTGGTGATTGTTTGGAGGTGCTGTGATAGGTTTTTGTGATGCTGCTTGATTTTAGTTTGTAGGAGTTTGATTTTGTTCAATAGGGTGGATTGTATGGAGTTACACTATGTTTGGTCTTTGACAATGTCTTGTAATTTGTTAGCTGGTGTGGTAAGTTCTTTGAAAATGACAAAGAGTTCTTTGGATTCGGAACTAGCATTAGCAATTCTTTCATTTTAGTAGGCTGATTTGGCTATGATTATGGCTTTTTTGTATTGAGAGGTGATTAATTTGTAGGAGGATAGGGTGGCTGGGGATGGTAATTTCTGCCAGGTGTTCAGTGCTTTTCTTTTCTGAGAGCGGAGTTGTTTGAGTTCAGGGGAGAACCAGGTGTTTGAGTGTTTCACTGTTTTGGCTTTTTTGTTCTGTAGTGGGGCAATGGTGTCTATAGCAGTGCTTATGGTGCTCTTATAAATATCTGCTAACACTGATGGGTCAGAGGACTTAAGGTCAGTTGTGAGGGTGCTGAGGTGTGGGAGGGTTTGTATTTAATTCTAAGTGCAGACCTTGGGAATAAGAAACATTGGGTCTTATTCCGAGTATGCTGGAAACCCAGACGGTGGATCATTTGGTTCTTACCTTTACCGGCACTTTGTCCAGCAGCATTGCCACCTGATTACGAGTGCCGGCTGTTTGGTGTAAATCCCCATGAGGGGATTTTCCAGCATTACCGCCAGGGCAATGTTGGTGGTGGTAGTGAGGGTTTTTTTTGTCCGGTAGGGCGCCTGACTTGAACTTCCAGCTTTCAGCTGGAGGTAACCTAGGTGCCCCACTGGCAAACCCGTATTCTTGCGGTCCAGTAAAGTACCAGCATTTTTTATTGGACCGGCCGACCCGAAATGAGGCTGGAATGAGGCCCATTGTTTTTCCCCTTCCATGGTTGCCAATTACTTTTTCAAACTACCTAGAAGGAGCACAGTCATTTTAAGACATATACATCTTTAAAAGATAAATTTGAATCTTTTGTTACACACCCCTACTAACAGCCAATATGTGTTTCGGCCTAACATGGTCCATTTTCAAGGCTGAAAAATTCAAACAAATATATTTAACTAATCTGCAGGTCTTTGAAGAAAAGTTAAAGGAAACCTGCAACCCTGCAAAATGAAAAAGAAAACACAGAACTAGTGCAAGTTACACATCTGTATGGCCTTCTAGAGAATGACTTGTGTCCGTTTAACCTTAATGTTTTTTGGTTCCGGTCACAGCTAATACACATCTCCTACCTTTTTCAATTGGTCAGCTATTAATAATGTTAGTTTAATTACATTCATCCTTGTCTTTCGAATTCGTTCTATGTTCAACCAATTGGTTCTTATTCCTGAGCAATAAAAATGTGCAGTATTATAGAAGAAGACACCTCCTTCTTTTAACCATTACTGAAACTTTGATTTAACCGCTTGAGAAAGACGGACCCAATCAAAATAATCACTGCCCTTATTATATTGCAAATCTGGAGCCTCTGGAGAGGCGTGTAATGCTGTGGCCTCGGAAATGCCTCCTGTATGGATGCTGATAAGAGACATATGAACCTGCCCGGATGTCTTAATGAAACCATATGAACTGTAAAAAGATCCTTGATCTCTCTTACTGGTCACAATTTTGGATTGGGGCAATTGAAATGTTGACTTCACAGCTTGGATCTGGAACTTAAACAACAGCACGTTCTGCGTACGCCTCAATTGCCACTTTAACAAGAATCACAGATCTTGGCATGTCCTAGAATGAGTCTCTGCTCCCATGGGTTCTAAGGCAATGGTTACAATCTTGTCTATGCAGATCAAAATTTAGATCCCGCTAGCTCACAAAATACCAACCAGTGGTTTCATGAGTTTTATAAATCATCATGCAGTTGGAGAAAAGCCAAATGATAAAGAACAAAAGCATACGATTGTGTTTCTACTGTATACAAAAAAATGTCAGAATTATGTGACAACTGGAATTGTGTGGTAGGCATGAGGGCCAAGCGAAGCAATCAATCGCCGACCCTACTACATCTTGTAACCATGCAATCCTCTCCCTCGTGAAGAGATGGTATACCACCAATCGATTCAGGAGTCTAACTCATAAAAACCTTTTTGTTTCTCACCAAAAAATTATTGCTATAGTAACTGCAATGAGATTTGGCGGCTTCTATGGTATACTCTTTCCATCACGCCACAACATTATGATGTCCCAACTGCCCATGCACTGGAGAAATATAGAGGACAGGATCATCTCTGAACTGGGTCGGATGCAAAGTCTATGTGAAAACCCTGTACAGAATCCCTTGAAATAATTAACCAGTTCTTCAGAAAAACAGAACCGTTCATCCTTTTGGACATGTGTGTGTTTAGAGGTAAAAGAAACCTACCTTTTAAGGTGCTGTCTGTCCCCCTCACACCTTGCCATGACCCGGTTGGGAAATTATTGAAGGGTCTGATTCTACTTTGGTACGACGCTGAGAAACCCGATTTTGGTAATGTGGTGTTCATGCAGTTTCTTTTTGAAGGCCCTCGAAGTGTTGGTAATGTCTTTTCTCCATGTGTGTCGCTAGCAAGATAACAAGCCTATGCGTCCGTCTTTTTTTTTTCCCTCTGTGCTCTGAGTTACCAATTTCGATGATAGGACCCACGCAAATAGGTTTTCGAATCTATCTTCAAGGCTCCTTCTGACTTTTCAAACTTGTTCATTCTAACAGCATTCATCGCCAAGTCCCTAGCGTTGGTATTATGTGCTTGTATTGCTTGTAGTCCTTGTAAAAACCTTGCTGCCCTGAAATCTTGATACAATGACATCCCCATCTGTGATACTTCTGGCGGAGAGGGCAGCAGATCCGGTTTCAGCCATGCCTCAGAGGATGTAGCTGCGGCGGAGATGAAGATTGAAGGCCTGGATCTGCAGAAATCATGTGTTCTGCATTTGCAAGGAGCGGAACCTGATGCCATAGAGCGTAGACAGTACTATAATGTTTATTATGGACACTATCCAGCACGATTTGGAACCTAGAAGTACCACCTGCGCTGCCCGTCCCTATTACTGAAGCTGCTGTCAGTTTTTCACTTCTGTGCTTCTAAGTGGGTACAGTGGACTGTTGCAGTAGTGTCTGGCATGTCACAGCTAGCTTTTTGTACTGACCTGCTGCAGGTTTTGCAGCAATGTTGAAACTGACCCAAATGTTGCTTTCCTTTCCAATGTCTGCCGACGCGCTTCTAAAGGTTAAATGTGGCTTCTACACCATAGCGTCATTTCCTAATGTACTTGGGCTGTCATTGGTACTCGTGTTGGCCTAGTGTTACCAAGGGCCTGGGAGCAATTGTTCTAGAAACAGGAACATTACTTATTTTATTAAGGTACAAATGGCATGCATGACTGATCTCATCATTACTAACTGTAATGTAAACTTTCGGCAAAACACCTATAATGCGAAGCAGCAGTCTCTGTGAAGCTATGAGTAATTGGGTGCAAGTGGATCTAGGTCTCCTGGCCTAAGCCCCGCCCACCTGGTGCCTTCCTGCCTGCCGTTCTTTTTGACCACTTAGCAAGCCCCGCCTTCCTGGTGCCTTCCTGCTTCCTGCTCTTTTTCACCACTTAGCAAGCCACGCCCACCTGGTGCCTTCCTGCTTGCCGCTCTGTTTCCCTACTTAAGGAGCCCTCCAGCTTCTTTTCCTTTGCAGATGGGGAGCAGGTGCAAGTGGATCTAGGTCACCTGGCCTAAGCCCCGCCCACCTGGTGCCTTCCTGCCTGCCGTTCTTTTTGACCACTTAGCAAGCCCCGCCTTCCTGGTGCCTTCCTGCTTCCTGCTCTTTTTCACCACTTAGCAAGCCACGCCCACCTGGTGCCTTCCTGCTTGCCGCTCTGTTTCCCTACTTAAGGAGCCCTCCAGCTTCTTTTCCTTTGCAGATGGGGAGCAGGTGCAAGTGGATCTAGGTCACCTGGCCTAAGCCCCGCCCACCTGGTGCCTTCCTGCCTGCCTCTCTTTTTCACCACTTAGCAAGCCCCACCCAACTGGTGCCTTCCTGCTTCCCGCTCTTTTTCACCACTTAGCAAGCCCCGCCCACCTGGTGCCTTCCTGCTTCCCGCTCTTTTTCACCACTTAGCAAGCCCGGCCCACCTGGTGCCTTCCTGCTTCCCGCTCTGTTTCCCTACTTAAGGAGCCCTCCAGCTTCTTTTCCTTTGCAGATGGGGAGCAAGTGCAAGTGGATCTAGGTCACCTGGCCTAAGCCCTGCCCACCTGGTGCCTTCCTGCCGGCCGCTCTTTTTCACCACTTAGCAAGCCCTGCCCAACTGGTGCCTTCCTGCTTGCCGTTCTTTTCCACCACTTAGCAGGCCAAGCCCACCTGGTGCCTTCCTGCTTGCCGCTCTGTTTCCCTACTTAAGGAGCCCTCCAGCTTCTTTTCCTTTGCAGATGGGGAGCAGGTGCAAGTGGATTTAGGTCACCTGGCCTAAGCACCGCCCACCTGGTGCCTTCCTGCCTGCTGCTTTTTTTCACCACATAGCAAGCTTCGCCCACTTGGTGCCTTCCTTCACCATCACCGTCTTGTGGCCAATGCTGGATTTGACTTTTATGGACTTCATTCATGGTGCGTCACTCTTTCTCAACTCTCATGCTGGACTTCCTTTGCATCTTGTACTCATGGTGGCCCTTAATCATGCTGTTCCCATCTTCATCTTGTATCCTGGCTTGCAACATTATGTGTTACTCCTGACTTCTGCAATTGTATTCGCTCTCCACTCTTGCTTCTCCACTCTTTTTGACTGCTTACTCTCTGTTCTGTCCTCCTTTCCCTTCTCCCTTTTCCTATCTCCTCCACTTACTTTCTTCTATGCACTTACTCTATCAGAATTGTCCCTGGACCTAATATGATGGCAACCTCGTCTGTTTCCTCCACCCTCCCATTACTGTTTTTTTCCTCCCCACCACCCCTCCAGCACTATCTGAAATGTCGTCAGGCCTAGTATGATAGTCGCTTGTTTTGTTCCTCCCCTCCCTTTCTGCACCCCTCTCCCTCACCTTTTGTTTTTCTCCGGCTCTACCAGAAATGTCGTCAGGCCTAGTACGGTAGTCGCCTGTCTGTTTCCATTTCCTTCCCACTCTCCCCCTCCTTTCCTTATCTATATCTTAGCTCTTGCACTATCTGAAATGTCGTCAGGCCGAGTACGATAGTTAATTTCACATCCTTACTGTTCATGGCCTGTAAGAATGTTGTTGTATTTTCCCTTGTTCCCTCCCTTGCCTTGAAGCGCTTTGAAACACATTGTGTATAGGCGCTATATAAATAAACGATCATATCATATATTATATCATGAAAGAAGGTGGTTGCTTGTAAGCGTTGGTGGTAGGTGGTTAATGTAATCCAATGCAGACTCAGTAGACTGCTTGCGGTGGTTCAGGGGCTTGTCCCGTTGTGGTCCGGTATCCCAACATTCACAAAGAATGTTAGTTCTGGATCCCATTCTAATGGTCCAGCATTCGCTCCATAACTTTATTGCTGTGTTCCTACTGTAATAAGAATTGTTTCACTTTGTGTCTATATACAGAATACATAACCCACAACTGTACAGGTTTTGGTGCTGATGGTCAAAATATAATTGAAGATATTGCATGCAGTCATATATTAGAGTGCACATGACAGGTCGTCTAATTTCACTACATGTCACACTTGTGCTCATCTTTATATCTGCTTCTACATGCAGGTGACAGTGCCTGCTCTCTCAAAGTCTGGCTGATGACCCCTATTTTATATCCAAAGAGTGCTACTGAGTCACGGTATAAGGCAAAACCCATGGGGCTCATTACAGTTCCTCTGGTCCAGAACAATGAAAAAATTGCCTGCAATTACTGCACCAGCATTTCTTCCAGACTGGGGAAACACAAGTTTGCCAGTGGGGGCCACAGATCTTCCTCCAGGCCTGACCTGCCAGTAGATCAGGCTCCCACCAGCAAAATAAATGCTGCAATTAGCTCCATGGAATCCTATAGGACGTCATGGGATGGGGAGTTCTCCAGCATGGGGTCTGGCATGGATTCACATGCTCATGAATATTCCCCGTAGTCAGGCCGGGAATCCTCGGTATAGAAAAAATCACTATCAGTTTTGTTTCTGATCTGTCTTTCTTAGTAGTAACCAATCACTGGTCTCTGGGTCATACTGCCTCCAGCCAATGACTGCCCTCTCCCTAAACCCCGCCTCTGGCAGCCATCCTCAGATTTTTACCGCACGTTCAAGCTCTGGGAGTCCTCGTGCTGTAGCTCTTGAGCTTTTGCTGCGTTTTTGCGCTTTTTCAGGAGATTTTTCTAATTTTTTTGGTTAAATAGAGCCTCAAGCTCCACTGTTTCTACATCCGATCAATGGGGATCCGTTTCGCAGTTTTCTACGCCCCTCAAGGGTGAAGATTTCGTCGAGTTACGCTTTTGGAGGATTCCAGGAGTTCCGAGGCCTAACCCGGACATGGCCCAGGAGAAAGGAAGCTCGACGCCCGGGAAGCTGTTCAGGACCTGCCCTTGATGCCAGCTTCAGAATGTGTTCGAGGACGAGCATTCGTTATGCCTCTACTGTCTCCATGAGGACAAGACGCACCTGGAGAAGGACTGTGCGTTTTGTGGGAACATGTTGGAGCGGACCATGAAGGATCGTCACCTCTGTCTCGCCAACTGGCTGGAAGGGAAGAGCCTGTCAGGCGAGAAGAAGAAAAAGAAGTCCGAGCGGTCTTCTAAGTCCTGTGAGGGTGCCCAGGCGACAGGGGCCCAACAAAAGGCTAAGCACCGCGAGTCCGCGGGCACCGGGAGCGCCGAACGGTCGGGCTCCTTGGCTGCCAGGCAGGGCGCATCCTCCCCGGCACTATCAACCATGAGCCAACGCTCTGACTCGGGTAAGAGGAAGTCCGAGAACCCGGCGAAGCTTCTGGAGAGGCCCCGGTCGATCTCGAAGATTCCGGCAGAGGGGGAGCGAGGCTCGGACCCTCCCCCCAAGGTGAAGGCCCCAGGCGTACAGAAGGTGACAATGGCCTTAATTCACCCTGCTAAGACCTCGATTGAGGATGTCGCAGCGGCCCTGGCTCAGCCTGTGGATGCTACGCCAGTGGATGCGACCTCAGGATCCAGAGTCTCCCTGCCACTGCAGAGGGAGTCGTCTTTCAGGCCCATCGAGAAGACCCCCACGAAGTCCCCGTTGGAAAAGGAGGGGGAGGGGCAGGTGGCCATCGTGGATACGGACACGACCTCTGAAGAAGAGCTCATCGAAGTCGTGGAGGAGGCCCAGCCCGTCGGGAGGGATCCCGACGAGGGCGACGACGAGAGCGACGGTGTCGCCGTCGAGGTTCCTCAAGAGCCCTCGCGCCTGTCGTTTCCGGTGCCGCAGGACACTTCGGCGGCCGTTTTGTCAACGATTCAGTCCTTATGCTCGGAGATGAGGACAAGGTTGCCCCTCCCCCCGATGGAGGTACCTGAGCCAGACCCGATGGGGGAACCGGAGCCGGGACCTTCGGAAAGTCCACTGCATAAGAAGAGGAGGACGCATCCTCCGCCACCTCTCCCACCTCTGCGGCCTGCTCTGCCTTCCCCCCGGTCTACTACCCACGGGAATGATACAGGCACGGACACGGCTATGACAGGTACAGATGACGACGGAGGCGACGACGGGACGTGTCCCCCGTCGCCCCCTGCTCAGGCGTCCCCGCCCGACTAGATTGGATCATTCCATGCCATAATTTCCAGGGCATCCGAGCTCTTCCAGCCCTGCCTCGAAGAGAAGAAGGAAGGGTTCCTTTACCAACGGCGCAAGGCTAAAAGGAAGACGGTCCTCGCCGTACCACTTCTTGATGACATCTGGGATGAGGGGCTCGCCCTCCTCAAGAACCCTGCCACGGCGCCTGCAAAGATGGACCGGTACGAGAAGAAGTACCGGGTCTCCGACACTGCCCCCTTGTGCCTTCGGGCGCAACCTACCCCGGATTCGGTCGTCTCGGCGGCAGCAAAGAAGAATGCTGGGGGGGCATCGGCCTCGACATCAACTTCCCCGCCGGACAGCGAGGGCAGGAAGCTGGACACGATGGGACGATGGGTCATCTCATCCGCAGCAACGACTATCAAGGCGGCCAACGCCCTGGCTATCGTAGCCCGCTACGACAGGGAGTTGTGGTTCAAAATCGCCCCTCTATTGGACTTCCTTCCGGACGCGAAAAGGGGTGAGGCCCTTGAAATCTTACAGGAAGGTGAGATTGCTTCGGACCATGCCATCACGGTGGAAACGGACATCGCCGACACCGGTTTCCGTCAGTTGGGCAACAGCGTTTGCCTGAGACAGTGAGGATGGCTCAAGGCGACAGATTTCCGCCAGGACGTACAAACCAAAGTTTTGGACATGCCCTTCGACGGGAACAACCTGTTTGGGAAGGCAGTTGATGAGTCCCTTCAGGCTATCAGGACAGACACGGAGACTGCCCGGGCACTGGGAGTTCTCCAACGACGACGGCCGTCCTTTCAGAGCTCCGGAGGCAGACAAGGTGCCTCCAAGGGATCCGGCAGTGGCTCCTCGACGTACCGCCAAGCGGCAAGATCTTCGTCTCAGGAGGCCTACAGGGGACGCAGCAAGTCAGGTGGTGCCCGTCGTCGTCGACAGGGAGGTCAAGGAGGCAAGGCCCTCTCCAAACAGGATTGAACCGACCGTGGGGTCGGGCCCCCGCCGAAGTACCCCAGTGGGAGGCCAGCTGACGAGGTTCGTCAGCGTGTGGGAGTCCATCTCCACCGACCGTTGGGTGCTGGACGCCCTGCCCCAAGGGCATGCCCTCGAGTTCCAGAAGAAGTGCCCTCGTGTTCCACCCGTGGCCAGGAAGGAAAATCACGTCCCTCAACTACTGTTGGAAGTAAGGGCGATGCCCAAGAAAGGTTCCATCGAGCTTGTCCCAAAGAGGCTTTGGGGCTCCGGAGTTTACTCAAGGTACTTCCTCGTAAAGAAGAAGACCGAAGGATGGCGCCCCATCCTGGACCTGCGACGACTGAACAAGTACATCAAGGCACCGAAGTTCCGGATGGTCACCCTCCATCACGTGCTGGGACAGCTGGAGGAGGGTGATTTCCTGTCTTCGCTGGAATTGGAGGATGCGTACTTCCACATCCCCATTCTAAAAAGACACTGAAAATTCCTCGGGTTCGTGGTATAAGGGTGGCACTACCAGTTCAAGCCCTCCCGTTTGGATTGAAATCGGCACCCAGGGTGTTCACCAAGTGCCTCGCACCGGTGGCGGCGCGGCTGCGCCTGCAGAGGATCCACGTCCACCCCTACCTGGACGAATGGCTCATCCGGGCAAGGACAAGGGAGCTCGCCGTGGAGCACACTGCGAAGACCGTCCAGCTACTCACGGACCTGGGGTTCTCCATCAACTTTCCAAAATCCCACCTGGTCCTGTCGCAAGTCGCCCTGTTTCTGGGAGCCAAGCTCGATATAGTGGCGCGGCTGGCCTCGCCGTCGGAGGAAAGGACCAGGACCATCCTGGGCAAGGTGCAGCATCTGCTTGCCACGGACATGGCCAGGGTAAGATCTAACAAGTCCCTCCTCAGGATGATGTCCTCCTGCATTTATCTGGTGCGCCTTTGCAGGCTTCGGATGCGCCCCTTACAAGAGTTCCTCAACGCCCGCTGGGTCCAGTCGAAGGGCAGCTTCGAGGACAGGATCCCACTCAACGAGACATTCCGTCAGGCGATCCGGTGGTGGGGTACCCGCTCTCATCTGTCGGCGGGCACAGACTTTCAGACCCTAGCTCACCAGGTGACGGTGACGACGGATGCCTCCCTGGAAGGTTGGGGAGCGCACTCCGGAGATCTTCACGCGAGAGGCCTTTGGCTCCCGGAGGAGAAGTCACTCCACATCAACATCTGGGAGCTCCGCGCAGTGTTCTGGGCCCTCAGGTCTTTTCTTCCGTCCCTCAAGGGCAAGGTGGTGAGGATCTTCACCGACAACACCACCACGATGTTCTACATCCGGAAGCAGGGCGGAACCAGATCCCCTGCCCTATCCAAGGAAGCCCAGGATCTGTGGCATTGGGTCGTCGCCCAAGGGATGTTTCTGGTGCCTTTTCATCTGGCAGGAATAAAAAACACCATCGCCCACTCACTCAGCAGAGAGCTGCGCTCGTGCCACGAGTGGGAACTACGCCAGGATTAAGTGGATCGACTCTTCCGACGATGGGGCGAACCCCAGATCGATCTCTTCGCGATGAGCTCCAAGTGCCGGAGGTTCGCCAGCAGGTTCCCCCAGCCGAGGAGCATGGGCGATGCTTTCTCGTTCCCCTCGGACGGCCTATTTCTTTATGCTTTCCCTCCGTTGCCGTTGCTGCTCATCAACCAGCTCAAGAGGTCCCGGTGCAGGATGATCCTCGTCGCACCGGCGTGGCCGAGAAGATCTGGTTCCCGGACCTTCTGGACTTGTCAGCATCCACACCAGTCAAGCTGCCGACGGACGCGGATCTTCTCTCCAGAGAAGGAGGCGCCCTTCTTCATCACAACCCAGAGTCGCTGAACTTGCAGGCCTGGCTCCTGCAGCACTAGAGTTTGGAGGGTACGACATCCCAGCCGACTGCAGAGAGGTTCTTGCAAAGGCCAGGGCATCCTCAACTCTCAAGTGCTACGGACATAAATGGAAGAGGTCTGGTGCCGTGCACAGAAGATTAACTCTCTGCGGATTACGGCCCCTCAAGTATTGCCGTACCGACTGTCATTGCCCAAGGCTGGACTAGCTCACGCTTCCATCAAGATACATCTCACGATACACCAGAACTACGGGACGAGCGTCCTTGTGGTCTCATCGGCTGGTGAAGGAATTTATGAAAGGATTGTTCCGATCATTCCCGCTGGTGAAGGCCCCTGCCCCGGCGTGGGAGCTCAACGTGGTGCTGACCAGGCTCATGGGGCCCCATTTCAGCCTATGCATTCGGCACTGTTGAAGTTTCTGTCGTGGAAGACAGCTTTTCTCGTGGCCATCACCTCCGCACGACGAGTGGGAGAGATCCAGGCCCTACCTTGTAAGCCACCATACTTGACTTTTCACGACACGAGGGTGGTGCTGAGGACGCACCCCTCCTTCATGCCAAAGGTGCCGTCGGACTTCCACCTCAACGAACGCTTGGTGTTGCCAGTTTTCTTCATGTCGCCTTCGTCGCCGGCTGAGAGGACTCTGCACTCGCTGGATGTAGCTAGAGCGCTGAAGTTCTACGTGGACCGCACGAAGAGTTTTCGGAAGACATCACAGCTGTTTGTAAACTTTGGACCTGTGAATCAAGGGAAGGCTCTCTCGAAGGCTTCCATTTCCAGATGGCTCTCCGGCTGCATCATGCACTGTCACTGGTTGGCAAACCGACCGCTGCCCGGCCGTCCGAGAGCCCACTCGACCAGAGCGATCGCTGCTACCACGGCGTTCCTATCTGGTGTGCCCCTGCTCGACATCTGCAGGGCTGCGACGTGGAGGTCGACACACACCTTCACGAGATTCTACTGCGTCGATCGGGACTCCAGGGAGGAGTCCAGGGTCGGCCAAGCTGTGCTGCGCAACCTGTTCGCTTAAGGTGAGCCTGGTGAGGAGGTAAGAGATGCTTAATGTTGAGGTTTTTTTTGTATTGCTTAATGTTGAGTCTGTTGCCACCTCCCGTGGTTGTGCATGTGTATACCGCTATGTATTCTTATATTCATGAGCATGTGAATCCATGCCAGACCCCATGCTGGAGGAGGAACAAGTTACTTACCTGTAACTGTTGTTCTCCAGCATGGGTCTGGCATGAATTCACATGCAAACCCTCCCGCCTACCCCTCTGCGGCTCTTCACTTGGTCGTACTGCCACTTTTCGTGCTACCAAATCTGAGGATGGCTGCCAGAGGCGGGGCTTAGGAAGAGGGCAGTCATTGGCTGGGGGCAGTATGACCCAGAGACCAGTGATTGGTTACTACTAAGAAAGACAGATCAGAAACTAAACTGATATTGATTTTTTTTATACCGAGGATTCTTGGCCTGACGACGGGGAATATTCATGAGCATGTGAATCCATGCCAGACCCATGCTGGAGAACAGGAGTTACAGGTAAGTAACTTGTTCCTTACCAGCATTCCCGACGCCCGTAATATCCCAAGTAATACCGGGATATCAGGCTGCGGGAATGCTAATTCCGGTTTGGTGGCATCCCGCCAGAATTGCCAGCAGGTTACCACCAAACACGGAAGGAGGCCCATTCTCACAAGAAACATCATTCAGAGTAGCTCATAAAATGGTCGGATGATACAGGTCCCTATCTTCTCTATGCACAGGGGCAAAGTGCGCTGCATTGTGTCTTCATGCTGTGTGCTACTGAACATAGCTACAAGAAGAACCGTGCTCTTGCCTGCGGAGGACACCTACAGTGGATGATGGCAATGTAGAAGCCCCAGGTTGTACTGGTGATGTGATGTGGGGGCGGGGGAAAGGGTGAGATCAGACACTGTGAAGCAATTTCTCTTAACCACAGAATGCTTTCATCTTTGCAAACAAAAGTGTAAGTTGCTTATTTGTGTTTGAACATAAGAAGCTGTAAAAAAAGGAATTTTGACAAACATTTCATTCCAGTCTTTTATTTTTAACCCACGATCTCTTAAAAGTAACTATTCAGTGGGTATGTTTTCCAAATGGTCAGTTTAGGAGAAAATGCTACTGCATAGCTTTGCAATACGCAGAAAGCATGTTTGATTTGTAGTTAAACATGTAGGTATTATCTTGTATTTTGACTGTATACCGTGTATATGTGTCTGTGTTTTATTTACAACACCAGCCTAGACAAATGCCTTTGCAAAACTAGAAAACGTTGACGCACATAACTGGGGCTGGCTGCATTCATGTGTTGGAAACCAGGGTTACACTTTCTACTTCTTTGTAGGAAGAGTGTGGTAGCCTGAATTGCAGCGTGTACGTGTCATGTGTGTACTTGCTTCTCAATGGGTATTGCTTCCTCCTCATCAGCAGGCAATGAACTAGGTGACCCCTGCTTCGAACTACTTGCCCCTTTGGTGGTCGATTAGTACCTCTGTGGCAGAAACTGCTATGTTAAACATTCACAAGGCAGAGGGGAATACTGAGGTGTTATTCCCCGAGGTGGTGGGCAGACCATGTAGGTAACGACTCGCCGCCCAAGTTAATGGGCCAAGCCCAGCGAGGGTCCTTTAACGAGAGTGGTGGCCGTTATCCACAGCGTCAGCCCGCATATCGCCATTAGCACCTGTGTAGTTCCCTACATGGGTGCTTTTTTCACTTTGACATCAACAGCATGGAAAACGGACAGAGGGGACAGCAGCACTGCCGGCGCTGGGCTGCGCAGAAATGGTAAGTTTCCTTTTTTTTTTTGTTGTTGACACCTTTAGCACCCGTGTAGGAAACTATGGTGAGGTGCTATGGTGAGAGGGAAGGGGGCGCAGGCTACCAGGCAGCTTGGAACGCGGGCTTGTTCCATACAGTACAGGCCGCGTTCCGAGCCTCCTGATTAGCTGGGGTCCCCTCTTCAGGGTGCTAATGAAGAGTAAAACGGCATGTTCCCGTTTACGCTTCAGTTTTCTCTCTGTCTAATTACCACCTGCAAGTTACGCTATGCAGTCAGCATTTATTAATGGATTCCTATAGTATCTGACTGCTGACTATGGAATCTGTTTGCTGTTTAGAAGGTGCTAAATTGAGGTGGATTCCATGAAAATCCATTTGTTTTATGCCCGACTGAACATCTCGTGCAGGCCTAAAACTAAGTTTGCTGACAAGACGAGTGTGCTCTGTACACTTAGCTTTTATCTGCACTCCGAGCCCCTCCTCTTTTTTTTAGTGCTGGAAAATGAGGCAGAACAGGAAATTGAGGCTTAATGCATAGTCTTGCTTTTATGTCTCCATCACCCCCACCATCCCATATAGGAGCATGAGTGTATCTGTGTTGTTTTGTAATGACTCTTATGTGCTAGTGTCTGTCTAGGATTAAGCTCATTTTCGAGTTACCCTGTATTTGACGGCAGTAACTGTTATGTTTAGACTTCAGCATAGACAGTTACCCGCTGCCAAATATTCGTTATTTGCACGTCACTGCCTTTTCCCCCTCCCTTTTTGCACTCTGTCCTGCAAATTGAGTAAACAATGCATGCCATAAACGCATGGCAGGCAGCGTTTACAATGGATTATTCCTACGAAGTTTGCCTGCTTTTTGCTGGTACAAATGGCTGCTGGACTCCAAAGAAATCCCTAGCATTTGCAATGGCACGAGCATCCAGGCCGGCGCAAATACAATAGTATTTGTATGGCGGAGAGGAAGGGAGCAGTGGAAGCATATGTTACATTCCACCCTCCTCTCCGCCATACAAATCAAGGAAAATGAGCCGTACTGGTCATGATATACGTAAACCTCTTACGCATCTCATTTCCGGTAGGACAAGCTCAAAATAAGCTCCAAAGTGCTTCTTCTAAAGATCCAAGTGCTTGTCACTTGAATCTTCTAGCTGCTGTGCCCCAGCACTGGCGCTTTCTTTGGTGAGCCTACCACCACCAGCAACATGCATGGCACCACATGGACCCACCTTGCAATCTTTATTGGGCAACAATATGAAAAAGTGAGCACATATAATGCTACAGGGCAGTAAATTCCAACCTTGGGTTGGATTATTTTAATAGCAGGGCGTGACACCCTACTGTACACGCTCATTTTAAAAATCTGTCATGGACTGGATTATAGCAAATATTTGGAAGGCTTAAAAGCCTTTGTTGTAACCACTCCCTGCCTTGTAAAAATAAATAAACAGGAAATCATTTTTTTAATGGTGAATTGAAGAACACGGAAGGTATAATCTTTTTAGTCAGGTCAGGTGTACACTAGTATAGCTTCAAGTTTCATATTTCGGGCTGGGGGAGAAAGAGCTTGTGCGTTTCCTATTTGGCCACCAATAACCGGCTGGATCTTATAGTGTGGGAAACATTGACCTGTCATTGCACTGATGGAGAGAGGGCTCGGAGTAAAGCAAAGCGCCTGTATACCGAAGGACACACGCAACATACCGTTTGCATTCCAAGAGACCACCCTTTGAATAACACAGCCTGTACACCGCCATTCCATATCCTCTACATAACATGGTGCAGTATTTTAAAGCAGAGATCTTAACAGTGATAGGATTCGGGTAGCTCACCCAGTACTGTTTCTTTCGTTCAATTTCACCTCTTGTATTTTTGCATTTTTTAATATGGAAAATAAAAATGCAAGAGATACATTTTCCAAAACAACACCAGTGGGTTGAGCTTCGCAGACCTCACAATTTGAGTTCTCTTATGGATTATTTCAATCATGTCATTGCTTTTTCATTGTAATCAGCACAGTAGTTATTATGCTGCAGAGGAGTGATGCAAGTGATGTTGATGTTGTTGTGTGACTGCCATTTTGACTTCCCATTTCACGTGGAGAGGGGGGGGCGGCAAAGGCCTCAATCGGAACACAGCTCCTTAGAGGCAGCAGAGGTTGCGAACAGCTGCGCACATGTGTAGAGAAAAGCAGAGTGGGACGCACAAGGGTGTACACTGCCTTAATCACCATAGCTGGGAGGAGGTTGTTAAGGGCCTGTGGAGACTGGGTGCTGCGGCAGGGTCAATATAGCGGATTTGTTGAGGATAAAAAAAAGAAAACAAGCATTGAAAAAGCAAACAGTTTGTCCTTTTGTCTAGGCATTGGATAGGCATTTGCCAAGCACTGATGTAAAGGTATTCCCTGGCCGTAAAATCACAACTGCTGGAACATTTTGTGATTACTTGGGCATGTAATGTCTGTACCTGCCAAATGCCTATCTAATGCCCCACGCCAAACTCTTGGCTTTTTCGTTACTTGTTTTTTTTTTGTTTAAAGGATTTCAGTGCATGGAAGATATATAAATCAAGTGGCAAACTTGGTTAAGACATTTCTATCACACCAGGAGGGCTTTACAAAAGCAGTTAAGCCTTTAACTCTCAGCAGACTGCTTGGAAAAACACCCTGGCAGACCAACGTTTGATGTTATCTCTTGACAGAGCAACCTCAAAGAGATCCTAGTGGGATGTGCTTTGGGCAGGGCGTTGCAGGTAGTGTGTGGGAATAGCCGTAGGAATTAGCATGGCCACGGGCAGTCAATAGGTTGGTAAATACCAAACAATACCCACAAACTGTGTGTCCTCCTTTCTTGACTGGTTCACCTCCTATCTATCCAACCGCACCTTTGCTTTTTCTTGGGGTGGCTGTATCTCCCCCCCTACTCTCTCGACTATGGGGTTCCCCAAGGCTCAGTACTTGGCCCTTTTCTCTTCTCTCTGTACACCTACTTTCTTGCTCCTATCATCTCTTCCTTTTGTGTATCTCACCTCTTTTATGCTGACGACACCCAGCTTTTTCCCTCTTTCTCATCCTTGACCCCCCGACATCCATCATAACTCTCATCCTGCCTCACTGCCAGAAAATCTTGGGTGTCCTCCCACTTTCTTACCCTGAACACAGAGAAAACTGAAGTTCTATCATTTCCTGCTAATACCCTCCTTCTTCCTTCTCCTTCTCCTTCCATTCCCTTTCCTCCCACCCATCTCCCTCTCTGCCGCAATCTTGGCCTCCACCTCGACTCCAACCTCTCCCTTACTCACCACATCTCTTACCTCCCAGGACCTGTCGGTTCCAACTATACAAGATATGCAAAATTCGCCTCTTCCTTACTTTCCACGCCACTAAACTTCTAATATCTTCCTTAATCTTCTATCGACTCTTCTATTGCTCTGTTCTCCTCTTTGGCCTCCCTCCCTCACGTCTGGCCCCTTTTTTTAAATCCACCTACCATTCTGCCATCCCTTCTGTCTGTCTTCTCTCCTACCAGGACTCTATCTCTTCATCCCTTACCTCACTGGTTTGGCTCTCCTTTCATTCTCAACTGAAGTATAACTTCCTCTGTTTTGTTTTCAAATCTCTCTACGGACTTGCACCCCCACCCCTACCTCGCTTCCCTCCTCTCCTTCTATTCTCCTTCTCGTCCTCTCCGCTCTGCTGATAATTTCGGACTTATTTCCGCCTGCACCTTGTGCACAATCCCGTTTCCACTCCTTCCAACACTTGGAACCTTCTCCCTCTCCACTCCATCACCTCTTACTCTTCCTTCCACACTTCTCTAAGATCCCACCTACTCCAGACACCTGACTGACAGTTATCGGCTGATTTTGACCACTGTCCTACCCTGCGCAAGTTCACATTACTGTCTGTTTTATGTTAAATTGTTCTTTATATTGTTCTCTGCTACATGATTCATGAAGTGTATTCACTTTGCTTTGTAATGTATTGCTTGTTGTTCTATGTAAAGTGCTTTGGCTAAAAGCGCTATATAAAATTCAATAAATACAAATAAATACAAATAATACGTTCATCTTGTAGGTGGCGCATAAGCATCGTCCAATAGCAGAAACTAAAAAGTGAGTACCGTCATGGAGGGAAGACGCCACAACAGAGGAATGGAAACAGAAATGGAAACACGCGGTGTTATTGAATATTTTTTTCTGAGGGCTGTAATAACAGGGGACATACACTAAGCAACTATAAGACCTAAAACCATTTCTCCTGGACACATTTCCATTACCGAACACACAACTGAAACTGCTAACTGGGATGATTACAGCCTTGCAAAACATATTAAGGCTCTCAAATTAACCTTTATTTCTCCTCTTTTTCTGCCTAGGTAGAATAGCATTCAACCTAACATTAATTTGCTTCTATTTGAATGTTTCATTGTTGCCATTTTATTTTTCTTAATATTTGCCCTCATTGTCATTAGTCCATGAAAAATCATTATAACACCGATCACAAATCAAATGATCATCAGACCAACTCACATAGAAGTCTACTAACTTTACTAGGACAACCACAAACCAATGGCCATGCATGCAGGAGACAAGAAAGACGGCATGGAAACATTTATTTTATTTATTTATTGGATATTTATAAGGCGCTTATATAAGACAGTGTTTTAAAGCGCCACAAGGCACACAGGAAGGGAACAAGGGAGCAAATAAACAATGAAGATGACAATGAATAAACAGAAACGAACAGCTGTCCTACTAGGCCTTGTGACATTCGGAGCATGCAAGTGCAGTGACAAGAAAAAGGAAAAAAGGAGGTGGGAGGGTAAGTGCTCTTAGGGTCCCCTAGGGGAGGAAGTGCCAGTAGTGCCCTTTGGGGGAGGCAACAGATATGTGCCAGGGTGGAGACATCCCAGGTGAAGAGGGAGGTCTAGCACCCAACAGTTAAGTGCAGGGTGGATGCAAACCACCCTACAAGCGGGTGCGGGCCCAGAGGGCAGTGCAGGGGGTGTGGGGTGCTGGGGGCAATTGGGCAGACAATCTATCCGAGGTCAGCGCCCCATAGGCGCTACTGAACAAGAGGGTCTGAAAGGAAGGTGGGACTCAATGGAAAAGGGAGGGGAAGGTGGAGAAAGTGGAGGATAGAGAAAAACCTTGATGGAGAATACTAGAGGATGGCCAATAACAGAGTGATTGAGGGCCCAAATGGAGAAATGAAAGCCAATCATCATACCATGTAAGGGACTTGATCAATTTGAGGAAATGTAAATCGCATGCTAAAAATCTAATACTCTAGTTCAAATGCCATTGGTTGAAATGCAGAGGTGCTGCTGCTGCTGATTATGAGTTGAATTTTTAGGGGGTGACTATTGAATCTCTTGCATAGGCTGGTGTTGCAGGGGACAGTGGGATCAAACACAGGATAGTCAGAAAAGGGCCTTCTCAGCAGCTCTTTGTTAGGCTAATCACAGGAGTAAAACTAAATCAATTCCACCAAAATAACTAAATTATGGTCACAATAGACGCTCACCAGGATGTTCAAGTCTTGGAATTGGCTCAAAGGTCAATGTCTCTCACGAAGGTTCAAAATGGGATCCAAAGCAAAAAGCTCTCAGTTCTCATTAAGCCCATGTACTGGTTCCTCCCAGCCACTTAACATAATATAACAGCTGTGGCGTTATTTGCAGGCAGGCTTAAGGAAAACAAGACGTCCCAAGTAAAATGCCTCCTGTCCTATTGCACACTTAGAGGCTGTAACTGTAACCCTTGCACCCTCCTTGCCTCCTGCACTTACTTAGAGCCACGCTACCCTGGCTGCACTTACCTAGAGCCATGCTGCCCTGATCGCACTTCCCCCTTTTCCTCTCCCTTGCACTTCCGCCATCTCCTTTCCCTTGTACTTCTATTGTTGCACTTACACGATCTGAATGACACAAGGCCTAGTAGGATCGTTTGTCATGTCCTCCCTATGTCTTCCCTCCCTTAAACACCTGTGTACAGGTGCGCTATAAATGCCATATCATATCTGACGATTCCTCTCACAACTTCTCTGGATCTTTCCCCATTGATCTAAGCAAAGGCTCAGTCGTTCAATCGCGAGGTGTCCTTGGTGATTGTCTTGTTTAGCTGGGGGATGGTAGGGTAGGCTTTTGCGCCCCAGGCCTAAAGATTGCCCAGTAGCCCGATGGTTGTTCTGTATTCAGCAGTAGACCTGACCTTGCCCAGGCATGGAGCCACAGGAAGGCAGGAGGCCGCCCTAGACTCTGGTGTTCCTTCTGGAAATGTCACACTTCCCTTCCTCAGGGCCTTGGTTCCCTTGTTCTCCAACCCAGCTGACTCCCTACTTGCTGTCTCATTTCAAGCTCTCTCCACACCAGTCATACATACATTCTTTGAGTTTATTTCGAATACAAAAAATCCTCAAACTCATACATAGAAATGTACATAAAACACCATCCATCAAATTATATTACAATTCGTCATAAAATGATACAGTACAAATCTTATTTTTTGTGATTCTCAAAGCATTAATCAAAAAACGACCCAGTGCCCAGCAAACATGTGTATCCTGAGCTTGCATCAATTCGACATCGATTCAAATGTAATACTCTTCAAAGCGGTACTAGTAAACATTTATACAGAATAGAATACCAATCACAAAAGAATAGCATGTCATATTAGCTTCAATTGATGCATTATCAGATAAACACAATATTGTCACATTCCTATTCCAAGCTTGCATGTTTGCAAATAATGGTAACCAGTGGATTTGCAAACGTGTTTTCATTTTTCTAGCTAAACGTCCTAAGGACACATTTTTTGTCACATTGTCAGAAGAAAATATCTGAAAAGGCAAATAAGCTTGCAAAGAAGCCTGCGACTCACCTGTGTGGGTAAAAATAAAACCAGATTTGCTCTTAATCCCTTTTCAAGCTGTTTTTATTATTTTCGCATTTATCAACTCCAGATGATTCCACAGAGAACTACATCCAAAGTCCACAAAAAACGATAAAAGACGATGGGGTATATTTAATGGCTCTGAGATTTAACCCCATATTACTACTTACGTAAGTTCCTTAACCAAGAGAATCCCAGTCGCCAGTGTGGTGTCAAACCTTAAAGTAGCAGACAATGCAAGATTTTGCACCCACACTTTAGTCAAATGCTCATACAAAAAAAACTTAATAATAGAAAATATATTTCAAATTTATTAGGTCAAAAAGTCAATATGAGACTAAAAAACAATTAAACAGTAGCTTAAAAGATTTGATCTAAAAAAGATACACGTGTGGTCAATTCATTAGGACATCAGTTCCTGATATAGCACACAGATCTAATTTGTAAACAATTCTAAAGCCTAAACTCAGTTAAAAAAACAAACAATTAATTTCAAATTTAAAAGAACAATTTAAATTCTGCAGTCAGGTATGAAAAAGCGATAGTCCCGTCTCAAAGATAAATCGCCGCCATTACAATTGTGTTGATTCTTTAAGTCCTAATGGAAAAACCATTAGGTTCTGATACTGCAACATAAATGCTCTAATTCAACAACCTGTTAATAGTACAGGGTTTATATGCCCGACATGTTTCGTTCTGTCATCAACATTAATCAGAACTTCATCAGGGGAGACTTGACATAGCAGAAGAAAAAGATAAGAACTCTCTTTTGCGTTTATAGAAGGTTCCACAGCTTGACTGTCTGCTTAACTTCGTAAGAATGTAGTTAAGTCACTCATTCTTTGGTTCAGTAGACGTGTCTTTTTAATAGACTTCCATTTGCAGGCTGTCTACAAATTTGTACATCCGACTTTGATTTTGCTCATCATGCTGTTGGACACACTTTAAAACTTTGTGCCACTTCCCGTCATTAAAGTAAATCAAAAGAACTGCAAGCTCAAACACCAGTCGTAGGTATTCACCATGGTCACTACTTCGTGTCTGACTTCCAGCCGTCTTGTCGTACAGCGTGTTCCTACATCCAAAGTCACCTGACCTATTCTTAACAAAGTTCAACCATGGGATATTCAAAGCCCTCTCCAAATTTAAAACATCCTTTAGGATAGCCCTGTGAAGGATAGTTTGATCATTGACCCATCTACACCAGTCTTGCCCCCTTTATCCTCCACTCTTTGATGTTCCCCAGCTTCTCCTATCCATTTACCACCTCCTACTTAACATCTTTGATGCTCTGCCACGTTTCTACTTGACGTCTCTCTATGACCTACTCCTTCCCCTTCTGGATGTTCCTCCACTAGTGTGCCACTTTCAATAGTTCTTCTACCAACTTTTCTGTATCCTTCTCACTCCATCTCTCCTCACTATTTACCTGCTCATGTGTCAAGCAGTGTGTCCTCCTCTCCCCAACCTCTTACTGAGTCTCATATTTCCCAGCCCTCTGGATTCCTCTTTTCCCAAATGTCTAGAACCCTCTGCTGCCAGACCTCTCGGTTGTTCTCTTCTCTTCTGTGACTTCCCTCCTAAGCGGTTTCGTTCCCTCTGTATTCCAAACCTTTTGGGTCATTTCTCCAACCCCCTGTGTCCTTTTCACAGTTCTCGTGGTCTCTTATTTCCCCTCTTCAGGAGCTTGCTTTTTCCAGACTATAGTGGCTTCTGTTTCCCAACCTTCTGGATCTCTTATTCTTCAGTCACCTGGGTCACTGTCTTCCCTGCCTTCTGGAACACCCTTCCCTCAAATGGCTGAGTCTCTCCATAACCTTCTGAACCCTTTCCCCCCCAGCCCTCTTGGCCCTTTTCTGAGCCCTTTGTGTCTCTCACTTGCCTTACTACAGCGTCTTTTTATTCCCAGGTCTTGGGTATTTCCTTCTCCATCCTCCCAGGTCTTCTTTGTCCCAGTCTCCTGGGTCTCTGCTTCAGACTCCCATTTCCACCTTAACCAACCCTTAGAACAACGGGTCCCTCATTGCTCAGCGTCTTTGTTCTCCACTTTACCTCCCGTCTCCAGCTCCTCCTGCTTGTCTCTCCAGTTATCTCAAATGATCTCGTCTTCTGGACTCCCACTGCCTTCTGTCAGGCCTCCCCAGTCTCTCGTTGTTGTATGGGTGTCTCTTAGGGCAGCTGAGGTGGGTGTTGCCTGATGAGTCAAGGCTGCCGTTGAATATGAATTCTGATGTGGGCTTGGGATTGGCTGGGCCCTCCCCTTGGGCAGTACACTATTAGGTTTTCATACCTTGGCCCTGCCCTTGGGGTGTACTCCCTTGGCTATCTGGTCTTAAGTGTATGAAAGTGGAGACCTTGTGAGGTGACTGGCTGTCTGCCTCTTGAATTTCCCACCCTAGTCCAGGCCTGGCTCTTTCTCTCTTTAGTTTCTTATGTGATTTCTGCAATTGAGTGAGGGGCCCCAATATCCACCAGAAAGGTTATGTTGTAACGTTAAGAAGTTCTAAATAGAGACCACAACCACCACTAAGTCCTCTCAGCGCTGTTAAAACCTTTAATGATTTCACCCTGTGACAGCAAAGAAAGGAAGAAATTACATGTTGTTGGTGAAACTGCATGTTTTTAACAGCTTATGAAATTGTAACAAGCTCTGTGTGGACCTTAAGGAAATTAGGACTTTAATGAAATAGAAATAGTGAAGACACATCTATTGGTTGCAATAACATAGAATCCCTTGATAGTAGAACTCTGCCATGTGTATAATGATTTAGTTATTTATTTTTATTTTTTTGGAGGGAGGTGCCTTAAAAAAAGGTTGTATGTGCAAGACAAATGGCCTTACGTATAATTCTTTTGCGAGTTAGAGTTTTTCTAACAGATAAGCTGGTGGTCACAGATTGATACTGTTCGAGAAATCCAACTTTGATAGCACCAGGGTTATGGTGGCTTGAACCCAGAGTGGAAAAGTTAGGTATGGAAAGATACTTCACCATTGACGTAACTAGAAATCCTCTACTTTCAGCACTTGATGGATTTGTGGTTCAAGCGTTAATGCAGAGTCTATCACAGCCCACGACTTTCTGACATAAAATATCAGAGATACACAGATTTCCAACTTTCCAGCCTAAATTTATTTTGGACATGTAGTAGTTGGAGCCCCAATTATCACAATTTGTGTTTTGCTTCCATTTAGCTTCAATTAATGCATTGTCATCCATAAACCAATTTCCAACATACAGATCGTTCCTTTCTTGGATTCTAAGTCAGTAGCTGGTGACTTTAAGCAACAGAATATGTCACCACACATTAAATAAAGGATCTCATAATAAATCAGGAGTTTCATTAAGTACTGAATGAAAAATTAAACTGCATCAGCAACAAGGCCATTCCTTGCAAAACCCTACAGAGACAAGAATGACAAGATGATTGACAAGGGCCAAGTGAAACTGAAAACCTCCTTCTCAAGAAAGCAGTCAAACCATCTCAGAGACAACATGTCTGTAATACCCATGCTACTTAATGTTTTAAGGAGACAGTGATGGCCTGCTGTGTCGAAAGAATTAGCCATATCCAATAGGATCAGGGTGATCACATCGCCATTGTCTTGTAGTTCTCTCATATCGTCTATCCAGGTCAAGGCGAGTCAGGGGACTTAGTCACATCACACAGGGTTAGCTCATTGATTATTGCCCTTGTTTCTGGTTCCCTGTGCACTGATCACTGTTCAAGGTAATTCAAGGCGGAATATATTGCATGACGTGAGAGGACAGGCACAGTGGTTAGAAATTACCCTTAGAAGCAAAGATAATGTAACTTCCCAATAATATGATTCCCTCAGACACAGCACTGCTTGAATACCCTGCTCCTCACTTCCTTGGGGTTCCCCTGCCAAATTTCCTTTTCACCTTACCATTGAGTTGCAGATTCACAGCATGCCCACTCTACACCATTTATTTTCTAGCTTTCTTCGCCTTACCATTGAGTCTTAGTTTCCCAGCATGTCCTCTCTCACTCCTCCATCTCCTTTTCAGCTTTCTTTACCTTACCTTTGAGTCAGTTTCCCAGCATGCACACTCCCCCTTCTCCATTTCCTTTTCATGTTTCTTTACCTTATCATTGAGTTACAGTTTCCCAGCATGCCTACTATCCCTTCTCCATTTCCTTTTTAGCTTTCGTCACTTTACCTTTGAGTCACAGTTTCCCAGCATGCCCACTCTCCCTTCTCCATTTCCTTTTTAGCCTTTGTCACTTTACCTTTGAGTCACAGTTTCCCAGCATGCCCACTCTCCCTTCTCCATTTCCTTTTTAGCCTTTGTCACTTTACCTTTGGGTCACAGTTCCCCAGCATGCCTACTCTCCCTCTTTCATCTCCTTTTTTAGCTTTCTTCACCTTATCTTTGAGTTGCAGTTTCTCAGAATGCCCACTCTCCCTCACCTATTTCCTCTTCATCTTTCTTTACCTTATCATTGAGTCACAGTTTACTAGTACCAGAGCCACCTAGTCTGTACAGAACCCATCTCATAGACACTCACTAGGAGTGAACAAGGCTAGTAGAGGGCTCACCCACATCCACTTACCCTTTTAATGTGTCCATAGTCCATATCCTGGCTGTGAGAGCCATGCAAGCACGAGAGTGGGCCTCTAGAAATCATCTATGCTTGTAACTCTTTTGTGCAGAGTGCCTGCCTGACCTGCCTGAATCTGAGTAGTTTTCTAGGGATGCCTTCGAATTGTACTTGATACTCCTTTTGGAAGTGGACCAGTAGCTTGTCATTACCATGCCCCCTGTCCTGCAGCTGTGTAACAGTTCTGTGCCTATATGCCTACATGGTGCATAGTTTCCACTCCAGTCTGTACCTAGCAGTTTCTCCTCCGCCATCCCAGGAAGCTCAGTGCACACCTGGAAAAAGAATCACTTACTGTACAGCACACGGACACCTTACCAGTGTGCTTCAAATGGGAAGAGAAGAAGGGGCAGATAATGTTGGCATCACCACCAGATGCCAGTCCACAGTGCTCCAGTTGCACTAGCGCCCCTGGCTATGTAGCAAACTGGACGTCTTCTCCCTGTGATACCGCCTTCTACATTACATTGCCTTCTGGGTATCTAAGATACCCTCGCATGAGTGCCAGCCAACAGACACCTGGTTGGCACCTGAAAACTCTTCTAGATCAATGGTAGCAAGGCCTACAAGCAGCTTCCTAAAGTCTGTAGCGGCAGCTGCACCCTGCGCCATGTGGTACCCGCCATCATAGTCCCCTAAGAAAGACATCCTGGCAAGATCTGAAATGTCTGTGACCTAGAACAAGCCCAAGCAAGTCCCCTCAAGTCCCGCTTTGCTGCAAGACTCTGCTGTTGCTGCTCCTGGGAGGCTTTCTTGCTCACCGTGTGCATTTTGGATTCCATTCCACTCGGATTTAAACTAACGGACTTCAACACCCACAAGGTGAATCTTCATCAGTGACTTTAAGATAGTTCTACTATCAACCTATTTACTAAACACTGTTATTTACTTTTTATTGTTTAGGCTTTGCTTACATTTGGAGGCGGACCCTATTTAACCTGGGACGCGCGCGCACCCAAGCAAGTCCCCTCAAGTCCCACTTTGCCGCTTCGCCGCAGAGCTGCAGTTCTGATGTCGGGAAATCTCTGTTAATTTTCGTTAAAAATTATAATTGTATTTTTTTTGTGGTTGTTTACATTTGGGGTGTTTTAACCCTTTCACTTGTGTCCTTTGTGCACTAGACTTCTCAATCCAAGTCTAGTTCCTAATACATTCGTTTAATTGTTATTGTTATTTCATTGCTATTTAAAGTGAGTATTTAACAACCAACTAGGAAGGATTTCTCATTGTAATTCATGCAACCTTACACCCTTAAATCAAGCATGCCAAACACAATTCCACAAGCAGGCACTCTGTTACGCCCTTCCGCGAGTAAAACAAAAGACAAAATGCACAGAGTGTCTTCATGTACATCGATTACTCTTACTCCTCGATCTAAAATTCAAGCGAAAACTCCAACCTCGAGTAAGGACATCAGGCAATTTTGTCCCCCACTGAAAATCATGACCTCGGATGGTACGCCAGCTGATTTACAACCAGCTTCCAACCCCCTTGCAACAACGAATCAGGAGGATTGTCGAGATTCACCGAATTATGCGACTCAAGTCATCACCCGATCAATATCACTGTTACCCTCACCCAAAGCAACCTTAATAAATCATGGAGAATCTGTAATGCTAAGAACTATAATACCGCCAGACGGCATGGACAATCCTTCAACCAAACCTTGTCCTTCCCAAGGTCCACCTGTAGCCCATGAAGATTTACTAAACAAAGAGGTCCTTCCTCTTTCTGATGATACAATGCTACAGGCCACTAAAATCACTGAAAAAAACAAAGTTACTAAGCAACAGTTAGATCAGATTGAGGAACTCTCAGACTCTGATGACAATCAAGAAGTTTTTTTAAAAACTTCATTACACACAAGTAGTCGAGAAATTAATTCATCTCCTCATTCGGCTTCACCTGATTACCTCCAACGATGTTCAATGGATTCAACTATCTCTTTAGCAGCCTCATATATCTTACCATCTCCTAGACATCGAACTTCTTCTAGAGAGAAAGCGATTACATCCTCAAACCCAGGTCTTATTGAAATCACTCTAGTGGCAGTAAACTCAACAATTCAAAGTTTACTCAAACTCTTTGAGTCACTTGAATCAAAAATCAACAGACAATACGAAAAGATTGACCAGATTGTCATGTGGATGAAATCTCATCCTCACCAGAAACTGCTACCTTTATGTCATGAATTAGATGAAAGAGAAATTGCCACAGTAATACCACCTATATCAGCATCGTCAGCTTTACCATCTAATACCACACAAGCTTTACCATCATTTGAACCTGTTATTTGCCCAATTGAATCTGATTCTCCAACATCAGCCCCCCACAATTCCTCATGGATAAGTGTAGATAATACCAAGCCAGTTGAAAAGCGTCAAGTAAAAAAGGTGGTTCCGGATGTTCTAAACAAGTGCTCCCGCGCTAAAGGCAAGGCACGACATCTCATGACCAAACCCTATTTAACGACTAGAAAAATGACGAAAGCTGACTTTTTTGCACCATGTACTACCTCAAGTGATCTAACCAAATCTGCATAAGCTCCTTGTGATCAAATTAAAGTGGTTGATGATTTGCCTGAAGAACAACTGTCAATAACACAAACTGAAAATCCAGGTGGTCCACCTATAAATCACTCACCTTTGAACCAACTTGTTATCGCTTTGGATGATAATGCGCGGGCTCCCTCGGACCAACTAACCTCACAGGGCCCATGTGCGAAATCTAAATTACCACCAAAGCATATTTTACAACCGGCGGCAACACAACAAGCTTCAATTCCTAAGGAACCTACTCAGAGTGATATTATTAAAGCAGCGGTTGATGCCTATCTTTTACAACGTACTAACAAAGCAAATATGGTGGTGCCATTAAATCAGTCTGCCCCAAAAACAACAATTGAAATTATTCAGGACCCCAAAGCCAATGTCATTCAACCAAAACTGAACCGACAAGAAAACTTGGATTTACGGAGACAAGTGACCTTTGCCAATTCTCTGCCAGGTTTTGCTAAAGAAATTAACCAATCTCAGGTAATGAATGAGCATAAAGAGACCATCAAAACAGCAGTTGAAGCATACTTCAAGCAGTACGCTCTAGCAACAAATTGTAGCACTCAAACAACAATTACAGAGCTAAGCTCCTTACATTCAAGCGGTAATATTTTGACGAATGAAGCAACACCATGGTACCATATTCCTAGTTCTGCAAAAAAAAACTCAGTTACAGACCAACAAATGATAGAAGGCCTTAAACCAAAGCCGCAAAAATCAGACATCGAAACAAAAAAAAATAGTTTTAACTATCATACGCTCATACTGAAATGTCGAGCTGTGTTACACCATCAGTGTGATCTCTCCAGAACTAGTGTGCTCAACATCTTTAATGATATCCCGGAACTAGAAGACTTAACATCTGCTGACATCGACCAGGTGGAATTCATTTGCGATGTGAACTTATCCATAGTTCGACTATGGATGAAGTCTGTTCTGGTTCTAAATACACTATGGCGAGCGAAGAAAGATGATCTTATTTAAAATGGGCTTTCTCTTGGCACAAGATCGGGAAAGAAAGAACTATGAAGTCCCATGTGACGCACAGAAGCCCAAAAATTCCTGTGAAAGCGAATGTCAATGTTCCTTCTGCTCTCTAGATCGAAAAATCCCCACTGATCAGTGCACTCATGTTCACGCATAACCATCATTGCAGCATCTTCTACAAGGCAAGCAAACTCTATCACACACTTATAAGTTGGAATATGAGAGGTCATAGCCATTTACAGTGGGATCAAAACAGCAAGGTAGATATTGTAATCTTACAAGAAACTTGGATGACCTCTCTTCCCTTATGGCACAACCATGACATAGTCTTCATTCCAGCAATAACGCCACAAAAAGGTCGGCCAATGGCAGGTCTTTTAGTAGCGGTTAAATTGAGTTCAACCATCAAATTACTCCAATGGGCCAGTCCTAACACTTATATGCAACTAGTTAAAATGAAATTTGATGGCCAGCCCCTAGCAGTAATTAATCTATATTGAAACCCTGCAGCAATATCGGGTGGATTATTTTATCGAGACCTGACGTCACTATTTGAACTGATTGCAAAATCGAATGAAACCATGTCAACTATTCTCGTTGGAGATCTCAATTTGGACTGTACTAAAACATCCAAAGGGAAGAAAAGTGAAGAAGTAAATAAATGGAATAACTACATGACTCACCTCGGTATGCGAATGGCAAATGGCTCGCTGCCAGGTGATATTCCATCTCATTCTTCATGGCAGAGAGGTGCATCTACCAGCACAATAGATTATATCTATCAAATACGCTTTTTATGCAAGCAACAAGTCTCAAAATAATGACGCAATATGCAAGTGACCATCACATGCTAATGCTTACTTGGCCCAGAATTTACCTTGAAAATCAACGAAAACGTTCTTGGATGCCCCAGGAGTTAAATATAAACAATGCCAAGAAACGCTTTAGATGGACTCCAAAGTCCCTAATGGCATACTATGCGATACTGTGTGAACGATTGACATCATGCAAATCTCAATCGTATGCGGATTCCTTGTCAATGTTTAAAAAGTTTCAAATACCAACCAAGAAGAAACATAATCATGCATTTAACCACCATATGCATCAGGCAAAAAAACTCTATCGCCAAGATCTACGAGCCACCAATAGGCTGCCCTTGATGAAGAAGATTAAAGCTCGTAAAACCATTAAATCTCGTTTTAGAACGTGGGCTCGATCGTTCAAAGGCAAACTTTACCAACAGGATGGAGAAGCGTTTTTGGTGGCTACATCAAATTAAAATTCAGCTAAAATTTGGCAACTATTAAATTTAGATACAACCAGTAACCAATTTGTCTTACAAGCAAATGGAGTGTCTGAGATCAAGTGGATTGCTCATTTTACAGCCCTATATATGGATCAGTCCTTTGATTCATTCATCTATGAAATACCATCTACCTCACCATGGAACTTGGAGTGTTCAGAGGGTATCATTGAAGAACTTATTTCAAAATCATCCTCATCCCGAGCCGCCGGACCGAATGGAATTAATAACCAAATGCTAAAACAGCAACCCAGTCTTTGGGAAGTCATCCTCAACAACATCTTTCAACGTATTATTTTTACAAAGAAAATTCCGGACACTTGGTGCACATCGCTTATAGTACCAATTTTCAAAAAGGGTGATCGTGATACTCCATCGAACTACAGACCGATAGCTCTTCTAGACTCCCCGGGCAAAATCTTCAATCGCTTAGTCCTAAGAGACTTTAATAACTGGTCACAATCGTTTAATCTACGTGACTGAAATCAAACGGGTTTTGTTCCAGGTCTTGGGACTTCAGTCCACTTAATGATAATTAATGCCCTAAAAGAGCAAGCAAAAAATTCATATACATCATTGTTCTTTGCGTTTATCGACTTAAACGCGGCCTTTGACTCTGTCTCAAGAGTGAAACTAATTGAGAAATTGATTAAAGCTTGTTGCCCTCAGGATCTCATTGACACCATCTACTTACTGCACTCCTCGACCTCCATTCAAGTTCGTTTAACCTTGACGGGACTGCTGTCAGCTGTCATAAAAACTGCAAGAGGACTGAAACAGGGCTGTATTTTGGCTTCGGCTCTATTCAATTTTTTCATCCATGATGCTAGATACATTTTCAATCATATTTGTTCAGATTCACCCAAGTTAAACACCATTCCAATTCAGGCACTATGGTATGCTGATGACCTTGTCCTCATTTCCAAGACTCCCATAGGACTATTAAAACTCTTATCAGTCGTAACTGCATATTTTGATGAAAATTAATTAACGATGAATGTCAAAAAGTCACAAATTGTAGCATACTCTAAAAACCTGACACGCAGAAATCGATTTGTATGGAGAGTCAAGGACATTATTCCTATAGATATCTGGGTCTATCTTTTGAAAAAAATAATTCTGCACTAGTCCATACACAGATGCTACAAGAAAAACTAACATCAGCCTTATCTCAAACTAAAATAATATGGTAAATTCACCATCACGCCAGCACTTCTCTTCTGGCAACAAAAAGTCTCTCCTGTTTTGTTGTATGGGCTAGAATCAAGAGCAATAATGTCAACTAATGTTCTGAACAAACTAGAAGCCAAGTTTTGGAGACAAATTCTTAAGGTTCCTCAATCAACTCCTGGTGCTTGTTTGCGATATGAGCTGGGTCTGATATCCTTGGGTGCAAAATATCATTGCCAACTATGTGCCTTATTTCGTAAATGCCTTGTCAACACTAATACATTGTCAATTTTTGCAATATTAGCACCCTATCTATTCACTTCAAACCATGCTTTCATCCAGAAATGGACCAAATATGTGTATCAAGTATTAGCAATGGCAGGCGTGGACCTGGAAACGCTCATAATGAATCCAGTTAGAGCTAAACAGAAAATCTTTCTCTATGATTGGATTCTTACACGCACATTATGTTTACAGTTTAAACACTTTAAAGGTTACGTTGACAAGAGAATGGGAGTTGTTGCCTTGTATTTGATTAAATCTCCCTCTCAGCATATTCGCATGGCTATGCTGAGAACGCAATTCAACCTGTGGTCTACCCGTGTGGTTTTGGCTCAACGAAAACAAATTCTTGTGTCGGAGAACTTTTATAGATTTTGCAATGATCCAGTACAAAAGGAAACACTAGAACATCTAATAATTGAGTGTTCAGGGTTGATCCTTTTGAGAAACAAAATGTTTGTGAAGCATATCTCCCTTGTTGCAAATGTGCAGCCTGAACTTAGATGGGCTTTTCTTCTTAATACCAACAATAGGAGTTTGATTATAGCCTTGGCGACTTTTTTCAACACACTGTTTCAGGAAAATGAACTTGGGTAATACGTATATGACAAGGTTTTGTTTTTCTTTCTCATTCTAGACTGCAAGTCATTGAGGTTTTGTAACCATGTTAACCATGTAAATAGTTAAGGCAACTTTATTCATGTTTTGTAAATTACCTAATTTTTCTTTCTGTAATTTTGAGTGAATGCAGTAGATTTGTTATGATGTGTATATATTAAGAATGTTTTTTATCTTGTTGTTGTAACTATCTAAAGATTTTGTAGTTTCTTAAAAATTGAAAAAAGTAGATTTATTTCTGCTAAATTTCAATGAAAAAAAGATGGGTGTCATGAGAGTAGGCTGGTCTATACATGAGTAGCAGGCAATTCTGGAAGTAGTGGCGATTGAAACTGCGGTCTGACTGGGAACATTGGCCACCGAGCAGAGGGAATTACGAAAACTGACTCTCAAAAACCACTCCATGGTATTGGTTTCCCATGGCGGAGCGGGTGCACTCCTCTGATGAATATATTTCACCATGCCACTCACATCACTTCCCTGGTTTCCAAGGATATAGCCAAAGACTTTCTGAAAGGAATAAAATACTGGTTCAGCTCCTTCTTGGGAAAACTGCTTTCATATATACGGTATGCTGTTGGGGGTTGATGGCACTAATTGTCATCTGCAAACTACTCTGGTGCCTCATATCAAACTTGTGCAAACCTCTGTACCCTTTTACCACGGCTCATATTCCTCTCACACCCTGGAATCCAGACTCAAACCACAAACTTTCCGGATTGAGGAGTGACGCTGGTCACCAGCCCAGTTGATGAGGTCCCTGATGAGGTCCCTTTGTGGACCAGAGGGGGCTGTGGAAATGGCAGTTTCTATGTCCCATTAATTTTCAATGTAGTACATTACTTTTAATTTCCAAGCTGTATTCAATGTATTGAACAACTTCATTTTCCAAAGTATTGGGTGACTTATTTTTCCCAAATGTATTTTCCAGTGTGTCCCCTGCACTGTTTGGCAGGGTTGTGGACCAATGCCATGATCCATCCAATAACCAGTTCTACCTGTTGCTTAGATGCAGCCTAGCACTTACCCCCTTTCCATTCTCTCTCTCCCTCTCTCTCTCTTCTCTCTCTCTGCACTTACTTGTTCTGAAAGCTCACAAGGCCTAGTAGGACTGCCCCTTCCACAGTTCATCAGTTTCTATTTGCCTTTGTTCCCATGTCCCCCCCCTTGCCTTGTGGGCACTTTGAAACAAAATGTCTTGATGTAGAAGTGCCTTACAAATGCAAAATCAATAAATAACCTCTTTCAACTCTTCCTCCCACTTGTCCCAACCCTATAATTTCTCCCCTTTGTCCTGGCATGAAGCCTCTCTGAGCCCTGTAAAACGAGTTCCACTTGTGTCCATCATAGTGTGGGGGCTCTGGAAAGCCACTTGTCCCCTGCCATGTAATTATCATGCCCTCTGCCTAGCTCCTGACCGCTTGCACCCTTTCTGGGAACCGCCTCCATTCCCCAGTCATGCAATTATTCTCCCCTTGGGTTCCCAACTGCCCTGCACTCTATAATCCTCAACTCCCCCGACCTGGGAAACACACAGTATCAAGTTTCCCCTAATGTGGGAATGGGCGGGGGCAGGCTATAGAAGTACACTTGTCCTCAACTCTGTAATTACCTGAAAATGTGTGCCCAGCACTGTATCCCATCTCCCCTGGAAACCACACAAAAACATGCCTCTGGCAACAGCCAAACAAATCAATTGCACATGTTGTGCTCCTTGATGGGGGGCTGGCCCTGGAGTGGGTGGGAGCAACAGCCTTATATAAGCCTGCAGAGAGAGAACTGAACTCTTTTTGGTTGCTGGCGGTAGTGTGCTGATGGGGCATGGGGGGCAGCAGAGTTCAGGAGGCCCCTTCCACAGGTACCCTTGTCTGTCTTTTCCATCCCTCCCCTCCTTTCCTTCTCAACCTGCTCTATTTTATACCAGTGCTCCTGGTCTGTCTGCCTTGCTCCCCCCCTGGTCTCTCTCTCCCTGTGTCTCTATGTGTCTCTCTCTTTCTTCCTCTGTGTCTCTCTCTGTCTGTGTGTGTGTCTCTCTCTTTCTCTCCCTCTTTCTCTCCCTGTGTCCCAATGTGTCTGTCTGTCACTCTCCCTGTGTCTCTGTCACTCTCCCTGTGTCCCTGTCCTTCTCCCTGTGTGTCTGTGTCTCTGTCCATCTCCCTGTGTGTCTGTCTCTGTCCCCCTCTCCCTGCGTCTCTGTGTCTGTTTCCATCTCCCTGTGTCTCTGTGTCTGTCTCCTAGTGCCTCTCTCCCAGTGTGTCTCTCTCCCAGTGTGTCTCTCTGTGCCTTCCTCTCTCTCTTTTCCCCCACACCACCTCTACAAGCCCCTGGCTCCAACTCCCTATCCAACTATTTCTCTCTTGGAGTCCCGTCTCCCCCCTTGCATTCAAGGGTACTGCCCCGGGCTCCGGGTTCCATGCCAATGGGTGTGACTAGCTAGTATGCCTGCCATCAATGCCCTGACCTGTGCCTACAGTACAGGGCAGACAATAATGTGTGTCCAGTGTGCCTAACTTATCCTGCTGGCAGAGAGCCTACTCTTCTTCCTGTAATCAATTTGTTCCTGGTTTCTACAAAGACTTTGGTGCCTTCATTGTGTTCCCACTTTTTAGTGTAGTCTGCCTGTTACTGCCAAAACCGGACCCAGTCCGTATGTGTACACAACGCACCCCCACTGGGTCTGTTGACGCCCTGGTCCAAAGCTGTGTCCCTAACTGGGGTCTCCCACAGGGCCTCCCCCATTTTGGCCTGCCTCCCACTTCCACATTGCCAACAGCTGCAGGAACACGTCGAAAGGAACAACCGCCTTACATGAAACATAACACGGATTCAGACCAATGAAGGGAACGGAATCCAGACTATGTTCTGTCTAGTTCACTTATCCTACTGAATATCTCTGCCACTTTTGATAGGATCAACCACAAGATCCTGCTAAAGAAATTAAAAGCCATTGGATTAAAGGACACTGCTTCGCACTGAATCACTTATTTCCCTACAGACTGAACTGACACCACACACATGACCTCTTTGAGGTCCTTTTCCTGCAAATGTGTGGAGTGCCCAAGGATTCATTGGGCTCTATTTTTTAACATCTAAACGACTCCGCTCCTGAAACTTACCAATAACACAGGCCTTACATGCTTCTTACCACATGCTTTTGTCATGGCCACAGGCCCCAGAACACAAAAACCACACCATCTAGTGATGGGGGCAATAGGTCACTTGACTCACTTATGTCCCTTTGGGACCCATAAACACAGGGGCCCTGGATGGACTCAGTCCTGGCGCCTTTGTGCCAGGCTCATATAGAAATGTGAGCAGGAACACTTTATTTCCATGCAGGAATGCTTTTACTTTATTTCAGTGCAGGAGTGCTTTTATTTTATAAGAACTTTCCAGGAGCTGAAAGCCTTCATTCCAGAGAACATCCTCATGTGCTGACTCATCAGGTGTGGCTCCCTAGGCCTGGTCTTCATGTGCTGACTCATCTGGTGTGTCAGGCAGGCTGAACATGGTGGGCGTGGCTTCAGAAGCTCAGCTTTATAAGCTGCTCCATCCTTAAGGCTTGTGCTTCGCGTTACTGTGCACTTGCGTGCAACGTGACGCTCACCGCCACTTGGACCAGTTTACTTACCTTTGAAACCAGGCGTATCCTGCATACTCACCTCCAGGAAACCAGTGTTTCATTGCTTCATCTGCAGACTCATCTCCTGACATCCAGTGCTCTTGATCCCGACGCCGTAGCACCGCACTCCGCATCCACGAACTCGGACCCTGTGAAGAAGAAGAAAGACAAGGTTAGAACATCCGTTAAAGGGCCGTGCCACATTTGAACCCTGCGCGCCCCATATTTAACAATTTACCAGCTACTGTACCGCTGCAGCTCGTTCCTCGTTCCTCATTCTCTCCATCTGCCACCTCGAGCTCCGAAGCTTCTGCCGGGCCGGCAACATCACCTGCAAGGGAAGAAAGCAAAAGAGCAAACATCAAAAGTGGAACGGACAGCAATACAAGACAACCAACTTTACAATTCAACAAAAACAGACGAGGAAAGACAAAGGCAAACAGGAACACTTACATGAAGTATAGTGGCTTAGTCGCAGCAGGACTGGACTAGCACGTGCAAGGGACCAGTGAAGGAACTCGGTCCAGATCATACAAGTGCCGCTGCCAGAAGCAGCAGGACAGATTGCTTGCCAAAACTAATCAACAGGTGAGCTTTCCAGGGACAGCGCATCCCACGGGTACCACGGTTTGAGAGAAGGGGTCTGGAAGGGGATCAGGCGCACAAGCTGGCATACTCACGCTCCCTATTTTCCACGTAGAAGCAGTCCCGAGCAGCATCACCTATTACCACCATTCATCACATAAGCGCAGAGGGCGAAGTCGGACCCGAGCGGCCTCACCCCCGGGAGGGCTGCAACTGTGCCCCAGTGCCTCCGCAGAGACCAGGTGAGCGTAACAGCTTTGTACATATTGACTCCTGGAAAAAAAATAGACTAAAACCCAATGATCCACTCAACTGAACGCCACACCAATCCCCTAGCCTAAAGAAATGTGATCTTGTCCTGCGCCTACAACAACAGGCACAAACGGACAGAGACCGTAAGCTTGTAACCACTGGGTGAAGCCACTGCACAGTGCTGATACTTTGAATTCCAAACAATCTGATGCATCACGCCATACTTCAGCTTCATGCACAGAACTATTGCTGTGATTATTCTACTCTCAAGACTAGAGTAGGCCAAAAGCCTCTCCCTGGAGCTCCCTTTCTACTTACCGAAAAGGCTACAAAGACTTCAAATCGGAGCAGCTTGACTTCTTCTGGGAATCCAAAGACACAAATACAGCACCCCAGCCCTCCGAGCACTCCACTGGCTCTTGATCAAACATAGGATTATTCTTAAAACTGTTTGTATTGCCCTGTGCACCTTTCACTTCAGGGGCCAAGAATCAACCACCACAAGGACATTAATTCACTATAATTCATCGAAAACGCTTCAACCTAGCAGCACTATCCTGATAATGATACCAAGTTTATACCACTAACATCATGGAGGATTTCCCATTTTCCTCTCAGCCAAATGCTCAAATTCCATGCACAAACATCTGCCCACAGTGGAAAATCACCTGACCGTAAAATGAATGAAAACATGGCAATTCAACTAACACCAGCATGAAAACAGCACAAAATGCATTGCCGACAGAAACCTGCAGAAAATTGCACAGAATAAAACCACGGGTATAAACATAACTCTTCTGCCAAAGAAGCTGGGAGATGAGAAGCCATCGGGTTGGCCAACTCCACAACCCTAAATAGAAATAGACAGATTTAGTTGCGAACATGCAATAAACATGCACACAAGGAGCCAGCCATGAAGTACAGGACATCGGACTTGTTCAGGTTGGTCTCACCCCACCCTTCAAACCAAAGAGCAACAAGAACCACCATAAACCAAGGCGATAACCAAACACCTCTACAGCACTAGACTAACAGTCCGGAACCAAAAAGACCCCTTTGACTTACCCATTCCCACTTCTCTAACCGAATCTCATTATCCTGCTCCACCTTGCACTACTCAACGCAACCAACTCTCACACATTGCAGCAATGCCTACAAACACAACACACTATAGACAAACGCCACCGCTCACTTCTCTAGTAGTATCCGCACTCCCACCACACCCTAAAACCATACCAACAGCTAGCCTCTTTGAGTCAAAATATATGGACCTTGGTCCCACCCTTCTGAAGCGCTCTCTGCCAAGAATCACACCAGCACTCAAGTTTCGGGTACTTCCGGCTCACAAGCATCAACACCACAGGATTCACATCTGCCTCCTCCTCAATCCCACTAACAAGCCCCTCCCTCTTTTGCTACAAAGCCATGCACAGGGAGGCCGCCAAAATGTCAGAAGTGAGACGCACAAAACCACTTTCCATTCCATTCCATTCTGGAAAGTGAATGAGTATAGCCTAAGCCAACTGATTCCAACAGCGTGTTTGGGTACGTCTTGATGAGCCTTTAGATACGTTCTCTATTTTGCAAAGTACAGGCGAACCAGATGGATAGGAAATGTTGGTAAAACAGGTGCTTGCATTCACTTTGAGAAAATGTTTGAGCTCCCTTTTCAGTTGCTGCTAATAGCCCACAGCATGCCTACCTGCTAGGACATGTGGCCGCACAGAAGGCATTCAATCATCTTCCCGAGGCAGGCTGGTTCAGTGTTTGACTTCTAAACTTTACAAGTCAAATGTGCATGTAGTAATTAGAAAAAGTGTATTTTTTAAATACATTTGCATTCAGGAATTCTTCTTGCAGTTAAAATGGATGGGACATGTTATACCTGGTTATGCACGAGCCTTTTAAAACATCTACAGTGACTTCAAAGCTGTGCTTACAGAAAGGGCTTTGGAAAGCATCCATCGATCAACGTTGTCATGTTAATGACTGCTGTCCCATGCCTGCACCTATTTCGGTCTATGTTTCAAATGATGTATGCACTACTCGCATACCTGCCGTGCCTTTCCCCTTGTTATCAAACGTGTGTTACTATGGATCCTGAAATGGGAAAACATTCCAAGCGGCCACAAAACGATTGGATTGCCTGTCATACAGTGCCTTTCCCTGCTGAAAATTGCTTGATGGACCAGTTACGAATATTTGATACTGGCTCCAGTTGCAGCATATTGGGGTTTAAGAGATTGACTATGTGATGTGGAGTGGAAAAGCAAGAACATTTCCATATCGTGATTATTTCCCAGGCATCGCCATCAGGTGCCCAGGAACATACAATGCCCCAGCTCCGGCCATCCTACGTCCATGTTCTTCCACCTTTGCCAGATACTAACAGGTGTATCTCTAGCATTCACGTTCATAGATAACACATGTTTATTGTTACCCAAGCAATGGTGCTCATTTTATTGATCGCAGAAGGATGAAGGGTTGAGTGGACCAGCCAGGACGCAAACATGTGAACATGAGGTCCAGCAAAGACCCCTGTAGTGGAAGCATTCGTCCGGTGATCCACTAGCCCGGCTAGGAATTGCCATCAGAAGTACTCCCATCTTGGCATGTATTATTCTCAAATACCAGTTATTGTCAACAAAGGCCAAGGTGATGACTCCATTGGCAAGCAACATGTTCTGCCAGCATATGCCCAACCACTCACACCAGATACCAGATATTTCCATCAAATGCCCAGATGCACCCACCATTTGCCTGTGTACGCCATCTGATGGCAGGTAATTCTATAATTTGCCTCCATACTCACAACATTGGCAAGATAATGCCCTCCTGCCATTGTCAGGTATTGGCATCCAAGGTGGAGTCATTCACTCCATTTCCTGTTATTTCCATCTCTTGTCCAGTTACTCACACACTTGCTAGCTATCTCCAGCAAAAGCCCAATACTCACATTTCTACCATAGACTAGGTTCTAGAATCATAGGACGGAAAATTGCAATTTCGCTAGTTATAGGGAAAAACAATCACGATTTTATAAAAGGCACAGAGGCGAGTATTATGCAGTTTCTGTTTTATTTTCGACAGCTGCAAGTAATCGACATTTTTTCCAAACCATTTCAAAATGTCCTCTCTTTTCTTAACCCTGCTTATATGCCATCATGTCCTCTTTCACTGTTGAAGCCACCGCCCTCCTTCATCATCAAACGTCATGGGTGCTACTGCAATTCCAAACCATGCCGTTCCCTTAAAATGATGGACCACTGCTTCCAGAATCTGAGGCTGGACCGGTAAATCAGGGTGGATTCTGCACTGGCAGCAAAAAAGTATGCATCTGTGGATGTGAATTTGTGAGATGGGATGTGGTTGTCTGGACTTCATTGATTCGCATGTGTGTGCTATGAAACTCTAGGCCTGAATCATCATGCCTTTAAATGGCTGATCCGCCATCTTGGAGTTTACGGTCAGTGCGTGTGTGGACATTGTTGCCTCAGGATGCCCAGAGCATATCTTTTGATTGCCAGTTACACAGAGCCTCAGCTTGTGTTCGCTGGGACAATCAGCTGATTGTGAGTAAACGCAGATGTGCTGCTGTTGCCCTCCCGTATTTCTCTGGGCGTGTGCTGCAGAGATGTGCATGTGGTGTCTGCGTCCTCAGAAGATGCGCTGCACACGTATTACAGGAGAGTGTGGTGTGTCTCTGATGTTGGAATGGAATCACAGCATGACTGACATGAGTAAATCTGGTGTGACTCTGATGCCTGAGCAGGCTCAGCGAGCGAAGCCCAGAGGAAAGTTTAATATGCCTCTGAAGTCTGAGTGGCTGTTTGCTACCAGCGTCAAAGTTATTGACTCCCATCTCTATATGGCTTCCCTCACTCTTAGAGTTCAGTGGTCCTCAAGGGGCAGTGTTTATCTACTCTTCTGCTGCAGGAATACATAAAGTGCTTCTCCTTGGCAAGTTAGAGAGCCTCATGTTACTAGTTACATATTATTTCCGACTCTGAGGGGAGCTGCCTCCCTTAAGAGGACAGAACCTTAAATGGAATCGCATTATGACCATCTGCCTTAGTGCGGGGACGAATTGCTGGTGACAAGTGGATCCTACCCCTTTATCCCCGGACTCAACATCGACCAGTTTAGGAAGGGACCTGGCCCCCTTAAACTCCCAAATAGATGTCCCCAGAGTGAGGCAGGACACTTTGTCACAATTCTATCATTTGAAACATAACGAAAGGGGATTAAACTTAGTAGTGTCTCTAGTTGGGGTGAAAGGGCTTGCCGTGATAAATCTTTATTGCTTAGGCAATCTCTGAAAAGATCACAAAATTAACATCCCTTGCTTTAGGAGGGCACTTGAAATTGATGCCGCGCAATACCATGCGTTCAAGGGGATGATTTCCTATGGGCAAACCATTAACCCTCTCATGCTGAGCAGAAATGGCTGATATGCAGGCATTCACTGCTCTTTAGGCATGTGTGACGACCAATAGTGCAAGAAAGGTAACTGCTTTCATATGACGTGAAACAGGCATCTCGTTCAGCACTGTAACAAGGTGCTCTACCCAACCCTGTGTGTAATCTAGGAAGTGACTCAGGGGGTTGGGTGCTACTCTGAGACAGTGAAGGCTGGGCCAAGGGTGGTATAAAAAGAATCTCTTGGTCACCTTACCCTGTTTCATGATATTTATAAGGTAAGTGGTCTTATATAGTGTCCTTCTGCCAATGATTTGGCCTTGCCTCGTTGAGCTCTGTAAAAAACCAGGTGGGGATGCTAGTGGGAATAGAAGTAAAGGCAGATGAGGTAACCTGCGGTGTTGATGAGTGCAGGTCAGAATCACCCGTTACCTGCTGCCAGTATAGAATCTCTGTGTTCTGGGGAGGGTATGCTGAGGTGGGGTAACCATAAGAGTGGCCCCACGGTTGCAAAAGTAGTAAGGGGTGCTGTGGGGGTGTTAAGAGCAGATGGCAAGAGTCTATTATGTACGCTAGAATGTATGATTCGTCTGATGGTGAGTGAGGTGTAAGGTTTCAAGTTTCTAGTGGTGAGGAGTAAGTGAGGCAGGAACAAAGTGGGAGGAGCGGGTGGGTGGTCAGGGCTCAAAGACTACCTTGGATATTGATTGTAAAGTCCTTTCTTGATTTGGAAAATCGTGGTCTGGTCTGTAGTCTTGTAGGAAAGGTGATAGGTAGATGGATGCGATACCCTTTGATTGGTTGCCTGCAGTAGTTCATGTGACGGGATGTATAGGGATTATCATTTGTCAGTTTTAGAGCCAATTTTTATTAGGATTAGAATTTGTCCGTTTTATTGCTTATTCGGTGTAAGTTGTGATGAGGGAATGAGGGATTGTGGATCCCGAAGCAGGCGGTTCAGCTGAACAGTGTTTTGTGTGGCGAGCTAGGCACTTTCTCCACGTAATGAGCCACAACATTTCTTGTCTTGTTAATCTTGGTTCATTGCTTTTTCTCCAATATGGTTAGTTGAAGAGCCATGCCATGACCTGCTTCGTGAACATCAAGAAGGTGGTTCTCATCCAAGCTTAGATGCGTAGGTAAGGCATTGCAGAGTTTGGTGGCCTGAATGAGGATCATTCTTATCTTTTCCTGTGGAAGTTAGGAATTAGGACTAGTGCAGCATTACTGGACCTAAGCATTCTGGAAGGTGTGCAGGGCTGGAACTTCCTTGCGGTGGAAGTTGGGCACTTTTCACGGTAAGCATGATGGGAGATGCAGAGGTTCTTAAAACTTATTATTTTGTTGACGGGAGTCAGTGGATTGTACATGGTGCTGGACTGATGTGCCCGGACCTTTTCATACTGAGGAGTAATCTGGCCTCCGCATTTTGGACTCTTTGTAGTTTTCACATGAGGAATTCAGAGAGTCAGAGATAGAGGTTGTTTGCATAATCCAGACTTTCAGCACTAAGACATGACATCCATGTCCCTGTGGGTAAATGATAACTTAAGTATGATGTGTCATGAGGTGTGGCGTTGAAACAATCAACTTCTGACATTGGCTCTCACCTCTGGTTCAAGCATGAGGATACTATCAGGAGCTGAACCGCAAAGCATCAGTTCTGCTTTGGTTTTGATCCGTTTACTGCCCTCAATGCATCTAAATGCACAACACATACTTTTAGGTCTGCAGAGTTTGTTGATGGATTGTTAATGAGGTTGTAGATTTTGTGTCTGTCATCTGCGTACTTGTAGAAGGTGTGCAAGACTGATAGATAAGGTCCAGTAGGGGTGTCATGTAAATGTTGAAAAAAAGAGGGGAGAGTGTGGATCCTAAGGATACTCCGCAAGAGGGTGTAGCTGGGATTCTAGGATTTGTATGGGGCCAGAATGGTGGTTTCCGTTCTACCAGTGAGGAAGGACGTGAGCCAGTACAGAGCGGCTCCTTTTATTCCAATGTCTCCCAGTCTCCTTGAAGGATCTAGAATGTTTTCCGTTTAGTTTGTCCCAGATTGAGTAGACTTGATAAAGTCATGCTGTGCCTCACCCAGAGGAGTATTCATTTTGATGAAGTCCCTGAGTTGACAGTACATATATTGTTTCCATACTGTTCCAAAAAAGGACTGTTTGAGATGGGGTGGTAGCTAACAGGGGGAGGGGTGGTGTTAGGGTAAGCTGTGGGCTCTTTGATCCGAAGGCTGACATATTCAGACTTTAAAAGAAGAGGGACACTCCCCATCTTGATTGAGTCATTTACAAAGAAGGGGAATAGAGACATCAGTTCCAGATGTTTTGCAATGGCTTTGTGTAAGCTGGGGCCCGGGCACAGATACTCCAAAGTTCCAGATTTCTTTCAAAGGTCAATGGTTTGAGTATGTTCTGTACAGAGGAGAGTTGGAATGATGATAGGGAGGGGATGGTTGGAGCCGGAGATGTTTCCTGGGGAGGGTATGAAGATGTTCGTCCTTTACCAACAGGTGTTTTTAGATTTGTACTATGTTTTGGCTGAAATGTGCAGTAATCTAGTCGCAAAGTTCTTGATTTGGAGTAGGAGTTGTGCTGTAGGCTGCTGGGTTGTTGAAATTCTTGGATCATCCTAAACATTTCCTTTTGGCTGTCTTGTGCCTGCGTAGGGTGTAATGCGCTTTCTTGGCTTTGATTTCTGCCCTGCAGTGACGCAGCTGTTGATGGCAGGCAAAGATGAAGATGGCAAACCCTATGAATGTTGCATGAGGGCTCCTGTGACAGGCAAGGATCCCCACGTCAACCAGCTTTGGCAGGGGACAGTCACAGAACAACCATGCAGGGTATAATGAAGCACCCACTTCCTTACTGAAGAAGCCTTAAGCTTCTGCTGAATAGACCCAACATTCCAGCAGGGGAAATTACAAATTTCCCTTCAAGGGAACATTTCCCTTCATTTTATGAAGGCAACATGTATTTAGATCCTGTTGCAGCTTCACGTGACACATCAAAGAAGGTATTTCACAGAACTTGCAGTTAACTCTGCAGCGCTGCAGATACAATGTTACCAGTTGTGACGAATCTCAGGATTCCATCACTTCTCCCTAGGGGGTGGGGAGCTTTCCTTGTGAGGCTAGGGAGGTGAGCCCGCTACGCAATATCCTCCCTAGGGGTAGAGGGAAGCGGGACCTCACAGGGGGAGACTCCCCCTGTGGGACAAGGACTCATGTTCCAATGAGGAACATCCTAAACCCTATAATACTACCCTGTCTTCAAAAACATCTAATGAAAGAAAGTATGAAGAACAAACTAGAACCTGCTATTGTCAAGTAAACCCTCTACCTATAGCTATGAAGAAACATTGATAGTACTAACACGAAGAAGATCACTGGAACAATACAGACTATAATGCAAACAAAGAAAAAGGGCTTTGACACTATGCCGGGCAAGTCCCATGGCAGTGTTATAAAGTTTGGAGGAAGAGAGAACCCGCAAGTTTCGAATCGGCTTGGAGACGAACGCTGAACGATACCTGGATACACTGCACCCGAGAAGAGAAAGAAGCTTGGGTACACTTTCCGACAAAGGGTGTTACAGGAAAGAAGAGACGTGAGAAGCTGAGCAAGAGGCAAGGCGTCCTGAACACTGAAGAGCCGTGACATGACTGTATCCTGGTTGACCTGCAGGTCTGTAAACAACAACAAAGAGGTGATGGCTGGAAGATTTAGAATGAATCTTAACCACTGGCATTGCCCTGGGAAATCCTCCAGACCACCGTTTTCGCCTGCCAAGCCATTACATAAGGGGAAAGACCGTATGCAAATCAGGCCTGGCCCCACCCCAAAAAGGGCAGTCCAGCCCGAACTGCTAGGTCACATCCCTTCTGCACGAGACCACAAGCATCCCCAAACATGTTTCGCCCTCGTTGGGGCTCATCAGTGAGGAGTAGCTTGGGTCTCTAGGGCCAGCAGGCACGGGACCCACGTCTGTGCATACTCGTCCCACTCGGGGTGACACAGCAAAAACAAAGAAGTGATGGCTGGAAGGTTTAGAATGAGTCTTAACCACTGGCATTGCTCTGGGCAACCCTCCAGACCACTGTTCTTCGCCTGCCAAGCCATTACAGAAGGGGAAAGACCATATGCAAATCAGGCTTGGCCTCACCCCAAAAGGGGCAGTCCAGCCCGAACTGCTAGGTCACATCCCTTCTGCACGAGACCACAAGCATCCCCAAACATGTTTCGCCCTTGTTGGGGCTCATCAGTGAGGAGTAGCTTGAGTCTCTAGGCCCAGCAGGCATGGGACCCACGTCTGGGCATACCCGTCCCACTCGGGGTGAATTTAGCAAAACAGAAAGTTTATGATTCAATGTGTTGTCTTGGAAGATTAGATTGCTAACTGGATTGTGGGGGGGTTTGAGTCCTGATTCACCCAATGCAACGTTAATCACTCTGGCATTCACACGTATTAGAGGAATTGCCACAATCATAAACTAAACCCATTACTTTTAGAACAGCTTAGTTTATTTCCATTGTTGCTTGTAAGACATGAACACATGTTTTTTGTAGAAATTTCTTTGTCACATTACCCAACATTACCCAACAACAAGCTGCATGCCCTTGTCAAACAATGACTACAACCAGGTGCCCTTAAAACATAGTTTATTCAGTTTTCTGCCTTGACATCAAAGTAGTTAAATTCAGTGGTGATTTCTCTTATATGCTCCCATCACTTTCCATTCTGATACAATAGAAGGGGGCATTTGGTTGCAATATTTCTCTTAGATAGTTAAAAGCCCTGTTTATGGTCAGCCTATAGGCTCAGGATTCTGAAGAGTTTGGAGACACTGCCCCTGTCCCAGAATAGAGGGAGTAATTACAATTCATACAGCACAAAATGTGAAGTGAGCCTTTTTCCTGAAGAGTCACAGGGCAATGGAAGAAGCTGGGGATGTGTGTATGTAGTGTGAGGCCTACGGGCGTCTGGCGCAATGATATAAGAATTTTAAATAAATAAAACAAATAAATTCCTCACCCTATTAAATATCTGAAACTTCAACCCTGAAAATCATTCAGCAATTTATTTTGGCGACCCAGTTGATTGCATGTGACAAAGGACTGTGATGCCCATCTGATGGATACAGAGTGCCTGAGGACATCAGTCTGCATGAATAAATGACCATTTGATTCAGTACTAACATTGGGGTCCCCTGGATTTGTGGCAGTTTCAGCCAAATGATCTAATAAAAGAACAGTGGAGGGATTCAGTCTCCATGCCTTTAAGTCTAGCAGCGGGCCCTTGCTTTCCCCGCTGGTGGACTGCTGGCATTTGTTTTCTCTCTGTTCTTTCTCTTTACCAGTTGATATGTCATCTGTGGCCAAATGCGATTAGGTTCGCCAGGTTGCGCGATATAAATATATCAAAATCAAATCAAAATCTGGCCAAATTCTGAACATCGGAAATTTAGATTTCGCTTGTTTTTTCAGTATTTACATTTCATTTGAATGAATCCATCTTTTTGCTTAGTTTTTTCATTTGCCATTTGTGCATGATGGCTTTATTTTTCCCTTTGTTACCTTTATCCCCAAACAGCCTTACACCTTGTTTCACCACTTGTTTCACCACTTTTATTTGTTGATTAAAATGGTGGAATAAGTTGCGCTCAATGGTAACACCATAAGGTTTTATCCAAGTTGACCGTGGCTGATTTGATCGTGGACGATTTGACCGAATTTAGGGAGTTTTTGTTTTGCCGCAAATATATGTGTGGGGTGGGTTTGGGCTAATAAATAATATAGGGGGCATTTGGGAGGGGGAAGGGGGTTTCCCCCTACATATATTTGCGGTAAAAATTACCACCACAAAAAAATGTGGTAAAATCGACCACAGGCAAATACATCTGGTCAAACAACCCCAATCCAACCCTAGGCTGGTCACATCCAGACCTCTAGAAATGTTCTGCTCTATAGCACCACAATTGACCCAAGTAACTAAACTCTTGTTTTTAGGGAAAGGATTCTATGATGTTAGCATTATCATTAGCGATTGTTCAAATATGCATCAATGGCCTGCTAATCATTAGGATTTTTACTCTGCGAACAATGAAGGCAACGAGTACAAAAGCCTCCAGCAGGCATGTAAGCCTGTAATTTCTTTTGATATTTTGGCAGAGTGTCCTTTGCTGGCACATCCTGCCTTTGCATTCAAACTGCATTATTTAGTACCTGCAAGTACTAGTTTTGTACGTTTATCACCCGCCTAAATCTAATGAGTCAAAAGGATGACGAGGATGAGGAAGCACGCAATGAAGTCATCCGGGGCTGTATTTCGCAAACAAAGGCGCTGACGGGGAACTCCTGCGGATTAAGTGCACCTCCCTACAGTAGAAGTCTCCATAGTAGATGTATTTTGATTTTTGTTTGAATCAGTGGCCCTCACTCTGACTCAAATGTCGACCGAATCCAACATCTGTTGAGTCCCTGTGCCTGATTTACAAAAGCACTTTTCAATGGAAACTCCCTTGTCTTCACACATCTTGACCCATCTCGCGGGGCAGGGGGTGGCGTTCAGATCTGTTATCGGTCTGATAGCACAGTGTTGCTACTTCCCATCACAGGATGGCAGATGTGCACGGGTGACGAGCTCAGAGGCACACAATTGGTGTGCTGTAACGGCTTCATGTTTGCACACACCAAGGTTTAATCTTTGTATTCTAGAGTCTCAGTTTAGTAAAGCTACATCACAACCTCCCAAGTTTTGGTACAAATAACCCATCGTCGGAAGAAAAGGGAGAAGGGCAGGTAGAACACAAGGGGGGGACTGGGGCATACAATGATCTCGGGCACCAATGAACAAGTGTCCCAAGGGCAGATCATTCCTTCTGTGGAAGACCGTTTGAGTAATTCCACGAGGGAAGTGTTTTAGTGAAATGCTCTGCAGGGTGTTAAGGAATATTTGCTCAGTAACACTGGGCAAGACTAGTAGCTGCACTTTCCAGAAACTCATCAAACCGGCCCACTTTGGCCCAAATAAATGGCTCACATATGTATGATGGACCTGCACTTGTAGCATGCCCCTGTAGGGGTGGGACCAAGCCTGATTTGCATATGGTCTTTCCCCTTCTGTAATGGCTTGGCGGGCAAAGCACGATGGTCTGGAGGGTTGCCCAGAGAACTGCCAGAGGTTAGGATTCAGTCTAAACCTTCCAGCCATCACCTCTTTGTTTCTGCTTTGGCCCCATAGGCTGGCCTGGACAAAACATAACGCTTAAAGCGCCAAGAGACCACACAGCAGTGTGCAGTACAAGAATCTTTAACCTAACATAACAGAAAAGAGAACGGTAATTTGCGGCTATTCTGGGTAAAGTCTGTGTCGGTATTACTTCAGTCAGGAATTACATGTATGTGCCACTGCATGTACACCAATAACAATTGCATAAAGAAACACATGTGCTCCTGTCTTGGAAAAGTTTCCACCTACGGTTTTGTTGCTTATTCTTTCAAACCTGCTTCCGTGATGCTCGCAAGCAGCAAGTTAGTGATGTTCATGTTTTGTTCACGTCATAGCCATGCATGTCTGAGATTCAAGCTTCTACTCACCTCCTGGCTACATACCTTGCTCACTGCACCGCAGGTAACACACATAGTTCAAATACAATGCATACATTTAGCTCTGCAGTTTACTGTCCGAGAATCAAAGCAAACGTTTTTGTTCATGTTGTGCATCACATTTGTGTTTGCACCTGGGGAAGGGTGCTCAGCCAATCAGGTGGCTGGAAATACAGGCGAGAACACACAGTGTACCGTCTGCTTTTTCCACGCACCAAAGGTGTCACCATCTTGATTGTGAGGAGGCTCTGCTTTTGGATGCCCAGTGCATGGGATGCACTAACATGCCCACCCCAGCTTTTCCTGCCTCACCAAACGCACCTCTATTGTATTTGGGGAAAAAACTTAAGTAAAAAGCCCCTGACATGACAGAAAGCAGTCACATAATGCCAGAGGACTCTGCACCTCTTTTCATTGGTTGATTGGTGCGTCTCCTTCCATGAAAGAGTCTGCGGCAAGGATGAAGGCAGAAACAGGAAGTCAAGCATTCCAGCGCCACAGGCTGGCCAACTCCTCCTGCCTTACCTAAATGAGCCTGCTCTTCTACTGACATCCCATACAACTGAAGCAACGGATCCAAATGAAGACGATTATGTCCAGGACATAAAGACAAGAAACAATGGAAAAACAAAGAACATTGTGATCAGATATGAGAAGCCTGGAGTAAAAGGAGCAGAAGAGAGACAAATCAAAAACTGAACGTTCAAGGAAAAACTCCAGAAGAAACTCGAAGTTGGAAGAACCGAGGCCGAATGCAAATTTGGGGAACAGTGCTTTCACCAGACAGATGGGAGAAAGGAGTAGTGATCTGCAGAGCATGGATGGTTATAGGTTGTTACCAGCCTACCATTGACATAGTGCAAAATGGATGAAAGCCATTATGGCCAATACTTGCTAAACTATTAACATGGGTCGAGGAAAGAGGAGGACGCTTGCAGATAGTGCCATTGAAGAGTCCAAAATTCTGCTTCAGGAATAATGGCATGAGAAAAATGGGAGAGAATCACAATTGTGTGTTTTTGACGCTCCAGGAATGATACATGGTACTGCAGTGATCATGGATCATTATTGGGCATGTGGATCCAAAGCATATATCAGACTGCCGAAAAATTGGGGAGGTATATGCACACTGGTGAATGTCCGTGTTCCAGTGTTGGTGATTCCAAAAAGTGATTTAAATATTGACAGTTTGCTGAAAGCAGATGCTCACCTACGAAAGAAGAGATGGAGTTTATGAAGAGAACGAAGAGGGAAAACTATTTCTCAGTAAAATCCATAGAAGCTTTCGATGCTATCCCATATGAACATCGACTGTTCAGTCAAACGTCTTCAGTGTTCACCTTGATCTTGATGCCAAGTGTTCAGGTTGGAGCAAATACTAAATGGTTGCAGATAACCATATGGGAGTTACTGCAGACCATCAACACGACAATAAAGGGATTTAATGCAATCAAGGAAGAATTAAGGGCGATTCGCCTAATGACTCTCCAGAACAGATGCGGCCTTGACATGATCACAGCTATGGATGGAGGTGTTTGTGCAAAAATCGGAGAATCATGTTGCACATTTACACCATCCCACGATAACGAAAAGGGAACTTTAACAGAGGCCATAGGTATGCTGACAAAACTATAGAATCAAATGATTGATGAAACTGATGAAGTGGGAAACGACAGTTGGTTTGGATCACTATTCTCATGGATTCCACAGTGGATGGCAGACACATTCAAATTCCTAGGAGCCCTGCTAGTGATGATATTGCTCGGATTCTGTGTTATCAAGATAATAATCTCTCAGTGCCAGAAAACTGCGAAAGAAGGCCATAGAGATGAAGATCATGATTGATGTCGAGTAAGGATGGAAACCCAAGGACCTAACTGATGAAGAAAGAAGAGACTTTGTGAAAGCTAGCATCGATGCACCAGAAGGAACAAAGTTTCGATACCCAAGGAAGCATAGAAATTATGTGGGAAAAATGATCTATTGTAGTCCAAGTGGACAATGTCAACTAATGACTTGGAACAAAGATGAGCACGTAAGAACAGCAGGAAGCTTGAAGGGAGTCATAAAGATATGGACCCCAAAGATATATTTCTTCAAACCTCTATGTGTGGATCCAGAGGATGAAGCAAAGGTGGATACCAAGTAAGAAGTGAAAGTGGTTGATGCATCGCCCAGAGAGGGGAGTGTAGAGGAGGTACCAAGCATGATTCGCACTCCTACCGCCCATTTTGAAGTACCAGGAACATATTAACGTTAAAATATGTGACGTATAATGAGCAAATAAACCAGCAGAAAGCCGCAGTGGGGCTCTGTCCAGTACCTATCAGAAAAACAGCACCTGTTGAAGTACCGACACCTAAGAAAACCTGGACAGTAAAGTACCCATTGAGAAAACCATATCGATAAATGAGACAGAATGAAGATTGCCAGAATACAACACCCGACAAAGCTAAAAAGATACTAAAGAAAGACAAATGGTGACGTCACAAGAACCCAGACTGTCTCACATATGGAAGATATGATGACCTATGAAAAATGAAAAGAGACGAAACACCATGGATAAGTGACCTCCTGAGACTAAAGTGAAATAATTGATGTCAATATGTCAGAAATTATGCCACATGCGTGATGAAGACATTCAGTTAGTTTAAACGTGTACATATGCAAGGAACCGCAAGAAGCAAGAAATCGCAAGGCTTGCTTATGCCTATTAGTAAAATAGATTGCGGCAAGCGCCACCTATACATAACTACCTCAAAAGGAGCACTTTATATGAGTATGCTTCCACTATGCACAAGAGCAGAATCGACTAAAGGTTACTAAAGGTCCCAATAGGAGAGGTTTGCAGCAAACAAATCGAGAATTAAAGACAGAGAGAAACTCAGACGGAGGTAAATCGTGCCAACAAGCCAAGGTCGTATTGGCTGAAATAGACCAACAGTGAATACAATTAATGAGAAGAAGAATAGAGCATGCTGTTCAGAAAGGTCAAGGTAAGCCACAGATGGCAGACGACGGGCAGAATTAAATCAAATACACAAAATTGCATAAAGAATAAGATGATTTCAGAGTGTTGGAAGCATGTGACCGAGCAAGCCGAAGGGATGAGACTTTGACACCCACGTATGGACTCTTTCCATGCCCAGATGTCTTAAGCTTTTCCAGACCAAGAAGCAGACTCGAGGCCAACCACAAAGAAACAATTGACACATGACCACTGAGGTGATAATTGATTGTAGAAATAATTGGAGGGAAGCTGGGGGTAGCAGACGAACTCCCTGCACCTGGCCGGCTGTTCTGCCCGCTGCTAAACAAGTGGAAAAGTATGAGGTGGGTTGATGCCAACCCAATCATAGTGGACCAAGTAATCTAGGGTCCTATAGTTAGTAGAACCAATGAGACATCATACTTTTAATGACGTCTACAGTAGCCATTTTGAAGGAAGGGCTTAGATGCCCCAACTGACAGTGTTTATCGAATCCCCACTCCCCGTTACCATATACAGATATAGTGCCTGTATTAAAGTTACCTTCCTAGAACCAATAGAGTTGCATGCTAAAGTTTTAAGAGTTACACGCCAGTGATGACGAGTTTTTGGTATAAATGATGTGTTTTTTCTGAAATTAATTGGAGTGGAAGCGAGAAGGAAGCTCGAGCGATTGCTGATATTCATGAACTCCCCGTCTTTGTACTTGTCATTAAATGGACTCCCTTTGCCGAACTATTGAGTTGTCATTATTGATTTGATGCAAGAGTATTAGTATGCATCCCCATCAATCTCAGGGGTGCTGCTGCTCATCTTAAAGTGCTGTTTGAGAAACCCCCAGTCCTATGGGCCAGCTCGGGTCCCTATTGCGCACCACTAGCGGTGATGGAGTTGCTGGGAGAGGTGTGGCACTCGGTTGCGGTGGACTTCTTCACGCCCCTGCCAAACAGGGTGTACATGCTTGTTCCCATTGATGAATACTCATGCTTTCCACTCACCAGAATAATCCAGGCCACCAGCTTCGCATACACTGCTCTGGTGCTAGACAAAATGTTTAGTGAAAGGGGCATACTGATAATTGTGAAGTCCGTCAACGGGCCCTCATTCAATGGACATGAATTCCAGAGGTGTTCAGAGAACATGGGTTTCCATCACTGGATAGTCACCCCATTCTGGCCCCAGGCGAATGGCTTGGTGGAGAGGTTCTTGGCAACTCTGAAACGCATCGTGCAGAAGGCGAAAGTTGGACCATGTACCAGTGAGGCAGGCTATATATAAGGTATTAAGATATTACATAATGACCCCTCACGATGCAACTGGGAAAGCCCCAGCGGAACTGATAAAGGGTCGCAACAATCGAGGCAGGCTGCCTGTGAGTGACCATGAGAGAACAGCGAAGTACAAGAATGAGACCTGGAAAAGGAATTGGCAGCCACAAAGTATACAGATGTGAAGAGGTGGGCCGCCCAAAGGACTTTGAAGTAGGAGATTAGTTACTAGTCCAACAGCGGCAGGTCAACAAAACCGACACTCGCCCCTGAATGCAGAGAACAAAACCAGGCCTCGATAACATAGTCACTCATGAGAAAACTTAAGATCTCTGAAATGGTCACACCTTGGAATAACACGCAATACGTCCCAAATATTCATACTGTAAAGGTGAGTATATTACATATATTACATAAGCTCACTGAGAATGAGGCAGCTTTCATGAAATATAAACACTTAGCAGCATACTAAAGATAATTCAAACGACCACTGCTAGAATGTGAGTGAATGCAGAAACAATGTCCTGCAACCAAGACAACATTCACCATGTTTATGTTTGTTTGCTGATGGGCTTTTAGACTTTAACCATGACTCTGATTTCAAAGGCATACTGATTTCTCTGTTTATTTTGGAGTGTCCTTTTATGTTTTTTAGAATAGGAATGTTAATATTTTAATATATACAAGAACGTGAGGTGGTATTTTCTGCTTAGTCCCTACCTAAGTGTTGTTGTCACGTTGATTGTATAATTCCCATGGAGCTATGTATTCTATGCGTAATATTATTTTGCATGCAAATACAATAGCACTCGCCATTCCTGTGTCGAATTGTTTTGGGATTTATTTTTGATTTCGGTTTTTCTTTCTTCTACTTCATTCTGGTGCACGTTACTGTGGGGGTGTCGTTGAGTGCTTTAGTGTTGAGCTGTTACCTGGTGCGTGTAAATCACCTTTAGGGTGGGATATTCTAGTTAGCTGCTGCTGGATACATTAAATGTGTTAATTGGAATGTGGATGCTGTTTGTCAGTTTTTGAATGAGAAGCACCAAAACAGGTTTTATTTTCCTTATCTTTAGAGTGTGTGATTACTTCAATCAGATTTTAAATAAGCAGCAACAAAAGATCCGTTCGCTTATTTGTTGAGTGTGTGATTAAGTGGCGTAGACAGGCTGTGGCCTAAAGGGCAAGGTCCACCCTTTATTGGCCAGGGGCAAAGCTGCCATATCACATGCAGGGGTGATGATGAGCGCGAAAGCAACAGCGCGCGCATAAAGGAACACACTTAAAATAGTCAGGCATAATCTCACAGGGAATAGAAGACGGTACAGGAGAGAAATAAAGCCACATGCCCCCACGCCCAGCTTCCTTCAGCAAGTAACATAAAACCATCTTGCTTGCTTTTGGTCCTTCCATAGATGAAAGTGGATTAAATGCACATTTTCATGCCCAATATTTGTGTTTTCTGACTGCAAGAATTTAGCTGTTCAGTCTGAAATGTGCACCTGTGCACATGAGCTGCACATCAATGTTACGGGCTCTTTCACACATGCAGCCCTCTGATATAGATTGGCAAAATATAATGTGTTGGGTTCTTCAATAGCACTTCATGCCAGATGCTTCCCACATTTAAGTGCCATTATAGTTATACAAGTCAGTCCAGACTTGCTGAGCCGTGGAAACCACGCCACGAGAGAGAGCAGCTCCGGCGGGGCGCGCACTTGGGCCAGAACATGGAAGTGAGGGAGCAGGTACATAGATTGTGGGACTAGGGTGGCAGAGGGCTGGACGTGGTTTGGGACGGTGGGGTGGCGGAGTTCTGGAGAGAGGAAGAACGGCCAGGAGAGGGCTGATGTAGAGTGGTTTTGGGGGTGCGGGTGAGTAGATAGGGAGGTCGAGATGTGGTAGATAAGCCCGGCAGAGGCATACGGCATGGGAGCTTCAGGGGGTGAAACCCCTTAATGGCGGCCAAATCCCAGCTGTTGGAGGCTGCACCAAGGCAGAATATAAAAGACAGTCTTTTTTGGAATGGTCTTAAGACATAGAAGGTTGTCCATCAAATAACCCAAAATAAAATAACAAATGAGAAATGACCACATTTGTTTGGGCCGAAAAACGAAAATTACGTTTTGCCCTTGAAGCCTCTCTTATTGACTGGACCTCTTGTGCTGATAAAATAGAAGGACTGGTTTGGCGCCGAATTTTGGGATTGACCAGCTACACACCCATTGAGGCTATTAGGCTGGAGATGGGATTAATGTATCTCTCTACTCTAATTAACCTAAATAGAGCCGAATTGTATTTTAAGATTATAGTCTTGTCGCTTAATTTGTTTCTGTCTATATTATGTACCTCGTTGGATAGTGCTACCAGTACGGTGTTGAAGGAATTTAATATGTTTTTTTGAGAGGCTCTGTTGGACACCAAGATGGGAACATGGGGGAGGTGCACTGGTGAAATCCCTAAATGACTCTGCTGAGAAGTTGGATTGGGTTAATAGTCATGAGAAGGTTGATAAAATGTAATCCCTCCACACCTTCTCCAGGATGGCCTTCAATTACAAGGAACCCCAAGAATATCTCAAACCTCTCCCCTCTAGGGTAGCACGTCGGATTTTCCTGAATATCAGGTTAAATCGCCTATATGTGCTAGAAATTGGAGGTGCTTGGGTTGGAATCCCTGTACATGAAAAAACTTGCAGAATCTATTTTGATTGGCAGGAAGTTGAATCAGCTAGACATGTTCTCACTAAATGTCCGGAGGGTTAGGGACGCAGGGTGTTGGCAGCCTGCTGGGGTTGTTAGCGGACCTGTGGGAGTGTGCCCATCGCCCTGACTGTGAGGCATGAGGCGTGACCTGGACACTGAGGTGAGAATAAGCCAGGTAAGTCAGTGTTTGGAGGGGGGGATCTCCACCTCCCTCCACCCTTCCCAAACAGGTGCATAAGGCCCAGCGCTGCAGCCCAACAGCACTATCCTTGTGTGGTGCGGTGAGGGGACACTTTTTCCTTTTCCTGGAACTGATTCCCAAGGCCTCTCTCTACTCAGGCAGTATGATGGTTGGCCCTCTCTGGGATGTCGTCACGGAAGGAGGAGACCTCTCCTACACCCCCCCGACCTCTCTGGTGCAACAGAAGGCCATTATGGGCAGAAGACTGAGGGGGGGGGGCATGTCGCATAACGCTCCAGGGGTCACGCAGGGAGTAAATGGGAGCTTGTGCGGGAGCTTTTGCGTGATTGGAGCCCCGGCCCAACTGCCTTCAGCCACTGTTTGTAACAAACAGGGAGACTCTGGGGACTTTATATTCAATCTACCCTCAACCTCCAGCCTGCAGGTGGGACCCCCAACACAGCCCTCTAGGATCACCTGTTGTCTTGTTTTGACTCCTTTCCTTACGCCCAGCTTGGTAAGCCCCTTTCTGGATGAACCGGTGCCCCCTGTTAATTCATCGAGGGTCTTGACTCTGTGGCCGCAGCCGACCTCCTGGATACCCTGGCCAATGGCTGTGAGAGGATTTCAACAGGCATTTCGAAGTTGACTGGAGGTTTTGTCTCGCTGGTTCCACCTTTGGATCTACCTTTGGCTCCCTCTCTGGCGTTGGCCCTTGTTTGTCCATCCTCTGGTCCAAAACTCGATGTCACAGTCCCGCAGTTGCCACTGGCTCCCCCTGAAGCTGAAGCCGAAGCCCACTCCCAAGCCCACTTCCTTCTTTCTCTTGTGCCCACGTCCCTGGGTTCCCGGGGTTGAGGGGCCAGTTGGTTTGGGTGGGGGAGAGAAGTACAGCCTTCTGTCCAGCATCGGGAACAAGTCCATGCTTGATGCTCCCTCGGATGTCAGTTCCTTCCCCGTCTCAGCCCCTCTGGGCTTCCAAATCCCCCTCAAAAGGAGCATATTGTCCACCAGCCCCACCTTCCACCGCTTCTGCAAATGTGCCAAGTTGTCCCTGTCACCTCCTGCTCTCTGAGATGACCGAGATCAAAAAACTCTTACTAGTCTTGATCAAAGGGGTGCTGGAGGTCAGGGGGGGAAGGAAGTGCGGGGAGGGTGGAGAGGTTTTCAGCAGGTGCTGGCCAAGGAAGCCACAGGGACCGAATTCAGACTCTGATAAAGGGATTCATTCCCCGTATCACTGTCCATCCCCTGTTTCCATGGTTAGGACTCTCCAATCCTTGAGGAGCTGTCCAGTGGTGGATCCTACCCAGTCGCACCCCCACTGAGGGAGACCTTCAGGAACCTAGTCTTGGGAGTCGAGCCTCCATCTTTTGCATAACCCCGTGAGGAGAGCTCAGGGAGGATCCACTATGTCCAGTGGGGAGCGGGTATAGTGCTCTAATCTCCGGTCAGGGGAGGCCTCTAAAGGGGACATCAGACAACCTAAGGCTGTAGCAGCTCCATGGTGCTTCTCCATGGTGTCCTAAAACTATCGACTGACACAAGAGAACCAAGGGACGCCATCAGAACAAATGTCTTCATTGGTTGCGGGCTGTAGGGGACTGTGGGTTAGTGTCCAGGGGCTCTTTGTTGGAGTGCACTAGATTGTCTAAACTCTCAGCCAAAACCGATATTGTCAAACTGGTCTTTGGGTACGTTCACATGGCAAGGGACGTCTTGGAAAAATGCAATGGTGACTGGCGGACAAATAAAAGTGGCATTACAGTCAGCGTGCCCCCAATCCCTGTCCTTGTGTGCCCCATAGGAGCCCCTTTTAGTGATAGTCCCCTTTCAGGCGCAAATTTGAATGCATTGGGCCCGAGGCGTTATGGGAGTGACCAGAGGCAAGGGGACAGTTGTTCATGATTGATGGCCAAAAAGATCTGTTCATGGGCACTCACTGAGGGTGCGATCTTCTGTACGGCTTTGTTGTTCTTCTGTTCTTTTTTTGTTCTGTTTATTGTAATGGTTTTTTTTAGGATGCACTTTGATGGCCTTTAAGGCCGAATAAAGTTGTTTGACTGACTGACTGACTAAATGTCTTGGGATGAGATCTACGTATGAACAATACTACACTAAATTTGTTGGAGACATAGGGCCTCATTATAAGTTTGCCGGTCCGGGGACTACTGTACCGGTAAGCATGCCGGTACTGTAGTTCCCAGACCGGAAAACTACGAGTCGTGCTCGCAGCTGCCTTTCTGCCCGCCAGGTCTGATCTGGCCGGCAGAAAGGCACCCGCGAGCACAGCACCGTTACAAACGGTGCCGGTGCATCCGACCTCCCCATTCCCATTCAGCCCTATGGGGCCAAATGGGAATGGGGAGCATCTTTTTTTCCGGCACCCGCAAATGGGCAATTACCGGGTCTGACAGGGCCATAATGACCCAGTAATTGCCCAATCGTGGGTGCCGGAAATTTCCAGAAGTTTGGCTGCAGCCTGCCGTTTTTACCGGCAAGGCTACCGCCAAACTTCTAATGAGGCCCATAGATGATATAGCCTGCGAATCATTTTGGCTGCGATGTATGTCCGGCTATAGCGGCAATAAGATCATTGCTATAACGCAGATATAGAAATGTGCAGATAAGCTCCTGTGAAAGTTTGAAGATGATATCAAACTACTGGTGGAACTCTAAAAATTCGTTTTTCTGATATGGTAGATCTGTTATATCTGCTGGCTTGAGGCTCTTCCTTGCTACTCTCCTTATGATTATTGTGATCCTAGATCATTTTGCCATTTAATGTTCATGTGTTCTGATTCACCCTTTTTCTTTTTACATTTTTTGCTTTTTAATTTCTGCTGATCTTAATGAGATGTATTAACTTCTCTTTTATATGAGTTTGATCTGTGAATGCTTTTAAGTGAATTGAATTCGAATTTGATTTATTCTTAGTTTTTCTGAATTATTTTCTTTGTGATATTTATGTGTAAAAGTTTTATAAACTCTATACATAATTTAAAAAACATGTTTTTCTTTTAATATTGCGGGCGGGAGACACCTGCCCTTAGACCCTTACCCCATCCCCACCTATTGTCTAATAAAAAAGTACAACAATTTCGAAGAAATTCAGCCCAAAAAACGTGGTAATTTCTCCTTTGTTATTTTTGCATTCGGTTATTTCTTTTGATACCGACATAGAACTCTTGAATACCAGGTTTTAGTATTATCCCATCTGTTGGTGCTTGATTTATAAAACTCAGAAGGATGAAAGGCTAAGTTGGCCCTGCCGCGGGATTCCGACTTGCAAAGCTCAGGCTGCTCTAATGCTCGAGGTCAGCGCTTCATAAATCAATGCAAGCTCGATGAGCCTTTGCAGAAAGTCCCCACTGCTAAAAACAATAGCAAATAAATCCAGTCATACCTCTGCATATTCCCAACTCCGATCCACGCAAGAGGCTTTCGCTGGTCATCTGCTCAAAGAGCTTTCAACACGCTTATTTGCAGAATTACAAATAGTATGCAAATTATGCATTGTGACAAGAAACTTGTATGCCTCAAACATTGTCTACAAACCCAACTGTCAAGCAGACACTTCGAGCAGTTTTTCCACAGCCCTCTGGTGAGGTGTGCAGGAACACTTGTCCTAAGTGAATACAGGGTGCCCACCAAAGTTATTCCAAACTCTCCATTGGGTAGCAGAGCAGAGCAATTAGGATTCACTCAGGGTAGGGAGGAGGCTTGCAGGTAGGTTTAGATAGGCCAAATGTACTACACAAAAGAGGACATTACACAGGTGTACTGAAAAATGAACTCTTTACAATAGGTGTACTCATTAATTGCATGACATAAAAAAATGCTATAAATCACATACTAGAAAACCATACATATGTATATATATATTTATTTATTTCAGTTTTTATAAGGTGCCACACGCCCGTAGGCCTCAGTATGCCACATAGAACGAACAAGGAGTCAGGAGTCAGCAGGGGTTAAGATGAAGAGAGCACAGATCAGTCAGGAATCTGGTTGAAAAGAAGGGTTTTTATTTCTTTTTTAAAAAGAGCTGGGCTATCAATCATACGTATGTGACTGGGAAGATGATTCCACAACAGAGGGGCTTGGACATTAAAAGTGGTAGCACCAAAGTGTATCAATTTATACCTAGGTTAGGGAAAAGTTGGAACGGCAGAGGAACGAAGGTCCCTACCTCAAACCTTAGATTTGATTCTGTCAGTAAGGTATCTGGAGCTCAGATTTCTTTTACATTTAAAAGACAGGGTTGGTTAGGATCTTGTGGGTGATCCTATATATATAAACAGTGAAAGACCTCAGAGAAGATCCGTTCCACTCCTAAAGATAATATAAACCCTATCCCTGATAGCAAATGCTATGAACCCTAATACTAAAGATTGGAGAAGAAAAGCGATTCTAAGTCTAGGTAAGGACCAGTGTAGGCCTGCAACACGGACCACACAGACAGAGGGGAGGCCCATAATGAAACGGCTGGGGGCAGGGCTTAAACATAAATTTGTACCCCAATGGCTACCACATCTGTGCAGTGAAGTCAAAAGTACATTACAGTTGCCACCGGGCTGCCCCAAAACACACTTCTGAGGTGACAGAATCAACCTGGTACCAAACGGGGGGGATTAGAAGTCAGCTCTAAACTGCTAGCAGGGCAGAACACCAGGGGAATGGTTGCAGTAACAACAAGACTTCAGAAAAACTCCCTCTGATCACAAAAATAAAAAAAAAAGCCAGCAAAACGAAATGAACATGTTTGGGGGACCCGCAAAGTAGGTGAAGAGATCCCCGAAATTCTGCCATAACAAAGACTTTTCAGGGTTGTGTGCAAATCTGAAAGTAAGATAACCAGAGGGTATTTTGCTGGGATTTCAGTTTGTGGCATGCCAGGTGTGAATGAATAAACTAGCATTTAGTAGACTCGCATCAGATTGCATTCAGGTACATGTAATGCTGCATTTATAGTAAATACAGGAATGCAAAATGGCCAGCAGTGCAAACATCAAGACCTAAAGGACATGATTTCAGTGCTCTGATTTAGGTTATTCTTTCAGCATTACTAGCTTTGGCAGTCTTTAGAATATGCATTTTTCTGTACTTTTGGCAGAAGAGAAAACATGCATATTTTCCAAATCCGGCAGGAACATCTATCATTTTAAACAGTTCATAAACGGAATATAATTTAGTTGGGTAATAGTAACGTGAAATGTTTGAAATGTTGTGACTGTGTAGGGACTCACTCTGATGCAGTGATGTTTGCTCCCTTGCCTGTGGCAATTCCTCTAATAAATGTGAATGCCAGAGTGATTCACGTTGCAATGGGTGAATCAGGACTCAAAGCCCCCACAATGCAATTAGCAATCTAATCTTCCAAGACAACACATTGAATCAAAAACTAAACCCATTACTTTTTTAACACCTTAGTTTATTTGCATGGTTGCTTGTAAGACATGAAAACATGTTTTTTTAGAAATTCCTTTGTCACATTACCCAACATTACCCAACAACAAGCTGCATGCCCTTGTCAAGCAATGACTACAAACAGGTGCCCTTATCACATAGTTTATTCAGTTGTTTGCCTTGACATCAAAGTAGTTAAACTCAGTGGTGATTTTTCTTACAGGCTCTCATCACTTCCCATTCTGATATAATAGAAGGGGGCATTTGGTTGCACTATTCCTCTTAGATAGTTAAAAGCCCTGTTTTATGGTCAGCCTATAGGCTCAGGATTCCTCCTGAAGAGGGCTTGTAAAAGAGTTTGGAGACCTTGACCCTTTCCCAGAATAGAGGGAGTAATTACAATTCATACAGCACAAAATGTTAAGTGACCCTTTTTCCTGAAGAGTCACAGGGCAATGGAAGAAGCTGGGGATGTGTGTATGTAGTGTGAGGCCTATGGGCGTGTGGCGCGATGATATAAGAATTTTAAATAAATAAATAAAATAAATTCCTCACCCTATTAAATATCTGAAACTTCAACCCTGAAAATCATTCAGCAACTTTTTTTGGCGACCCAGTTGGTTGCACGTGACAAATGACTGATGCCCATCTGATGGATACAGAGTGCCTGAGGACATCAGTCTGCATGAATAAATGACAATTTGATTCAGTGCTAACATTGGGGTCCGCTAGATCTGTGGCAGTTGCAGCAAAATTATCTGTTAAGGAAAATGTTCTTCCTATTGGGCTGCATATCTATCCACCTTGCTTCTTAGCCCCCACACCTGAAATGTATTCAATATAACAAACATCTGTTTTAGATGTGAGACGTAACAGGGAGCAGTTCACTTTTATCATGCCAGGATCTGAAAGACTAAATCACATCTTGATTATCTTCAACAACCTTATTAGCATCTCAAGCTTGAAGTTTGCCCAATCTTAAGTTTGGGATGAGTTCCTGAGATGCAAAGATGCAATCCCACTATATGCACATTTTCCTCAATGCTTAAATCACTGATCCCAGTAAAGAGCCAAGAAAAGTTAAGCGCTGTGTTAGTCCAGTTTTAAAATCACACAATAATTGAAGGTTTTGATACCTTTTGATGGTCTAACTGGAAATATTATGCAGAGATGGAATAATAAAGTAGCTTTCGAAGTCCATGGACTTCTCCATCGGATGGTTCATCTGATGATTAAGTCTCCAGAAGAATGCCAAAGCAATAAGAACCCTATGGGAATGTTGTAGGTGGGTAATGGGGAACACCATGCTTTTGTAAGCCACAGAATACCAAGGCAGAGAGAGCCATGCACCTTTTGAAGGTGGAGAGAAGGCCAAAACACTGTAAAACACATGTATTTCGTAGACAGGAGAGGGTGACAAAGCAGAGATAATTGCACATCCATTTTGTAGTCCGGGAGCTAGCTAAGCAGTGTTAGGGATACGTGTGTTTTGTGGGTGAAGGCCAGCCAAAGCATTGAGATCTCCATGTACACTTTGCATGAGGGCAGAACCCTAAAGCATTTTGTAGGGGAGGAAAAGGACAAGACAGTGTGAACCCCAGATGCATTTTGGAGCTGGGGAGAACACCAAGGCAGTGTAAGTCACACATGTATTTTATAGTCAGGGAGAAGGTTACCAGCCATTTGGTCGACAACCAAATGGTCGAAATCCAAATGGTCGAATTTTATTTATTTTTATACTTTTTTTTTGGGGGGGGGGGATGCCCCCAACCCCCCTTTTATATATTATTTTTTTTTAACCAAACTAAACGAAAAAAATATATAAATAAATTAAAAAAAAATTTCGACCATTTTTTTTCGGACCATTTGGTTTTGACCAAATGGTCATTCGATCTTTTTTTTCGACCAAATGAGCGGTCACCCAGGGAGAATGCCAGGCAGTGAAAACCCCTTTGTAGATGGAAAAAGATCACGGTAGTGGGATCACCTATGCATTTTGTAGATGGGGAGAATGTTAAAGCAGTGTTAGGCGCAAGTGCATTTATATTGCTGAGGAGAAGGCCAAAGCATTAAGAATCTAACATATATTTTGTAGAACACCAAAGCAGTGAGAATCCCACATTCATTTTGGGGGTATGGGACAACTTCAGTGCAATGAGGACCCCATGTGCATTTTGTAGGTAAAGGGTAAGGCCAGAGCAGTGAAAACCACACATGCATTAGAGGCATAGGATTAGAAGAAAACTAAATGTGCATTTTGTAGGCAAGGTAAAATTCCAGAGCAGTGTTAGGCAGAAGTGTATTTCGCAAGTGGAGTGAGAACACCATGTGCGTTTTGCAGGTGGGGGAGAATGCTGAAGCAGTGTTAGGCACTTTTGCGTATTGTAGGAAGAGGAGAAGGCCAATCCATGAGAACCCATGTGTAATTTGAAGGTGGAGGATATTCTGAATTGCCTCGTTCTGCAAGGCATGTCGTCCAAAGGTAGATGAATACCAGTAGTTATGTCGGGTTCAGCAAAGGAGATGTAGCGTGGAAGTACTTGTATGCTTCCGCATTCAAAGATGTAGAATCAAAAGGCTTCCAGACGTATGACTGGAGCAGGATATCCTCACACAGGACTCTCCTGCCAAAACGTCCTCATCTTCATATCATGCGAATGAGATGATTCCGTTTATATTTCCAGGCAATCTGTAATTCTCTGAATCCCTCGTTTTAAAACTTGTTGGATATAAATTTGATTCATATTTAAAATTAGTACCCGGCACGCCTCTAGCATGCAGAAAGTTTATGAGATGCCCATGCATGCATCGCGCCACGGTCCCGACATGACTTTTCCATTCCGGAGAGGTTGCCATGGAAAGGGAGAAGGGACTATGTGTAGTCCCTTCTCCCTGTCCCAAGGCGGCCATTTTTTTTGTTGACTTTTTTTTTCATTTAAAATAATGGCTGCCATGGAAGGGGAAAATGGACTACATGTAGCCCCATCTCCCCTTCCATAGTGGCTATTTTCTTTGTTTACTAGGGCCGCCATGGAAAGAGAAAATGGACTACGTTTTCCTGTATGCAGCAGCCATTTTTATGACTTTTTTTCCAGCTTCGCAATGCAACGCATGTCGCAACCGAAAACAAAATACCATTAGTTGTCACGACTCGCTCCCTTCGCTCCCGTTCCCACCACTTGGGGGCATGATTTGGGGTTTATTCCCTACTGGACCTTTCCTCCGAACCTTATGCTACAGTGCTGTGATGATTTGGGAGCTCTAAATCCCTATTTTCCCAGCTACTTCCCTTCCGGATCCATTCTAGGTTTTTGGCAGCCAGCATGCTTCTTTAACCAAATGACTATGCTTCCCAGAATGCCTGGCCCACTGCTCCACCTCCACCCTTGCAACACAAGGTTGGGTGGAGGATAGGTAACAGCTGTGGCGGCAGGTGCAGCAATCAGCACACCCGAGGCGTGTGCTCGTTAAGCAGCTTTAAAAGCCTCAGTCTTACTTCAGTCCAGCGCTGGTCATCGATTGCAGTGTTCCTGTTTTTGACTAGTCCCTGGTTCCTGGTTCCTTGCCTTTGTACCTACTTCCTTGTTCCTGTTTTCTTGTTTCCTCCGCCCTGAATTTCGGATTCATGCGCTAATTGATTTCTGCTCCCTTGATTTCCCTTTTTGTCTTCCTCTGTTTGCAGGCAGCAATTTTCAGTGCTTTCCCCTTTTAGATGCAGCCCAGTTTGTCTGTGTTCTATATTTCTTTGACTCTGTCCTTTGCTGCTGTTACCCATTTGCCTTAGCCTTCCTCTTAGTTTAGTTTCCTGTCTTTTCCCTGGAGGGGTAGGGAGAAGTTTGCATAGGTTATTTCGTTTTTCCCTGCTCCTGATCCTTACTTCCTAGAGGATCCATTCCATGTTTTCCACTGCACTTCTGCATTTATTTTCCCTTTGATTATTAGGTGTGGTGTGCGGTAGTAGCTAGCTCCTGTGTGAATGCTTATGTTTTCCTCACTATTTTGCAAACACTATTCCCATTTAGGTATTTAGTTTTCCTTCCATTGCTGTTCTAGCCTTTCGGGGTCCCAGTTTCTTCAACAGGATTCGTGGGCTAGCTGACATTCAAGAGGTTTATCTCGTCCTCGTGAGTACAGTTCTTAAGTTCCCTTATGTAATACCATCAAGAGTGTTAGTACACAGATCCTGTCATTGCTTGCCCTCCACGTGGGTTTAGCGCTGTCAGTACCTGTAACAGCAATTGGGGGTAAGGCGCTTGCCGACTTTCTTCGCGGTCAGGTGCTTACCCCACATCCCTTTTCATATATTGGTTTTGATGTCACACTCTATTTGCACTCCTGGGTTCTAGCATACCTGAGTCGTAGTTCCTGGGTGCACATTTCCCTTGCCATATTCGCTGCCTTTGTACTCGCCTGACTAATCCTGACATTATGACCAGCCCAAAATTCCCATTGAATATGGCAAGTTTAAGAAAGAAAGGCAGCAAGGCCTCTAACAAGTTTGTACAGAAAGCTTCCCCTACAGTTACCTGTGACAATCAAATCACTAGTCCTGACTCCAATGAACTCCTTGTCACGAATGGGCATTTACGTGCAAAATATTTTTCCCATAGGATGGCACATCCTACATGGCCTGATCCTAGTTCTATCTTTGGTTTTGATCCCGATTCTATGTCAGCACAAGCCTTAGCCGCAGAAAACAACACACTGTTAGACTTATTATACGAGAGTACCTCTGTTGTTGAACCCCATGATTCCAGTTGTGCTTCACCTCAGATAGAACAGTTTCATGATACCAACATAAAGAATGGAGGGGTTTCTTACATAACTTCTGTTTTCTACCCTCAGTCTAACGCATACTCCGTTGCACAGGTACATACTGTAGTCCCTAATGCCAAGAGGTCTAATGTCAATTGTTTGTTTAAGGGAAACACAGACCAAGTTGGAAAGATAAACTATAAATCACAGAACCTGCAAGCAGTAGAGGACAATGTACAATTGATGCACATCCAGATTGCTAGTGCAGGATCCAACCCTGATGCCACTATGCTTCCCCCTGTGTCTACTGATAGTGATTTACAGTTAATGCAGGGCATGCTAAGAGCTAAACTTGAGGAGTTAAGACAAGAACTCATTTCTGCACAAGAGGAAAATAAAACCTTACACTCTTTATTGAATACACCTCAGACTTTATCTGTTGATGTGGAGGAAGTGAACACTGTTCAGCCCCTGAGTGCAGAGACTTTGGTAAACCATGATATTTGTCGATATGTTAGATCTATTGGGAGTGAAGGTCTTACGTCTAGCACAGCGCTTAATCTAGGCACAGGTTCTAACCATTGTTCTGCTGTTTATCAGGGATTGCAGTTAGCTGAAGAGTTACAAGCCACTCCTTTACCAAAAATACCCTGTGTAGCAGTTTGTCATAATTCTGAGCTAGCACACATACAAACTTCTGATTTCCAAACACAATCCACAATGGTGGCATACACAGATTCAGTCACTACCGTAGGCTTAGGCCCTGCTCTTGATACAGCTGCTGAGACTGAAGTATATGTTAAAGCTGATGTGGAAAACAATGTTACCTCTGGGTTCACTCTTCCTTCTGCCACTTCTGATCAATACGAACAGTCAGAGACAGTACAGATTTCATGTTCTGATGGACTCATTCCACAGTATACTGAACCAAAGAACCGTCAGGCAGTTCCTGAACTGTTGATTGTTAATCTACCTCTTTCAGAAGCTAAAACAGAGGAATGGACAATAGACGAAATCCTGATTAACAGAGACTTTACTATGGTGATTCCACTGATTGATTTTGACTTCTACAAAGAAAAAGACTCTGTGTCACCCACTAAAGAAAGGGACTGCAAGGGTACAGCTCAGTCTTTGGTTACTGGTGCCAAGGAGTCTACTGCCCTAAAGGTGCCCTTCATTCCTGAGCCACCGATGGGTCTGTCAACTTCTGAGACTTCTGTCTGTCCTCCTACAACCATTGACTCTTCTATGATTCAATCCACAGCCCTGCAGTCATCTTTGGCACACCTGTCTTCAACCAATGAACCGCTACCATGTCTGCCATTTACTCAAGAGCCAGTCCCAAAGACCTGGACATGCTTGTATCCAGCAACCGAGATTGCTCCAGCTTGCATGCCTTCAGCCTCAAGGTTTCCCCTGACCTGCCTGTCTTCAGCTACAGTGACTCATCCTGCAGATCATCCTTCAGCTTTAGAGCCTCCGGAAGTCCATCAAAAGAGCATGTCTTCAGTCCCGGAGTATACTGAGTATTTGCCTTCAGTTCATGAGACGCCTGTATCCTGCATAGCCTCGCTGCCAATATCAGAGGTATACCTGTCTACACCATCAGATTCTGCTGTATTTTCTTCTGCTCCAGCGATTCCTCCTGAATCCCAACCATTTACAGTCGATGAACGTCTAGCCTGCCTTTCTTTTGCTTCAGGAGGAGCACCAGAATGCCTGCCTTTTCCACAAGACGATTCTCCCAACTGCTTCACTTTAGCATCAGAGCCTCCTAAAGATGCAGCATCAGAGCTTGAGACTTTTGCCAGCTCCCGCTTCAGAGTCATCAAGCTGGACCAAGTGGTGAGTCAGAACCACTCACTTTGGTGTGCACAAGGGGTGGTGCAGACCGGCGTATTACCTACAGGACTTGTGCAACAGAATTCCGCCAAGAAGCACCAGTCGGGTGCTAGTAGCCAAAGGAAGGGAATGACGGCTGCAGTTCAAGATGTGTCTGTTATTGCTCCTTCTGCGAGTCTGCCTGAAATACCAAGTACTGCGTCTATCACTCCTATCAGGATGCCAAACATCCCTGCTGTGGTATCCCACGTGAAACAAAGTGGCTACACGACTGTCACCAGGAGTACTAGCCTTGTACAACCCATTGGACTTTCAGGTCTCCAAGGCGTAGAACATGTGCAGTCAAACCTAAGTCACTTTCAACCAAAAGCCTTTTCCCAGATGGATGACAGAAGGAAATCTGAACCTCTACCTCAGCCACCACCTTCTCTAATGGCTGAGCATAAACCTTTCCTGAAGCCAGCATTTTCCACACCTCCCGCATGTCCACTCTCGGCAGAAAGGCTAACAGAGCTTCTCCCATTGCCTAAGGCATGTTGCACCAGCCTGCCTCCCTCCTCAAAGACTTATAAGGGTCCACTCCCAGTGACTGAGCTTCCTGGACCTTCCAACTCTGCTTCTGGTCCTGCAAGTCCTTCATGCCTTTCTTCGAACCATGAGTCTCTTCCTCACCAGAAGCCACCGTTTCCATCAGCACCACCTTCAAAGACAAAGCACTCCTATCATGGAAGTCCATCTGCCTTTGCCCACAGGCCACCATTTCCATCAGTGCCACCTCCAAAGAAAAAGCACTCCCATCATGGAAAGAAGATGTCTCATGCGGGTGGCGGGCACCCGAAGCCGGCCGTAGGAGGGGGTATACTGTCACGACTCGCTCCCTTCGCTCCCGTTCCCACCACTTGGGGGCATGATTTGGGGTTTATTCCCTACTGGACCTTTCCTCCGAACCTTATGCTACAGTGCTGTGATGATTTGGGAGCGCTAAATCCCTATTTTCCCAGCTACTTCCCTTCTGGATCCATTCCAGGTTTTTGGCAGCCAGCATGCTTCTTTAACCAAATGACTATGCTTCCCAGAATGCCTGGCCCACTGCTCCACCTCCACCCTTGCAACACAAGGTTGGGTGGAGGATAGGTAACAGCTATGGCGGCAGGTGCAGCAATCAGCACACCCGAGGCGTGTGCTCGTTAAGCAGCTTTAAAAGCCTCAGTCTTACTTCAGTCCAGCGCTGGTCATCGATTGCAGTGTTCCTGTTTTTGACTAGTCCCTGGTTCCTGGTTCCTTGCCTTTGTACCTACTTCCTTGTTCCTGTTTTCTTGTTTCCTCCGCCCTGAATTTCGGATTCATGCGCTAATTGATTTCTGCTCCCTTGATTTCCCTTTTTGTCTTCCTCTGTTTGCAGGCAGCAATTTTCAGTGCTTTCCCCTTTTAGATGCAGCCCAGTTTGTCTGTGTTCTATATTTCTTTGACTCTGTCCTTTGCTGCTGTTACCCATTTGCCTTAGCCTTCCTCTTAGTTTAGTTTCTTTCCTGTCTTTTCCTTGGAGGGGTAGGGAGAAGTTTGCATAGGTTATTTCGTTTTTCCCTGCTCCTGATCCTTACTTCCTAGAGGATCCATTCCATGTTTTCCACTGCACTTCTGCATTTATTTTCCCTTTGATTATTAGGTGTGGTGTGCGGTAGTAGCTAGCTCCTGTGTGAATGCTTATGTTTTCCTCACTATTTTGCAAACACTATTCCCATTTAGGTATTTAGTTTTCCTTCCATTGCTGTTCTAGCCTTTCGGGGTCCCAGTTTCTTCAACAGGATTCGTGGGCTAGCTGACATTCAAGAGGTTTATCTCGTCCTCGTGAGTACAGTTCTTAAGTTCCCTTATGTAATACCATCAAGAGTGTTAGTACACAGATCCTGTCATTGCTTGCCCTCCACGTGGGTTTAGCGCTGTCAGTACCTGTAACAGCAATTGGGGGTAAGGCGCTTGCCGAATTTCTTCGCGGTCAGGTGCTTACCCCACATCCCTTTTCATATATTGGTTTTGATGTCACACTCTATTTGCACTCCTGGGTTCTAGCATACCTGAGTCGTAGTTCCTGGGTGCATATTTCCCTTGCCATATTCGCTGCCTTTGTACTCGCCTGACTAATCCTGACATTATGACCAGCCCAAAATTCCCATTGAATATGGCAAGTTTAAGAAAGAAAGGCAGCAAGGCCTCTAACAAGTTTGTACAGAAAGCTTCCCCTACATTTACCTGTGACAATCAAATCACTAGTCCTGACTCCAATGAACTCCTTGTCACGAATGGGCATTTACGTGCAAAATATTTTTCCCATAGGATGGCACATCCTACATGGCCTGATCCTAGTTCTATCTTTGGTTTTGATCCCGATTCTATGTCAGCACAAGCCTTAGCCGCAGAAAACAACACACTGTTAGACTTATTATACGAGAGTACCTCTGTTGTTGAACCCCATGATTCCAGTTGTGCTTCACCTCAGATAGAACAGTTTCATGATACCAACATAAAGAATGGAGGGGTTTCTTACATAACTTCTGTTTTCTACCCTCAGTCTAACGCATACTCCGTTGCACAGGTACATACTGTAGTCCCTAATGCCAAGAGGTCTAATGTCAATTGTTTGTTTAAGGGAAACACAGACCAAGTTGGAAAGATAAACTATAAATCACAGAACCTGCAAGCAGTAGAGGACAATGTACAATCGATGCACATCCAGATTGCTAGTGCAGGATCCAACCCTGATGCCACTATGCTTCCCCCTGTGTCTACTGATAGTGATTTACAGTTAATGCAGGGCATGCTAAGAGCTAAACTTGAGGAGTTAAGACAAGAACTCATTTCTGCACAAGAGGAAAATAAAACCTTACACTCTTTATTGAATACACCTCAGACTTTATCTGTTGATGTGGAGGAAGTGAACACTGTTCAGCCCCTGAGTGCAGAGACTTTGGTAAACCATGATATTTGTCGATATGTTAGATCTATTGGGAGTGAAGGTCTTACGTCTAGCACAGTGCTTAATCTAGGCACAGGTTCTAACCATTGTTCTGCTGTTTATCAGGGATTGCAGTTAGCTGAAGAGTTACAAGCCACTCCTTTACCAAAAATACCCTGTGTAGCAGTTTGTCATAATTCTGAGCTAGCACACATACAAACTTCTGATTTCCAAACACAATCCACAATGGTGGCATACACAGATTTAGTCACTACCGTAGGCTTAGGCCCTGCTCTTGATACAGCTGCTGAGACAGAAGTAGATGTTAAAGCTGATGTGGAAAACAATGTTACCTCTGGGTTCACTCTTCCTTCTGCCACTTCTGATCAATACGAACAGTCAGAGACAGTACAGATTTCATGTTCTGATGGACTCATTCCACAGTATACTGAACCAAAAAACCGTCAGGCGGTTCCTGAACTGTTGATTGTTAATCTACCTCTTTCAGAAGCTAAAACAGAGGAATGGACAATAGACGAAATCCTGATTAACAGAGACTTTACTATGGTGATTCCACTGATTGATTTTGACTTCTACAAAGAAAAAGACTCTGTGTCACCCACTAAAGAAAGGGACTGCAAGGGTACAGCTCAGTCTTTGGTTACTGGTGCCAAGGAGTCTACTGCCCTAAAGGTGCCCTTCATTCCTGAGCCACCGATGGGTCTGTCAACTTCTGAGACTTCTGTCTGTCCTCCTACAACCATTGACTCTTCTATGATTCAATCCACAGCCCTGCAGTCATCTTTGGCACACCTGTCTTCAACCAATGAACCGCTGCCATGTCTGCCATTTACTCAAGAGCCAGTCCCAAAGACCTGGACATGCTTGTATCCAGCAACCGAGATTGCTCCAGCTTGCATGCCTTCAGCCTCAAGGTTTCCCCTGACCTGCCTGTCTTCAGCTACAGTGACTCATCCTGCAGATCATCCTTCAGCTTTAGAGCCTCCGGAAGTCCATCAAAAGAGCATGTCTTCAGTCCCGGAGTATACTGAGTATTTGCCTTCAGTTCATGAGACGCCTGTATCCTGCATAGCCTCGCTGCCAATATCAGAGGTATACCTGTCTACACCATCAGATTCTGCTGTATTTTCTTCTGCTCCAGCGATTCCTCCTGAATCCCAACCATTTACAGTCGATGAACGTCTAGCCTGCCTTTCTTTTGCTTCAGGAGGAGCACCAGAATGCCTGCCTTTTCCACAAGACGATTCTCCCAACTGCTTCACTTTAGCATCAGAGCCTCCTAAAGATGCAGCATCAGAGTTTGAGACTTTTGCCAGCTCCCGCTTCAGAGTCATCAAGCTGGACCAAGTGGTGAGTCAGAACCACTCACTTTGGTGTGCACAAGGGGTGGTGCAGACCGGCGTATTACCTACAGGACTTGTGCAACAGAATTCCGCCAAGAAGCACCAGTCGGGTGCTAGTAGCCAAAGGAAGGGAATGACGGCTGCAGTTCAAGATGTGTCTGTTATTGCTCCTTCTGCGAGTCTGCCTGAAATACCAAGTACTGCGTCTATCACTCCTATCAGGATGCCAAACATCCCTGCTGTGGTATCCCACGTGAAACAAAGTGGCTACACGACTGTCACCAGGAGTACTAGCCTTGTACAACCCATTGGACTTTCAGGTCTCCAAGGCGTAGAACATGTGCAGTCAAACCTAAGTCACTTTCAACCAAAAGCCTTTTCCCAGATGGATGACAGAAGGAAATCTGAACCTCTACCTCAGCCACCACCTTCTCTAATGGCTGAGCATAAACCTTTCCTGAAGCCAGCATTTTCCACACCTCCCGCATGTCCACTCTCGGCAGAAAGGCTAACAGAGCTTCTCCCATTGCCTAAGGCATGTTGCACCAGCCTGCCTCCCTCCTCAAAGACTTATAAGGGTCCACTCCCAGTGACTGAGCTTCCTGGACCTTCCAACTCTGCTTCTGGTCCTGCAAGTCCTTCATGCCTTTCTTCGAACCATGAGTCTCTTCCTCACCAGAAGCCACCGTTTCCATCAGCACCACCTTCAAAGACAAAGCACTCCTATCATGGAAGTCCATCTGCCTTTGCCCACAGGCCACCATTTCCATCAGTGCCACCTCCAAAGAAAAAGCACTCCCATCATGGAAATAAGATGTCTCGTGCGGGTGGCGGGCACCCGAAGCCGGCCGTAGGAGGGGGTATACTGTCACGACTCGCTCCCTTCGCTCCCGTTCCCACCACTTGGGGGCATGATTTGGGGTTTATTCCCTACTGGACCTTTCCTCCGAACCTTATGCTACAGTGCTGTGATGATTTGGGAGCGCTAAATCCCTATTTTCCCAGCTACTTCCCTTCCGGATCCATTCCAGGTTTTTGGCAGCCAGCATGCTTCTTTAACCAAATGACTATGCTTCCCAGAATGCCTGGCCCACTGCTCCACCTCCACCCTTGCAACACAAGGTTGGGTGGAGGATAGGTAACAGCTGTGGCGGCAGGTGCAGCAATCAGCACACCCGAGGCGTGTGCTCGTTAAGCAGCTTTAAAAGCCTCAGTCTTACTTCAGTCCAGCGCTGGTCATCGATTGCAGTGTTCCTGTTTTTGACTAGTCCCTGGTTCCTGGTTCCTTGCCTTTGTACCTACTTCCTTCTTCCTGTTTTCTTGTTTCCTCCGCCCTGAATTTCGGATTCATGCGCTAATTGATTTCTGCTCCCTTGATTTCCCTTTTTGTCTTCCTCTGTTTGCAGGCAGCAATTTTCAGTGCTTTCCCCTTTTAGATGCAGCCCAGTTTGTCTGTGTTCTATATTTCTTTGACTCTGTCCTTTGCTGCTGTTACCCATTTGCCTTAGCCTTCCTCTTAGTTTAGTTTCCTGTCTTTTCCTTGGAGGGGTAGGGAGAAGTTTGCATAGGTTATTTCGTTTTTCCCTGCTCCTGATCCTTACTTCCTAGAGGATCCATTCCATGTTTTCCACTGCACTTCTGCATTTATTTTCCCTTTGATTATTAGGTGTGGTGTGCGGTAGTAGCTAGCTCCTGTGTGAATGCTTATGTTTTCCTCACTATTTTGCAAACACTATTCCCATTTAGGTATTTAGTTTTCCTTCCATTGCTGTTCTAGCCTTTCGGGGTCCCAGTTTCTTCAACAGGATTCGTGGGCTAGCTGACATTCAAGAGGTTTATCTCGTCCTCGTGAGTACAGTTCTTAAGTTCCCTTATGTAATACCATCAAGAGTGTTAGTACACAGATCCTGTCATTGCTTGCCCTCCACGTGGGTTTAGCGCTGTCAGTACCTGTAACAGCAATTGGGGGTAAGGCGCTTGCCGACTTTCTTCGCGGTCAGGTGCTTACCCCACATCCCTTTTCATATATTGGTTTTGATGTCACACTCTATTTGCACTCCTGGGTTCTAGCATACCTGAGTCGTAGTTCCTGGGTGCACATTTCCCTTGCCATATTCGCTGCCTTTGTACTCGCCTGACTAATCCTGACATTAGTACGCCGGTATAAAGTTGGTACTAATGGCAATAAGCCCCTCGCCTGTGGCCCAATACCACATAAGGTAATGCCTGCAGGGCCTTCGTTAAGGCCCAAGCGTATGGTCCCCGGGGCATTGCTTTTTGCGCTAATGGCCCGCAGGCTTGGGGCTTATTGCCTAAGTGATGATTTCTATTGCTTTTCACAGTATTTCTTCTCTCCAAAGATGTTGGAAAATTCTGGATTGATACACAATGGTGAGCATTCACCCAATCGTATGTTCGCTGTCAGTTGACCAATTATAGCACCATCATTTAGAAATGGGACGCAGCATGTTTCACCTAACGTGATGGCTGCCCAAATGTATATAAGTCTCCTCTGAGGCCCTGGCCTTCTATTAATGCCTATAAGGAGGGACTCATATGTATTGGACCAATAAGTAATAAACTAAAGGGCTCCTGGCACTTCCCTGATCCATCCAGGCACTCCCGTGACTGTCCCGGTGAGTGTTTGTTTGTTTGTTTAGAATTTATTGTGCGCACCGGACCCTGAAGTATAAGGGCGCAAAAAGTAAGAATATGTACAGCTTAGAGCATAGGTTACAGGTTACAGTTACAAGTTACAGACATTACCAGTTACAGAAATTACCAGTTACAGGTGCAAGTTTACAATACAGGTTTACAATCGTATGATGCAGATACTGTGTAGCAAACAGGCGTGAGCATTATCATGGGTTCAATTAGCAGTTGCTGTCGTTAGCCAGTTAATTACAATTTGCCTGAATTTGGAAAAGGAGTGTTCTAGCCTCGCAGTAGTGGGTAATTCGTTCCACAGTTGAGCAGCTTTGACTGGGAAGCTAGCTCCGCCTATGGTGGTCAGTTTAAAGCGTGGTACTTGTAGGCGATTGGTGTAGGCAAGTCTGGTTTGTCTTGTGGGGTGTGTTCTGGTGAATCTGTCCTTAAGGTATTGGGGGGCTTTGTTGTGTAGAGATTTGTATGTGAGAGATGCCGTTTTGAGTCTAATTTTCTCGTGGGTGGAGAGCCATTTGTGTTTCCTTCTTATTACTGTAATGTGTTCTCTCCTGGGGATGTTCAATGCCGCTCGGAGGGCCTTGTTTTGCTGTATCTGGATTTTGTTTATGATAGATTTATTGGCTCCTATGTACAGTGCGTTACAATAATCTAGTTTGGAGATGATAAGGGCTCTGGCTAAAGTTAGACAGCTGTGCTGGGAAAGGAATTGTTTTCCTGCTCTAATGAGCTTACATGTGTAGGCTGTCGAGGAAGCTAGGGAGTTTACCTGTTTGGAAAATGATAGGGTAGAATCAAGGTAGATCCCTAATGTTTTAACTTCTTTGGCAACTTGTATGCAGTTCCCATCTATGATAAAGGAAGAGTAGTTTGTGCTTAGTTTTTTGATGAGGGGTGCGGTGCCTAGGATAAGAAGCTCAGTTTTATCATCGTTCAGGCATAGGCCATGGGTTGCCATCCATGCCTGAACGATGCTGTATATTTTGTTCACCATTGCTAGATCTTTTTCGTAAACCCCTGTGAGTGGGAGGAGGATCTGGGTATCGTCAGCGTAGTTGGTATACGTGATACCCAGAAGGTCCAAATCATCAAACAGAGGCTTAGTGAATATGTTATATAGCGTTGGTGAAACGCATGATCCCTGTGGCACGCCGCAGGTAATAGGGATGGGGTCTGCAGCTGCTATAGGTGAGAAAACCCTCATGGTGCGGTCACTGAGGAAGGATTGTATCCATGCTATAGCCTCAGTGGAGAAGTGTGCTGCTGAATCTAGGTGGTTACATAGGACTTTATGGTCCACTAAATCAAAAGCGGCCGATAGGTCTAGTAGCAGGAGGAGTGCTGGTTTTCCAGAGTCTCTTACTTTGTCTATTTGGGCTTTCAGGTCAATCAATGCAGTTTCTGTGCCGTGGAGAGGGCGGAAGCCAGATTGTCGGGAGCCTAGTAGTTGGTTTTGTTCCAGGAAACTCTGGATTTGTCTATATGCCACTTTATCCAGTATCTTCAGAAGGAATGGTACCGTAGTAATAGGTCTATAGTTAGTGGGTATGGTGGGGTCTAGAGTAGCCTTTTTTAAGAGTGGGAGCACCCAGGACTCTTTTAAGTTACTGGGGATAATGCCTGTGGTAAAGGAGGCATTAATTAACTTGGTGATAAATGGTGCTAGATCTCGTGCGGCATCTTTGATGAGTTGTGCTGGACATAAGTCTCCTTTGCAGTTGGACGGTTTTAGACCGAGTATTACTTTCTCTACTTCTAGTATGGAGACTTTGGAGAAGTGGAATTGCGTAGTGGGTTTGGAGTTAGGAAGTGTCTTGATAGGCGGTAATATGTTGGGTGCTAGGGTCTCACGTTTTAGTTCTATTTTCTTTTGGAGGTTTCGGACTTTGTTAGAGAGGGCTTGCTGGATTTCGGAGCACCACTTTTTATCTTTAAGACAGTTGTCTTGAGGTGTTATTGGGTTTTCCAGTTCTCTGAGTATGGCGAACAGTTCTTTAGTACTTGATTTGGCTTGTGTGATTCTGTTATTGTAGGTCTCTTGTTTAGCTAAGATGATTTCTTTTTTGTAATGAGAAGAGATTTTAGCTAGTTTCAGTTTATTTTCTGGGCTGGGGTTAATTTTCCATGTATTTTCCCATTTCCTTTTTTCTAATCTCAGATTTTTTAAGAGAGGGGTGAACCAGTTGTTCAGGTGGTTCTTTGGCTTGCTGTTTCTGAGCTTGAGTGGTGCGATGTTGTCAAGAGTTTTGTTCATGATATTGTTAAATTCTTCCACTAGGCTGTTAGGGTTAAGGTTGTCAGGTAGAGCGACCAAAGTGGGCATGATGCCGGGGAGTAGTTTGTCTAGTGTCATGTTTTTTTTATTTCTGGTAAGTGCAGGAGGTGCACATGGTTGTTGCAGTTTGGGGGTGGCAGTGTCCAAGAAGAATGAGATTAGATGGTGATCTGACCAGATTTGGGGTGAGATGGTGAGAGTGGCTATATTGCAATTGTGGTCAGCAATCCAATCAAGGGTTCTCCCTTTGATATGGGTGGGCTCAAGCACTCTTTGTGTGTAGCCCAGTTCTGTTAGGGTGTTGGAGGCTGCTGTGGCTTGTAAGTCGTTGATATCATTGAAGCCAATATTGAGGTCGCCTAGTAATATTGATTGAGTAGTATCTTTAAGGTTTTCTGATAGGATGGTAGTTAAGTCTTCTATGAAATTCTTGATTGGACCTGGAGGTCTGTATATCAAATGAATGTTAAGGGTTTGTGAGTTAGCTGTAGGTGTCTTGGTGGACATTATCTCACAAGATTCAATGGTTGGTAATATTGATTGAGTAGTATCTTTAAGGTTTTCTGATAGGATGGTAGTTAAGTCTTCTATGAAATTCTTGATTGGACCTGGAGGTCTGTATATCAAATGAATGTTAAGGGTTTGTGAGTTAGCTGTAGGTGTCTTGGTGGACATTATCTCACAAGATTCAATGGTTGGTGAGGGGGTGAGTCTCATCTGGAGTTTAGTTTTGACGATGATGGCTAGTCCTCCACCTCGAGCTCCGCACCTATCTGATCTGAGGATAGTGTAATTATTGGGCACAGCTAGGGATAGTGCTGGGCCTGATGTCTCATGTAGCCAAGTTTCTGTAATGGCTAGGAAGTCGTAATCTTCTGTCAGGATAACTTCCGATATTTCTATGGCGTGGGCGACTAAGGATCTAGCGTTTATTAAGGCTCCTTTGAGTTTAGGTGTGCGGTTAAGATGTGTAGCAGTATTTTTTGCAGCATTGGGAGTGGCAATTGTTTCTTTATTAGTTTGGTAGTTGTTGAGCTTAACGTGGTTATGGGTGAATGGTTTGCGAGTAGGTTCTTTTTTGGTTCGAGTAGTGTTAGTTTCGTATTTGATGAGCGGATCAAAGATTCTGGGTAGTCTTGCTCGTAATCTTAGGTTTCTGTCAGCTATGTTATATTGTGTAGTGGAGTGTTGTATTGTAGTTGCTATAAGAGGCGACATGGTGAGATGTTCCCATGGGGCGAGTGAGGAGGCCAGGTATACTAGGTAGGATAGTATAAGGAGCATTGTGTAATGTGTAAGCGTCCTGTGTCTGGATAGATGGCTAGAGTTTTAGTTATGGTGTAGTGCAGGCAAAGTAACTGCTAAGTCTGCTATGTTGTTATCTAGAAAATGAGGTCAGGCACATAGTGTTAAGTTGCAGTAATCATAGGGCTCGTACAGATGGCAGTGTGGTGAATATATGACCATGGGCAACACAATTGCTATAGTCTATGAGCGACCAAAGGGCACAACACAATACTGTGGTCAATGAGCGACCAAAGGGCACAACATGATTACTGTGGTCAATGAGCGACCAGAGGGCACAACACAGTTACTGTGGTCAATGAGCGACCAGGGGGCACAACACAATTACTGTGGTCAATGAGCGACCAAAGGGCACAACATGATTACTGTGGTCAATGGGCGACCAGAGGGCACAACACAGTTAATGTGGTCAATGAGCGACCAAAGGGCACAACATGATTACTGTGGTCAATGGGCGACCAGAGGGCACAACACAATTACTGTGGTCAATGAGCGACCAAAGGGCACAACATGATTACTGTGGTCAATGGGCGACCAGAGGGCACAACACAGTTAATGTGGTCAATGAGCGACCAAAGGGCACAACATGATTACTGTGGTCAATGGGCGACCAGAGGGCACAACACAATTACTGTGGTCAATGAGCGACCAAAGGGCACAACATGATTACTGTGGTCAATGGGCGACCAGAGGGCACAACACAATTACTGTCGTCAATGAGCGACCAAAGGGTACAACGCAATTACTGTGGTCAATGAGCGACCAAAGGGCACAACATGATTACTGTGGTCAATGAGCGACCAAAGGGTACAACACAATTACTGTGGTCAATGAGCGACCAAAGGGTACAACACAATTACTGTGGTCAATGAGCGACCAAAGGGTACAACACAATTACTGTGGTCAATGAGCGACCAAAGGGTACAACACAATTACTGTGGTCAATGAGCGACCAGAGGGTACAACATGATTACAGCGGCACTAGTAGGCGTGGCGCGATGTGTTGCACGAGAACAGTAGCAATAGGCTGATGCACATGAGTAACAAATAGTTAGCAAGAGTAAATTCACCAAGGTGTGTGTATATTCTAGCAGTAGGCAGTAGACATTCACATGCGGATCGTGGGTAGACTAAGCAGCTAAAAGTGTTATGCTTACTCACATTGGGCTGAGTCCAGATAGTGCAATTAGAAAGTACTGCTTCCTCCTCGGCATCACGGAGGCTGTCCCACGGTTAGACTAGACTCTATCAGTGGGTCTGTCAGGAGGCCTCAATACAGCAGAATCTTATGGTGGGATGTAGAGTGGGTGTTACGCTCACATGCGCCAAACAGGGGCAAAACAGGGCCTTAGTATGGCCTTCGGTTGGCCGGCGATCCGCCTGCCGGCGGTTCTTCCTGGTCAAATCGAGGATTAGCCTCGATTTCGTGCCGCGATGCGCCCGGCATGGGCGAGTCAGGCACTTATATGGACAGGGTCAGGCAGGCCCTGGTCCGATGCACGCTTCGCTCCTCGACAGGATCCTCTGCTGGGCTGTGGGGCTGGGGGGGCTCCTGCCCTCGCCCCTCGAGGTGGATGCTGGAAGTGTGGCTCCATGCGCATCGATCAAGTCATCCCATGCCAAGGTTGAGATACATTCTAGCAGTGGCCTAATATTAAGAAACGTCTTGTTGAAAATAATAATTCAACCCGTCATTCAGCCACCCCCTCCTTCCAGATCCTTGACAAAAAGCACTAGTGAATCCCTGTCCGTCATGCACGAACTTCCCTGCACCAGCCGCACATGAGAACCCATTTAGTGAATACTCATCTAATTTGTCTGTCCTGAGGAAGGCTGTTCCATCCACAGCACATTTCAACTGCCGCCTGTGGCTGAAACACAATAGTGTCGACAACCACATTTCTATTCAGTGTTGATTGTTTACACTGCTCACCAAGCTGACTTATTCAGCACTAACAATTTTATTTGGTTCCAAGAAAATGTAAAGGGACCACCTTGCATTTGTATAAATTTAAACTAATCCCAGCAGCTTGTACTATTACTTGTCTATGTTTTCACCATATTTTTGATGTATGTTGTTTTCCTGTGTTGCACTTTGCACAGGAACTATATTTGAATGTCTTGCATTAACCTCATGAACAGAATTTTGATGTTTACTATTTCAAATTTAGGTAAACTCATTAAAAAATTCTTCTGGGCCAGAATATATTCGGGCTCGTCCTGAACCTTAGTTTTTGTGGTTCCATCAACAAGGACTTCATCATTAATATTGTTGATGCATGTAATACTTTTCAAAATCTTGGAGCACCGAACTTCTCTCCTTTGACTTTCATCTATTTTTCCCATGCAATGTGTGGTTTATTATGATTACACAATAACTTATATTATGTAATAATTCATTTAAGCACCTTAAAATACTTTCTTGCTACCATTGTCTGCATATACGATTATGTTTTTTGGGAGGACTGGCAAGTTACCATTGTTTATGGAGCCAAAACCCAGCATGTGCCTGCTTCCTTCAAAAACAAACTACAAACTAACATGGCCGTATTTGAAACTAGTAAAGGTCAATTGTTCCTGAAGGGGGAAGCTGAATTTTATTCCTTTATTAAAGCCCCCTCGCTGCTGGGCCTCAGAGGGATGCTCAGCACAGGAGGGGCGAAACCCCCTCTTGATTACTACCCACCTCACTTAATAGTCTTTTCAGTCCAGCTGGTCCCTTGCATACCGCCCCTGCAACTGCCGCAGTTGCATCAACAGGGAAGTGGTACCTGCCATTGTTCATAAAAATCGTTTGTTGTCGAGTGGGAGGGAGAATTACTCTGCCCTGCTTGCTTCTCATTGGATGACAAATGGAAAAGAGGGTCTTGTAGAGAGGGGGACACCTTTTTATACTTGGCTGCCTTCTCTTCCTCCAGGTGCAGACCCCCACTCCAATTTCCGGGACATTAGTTATTTTTCATGGGCTGCTGCCCTTTCCTTTGTTTAGCGTCCTGGGCCGCGGCCAAGGTTACCCGTATGCCTCTTCCAGAGCCGGCTCTGCTTCCTGCGTTGTCACCGCCATAACATCTCGTTGACCAGACACACTTCCCCATGTGCTAATAGCCCAAAACTCTTTAATACATAAACAGTCTAGCTAATCTAGTCCTCAAATGATACGTTACATGGTTCAGTTAGCAAACTTACATTTTCCCAAATTCACAATGTTTTCTATTGTTTATTATCGTACGGTAAGAGGGCTCAGCGGGTTAAAAGCTTGTTGCTGACATCTGCATTTGATCTGCAGGTCCCAAATCCCGGCAAAGGGCAACTCAGCTTTTCATCTTTCCAAGGTCGATAAATGAGTACCAATTTCGATTGGCTAATAATAGTTATGCATGTAAATATGTCCTATGTAAAGCGCTTAGGGTAAACCGCTATATAAAAACACATTATTTTTATTTTGTGCAGGCTTTATCATTATCTGTACTGTAGAATATAAATCCCCAGTTTATCAAATATTGAGGTCGATCATTTTCATAGCATTATGGTAGCCAACAATGACCACTCTCATTGCAGTACATAGGAAAGGGATTCTTCCGTTGTAAACCGATATGGAGACATGGGGGGGATACTATTATTCCAACTTCTCACTCGGAGTGACCAGTTTAGTTCTATCACTTCACAGATTAATCCCAGAGAGAACTTTCAAAAGGGTACTATTACCTGCCATTCGTGCCCACAGGGAAGTTGTCGGTTTTGTACGATCGTACCGAAACAAAGGTCCGACCGTACAAAAAGCCCGAAAAATGCTACCACCAAAGGTTCGAACACCAAAAGTTCGAACCTTTGGTGGTAGCATTGCAAGTAAGTAAAAAAAACGCAACACCCCGCTCACTATACTGGGTGGTATAGTGAACGGGGTGGTGTGGGGGACACCCTCGCAAAAAAAAACTAAAAACAAAGAACAAAAAACGGGGGCTCCAGGGGTGTCCCTCGCAACACCACGCTCACTATACTTTACAGTACAGTATAGTGAGCGGGGGGGGGGGTGCGGGGGAAACCCCTGCAGCCCCTGTAGTATGTAAGTGTGTTCACATGAGAAAGGTGCGAACTTTTGGTAGTTTTACATTTGTGTAGCATCCAAACCCAGAGCGCTTGCACATAGTAGGTAGGTGAACACAGGCAATGTAAGGCCAAGTTACAGATCACATCACAGATACAGATTAATCATATTTATCAAACGGCCAGTGAACAAATCACTCCACGGGTTTCTCTACATTTTCAAACAAAGCACACAAAATACAAAATTAAAAAAATAAAAACAATCTTGAGAGCTGTTTCCACGATAAAATCCCTCCAACATACACAGTTTGTCAATGGCTCTTGAAACTCATTCGCAACAATAAGGTGAAGCAAAGCGTTGTAGCATGAAGTCCAGTAAAGCTGCGCAGATCGCTTCAGCAGGCATTCAGCGTAAACTTTGGCTTTCTATTTCCAGCTTGCATTCTAGGTTTTTAGGGTTTCTTTTCCCCTTTGAAAATCCGGCACCATAAAATGCAAAATAAAAAAGACAGGTGGATACCCTTCTCACTTATAACATGGGCCAAACTCAAAGCACTCCATGCCAAATTGAAAGCAGAAAGCCACTGCACTCACCACATTCCACAAAACATGCACCTTATGCACTGTTCCCAAATGCGTAACTATGCAGAAGTCAGGAACCGTTAATCGACCCACAACCTCCTGCTTGAAAGTGTTCCTGATTTTAAGCAGGGCCCTACCAAATGGGTCCTTTAAGTTCATGATTCCTCTGTAAAGGTACGTTTTGCTCGTTAGATCCAGCAGGAGGGTGCATGACCACAAGCCTTGTCAAGTGGGCATGATAGTATGTGCACTATTCCAGCTTGGGTGTTTGCTAGGTCTGGAAAAGATCTGGGGCTATGCTAATGTCTGGACTGTCGGGACTCTGGGCTACCTAGCCTTTAGGTTGTAGCCCCTGAGCTTCTATCCGGGGCTACAACTAAAAGACCCGGGGTGATAGCCCTCTCAGCGCCCCCCCCCCACTCCCCTAGCAACACCTCTGGGTATGGTCCTTGTCCCTTGGAAATAGCCATAGGCCATGCCCAGTGTGTATTATAGATATATGTCTGTCCCCAGGGAATGGCCACAGCCAATCTCCCGTACAACATTGCTTATATTTGTACAGGAGCAGGGCTTGGCAGAAAACTATGTCCTGGGCAGAGTGTTTTATCGTCCTGGCAATATACCACATGCAGGAGGCACTGCTGGTATCCTGTAGGACTCGCATCAGGCTTGCTCCCAAGTTGGCATTTAGGGGTGAATAGCCAGAGTGCTGCCACGCCATGACATGATTAGAAAACAGTTGAATGAAAAGTTGTCACAGTGTGAAGTTTCCCGGAGGTTAATGCATAGCCAGGGCCACATTATGGCAGCTTTGCTAACCATCAGTGGTAAATGCAAGTGGTTTTTAGATTGTATATATTAATATGTTAAATCAAGATTTTTCACTAAATCTGTAATATTTCTAAAACAGGTTAACCATGAAATCCGTACTAAGGACTAAGGATTTAAATTCCCCTTAGCATGAACTACTCAGTTGACATGAAACCGCTTTTGATATCCCACCGTTGAAACCAGGCTATGCCGTCCTGGGAACTTTACGCAAAGGTACCCTGGTGGAAAATCCACATGGCCGTTTCTGCTGGATCCACTTGGGTTCATGTGGCATTTTGTGCATCTGAACCACTGTGAAGCCATTTCCAAAGGTGATTGTATTGCCTACCTGTGCACTGCACACCCATTCTTCCTACTGTCCATACATTCATTTATGTTTTCAATCCCATTCTCTCCACCCTAGGCCAGAAGGCTGTCTTGCTTCTCCCTCATGTCTTCTTGGAAATGCTGCCACGCGCACAGCATGGGCTTCCCAGTGATTCGGTGGAATTCACTAAAGTCACTTGCAGGTATCAGTCTATTTTCTGATGGTTATCATATGTTAAACCATTTATAAAGAGCAAACTCTCACCCCAAGGGGCATCATGGTGCTAAGGCAAAACTATTCTGAGACAGACACAGAAAGCCGAAGTCCAAAATCAGAAATTAGGCTGCAGAAAGCCAGGATTTCGCAGCCCGCCTAAACCTGAGATTATCCTCAGTAAAATGAAGAGGCATGGGCAGGGAGTTCCACAACCGTGCAGCCGCAACAGAAAAGGAGCAGCCCCCCACACAGTGACGTCTAACATGTTGAACCAAAATACAGACTGTATTTGCTGACCTCAAGGAGCGAGCCAGCACGTACGGGTGAAATTTATCCTGCAGGAACTCAGGGCCAATACCATAAAAAGCACGGTGCCCAATGAACAATGCCTTGAACTTAATCTGGCTGGCCACCTGTAGCCAATGCAGCGATTTAAGTGCACCTGAAACAGAGATGGACCAAGAGGCGCCCATGGCAAGCCGTGCCACAGAGTTCTGGAGGATCTGCAGGCACTGCAGCAGATAGGCCGGCTGGCCCAGGTATAGAGAATTGCAATAATCCAGTGAACCAGCAATCGGAGACGAGATCACCTGTGGGCGAAGTCTCACGGTAAGAAAGGGGAGAACATTACGAAGAGTGTGAAGCTTAAAGTAAACCCCTTGACAGACCAGGCTTATTTGAGGGAGCAGGAAGAGGGAATCTGAGAACTTCACCCCAGATTTTTTACTACAGAAACCGGCTGTGGCACAGGGCCGAGTACGGGTGGCCAGAAATTGGCCGACCAGAGAGAAATCTCAGGTGGAGCCCCGACGACCAGGACCTCGATCTTGTCACCATTGAGTCAGAGCCAGTTGGCACTTATCCAGACCGGGATTGCCAAAAGGCAACGTCGGCAACGCTCCGCTGACGATGGCTGTGCCAAATCAAGGTGCATCAGAATCTGGGTGTTATCAGCACAAGAATAACACCAAAACCCAAAGGAGTGTATCAAGGAGATCAAAGGCAAAACATAAATATTAAAGAGATGGGGAGAAAGAGCAGATCCCTGAGGGACTCCACAAGTCAGAGGACAAGGGGCAGAGGTGAATGGGAACAGGAAGAGAGACTGGGAACGATCAGCAAGAAAAGGAGAGAACTATTTCAGAACCTGGCCAGAGATTCCCACTGCGGCTAATCGCTGGACCAAGATGGAGTGGTCAACGGTGTCCAAAGCTGCAGAGAGATCCAAGAGCATCAGGGCACCAAGCCCCCCACCCCCCGATTGACAATCTGACCCAGATCATCAAGAACAGAGATCAGGACGGAGTCAGTGCCTCGGCCCGGTCTGAAACCCATCTGGAAAGGATGTAAACAGTGAAAGCCCTCGAGAAAGGAGCTGAGAAGAGGGGTAACCAAAGATTCCACCAGCTTCATAGGAAAATATAGGAGTGATATAGGATGGAAATTAGAAAGAAGAAGAGGGTCCAGATTAGATTTTTTTTAAAGCGGAATCACCAACACGTGTTTAAGAGAAGTTGATATATGGCCGTGCACAAGAGAAAAGTTCACTGCTGACAACACTGAGGCGGCAATAGAGGGAATAACCTCTTTCAAAGTTCCAAGAGGAATAGGATCCGCCGGGGAAATGGACTTCAAACTGCGGGTGGCAAAGATAACATCTGCCTCCGAGAAGGTGGCAAATATCTCCCAAAGAACTGGGGCCATTGGGTCCACAGAAGCCCCCGTCTCCTGCATATCTGAAGCCAGAGAGTCAGACCTCTTCTGGCGGATAGCTCACATTTTGTCTTGAAAGAAGTTAGACAATGAAGTGCAAAGTTGCATAGAAGGAATGACCATATTTGCTGAGGGCAGGGCAGAAAGAGAGGAGTTTACAGCAGCTCCAATACATGCAGAGAAGTAAACCTGCTTAGCTTTGAAGATGGCGAGTTGATAAACGGACGTGGCCTTACAAAAAGCCAAACAAGCTAGCAGTCTATGGTGGCCAAGTCTATTTGAAATGTGGGTTTTGGATCCCTGCACCTCCATGTTTCCTCCAATCTTCCTCTCTCGCCCTCTTGCAGTGGTGTTGCTGTACAAAGAGCAGGTTGTCCAGTAAACTGATCTGTTCATACAAAGATATCTTGGATCACCCTACTGACACCTGTTGGCCCAACTAGGCAACCGAAGCTCAGGAAAGTGGTTACAAAGTGTTGCTATTTATGCAGATTATTTCCAGAGGAGCCCAGCACCTGCTTATGAGGGGCACGATCTCCACGTCGCCACAGGAATCCTTATAGGGTTACTAACAAGGCCTAATGGCTAGTTGGGAGGCAGCCTCAGGGCCTCAGGACTGTATTCATAGCTGGGAATCTGCATACTGAATGCCACCCTAACATGGTCGCCCACTTATCCCTATTATAAAATTATCTGTTATGCACGCCTCAAAATCCCCTGCCCTGCTGTGCACCATCAGTGCTGTGAGGTGGCCTTATTGTGCAATAATGCAGTGAGCAACAACCATGTCACAACTTTATGTGATGACAGTCATGACCCACGCACCACGCTGCCCCTTGTACAGAATCCCTCAGTGGTGAAGTGACTGCTCTCTCAGACAACACCTCAAAACTGGGGTCAGTCTGGAGCTTGTGTGTGTGTGTGAGAGAGTGGGGAGTGGGCATCTATGGTTTATTGTTGTAGGCATGGGGTGAGGAGGGAAAGTGTGGTTACCACAAAATGTTCCTGGATCTTGGTGTTTCTAATGCTGTTATAGTTCCCATGTCACCCTGTCCTTCTCTCTGACCATTATAGCCCTGCTTCTCAGCATCCACTCTAATGACTTATTTTGAACATGGTGTCTTTACAGGACTGTGATGCTGGGTTACATTATTATTTGTCTGGTATGCTGCCCTATGCCATGTGGCTAGTATGTGGTTGTGTTATACCACCCCTTTGCTGTCTTTGCTATGCTGCCCTGCTTTGAAACGGTTTGCTTTCTTACTTTTGGTATGCTACGCTATTTATGTTATACCATAATTGCTAGAACATGTTGGGCAAGCTTGGTCAGTTAGGGTCTATGAGGGCCTCATTACGGGTTTGGCGGTATTCCGTTGCTAAATCTGCTGAAAAACCCCCGAAATGAATTACTGTTACCTCCACTTGGTCCCATGGAGTTACCACGGGATTACAAGTGGTGGTCATTTCCCATTTTTGGTGCCCCTGGGACTTCAAGGGCTTTTTTTGGATTTACCACTGGTGGAATTGCTGCAAGTAAATCTGCTGATTTCTGGAGATAAAGTGGATGATTTACCACCAGCAACAAGCTGGAGGTGAATCAGCTACTTTTCCTCCAAAAATCAGCAGATGGACAATGCAGTAATTCCACCAGCGATAAATACGCCACAAATTATAATTTGGCACTGCAGGAAAAGTGGCAGTAACAGAAATACTGCCACTTTTCCCCCCACCGCCAAACTTGTAATTAGGCCCATGTTTTGTGGTGGTCTGTTAGAATCTATGGCCCTGATTCATGGAATTATTTGCGTGTTAAACGGGGATTTGCGTGCCATTCTGCCTGCAGATCCCCATTCTTCAAACAGGGATGCCCGCTTTACACGCAACTAATTCCATGAATCAGGGCCTATTGTTCCCAAGGGCATCCTTACCAGAAATGTTCATGTGAAATTGTGCCTTTTGATGTTTGCTTTTACGGCTGATCTCCCACACATATGTCTGTTGGACGTCCACTTTCACCCTCACTGCATGTATGCCTAACCCTGTTTTCGCCTATTTTAATTTTCCCATACCAATTTCGATCTTGTAAACACATTTCTTTTTATGGAGTTTTGCTCATTTTTGTTTTATTTGATTAGTTTATGCATCTATTTATTTCCCTCACACCTTCCTTTCTTTCGCGTGGACACAATGTCGGTTATGACATGGTATGTCAGCTTATATTATGCCATGTTTCCCTGGTTCCATGTAATAATGTCCCTGCAAAAATGTCTCCTGACAAAAAAGGTCGCCCTTTTTTGCAGAGACATTGGGCCTCATTACGAGGTTGGAGGTAGCCTTGCCGATAAAACCGGAAATGCTCCATCCAAACTTGCGAAAAAATATGGCACCCGGCAATGAGGAATTACCGGGGTATTCGGACTTTGCCAGACCCGGTAATTCCTCCATTGCCTGGTGCCGGTGCCTGTCAGTCCCCATTCCCATTGAGCCCATTGCCTCCGACTTGCTGTGCTCGCGGGTGCCACGCTGCCCGCCAGGTTAGACCTGGTTGGCTGACAGGCACCCGCGAGCACAGCTCGTAGTATGGCGATACGGTTGCAACGGTGCCGGTAGCGCTACCGGCACCGTTGTCACTGTACCGCCATACTTGAAATGAGGCCAATTATTACATTTGACATGCGGGGGACACCCCCGCAAACCCTGATTTTTTTTTTCTTTTTTACAGGGGGAGCAGGGGACATCCAGGCAACCCGTCCCCATACATAATGTCGCCATATATAATGTCGCCAATGGCTTTTTTTCCGGCGACATTATGTATAGGGACATTATTACCTGATACCATTTTCCTATGTAGTTTCACATTAATGGCACTGTGCTTTCTACAACAATGGCGATTTTAGTGTAATGTATCATTCCACAAACTCCCAAATATACACATAAGACTCTCACTTCATTGACATGCAAATTTAAGAGGGCAAGCAACCTGTACAACACTGTTTCATCTAGGATCTTCCTGCGTCCCTCTTTTAACAGGACAAGGTAACCCCACCCCAGGTGAAGAAGGATAGACAAGCCTGGATTTATGAACATTATCTCCCTGAAGAGCCCATCCTTTGCCCTAATAGGAATCCTACTTCCTGCACTGCAGTAACCATCCCTAAATATCTATCGGGCCCCAAGAACCTCCAGGCAGCCCATTCCAGGGCATCTCTCCCAGAAGTTTTTATTGGCTGTAGAATTTGACTGTTTGTGGCCGAGGGCGTAAGAAGAAGGGTATTTGTCCTCCTTTTCCTTGTGCATTGTTTCAAGGCCTTGGGATTAAGCATAAAGGCATTTGCTCTGCTGTTCCCATGGGCACAGTTTTAACACATCAGGCTAATAATGACACCCTACAATTGCAGAAGGAAGGCCTCATCGCCTGACCATCACTGAGCCAAAAACATACATCACTGGAATAGTTCACACAAAAGGGTCCTAGACCCTCACTGCGTACATAAGGACAGACATCTGGCCCATGCCCCTCTACTACCCTGCTAGTCTCTGTGCCTATACACCTTTCACACTGTCTATTCTTGGCCTAGCCACTAGGATTGGCAGTCACAGAATTATCACTCTGTAGTTTGCTTTGCAGGAGGAATTAAAGACACTCCTGTGAGAATTTTAAGCAACTGACTTCCGGGGTGTGCTTGAACACATTTTTAGTCCATCACACAGCCACACACTACTTTTAGTAATATCTATGTATCTCTCTGAACCTGCCCTCAAGTAAACATTCCCTTCTCAGAAACCTGAAAATGGACCACCCTGATTTCCTGCAATCCTGGTCTACTACTGCTCTATTATCATGTACCCAAGATATCACAAACGCTAGCTGTCTTCCTTTAACCTTCCCCACTTCCATCCCCTTGTTTTGTCTAAACCCTCTTTCCACCCGCCACCTCTTCGTTCCCACAGAGACTACGATTTGGATACCCAATGTAATACCAGGTTACTTGTACATCCACCCAAGCTCGGGCCCAACTAGCACTCTCAGGACACACATTGAATCCAAGCACCCAACATTCTCCTGAGATGTCACTCATTCACCTGCTACCAGCATTCATGGACAACCGGTAGGACACACTAAACTCACTCACATTTCCCTTCCTTACAGCCAAACAAGCCAGAATACAACACACTCCTGCTAGCACAATCAGAAACCCACTCCCTCAAGCCACCTTACCAATAATTTGTTCATTTCTATCCTACTCTGTGCCTATCTTCTTACCTCTTTGCCCTCTATCTTACCCCACTGGCCAAAATGTGCTTGCCAGTTGCTTGGGCACCATACACCTCTATCCAGACAGTACAAAAGCTTGTTAATATAGCATAGCATCTGAGGTCTGTGCCCTGTGAGCTCCGTTGCGTTCCTCTGCCACCCTCTTCCTCTTTCACCTCATTATGTATGGCAGCAATTGGCTGCTGCAAAACAAAAGAGGTGATGACTGGAAGGTTTAGAATTAACCTTAACCTCTGGCATCACTCTGGGCAACCCTCCACACCAGCGTTCTTCTCCTGACAAGCCAGTACAGAAAGGGGAAAGACCATCTGCAAATCGGTCTTCTTTACGCCCCAAACGGGGCAGTCCAGCGTGAACTGCTTGCCCACATTCCTTCTACACGAGATCACATGCAACTCCAGACATGTTTCTGCCTCATTTGGTGTCGTCAATGAGGTGTATCCTGGGTCTCTAGGCCCAGCCAAAATAGGACCCAGGTCTGATACAAGTTCCACTTGGGGTGACTAAAGCAAACCAAAAGAGGTGATGGCTGGAAGGTTTAGAATTAACCTTAACCTCTGGCATCACTCTGGGCAACCCTCCGCACCAGCGTTCTTCTCCTGACAAGCCAGTACAGAAAGGGGAAAGACCATATGCAAATCAGTCTTCTTTACGCCCCAAACGGGGCAGTTCTGCCTGAACTGCTTGCCCACATTCCTTCTACACAAGCTCACATGCAACTCCAGACATGTTTCTGCCGCATTGGGTGTCATCAATGAGGTGTATTCTAGGTCTCTAGGCCCAGCCCAAATATGACACAGGTTTGGGCATACCAGTCCCACTCGGGGTGACTAAAGCAAAACAAAAGAGGTGATGGCTGGAAGGTTCAGAATTCATCTTAACCTCTGGGCAACCCTCCAGACCATCGTTCTTCACCTGTCAAGTTGTTACAGAAAGAGGAAAGACCATATGAAAGTCAGGTTTGGTCCCACCCCAAAAGGGGCAGTCCTGCCCGAACTGCTAGGTCACATCCCTTCTGCGCGAGGCCACAAGCAACCCCAGTCCTGTTTCGGCCTCATTGGGCCTCATCAGTAAGGTGTAGCTTAGGTGTCGAGGCTCAGCAGCCTGGTAGGTGCTATGAGGTGCTCTGTGACATTGTAAAAATAAGACATTTGAAAAAAAGAATAGCTAGAAAAACAGTCACACCCATTAGTTGGTGGGTGATGAGATGCGTTTCTTCCTCTGGCTTACATTACTCAAATATATGAAGTCATGAGAAAAATACAATTTAAAAGCAGATTTTAAAAGTTGGGTCTTTGTTGGTTGCAGTCTCCAGCAACAAATGCAACAGTAGACTTCCTGAGACAAGGGCAGTTGTGTGACTCGCCACTTAATCAAGGATTACCTGCACGGCTGTAGAAGTGTTATATAGTGTTACACAGCCATTTGAGCCCACACATTGCATGTACCTTAGCATCAGTTGCACATGTCAGATTGTGCCTTATACCATATGATGTCTAAGACAGGCATCTGATGTCTTTAATGGGGCATTTGAGGGCCGCCATGTGACTTAACCAATGGATGTTTTCCCATGTCATTAGCATAGAGGCAGGGGTCGAAGTGTACGAAAAGAAGTAGTGGAACTATGTTCCCTGTTGACCTGCACCAACTCCCCGCAAACCCCATCACCACGTCCCCTCCCACACACAATACACACCCCCCAAACACTTGCACCCGCTGTTTAAGGGAACGCCCAGTGCAGTGCACTGAAAGTGCAAGTTTCAACTTCTTCCTACACTTTTATTTTAAAACATAACCATCCCGAAACGGTTTCTTTTCAAAATAAAAGTATAGGAGTTGTAAAAAGTAATTTAAAAAAGTGGAGGAGCACCGCTCCCTACTGCTCCCGCTCACTTCGACCAGTGCATAGAGGACTACATGTTTGGCTGTACTTATCGAGACACGCTGCTTAAAGAGTCGTGTGTTGCAAGCCTAGACTAAACAACAAGAGCTGTGGTTGTCTGAGTTCGCTTGAATTACTTTCTAAACCCGCAAACCTCCATTCGTGTTCCTCTTTGTTTTTGTTTCATTGAGTTTTTTCAAACTTTTCTTTTTAAATCCACCAATTGCTGTAGACTTTCTACCGTCTGACATGAGGTTATTTTAGGGTGTGTCGGGAGCTGTGTCTCTACATGCAGGAGAATGTAATTTAGTCCGGAAAACAGGGAGGCGGGCAAAGGAAAAGTGGTAGCTGCCTGCTGTTCATGTAAGCACCGAACACAGGGAAAGGGAACGCGTGCCCACCCTGCATTTGGAGCTGCGTCACTCTGTATTCTCTGGAGAACTCACAGGGCCTAATTCAGAGAAGCGTTTTATAATGCCAAAACCCCATTGTAAAATGTTCTGTGAATCAGGGCCACTGCGTTCTGGGCCCGATTGTGAACTTTTGAGAACCAGGGCCTGTACCTTGGAAACTGCACAGGCAGAGCAGCTGGTGGCAATCGACCATTTTCTGGTTTGGGCCTCATACATTGTCCCGGCCAAAGTTTAATATTGCATAAGGATTCTGCAGGTGGTAGCTAGAGAGTTGATCGCTGAATACTCAACAAGGGGCTGGTGGGGCTACAGGGGTGTCCCCCTCTGCATTTTGCAGTGAAAATGCAGCAGAAAAAGCTGAAGAAATCCACAGTAAGAACACAAACCCCTGAGAGTGTTTCTGTAACGCCAAATAGGTCGACACATTGGGCCTCATTACGACCCAGGTGGTACCCATGGCGCAATTTGCGCCGTGGTTGCTTCCAAAACTTAACCGATTCCGCCATGGTGAATGGAGCAATTACCGCCCCATTCCAAGGTTGGCGGGGGCGGTAATTCCCCATTCACCATGGCCCTTCCCCATTCCCATTTGAGCAGCATAGGGCTCAATGGGAATGGGGAAGGAGCTAATAACGGTACCGCTAATTGCGGTACCGTTATTAGCTCCAAAGTCCTTTTCGGGTCCTGTCCTTAACGCTGGTAAAACCAGGCGTTAAGGGAGGACCCGCAAAGGGACCTCGGAATAGGGCGGTAAAGGTTTACCGGCACCAGTGCCCTTACCGGTACCGGTATTCCCTTACCGCCCGGGTCGTAATGAGGCCCATTATGTTAAGGTGTTCCGCATCCAAATGAAGGACTTCAATAAAGGACGCCCTGCTAGCCCCAGACTATGGAGCATGCTAGAACACAAGCATGGGGCGAGGTTCATTCCTGGGGCCAGACTGCAGAAAGTGTGCACCAGTGCAAGTGTATTAGCACCAGGGCAAAGTTTGCCCAGTGCAAAAAAACACTCAGGCCATATTAGAAAACCTGTGCACCATAACAAGTGCAATTTCTCATAATATAAGCAGTGGGGCATAAATTGGCTTAGTGCAAAAACTTTCAATGCATTTTATTTTAACAAGTTCAAAGTGTATCCCTGTGCTAATACCGTGCAACATTGCACTTGCATCGCTGCAAAGTTTCTGTAATCTGGCCGCTGGAAGTGGACATTTAAGGGCCTGATTCATGGGTTTATTTGCATGTAAAACTAGTATTTGCGTGCCATTCTGCCTGCAAATCCCCATTCGTCAAATAGGGATTTGCGGGCAGAATGGCACACAAATCCCCATTTTACCTGCAAATATTTCCATGAATCAGGGCCTTGAAGAGCTGGCAGGATTCAATAGACCTTCATGGGACAACACAAAGAAAAAAGAGGAGGCAAGAATGTATGGCACCTCACCAGTGAAGAACATGTTGTCATGCTTCAAGCCATCCAATGGGCCGGATTTGCTGTTTATGAGACCATTCTAGTGCCTTTTACTGCCTGACTGGTTCTGCTGGACACTGACCTCGTATTGTGTCAAAGGCGGCTGGTGGTGGCACAACTTTAAAAGCAAGGAGGCGTGCGAGGAAGTGGCAGTGCTGTCATCCTGCGATTTGATGTCAAACAATTAGATCATTCATACTTGATGGGATCATTTTTTAATTTTATTTTATTAGTGTTTTGGTTTACATTCAAAGCTTTCCGCTATCGAAAAAATAAAACAATATTATTATATCTTTCACCACATTAATAAAACCAGGAGAAGTACAAAATATAAAACAAGAAAAAAAAAGAAATGGAAAAGTTCTTAAATATTAACTTTACAACAGATTTCAGCAGAACTAAAACATATCCCATGACATTGGACCATTCAACATTTTAAACTCATCTAAAATCATCCAATACAGGTGGAGCACGTTTGTTAAAGTATTGCCCCCCCCCCCTTAAGTCTGGCCAAAGAATATGATTGCTTTCCAAAGACGAAAAGTCCTCAGCATAAATGAAAATGATGGAATAATTGATTCTAGGGCTGAGGTGTGCAGCTGGGATACCATTAAGAACTCACTGCTACAGCTGGGTGTGGAGGACTAGGACAGTGCCTAGCTGTCTGATTGGAGGACCGGCACGGTATGCCTGCTGGGCATTGTTCTAGCCCAGGAAGGAGACACTGCCAGGGTGGCATTGCCTGGCTCTGTACCAGGGCACCTTCCTCAGGCCTTTGAGGGGCATGATAGACCCACGAGGGTGGGTGTGGCCTGCTTTCCCACACCCTACAGTCCACTGAGCTCTCTAGAACACCCCCCAGAAAATGACAGATGAGATTATGCACCCCTGAGGGCACTGCTGTTATGTGTTTAAGCGCAGAAGTGAACCCTGACAGCGTGTGTGGCTTCCATAATGAGGTTCAGGTGGGGGCCTGCGCTTACCGCACATCGCTACTGGGGCTTCTAATTAGGCATTGTTATTTCAGTGCCTGGGGCTGAAAAACAGGACTAGGAACGCTTTGGAAATCATAAGTACATTTCAGAAGAGGACAAGGCCAGAAGTCAGACATTACCGACCACCCATATCCCCTGGATGGATGGAGACCTGAGAATGGGGATCCCTTTGTGTTTCACATTCATAGCCTCTTTGAGGACAATGGTTTCAGAAAGGAGGTTCTGTGGAGTTTCCTATCAAAGTTTATTAGAGGGAAAATAACTAACGCAAGAAGACTCATAGTATTACAGCTCAGGGGCCAGATTACAGAAACGTTGCACCGATCCAAATGCAAAGTTTGCCTGGTATTAGCACTAGGCCTATTTTTAAAAACACAGGGACACATTATAAACCATTGAACCTCAACAAGTGCAGCTTGGCATATTAAAAGCACCAGGGCTAAAATTGCCCTAGTGCTAAAACGATACATTTTTGATGCATTTTTGAATCAGAGCAAAGTTTGCCCTGGTGCTTTTAATATGCCAAACTGCACTTGTCGACACTCCTTTTATCAGTATTCAGCATGTTTAAAAGGCCTTATTATGAGTTTGACTATACCACTGAACTCCGTTATGGTGACTGCACACAATAACAGTACATTTCGGTGGTATTTAGAGTCCTCATTATTTCCCATTTTGGAGTCCCATTGGACTCCATTGTATTGTATTGTATTGTATTTATTTATAATGCGCACCTAACCCAGGGGTAGCCAGGCGCAAAGGCAGCAAGAGGGTTGCAAAACTTAGTTACATACAGTAGGGTGAGGTCCAGCTGTGGTTACAGTGCCGGACGTATCACGCCAAATAGGAAGGGTAGAACATATACACTATAGGCAATACTATATACATATTTACATTCAATGAGGTAAGGAGCCACATGGTAGTGGCGCATCTGGGCATCGGAAGGTCGTTATGAGTCGAGAGATTTGAGCCAGTGGATAGTCCTGGCTCTGAACTGATGGCAGGTTAGGTCCTCCCTGCAGGTAGGAGGAAGGGAGTTGCAGAATTGCGCTGCTTTTACTGGAAAGCTATTGCCTCCAGACATTGTACGTTTGAACCTGGGCACCAGAAGAAGGTTGGAGTTGGCCGTTCTCGAGGGTCGAGAGAGGGTGGGTCTAGTAAATCTGGCGATGAGGTATTGAGGGGCTGCTTGGTGGAGGCATTTATGAATCAGAGATACCGATTTAAGGAATATCTTGTCCTTGGTGGATAGCCAGTTGACAGATCTTCTGGAATCTGAGATATGGGCTTTCTTCGGGATACTGAGGGCCGCTCTAAGGGCATTATTTTGGAGGATTTGGATTTTATTTGAGATATATTTGTTACAACCTACATATAGAGCTATTTGCAATAGTCCAACTTGGACAGGATCAGCGCCCTGGCCAAGGTGGTACAGTTGGTGGGGGAGAGAAAGGGTTTGGCTGCCCTAATGAGTTTGCAAGTGTAAGAGGTGGCGGAGGCCATTGCATTCACTTGTTTGTTGAAGGTAAGGGTGGAATCTAGATAGAAGCCGAGGGTTTTAACCTCCTTAGCTACCCTGATCTTGTTATCATCAATTATGAACGATGAGTATTTGTGGCCCAGCTTGTTGAGGTAGTGTGTAGAGCCTAGAATAAGTAGTTCTGTCTTGTCATCATTCAGGCATAGACCGTGTGAGGCCATCCATGCCTGGATGATGAGGTACACTTTATTAACGAAGGCCAAATCCTTGTCGTAATCCCCCGACAACGGGATGAGGATCTGGGTATCATCGGCGTAATTAGTGTAGGTGATACCCAGATCGTCTAGATCATCGAAAAGGGGCTTCGTGAAGATGTTATAAAGTGTAAGGGAGACGCAAGATCCTTGAGGCACGCCGCAAGTGATAGGTGTAGGGTCGGCTGCTGCTGACAACGAGAAGACTCTCATCGTGCGGTTATTAAGGAAGGATTGGATCCAATTGGTTGCTTCTTGAGAGAAGTGGGCAGCTTTTTGTAGGTGGTTGCACAAGATCTCATGGTCATTGAAGACATGTCGTGTTACCGCATGGGTCAATGCCACCACTGTTAATGGGAGTAAGGCCTCCACTTAAGCCTGGCTTTTAAATAAAATGTGTTGTAAAACCTATAATTGGGTGGTGTGTTAAAACAGGTCGTATTTCAACACACTCTCTTTTACAGTCATCACACGACTCACATTCAGGGCTCAATTAGTTCCTGCTTCTTGCTTTTAAGCACACCCTGGCAAGCGCCGAACAACACTATTTCCACATTCCCATTTCCAACATTTCTGTCTCCAGAGGGAATTAGATTAAAATCTTAGGAGTCATTCCTGATTGCAAAGTGTCTGTGAACCCTTACATTAATCCCATCATTTGCTGCATAAATGATCTCTTGCTCGTGAGGCAACTCAGGCCTTTCTTGGCCACGCAATTGTGTAATGAGTGCATGTGCAGTTATAGGGACCAGGATTGATTCTTGTACTATGTTTTTCCTGCGAGTCATTTAACAGGTCTCGTCATCACCCACTCTGGCACCCAGGAGCTGTGTCTGCATGCTGCAGCACGACTCAACAAAGAACTCGGCAAACTCAACTTCACCTTCACCCTCATCGAAAAGCACTGCCTCCCACTGCAAGCAAATACCATCTTCAAATCCTGCTGCCTCTTCTACAAAGCTGTCACCCTGAAGTCTCCAAACTACCTCACTGATAAATTCAGCATCTCTGGAGGTCTATGATCCACCAGAAATAAGGACATGTATAGACTTGAACTCCACCGGTGCAGGAAGAAAAGAACCAGAAGACCTTCTCTGTCTAATCCCCAAGACTCTAGAACCTGCTCCCCATCAACACCTGCTTCGGCCCCTCCCTTCTACAATGCAGGAAAGAGTTCAAGAATATACTCTTCAAAGAATGTCTCTTCCCTAACAGCTAGGACCACATCCTCCATTCCCTGAGACTGGGTAAAGTGTTCCCCGCTCTTTTCTCCTGTGGTTGCTTGTAGATCCCTTTCTGCCAAATTGCTCCCCCCCCTTCTCCACTATTGTTAGCTACATGCTCCTTTGTATCGCTGCTTACTTCACCATGTCCTGTACCCACGATGGCATCCTCCGGGATAGCACCAGCCTTGGTGATGCATTACAGAGACCTGAAAGCAGAGAAGCAATGCTTCCAACAAATGGAAACAAAACTCTGTTTGGATCGTGGAGACAGCATCTAATCAATGGACACTTATGGGACCCACTAGCCTCCAGAGACATATGCAGAAGGGTGACACTGCCATTTAGTCCACATCCTTTGGTTCACTTAATGCTATAGCGAAGGTGTTACCCCCACTCAAAGTGCAGTAAGTACTTATTTAGCATGAGAATCCATTGAACCTCATAGAGAGGTTTACCTCCCTCCCCGCGCTATGTCCGTTCATTCTTGCTGATCCTTTTTTTAATCCTCTGCCCCCCTAATACATTCACCATGCAAACTCAGAGCCTAATATTTGTAGCCTCATTACAAATGTATCAGCACAACATTAGATTCTAGCCTGTTTTATCTGCATTGTTTGGTCCTGATAGTGAACACGTTCTTGTTAAGCAGATTCAATACTGTCCATTCTTTGTTCCCATCATTTTAGCTACTCTGTGGACAATTCATGGCCCCCACGATGCCCCCTGGTTGGACCTCTAGCGCATTTTTTCTCGATTTGAACTAGTCCCTCCTACCAACCAGGGACCTATTCTAGTGAGTCTATGGAGACGCGTATCATCTGTTGCATTATACGAGAATTTTGACAACTCTTTAGTCATTTTGGGCCCAGCTGAATCCATCCTTATTTGCCTATCACAGGACAACATCAGAACCTTGTATTTCTGTGCTCTTTCCATTACAAAGAAAAAGAAGCTTCTGGCCAAATGCAATCCTGGAAGTGGTGTCTCGCAAAAGGAAAAATAGAGAATTGGAAAGAAGATGACACAGACATAGGTCCTGGTAGTCAAAAGGGCATGCCTTCAATTTCAGAAAGGGTTACCATGCTCTCATTATGCACAAGAAGAAAGCTTTCCTGCACAAATGCTTCACCAACTCTCCCAGCCCTTCACCAGAACTCTTCAGAAGCTACAATCAGCTGAAATCTTCCGTAACATGCTCCCCCTCCTATAGATCCTGTCAGGGCCTGGCTGACTATTTGTATTTCTTTTTCACTGATAGGATTGACTCTATCAATGGGACCATTTCTGACTTGACCAGATCCTTCTCCGAACTTCAAACCTGCGAACACGTCCTCTTTCTTTACCGTTACACCTATTTCCACCCCTGAGTTGATATCCTTCAGCAAGACTATGCAAGCATCTTTGGAGCAGTCATCTCCCTGCCCTGCCACAACAATGATTAAAGACAATGTCATCATCATGGCCCCAGGCTTAGCTGTAAACAGCTCCCTTGTTATGGGGTATTTACCTCACCCCTTTAATAAAACACTAATTTCTCTTTTAGATAGGCAGGTTAATGCTGATCCTAAAATCCCCTTAATCCCCTGACCTATTGCTGACAGTTCCTTTTTGGGTAAGATGATTAAAGAAATATCCACCCGACAACTCCTGGACTTCACTGAACTTTGTGATCCGTGACATGACGATACACTTGGTTTCAGGTTATCTAGAGGAACCATATCCCTCCTCAGGAATGAATCATGGATAATGACCGATGCCTTAATGTCTCTTTGACAAAAACTGTCCTCTTAGGCTGGTATCAAACACTCCTCTAACTTCCCCTTCACAGGGTGTACCTCTGATCTGTACCCCTCCCTGGATGGTCTTCAAGGCTGGCAACCTTCTTCATCTTGCCACTCTCAACTCTCGCTCTGCTGTCAAAGACTCCTATGACATCTGCCACCTCCGTGAAGAGCTAGACCTTGATGTCCATGGTCTTACTGAAACATGGTTCACGGCCAGCTCTGTCACGAGCTTTGACACTCTCCTCCCAGATGGCTACAAGATCCTCTCCGTACCCTGTTAAGGATTTCACTCAGGCAATACATCCGGGTCTCAGCCTAGCATGCAGTGCACAAATGAAATACTTATTTATTGTGTCTATAGGTTCAATATTCTGAGTGATATACCACTCATATCACACCCCTTCTCAAAATACCCCTAGGTCACAATGGACCAGGAATCGGGATGGTTGGGAAGGGTAATATGTATTTATTTATTTAAAATTCAAATCAAACGCAAGTTTTAATATATATGGGGCAGCAATCACCAATATGGTGACTATACAAATAGGAAAGTAGATTATGCAGTTGAATTCACTTTTTAGCACACAGAATATAAAACACAGAGAAAAGAACAGTTTTGGCTTGTGAAAAGATAGTGCTTAGGTTAAGATTTCCCCATGCAAATTTCTGAACTCACAAAGAAGCAATTCTACATAGATTTAAGTAAGCAGCAGGTATTCAGGAATAAAGAACAGTGTATAGGGTTTGAATGCAATCTTCCCTCCCAAAACAAGAAAGAAAAACGTTTGGAAATTTACACTTTTGAAATGACATTTGAAAAATGGCTTAGAAAAACAATGAAAAGTGGCAAAAATCCTTAAATGGATATACATTCCTATGGGAGCAACACTGTAAAGATCCTAACAAACATAAGCTATAATCTGAGCAACAATACACACTTGGAATCAGAATGGAAGTTAAGAAATACTTTGAATTGGAAATCACATGTGTAAAACTTGCAAAAATGCAAATTCCCACCTAATTTTCCCTATGCGATTTTTAAGGAAAACGGATCAAAGTTATGCAAGTTTGAATGAGAGGTGTTTTTAGAAAAATAGAACAGAGAAAAACAGAAAATCGGTTTTAAAATGACAGGTTGAGTTTACTTAAACTAGATTAATGTCTAAGAAAAAGAAGAATGCCACCCGTGAATCTCCATAGTTACGCACGGCTGCTTGTAACCCTTCACGTGGCGGATACTCCGTTCTTTCTTTACGGGAATTACTTTAGTTACTCCAAATCACCAATGCCTTATGGTCTGGTAAAACAAAAAGGTGACATTCGGTGCTAACACTAAGAATTACAGAGTTGTAAGAATGGTTCTGACAATATTATAGTTCTTAAGTTAAAGATGGGATAGGGTATAGGTTGGGATCGGACAAGGCAATATATGCTATGGTTCACTGATACTTACAGTCCACTTTAATTTAAGATTGGACCGTCAGGGTTCTGGTCATCCGGATCGGGTCTACAGACAGCAGGGCACCTCTTGCAGGATAGGTCAGCTGGGCGGTTCTGGTTAAATGGACTGGCACCTCAGACTGAACTGGATTGGATTGGCCCTTCTGGTTGCTGGACACTACAGATCAGTGGGATGGTGAGTTTCAGCAGGCAAGCATTAGTGGTAGAAAGCCAGACTGGATCAGAAGTATTTCCCTTAAGTTTTGGGATGGTTTCAGAATTTGGGCCTAGCTGAAAATGAGTTCAGCAAATGCTGAGGCCTTGGCTTGGTAAAGAAATCTGGAATCAGTAGCAAGATGAAGAATTCAGGAACAGAGCACCACGCGGAAATCAGGATGGAGTTAGGAATCAGTGTGTGTCTGTGTGTTGTGAGGTTCCCTTATTTATCATGCCAAGTGACATCACTAAGTGTATGGTAGGGGCAGACTTACAACCCACACCCACAAGGCTATTATTGGTCAAAGGCACAGTTCCCGCCTTGCTTTTTGGTGGTAGGATGACAGAAAGGGTTGTCATGTTTTATGATGTGACTTGGGAACCTCCTACAGTTATTTGACATAAATCTAACTTTCCCACAAATACATATTTATGTACTTATGACCTCTAAGAAAATTGTTTCAATGAAAGATGCAGACACTTTTGCCAGGCGCTCCAAACAGTTATTTATTGTTATTTTGACTTAACAGTGTCTGTTGACTTCACAGATTCATTGCATTTTAACATTCTTGAAAATTATGTGTAATGTCCTCAACACGTGTTTCCCCACCTTACATCAGGTGGTTGATCAGGTGGTTCATCGGGAAGTAAAGTAAATTTTGCAATTGCTAGAAAAAGAAAATTGTGAACAAGAAAAAAGTAAATTTGTATTCAACATAGAAAGGATATACATTTTATACAATTTTCTGCAAATGAGCAATTGTATTGTTCACTAATATATCTTGGATCAATGTGAGTTAACTACATCAAAGTGGCTGATTTGCAGATAAAGTATCATTCTTCCATCAATCGATTCGGCAGATACATTTTTTAATATTGTCCGTGCATTTGTAATATTTACTAAATTAAAGTATTCAATTTATACGGGTTGCCTAATTCTAACTTAGACAAACATTGTGGAATTGGATGGTACAAATAGTCTGCCACATACAAAAACGTATCTTAAATCAATACAAAAAAGGTAGCAGGCGCCCCTCTCTCGAAAGAACAAGGCATGATAACCTGTTCAGTGGTTATTAACCACATTGAGAGTTCGCAGCCATTGCTTTTTGCTCACTGTACCTTCACAGATGGGAAATATCCATTTGCATATCAGTCTTTGTCCCGCCCACAAGGGCAGTCCAGCACCGAAATGCTATGGCAATTCCTCTCTGAACAAGAGTACCATCAGCAACCCCATACACGTGTTTCAGCCTTGTTGGGCATCATCAGTGAGGTGAAGCTGAGCCTCTCTAAGCACAGTGAGCAGGGAGTCCACGTCTGGTTGCCCCCAGGTAACCTAGGGTGACCAACCCCAAGTTCCTTTCATAAATACAAAAAAGGTAGCAGGCGCCCCTCTCTCGAAAGAACAAGGCATGATAACCTGTTCAGTGGTTATTAACCACATTGAGAGTTCGCAGCCATTGCTTTTTGCTCACTGTACCTTCACAGATGGGAAATATCCATTTGCATATCAGTCTTTGTCCCGCCCACAAGGGCAGTCCAGCACCGAAATGCTATGGCAATTCCTCTCTGAACAAGAGTACCATCAGCAACCCCATACACGTGTTTCAGCCTTGTTGGGCATCATCAGTGAGGTGAAGCTGAGCCTCTCTAAGCACAGTGAGCAGGGAGTCCACGTCTGGTTGCCCCCAGGTAACCTAGGGTGACCAACCCCAAGTTCCTTTCATAAATACAAAAAAGGTAGCAGGCGCCCCTCTCTCGAAAGAACAAGGCATGATAACCTGTTCAGTGGTTATTAACCACATTGAGAGTTCGCAGCCATTGCTTTTTGCTCACTGTACCTTCACAGATGGGAAATATCCATTTGCATATCAGTCTTTGTCCCGCCCACAAGGGCAGTCCAGCACCGAAATGCTATGGCAATTCCTCTCTGAACAAGAGTACCATCAGCAACCCCATACACGTGTTTCAGCCTTGTTGGGCATCATCAGTGAGGTGAAGCTGAGCCTCTCTAAGCACAGTGAGCAGGGAGTCCACGTCTGGTTGCCCCCAGGTAACCTAGGGTGACCAACCCCAAGTTCCTTTCATAAATACAAAAAAGGTAGCAGGCGCCCCTCTCTCGAAAGAACAAGGCATGATAACCTGTTCAGTGGTTATTAACCACATTGAGAGTTCGCAGCCATTGCTTTTTGCTCACTGTACCTTCACAGATGGGAAATATCCATTTGCATATCAGTCTTTGTCCCGCCCACAAGGGCAGTCCAGCACCGAAATGCTATGGCAATTCCTCTCTGAACAAGAGTACCATCAGCAACCCCATACACGTGTTTCAGCCTTGTTGGGCATCATCAGTGAGGTGAAGCTGAGCCTCTCTAAGCACAGTGAGCAGGGAGTCCACGTCTGGTTGCCCCCAGGTAACCTAGGGTGACCAACCCCAAGTTCCTTTCATAAATACAAAAAAGGTAGCAGGTGCCCCTCTCTCGAAAGAACAAGGCATGATAACCTGTTCAGTGGTTATTAACCACATTGAGAGTTCGCAGCCATTGCTTTTTGCTCACTGTACCTTCACAGATGGGAAATATCCATTTGCATATCAGTCTTTGTCCCGCCCACAAGGGCAGTCCAGCACCGAAATGCTATGGCAATTCCTCTCTGAACAAGAGTACCATCAGCAACCCCATACACGTGTTTCAGCCTTGTTGGGCATCATCAGTGAGGTGAAGCTGAGCCTCTCTAAGCACAGTGAGCAGGGAGTCCACGTCTGGTTGCCCCCAGGTAACCTAGGGTGACCAACCCCAAGTTCCTTTCATAAATACAAAAAAGGTAGCAGGCGCCCCTCTCTCGAAAGAACAAGGCATGATAACCTGTTCAGTGGTTATTAACCACATTGAGAGTTCGCAGCCATTGCTTTTTGCTCACTGTACCTTCACAGATGGGAAATATCCATTTGCATATCAGTCTTTGTCCCGCCCACAAGGTAAAAGCAGTGGCTGCGAACTCTCAAGTGGTTAATAACCACTGAACAGGTTATCATGTCTGTTCTTGCGAGAGAGGGGCGCCCGCTACCTTTGTAAAACTATTTTTTAAGGAACCTGGGATTGGTAACCCTAGGTCTCCTGGGGGCAACCAGACGTGGTCTCCCTCTCACTGTGCTCAGAGAGGCATCAGCTTCACCTCACTGATGATCCCCAACAAGGGTGAAACACGTGTATGGGGTTGCTGGTGGTACTCTCGTTCAGATTGGAATTGCCATTGTATTTCGGTGCTGGACTGCCCCAGGGCAGGACAAAGACTGATATGCAAATGGATATTTCCCATCTGTGAAAGGCACAGTGAGTAAAAGCAGTGGCTGCGAACTCTCAAGTGGTTAATAACCACTGAACAGGTTATCATGTCTGTTCTTGCGAGAGAGGGGCGCCCGCTACCTTTGTAAAACTATTTTTTAAGGAACCTGGGATTGGTAACCCTAGGTCTCCTGGGGGCAACCAGACGTGGTCTCCCTCTCACTGTGCTCAGAGAGGCATCAGCTTCACCTCACTGATGATCCCCAACAAGGGTGAAACACGTGTATGGGGTTGCTGGTGGTACTCTCGTTCAGATTGGAATTGCCATTGTATTTCGGTGCTGGACTGCCCCAGGGCAGGACAAAGACTGATATGCAAATGGATATTTCCCATCTGTGAAAGGCACAGTGAGTAAAAGCAGTGGCTGCGAACTCTCAAGTGGTTAATAACCACTGAACAGGTTATCATGTCTGTTCTTGCGAGAGAGGGGCGCCCGCTACCTTTGTAAAACTATTTTTTAAGGAACCTGGGATTGGTAACCCTAGGTCTCCTGGGGGCAACCAGACGTGGTCTCCCTCTCACTGTGCTCAGAGAGGCATCAGCTTCACCTCACTGATGATCCCCAACAAGGGTGAAACACGTGTATGGGGTTGCTGGTGGTACTCTCGTTCAGATTGGAATTGCCATTGTATTTCGGTGCTGGACTGCCCCAGGGCAGGACAAAGACTGATATGCAAATGGATATTTCCCATCTGTGAAAGGCACAGTGAGTAAAAGCAGTGGCTGCGAACTCTCAAGTGGTTAATAACCACTGAACAGGTTATCATGTCTGTTCTTGCGAGAGAGGGGCGCCCGCTACCTTTGTAAAAGTATCTTAAATCAATGCTTACTGATTTGATATTTCTTGTTGGCGAGTTTTGATTTGGTCGTATTGGAGATTAGGTTGATTAGGCTTGAACTGTAATCATCATATTTTTTAATCAATGATCAGTTTCCTCTGAGTCTCTTAAAGTTATGGACTGTTCCTGTAAAACACAAAATGCCCTTGTGTATAAAAATGAACTTTAGGGTTTAAGGATTGAGATAGTTGTTCCGAATAAACTCTGGATAGGTTAGAGAGAATCTTAACCTATCCAAGTGGTTGGATTGTAAGAAAAAGTTTCAAGATTCAATCTATTTCTAGTAGTAAATACCTAGATTTCTCTGATTGCTAGTAGAAGCTGGTGGATGTGGTTATCACCTTTCTGGAACTGCTGTTTTAGCTGTTTGTCAAAATGGGCGCTATTTATTTACGTGCCGCTGCGTAATGACGTCACGCGCATGATCACGTTCTGACCGTCATTATGTTGCAGACGCCATTTTGAAAGCGCATGTGTTCATTCAAGATTATTTAACTAAGAGCCCTGCCTGTGATCATGCAGTTTTAAAGGCTGGTAGTCTGTCAGACTGTAACTTTATTGTGCTTTGTTAATTAAACAGTGGGACTCAATTTATCTATGCACATTATTAACGTGCTTCAAAAGTTGGACCCTGATGTCATAATTTTTAAAAAGAATTTTGGTATCAAACTTTATGAAACATATGTGTCATGATCTCTGCTTCCAAAAGATCAGGACCTGCCCGACTCTCTTGGAAGCAGACCCATAACCCCGGTTCCGAGTGCCAGCCAGTCCCAATTGGGACCTTTTGGACCCTGTCCTGGCGCCAGTGGCACCAGGCTCATAAAGATGCCCAGTCCCAGCGCTGGAAGCGCCGGGCTCATAATGCTTGGGTGGACTTACCTGCAGCAGACCATGCTGCTTACTTACCTGCCAGTTGAACCCCTGATCCTCTTCTGTTTGGGACTACTTTTCCTGTTGGGTGGGGCAGGAGCCACTCCCTAGGTTCAGAACACTGGAACTCTTCTGGAAAGCAGGAACTCTTTTCTTACCTAGGCGTGGCTGTGGAAGGAGACACCTAAGCACTACAGGAGGCTATTTAAACCACACCCGATGGATGAATCTTGCTTTGTGTTATTCTGCATTCTCTGCAGCAGAACGCTCATCGTGTCTTCTGCTTCTGATCCTGGGCCTAAGGGAACAAAGGCTTACCATCCTGGAATCCAGTCTTCAGCAGCACCTGTAAAGACAAAGAAAGAACAGGTTAGCACTACGGTCTTCAGTGGCAGCGCATCTCTTACCTGGTCCATCGGCTGTCACCAACGCCTCGCGCTGCATTCCGGCATCTGAAAGACAAAGGCTTACCTACTCTTCGCATGCTCCGGAGGTCTTCGCAATGCATTCCGGCATCTGAAAGACAAAAGCTTACCAGCTCTTCGCACGCTCCGGAGGCCTTCGGCGCTGCATCCCGCATCTGAAAGACAAAAGAAGGTGCGTTTAAAGACATTGGGCAACTTTATTACTCACGTGCCATTACTCCTTCCCACGCCGAATCCAGTGGGTATTCCAGTACCCTTCAGCTTCTCTAAAGCTCCGAACTTGTACCTGCAAGATAAAAGGGACAGTTAGTGCGCATCGTGAAGCAGGCTACAAGCGCTTACTTACGTGCTTCCAGGCGCTTCTATTCCTCACGCGGGTTCGATCCTCAACTCTCATCAGCCCGCCATCCGCCATCTCCGGAACCCTGCAAAACAAGAGATATCATTACAAAAGACTTTTAAGACATTTGAAGTGCCCAGAACTTATCGTTCGTGCAGTTAACGACGGACAGCAGTCCTCTGAGGTCAAGAGGCCTGCACCCTTATCCAGTGAAGAAACTGGTTACGGCACCCTGCCCCGAGGCAGATGGAGAGCTCGGCGTTCACTTACCTAAGGTGAGGGCGTTAACCTTTGGGGTTCTACAGGAGAAGAGAAAGGGAAGAGGAGAGAGGCACCCAATAACCCCAGTTCATTAATCCCATATTTTCTATCTGCAGACATCTTACTCTTCGAGTCAGACATACAGTGCACAGAGGTCCAGCCCAAAGAGCCAACCGTGTGTTACACATCACCTTTGAAGATACGGCATTCACCCAGCCAAGACCGGCGCCTCTGCGGGAATCAGGTGAGCGTTACAGAACACAAAGCCTACCGCAAAACTCCCACCCAGGCGCTATGGAAACCTCGGATACCGACCAGCTAGCCCAGTTACTTGGGGAACTAAGAGCAGAAGTGCATGCAGCCCGTCAGGAAACGAATGCTCTAAGAAGGGAACTGATTATTTCCAAGGAGCGAACAGACGATCTCGCTAGACAATTGCTACAGTCACAAGCCGGACAAACTCCGTTACCCGCATCAGGGGCAAATCTTCCTTCAACATCCTCTACGAACTCAGTGCAGATCAACCTACCTGGGAATGTACCTCTGGCTCCGCCCGAACGATTTTCTGGTGACCCAAAGAGGTTTGCAGTATTTATTAATCAGTGCCGGTTGCACTTCTTATGCCGGCCAGCAGCCTTTCCAACTGATCAAGCTAAGGTAGCTTTCGTGCTTTCGTACCTTAGTGGCAATGCGGCAGACTGGTCGATCCCTCTAGTTAATCAAGATGATCCGGTTCTCCATGATTTTCAAGCTTTTCAGCTCAGTATGGAAAAACTGTTTGCAAGACATTCACAGGGGCAGGCCTTGGACAATGAGCTCCTTTCATTGCGACAGGGTAATCAAGACCCTTTGGCTTATATTGCGTCTTTCAACAGACTGATAGTGGAAACTCGATGGCCTGAGGACAAAAGGATTACGCTGTTTTATAGAGGTCTACGTGGAGAGCTCAAAGATGTGTTAGCCCAAGTAGTGAGTCCCCCGCAAGACTGTTCGGACTATATTGACTTAGTCGTTCAAATTGACCACAGACTGCAGAACAGGAAGGCCGATCGTTCCAAGTTTGATGCTCGAGTATTTTCCAAACCACCAACTCCTACCAAAGGAGTAGACTCCGGGGAACCCATGCAAATAGGGGGCCTGAAAGGACCACTAACACAAAAGGAGCGGGAAAGGAGAAAACAGCTGCAATTATGCCTCTATTGCGGAAACTCGGGGCACTTTCTTTGAGACTGTCCGGTGAAACCAGCCAAGAAGGCAGTAGGAGCTGCAGTTACCAGGGTCACAAACTCTGAGCAGGGAAACGACCTCGCCTGACAAGAATAGAGGTCCTCTTGCCTAGCGTTAAAACCAGTTCAGTGACCTCGCATTTCGTGATACCTATGGTCCTCATTAGCCCTGAACATCCGGATCGATTACATGCGATTGAAGCTTACGTCGACAGCAGTGCCATCAGCAATTATGTGGATCATGAAATGGTTTTGAGGATGAATCTGACTCTTTGTCCAAAGGCTGTAAAGGACGTCATTACTACGGTGGATGGTACGGAGATAGCCTCCGGACCCGTAACGCATACCACCCAAGAAGTGACGCTAGTAAGTCAAGATGGACACCATGAGAAGATCGTGTTCGATGTGATCAAGGCCCCTCAGTTCCAGATTATTCTAGGAATTCCTTGGTTAGAGAAGCACAATCCTCAGATCGATTGGCGAGCAAGAACGGTTCAGTTTCCAGAATGTGTCTCTACTTGTCACCCTCGACCTGGTGTTGCACTGGCAGCAATTTCCTCGGAGGCTCCCCAGTTACCTCCTGAATACCTAGAATTCCAAGATGTTTTCCGGAAGGATCAGGCTAACTCTCTACCTCCTCATAGGTCTTATGACTGCCAGATAGACCTGATACCTGGATCTACTCCTCCTTGCAGTAGAATTTATGCCCTCACCGAGCCTGAGAATCTTCACCTCCGACAATACCTGGATCAATACCTAGCGAATGGGTTTATTCGTCCTTCCAAGTCCCCTGCTTCCTCAGCTTTGTTCTTCGTTCCAAAAAAAGAAGGGGACCTTAGAACTTGTATAGATTATCGCGCCCTGAACCAGATCACCGTTAAGAATAGATATCTGTTACCTTTGATCCCTGAACTCCTGGACCAAGTCAGAAAAGCATGCATATATACAAAGCTGGATCTTAGAGGAGCCTACCACTTGGTACGAGTAAAAGAGGGCGATGAATGGAAGACGGCCTTCCGCACCAAGTATGGGCTATTTGAATATCAGGTCATGCCCTTCGGACTTTGCAATGCCCCGGCCGCCTTTCAATATTTTATGAACGATGTCTTCAGAGAGCTCATAGATGTGTGTGTTGTTGTTTACATTGACGACATCCTCGTTTATTCTTCATCGGAAACTGAACATCGGAAACACGTGAAAATGGTCCTCGAGAGATTGGGTCAACACAAACTTTTCGCTAAGTTGTTAAAATGTGTTTTCAGCGTGACTGAAGTTGAATTCTTGGGATTCATATTATCACCTAGCAGAGTGCGTATGGATTCAAAGAAGGTCGATGCAATTCTCAAATGGCCATCGCCATCCTCCGTAAAAGGTGTTCAAAGCATGTTAGGCTTCGCTAACTTTTACCGCAGGTTTATCCCCGAATTCTCTCGAATAGTCCAGCCCATCACCGCCTTGTTAAAGAAAAACAAACGTTTTGAATGGTCTACCGAGGCGGAACAAGCTTTCCAGAATTTGAAGACTAGATTTATCTCTGCACCGATCTTAAAACATCCTCGCCCAGAACTCCCCTACATCGTTGAAACTGATGCTTCGAGCCTTGCCATGGGGGCAGTTCTAGCACAAAAGGACCCAGTAACCAATCAGTAGCATCCCGTGGCATTTTGGTCCCGCAAATTCTCGCCTCCTGAAATCAATTACACTATTACTGATAAGGAACTTCTAGCTATCAAGTCCGCCTTTAAGGCTTGGCGGCATTATCTTCTGGGGGCCCGACACACCGTTACTGTGATTACAGATCACCGAAACCTGCAATATTTGAAAACCGCAAAAGCTCAATCCTCTAGGCAACTCCGTTGGGCACTATTCTTTGCCGAGTTTGACTTCATAATTACCTATCGACCTGGTACAAAAAACAGTAAAGCTGATGCCCTTTCTCGGATGGGAGTGGAAGAACATTTGATCAATCCAAAACCTGTACCTATCATTCCCCAACAAAGAATTCTAGGTGTAATCGCCACACAATCCATAGAGGAAGTTAAGGATAAAGCCAGGCTACTGGTAACTCCAGCAGACATACAGAATTGGCATCTGCAGGGAAAGGACTTTACGGTGAAGGACAACCTATTATATTTCCAAGAACGGTTATACCTGCCCAGCACAGATTTACAGAAAAAGGTAATCTCTTGTTATCACGATTCTTTAATGGAGGACATCCCGGTATGACCAAGACCTCGGAAAAGATCAAGCGCTACTTCTGGTGGCCGTCTTGGAAAAAAGATATCAGAGACTTTATAATGTCCTGTGGAGTATGCGCCCAAAACAAGAGTCAAAAGGAAAAACCAGCCGGCCTCTTACGCCCTATTGACATCCCGCCTCGCCCTTGGCATACGCTTTCTATGGACTTTATCACCGATCTACCTCCATGCTCCGGATACAATACGATCCTAGTAATCGTGGACCTATTCTCCAAGATGGCGCATTTCATTCCACTCAAAGGCTTACCAACAGCAGCAACTCTGGCACGAGAATTTCCCGAAAACATCGTCCGACTGCACGGTTTTCCTTCAGTTCTAATTTCGGATCGAGGTAGTCAATTTATTTCTCATTTTTGGCGAAGTTGCTGTCGGTCGGCTCAAATTGATGTGAGACTTTCGACCAGCCACCACCCGCAAACCGACGGACAAACCGAGAGGACCAATCAAACTCTGGAACAGTATTTGCGCTGCATGCTACAACAAACTGAAAAAACTTGGAAAGATATCCTTTGGATAGCCGAATATGCCTACAAAAACTCTGTCCACTCGGGAACTGGGAAGACCCCGTTTTTTCTTTTATACGGTAGTCACCCTCGAACCTCGGAGTTGGATCCACTCCAAGATCTTGGAACACCAGCAGTAGACCACCTGCATTCTACAATCACCCAGGCCTTTAAGGAAGCCGTTTCTCACCTTCAAAGGGCTAAAGAACAATACAAGAAAGGAGCAGACCAACATCGGAAGGAAGCCCCCCAATATCAAGTAGGAGATCAAGTCTGGTTATCCACCAAATATCTACCTCTAAAAGGACCACGCACATTCAACCCAAGATACCTTGGTCCCTATTCCATCACTACCATAGTAAATCCAGTAGCGGTCAAGTTGGACTTGCCCCCTCACATGAAGATACATCCGGTCTTCCACGTCTCTCTATTAAAACCCGTGCAACCTCAAACCCGACTAACTACATCTCCAAAACCTATTCTAGTTGATGGAGAACTCGAGTTTGAAGTCAAAAGCATCCTGGATTCCAAGATCTCCAAATCTAAACTATTTCACCTGATTGACTGGAAAGGCTACGGTCCCCAAGAAAGATCCTGGGAACCTGCAGAATATGTCCACGCGCCTCGTCTAATCAAAAGATTTCATCAAACATTTCCTAACAAGCCCAAACCCCCGGAGAAGCCCGGTTTGGGAGGGGCCTTGAGGGGGGGTGCTGTCATGATCTCTGCTTCCAAAAGATCAGGACCTGCCCGACTCTCTTGGAAGCAGACCCATAACCCCGGTTCCGAGTGCCAGCCAGTCCCAATTGGGACCTTTTGGACCCTGTCCTGGCGCCAGTGGCACCAGGCTCATAAAGATGCCCAGTCCCAGCGCTGGAAGCGCCGGGCTCATAATGCTTGGGTGGACTTACCTGCAGCAGACCATGCTGCTTACTTACCTGCCAGTTGAACCCCTGATCCTCTTCTGTTTGGGACTACCTTTCCTGTTGGGTGGGGCAGGAGCCACTCCCTAGGTTCAGAACACTGGAACTCTTCTGGAAAGCAGGAACTCTTTTCTTACCTAGGCGTGGCTGTGGAAGGAGACACCTAAGCATTACAGGAGGCTATTTAAACCACACCCGATGGATGAATCTTGCTTTGTGTTATTCTGCATTCTCTGCAGCAGAACGCTCATCGTGTCTTCTGCTTCTGATCCTGGGCCTAAGGGAACAAAGGCTTACCATCCTGGAATCCAGTCTTCAGCAGCACCTGTAAAGACAAAGAAAGAACAGGTTAGCACTACGGTCTTCAGTGGCAGCGCATCTCTTACCTGGTCCATCGGCTGTCACCAACGCCTCGCGCTGCATTCCGGCATCTGAAAGACAAAGGCTTACCTACTCTTTGCATGCTCCGGAGGTCTTCGCAATGCATTCCGGCATCTGAAAGACAAAAGCTTACCAGCTTTTCGCACGCTCCGGAGGCCTTCGGCGCTGCATCCCGCATCTGAAAGACAAAAGAAGGTGCGTTTAAAGACATTGGGCAACTTTATTACTCACGTGCCATTACTCCTTCCCACGCCGAATCCAGTGGGTATTCCAGTACCCTTCAGCTTCTCTAAAGCTCCGAACTTGTACCTGCAAGATAAAAGGGACAGTTAGTGCGCATCGTGAAGCAGGCTACAAGCGCTTACTTACGTGCTTCCAGGCGCTTCTATTCCTCACGCGGGTTCGATCCTCAACTCTCATCAGCCCGCCATCCGCCATCTCCGGAACCCTGCAAAACAAGAGATATCATTACAAAAGACTTTTAAGACATTTGAAGTGCCCAGAACTTATCGTTCGTGCAGTTAACGACGGACAGCAGTCCTCTGAGGTCAAGAGGCCTGCACCCTTATCCAGTGAAGAAACTGGTTACGGCACCCTGCCCCGAGGCAGATGGAGAGCTCGGCGTTCACTTACCTAAGGTGAGGGCGTTAACCTTTGGGGTTCTACAGGAGAAGAGAAAGGGAAGAGGAGAGAGGCACCCAATAACCCCAGTTCATTAATCCCATATTTTCTATCTGCAGACATCTTACTCTTCGAGTCAGACATACAGTGCACAGAGGTCCAGCCCAAAGAGCCAACCGTGTGTTACACATCACCTTTGAAGATACGGCATTCACCCAGCCAAGACCGGCGCCTCTGCGGGAATCAGGTGAGCGTTACAGAACACAAAGCCTACCGCAAAACTCCCACCCAGGCGCTATGGAAACCTCGGATACCGACCAGCTAGCCCAGTTACTTGGGGAACTAAGAGCAGAAGTGCATGCAGCCCGTCAGGAAACGAATGCTCTAAGAAGGGAACTGATTATTTCCAAGGAGCGAACAGACGATCTCGCTAGACAATTGCTACAGTCACAAGCCGGACAAACTCCGTTACCCGCATCAGGGGCAAATCTTCCTTCAACATCCTCTACGAACTCAGTGCAGATCAACCTACCTGGGAATGTACCTCTGGCTCCGCCCGAACGATTTTCTGGTGACCCAAAGAGGTTTGCAGTATTTATTAATCAGTGCCGGTTGCACTTCTTATGCCGGCCAGCAGCCTTTCCAACTGATCAAGCTAAGGTAGCTTTCGTGCTTTCGTACCTTAGTGGCAATGCGGCAGACTGGTCGATCCCTCTAGTTAATCAAGATGACCCGGTTCTCCATGATTTTCAAGCTTTTCAGCTCAGTATGGAAAAACTGTTTGCAAGACATTCACAGGGGCAGGCCTTGGACAATGAGCTCCTTTCATTGCGACAGGGTAATCAAGACCCTTTGGCTTATATTGCGTCTTTCAACAGACTGATAGTGGAAACTCGATGGCCTGAGGACAAAAGGATTACGCTGTTTTATAGAGGTCTACGTGGAGAGCTCAAAGATGTGTTAGCCCAAGTAGTGAGTCCCCCGCAAGACTGTTCGGACTATATTGACTTAGTCGTTCAAATTGACCACAGACTGCAGAACAGGAAGGCCGATCGTTCCAAGTTTGATGCTCGAGTATTTTCCAAACCACCAACTCCTACCAAAGGAGTAGACTCCGGGGAACCCATGCAAATAGGGGGCCTGAAAGGACCACTAACACAAAAGGAGCGGGAAAGGAGAAAACAGCTGCAATTATGCCTCTATTGCGGAAACTCGGGGCACTTTCTTCGAGACTGTCCGGTGAAACCAGCCAAGAAGGCAGTAGGAGCTGCAGTTACCAGGGTCACAAACTCTGAGCAGGGAAACGACCTCGCCTGACAAGAATAGAGGTCCTCTTGCCGAGCGTTAAAACCAGTTCAGTGACCTTGCATTTCGTGATACCTATGGTCCTCATTAGCCCTGAACATCCGGATCGATTACATGCGATTGAAGCTTACGTCGACAGCGGTGCCATCAGCAATTATGTGGATCATGAAATGGTTTTGAGGATGAATCTGACTCTTTGTCCAAAGGCTGTAAAGGACGTCATTACTATGGTGGATGGTACGGAGATAGCCTCCGGACCCGTAACGCATACCACCCAAGAAGTGACGCTAGTAAGTCAAGATGGACACCATGAGAAGATCGTGTTCGATGTGATCAAGGCCCCTCAGTTCCAGATTATTCTAGGAATTCCTTGGTTAGAGAAGCACAATCCTCAGATCGATTGGCGAGCAAGAACGGTTCAGTTTCCAGAATGTGTCTCTACTTGTCACCCTCGACCTGGTGTTGCACTGGCAGCAATTTCCTCGGAGGCTCCCCAGTTACCTCCTGAATACCTAGAATTCCAAGATGTTTTCCGGAAGGATCAGGCTAACTCTCTACCTCCTCATAGGTCTTATGACTGCCAGATAGACCTGATACCTGGATCTACTCCTCCTTGTAGTAGAATTTATGCCCTCACCGAGCCTGAGAATCTTCACCTCCGACAATACCTGGATCAATACCTAGCGAATGGGTTTATTCGTCCTTCCAAGTCCCCTGCTTCCTCAGCTTTGTTCTTCGTTCCAAAAAAAGAAGGGGACCTTAGAACTTGTATAGATTATCGCGCCCTGAACCAGATCACCGTTAAGAATAGATATCTGTTACCTTTGATCCCTGAACTCCTGGACCAAGTCAGAAAAGCATGCATATATACAAAGCTGGATCTTAGAGGAGCCTACCACTTGGTACGAGTAAAAGAGGGCGATGAATGGAAGACGGCCTTCCGCACCAAGTATGGGCTATTTGAATATCAGGTCATGCCCTTCGGACTTTGCAATGCCCCGGCCGCCTTTCAATATTTTATGAACGATGTCTTCAGAGAGCTCATAGATGTGTGTGTTGTTGTTTACATTGACGACATCCTCGTTTATTCTTCATCGGAAACTGAACATCGGAAACACGTGAAAATGGTCCTCGAGAGATTGGGTCAACACAAACTTTTCGCTAAGTTGGAAAAATGTGTTTTCAACGTGACTGAAGTTGAATTCTTGGGATTCATATTATCACCTAGCAGAGTGCGTATGGATTCAAAGAAGGTCGATGCAATTCTCAAATGGCCATCGCCATCCTCCGTAAAAGGTGTTCAAAGCATGTTAGGCTTCGCTAACTTTTACCGCAGGTTTATCCCCGAATTCTCTCGAATAGTCCAGCCCATCACCGCCTTGTTAAAGAAAAACAAACGTTTTGAATGGTCTACCGAGGCGGAACAAGCTTTCCAGAATTTGAAGACTAGATTTATCTCTGCACCGATCTTAAAACATCCTCGCCCAGAACTCCCCTACATCGTTGAAACTGATGCTTCGAGCCTTGCCATGGGGGCAGTTCTATCACAAAAGGACCCAGTAACCAATCAGTTGCATCCCGTGGCATTTTGGTCCCGCAAATTCTCGCCTCCTGAAATCAATTACACTATTACTGATAAGGAACTTCTAGCTATTAAGTCCGCCTTTAAGGCTTGGCGGCATTATCTTCTGGGGGCCCGACACACCGTTACTGTGATTACAGATCACCGAAACCTGCAATATTTGAAAACCGCAAAAGCTCAATCCTCTAGGCAACTCCGTTGGGCACTATTCTTTGCCGAGTTTGACTTCATAATTACCTATCGACCTGGTACAAAAAACAGTAAAGCTGATGCCCTTTCTCGGATGGGAGTGGAAGAACATTTGATCAATCCAAAACCTGTACCTATCATTCCCGAACAAAGAATTCTAGGTGTAATCGCCACACAATCCATAGAGGAAGTTAAGGATAAAGCCAGGCTACTGGTAACTCCAGCAGACATACAGAATTGGCATCTGCAGGGAAAGGACTTTACGGTGAAGGACAACCTATTATATTTCCAAGAACGGTTATACCTGCCCAGCACAGATTTACAGAAAAAGGTAATCTCTTGTTATCACGATTCTTTAATGGAAGGACATCCCGGTATGACCAAGACCTCGGAAAAGATCAAGCGCTACTTCTGGTGGCCGTCTTGGAAAAAAGATATCAGAGACTTTATAATGTCCTGTGGAGTATGCGCCCAAAACAAGAGTCAAAAGGAAAAACCAGCCGGCCTCTTACGCCCTATTGACATCCCGCCTCGCCCTTGGCATACGCTTTCTATGGACTTTATCACCGATCTACCTCCATGCTCCGGATACAATACGATCCTAGTAATCGTGGACCTATTCTCCAAGATGGCGCATTTCATTCCACTCAAAGGCTTACCAACAGCAGCAACTCTGGCCCGAGAATTTCTCGAAAACATCGTCCGACTGCACGGTTTTCCTTCAGTTCTAATTTCGGATCGAGGTAGTCAATTTATTTCTCATTTTTGGCGAAGTTGCTGTCGGTCGGCTCAAATTGATGTGAGACTTTCGACCAGCCACCACCCGCAAACCGACGGACAAACCGAGAGGACCAATCAAACTCTGGAACAGTATTTGCGCTGCATGCTACAACAAACTGAAAAAACTTGGAAAGATATCCTTTGGATAGCCGAATATGCCTACAAAAACTATGTCCACTCGGGAACTGGGAAGACCCCGTTTTTTCTTTTATACGGTAGTCACCCTCGAACCTCGGAGTTGGATCCACTCCAAGATCTTGGAACACCAGCAGTAGACCACCTGCATTCTACAATCACCCAGGCCTTTAAGGAAGCCGTTTCTCACCTTCAAAGGGCTAAAGAACAATACAAGAAAGGAGCAGACCAACATCGGAAGGAAGCCCCCCAATATCAAGTAGGAGATCAAGTCTGGTTATCCACCAAATATCTACCTCTAAAAGGACCACGCACATTCAACCCAAGATACCTTGGTCCCTATTCCATCACTACCATAGTAAATCCAGTAGCGGTCAAGTTGGACTTGCCCCCTCACATGAAGATACATCCGGTCTTCCACGTCTCTCTATTAAAACCCGTGCAACCTCAAACCCGACTAACTACATTTCCAAAACCTATTCTAGTTGATGGAGAACTCGAGTTTGAAGTCAAAAGCATCCTGGATTCCAAGATCTCCAAATCTAAACTATTTCACCTGATTGACTGGAAAGGCTACGGTCCCCAAGAAAGATCCTGGGAACCTGCAGAATATGTCCACGCGCCTCGTCTAATCAAAAGATTTCATCGAACATTTCCTAACAAGCCCAAACCCCCGGAGAAGCCCGGTTTGGGAGGGGCCTTGAGGGGGGGTGCTGTCATGATCTCTGCTTCCAAAAGATCAGGACCTGCCCGACTCTCTTGGAAGCAGACCCATAACCCCGGTTCCGAGTGCCAGCCAGTCCCAATTGGGACCTTTTGGACCCTGTCCTGGCGCCAGTGGCACCAGGCTCATAAAGATGCCCAGTCCCAGCGCTGGAAGCGCCGGGCTCATAATGCTTGGGTGGACTTACCTGCAGCAGACCATGCTGCTTACTTACCTGCCAGTTGAACCCCTGATCCTCTTCTGTTTGGGACTACTTTTCCTGTTGGGTGGGGCAGGAGCCACTCCCTAGGTTCAGAACACTGGAACTCTTCTGGAAAGCAGGAACTCTTTTCTTACCTAGGCGTGGCTGTGGAAGGAGACACCTAAGCACTACAGGAGGCTATTTAAACCACACCCGATGGATGAATCTTGCTTTGTGTTATTCTGCATTCTCTGCAGCAGAACGCTCATCGTGTCTTCTGCTTCTGATCCTGGGCCTAAGGGAACAAAGGCTTACCATCCTGGAATCCAGTCTTCAGCAGCACCTGTAAAGACAAAGAAAGAACAGGTTAGCACTACGGTCTTCAGTGGCAGCGCATCTCTTACTTGGTCCATCGGCTGTCACCAACGCCTCGCGCTGCATTCCGGCATCTGAAAGACAAAGGCTTACCTACTCTTTGCATGCTCCGGAGGTCTTCGCAATGCATTCCGGCATCTGAAAGACAAAAGCTTACCAGCTCTTCGCACGCTCCGGAGGCCTTCGGCGCTGCATCCCGCATCTGAAAGACAAAAGAAGGTGCGTTTAAAGACATTGGGCAACTTTATTACTCACGTGCCATTACTCCTTCCCACGCCGAATCCAGTGGGTATTCCAGTACCCTTCAGCTTCTCTAAAGCTCCGAACTTGTACCTGCAAGATAAAAGGGACAGTTAGTGCGCATCGTGAAGCAGGCTACAAGCGCTTACTTACGTGCTTCCAGGCGCATCTATTCCTCACGCGGGTTCGATCCTCAACTCTCATCAGCCCGCCATCCGCCATCTCCGGAACCCTGCAAAACAAGAGATATCATTACAAAAGACTTTTAAGACATTTGAAGTGCCCAGAACTTATCGTTCGTGCAGTTAACGACGGACAGCAGTCCTCTGAGGTCAAGAGGCCTGCACCCTTATCCAGTGAAGAAACTGGTTACGGCACCCTGCCCCGAGGCAGATGGAGAGCTCGGCGTTCACTTACCTAAGGTGAGGGCGTTAACCTTTGGGGTTCTACAGGAGAAGAGAAAGGGAAGAGGAGAGAGGCACCCAATAACCCCAGTTCATTAATCCCATATTTTCTATCTGCAGACATCTTACTCTTCGAGTCAGACATACAGTGCACAGAGGTCCAGCCCAAAGAGCCAACCGTATGTTACACATCACCTTTGAAGATACGGCATTCACCCAGCCAAGACCGGCGCCTCTGCGGGAATCAGGTGAGCGTTACAATATGTGACATGGCTTGAGCCACTATTCACTCTTTTTGGTGTATGCTGGTAGTTGACTCATTTATTCTGTCTGTAATGGTATACAGTTACTGTTAAGATCTTAAGTGCGATACACAGTGATAATTGGTTACCTATCGTGATAATGAATATTGTTAAATCGATAGACCTAATCTTGAATATTTGTAGGTAGATATATGGATATGTTTTCAAAGGTGAATAAGCTCAATAAGTTATAGTGAAATAACACTCATTGGCATAACATCGTTGGATCATAGAAAATAACACAGTTCATGATCTGAGTTTAAGCCGGTAATACAACTGTCCATGCTATAAATCCAATTTGCTTCAACTCTTCACAGGAGTCTTTCCCGATTTCCTCCTCTGTTAGATGTAGTCATTTGTTCTATGCCATAGAATCATATTAGGTTTATCTGGTCATTTCTGTGATTTTCCCAAAAAATGTTGCTGAGAGGGTAACGGATATCATTCAATTTGATGGAACGGATATGTTCATATAACGAGTTTTCAGCGGTCTTATCATGCTTCCTATATGCAGTTTGGCACAAAAACATTTTATTGCATAGACTATGAATTTTGTGTTGCAATTCAAAAAGTCTTTGATTTTGTAGCTGATGCCATTGGATTTTGTACATTCTTTCAGTCCATTGAAAGCATATATACACATTTTGCAGTTACCACATTTGTAAAATCCTTTTAGTTTATCTGTTGTCCATAGTTGCTGCTGACCTCCCATTTTCTTGTTTTCCACAAAATGTGAGGGGCATGGAATGTTTTTCAAATTTGGTGATTTTCTGTATGTTATACAGGGGGTCTCCGATAAGTAGGGTTTCAAGTCTTGATCCATGGATAATATATTCCAGTGTCTGTTTAGAATTTTCCTCAAAGTTCTGGCTTCTGTGTTGTATGTTGTGATAAATCTGATAGTTTGAGGAGTTTTATTAGACGTTTCTTGGTTTGTGTGTGATTTTGTGGTTAGTAGATCTTGTCTCCTGCGTTCTTTACTTTTGTTTTTGGCTGTATTGAGTAGTTGGATTTTGTATCCTCTATCCAGAAATGTTTCTTTTGCTGATTGCAGATATTTATTAAGTTCCTCCTTATCAGTGCGATTCCGTTTTATCCTCAAGTATTCCCCGTAGGGGATGTTATTCTTGATGTGTGGAGGGTGATAACTTGCTGCATGTAAAATGCTTACTTTAAATTTTAACCCACAACAATATATCTCACAAATGGATAACAAATACAAAACACGTGAACAAGAAGCTAAACAACTTTTTTCTGGACTACAAACACAAAACAATGCAAAACCCAATACTGAAAGCAAATCACTAAAACAAATATTTGGAATACTGGAAAAAGTATTAAAAAAATCTCTCAAAATTGTGGGAATTTACATCGTTGGAAAATTATTTACAAGTAGGTAGAATACCCAGAGCCCTATGGATCTGCATTTTTCCCTCTTTTGATGATGAAGATTTAGGTGAACTTAAAGATTGGGAATAACTATTAAGAAAAACTTCACAAGAAATGATGCACAGGATTATCAACAATACCAAAATAAACACATGACAAATTAACTCAAGAAATAGAAGAAATCAAAATCAGAATAAAAGACCTTAACCTTCCGGAAGCCAATTTCAAGAATGATCAAATCCTAGATTAATATTTAGCAAAATTTGAACAGGAAATTAAAATTCGTAAACAGCAAACATTTCACAGAGATGAGATGGACTATGAGTTTAAAAGGGTCTACACTTTCCATAAACAAACAAATAAAAGACCAAAAGGATTCACATCATCGAAAAAATCCAATCCACAAACTACAACAACAAACCTGTCATCACAATCTGCAGAGCCAGAACTCAGCAGTGAAGGACAACAGGATACACACAATCCAACCAATCAAGAAAATATACCAGAAACTGCACCGTATTCTTTTTTTAGAAGAATACCGCAAACACACACAAAGGAAAACCAATCTGCCACAAAACAAAATATACCCACAAATGGTGGCCAATCCAAAGGGGCAGACAAGGCAGAGGCTACATCAGACGAAGATGCATACTCAAGCAGAGTAAAGACAAGATCAAAAGAACAGAGACAAAAGAAGACTTAATACTTAATTTATCCAAAAAGAGTGTTCTAAAACACTCCATTCTGCATTAAGCAAAGGCCTTTCCTTCTGTCCAATACATAAGATGGACTTTTTCAAGACAAGAGTTGATCGATTCAAATTTAGCAGGAACTTGAAACTTAAAAAGTATTTAGCAACTTGTCTCAAAAAAACATAATAGCAGAGGATGAACCCCAACCTTCAGAACTTACGATTGCTCATTCCTTGCTAGCAGTGGATATCTTAAACTTACCAGAGGAAAGAAACAGCCATTCTTTGGAATCCTTTATTGAAGACTTAGGAAGACTTAGAAATGACGGAAAATGTCATAGACATATTTGAAAAAGTGGTCTCAAACGATCTGAGGAAAATGTATCTTAAAGCACCCAAACCCAAAAATGTCTATTACAATTTGACTATTAAGGAAAGAGAATCCCTACTTGAACTCCAAAAAGATGATACAGTTACTATAAAACAAGCAGCAAAGGGGGCAAAATAGTATTATTAAATATATCTGATTACATTAAGATAGCAGAGAAACATTTTAGTGATTCAGACACTTACGAGCAACTAACCAAGAACCCTCTTGCAGAACTAATCACGGAATGGCATATGTTTAACTCACATTATTTGGTAGAAAAACTTATAACAGAAGATGAATACACTTACATGAACAACCCCTATCCTGTAATAGCAAGTATCTATTTTTTACCAACAACACACAAGGAATACCAACAACTACCATCCAGCAGACCCATTATCAATAGTATTGGCTCTCTGACTGAACCCATCCTATTATGTATTGACCAACATCTTCAACCGTTGGCCACCAACCTTGCTTCATCCATCAAAGACACGACAGATGTTATAAACCAACTAGAACTAATTGAATGGGAATCTGCCAACAGATTTGTCACCTTTGATGTCACCAGCCTCTATGCAAGTATACTTCACCAGAAAGGATTAGAAACAACTCAAGAGTTTCGACAAACCAGATCCATCTCTTACAAAAAAACAGAATTAAATGATTATAGAGATGCTCAATTTCACGCTTAATAATAATTTCTTTTCAATGGAAATCTTTACAAACAGAAACAAGGAATAGCAATGGGGGCTAAATTTGCCCCTATATGCAAATCTTAATATGGGCTTTTTTGAATTACATCATGCTTGGCAAATTCTTCATTCTGTGAAGTCAACCAGCTAATCTACTGGAGTAGATACATAGATGATATTCTTATCATATGGAAAGGAGACAGAAAATCATTATGTGGATACCATCAATTTCTTAACAACAATCAGTATAATCTTAAACTCACCATGGAAGAGAGCACCAACAAAATTCATTTTTTGGATCTTGAACTATACATCCACAATAACAAAATTTATACCACACTTTACACAAAACCGACAGCAGGCAACAGCATTTTACATGCAGCAAGTTATCACCCTCCACACATCAAGAATACCATAAAACAGAATTGCACTTATAAGGATGAACTTAATAAACATCTGCAATCAGCAAAAGAAACATTTCTGGAGAGAGGATACAAAATCCAACTACTCAACACAGCTAAAAACAAAAGTAAAGGACACAAGAGACAAGATCTACTAACCACAAAATCACGCACAAACCAAGAAACGTCTAATAAAACTCCTCAAACTATCACACAACATACAACACAGAAGCCAGAACTTTGAGGAAAATCCTAAACAGACACTGGAATATTTTATCCATGGATCAAGACTTGAAACCCTACTTATCGGAGACCCCTTGTATAACATACAGAAAAGCATCAAATTTTAAAAACATTTTATGCCCCTCACATTTTGTGGAAAACAAGAAAATGGGAGGTCAGCAGCAACTATGGACAACAGATAAACTAAAAGGATTTTACAAATGTGGTAATTGCAAAATGTGTATATATGCTTTCAATGGACTGAAAGAATGTACAAAATCCAATGGCATCAGCTACAAAATCAAAGACTTTTTGAATTACAACACAAAATTCATAGTCTATGCAATAAAATGTGTTTGTGCCAAACTGTATATAGGAAGCACGATAAGACAGCTGAAAACTTGTATATATGAACATATCCGTTCCATCAAATGGAACGATATCCGTTATCCTCTCAGCAAACTTTTTTGGAAAATCACAGAAATTACCAGATAAACCTAATATGATTCTATGGCATAGAACACGTGACTACATCTAACAGAGGAGGAAATAGGGAAAGACTCCTGCGAAGAGTTGAAGCAAATTGAATTTATAGCATGGACAGTAGTATTACCGGCTTAAACTCAGATCATGAACTGTGTTATTTTCTATGAACCAATTATGTTATTCCAATGAGTGTTATTTCACTATAATTTATTGAGCTTATTGACCTTTGAAAACATATCCATATATCTACCTACAAATATTCAAGATGAGGTCGTAATCTATCAATTTAACAATATTCATTATCATGATAGGTAACCAATTACCACTGTGTATCGCACTTAAGGTCTTAACAGTAACTGTATACCATTACAGACAGAATAAATGAGTCAACTACCAGCATACACCAAAAAGAGTGAATAGTGGCTCATGCCATGTCACATATTTTTCATAAAGTCTGATGCCAAAATGCTTTTAAAAATGTATGACATCAGGGTCCAACTTTTGAAGCACGTTCATAATGTGCATAGATAAATTGAGTCCCACCGTTTAACTAACAAAGCACAATAAAGTTACAGTCCGACAGATAACCAGCCTTTAAAACTGCAAGATCTCAGGCAGGGCTCTGAGTTAAATAATATTGAATGAACAAATGCGCTTTCAAAATGGCGTCCGCAACTTAATGACGGTCAGAACGTGACCATGCACGTGACGTCATTACACAGCGGCACGTAAATAAATAGCAGCCATTTTGACAAGCTAAAACAGCAGTTCCAGAAAGGCGATAACCGCATCCAGCAGCTTCTACTAGCAATCAGAGAAATCCAGGTATTTACTACTAGAAATAGATCGAATGTCGAAACTTTTTCTTATAATCCAACCACTTGGATAGGTTAGGATTCTCTCTAACCTATCCAGAGTTTATTTGGAACAAGTATCTCAATCCTTAAGCCCTAAAGTTAATTTTTATACACAAGGGCATTTTGTGTTTTAGAGGAACTGTCCATAACTTTAAGAGACTCAGAGGAAACTGATCATTGATGAAAAAATATGATGATTACAGTTCAAGCCTAATCAACCTAATCTCCAATACGGCCAAATCAAAACTCACCAACAAGAAGGATCAAATCAGTAAGCATTAATTTAAGATACTTTTTTGTATGTGGCGGATTATTTGTACCATCCACTTCAACAATGTTTGTCTAAGTTAGAATTAGGCAACCCATATAAATTGAATACTTTTATTTAGTAAATATTACAAATGCACTGACAATATTAAAAAGTGTATCTGCTGAATCGATTGATGCAAGAATGATACTTTATCTGCAAATCAGGAACTTTGATGTAGTTAACTCACATAGATCCAAGATATATTAGTGAACAATACAATCGCTTATTTGCAGAACATGTTATAACATTTATATCCTTTCTATGTTGAATACAAATTTCCTTTTTTTCTTGTTCACAATTTTTTTTTCTAGCAATTGCTAAATTTACTTTAACTCCTGATGATGTAAGGTGGGGAAACACGTGTTGAGGACATTACATGTAATTTTCAAGAACGTTAAAATATAATGAATCTGTGAAGTCAACAGACACTGTTAATTCAAAATAACAATAAATAACTGTTTGGAGTGCCTAGCAAAAGTGTCTGCATCTTTCATTGAAGTACTTTAAAAAGCTCTGTGCAGCCTTCAGAGCAGCAGAACACAAATGTAGGCAGCACCAATAGCATAAAGGAGAACCTAAGAACAAATTATTACTATCCAGTCACTCGCCTGTCTTTACCACACAAAGGCTGCCATCTCTCTTCTATACTCTAAGAAAATTGGATACATAAATTACATATTTTGTGGGTCACCTTTACTACCAACTCCCCTGTCGGTGAGACCTGGTGTTGTCTTTCTATTGAATTTTGTCAATTTTTATCAGAATGGTTTGGCCTAACATTTCCTAATTCGGTGCATATCTGTGCAATCACCCCTAGTACATGGGTACACAATATTAGATTTGCAGCATTAATGGTTTCTGCGCAATTAAGCCTTTTGCATAACTTCACCTCCTTACACAGTAAGAAATCCTACCAAGTCTTCACATGTCTATCATAAATTCAGAATTCAATATATGTATTTTTCATTCCTTTACTTATTTTTGCCACCAAGTTAAATGTCATGAAGTTCTGTGGCAAAATAAGCAATTGAAATCCAAAATCACAAGTCTGTTATTTTTTCTTCCTTCACAAGTGAGCAAATGGCCAGTCTTTTGAAGTTCACTGAGAAGCCTCCTCCCAGAGAATGGGACATCCTGCCCCTCCCCTATACGGATGAGTGTTCAAGACTGCCATTGTCTTTGCCTGGGTCCCAGACGAAAGTCTGATGAGGTCCTTTGTCATGAGTATGCAAGGCCTCCCCACAGCAATTAGTCCTTTCCTGCCAGCAGTGAAGTGTCAATCTTTCCCAGGCTGAGGACTGTCAAGGCAGAATTGTTTTTTTAAAATAGTTAATCAACTCAAGACGTTGTTAACTTTAAGATTCACCTAAATCTTTAATTTAAACATATAAAATGAACACAGTTTATAGGTGGGTTCTTACATTAGCAATCCTTTAACACTTCATAAAGAATTAGGCCTTTCAAAAAAAACATGCTTGTCCCGGGAAGATAGCTCAGCGGCAGCGTGCGTGTCTTGGAAGCAAGACGACACGAAGCAACAACAGGTTCGATCCCCGGGTCCGCGCTTAGAAACCTCTGGGTGTTTAAGCACGTTATAAATACGTAACTAAGACAAAAAAAAAAAAGAAAACACAAAAATTACGCAACTAAGAAAAACAAACAATTCCTGTAACAGCGCCTCGATGCCTGCGGGCTGTGTGAGCGCTTTATAAATGTAAAAATAAAAATAAATAAAACAGGTGATTTTGCACTTTCTTCCTGAAAAAGCACATTTAAACTGAGTCCTTTAAATCAGATTTTCCTCTGCAGCTCATACGCATTTTTCAGCATTAGGTCTTCCCTTGAGTGCTGGGATTGTTAGCAGTCTGGATACATGTATCCTGACTATGTTTAGAGTTTCTCTCTCTGCACAGCTGGTTTTGTTACTTGTTGTCATTTTAGCCACGCTTTTCCTGTGGAACATGAAAACAAGGGTTCTTGGGCTGCTTTTTCAAAGATACATTTTATAGAACTGTCAGTCAACGAGGCCCGGTTCCTCTGAGCCACACTGGATTCTCCTGGGCATTGCAATACCCTTTTACTCAATGATTCAATGGAAATGAATGGATCTAGCGCCAAAACAGCACTTTTTTATAAGGTTGCAAAGCTAAAATATTAAAGGCAATTTTGTTTTTCAGCACAATTCTGCTGTTTTGCTCCATGTTGAATGTGGCAGAGCCCACCGGCATGCTCCTGTGGTGAGAATTCTGTTTTTCCCCCTGATTGTGTGTGGAGGGTGTGCAGCCTTTTCTGGTAGTGACCCCAACGCAGCTTCAAGATTTTGGCACACAGAGGAGTCAGCGCATCCATTTTGGGCTGTTTCTTTCACCATTTATAAAGTGATGCAGTTGGGCACATTGGAATGGGTCAAAATATCCCACAACCCAGAACCTCCCTGTCCGGTGGAGGGGTAGCCCTGATCTTTCCTGAGTAGACTCCTTCCTCTATAATTCCCACTCAGACCTACTCCTCTTTTGAATGCCTCATCTGTAGGCTCTCTCTCTCCTAGCAATTCTCTCACAGTGGCTACTATCTAACAGCCTCCTGGTCAAATCACCTAATTTCTCTCTGAGTGGGTGGACCGCTCCTCTTCCCTCCGGGCCTCTACCACTCAACTTCTCCTTGTCAGTGACCTCAATATCCATCTTGACTCTCCTTGTTCCTCCTCCTTACTCTTCCGTGATCTCTGTGACTCCCTCTCCATGTCCATCCTCCCTTCTGGCACATAAACGGGGATTGCCCCAAAAGTGGTACAGCTAATGAGGGGGTCTCAAATGTTCACATAACAGATTTTCAAGAGCCGTAAAAACTAAATTTGGAAAGTTATGATTACTATTCACATGGTAGCCAGAACAGGATATCCTGATTATTCTAACTTAGAACAACCCAAGGTAACCATGAGAAGCATAGAGCAATATAATGTCACACTGAAAACATCTTTTCTTCATGAGTTTTACTCATTTATTTCACAAAAGGTGAGTGTATTTAACAATTACATAAAATTCATTCCTTTAAACAAAGACATAAAATTAACAAATAAAGCAAAAAATAATGTTTTCATTTAAAGTTAAGTTGATTTAAACAAAATGTGAATGCATTCCAAAAATCGGTTTCCAACTGAAAGCGTTAGATAGATGACATCATCTTCATCTGGGAAGGACCAGAAAGTGAACTCCTCCAGTTCTTTTCCTGGCTGAACCAGATTGATACAAATATTCAATTTACACTTGAATACTCCAAGATTCAAGTTATTTTTCTTGATCTTATCATTAAACATCAAGATGGAGAGCTTAAATGTTGCCTTCACAGGAAACCTATTGCGAGGAACACACTGTTACATTACACGAGTGACCATCCTCGGCATCTCAAGGATAATCTCCCATATGGGCAGTATTTACGAATTAGAAGAAACTGCACTGAGCTTCACGACTTCAACCAACAAGCAGATGAGTTAGACACCAGACTCTGAGAGAGAGGCTATCCCAAATCACTCATTAAAAGGTCTCGCAAACGTGCACGTTTCACGGACCGTGCTCTTTTACTCACCACCAAAACTCAACAATCAGAGAATGACAACATGACATGTGTCCTCACACATGGCATTAAAGCCTTCGAAATCAAGAAAATTATCCTGAAACATTGGGACATTGTGAGATTGGACCTTCCCGAGGAGCCTCCACCTTGCTTTGCATTTAAAAGGGCCCCTAATATTCGTGATAAACTGATCCATTCAAGTTTTCGCAAAAATGCACCTAAAACTGGCCTATGGGATCTACGTTCAGCCAAGGGCCACTACCCGTGTGGCTCCTGCAGTGTCTGTACGTTCACCAGAAAAATGAAAGATTTCACAATAAATGAACGAGTATGGACTTTGCCAAACCTCACCAATTGCAAAACTAGGAACGTTGTTTACTGCATTGAATGTCCTTGTGGACTAAGATATGTCGGACAAACCAGCAGAGCAGTACATGTTAGAATTGCAGAACATCAATCGCGCATAAGATGCAAAATTGCTACGGCACCTTTAGTCAATCACTATTTGACTTTGAAACACTCACCTAATAATATACTATGGTGGGTCCTAGAAACAGTTAAAAACTCCACCAACACACAGAAATGTCCATTAGACAGAGAGGCTCAGTGGATCTTTCGATTAGGCACTCATACCCATGGATTAAATGAGGAATTTATTCCACCTCTCTAATTCTTTTACACAGCCACTGTACATGTCCTTACATTCAGTCATTCTGATTCTCTACATAGAACACTTTTTTCAAGTGCTGATTTATGCACTCCCTTGTACTGCCTCTTTATCCTTAGAGGCTTTACACCAGGCTTCAACACATCCACTGATGCCTTTCCTGAATGCAGCAGTGATACCATAGGGTTTTGCTATTGGGTCCAGCCAGCTTGGGCTGCTGTGCATACCTCCTTTTCATTTCTCGTTTCCTTTACGCGACTTACAGGAGCTATACCTGCCATTTGCTCACGAGCGGCAGTAGGTTGCAGTCCTTTTGGGAGTTCCGGCTCCCAGTTACCTACTCGCGACTCTTTCGTGCACGGCACTGCTTTGCGCGATCAATAGCAACGGCTCTCGTACACTCCCCTTTCCCAGGGTGTGTGTACAAGGGCCATGCTGTGATTGGACATGCCTCATGTACCAATCCTGGGTGAGGTGTGTCAATTCCCCTCTCCTTCGCACACTCCCCTTCACACAGGAGATGTGTCTTATGGCACCACTGAGACTGGATATGTCACGCGTATCCTTCCAGAGGTGGGGGGTGTGGTTTCTCCACACGCACACGTTCTAGCCGAATTAGGAGTCCTATTCGGCTGACGGACCGCACGTCATCACGCCGGCCGCCAAATATCTAGTCTACAATGCATCCCCTTTCCCTGCTATCAGATCCTCGCTGACACCGTCCACACCACAATCGGCGTGAGCTTCGCCAGATTAACTCTCAGGAGCCCGGTAAGCAAACCTCCGCTTCATTCTAATTCTTCATTAGTTCTGCAAGGAAGCTGCATTCACTGCTTGAAATTTTGCCAGGACTTGTGTATTTTAAAGTGCTCTACATGTACAGTTTTAGTGCAAAATTCTTCAGTTTGAAACGGATTACAATAGGATTATTCCTGCCTCTCTTTCTCTCTTCCTTTTCTCTTTCCTCTTCTCTCTCCTGTTTCTTTTCTCAATTTTTTTCTTTTCTTTCTATTGACAGGTATTCATTATCGCAACACATACCGATTACCACCATTTTTTCACCAGGGGTATCCACTCTTCCCTTCTGAAGCTGGTTCATGACTATTGGGTTTGATTAATTACAGACCCTTTTGCAGCATTTGGAGAGGAGCACACTATATTCTCTAGACTCAGGTATTTTTTCCTTTTTTGCCTATTCTCTCTCTACCATGCTACTACTATATTTTATAGATTCTGTATTTTCCAGATTCACTGATGTATACATTTTTAAACTTTCTTTTACTTCAGTGATTTTCTCCAGTCACTTCTGCTTATGCTCTGTAAGGAGGTCTTGTTTGACGTCCTGACCCCCTGCCTTTGAAGAATTCCCCCTCATTTACTTTGGGTAAGGTTCCCCTTCTAGGCAGTTTAAATCAGTAGTCTTCACTCAGTTATTGTTTTGCCTTAAATAATTATGGCTTTAAATACTTGTCAGCCCAGGATTTTCATTCGAGAAGAATACAGCAAGTCACAGTGTGTTTTTGTTTAATCCAATTAAAATATAGCATATTTTCTGTACAAATTACATATTTCGTTATGTGACCGATTTTTTTGTCTGCTTCCCCGCAGGGAATTTTACTACTTATTTTGCCCCGGGGAAGGCGGTTCATTAACATCAGTGGCCTTACAGGTGGCCCGCCGAAACGTTAAAGTGGTCTCCTTGTCTGTTGGAACTCATCTTTGTTTCCAATTTCTTACAGATTTATTCTCTTTGAGACCCTTTCTTTTCTTTTCAAAAAAATGCATTATGTGAAAAATTTACGTCGGCAGACCTGTATAAATGTATTTACATCGGAAGACCTGTATAAATGTATTTACATCTTGCCTAATCAACTGACAGACCTTTATAAATGCATTCACATTTTGTTTAAATCAACTTAACTTTAAATGAAAAACATTTTTTTTGCTTTATTTGTTAATTTTATGTCTTTGTTTAAAGGAATTAATTTTATGTACTTGTTAAATACACTCACCTTTTGTGAAATAAATGAGTAAAACTCATGAAGAAAAGATGTTTTCAGTGTGACATTATATTGCTATATGCTTCTCATGGTTACCTTGGGTTGTTCTAAGTTAGAATAATCAGGATATCCTGTTCTGGATATCACGTGAATAGTAATCATAACTTTCCAAATTTAGTTTTTACGGCTCTTGAAACTCTGTTATGTGAACATCCTCCCCTCTGGCCCTACTCTCTCTGTAGGTGATACATTCAATGTCTTAATCTCCTCTGAGCTCCCCTTTCAATCCCCTTGACCACTCCTCTCTCCTGGAGCGATTATTCCCCCCCTCTCCTCTCATCTTTCCCTATCTTCCCCCCAGGCTATGCCTACCCCAACCCTGCCACCTATCTTCTCGGACATCTGGAACCATGAAACGTGTGTCAGTTGAGGCTTTCTCCACCACCTTCTCCCCCCACCACCTCTGGCTGACTCATCTTGACACAGCCCTTCCTCTTCTCTACTCCTCTATTTCTAATACTCTTGGTGCTCTTACCCTTGTCATGAGGATCCATTTGAAGTAAAAAACCAAGTGCAATTCCTGGTACGACTCTGACCTAGCTACTCTTAAATGTAAGTGTTTAGGGAGGCTGAGAGGAAATGGAGGGCTTGTTGTTCATCCTATGACAAACTGGCCTATCACCTGCTCCAAAGGCAACCGTCTCTCTGTCCTCACCAAGAAGAGAATCCACATTCAAGCCTGTGTCTCTGCAGCATCTAACAACTCGGCCGAACTCTGTAAAATCTGCAAGGATCTGGCCAACCCTGCTGCAGTCTCTACCCCTTCTGTTGCCTCCCAGGCCCTTGCCTCTCACTTTATCTCAAAAACTCATGACATCTTATCCACACTCTCCTCCCTTCCCCTTCTCTCCCGTCTCCGTCTGTGCATGCTGACCTGCCTTCAGCCACCCCCCACCTTCTTTTTCAGCCTTTCCTATTTTCTCCCCTGATGAGGTCGCTAGACAAGTCTGATCTTTGAATGCTTCGTCAAAACTGGTTCATCCCTGTTCCTCTAAAACCATCAAGGACCACGTTGATACCTTCGCGCCAGCCCTTGCTGAGTTTTGCAACCACTTCTTTGCTTCAAGATCCTTCCACTCCCCTCTGAAGCACTCCCCTGGGCACCCTCTTCTCAAGAAACCCACAGCTGATCTTTCTTGTCCGGCTAACTATCGCTAAATTTCCATTACTCCTTTTCTGGGCAAACTCCTTGAAAAGCTGGCCATCTCTCAGCTTAACCTTCATTCTGATTCTGCTGGCTGTCTCCATGACCACCAGTCTGGCTTAAATCTGTCAATTTACTTCCAAAAATCAGCAAAATTAGTGGAATCGCCGGCAGTGGAATTATTGCTGGTGGTAGTTTGGCCCAAATCCCCATGGAGTCATGTGGACTCCAATAAATGGGGACTAACACCACCTACCACCACTTGTAATCTGGCGGTAAATCCACCGGACCAAGTGGCGGCAAAAGTAAATCCATTTGGTTTTATTTTGGCAAATATACTGCCGAAATACCACCAAACATGTAATGAAGCATGCTTTCAAGATGTACAAACATCTTGAGTTCACAGGCCCACAGTAGGACAGGCTGATGTTTAGAGAAATGCTTAGTCTACAGAGCAATGCCATTGAAATATTGCGTGATGTAATTGGTAAACATGCATATGCAACTGTTAAATTCTATTAGTACTCGGTGAGGGGGTGTGATGGCCTCCCAGCCAATGAGGATGCTCGGAACGGGGTCCTTATCACACAGGGAAAGACCTTGCTCCAAGCCGCCTCCTAGCAGGAGGCCGCCAACTTCCCTCACCCGGAACGAAGGTAAGTGTGCTCCCCGTGTCCTTGCAACTTACCCCCCACCCACACACCCCTTTTCCACATATCCGTGCCGGGAACAGTACTGCTCCCGGCACTTCTCTGCAGCGGGACTAGCTGCCATGGAAAGGTAGAAGGGACTGCCTGTAGTACCTTGTCCCCGTTCCCTGGTGGCCATTTTCTTTGTTTACATTTTTAGTGGGTGCCATGGAAAGGGAGAAGGGTCTATGTGTGGTCCGTTCTCCCTGATCCATGGCACCCATTTATTTAGCTTTTTTTTCTTGTGTTGTGAAACGAATTTCATGTTGTTTCACAACTCTTGAACAATTACTATTAGTACCCCGGTACAACGTGCCAGGGTACTAATAGCAATGGAACCCTTGAAGGGGGGGCATTACCGGTCTGGTAATACCCTGGGGCTTACATTAAAGCCCTCACTTCGGTCGGACCTGTAACCGACGCCCTGGGGCCTTACCAGACCAGTAATGCCCCCTCTCTGTGGGTTCTATTGCTTTAACATGAACTAAGTGCATTAGTTGCCAGCCATAACAATGTAATTGTGTTCAATGCTCATGCTTTGATGGCGCTATCAGAGATTTTCTTGCAAGAATAAGTTGTGTACCATGAGATTATATCCTGAAATGGTTATGTGCGTACTGTTGATGGACATTCAAACACAGAGGCGCATGTAAACAGGCAAACGCAGAGAAACAGTCAGACCCAGACACACACAGGCAAGGATCTTAATTCAGCCAACAGCAGGTGTACACTCTGGTGTTCAGGATACTTCTGACTTGCTGACAGGCGCCCATGTACCTATGGGGGACCTTGCACGCAAGTATGGACTCCCATTGATAAACCAGCAGGTTCTACTACTTTACCTCCTGGCAGTGATGTTGATTCATCTTCCCAAGCTATTCTTGTCACAAGTAGCATTGTGGTACAACCAGTGTTTGAAGTGAGTGGGAGCGGTCGGGAGCGGTGTTGCACTGCTTTCATTTTTTTCTATTTCCCATTCCTCTACTTTTTACGACCGTATTCACCATTCTATATATAGGATTTGTCCATTCATGCCCCTGTGCAAGTGTAAAGTTGTAATAGGAGCCTTACTTACTAGTGACTTAGACTATTGCAATGCCTTAGCTGCAACACCTTATGACATGCTGCTCTATGTTTCCGCCTACCCTCTTCCCTCTAGAGACCACTGTTCTACTACTTTTTCCGGTACACTTCTAGCACTGGGTGCAACCCCCCAAACCCGTGCAGTTCCAGACAGAAGTCTAACTGGAGAGCTCTTGCTGAAAGATGTCCATCTGTTGTTTTTTCCCTTAACAATGTGAAACTTTGAATACTGTGATTTGACCATAAATGTTTTGTTGTGGACTACATTAAAGCTTTATCAGCTCTTTCAAAAGTATTGGTTGTTTACATTTTAAACAGATGACTTGCTAATGTTATAGTTTCCAAGAATTCGGTGTCAGCAACAGAAATGACATGTGAAGCACTGGCGGTTCTCGTGTAACTGACGTCATGTCGCAAAAGTAAGGTATAAAAAAATAAGTTTCAAAACCTTATTGTTTGCAACATTTGTAGGCATATATTTGTTACGGTGGGAAACGGAGAAGGAGCCCTTTAAGAGGGAACAACTCAAGCCAAGCGGGGAAGGCGGGAGGAGAGAGGAAGGGGAGGGGGATAAGGAGGAAGGGGTTAGTAGCGTGTAGGAAATATAGGTGTTAAGACCAAACACTAATGTGTCACGTGTTGTTTGTGCATGGCGTGTGTGGTTAGGGCCCAACAACTGGCGACGAGGTGCTGAAAACCCACACTGCTATCCTGAAACTGCAGGAGGAAGACCGTGCGGATCAGATAGAGGATGGCTGCCTGACGGTGTGCACCGCCAGGAGGATAGAGGCAGGCCGATGGAGGAGGCTGAACCACAGAGGGGACAGCGGCAGGAGATTTGCTACATTAGCCGGTGTGTGAGGAGGGACGCACCGTTCACCAAAGAAGACCGGAGAAGGAGGAGGCCAGACTGAGGAAGTCACAGAGACGGGAGACCCAGTGCGCCAGCCGGCGCGCGAGGAGGGCCACGCCGGTGGCGAGGGAGCCGTAGCACTGGTCGTGGAGCCGGGAAGGCAACACTGTTTCCGCTCAAAGGAGACCGTGCTAAGGAGGCCCGCCCCCGGGGGATGCAAGGAAGGAGAACAGGGAGTAGCAGCGTGGCATCGGGAAGTGCCCAACACGTGCCCATCGCATAAGTGAGGCGTGTAATTCAAGCAAGACGTGGCCTCACCTAAAAAAGAAAATAAGAGAGAAGGAAGGGGGACAAGAAAGAATCGACAAACACAGCACAGTGAAAAGGGAAACCACGGACACCCAGCCAGACGCCAGACGGTGTGAATATAAAGGGGGATTGGGGAGAAAGCAGAGGTGGCCTATACGAAAGGAAAGTGCCAGGAGGCCACGTAGAGTAAACACACCCCAAGGTGCACCCGCACCACCCAGACAAGAGGGACAAGACAACTCGCCACACAAGAAGGACACACCCCTCGCAGCACAATTTCAGAAGGAGCACAGGCAGCTGCAGAAGCAGCAGTGCAAGCCGCTATGGGGGCAAGCCTGACATCCAGGGCCACATTTCTATGGGGCCACAACCCATTTGCATTACAACCACATCACGACCAGGGCCAGAGATGGGAAGAATGGATGGAGGAGTTCGAGGACTCTATGAATCCATAGGTGACCAGGACTCACCCAACAAAGTGGACCTTTTTGCAAACCTGGTGGGGAAAGAGATCAAAGGGATACTGAAAACCACTGCACCTCAAGAGAAAACAACAAATCAACGTCTTATTGCTGCAGTTAACAGAAAGCTAATAGGCCTCCCCAACTGAGACTACAAAAGATATACATTTAACCAGTGCACGCAGCTGCCACATGAAACAATCAGCGAATTCATTCTCCGACTTCAGAAGAAAATTACACACTACGACTTTGCCATCTTCAATGACAATGAAGCCATCAGACTGAGGGTAATAGAAGGATGCATATCCTCACAGTTCTGGAAGCACTTCGTGAAGAAACCCCTTCCACTGCAAGAAATAGCAGAACTCGCAAGGGTATACGAAAGAGTAGATGTACAAGCAGCAGCCATGCAGAGCCCAAAGAAAGTTGATACCATCGCAGCCATAGCAACCAGCCCGCAGGCATATACCCGATACACTGGACCACTGGGCCGTCAGGAATGCGAAAGCCCAAACTGATGTCCCCCAGGGGAGAGACAGTGCTACAGGTTCAGCTTTGAATTTCCCCACAAAGGCCAGTTCCTAGCCATTGGACAGATGTGCATGAGATGTGGACAAGAAAATCACTTTCAAGCAATGTGCAGGGAAAAACACTGATGCTGGCTGCATACAAACCACCACCATCGTCTGTTCCGAACAGGAGATACGACCAACCGAGAGGACTCATCTCTCGATCATATCAAGAAAGAGACAGTGAGAGAACACTCAGGAATACCTCGACATACCCCGCCCACCAAGAGGTCATAAGAGCAGTGGAAAGACCCAACATTGACCCGCCAATGAGATACTCCGATGCATACGATAATGCTCCCAACCAGCAAGAAAATTATGCTCTGGAACATGGCCATGGACAAGAATACAGTATCCATGACCCCTATGAGATTCCACTGGCCGATGAAGAAGAACACCAAGCAGAAGTACCCTACTACACGTACAACAGGTATAGCAAAGAATATGTGCAACTCGTTTACGACACCTCGGAACAGAGCACAGCACCAAAAGTCGCAGTACAGATAGGAGGACTAAACAACCAGTTCATCGTGGACACCGGGCGACAGTTAATATTATGAACGAAGGAGCTTATGATGCCATAGCAAGTGCCTACCCCTTATGCCCATCTCAGGCATGCATATTTCAATGGGGAGCAACTCTCCCGCTCCAGTCCAAAGGCCAATTCTGCTGCAACCTACTCCACAGAGAACGACGAGTACCTACCACTATCCATGTCATCCACAGTCCGACAACTGGGAGATGTCTCCTCAGCTACCGGACTGCCAGGGCCCTAGCCCTAATCGACATTCAGTATGGCCCATCAGAAATCATACATGGCCTGCCTCCAGGAGCCCGAATCCTAAGAGTGCTGTCCCAACAAGAACTTGACATAGGGGAATCCACCTTCCCAAAGCTGTTCAAAGGGGTAGGATGGCTGAAAGATATGGTCATAAAACTCCACATGGACCCGACAGTCCGCCCAGTGCATCAGCACCCCTGCAGAATAGGATTCCATCTACAGGCCCAAGTAACACACAAGCTGCTACTCCTCCTTGATAACAACATCATTGAGAGAGTGAACGGCCCCACACCGTGCCCCCCCCCCTAGTAGTGGTGCCCAAAGCTGACAGCCGCCTGCACCTCTGCATTGACATGTGAGTCCCCAACACCACAATCCAGAGGGAGAGGCACCCAAGACCCAACATCGAGGACATGCTGGTGAGACTCAATCAGGCCGCCCAGTTCTCCAAACTAGACCTCAAACAGGGGTAACATCAGCTAGTCATTGACCCTGCCTCCAGACCAAGTACCATGTTCACAACGCATGAAGGACTGTTCCGCTACCGGCGGCTCAACTTTGGAATATCGTCTGCAGCAGAGATATTTCAGGAGACTATCCCGAGGCTGATCTCCCCTGTACCGAATGCGCTTAACTACAGCGACGATATTCTAGTGTTATGCTCACCTGATCTCTGCGGGGCGTTGGGGCATGGTTGGAGCCCTGCCTCGACTTGGCTCCTCTGGATCGCCTCCCTCTCCCAGTTGCTGCAGGGCCTGCTGTTCTGGATGCTGGTATTGCCCTTGAGAGAAGATGAGAGCTAATGAGAATGGCGTGGGGTTGTCGTCACTTCCCTCGATCCGCTGGTGCCAAAATGAAGTGAGCAAGCGTTTTCCCATGCAAGCTCACCTGTTGTGTTGTAATGTTGAGCTATCCGTCCTGCTTATCGTAGCAGGGGCGCGTAGAGCGGACCAAGTTGCGTCACTGGTCCGTGGAAGTGTTCATCCAGACCGGCTGTGACCAATCCACTTAGAAGGTAAGTCTTTTGGTTGTGATTATAGTATGATTATTATAATGTCTTTGTCTTGTTCAATAATAATTCTTGCAATGTCTAATCTCATCCCTATAGGTATGACGAAGTGGATCAGAGTCATGGAGCGAATCCGGGGAGTTCCTTGAGCCTGATATAACTGGGAAATTGGCCTTTATAATGGAACTCTAGGCACTGGTATGGCGGCCAAGCATTCATTATTGTAATGAATTCGAACCTGATATTCTCTCTTTCCTCTTGCAGGAGAAGGCCGATGGTGAAGAACGAAGTCTGGATGCTCGATGCAGCTCTGCGGTTGCAGGGTGAAGACATCGCGAAGAAAAAGAACTAAGTGGAGCTCCGGTTAGCTGGACGCCCGGATCAGGTGAGAAGAAGGCTCCGACTCTGGTAGTCATGGGATGCCGGTAAGAGGCACGCACAGCGATGGAGTTGCTGGAATCAGGTAAGAGGCGTGTACACCGATGGAGTGGCTGGAGGCAGGTAAGAGGCGCCCTCAGCGGTGGAGATGCTGGAATCGGGTAAGATGTCTTCAGAGATGAAGCAGCTGGAATCAAGTGGATGCGCAGGTAAGAACAGCGGTAAGCGTTATAACGCGAAGCAGAGGCATGTGGAGTGGTTGGTCTTATATAGGCTGGCCCTGGCCCCTCACTTTAGCACCGCTTAGTGGCTCCACCTTGCCCCACCCAGGGACTCCTGCACATGCCTTCCAATGTTGTTCTATGGCCACCCTGGTGCACGTGCCTGAGGCACAGAGTGTGCTAGGCACATTTTTACATGAACAGGTGCCAGAGGCGCCAGGACTGGGTCCATTTGGACCCTAGGGATGTGGGAGGACTGGCCCTTAGTTCTGTGGCCATGACAGCACTCCCCTGCAAGGCCTCTCTCATGGGCGTTTCTCTCCCCATTCCAGGTTTGGTGGGGTTGTTAAGATGAAACCACCTGATTAGTCGAAGTGCATGAATAAATTTCACTGGTTCCCAAGTGCAATCTTGAGGTCCATAACCCTTCCAATCGATTAAGTAGTACAATTTTGACCGTACCATTTTAGAATCTAGAATGTCCTTAACCTCGTACTCGGGTTCTCCTCCGATAATTTCAGGCTCTGGTGGTTTTTTGATCCTAGTCTCAGGCTTCGCCGGTTTCAAGAGAGAAACGTGAAATACTAGATGAATTTGCATATTGTCGGGTAGATCTAGTTTTACTGCGGCCGGGTTGATGATGGCCTTGATGGGATAAGGTCCTAGATATCTGGGACGGAAGACTTGTGGTCCTTTGAGTGGTATATTTCGGGCAGCCAAGCATACTTTATCCCCAATTTGGTAATGTGGAGCTTCTCTTCTATGCCTGTCAGCGAACTTTTTTTGCTGTTCCTTGGCTTTAGTTAGATTCTTGGTTGCTTCCTTGAGAGTTTGAGTAATAGTCTTATGTAGTGAAGTGATTGCCGACATTGCTAGCTCATCAAGTGGGTCAAAGGAGGACGTCCGAGGATGCTGACCCTTCATGATATAAAATGGGGTCTGTCCTGTACTTGTGTGGATAGAGTTATTGTAAGCAAACTCAGTTAACCAAAGAAAGTCCTTCCAGGATCCTTCTGTCTGCTGCAGCATACATCTCAGGTATTGCTCTAACGTCCGATTAGTACTCTCAGTTTGACCATCGGTCTGGGGTGGTGACTGGTGGATAGGCGAAGGTCAACCTGCGCGATCTTGCAAAAACTCCTCCAGAAGGCTGAGACGAATTGTGTTCCTCGATCAGAAATCAATACTGAAGGGAAACCATGTAATCTGATCACTTGTTCTAGGAACACGGTAGCCAGAGTTCCAGCATTAGGAAGTCCTTTTAGTCGAATAAAGTGTGCCATCTTGGAGAACAAATCCACCACCACTAAAATTATGTTGAAGCCGTCACAAGGAGGTAAATCTGTAATGAAGTCCATGGATAATGTATACCAAGGGACGGGTGGTATACTTAGTGGATGCAATAATCCTGCGGGACTGGACTTTTGGGATTTCTGCTGTGCGCAAACTCCGCAGGTTGCAATAAAGTGGGCCACGTCCTTTCTCCAGGTTGGCCACCAGTAATTCTTCCTGATTTTCACTCGTGTTTTATTAATCCCAGGGTGTCCCTCCACTAATGATTTGTGGTAATTGGCTATAATCTTGTTTTGAGTTTCTTTATCTCTAATGTATAGTCTCCCTTGGAAATAGGGTAAATTGTCCATGATGGAGTAGTGGTCTCCTTTGTTCAACCATTCTTGTTGGGTGGTTTGATCCATTTGAGATTGGAGGTCGACCTTTAAATCTTCCCAGCAGGCGGTGACTGCGATCTGATTCTGAATTAGTTCCTCCGGAATGATGGTTACTGGTTCTGATGGTATAAATGCGTCTTTGTCTTCTACCATTCGTGACAGAGCGTCTGCTTTTCCGTTACGCACTCCTGGTCGGTATGTGATTACAAAATCACACTCCCCGAAGAAGAGAGCCCAGCGAAGCTGACGAGAAGACTGGGTCTTGGCTGTTTTCAGATATTGCAAATTACGGTGATCTGTGATAATGGTAACAGTATGCCTAGCCCCCAGGAGGTAGTGTCTCCAGTTTTTAAGGGCTCCTTTGATCGCCAATAATTATTTGTCGGTTATGGCATAGTTCTTTTCAGGTGCTGTAAACTTAGGGGACCAAAATGCTATTGGATGTAACTGCCCGGTGTCTGGATTCCTTTGTGATAACACCGCCCCCATGGCCACACTGGCGGCATCGGTCTCCACAATGTAGGGTAGATCGGGTCGAGGGTGCCGGAGAACAGGTGCTGAAGTGAAAGCCAATTTCAATTCCTGGAAGGCTTTTTCAGCATCAGAAGTCCAAGAAAACTTTTTATTCTTTCATTGTAAAGAAGTGATGGGATGAACGCTTTGAGAAAATCGCCGGTAGAAATTGCCAAACCCGAGCACGCTCTGCACTCCCTGGGTTGATGTTAGGGATGGCCATTGTTAATGACTCCAATCAAGCATTCCCACTAAGTCAGTGCCTTGTCTGGGTTTGCTCAAGGGAAGCCCTTATTTATATATTTTTATGACAAGTTATAATCTGGATGATGAACCTTTGTATAACGCCCCTCTCCTAGAATCCCCCTGACCCCACTGAGCCAAGAAGCAGGTTTGTTTTGGAAATTAAAAGATTTATTTGAAAAATTAAACAATATATATCACACTTTGATAATAAATGAATATTTGATATCAGACTTATGAGTATAATGTCGATCAACAATGGATAATCTTACACTAGCACACTTATTTTATTACTTAGGAGTTAGTATGGAAAGGACAAGGTAGCTGGGAATGCTTTATGGTTTCAAGGAGATGCAAAGATGAATAAAAGCAGTACAGAAATAAACTTGATATGATTTCAGCAAAAGATAATATGATTACTTTTTCTCTGACAATTCACTCTCCCCCTATGCAATGTAAGGAGATGGAAGTAACACACATAGTCTTCAGGAATACAATCAAAGTACAATCCAAATTCAGTTCCCCCCTAGCAAGCCGAGAGCACCAGGGATGATTTTTAAACACAGGCCCAAAATACTTTAATGTGGTGGCATGCAAAGAAGGGAAAAATATGCTAAAAATGATTTTAATTCCCTATAAGAGATTCAGGGTGGGTGATAGCTATTTTAAATGAGTCCAGGATCACTTTAGCAATGCTCTATGAATGATTGTCAGGTTGCAAACGAATTTCAGCAAAGGAAAGCAAGAAGCTGCTATTTTGACACGTGAAGAAATTTGAGCCAAATCGCAGCACTTTTTCCAAATGTGCGTCGAGCGCGATTACGGAAAAAGTATAATGAATAGCCTAGAATCTTAGCTTTAAAATGAAAGTTAAATCCCGCTTCTAGCACAAACGGTTCCAGAGATACGGACGATTTTATGAAGGTGGTTTTTCAGAAATGAAATAAGGATTCAAAATGGAAAATGACACTTTACAGGTTTAAAATCGGAGAAGGGACACACGATTCCTATGATGCAGTTCTGGAGACAGGTTGAAATGTTTTGAATCAGATTATTTTAAGCTAAGAGATGGGTTCTACACAGTTCTAGCTGGGTACTCACACTATAAATTTGAAAGGAATGGCCTCGTCATGGATCTGGTCAACAAGTTTAGCTGCGGTTCTCTCTGCTCGGCGGGTCAATCAGGCACCGGTTCTGTTCACAGTGGTCTGGTCTGGTCTGCAGTTCTGGATTCTGGAGTTCTGGATTCTGGAGTTCTCCATCAGCGTGCTGCGCAGGAATTCGTTGAAGGTTGGAAAATGAATGTCCCTGTCTGGCTTCCAGTGGCTCTTTTTATGTCTTTTGAAAATGGGTGTGGATGCTAACTTTCTGTGCCCACCCCACTCATGATTTGATAGGTCAAGGATTTCTCTTTGACCTGATTTGAGAAGGGAGCAGTGAGTCATCAGGTGTCATCTTTATGGCATACAGAAAGAACACTCCCCTTTGCTTTTACCTTAGAAAATCATTTTCATAACTAAACACATTTCCCAGATACACAAGTGGTTGACATTACATATACACATCATATATCACATAAGGTAGTTTCTGTTCCAACTCTGATGTTTCTAAGAGCTTGGATTAAGAAATGACAACATTTTGCGCTTTTTGGTTGGTTTACCAATATTGGATTTTTACCAAAAATGACACAGATGTACACCGCCTTTCTACACATATTCCAGTAAATTTTCATTTTTCTAGCGTGAACCCCGTGTCTGCAATCTCCATAATTCATGGGGTTTTGCCTCAGAACATGGTACAGAGTTCTAACTCCTCTTAAAATGTGCACAGAAAAATCACAAGAATAATGATATTAATTATATAATTTTGACAAGTCCGTACTATGAATTATCCACCTTTTTTTTTTAATTATGCTCTGGCCCAGAGGGGTGTGGTTTCCCAAAGCACATGGTGGAATTTCTGGTTTGTCCACTTCCTCCAACTCAAATTGCTCACAGAGGCACTGCTCCTCCCAGTTTCTCTCAAGAGGAAGCCATTTACGACCCCCCCTAATTTAACATTTGCCTGAGCCAAGGAAGGCTCATTGTTCAGTTTCCTGCAGTCCCCAGCTGCTCCTCCCCTAATCCAATCAGAGAGGTGTCATCTCCCTTTGGTGAGGGCAGGAGAAGGCAGGCCAGGCCTGGGAAGAGTGGCTGAGCAAGTTTCAACTCCTGTCGGGGGTAGTTGCCAGGCAGAATTCAATCTCTTTAAGCAAGGCTTCAGCTAAATGTCACTTTTGTTGCCAGTTTTTCTTCATCCAAATCAAACTTACAATTTTTACACATGCAGCTAGAATGCTAATTCTAAGTTAAAAACTATGACATTTAACAGTTGCAAACTATGTGACACTCAACAGTAGGTCACACCTTTATTTTAAACATTTAGATTTTAGTGTCTTTCAGTCCAATTTAACTTAGGCTGCTGACATCCACAGCTCAGCCAGTTTTGTTATAAACATTGTTTAGGGCTCTTCATCTTTCCAGATTTTATATGCACACAGGACTACATTCTGCCAAATGTCTGCTGGTGTTCATTGAGAGTTTTGAATATCTTGCAATGTTTAAAATAGGCATTTTTACCTTGCATTTCAGAGAAACAAAGGTGATTTCAAAGCGCTTTTTGAGCCAACGGGCACTGCTGTTTTTCCTTTGGCACACATTTCACCCATGGCACTCCTGGCCCATCACGCTCGCACTGGTGGGTGGCAGGTCAGGGGAACATTTTGGTGTGCGCCAAAACTGCGCGGTATTCCTGGATTCTGGTGCAATGTGGGATTTTTCGGCCATCTTGGATTTTCTAAGCCCACAGCACCAAATGTTGCAGCATAATAGTCCAAACGTGGGTCAGGACACCCAACACCATTGAAGAATAGCTTCCACTTTACGAGTGTCCATGTTTACCCCTCATGGGCTAAGCATAATGCCCAAGAACTCGACTTCCGTGTCATGGAAAAAACACTTTTCTAGTTTGGCGAATAGCCGATTCTTATGGAGTTTCTCCAGAACGGCCATTACACTCACATGCTCTTCCTTGGATGCTGAATAGATGAGGATATCGTCGATGTAAACATGGACACAGACGTCCAGCAGTTCGTGGAGTACATCGTTCATAAAGGACTGGAATGCGGCTGGCGCTTTGCATAACCCAAAGGGCATGACCTGGTACTCGAAAAGCCTGTATTTGGTTCGGAATGCTGTCTGCCATTCGGCGCCTTCTTCACTCTAATCAGATGGTAAGCTCCCGGAGGTCTAACTTTGTATAGATTTGAGCATTCTTTACTTGGTCAAGTAGTTCGGGAATGAGTGGCAGAGGATACCTATTCGTCACAGTGATTTGGTTTAACGCCCTATAATCTATACACATTCTGAGGTCCCCTTCCTTCTTTGGCATGAAGAAGAGAGATGAGGAGGCTGGGGACTTGGACAGGTGGATGATCCCATTAGCTAGCTACTGGTCTAGATATGTTCGTAGATGCTGATTTTCTTGCTCAGTCAGAGCGTAGATTCTGCTGCAGGGAATTTGTGCTCCAGGGACAAGATCGATTTGGCAATCGTAAGTTCTGTGTGGAGGTGGGGTATTAGCTTGTTCTTTTTGGAACACATTAAAAAAAAATCTTGATATTCGCAAGGTAATGAACCGGAAATTCCTAGGATGGGTTTCCCCTTGAGTTGTAGTTTCCTCACGTCCCTATGGTAGCAGCTCTTTGCGGAATCCTGGGGAAAGGTCAGCTTTCGTGTGTGCCAGTGAATCCTTGGGTTATGGGTTTCAAGCCATGGCATTCCTAGGATCATTTGGAACTGGGGGGCCCCAATAAGAGCAAACAAAATGCTTTCCTGATGACCATCCTGACATGTCAGCATTACCTTATCGGTGTGTTGAGTTACTGGCCCTGAAGACAGCTCAGAGCCATCCACGGCAGTAACATTTTCCGAGTGTGGTTTTTTGCTGAAGTGGGAGGCCTATCCGTGTGGCCAAATCCTGATCGATGTAGTTTCCCACCGCATCACTATCAATGTAGGCTTCTAGAGCATGTACCCTTGATGGTTGTTGGTGATGGGTTATTAACGCCGGAATGACCAGGTGTGAGGTCGGTACAACTTTCTTGATTCCGCTTGACAAGTGGACCCTTACACTTGCCGGGCGTCCGAGTTTTCTGACTTCTGTTCTTTTTCTTCATTGCCATTGTCCGTGGCACCTACCATCCTCTTGGGGGGTTTAATAGGGCAATCTCGCAAGAAATGTCCAGCCTTTCCGCAATATAAACAAAGTTGTTGTTGCCTCCTTTTTTCCCTCTCAGCCTTAGAAATGGGAGCTCGTAACCCCCCTATTTGCATAGGTTCAGTGGTTTCATGAGCCCTGGTTTGATTATCCAGAGGCCTTATGTAAACTGATCTCCCTTCCGCCCTCGTGCGGTCCATTTTTCGGTCTTGTAATCGGTGATCTAATTGCACAGTAAGGTTGATATAATCCGCACAACATTTGGGTGGATTGACAACTTGAGCTAGTGCGTCTTTTAACTCACCACGTAGCCCCCATGTTCGTTCCTGCGCTACAATAAGGTCTCTCCTCAAGGAATTAGTCTCTTATCTTGAGGCATGCACTTCAGCCCCCAGTAATTGGGCTAAATGGTCAGTTTCAGAGGTTCCCATAACGCCCAGGCAGAGATTCGGAGAGGCTTCGCGTTCTGTTACGCTCATCTGGTCACTACGGGGGCGTTGGGGCACGGTTGGAGCCCTCCCTCGACTTGGCTCCTCTGGATCGCCTCCCTCTCCCGGTTGCTGCAGGGCCTGCTGTTCTGGATGCTGGTATTGTCCCTGAGAGAAGATGAGAGCTAATGAGAATGGCGTGGCGGTGTCGTGACTTCCCTCGACCCTCTCGTGCCAAAATGAAGTGTGCAAGCGTTTTTCCATGTAAGCTCGCCTGTTGGGTTATAATGTTGAGCTATCCGTCCTGCTTATCATAGCAGGGGTGCGTAGAGTGGACCGAGTTGCTTCACTGGTCTGTGGAAGTGTTGATCCAGACCGGTTTTGACCAATCCACTTAGAAGGTAAGTCTTTTGGTTGTGATTATAGTTTGTTTATTATAATGTCTTTGTCTTGTTCAATAATAATTCTTGCAATGTCTAATCTCATCCGTATAGTTATGAAGAAGCAGATCGGAGTTGTGGAGCGAATCCGGGTAGTTCCTTGAGCCTGATGGAACTGGTAAGTTGGCCTTTATAATGGAACTCTAGGCACTGGTATGGTGGCCAAGCGTTCGTTATTGTTATGAATTCTAACCTGTTGTACTCTCTTTTCTCTTGCAGGAGATGACCGACAGTGAAGAACGAAGTCCGGATGCTCGATGCAGCTCCGCGGTTGCAGGGTGAAGACGTCGCAAAGAAAAGGAACGAAGTGGAGCTCCAGTTAGCTGGATGCCCGGATCAGGTGAGAAGAAGGCTCCGACTCCTGTAGTCATGGGATGCAGGTAAGAGGCACGCACAGCGATGGAGTAGCTGGATTCAGGTAAGAGGCTCTCAGAGCGCTGGAGTAGCTGGATTCAGATAAGAGGTGCACACAGCGATGGAGTAGCTGGAATCAAGTAAGAGGTGCGTACAGTAATGGAGAGGCTGGAAACAGGTAAGAAGCGCCCTCAGCGGTGGAGATGCTGAAATCTGGTAAGATGTCTTCCGAGATGAAGCAGCTGGAATCAAGTGGATGCGCAGGTAAGAACAGCGGTAAGCGTTACGCTGCAAAAGCAGAACAACGCGAAGCAGAGGCATGTGGATGGGTTGGCCTCATATAGGCTGGCCCTGGCCCCTCCCTTTAGCCCAGCTAGTGGCTCCACCTTGCCCCACCCAGACACTCCTGCATGTGCCTTCCAATGTTGTTCTATGGCCGCGCCTGGCCCTGCTGCACGTGCCTTAGGCACAGAGTGTGCTAGGCACACTTTTACATGAGCCTGGCACCAGAGACGCCAGGGCTGGGTCCATTTGGACCCTGAAGATGAGGGAGGACTGGCCCTTATTTCTGTGGCCATGACACCTAGTATTTGGGATTACCCAAGAACAACAAGACACAGCACTAAAATCGGTATGCAACGTTCTCCACAAAGCTGGCCTCACCCTCAGTGGGCCCAAATGTGCCATCAACAAACAAAGCCTGCGCTTTTTGGGCACATCTTCTCTGATCGAGGAATTACGGCTGACCCTGATAAAATAAGCACCATCGTCAACCTTGATGCCCCCACTGGGATCGCTGAACTACGATCCTTCCTGTGGATGGCAAGATACTGCACCCGCTACCTGCAAAACTACAACACACTCATGAACCCCCTCCAGAAAATCCTCAAGAAAGACTCCCCATTTGAGTGGGACGTGCAATGCCAAGAAGCATTCTGCACCATGAAAGGCAAACTCGCCAACAACCGTCAACTGGTGTACTTCAATCCAAAATGGGACACAGAACTTACTATTGACGTCAGCCCTTTTGGCCTGGGGGCCATACTTGCTCAAATAGACCCAAACAAACCTGGCAAGACTGAGATAGTGGCATACGCCAGCAGGGCACTGTCCACTATCGAACAAGCGTACTCCCAAGTAGAAAGGGAGAGCCTGGCAGCAGTATGGGTGTGTGAAAAGTTCCATCATTTCATCATCGGCAGGAAATTTGTGCTCATCACGGACCATCAGGCTTTGCTGTCCCTGTTTGGGAACCCTACAACAAAAATGCCCCCGTGCATCGAACAATGGGGCATCAGACTACAGTAGTATGATTATCAGATTGTCCACAAACCAGGCGGTGACGCTAATCAGCTGACTACCTATCTAGGCACCCAAATGGCAAGGCAGACGAAGTAAGGGGGAAAGACGCAGAAGACTACATATCATACTTATCGCTCAATGCCCTCCCCCCCGCCATCACGAGCAGGATGTTCACAGACAAGAATAGGTCTGACCCCACGATTCAAGCAGCAATACTTCTAACAAACACCAACAAATGGAGACAACTTGACAAGGAACCGTTTGTGAACGGGGAGTTGGACATAAGGGATTTGCCGAGGATGGAGAAGATTCAGAACAAGCTTGCTACAACTAACCAAGGTGCCCTACTGCAAGGAAACTGCCTAGTAGCCCCTAACAGCCTGAGGAAAGCCCTAGTGATTCTAGCTCAGGAAGGCCATCAGGGGATTGCAAACACAAAAAAGATATTGAGGAATCAAGTTTTCTTCCCATACATGGACACCATTGAAGAAGATAGTACCCAGTTAAAATGTCAAACATATTTTCGAATGCAAAAATGTTGAAAAAAAGAATGCCGAAAAAAACAGGGGTTTGGGGGGAATCCCCATTTTTTCCCGACATTATTGCATTCGAAAACATGTAATTCGACATATTCACTATAAACCGTAGAAGATACCTTAATGCACTGCATGCCTTGCCAAAAGACAGCAGCAAATAGCCCCCTGTGCCCACTCCAGATGGTACCACTACCGGATGGACCATGGCAAAGAGTAGCCATGGATTTCTATGGCCCTCTGGAAGCATGGGTACACCTCCTGGTGATAATGGAAGAATATGCTCGCTTCCCACTCATGAAACATGTACAGTCCACAGCATTTCACCACGTTGTGGGAGTGATCCACAAACTGTTCAGTGAATGGGGGATCCCCAACACTGTGAAGACCGGCAACAGTCCGCCTTTCCAGGGCCAAGAATTCTGCAGGTTCGCTACCCGCCTAGGTTTGCTCCACCAGAGAATCACCCCACTATGGCCGCAAGCCAACGGCATGGTGGAACTCTTCATGGCCACCATAAGTGGACCCGCCAGAAAGCAACCACTGACCAGAAGTCGTCAAATTATTTATTTATAATATATACAATACATAGAATACATCAGCAACAAGCAATATTACAGTAACACAATGTACAAAAACAAAAATTAAAAAAAGTCATTAAAAATGTTCCAGATCTTCTCATATGATGTCAATTTGCCTTTCAGTTTATATATTAACTTCTCAGTCCTTGACAGGCCATGCGTTTCCTGTACCCACTCCTGGAAGGAAGGAGGGACCCGCCCTTTCTAACCACGAAGAATCAGCCTCTTGGCCACAATGAATGCGCGGAAAATCCACTTTTTGTGGGCAGAGCTGACATCATCCAATCAAGAATCATCACCCAAGATCACTGTCCTAAAATCTAGGGCAGGCCTTCCTCCAACAATCCTGACACACACATCACAAACCTCACTCCAAAAATTTATGACCCTCACACAACTCCACAACATGTGTTCCAACGACCCAACTGCCTGAACGCAACCCCAACAGTCAGTACTGTCAGACATGCCTCTTTTATGAAGTGTTTCAGGACACCAAAACACACGATTCAGAATTTAGACTTTGGAAGTTGCAGCTTCCTGTCCATTTAGGTGGATTGGGAGTACTGAATTTTCGGGCCTACCATTTAGCCTTTTCTGCTCATTCTTTTGTTCCATTTTTGACAGGTGACTTGGACAGCTGGGCGGTGGCAGAGTCGAATGCCTATGGGCCGCTGGGTCCGGAAGCCTTGTTGACCACTAATACAAAGGTTCTGGGTGGTAATTTGTTGGCAACGTCATTTTTGCGCAATTTGCGGACTTGTTTTGTCATTGCTGGGTCGGGACGCATTTAAGTGTAGGAGTGCCTCTATTTGGCTGAATCCTGGGATTAGGGATAATTCAAGGACAATTTTCTGGCCTGATTGGTTTTTGATGGATATTAAACAGGTCTCTGATTTGGGGAATGAAGACCGGTGGTTGACGGCTGCTGAGCTGAGAGAGAGATGGAATTTTGATGGTTTATCAGACTCTGCTTATAGACGCCTAAAGAAGGCTGTGGGTGAAGTGGACTGGTCCGACTCCTTGGATGTGAGTGCTTTTTTGACTGATTCCAATGAGAAGAGTGGTGGTCTGGCCAGTAGACTTTACAAACTCATTGTATCACATTATCGGAATAATGACAATTTACGGAGAGTTTGGAGTGAGAGGATTGGCACAGAGATTGATATGGATGATTGGCAGAGTATGTGTGGTAATGTCTCTTTGTGTTCGCTGAATCTTAGTGAACGGTCCCAACAAATCACTGACCAGAAGTCGTTGTCGCAAGCCATCTGCCAGATGCTAAGAAGTTACCGAAACACCCCACATGAAACCACTGGACGGACACCCCTATAACTTATGATAAAATATAAGCTGAGGACTCGGCTTCCCCAATTAGAAGACTATACGCCGGAAGAGATGCTGAGAAGAAAAGGAAGGCAAAGGAGTGGGTGGACTGCAAGCGGAGAGCAAAGGAACATCAGCTCCCAATTGGCAAAGTTTTACTGGTCAGGCAAGGGCAGAAAATGAAGACTGACCTACGATACAGGTCAGAGCCACTCCTGGTGACTGAAGTGAAAGACTGATGGTCACCGCGATGGGGAACGGGGGAGAAATAATCTGCAATGCCTCATTCCTCCACAAGCTATACCAAGAGGAACCCAAGCTGGCCGAAGAAACAACAATGGAAGAAGAATCAAGAGTTGAAGAGACCAGAGATCCACCAGTCAGAGAACAGGACGGAGAAACCTGCAAATCACCAGGCCGCCCACAGCGAATTACACAGAGACCCACACGCCTCAATGAGCAAATGTAGACCGCAAACCTCCCTGATAAGCAAGGGTGGGGTTGTTACGGCAGGAAATGGAGCAGGAGCCCTTTAAGAGGGACGGACTCAAGCCAAGAGGGGAAGGCAGGAGGTGGGAGGAAGGGGAGGGGGAGAAGAAGGAAGGGGTTAGTTGCATGTAGGAAATAAAGGTGTTAAGACGCAACACCAAAGTGTCCTGTGTTGTTTGTGCGTGGCGTTTGTGGCTAGAGCCCAACAATTTTAAGAGTCGGAATTGTGTTTAATAAAAACATTTTTATGGGGTGTGTCCCTTCATTGCTATCAGTGCCACTGTACACTTCCTGGCCATCTACATTTACGGTGCCACTTAATCTTTGGGGGCAGATACAGTGTGTTGTGCAAACATTGTGCGACAAAATACAACTATACAATCTTTCTGTGGATTATATAGTAAATTGGCACAGGTGACATGTAGGCAGTTTAATTTACTTTTCAGAAATCCAAATCTTCCCTCAACCATTTCCTTTTTCTAATGCGAGCATCATTGTACATTTGTTTGGTGGTCAAGATGGATGCAGTATTAAGGTAAGGGACCACAACTTCAGTGGATAAGCGCTCTCTCCTGCAAAAAATGTGGACATAATACATCAGCCACCGTCGATAGAATGTAGACACACATAGCAAACAAGTACTGGTAATGAGGAGCTACCCATACACACATTTTCCTCAACACACACACATACAATAATCATTACCTGCACTGTGTGTGAAAAATCGTATGTGTGTCCTCCTGTCACATTAGGGAAACGAGCAATCGAGTAGAATGACACTTTCCCTTTGTTTAGCTTGGACGCAGGCTTGGTAAAAAACATATGTTCAGGTATGCTTACACATTGCATTCAACACTTTCCTTAAAGCACACAAAAGGCCTGCAGAGCAATTTTGGCTTAATGAGCCACAGGGCCATACAACGTTTAGCACGGTGCAAAGTGACTTTGTACTGCCAGCAAAGACGTTGAACCGGGCCTAATTCACAGAGCAGTGCAAAGTGTATTTTTGCAGAGCAACGTCACTTTGCACTGCAAAAGTACTCTTTGCACTGCGCTAAACGGTCCATGAATTATACCCACAGTGTCTTGATATGAACCAGCTGCACTGAAGCTTCAAACTCAACTGGGATTTTTGCCAGCAATGGTTTCCTTGTCCAATCTGTGCATGTCTGGTATTTGTTCATCAGACATACGAAAAATGCAAACTATATACCTGTAGACCCTCTCTTACTGCTGCCTTTGTTTTGCACACAAGCAACATTTCCATGTAAGTGACATAGACAGATGCTTTATATGCACAAGGATACCAATGTTGCAACGGCAACGCCATATTAAATTTGAATGTATTTAATAATGTGATACAGTTTAAATATAAACTTTACACATAATTATAAAACTTAACTTATCAGAAAACTCACAAAATTAATTATCTCATACGCCATACCAGTAAAATAATTACATTAGTAAATAACTCATCTAAAATTAATTTCACATTTTACAAAAGTGACAATAAAGCTAATTCATTTAATCAGGTGACTTTACAAACATAGACAATAACAATAATTTTAATTATGATTGTGATGTTTTAGAAATCTCTATGTGAGACAAAATAAAAATAGTAAGGTGTCATCTACCAGTTCACAATATGGCCATCCAGGGACATCTTTATTGCCACAATTCTTGTCCTTGGTCAATGATAATGATTGTATTTGGACTGGGATTCAAACACGAGTCAATCCTGGCTTTTCACTGTTCACTAAGCGTCTTCCTTCAAAAACAATCCAGGTCGAATATGGGTCAAGTTGGTATGATCATCAGTTTACCTGAGGGGAATTGGATAAATTCAGGCCCCCTGGAATTCAAATAAGCAAGTATATTATAGACTATCAAAGAGCCAAGACAAGAGGTTGTGGGAGTTGATAGGGGAATTGCTGTGGGATTGGAGCATGTCATAGGGCCAGAATAGAGTTGTCAATGGAGTTCTAAGTGAAGGTGAGTGTGTACAGATTCACATGATTTGCACATTCTTTGTTAGGTACCCCAGGTAGTTCCTGGACCTGCAGCAGCACATGTGTGCAGGCTAGAGGGTAGTAGGTTCTCACAAGTTCTTGTCATGAGCAGTCAGCACAGCATTTGTATTGTGCCAGTATCATACTTGACATTTATATAGCACTGTCTACCATTATTATAGTCTCAATGCTCTGTTAGTGGGAACGCCCTTGATGGCCCGAAGACCAGAGTGATGAAGGTCATGGAGTAAGATTAGAATGTGTGTTTGCATTTGGCCAAATAAGGCTTAGCAGGGCTAGCTAGGCTCCGTTAGGGAGCAACCCATGCAGTCAGGCATGTGGATGGGAGCTGAGAGGAGTCAGGAGATGGCATGAGTGCTAGAGACTCGCTATGTGTTCAGCGCGCCCATATTTGTCATAGGTCTTCACTGCATTCTGATGTCAGAGGTGTTGAGGCACAGGCTGGTGGGAGTAGGCAGAGAATTATGTGAACAGCATGACCACATTTTGCCATAGTACTTGCTGTATTCTGATGTGTGCAGGTAGCCATGCCTGCGGCCAGTGTCCACCAGAGTGGGACATTATAGATACCTAGCAGATTTAGTGTGATGTGTTGTATGGGCGCCCAATCAGTTATGATTCCTGTTTGCTAGTCTCTCATTTTGAGGCTGACAAAACGATTTGACGCATGCCCCCAAGTTTGAGGAGGGATCTTCTGTGGGAAGACCAAAAGGAGCTTTCCACAGTACTCAAATCGGCACAAATGGGAGGAGCAATTGGCATACAATGGGCCGGATAACCACAACAAATAGAGGAAAACAAAGCTAGTAGTGGCAGGTGGCAAACCCCTCCTCTAGTGACGTTCCCCCCCATGTCCAAGATGTGTGTGCCCTCTCTCCTTGCAGACACCGGCAAGGCACTGTACAGACCAGAGCAAGATAAGGGGTTCTGGTGGTGATAGGATCAGCCAATGTACCCACAAAACATGCAGGTTGCTGTGGTCATATAATCCATATAATCACTTGAGACATCCCATTTCCATATCGCACAGATCAGCCTTTTCAGTATGTTGCAGCACGTATCTCAGTAAGTTAAACAAAACGAGATCCCGAATTCCTATGGCCATGTAAACACATTACTGTTTACGAATTTGAGTGATGTATTTTATTTACTGAACGGTAAAGCGGAACACAAAACTTTAACAGCTGTTTACTTTTCTCCATTTGGAAGAAAAAATACAGCCAGGCAGCATATAATGAGATATGTTATTTAGTACATATTACAAACAAGCTGCTAATGAAATGGAATACCATCTGTTTGTAAAATGCTAATTATGGATTAAATATTGCTGTGTGGTTTATAAATGTTGTCGAGGCTAAAAAGGAACACTGTGTATTAACTTTGATGCTCTTTTAAAGATACTTTCATGTATTTGTCATGACGTACTGCCCCACGTACGCAGTCTAAATATGGCAGATCTTGACAACCCACAGTCCGGATTTGTAAGTCACTCCACACATGGTGACCATAGAGATGACGCCAGTTCATAAGTCCTTTTCCAGTGTTTATACCCTAAACGTGAACAAGTGGTCAGTTTGCTGCAAAACACGTAGTTTTCGTGTTTTTCTCTTTTGTACAGGACATTAAATCAATTAAAGAATCATTTTTGTATCGCAATACCTGGTCTCCTGCCTCTGTGTTTGGTGCAGATTTACTGCTCTATACTGCTTCCTGGAGTGCACTCCATCTAACTTGCACCGAGGTGCAAGTCTTTTTTCCAATAGACATAATGGGAAAAACTTTGCTCACGCCTACAGCCCAAACCGCTGGATGGAATTTCACCAAATTTGTGGCAGGAGCAGCGGCTTGTTAATTTGGTGTAAATCCTTCCAGTAGTTTTTTTTAAAATGACCAAAACGTAAGGCAAAAAAATTAGTGATATCTATGTCCGCTCCGCGGACACACTTCCCTGTTCGCTCCGCGGACAGGACACGGATTGGCCAAGCGGCTTGCGTCATGTCCGTGGACATGTGACGTGCTCTCTGATTGGCTGGGGTGAAGCGTGAAGTGTGTCACATTTTTTGAGACGCTCACCATCTTGGATTCGCGTCCTGTGACATCGGACATCGCGGTAAAACATAAAATAAAAAAACCACATCATACTCGTCAAATTTATCAAATAATCTTTGGGGAGGTGAGGGATGATGAGGATGGGATGGAATATGGTTGCAAGAAGCAAAAAAAGTGTTAAGTAAAAAACATCCGAACACGGAGAAAGCACGTAGCGGTGTAGACTTCGCTCAGCATAGAAGAGTTCACGTGGGAAAGCGCACGCGCCCAACTACTTCATCCGCTCTTGACATATACCGCGCCAGTCAAAACGCACAGTTTCTTTTTGAAACTCGCACGCGCGCCTCATCCAAACATGGACACGCATTGAAGAAAACACGCAGAAATGATGACCGCACACAGGAGTTAACAGAAAACACGTAGCAGTGAACACCACGCACACTCGCTGTGGAAAACATGTGGCTGCGAAGACCGCACACACGCGCTGTAGATAACATGTAGCTGCAAAGACCACGCACACGCGTTGTAGAAAACACATAGCTGTGAAGACGCACACACAATGTAGATAACATGTAGCTGCAAAGACCAGGCACACACGCTGTAGATAACAAGTAGCTGAGAACACCGCGCACACGTGTTGAAGGAAGCACGTAGCAGTGTATCTTTTTCAAATTCGCACGCATGCTCTTAACAGATGAATCTGAGCTCACACACGCCTTATCCGAACACGCACACGCGTTGAAGAAAAACACACAGAAATCAGATTAATCCGAGCTCACATCATCGCACTGTAGAAAACACGTAGCGACGAAGACCGCTCACACGCGCTGTAGATAACACGTAGCTGCGAAGAGCATGCACACATGTTGTAAAAAACACGTAGCTGCAAAGACCACGCACACGCATTGTAGAAAACATGTTGCTGCGAAGACCGCACACACGCGCTGTAGATAATACATAGCTGCGAAGACCACGCACATGCATTTTAGAAAACATATAGCTGCGAATACCGCACTCACATGCTGTAGATAACACGTAGCTGTGAAGACCACGCACATGCGTTGAATGAAGCACGTATCAGTGTATCTTTTTCAAACTCATACGCGCGCTCTTAACAGATGAATCCGAGCTCACACGCGCCTCATCCGAACACGCACACGCATTGAAGAATAACACGCAGAAATGATGAACGCGCACGAGCATTAACGGAAAACACATAGCAGTGAAAACTGCACACACGTAGCTGCAAAAACCGCACACATGCGCTGTGGAAAACACATAGCTGTGAAGCCCGTGCGCACGTGCTGTAGATAACACGTAGCTGCGAAGACCATGCACACGCGTTGTGGAAAACACATAGCTGCGAAGACTGCGCACACGTGTTGAAGGAAGCACGTACCGGTGTAGACCATGGTCACGTGTAGAAGAGTTCACATTGCAAAGCACACGCGCACAGGAGATTTCACGCAGCAGAGAAGTCTGTGCACACACGTTGGAAGAAACATGTATCAGTGAAGACCGCAGCAGAGTTAGTGACACGAGCAAACAAAAACCGTGGACGCGCGCAACTACTTCACCCGCTCTTGGCAAAGTTTGGTGGGATTCTGGCAAGAGGGGCAAAACTAGAGGGGGGGGTCCCAGAATTATGTAAAAGCTTATAAATGATGTGCCATTTGACAAATCTACATTTAATTTGGGAAACTGATAATATAGATATAAATGATTTTGGAAGTTTGGTGGGATTTTGTCAAGAGGGTCAAAATTAGAGGGGGGGGGTGCCAAAATATTGTAAAGGCTTATTAATGTGGTGCCATTTGTTTTTGTAAAGTCTGAATGGATTTTGTCAAGTGGGGGCTAAGTTATATGACGATTGTTTATGCATATATTTGTCACATTTGAAAAAATAATACATGGGTGGATTTCCAGCAAACTTGTGCAAGGAGCATTGAGAAGGACCTGAAAGCATGGTTTTGCAAATGTGCCCGTGTTTTATTTTTTGAGCAGTGTCATAATGTAGGTACAAAAAATAGTGATATACCTTTGGTGACTGAGGTGTAGCCTGTGGCCATGGGCAGTGGCCACATTGTCCGGGTCATATAATAAGGTAATGATCTGGACAGTTTGGCTACTGGCCATGACCATGAGGGACAAAACATTGGGTTAAAGTGGCATGTCCTCCTGGGACTGGCTTTGTGGTAAAGGTATTCGAAATTGTTATAGATTTCAAAAGGAAGAAAAATGTGCTTGTGGTAATATGGTTATAGAATTCTCTTTTTGCCTTCTGTAGGCTGCCATTGAAAGCGAAGAGGGGCCGTGTATGGAACCCCGCCTTCCCTTTCCATGGTGGCCATCTTGGTAAAGGATTTTCCTTCCTACACCGGGACGCTACAGGTGTCCCGGTGTGGGAAGAAAAATCTTTTTTTTATCACCCCGGGTTTCCGCTTTGGGAACCTAGGGTGCTAATGGCCTTCATCAATTTAAAGGGACGTTATGGTTAAGTTGCACTAATAAAAATCTATGAAATTTAGTAAAACAACTTTGTTAAAGGGACGTTATGGTTAAATTGCTCTACAAAAAACCTATGAAATTCACTAAAAAAACTTTGTTAAAGGGACGTTATGGTTAAGTTGCTCTACTAAAAACCTATGAAATTTAGTAAAAAAACTTTGTTAAAGGGACGTTATGGTTAAGTTGCGCTACTAAAAACCTATGAAATTCAGTAAAAAAATGTTGTTAAAGGGACGTTATGGTTCAAAGTAAAAACGAAAACCCCCTGAAATTCGCCAATTATGGTAAGCTAAGTAACCATAACTTGTGCCACCACCGTGCATTGCTAAGACTAACACCCAGGACATCACTGATGACATCACAAATGTCATTGATGACATCACTGATGACATCACATGTCTGACTCGCTGTTTTTTCCTTTAGTGATATATCTTAGACAGTAATAGTTAGGAATAAAGAAATACAAAAGTACTATATTTGTAGACTTACACTTCAAATATGTCCTTACAATAATTCACTTAGGGTCCACTCACAGCATATGAAACATATAAATAGGAACCATACACACTTAAAAGATAGCCATGCTTTCTGTGTATGAAGACAATCAGTAAGGTTATCAACACTTTCTTATTGTTCTGCTGTTTTTTTATTACTTTCTCTGGATGTGCTCATGTTTGTATTTGCATTACTTTCTTTAGGGTGCAGTCACATCATGTGATATTTGTACATAGGGAAGTAGTACTTTGAAGCAGAGCAAGCCTTTCTGTGCATAAAGATAATCAGTTAGGTTGTGAACACTTCCTGCTTCTACTACTGCTTTTTTGCGGATTTCACTTTCTCTATATATTCTCATATTTGTATGTGTTGTTGTGTCATTGTGTTTTGTATGTAATAATGAAATTATTTAGTAAGTGGTTTTATTAGCTACTTATTACATGTTGCACAGTACACAAAACTCTAATAAGAAAGCATTTATCAATTCACTATTCAACATGGTAAGATTATGAATATTGCACCTCCATCATGTATGCTGCACACAATGCTTATATTTATACATGAGTAGTTTAATATACTGTAAAGAACTTCATAATAGAATGCTATTTATATCAATGCATTGCCTAATGCACTACATAGCTCAGGATATCTATTCCAATGATCCTTTACACTTTTTTGAACAGTGTTGTTATCAACATTATAATAGGAATCCCTTGTACAGACTTTTTATGAAAAGTAAATGCACATGATGTCATCAGTGATGTCATCAATGACATTTGTGATGTCATCTTTGATGTCCTGGGTGTTAGTCTTAGCAGTGCACGGCGGTGGCGTGAGTTATGGTTGCTTAGTTTACCATAACTGGCGAATTTCAGGGGTTTTTCGGTTTTACTTTGAACCATTACGTCCCTTTAACAAAGTTTTGTTACTGAATTTCATAGGTTTTTAGTAGCGCAACTTAACCATAACGTCCCTTTAACAGTTTTTTTTACTGAATATATATATATGTATATATATATATATATAAAATACAAAACACTAACGTGTGTTCATGTGCTCATGCTTAAAGTGTACTCCATAACGTTCTTGATGTAATGATAATATATATAAAGAATCTAAATCAAAGTATATGGCAACATGTAGAAGAAGCAGCAGCGGTACTTTCAAAACTTGCCTGGTGTCATGGAAAATATGCACCTATGCAGGGCAATGGGGCAGGAGGGGGGCTCAGTAGCATAACATTGTCAAAGAGGTGGGCTTGGTGTAGGAGGGTTCATTGGAGTTAAGACTATGCTTTTTGCATGGGCCCTAAGTGCCTTGCACTAAATCACTCTTGTAATGATATTATAGTGATATAGGTTATATATGTATTAAATTACCTAAGGACTTTTGTGCATTGGGGACTGGTCATGTGTTCAGCACTGCTCTATATGTACAGGCATCGGCTTCCCCTCTCAGCCCTATCTTTTCTAAAAATGCTGGCTTAATTGGACCCACTGCTATAGATGTCACAGCCATTTTATGCTCACATTCATATCCTACACCTGTCCAGTCCTATTTGAATGGGGACTAAAAAAATTACTGGCGCCTGACTTCACGGCCACCGGGTTTGTAATCCCCCGGTGTTGCTGGGAAGTCAGGCGCCAGTCATTTCTTTTCGGGTCTGGCCACCGGCAGGGTTACCCCCAGACCCGTAATGAGGCCCAAAAGTCGTATAATGTATTTTAGATCATTGCTATGTTCTCAAAATGCTCTTTGCGTTCATGCAAAGCAGCCAAAACCCCTCGTTAGTGCTATTTGTCCCTTTGCCCTATCTTACCCTGATATTTAAGAAGAGAATAATTTGCGTGTTGTGTACAAGGCTGTCCATCTTGGTATGATAATCTATGAGAAAAAATATTGTATATGATTATTCTCAGTTTTGATAATGTGTTCTGCTCAGTATGACAAATGAAACATTGTAACATGACTACAAAAAATAGTGGAGATGATAATAAGAAATGAACAGTGGACATTTTTTTTTAAAGCGACAGTTTACAATGTTAGGACAATTTTACTATATTTTCTTTTTAAATAGCTTCTTTGCTTGGAAGGCACACCACTTTGTCTCTCAAAATGTGCTTTCTTCTTGGAAAGGGTCAACCTAAGGTCAAAAACAATGATGTGTTTCTTCTGTGAGCACCAAAGCAATGTTTAATTTTGTGCACTGGCCACTGATCGGTTGGTAGTGCTGCTTAACCTTGACACTTGTTACGGTATGCATAAACACTAATAAACAATAAAAAAACATTAAAAAAATAACAAATGCTGATGCTGACCCCGTAGCCTGGTACAATGTCTGTTAGCCCCCCCCCCCCCCGCCCACATACTGACAATGTACCCTCAGTGTAATGGCAACATCCCTGCAGGACACGCAGGATGATGCATTAGGGGTTGCCTCTATCGATGCCCCCATTCTACTAAAATCACTGCACCCCCTTCTAGAGATCTGTTTTTTTTTGTCTATTTGCATTGCTGCCAGTAAAGCCTGTGGTGGCTCTAGCAAACATGCACCCGAAAACTCGACTTGCACCCACGGTGCAGAAAGAGAGGTTGCAAAATTGGCTTATGGTACCATGGGTGAAACTAGTAATGATAGAATCATATAATGGTAAATGGAACCCACCACGTTCATTAGGCCATCGATTTGTTTTGCTGCAGAAAGATTGTTTTGGTTTGGAGCCAAACAGCAAGAGAAGAATGGGGTCCTGCGAAATTATGAACTTACTTTCTAATAGGGTCAGTGCCCAACAATCAAACAATATGCACTTTGTGAAACGATGCATATAAAAAACAATGACGTCAATTTAATCGCATGGAATATATCATGTTCTAAATCGAGACAATGCAAATTCAAAATGTATACAGTGGGCACTGGTCCGCAATAACAATTAAAAAGAACAATAATTGAAGAACACATTTAACGTATATATAACTGGAATCAATTTAACATCACCATGAGTGCCCACCTTCAATGATAAAACACCACCGCATGTGAACACAAACACCAAGGCAACTGTCAGAAGACACTGGCAATATTGTATGAACAAAGAAAAATAGAGAAAGCAAACCCTAATTTTGAAATACATCATGAACTGCAATCGAGTGTCAGCTCTAGCACCAAATAATTTAATATGTGCCTGAAGTACTTCATAGGTAGGTAGATATGTGCCAACTATTGTGCCTTTATCCCATCAATGATGTTTGGAGTCAGGCAGCAACACACCACAAATAAGCAGTGGCATCCAAAAGAGCCATGTATCTCGGAGACACCAGTAAGAAACATTGCTATCAAACACTCACATTTGAGTGGTATTCAAGTTTAATTGGCATGGATAGTATAGCTCAGTGGCAACGCGCTCGACACAGAGCAACACAGGTTTGAATTCGGGTCCGTGCTTAGAATTGCAGCGCAATGTTTATGCCTTTTGCATCTCCTAGGCCAAAAAGACACCAATAACTGCAGGAGAACAAGTAAAAACCACCAGTAATGCCAGACCAAAAATATATCACTTTAGCACCACAATCACCTACACACACGCCACTACACCCAGCTCTAACGCTGGACCTTGATTGCTGATCTCGCCATGAAGAGCTACATTTTTCATTTGGTACTGCAGGGTCCCTACCACCGACTATGTAGTCCAGGGGTGCACAACTGATGGCTGAAAGTACCTTACATGATGGCTATAGTGGGCCGAAAAGTAAATGTGGGTGGGGCGGTAGGCGCGGTGGGGCGTGGTGTGGCAAGAGGCTTTTTCAACCCCCAATTTTTATTAAACACATGGAAACAGAATACGTTTTTGAGGTGTAATGATTTTTATTTGTATTTCAAACTTACATTTTTTACTACACATTTTCCATTTTTATCATTTATTTCTAGTTACTGCATATTGTCTGTTTAATTAAATTATATATATATTTTATTGACCCTTGATTGGACACTCCGTTATTTTGGACTGCTATAGTTTGCTGTTTGGGTTACCCAAGAGGAGTATGGCCTTCGTTGAGTCAGGTTTCCACAAAAAGCAAAGGTTGTACATCTCCTGTGCCTGTTTTAGCTTTATTTTTGGGTTCACTCTTGGAGTGTGAGACTATGCCCCATGGTCCCCACCCCTCAACCAAACACTATGCCCCATGACACCCACCCCTCAAGCAAACACTGTGCCCCAAGACACCCACCCCTCAAGCAAACACTATGCCCCATGGCCCCCACTCCCCAACCAAACACTTTGCCCCATATAACCCATCCCTCACCAAACACTATGCCCCATGACACCCACCCCTCACCAAACACTATGCCCCATGGCACCCACGCCTCAAGCAAACACTATGCCCCATGGCACCCACCCTCAACCAAACACTATGCCCCATGACACCCACCCCTCACCAAACACTATACCCCATGGCACCCACCCCTCACCAAACACTATGCCCCATGGCACCCACACCTCAAGCAAACACTATGCCCCATGGCCCCCACCCCTCAAGCAAACACTATGCCCATGACATCCACCCCTCAAGCAAACACTATGCCCCATGACACCCACCCCTCAACCAAACACTATGCCCCATGGCCCCAAACCCCAAACAAACACTATGCCCCATGGCCCCCACCCCAACCAAACACTATGCCCCATGGCCCCACCCCTCAACCAAACAGTATGCCCCATGGCCCCCACTCCAAGCAAACACTATGCCCCATGGCCCCGAACCTTCAAGCAAACTCTATGCCCCATGGCCCCCACCCCTCAAGCAAACACTATGCCCCATGACACCCACCCCGCAACCAAACACTATGCCCCATGACACCCACCCCTCAACCAAACACTATGCCCCATGGCCCCCACCCCGCAATCAAACACTATGCCCCATGCCCCCCACCCACAAGCAAACACTATGCCCAATGGCCCCCACCCCAACCAAACACTATGACCCATGGCCCCCACCCCCAACCCCAACCAAACACTATGTCCCATGGCCCCCACCCCTCAAGCAAATACTATGCCCCATGACACCCACCCCTCAAGTAAACACTATGCCCCATTACACACACCCCTCAACCAAATACTATGCCCCGTGGCCCCCACCACTCAACCAAACACTATGCCCAATGGCCCCCACCCCCAACCAAACACTATGCCCCATGGCCCCACCCCTCAACCAAACATTATGCCCCATGACCCCCACCCCTCAACCAAACACCATGGCCCCCACCCGCCAACCAAACACCATGGCCCCCACCCCCAACCAAACACTATGCTCCATGCCACCAAGCATGCACCATGCATACATACTCATACAGACCCCAACCCCTGCATACAAACTAACAAGTATACACCATGCACCCATACAGACCCGAACCCCCACCTCCAACTCAGCACACAAACTCACAAGCATACGCCAATACACTATACACCCATACAGATCCGAACCCCCACATCCCAACTCAGCACACAAACTCACAAGCATACACCAATACACTATACACCCATACAGACCCGAACCCCAACTCAGCACACAAACTCACAAGCATACACCAATACACTATGCACCCATACAGACCTCAACCCCCACCCCCCAACTCAGCACACAAACTCACAAGCATACACCATGCACCCATACAGACCCCCACCCCCAACTCACCATACAAACTCACAAGCATACACCATGCATCCATACAGACCTGAACCCCCATCGCCCCAACTCAGCACACAAACTCACAAGCATACACCAATACACTGTGCACCCATACAGACCCGAACCCCCACCTCCCAACTCAGCACATAAACTCACAAGCATACACCATGCACCCACCCAGACCCGAACCCCCCACCCCAGCTCCGCACACAAACTCACAAGCATACACCAATACACCATGCACCCATACGGACCCTCACCCCCAACTCACCATACAAACTCGCAAACCTACACCATGCATCCATACAGACCTGAACCCCCCAACCTCCCCACCCCCAACTCACCAAACAAACTCACAAGCATGCACCCATACAGACCCGGACCCCCCAACCCCACATTTCAACACACACTGCACTTGCACACAAACACATTCAGGCAGACCGACACACACACCCCCCCTCCGCATCTCAACATACACTGCACTTGCACACAAACACATTCAGGCAGACCCGACGCACACACCCCCTCCGCATCTCAACACACACTGCACTTGCACACAAACACATTCAGGCAGACCCGACACACACACACCCTCAGCATCTCAACACACACTGCACTTGCACACAAACACATTCAGGCAGACCGGACACCCCCCCACCCCCGCATCTCAACACACACTGCACTTGCACACAAACACATTCAGGCAGACCCGACACACACCCCACCCTCGCATCTCAACATACACTGCACTTGCACACAAACACATTCAGGCAGACCCAACACACCCCCCTACACATCTCAACATACACTGCACTTGCATACAAACAAGTTCAGGCAGACCCGACACACGCCCCTCCCTCCACATCTCAACATACACTGCACTTGCACACAAACACATTCAAGCATGCACCCATACAGACCCGGACCCCCCAACCCCACATTTCAACACACACTGCACTTGCACACAAACACATTCAGGCAGACCGACACACACACCCCCCCTCCGCATCTCAACATACACTGCACTTGCATACAAACAAGTTCAGGCAGACACGACACACGCCCCTCCCTCCACATCTCAACATACACTGCACTTGCACACAAACACATTCAAGCAGACCCCACACACACCCGCATCTCAACATACCAGCAGCACAAAGATCCAACACACACACACAAACATCCCCCCTCCCAAACAAAATCTGTACTTACCGGACGACGTGCTGGAAGGCAGGCTAGCTGGAAACACTGGCGAGGTCCGGTACTATGGCTGGCGTGGGTGTGGCAAGGCTGAAATGCCTTCTGGCATCAAGCCTTACTGGTCACGCCAGCCGTAGTGCTGGCCCTCCATTGATGCAGCACACACGCACTACGTGGCTCGTTGGAGCTGCGTGGTGCGTGTGCTCTGAGCCAATGAGGGCCAGTGTTTTGTCCGGCCCTGAAGACAACAAAGACTTTTCCTAATGGAGGGTGGCCAATGCTGCTTGCGGTCCGTCCTCCATTAGGAAAGTGTTTGTTGCTGGCGGGCCAGACAAAACGGCATGGTGGGCCGCAACTGCCCGCGGGCTATAAATTGTGCAACCATGATGTAGTCGGTGTTATTGCCACTACTGTGAGGAAATGACTACTGCTCTGGAGGAGTACAGGAATGAGCAGTGGATAAAACTCCCACTCTGCCCCACACTACTTCTAAAGCAGCATTGATCCCAATCATAAAGGTGAAACAGGAACAACCCAACAGGTAAACATACCTCCTTATCCGCTTCTTCCAACATGGGCCGAGAGCAGGCTATACTCTTCAGGAGGGATGTGAGCTAGCAAAGTAGCTCCTAAACAAAATTTGCACTAGGGTAACAAAATGAAAGAATGTCCAACCAGGCTGTATAAATATAGGAGACTTTAATTAAACTAAAATTACAAACACGCATATTAAAAACACTATAACCCTCCCCTGTAAGAGAAGATACATAATATAAGATCAAAGAGGCACTTTGGGCCTGAAGACCTGGGGAGACAGGCAATATTATCAGCAGCAGTGTTCTATTTCAACAAAGATGTCTTTAAAAAGAAAGGAATGGTGTGTTCAATGTCGGTAGGACCCTTTAAGACAGGCCATGGGGACAGAAATACTACATATACCTTTTAGGCTTGTTCCTGGGACTCAACATGGAGCATTTGTGAAAGTGAGTCTGATTAGCAGAGATCACTTTCAGAGGCAGAATTTCCAGCATTATTTTGGGTTACAAAAATCAAAAAGGTTAGGCTAATCTGCCCTCACAGATGGCATTCCGTCATAGCCACCTGATTTAGAGTTTTGGCTCAGGGGTGTACTGGCAGCAGTTCAAGCAATGGAGAACTAGTATTACCATCAGACATGTGATGGCATTACTCATTCCGATTGCTCCTATGATGCATTGCTGTCAGTGAGGGATATGGTACCAGGTTCATCCTTACAGGCAGAAAAACAAAGAGCCCAATATGGTCAAACACAGACTGATATATGGACAGGAAACCTTTACAAGCAACCTTTTACTGGGGAAAGTCATGTTTTGCATGGAGAAGTGGTCTTTCAGGGACCTCATGTGCTAACACTGAGCATGCCCTGACCCAGTCCAACATGACCAGTGCCTAATTTGTGCCAGTGTTTACCTGTGGGCCACATCGGCACTCCTTTTTCAGCACTGGCAATTTATTTTGAGGAGATCTGACTGCTCCCAGCAGTGTTCTCTGCAGTGCAATCTGACGTTCACCTGGGAGGGACATTGGCGTCTCTGAAACAAAGTGTAGGCTTCTTCTTGCCTGGGTTTTGGCTTTCTCTGCAGATCCCTAACAGTTTCCCAGAGACAACAACCTCCTGCAGGGATGTTCATGGTTTCCCAGCCCCTCACTCTGGTCCCTCGATCGGTCGGCCTGCTCCAGTGGGTTCGCCTTCACTCCGGAAGATCTGCTCTTTCTCGTGTTCTACCTTGCTCAGAGTGTGTCTCCATGTTCTGCCTTTTATCCATGTGGGGGGAGCTAATGGGTATCAGATGTATGCGGTTAAGGTCAAGTGCCTGACTTTGCCTGACCTTATTACCGGGACATGTCCAATGGGATATGTCAGGGTTAGCCTCTTCTCTCTCATGCCTCTTCTTCCTCGGGGGGGATTTGGGACGTCAGAGAATCCTAAAAAATAGGATGGGGTATGGGCATGGGAAAGGGGGGAATACCGCGTCTCACCATTGGTTGTCTCACCACCACCCCCGAAGATACCTCACGCAGGTGATCGTCCCGCACTGGTCCACCGCAGGGTTTTGATTCAAAGGGGATGGCCGTGCCCTGGCCACCTGAGAGAGAGATCCCCGGGCACTACCTCGCGAGACACCCTTTGGTATCTCACAGTCTGCTAAATTAGCCAGCTGGCAGCCAGGCAACAAGCAACACTTCCATGCATGCACAGTGAGATTGAACAAACTTGTTCAATGTCACTGTGCATGCGTGGAAGTGGGAAAAAGGAACTAATGTTACTAGTTGCCTGCAAGCCCTGCTGCATCCAAAAAGAAGGGGTTGGGAAGGGAGTGTGTGTGTGTGGGGGTGGGCGTGTCAGGATCACAGATCTTGGCTCAAATAGTTGGATTTCAAGGTGTACAGTAATAATGTCTTATAGAGTTTACTTAAAAAATGAAAATACACACCTTTCATAATGAAGCCACATGGCAACATGTAAATCCTTATTTCAACATGTTAAGCCAAAAGAATATCATTGTGGCTTTAATTTTCACATCCTGAATGGTAAACTGTAAGTCCCAGAATGCAAGATAATGCCAACCTGAGAAATCTAGTTAACCCCACAGTACTTTCAGTATTTTCATTTAAGACATGTAATAAAAGCAGTTGAGCAATAAACAAAGATAGATAAGATATGCAGATCATTTCTTATTCATGATGTTTAAAACATTTGATTAGTGACTTGAAGCATATTAGGATAGTAGACAACATGTAAATAAACAAATCTTCAAATGGGCACTTTGTGTTGCTCACTGTAACTTGCACAGATTTGCAAGGTAGCTGGTGCTTTGTGAGCCCTCTTTGAGTTGGGAATGTTCCATCAGGTATATGAAAGGCTCTGCCACAGCCACTGGAATGTGTTCTCAGCCTGAGCACCTTAACGACCTGCATAGCCACGGACGCTGTGTGTGTGTCTGCGTAGCTGTGACTTGTGAAACGGGCAGTGCTTGAATGTCCGACCTGAGCCGATTCTATATCTGGCTCAGGAGAAAGACAATGGGCCTCATTACGAGTCTGGCGGTAACCGTGGCGGTAAAACTGCCTGGTTACCGCCGGACTCGTATTACCATTCCGCCTCCGTGACTCCCGGAAATACCAGAGCATTACGACCCCGGTGTCCCGGGAGTCACGGAGGCGGAATGGTGTTAATCCCCATTCCCACTGAGTCCCATAAAACGCTGGTGTTTCCACGTCCGCCTGCAGGTGGGAGGTGTTCAAACCGCCAGGTCAGACCTGGCGGGAACATCACCTTCCGCCTGCAGGAGTCAGGATTGGGCGGTCCTCCCGACCTGTAATGAGGCTCAATGTGTCAAAGACGCGTTGCTTGAAGTAAAGGTACGCTCTGTGAAAAATAAAAGAACTAGTGCTACAGCGTGATTTATACGGCACTTCTATCTCTGGCCTAACCTGTAAAAGTTGCTCTGGCCTAACCTGTAAAAGTTGCAAGGTCCAGTCCCTAATATTTCAAAATGGTTAACTCATAGTTATTAGGTTCTCAGTGTGCGCACTTCAACACAATCTGCACTCATGGATTAATTGGCAAAAGCACTGCTTCATTTATAGTAATAAGTAGCTCTGGCATATAGCGCATCACAATTTGTTTCTTAGCTGTATCAGAGAGTTACTGAAGAGTGGACTCCTGGGTGTCAAAAGCTTAGCAGCAGCTGGCACGGGAGTGACAGAATTCTGATTGAATGCAGCCCGTCACCGCACACCTTATAGACTGCTAAACCCAACAAAGATCGGACTAAAAAAGAGATGTCAGACTTGGGACGAGCATTTCTCATTTTACACAGGTGATACACCGCATGATTATGGTTATCCCTGCCTCCAGAATACTAAGAGCAGTCCTCTTAGAACAACCCCTGAAGCCCACCACGGACTTAGCTATTAGGTATCCACTTGTCATAAGGCAGGGGGTTCTGCATGCTGCAGCTCTCTTGATGTCCTAGGCGATGACACCCGTGAGCCTCACCATCGAAGATATTGTATGTTATTGCCATGCTAAACCAGGAGCTATAAAGGGAGGACCATGCCTTCCTCTATCTTCCATTAGCATGGATTGTGATACGTACAGGCTCTCTCTTGTGTTCTGCAAGAGATTATTAGCTTATTCTTTCCGTCTTTCAGTGATTGCACTTACATGGAGGTTCTTTGCTGCCCCAGCCTACCTGAGGGGGTGTGCTACCTTGAGAGAGCAGGTTTTTCAAGGTGCTGGGTGTGAATAGCCATGTCTTCAGGGTATTCCTAAGGCCAAGTGGTCCTCTATGCATTCAATTTTAAGTGGCAATGACACATTGAGTTCCAGATAGTGGAGGCTTGGACAGAGATGATTTGAAAGGTACACAAATTACAAATTAAGCTGACCTAACAAATATATTCATCCATATAGAAATATTTTAAGCGCAAAGAGTATGGTACATGTTACTACCTTTTATTTTCCTCATCATCATTGGAACGCTCCAAGAATCAGAATGTGTGGCAGTGCTAAGCGCCTTAAATCATATAGAAAATGTAACAGATGATAAGGCTGCCTGCTTATAGTTATTGTCACATGTGCAGCTTGCCCCAGGTAGCTGCACCACCCAGCAAACATTGTACTCTATCATTTGTTCAACTTTTCTGTAAACACTAAGTAGATGATCAATGCTTTATGGTCCCAGCAGCCCAATAAAGTGTTGATTTTGGTATATATAAGTATCCATTATGCATATTGGAAGGAATCCCATGATATCTACCCCCCTAGAATGTCTGATGGAGCCCAGAAGGAAATGTCATCATACTTTTCAAAACCCGGTGAAAAATGCAGAACAGATGAGCCTACAAGCAAGCAAAGTAAACTGGAATTTGGTTCTAAAACAAATGAGGTAAAATATAGTGTTTGTGAAGAACCAGAAAAAACACTACATGAGACCACCAGCACTCGTATCAACATCCTACAGAAATCCAGACAGCAAGCCTCCCAATCTGAGAGGGTCTGGGTGGTATCACTGATGAAGACAGTGAAACAACTACCTACAGTGACACGGAAATGCCTAACACTAGCACGGAATCTGTTCACTTATAATTTCTGCAGCATTCAACTCCCTTAATGAAAGGCGTAGTCCCTAAAGGCTGGAAGCTGGACCAGAAACAATATTTTCAAAGCAAGTACCCATGGTTGATTGTTAGAGGACTCACTCTTGGTACACTATTTGTCATCAAGTTAATAGTTTTGGTGCAGAGAAAATTCATGGGATGAAGTTGTCTAAAGAACGGACTGAGTCAACTGTAAGCTCATAGGGTACCAACAAAGACGAGCAACAAAGATCTTTATGAAAGAAGATTACCGAACAAGGACTAACAAAGGCACACATCGCAGTATAAAAATTATTGGAGCAGGCAAAAAATGGTACATTTGCTGAAAGTAACTTCTAGTGCCCAAGCAGCAAAAATATCAACAACTGCCAGAATACTCTGTACAGCTTATAAAGAAGCAAAGCAGAACAGGCCAGCCTATGGGTTTGAATCTGAGATAGACTGCCAGCAATTGAATGGGATAAATATGGGACGCATTTTACATTCCAATGCGATTTGCTCAAATTTACAACAACACATTTAATCGGAAATTAAACAAAAGGTGTTTGCCAAAATAGTTGCCTTTTCTCCTAAAGTGAGCCTCTTGTTGGATAAGGCAATTGCCTTAAATAAAAAAAGTGCTTGAATTGTGTACATAGGTACTCAGATACAGGATGGGGACTCTCCAGCTAATATTTTTGTTGACCTTATTGAGCTCAGTTATGTATCTGTTGAAGGTTTAGTGAAGACTTTCTCACCAAATATCTGGTGTCATTCGCTTGTGATGGAGAATCAGTAATGTTTGGCCGCAATAGCTGGGGTGTGAAAAGGTTACAAGAAATTATTTCTGCCAGTATGCCTGGCACTGCTCAGCACACTGCTTAGAACTTGCAGTCAATGATGTCTTGAAAGACATTGGCGCTACAAATAATTTCGAAGCATTGCTAAACAAACTGTATTCTCTTTTGAGCACATCTGTAAAGAATTGTTTGCTCTTGACATTCAGCTTTGTAAAATAGCTAGAGTGTTAGATAGTCGCTGGGTTGCCTCAAGCTACGGAACGGTAAAGGCTGTTTGGAATGCTTATCCTGCTCTTTACAAACACTTTACCTTGGCATCTAGTGATCAGAATGCACGTAACATGTACACTGGACTATCTAGGTGACTATCGTCTGCAGTTTGTTACTAATCTTGCCATTATGTTTGATGCACTCAAGAGTTATCAGAATTGTCTCTTGACTTACAAAAAGGTGATTACACAATCACTTATTCACATTGTGCTATTTGCCGACAAATATCAGTGTTCTGCTGCTGCTGGCAACAAAGTTGGGTATGAGAAATTAATCAGCGAAGTAAAGTTTGTATACAAGCAGTACTGACCAGATGAGTTCCTACCTATGTATGGAGAAAGTGAGGTAGAGTCTCTGTTTGAAAGATTTGTTATTGATGACACTCGCCAAACCTTTCGGCTTACAGGGTCATAGGGAGACAGGTGGAAAAGAAGTTCATAGACACTACAAGGAACTATTGACAGCTATGAACAATATTGCTATCTCCACTGCTAAGTGTGAACAAGGGTTTTCACAAATGAATCTTGTCTGCACATCAACAAGAGCATCTCTGCAGTCTGACCTCATTTCGTTCTTATTTTTCATTAATCTCATATACCCACCATTGAAGAAGTTCAACCCCATCCACATGTCAATTCATGGGTTGCAAAAGGATGAAGATCTGCTGATGACACTAGGAGTAAGTAACGAAAACAGTAGTTCAGAGCCAGATCAAATTCTTATGTGGGCTTTTAGATGTAAATAGGAACAACTATGCAAACTCTATTGCACTTGTAATTATTTGCTATGTTATTTGTACTTCATTTATTAACTGCTATTTGCATTTGTTTTGTTTATTCATATATTGCAATTTGCACTTCACTTTGGCAGCTTATTTTAGTAAAGGTATCCGCAAACAGTTGTTGGCAAGGTTGTGATAGAATCTGTAACTGAAGTTATGACATTTTGTGAAATGTTATAAACAAATATTTTGGCATGTTATGCTAAATACTTTGGCTGGCAGAATGTACAGTACTTCTAATAAACACAAATCTGACAGTCTATTTAATTAATATAGATTATGATGCCTTCCAGCACCACTGCCTCCTTTTCTAAGCTTACAATGAAAACAAAACATGGCACGTTGTGCTTTTTTGTTTGGTTCTATGTTTAATGTGTTTATTTATTCTTAAATAAAAAAGTGTTTTTGAGGATATTTCTGATTTTGAATTACTGCAGCATCTGTTAACTTTCATTGAAGCATATTGTTTGAAGTACAGTTCAATATTTTCCTATTTTACCTCAAAACAAAACAAAAACATCCTCCTATAAGATAACATCCATAGGTTCTCGACCATTTCATCAAATGCATTATTACTTCGAGGACAGCAAGTATGATCCAGATGTGTAACAAGTATGTTCTAGAAGTGTGTTCAAATGCACTCTTTTAATTCTGGGAGTGCCAGAACCACTAAACCTACCATAACAATTGTTTTCTAACTTTAAAGCATTATACTTCGTCAAACCCGCATGCTCCTTCCCCATTCATCCCACTACTAGCCCATGCAAGCAGTTGCTGCAGTGCAAACATGTGACATAGTTCACCAGCAATGTGATGGGCTGGTGGATTGCCGATCTAGCACTGAGCCGGGCCGCCATTAGTGAGCCAAGATTTTTCGGACCCTGGCACGTATTTGTTTTACAAATTAAGCACTGCACATGACAGTTGTTTGGTGGCCAGAAGGGATATTGTTAATGCCACCCACCAGTAGCTCTTAAGGAGCGCTCAAAGCATCTACGCAATTCTGCACATTCAAATCCCACGTCCTCCTGTTTTGTAACGGAAGTGCCACAGTGGCCCTTTGCCGTAATGCTTTAGCATTCTTATCATGCGACTGACCAGCGCGGCACACCCGGCCCTGTCTGTTGCGTGAACGGCGCACTACAGCGCAGAATGCAGTTCCCGCAAGTAATCATATTCCCGGGCGAGGTGCACCTGCCTCCAGGGATGCAAATGCGCTCCTTTCAGAACAACACCAACCTCCAGATCTGGCTCTCGGGTGGGTGACGAAAGAGGTTCGTTCTTGGCGGATATTTCGGAGCCCGGTAATGCTGTCTAATGTAAGTTTATTCAATTGTTGTCATGATAAACTTGTTCTGCTTCATTGTTGTCACCACACTGCCTCTTCCTTTATTCCTTTCCACGTATTCTTTGTGATATATTCATTTGTGCTGATATTTTCTGCTTATAGTTTTTGACTCATCGCCTCAGGGCATTCTGCATATGTTTAATATTTGCTTGTTTAGTCTTGTTTGTTCTATGGCATGCATTATGCTGTATCTGTTTGCTTTCTCTCTGTGTGGTTTATGGCTGTAGCTTTGCTCTCTCAATGGAACTCCAGCACCTTTTTATGATACATAAATTAAGCAATATATTGTCAAGTGCCGAATTGTAGTCAAGAAATCTAGCAAATTATGTTTGCTGTTTATTATGTTGGCATATTTGCTGCAAGGCGCACACAGACTTGCCAATTTTTATTTGGAAGTGCAATTTCCCTAAAGGCGTCAAAATGGAAATTAAATGTTACATCTGAGTTATGTTTTTGATTCATGTAAATCTGATGCAAATAACCTGTTCCTGGTGATTTAATATTATAGGCATATTTGCTATAGCTTATTGGTGACCTTTATGTTTATCAGTGCCTGATTTCACATCGCTGTTTCTAATTGCATTACTAATGTTGTAATGTAATGTAATGGGATTTGTAGCAAACCTAACTGCATCAAGGTGCATGCATAAATGAATAAAGTACGATTAGCAGAAAAAGAAAGTTTTTTAACAATTTTCGAAAACTGTTGTTGTCACTTAATTTTTCGCAGCTAAATGTATTTATTTATTTAAATTTGTATAAGCGCCACATGCCCTTGTGCCTCGAAGCGCACATGAAAATGTGCAGACAAGTAAGGACAGACATGGGCAACAGGGTCAAGGATCAGGCAGCAGAAGACGGTAAAGGAAAACTAAGTTCGGCCTGGGTTTGAGGTTGAAAAGTTGAGTTTTTATTTCCTTCTTGAAGAGGGACAAGTTATCAGCCAGACGAATATGCCCAGGAAGTAAGTTCCATTGTAGAGGAGCCTGAGGATCGAAGGAGGTCCCTCTGATGTGCGCCAGCTTGTATCTGGGTTGGGTGAATGTGGGATGGGCGGAGGAGCGAAGCTGCCTTCCTCCTACATGGATCTTTACTTAATCAATGAGATATATTAGGCAGGCATTAGAGCGGCATTCGAAGGTCAGCGTCAGGATCTTGTGGGTGATCCTGTGCTGGACAGGCAGCCAGTGGAGGGCCCTCCTGGCATCTGACACGTGCGCACATTTGGACAGGCCATGAATGGCCCGAACTGCTTTATTCTGTGCAACCTGCAAAGCTCGTATATTTATTTGTGTAATACCTGCCAGATATATCCCAAACCTGCGATCTTGACACGATTTCAATTCAGATTTGAGGAGTATGAGCAGCATGCTATTACCCCAGTGTAACGCTCGCAGGCATTGGTACCAACATATCCTTTGGGCCAGATATCCTGGAGCTAGTTCAGACAGGCATTTGAAAACCAAGCACAAAACCTTGAAAACAATTCAACACCATACCAGGAGCCAATGGCGTGCATGACGTGATGTGATATCATCAGATATTGCTAGGTGGAGAACGAGACGGATAGCTGCATTGTGAACTCTCGGCAGACATGACATTTGCAAGTCAGATATCCCCCAAATAGAGGGAATTGCAAAAGCCGATAACGTTCTATCCTTCTGTGTCCACACAAGAAGCGAGGGGGAGAACCCTTGTCACAATGGCGCCGGGTAAAATATTATTCACATGATTAGTTAATTTTATGTCAAGGAGGTCAACCATAACTAGTTGTGTCATGTCAAGGTAAACATTATTAAAATCTATTTCCAGCCGACACGTGTTTCGACCCTCCTGGGTCTTTATCAAGGCAAAGAGTATATTCCTATGTTTAATTGACCAATTCAATTACTAGTAGAGAAAGCTGGGCTTTGTAGGACCCTGGGCTGGGGCACAGTAAGAGGTAGCAAGAGTAGTACGTCTCCTGGTTAGCTTCGGGATAATGGCTGTTCAGCCATGCAAGGGCAATGGATGATTGTATCTTGGAAGAATTTCCTGCTGTGTAGTGAATTTCATTAGTGGAAATATGGACCATTCATCTCTGAGGCCGTGTAAGACCTGCTAGAAGAAGCCTTTCAGCAAGCATTATTCTTTTAATGTGTCCATATTGTGCTATTCTCACACCGTATCACCTTGTTGTACCGTGCTCCAAGCCAGGTTTGCATTATATTTTTATTTTTTATTTTAGTATTTGTATAGCGCGCTACAACCCAAGGGCATAGAGGCGCTGAGAATAATATGTATGCCGGCTTGCTTAAGGGTTACAAAATAGCGGCCCAGTAAAATGGATTAATACAGTTACATAGTTTACAATAGGTTACATGTCAGGTACAGTAAGCAGTACAGTTTTCAAATGATGGCGATAGAGGGAAGCAAGTCAAACAAAAAGCTTAGTGTTCAAGGCTTTACGGAAGGTTGTGTGGGATTCGATCATCCTGAGTTGGGCAGGGAGGGTGTTCCAGTGAGTTGCAGCCAAGGTAGGGAAACTGGAGCCACCGGCTAGCACTCTTCGTGTGTGAGGAACAATGAGGCGGTTGGCGTATGCAGACCTGGAAGGTATAGAGGGTGTTTTTTTGATGATCCTCTGAGCTAAGTAGGTAGGTGCCAATCCATGGATGCATTTGTGTGCAATGGCCAGTGTTTTTAAAAGGATCCTTTCTTTGACGTGCAGCCAGTGAACCTGCCTTCTAACCCCAGAGATGTGATCCCTACGGGCTGTACCAGTTGCGGCCCTCAGGGCATTATTAATAAATACATGCATGCACCAACCTGGTGTATAGTGCTGTGATGCCACAACAGTTGATAGCGCCTTCTCACCGTTGTCTCGGCAATAAACAAGGAAAGCCGCTAACTCTTAGTTAGTAACTATACCTTCCAAACAGGAAATATAGAACAAAAGTCTTAAGCTGTCGCGTTGAGGTATCTTCCCTGAAATGTTTCACTTTTTCACAGATGTCTTCTAATCTTAGCGCTCATCAGGGGAGCAAATACTGATGCTCCCTTGTGAGACCCCAAGTCTCTTTTACTTTGTGAGATGCGTGGCATAGCTGGCTGTGGGGTCTCCACTGATTGGTGGCAGTCTTTCGTATATTTCAGCTGTACTCTAGAGAGGAGCCCAGTGGCTATCCTGTGTAAAATCCAATCAAAGTCTTGCTGCCTTATGTGACTCGGATGCAGTCATATAAGGTCCTGGCTCTACAAGATTCAGATTGTGACTGGCTGCTGCCAAGACCAGGACTCCAAGCTAGTATGAATGGAATGTATGAATTCAAAGTGGAAATCACATCTGGATGTTGGGCATGAGAAGGAGCTCATAAGCGCTTGAAGGTTGAATGTTGCACCCCTTCTCCCCTCCCCCGATTAGGTGGATGTCAAAATGTATGAATTAATGCTAAATGTGGCTTAGGCTTACCCTCAGCCCAATTGTCATAAAAAAGTGTAAGGTCTAACATTAGCTACAAGAAGAACTGACATTGTAAGAAGACATTAACCTAAAGACTTGACATGAGGACGTCATGTTGGAACTTGCAACCTTCCAAGAAACTCCTGCTGTAGAAGCTGAGTCCAAGTCCTGCGATAATCATATTTCAGCTGCCAGAGTGGGCTCAGGAAATACTGCCAGTTGCTAGAATCTGTAGATCTGCAGTTGCCTTTGTTATGTCATGGCGGGCAAAGGTCTAATGGATGAAGATGTATTTGGTAATCAGCAGAGGCATAGCCAGGATTGTCTAAGAAGTGGGGCTTGAAGCTAATACATTTGGGCTCACCGCAGTGACGTAAACATCTATAAATGCACTGCTGAACTGGCATTTACAGATTTTGGGTTGGGCTTGTCTGCCAAGGCCCTACCCTGTCTATGACTCTGGTAATCAGCAATGACGTTTGGGATAAACAAAGGTTCCGATCTCTCTCTCCTCTCTCTGAGCCATTTGTAATGGAAAGAAAGATAAAACAATATTTTCATGAAGTAAAACAAAAAATTAGAAAATAACTATTTCTTATAACCTATTTCCTCCAAACACACAGCTTGACCTACAAGTTTGAGTATTTCACGCCAACAAGGAAACATGAACCTGCAAACTTGACATTGATAAACCCATGCTCTGTAATGGAAATGAAGATTAAACAAACGTTTTATAACAGTAGAAAACGTTATGTTACCTATTTTCAACCAACAGACAGATCAACCTGCCAGTCTCAGTATTTTAATGCCAATGAGAGGACTTGAAATTGGAACCTTGCCATGGGTAAACACTGGCTCTATTTGCTGAGACACTGTCACATTTCAAATACAGTACTTTTTGCATTATGACATGGGGTTCAAAGGTGTATTGGATGAAGATGGATCTGGGAACTAGCAATGCAAGTTGGGAGAAAGAAGGGTCCTGGTCTCTCTCTCTCTCTCTCTGGGCCATTTGTAATGTAAATAAGGATAAAACTATATTTTTATAACAGTAATAAAACACATATTTTATTTGTCTCACACCATTTCATAACTCAGTTTACCAATTTCAGTATTCTCATGCCAATAAGGGGGCTTGAACCTGCAACTTCTCCATTGGAAACCGCATGATTTAAATCTGAGCAACAGTTTCTCTTTTGAGGGAGCATAGTTTTTTTCATTATGACTTCGCAGTCAAAGGTGTAATGGATGAAAATGCATCTGGGAACCAGCAATGTCGATTGGTATAAACACAGCTGCTGGTATCTCTCTCTGAGCCATTTGCAATGGAAATAATGATAAAACATATTTTTTATAACAGTAAATAGAGTTTAAAAATATACATTAAGCAAATTGCCTCACAATTCAAAGCTCAACCTACCAGTTTGTGTATTTCAGTGCCAATGTGAGGACTTTGTATTTTTTGTATTTTTTCTATTTTATTTGGATTTCATATAGAGCTCTATGCCAAAGCGCTGTACATAGATTCATCAAACGGTACAAAATAAATGAGAATTAAAAACACAATCTAGAAAGTTAACCAGATTGAAGTAAAAATGATTTCAGAGATTTACAAAATAGAGAGTAAACATAGCTAGAACAGAGAGAGGAAGAAGATACAAATGTAGAGTAGCAAGCAAAGCGAGACTGGGCATATGGAAGACGAGGAACGACAAGTAGAAATTGGGAATCAGCGCAAAGTGGACGTGATAGAGTATAAAATGAAACTAGACCACAGAGATAATAAGGAGCAATGCCATGAAGAGATTTGAAAACCAGACACGAAAAGTGAAATCTAAGACGGGACTAAAAGGAGAGCCAATTAAGTTGAGAAAGAGAAGCAGAGATAGAGTCATGAGAAGTTAGAAGGAAAAGTAAAGAAATAGAAACATTAACAATTTATTTCAGGGGGGCAAGAAGGGAGAGAGGGAGACCAAAGACTGTCAAAGAGCAGTAGAAGAGAAGAGAAAAGATTAGTGAAGATATCAAGAGCTTGGTAGCATCAAAAGTAACGGGAGGGCTTTCCGAATATTGTGCAGGTGAAAGCGACAGGTGCGTGAGGATAAAGAAATGTGGTTTTTAAAGGATAGCTCAGAGTCTAAATAAAGTCCCAAATTACGGGTGGTGGGAGAGATTGGCAGCTGATAAGATGGGTATGAAATATGAGAAGGTCTGAGTGGGGGTGGAATAGTATTAGCAGGAAAGAAAAGTACCTCGGTTTTAGCAGCTTTGAGTACCAGAAAGTCTGCCGACATCCAAGATTTAATGGCAAGTAGACAAGTAGAAACTTTGTTATGGATGTCGGGAGAAAAGGATGAGAAAGACAGAAAAAGCTGAGTGTCATCAGTGTAAAACTGATGGAATAGACCAAAGGAAGAAATAATGTCAGCCAGTGGGGAAGTATAAAGAGAAAAAAGAAAAGGACCAAGTACTGAACGCTGGGGAACATCGTAGACTAAGGGGAGCATGTCACAGGAGGCCCCTGCCCATGCCACCGAGAATGACCTCTGGGGAAAATATGATTTAAACCAGGAGAGGACAGATCCGGTGAGATCAAGAAAGAAAGAGAAGCCAGCAAAAGCGAGTGATCAACATTGTCAAAAGATGTGGATAGATCAAGTAAGATAAGAAGAGAGGAATGTTGTGAATAACGTGCTGATCATAAAGAGTCTAGAACAGAAAGAAGAGCAGTCTCGGTAGAATGAAAAGGATGAAAACCTGATTGAAAGCAAGGCAAAATAGAATTAAGTGAAACAAATGTGGAGTTGACAATGCGCTCAAGTTTTTTTAGAGAGAAATGGCAATAGTGAGATAGTGAGATAGGACAGACATTTGAAACTAGAGAGGGGTCAGCAGAGGGTTTATTTAGAATAGGTATAATTGAGGCATGTTTAAATGAAGAAGGAAAGGTTGAGGTCGAAAGACGGATATTGAACAAAGACGTGAGATAGGATACAAGGGAAGGGTAGACTTTGGCAACGAGTGTGGAAGGTATAGGATCAACGGGGATGTTGTTGGGTGAAACAGGAAATAGTCTCTGTTGATATCAAGGTCGAAGGTGTGTGACTGATTGTAAAGTAGGAGAGTCAATAGCAGAGCGAAGAGAAATCACCTTAGAGGAAAAATAGGAGGCAAAGTCAGAGGTGGTTAAAGAGGAATTAATAGAGTAGTCAGGGCTAGGAGAAGAAAGAATACGTAAACGAGTTTGAAAAGGACATCTAAGGTGGGTTGACTGGGAGTGTAGGAGATCAGAGAAATAGAAATGTTTAGCTGAAAGGAGGCAGTCATCATAGAGGGCATGATAAAAAGAAAAAGAACTATAGTCTTGTGCAGCATTGGACTTCAACCAACGTCTTTCAGGGTGGCGAAGAGCTTGTCGCATGGCGCAGAGCTGAGGGGAAAGGCAAGGTTGTGGGGGCTCACAGGATGGATAGAAAACACAGGTAGGATAGAGAGCATCGAGTGAGGAGGAGAGGGAAGAGGAAAGATTAGACGCTGCTTCATCAGAGGATACAGCAGTAAAGGATGAATGGGAGGGAAATACACAATGAGACAAATAGGGGAGTATTAAACTTGCATAGATCACACTGAGAATATGAGGAATGAGTAGAGGGAGGAGGAGGAACAGTAGTAAAGGGCATTGGAAAGATTGAGACAGATAAAAGATAATTGCTTGAACCTGCAACCTTGTTGTTGGCAAACCCATAGCCTACTCCAAACCAGTGGCTGCCCCTTCAAAATCTATAGCTTTTTGCATTATGCCATGGGAATCATAGGTGTAATGGATGAAGATATCCAAAGGTCGGGACCATCAAGATTTCTCTTTCTCACAAATCTCTAGCCAAGACACTCTCTATGCGTCCTAATGCTTGTCCTTATAATCTGCTAGCCCCAAAACTCATTTTGGTACTTAAGGACGTGTCTGATCCTTTTTGACCCACCTGTCAATGCTTATTTCAGGGAAAATCATGAACTAATGACATCAAAAAAGTCACAATCACCCCATCCCGAAAAAAACCAACATCGACCCTAGAGAACCCAGCAACCTGAGGCCCCTTACAAACTGTCAATTTCTATTAAAAATACTTGATACATTTGCCACCTCTCAGTTGCAATCTTTTGTGGAGTCTAATTATATTCTTCACAAGCGAAATCAGGTTTTCAACCTACGTTCAGAACTGAGACGGCTCTTGTTCATCTTCAGACACAAATGCTGGAGATTATGGACAGAGGAAAGGGCGGGATGTTGATTTTATTAGATCTCTCCGCGGCTTTCAATCTCATTGATCATGGCCACCTTCTTGGCTGCCTAAAGGACCTAGGTCTTTGTCCTAAGGAATCTGCAAACTGGCTCCAGTCCTTCCTCATTGGTTGGGAATCTAGAATACAGTGGGGTTCTGCTTTCTCCTCCAACGAGCAAATTTGTTGTGAAGTACCACAAGGAGCATTCCATCTCACCTGTGCTTTTCAATTTGTATATAAAATCCCTCAGCGCTCTTCTACACAAGTTGAGTGTCACTTTTATAAACTACGCTGATGACACTGAAATCATCCTTGAACTCACTGGGATTTACACCAAAGACTCCAGCATTTTGTCTAACATCTATGATCACATTGATAAATGGATGTCCGAAAACTGGCTCTGCCTGAATGGCAGCAAAACAGAGCTAATGATCTCCAGATCTAAACAGGCCCAGGACAAACTGAGCATGGAGTACAGTAGTTTCTCTTAAAAGAATAATATAAAAACATCTGCCCCTACATTTCTGAGAGAAATTGTGCCACTATTGCGCAAGCCACCATTTTACTAGATTAGGCTAATGTAATTCCTTACTCATTGGTGCCTCTTCCTCCAATCTCATGAGATGCCAGGTGATCCAAAATGATGCAGATAGAATCGTGACTAATACCCACAGAAGAGCACACATCTCAGATCACAGGAGGACTCTGCGCTGGTTGCCCATCAGGGAACGGATCGCTTTCAAAGCAGGCTCCTTGGTCCATCGCTGTCTTTTTGGCACTACACCAGAATATCTTAAATTACTGGTTCCTCCATACCAACCAACCAGATCCCTTCACTCTGCCAGTTTAGGGTTGATACAGGGCCCCACGATAAAACGCACGATGGGCCTTGGTAGATCTTTTCCAGTTAAAGCAGCCAGTTTCTGGAACGCCTTGCCCCTCACTCTCAGAATGAACCCAAACCTAAAATCCTTTCAAAAATCTTTAAAAACCTTCCTGTTCAATTAACGAGCCTCGGCTCAGCTTTCATCTACTAGTTCTGCCTGTCCCGTCTTAATTGTTATGTTAACTGTGTCTATGTCTGCGCCCTGATACCTGCTGGCTGCGGGAGCATTATAAATGCATAAATAAAATAAATAAATAAAGATGCATCTGGAAACTCACAATGTTGGTTGGAATAAACACATTCACTGGTCTCTCTCAATGAGTCATTTGTAATGGAAATAAAGAAAAGAAATGCTTTTATGCTAGTAAGAAACTTTAAATATAACAATGTTACTTATATCCTCCCAATGCACAGCTCTACATACAAGCTTGAGTATTCACATGTCAACAAGGCTACTTTGACCTGCAACCTGGCCATTGGTCAGCCCATGCTCTAACCTTTGAACCACTGGGTCACCTTTCAGCAAGCATAATGGATGAAAATGAATCTGGGGGGAAATAGCCATGTCGGCTGGATGAAAGGTTTTGCTAGTCTCGCTCTGCGCCATTTTGTAATGGAAATAAAAATAAATCATATTTCATAAAAGTAAAAACATTAAAAAGTAATGCATCCATTTCTTGACAATGCACAGCTCAAATAATCAGGTTGAGTATTCTCCTGCCACAGTGCAAAGTTGAACATACCATTAGCATTGCCATTGGTAAAGGTTTGCTCTAATCACTGAGCCAGTAATCTCCCTTCAACAAGCATCGCTTTGCGGATTGCGATAAACAAGGGTGCTGGTTATTCTCTCTAAGCCATTTGTAATAAAAATGAAGAGCAAGCAATCTTTTTAAAACAGTACTAAGAATGCAAAATAAACATTAAAGTGTAAAGTGCCTCCTAATTGCACTTTGAGGATTTTCATGCCAATGAGGGGATTGGAAACCATCAATTGACCACCGTTAAACCTCTGCCCTGCTCTGAGCCACTGGGTGTCCTTTCAAAACTTAGAGCTTTTTGCATTATACCATGGGAGTCATAGGTGTAAAGGATGAAGATACATTTGGGAACTGGCAATGTTGGTTGGGATAAACATAGTTGCAGGTCTCTGTGATACATTTGTAATGGAAATAAAGATACAAAAATGGCTTTAAACAGTAAACCTATTTTTATAAAAAAAATACTGATTTGACCTATTTCCTCTCAACCTACCAGCATTTACATGGCAACAAAGAAAGGTGAACCCTCAAACATGCTCTTGGTAAAACCACACTCTAACCTCTGAGCCACTGAGGCTTTTGCAATATTGCATTTTTGCATTTGGACATGGCGGTCAAAGGCGTAACACGTGAAGTTTAATTAGGGAACTAGCAATATTGGTCGGATAAACAAGTGTGCTTGTCTATCTCTCTATAAGTCATTTGTAGATACAACAATATTTTTATAACAGTACAAAATATACATATTTTACCTATGTCCCCCCAATATACAACTCAAACTAGCAGTTTAAGTATTCATATGCCCACACTGCAACTTAAATCTGCAACCATGCATTGGTACACCTATGCTTTATCTTCTGAGCCACTGAGTCTATTGATAGAAAATATACCTTTTTGCATTATGATATACTGGTCTAAGGTGTAATGGATAAAGATCTGGGAATGAACAATGTCAGTTGGGATAAACAAATGTGCTGGTCTGTCTCTCTGAGATAGTTGTAGCAGCAGGGGCTCTATAGCAGTTACCATATTTACCATCAGATAGACACTCAGGCCCATCAAAAACTCCCCACTGCAAGAACGGAAGACTGAGCCATGGGTTATCTAACAAAACAACATGGATCACACTAGGAAAACATGAATTCTGCTGGGTTCTCGTCTTCTGAGCGCCTGTCACCCGGTTTTATCCAGGTGTGATGCCACAAAACCAAGCTCTGTTCCCGAAACCTATCGGGCGTTCACATTGGTCAGTTTAGGCAAACTATGTATTTGTCCTATAGGGGTTAATTCTACTATTGAATAGCCATATCGGGTGGCTCCTCCTGGGACCACCTCTACTTGTTTCAAACTACAGTGTTGCAGGGAGACCATTGGCTCCTTCAATATATTCTATCTTCATGTGAAAGGTGACTCTGGATTGGGCAGAATGGATCCTCCCAGTCCTGGGACCCTGGATGGTTACCAGGCTGGGTGTACCTTCTCAAGGCAGTCATAAGTGTAACCCCCCCTGATGCGTGTGGGGTTCCCTTTATCCATAGGCTGGATTGTGGGGATGCCCCTTCCTGGTTTACATCAAAATGCACACGTCTCACAGCTCACTAGGGCTGAAGGTATAAAATGCATTTAAAGTGCACTGAAAAGTGTAATACACTGTTTTCATGTTATATTTATTATTAGTTATGTGAATTGTATGCAAAATGTGAAATTTAAGTGTTATGGATTTAGGTTTGTTGCTGTATGTATTATATGTACACCTATGTATTGTTATTAGCAATGGGGACATCCATTTTAGCTCTCCTGGTGAGGTCTTGGCCACTACAATGACCTTTGCTACTGTAATGGAAGTGCACACTTTGTGCGAAAAAGAGGCACACACAGATCCTTTGCAGGAATGGCCACTAAAAGGGGAGGGGGATCTCATTTACAGCTAAATATTTTTAGGTGCCAGACCTGAGAAGGGCCTAAACAATTAAATTATAAGTAGATTGCATAAAAACGATGAAGATAGGTTGCAGGTAAGTATGCAGGGTTTAACATTAGAACGAGGATCTGTAAACAGACCTCAAAGCATGGAATGTTAAGGAGGTGGCAGCTGAAAGCAGTTGCAGAGTGGATGGAGAGAGAGCAGATCTGACAGCCTGTCCTATAGTTAAGCTCTCCACAGGCCATATATATATATATATATATATATATATATATATATATATATATATATATATATATATATATATATATATATATATATATATACAAATATATATGTATATATATATATACATATATATACAAATATACATGTATATATATACATATATATATATCAGTGAAAAAACGTTGTTAAAGGGACGTTATGGTTCAAAGAAAAACCGAAAACCCCTGAAATTCGGCAGTTATGGTAAGATAAGCAACCATAACTCGCGCCGCCACCGTGCACTGCTAAGACTAACACCCAGGACATCAAAGATGACATCACAAATGTCATTGATGACATCACTGTTGACATCACATGTCTGGCTCCCTCTTTTTTCCTTTACTGATATATCTAGGCCAGTTACAATCAGGAACTAAAAATTCACTATACTATAATACAAAGTACTATGTTTGTAGACTTATACTACAAATATGTTCTTAAAGTAATTCACTTAGGGTCCACTCAAAGCATATCAACCATATACAAGGGAGAAAACACAGACTTGGAAGACAACAATGCTTTCTATGTATGAAGATGATTAGTACGGTTATCAACACTGTGTTATAGTTCTGTTGTTTTTTTATTACTGTACTTTCCCTGAATATGCTCATATTTGTACACATTGCACATACACTACTTTCATTAGGGTCTAGTCACAATATGTGATAGTTATACATAGGGAAGTAGTAGTTTTGAAGCAGAGCAATCATTTCTGTACATGAAGATAATCAGTTACATTATGAAAATTGTAGGGTAATACTGCTGTTTGTTTGTTTACTTCACTTTCCCTGTATATGCTCTATTTGTATGTGTTATTGTCTGTTTGTGTTTGGTGTGCAGTAATGCAATAATGTAGTAATTGGGTTTTATTAGTTATCTATTACATGTTTCACATTATGCAAAACTCTAATAAAAAGCAGTTATCATTTCAGTATTCAACATGGCAAGATTATAAATATTGCACCTTCATCATTTATGCTGCACACACTGCTTATGTTTGTGCATGAATAGCTTAGTATGCTGGAAAGCACTTCATAATAGAATGCTATGTATATCAACACATTCCTTAATGCACTAATTAGCCCATGATATTTATTCCAATGATCTCCTTGACACTTTTTTGTCAATATTACAATAAGAATCCCTTCTACAGCGTTTTCATGAAAAGTAAATGCACATGTGATGTCATCAGTGATGTCATCAATGACATTTGTGATGTCATCTTTGATGTCCTGGGTGTTAGTCTTAGCAGTGCACGGTGGCGGCGCGAGTTATGGTTGCTTATCTTACCATAACTGCCGAATTTCAGGGGTTTTTCGGTTTTACTTTGAACCATAACGTTCCTTTAACAACGTTTTTTCACTGAATTTCATGGGTTTTTAGTAGCGCAACTTAACCATAACGTCCCTTTAACAAAGTTTTTTTACTGAATTTCATAGGTTTTTAGTAGCGCAACTTAACCATAACGTCCCTTTAACAAAGTTTTTTTACTGAATTTCATAGTTTTTTAGTAGCACAACTTAACAATAATAACTTTGACTTTATGTACATATAATATGGAACATACTGAACCCTTTCTATTGAATTTTACGGTCCGCAGACATGTTTGGATAACAGTACCACCACCTAAAAACTCTGGGGAGGTATGTGTAATAGTTATATCATAACATAGGAACATTTAACAAATTCACAAAGCAGCACACATACAAAGTATATGTAGTAATACTTAAAAAATGTTACCCATATATGTAACACACTAACCATTCATGTAAATACAATATGTTTTAAAATGGAATATACCAAAAGAAGATAAAGTGGCTTCCACCATAATTACCTTACAGACGCTCCATAACCAACAGCAAGACCAGACGTATACACTACTGATTACATATCTCATCCAGACATTGTAAGTGCACTTCTTTTTACTCATATATTTATAAACTTTCTATATTAGAAAAAAAAACATATTACTTTTTTGTTTTCTCACAGAAATGTGTAGTACTCTCGACTGGCTAGAGGATCATTTCCCACGAGAGGAAATGTTAGAAGATAGTCCACCTAATGGTACACACTTTACTATATAAACCAATTAATAAATATTATTCTGTATACATTTAACATATACATTTTTTTATTACAGACCATACAAAAATTCCAAGCATCTCACAACAACAATCAGAGGATATCACTCTACAGCAGATTAATCAAAAAATGGACGACCTTATGCAAAATTTTATGGATTTGAAAAACGTTGTGGAAAATTATGTGAAACCCCCAACTGCACACCATTGTCCAACCTGCACTTGTCCCCCCTCACCCTATCCCACGCAGTTAGCCCCAAACCCTGTCTATGGACCAAAGCGTTTCGATGAGCTTTCCTTCGCTTCTTCACCTGATCCCAGTCATAATTGTATATATATATGAAATAAAGTTACTTTTCTTATATTGTGTTGTAATTACTTTCAGTTCCTTGTGATAAAACCAATTTAGGTGTCCACGGACACCGCGGTTGTTCGGAAATGTTCGTAAAGAAACAAAAATGTGACTGTCCTGAGGACACTACATCTGTCCGTAATGTTCTCATGCAAGTTGAAAATGTTATAAGAACACTCGTAGTGTCCTGAAATGTTCGCAAATAAACGAAAATGGAGGTGTGCTTCAAATGCTATGTCTGTCCGTATTGTTAGCAAATAAATTAAACTGTGCTAAGAACAAACGGCTGTCCGTAACTGTTCGTTTTACATGTGACGCACTTTTAATTAGTTCAGGACCCGAACACTGTCCGCAGAACATCAACACGCATGCGCAAAACAATGTCCGTACATTGGGTGTCCTGCGGTCGACCGCTACCTTAGCGAACATGCTCACAAAACAATCATGTGACCGCGCCCACGCTCATCTCGTGCTCTAAATGCGGACACTGTTTGTGTCCCCGACCAGTTTAAAAGTACATTTCCAAGTAATCCACAATATTTCTCATTAAAAAATCACCATACCACAAATCCCACATACTAATCCTAACTTTTCACATAGTTTTTGTGACTTTTTGAACCTTTTTTGATGTTCGATCTGTCTTGCGGACGGCACGCATGTCCACGACCCGCGCACAAGCACCCTGATATAAGACCATGCCCTAGAGCGCATTCTCATTGTGTTTCTGACTATTCCACAGAGCACACTGCATTTTGCTGCATACTTTGCAGATTTTGAGATTTCCATCTCCAAGCCTATGACATCCATGGCTCGACTATTACCACATGGTGCTACATCTGCCTCAGCACCACCCCCACCCCCTCCACCACCACCATTTCCCCAAGGGCCTGAAGAGGGGAACAGGAGTGAGGCTACAGAGGAGGAAGAAGAGGATGACGAGAATAAGGTAGAGGAAATCCCTACTACCCGCCCTCAGCATGAATCTTGGGTGTGGCGGTTGTTTACCGTTCATGGAAATGATCCTAAGTCTCATGCGAACCGTGTCACCTGTAATGAGTGCAAAATGGTACTCTGTCATGGGAAGCAAGGTTCGTATAGCTTTGGGACCACTACCATGAAGCGACACCTGCGCTCATTCCACACTGGGGCCATTCGCAAGGTTGTACCTTGCGAGAAGCGTAGTAGGTTGATTGCCTCTACTTCATCCTCCGTTCCTGATCCTGTCACCACAAGGAACACCTCTGTGGGACAGCGTCTTCCTCAAGCTGCCTCACAGGCCATACAGAATTCTGATGACCCTTACCTTTCGAGGGTCACAGTTGTATGTGTGTACTGTGACACAGTACTCTGCAGGGGGGAACGACTTCGGAGTGCTTTTGAGACGATCGTCTCAGAGCACCAGAAGACCTGCTCACTACCCAAATAAAACCCACTCTACATCTTCCTGTCTCAGCTCGCCCTTTCTTATCCCTGTGGTTGGTGCCCCCCTCCCTTTACCCTCCTTTCCCGCCTCTCCTAGTGTGTCATGTATAAAAAAGAACAAAAAAATTACAAAATAACAAAAATCAACAAAAAAAATAAGGCTCTTTTCAGAGCCGCCTTTCACAGTTAAAAAATAGAAGTGCAGATACATAAAGCATAGCCATTTCCATTTCGTGAAAGTCCGTGGACGGTCCGCGAACAGAAAAACAATTGCATTGCTACCCTATTGAAACCAATGCATTTTTCTCTAACAGGAAGTGGTGGCTCTGAAAAGAGCCTTTGGGAGGTGTTTGAATGTAAAACATTTTAACTACGTAAAACGTACTTCAAAACGAATGCTGTATTTCTTAAAAAGGTCGCAATGCATTTTGTACATTTCTCAGAAAAATCTGATTGCCACCATAAGTAAGATGGACTCCATCTTTGCGAAAAATGTATGTACTATGAAACAAAATATTTTCGTTGTTAAAAGAGGACATGTCAAAATCACATAGGAAGGCACAAACAGTCTTATTAACATTACGCCTTGCTTTCTCCATTTGTGGACCACATGAGAAAGAACGAAGCCACACTTGTCTCTGCGCAATCCGTGAAACATGTCCATTTTCTTCTGAAGTCCTTCTTTCATTGCAAATTGCAAAGAAATTCCAGACACATGTCCTAAACGGTTCCCTCCACAATGAATTACAATTATGTCTGGATGTTGCTCTATCTTCAAAGTTGCACAGAGAGGTAGCAAGTCCAACCACTTCATTCCACGCACTCCATGCCAGTGCACCTCCACATGTGGGAATCCAAGATCTATAGATACTCCACAGCTTTCTGCATGCACCTTCAACCAATGAATCCACGAGTCTCCCAAAATCCATACAATCTGTGTTTTGAAACACTCAGCCATAGCTATCTGTTCTTCTCTCTGCAAAAACAATATCTGAGAAAACCTCTCCTAGCACAACACACTCACTAAACTTTACTGACCAATCCCTTGCTTCATCCAATCTCATTTCCATACCTCCCCTCCCCAAATTCCCTGGATGTAATACGCGGTGTCCTAGAACTACCGCCATGTCCACGAACGTATCGTAACATGTACAGCCCTTCTACCATTTCAATTTCACTCTCTGTGCCATTCCCTCATTGGATGTAGCTAAGCAATCACATGACCATCCACCAATCAAATCCAATAACTCTACATGTAACTGCATCATCATAGAGCAGCACTACAAATGTACGGTGTATCTCTCGGAGTACAAGTCTCATACCATTGACAACCACGATCTACGAGAAATACTATACAAATCTCCAATATTTCTACTTGCAGCTTGGTCCATATCCATATAAATGAACAGAAAGTACAGGTATGCATATTTTCTACACAGTACATGAACACATTTTCTAACCGACTTTTACCTTCTATAATCTGAAAAATGAATGGACGATCATTGTTTCATTGTCCTAAAATGACCTGTCACTTACAAACCTTTATATCGTTTAATTTCTTCATACACACACACACATGCAAATACTATTAAACTAACATTTTTGAAATAAAATATATACATGACATATAATCACACAAAATAACATACACACTCTATGATCAAATCTCAAACAATAATATTTGTACAAACACATAATTGGCTTTAATTTTTTTAGTTTATATAAGTACTTACATACATTTATATAGGACAAGCAGACTATGACATTCACTCACTGTTACGTGCAAAAGCAGGCTATGACACATAGTTCTCAACTCACACGCTTTTGGCGGGTGTCACCCGTCTTGTAAAGGACTGACTCACCCGCCAAGCCTCCTGCACACCCATTCATTCCAATGGGCGTCTCACCCGCCAAAAACAAAATCAGGTGATTTCACCCGCCTTTGCGACACACATGGTTGAGAGCTATGATGACAATGACTCACTATTACATGGAAAAGCTTAGTTACAAGAATAGTGGTATACGTTGGTAGATTATGAATTCCACAAACCATAGTAAAGATATTTTCTTTCCTACTCTTAGTCATAATATAGTTTTAATGGTTTTCAGGAAGGCGCTGAGCATTTCAATTTTAAAAAATCAATGTCTAAAATGAAAACAGTGCTATATAGCAACCAAATTACTAATTTATTTCTTTTACAATTGCAGTGAAGTCCATTCTCCTGAATAGAAGCAGTCGATTTTGATTTACAAAGAACAACTAAGAAGCAAACTACTCATTTCTGAAAAAAAAGTAAGTAGATTACACTACACTGTACGGTGCATTCATGGTATTTCTGTGCCTAAAAATAGAGATTCTGCACCATTCTGACCAAAAATCCCCCCCGTCTTAAACAGTGATCTCCTGTCAGAATGGCCCTCAAATTCCTATTTTTCGGCACACAAATTACCCAACTCAGCCGCTAGAATGTAGATGTTGTAGAACAAACAACTGTTTTAATTGTCTAGCTTTACCTATATTATTTATTCTTCTCCACACCACCGGCTTACTTTTTTTTGTCATCTGAACCCCAGTTTAGTAACACATTAATTGAAGAATACCCATCCCTGGTAGTTCAACTTCCCAATTCACAATCACACACCATTACATACATCTTTATCATCTTACTCAAACAATCATGCACACAACACACATGCATTGCAGAAAACCCCAACCATACCTTCTGTATTTTTTTCAACAGATGCTACAGAATGCCCACCAAAAAGCAACTCCGTAGAAAGGGACGCAGAAGTAGAGCAAATGAAAAGAAAAGTCTCCAACATAAACACCCATCTATTGCAGAATTTGTAAAAAACGTTGAGACACAACAGCTAATACAGTCATGTTGTGAAACAGAAGACGTTTCTAGTGCAAAAACTTTGCCTCCTCTATCACAAAGTAAAACGACCCAAAAAACTATTAACAGAAAATCAACTATCACTACAAATAAAACGTCTTCTATAAATCTTGATATAGTACAAAGTAAGCATACCAAGAAAAGTATATTAGCCAAATTCCTTCAAAATATGATAAAAACAGGAGAGAAACCAGGTTCAACACTTCAAACCTATCGTAGGAAAGTAATCTTAGAAGCGTTGATAGACAGTGCAATTCTTCGCAAAAGAAACTTATTTATTGTTGTGTTAAACAGAATTAAACCACTAACAAAACTAATAACTAAACTTCAAAAAAGACTTCTCAATAAACGAAATGTGAACAGAAATAACTTCTTAAATATCTGTGGAGGTGAATGGAGTCACACTACAAGCACAGAACCATACTTTAATGAAGAAGTGTACAAACAAAAGCAAATAAATACAATTTCCATACATAGCAGTGGTCGAGGTTATGAAAAAGTTAATAATACCATAATGGAACAAGAAGTACTCCTTACAAAAATATGCCCTGAAAACTTAGATTTACCCCTCCATTCGACTGAATCAGAACATCTAATTTACACATGGCCATGTACGTCAATGTGTAACATTCCCAAAAAAAATTTCAAATCTTTACGCCTATTCCTCAATCAACATGTGAAAAGCAAACACAAAATCAAAATTAAAATGCTGCAAAGTATGGATGCTTGTCCAGTACGCAAGCACACAGGACTGCAAGGACATTCATTGGCCTGCATATCAGGAGCTACTTGCAAAACAACCTTCCATGATATCAAAAGGATATCAACACATCATGCAAGTATAACAAATCTAGTTTATAAACTGTATTATGCAAAAAGTCCTGCTTTAGCACTAGCCAATTTAAATAACATTCTTCTACATGGTACACCAAAAGACCTACTAGAAGAAATCGAGTATATACAGAAAAAATATTTTGGAAATGAAACCCACTTACAAGATGAAATAGCTGTCAACCAACTTCGTAACAAATCTGCACATGGCAACCTTTCACTACACACATACAAAAAAGAAATACTAAAATTTCAAAGCACTTCAGCTGAAGTACCAAACCACGTGTGTGTATGTTGCCGCAGAACGTGTTATAAAAGTAACACAAAAACTATAGACCTTTCATACAAAATAGAAGACAATGAAGATTCTAAGGGGGTAATTCATAGAATTCAGCGCACAAGTGGCACACGCGGCTGGCGCACAGTGTGCGCGTGCGAATCCCTGCGCCAGCCGCGTGCGCTAAAATACATTTCCGCGCACAGCGTATTCATGGATTCCAGCCACCAAAACCAGCCGTGGTGCACAGTGGCGCAGCGACCCTGCAGCAGCGCCAGTTACGCCCCCAAGAACGCCCCTTGCGCAGGGAAAAGCCATCAAAATCCCCAATCCAGCGCAAAGGGCTGCGCTAACCCTGTATCAGCATGGCAAGCAGGGAACGCGTATCACTGGGGATCGCAGGAAGTTATACACACGATTTCAGCTGGGTAAGTGTATTACTGGGGTGCGCAGGAAGTTCCACACGCGATTTCAGCAGGGTACGTGTATTACTGGGGTGAGCGGGAAGTTTCACACGCAATTTCAGCTGGGTACTTGTATTACTGGGGTGCGCGGGAAGTTTCACACGTGATTGGCCCTGTGCGAGCAGGGTACGTGTATTACTGGGGTGCGCGGGAAGTTTCACACGCGATTTCAGCTGGGTACATGTATTACTAGGGTACGCGGGAAGTTTCACACGCGATTTCAGCTGGGTACGTGTATTACTGGGGTGCGCGGGAAGTTTCACACGCGATTGGCCCTGTGCAAGCGGGGCACGTGTATTACTGGGGTGCGCAGGAATTTTCACACGCGATTTCAGCTGTGTACGTGTATTACTGGGGTGCGTGGGAAGTTCCACACGCGATTTCAGATGGGTGCATGTATTACTGGGGTGCGCGGGAAGTTTCACACGCGATTTCAGCAGGGTACGGTTATTACTGGGGTGCGCGGGAAGTTTCACACGCGATTTCAGCTGAGTGCGTGTATTACTGGGGTGCGCGGGAAGTTTCACACGCGATTGGCCCTGTGCGAGCGGGGTACGTGTATTACTGGGGTGCGCAGGAATTTTCACACGCGATTTCAGCTGTGTACGTGTATTAGTGGGGTGCGCGGGAAGTTCCACACACAATTTCAGCTGGGTATGTGTATTACTGGGGTGCGCGTGAAGTTTCACACACGATTTCAGCAGGGTACGTGTATTACTGGGGTGCGCGGGAAGTTTCACACACGATTTCAGCTGGGTACGTGTATTACTGGGGTGCGCGGGAAGTTTCACACGCGATTGGCCCTGTGCGAGCGTGGTACGTGTATTACTGGGGTGCGCAGGAATTTTCACACGCGATTTCAGCTGGGTATGTGTATTACTGGGGTGTGCGGGAAGTTTCACACGCGATTTCAGCAGGGTACGTGTATTACTGGGGTGCGCGGGAAGATTCACACACGATTTCAGCTGGGTACGTGTATTACTGGGGTGCGCGGGAAGTTTCACACACAATTTCAGCTGGGTACGTGTATTACTGGGGTGCGCGGGAAGTTTCACACACGATTTCAGCAGGGTACGTGTATTACTGGGGTGCGCAGGAAGTTTCACACAGCGATTTCAGCTGGGTACGTGTATAACTAGGGTGCGCGGGAAGTTTCACACGCGATTCCATCAGGGTACGTGTATTCCAGGGGTGCGCGGGATGTATCACATGCAAAAACAGCAGGGTACGTGTATTCCAGGGGTGCACGGGAAGTATCACACGCAAAATCAGCAGGGTACGTGTATTTCAGGGGTGCGCGGGGAGCACCACACGTGAATTGCACGTGTGGGTCCTCCCAGGTGTTCCCTCTACACCCACCCTTTGCCCCTGCAGGTGGCCCACACCACAGGGGCCTACCCTGCACATGTCCTGCAGGCACCCCATCCACCATGGCCATGCCTCCCAGCCAACCCACATGTCACCTTGCACTACTTCCCACCAACGCATGTCCCCCTGCACCCCTAGCCACCAGGGGCATCCTCCACCAGGCCCCCACCCATGTCTCCCACCACCCCCACGCCCCAGCAGTGCAGGGGCAGCCTCCACCAGGCCCCCACTCATGTCTCCCATCACCCCCACCCCCCAGCAGTGCAGGGGCAGCCCCCACCAGGCCCCCACCCATGTCTCCCATCACCCCCACGCCCCAGCAGTGCAGGGGCAGCCTCCACCAGGCCCCCATTCATGTCTCCCATCACCCCCACCCCCCAGCAGTGCAGGGGCAGCCTCCACCAGGCCCCCACCCATGTCTAACACCACCCCCACCCCCACCCCCCAGCAGTGCAGGGACAGCCTCCACAAGGCCCCCACCCATGTCTACCACCACCCGCTTCCCCCAGCAGTGCAGGGGCAGCCTCCACCAGGCCCCCACTCATGTCTCCCATCACCCCCACCCCCCAGCCACCAGGGGCAGCCTCGACCAGGCCCCCACTCATGTCTCCCATCACCCCCACCCCCCAGCAGTGCAGGGGCAGCCTCCACCAGGCCCCCACCCATGTCTCCCATCACCCCCACCCCCCAGCAGTGCAGGGGCAGCCTCCACCAGGCCCCCACCCATGTCTACCCCCACCCCCCAGCAGTGCAGGGGCAGCCTCCACCAGGCCCCCACCCATGTCTACCACCCCCCACCCCCCAGCAGTGCAGGGGCAGCCTCCACCAGGCCCCCACCCATGTCTACCACCACCCTCACCCCCCAGCACTGTGGGGCAGCTGCCAGCAGGCCCCCACTCATGTCCAACTCATGTTCCCCTGCACCCCCACCCCCCCAGCACTGTGGGGCACCTGCCAGCAGGCCCCCACTCATGTCCAACTCATGTTCCCCTGCACCCCCACCCCCCAGCACTGTGGGGCACCTGCCAGCAGGCCCCCACTCATGTCCAACTCATGTTCCCCTGCACCCCCACCCTCCAGCACTGTGGGGCACCTGCCAGCAGGCCCCCACTCATGTCCAACTCATGTTCCCCTGCACCCCCACCCCCCAGCACTGTGGGGCACCTGCCAGCAGGCCCCCACTCATGTCCAACTCATGTTCCCCTCCAACTCATGTTCCCCTGCACCCCCACCCCCCAGCACTGTGGGGCACCCTCCACCAGGCCCCAACCCATGTTCCCCAGCCAACATGTCATCACAATCTAGATCCCTGGTCCCTATGGTCAGCCTCCACTTAGAAATGGCAATAACATGATAGAACACAAATTGCAAGTTTGGAAACAAACACATGTCCCTCACATACACCCAATGGGTGTCAGTGAATCTCAAAACCCATATCATGATATGCATGAAACCAATGAGATGATACTACACATTGAAGTTTGATCAAAAAATATGTATTAAAGGAAACATGAATTGAATCAAAAATAAACAAACAGAAATGGGAATATAAAAAAATAAAAAGAAGCACGTCCGTGAAAAAATGCAAAACCAAAAATCATAATCCAAAGGAATGGTGTCCAAAGTCACAGTCCACAAAAGAAAATCCAATGGGAAATTATAATTGAAAGCCATTGCTCCATGGGTAAATTGTAAAATGAAAAGAAAATCCAACAGTGAACTATGTACAGATGAACAAGCCAGGGTCCATGATCCCAACAAAAGAAATGAAACAACACTACCTAATAAAAAAAAACTATATACAAAAATGTGGCCCATTGTCCAAAAGGTCCAAAAAAAATGCAAAAACAAAGGAAACCTAACACTAACTACATAACTATTTACAAGGGCAGCGGGCTAGTCCAACGGCTCACTGGATGTTGTCATGGGCTAGGGCATCATCGAACTCCTGTTCAATGGCTTGGAGGCGGGCATGTTCCCTGGCCCCGAGGTCTCGCAGGGATAAAGCAGTGTCCAGCTACAACTCCCTGTGAAGACCTTCGAGGCACTCAGCCCGCCTCAGCGCCCTCCGCATGGAGTTCTCCACCCTGACCATTGTGAGCCGTTCCTCCTCTGCCCGCTGCCGCTCCGCACCTATCTGCTGGCCCAACCGCTCCCACACGGAAGCCACTCCCATTCCAGGGTTCACCTGCCCTCCGGCCGATGCCTGCACCCCTGATGTTGATGGCCCCGAGCCATGATGCCTCCCACGTCGAGCCTGCCGCTGCCTCCGACGCAACTGCCTGTGCCAGCACAACGGCATCCAGGCTGATGGAATCCACTGACGCCGTCGTGCACGTGCCCTGCCCGATGATACCGTCACATCCTCCATCTGCTGGGGTCCAGTTGCTGGTGTGTCCACCCGTGCTGGACCTCTGACTCCCGACTGTGGCAGGGATGGGATCCCCACCGAGCTGGCTGCATTGGTCGGGGCAAGTCCACAGGGGGCCCTGGTGGCATCTGGGCCGGAAGACGGCATGGAGAACGACTGGTGCATAGTCTCCACAGAGGAGGAGAGGGTCACCAGATTGGCCGACACATGTAGGAAACCCCCGACCATGGCCGATCCCAACTGGGCCACGTCAGCACGGTGCTCTCCTTGATGACGTGCATGCTCCACCCGGGAAGCTCGCACCACATCACAAATTGCACCGGTGCGCAACGCGACACCAATCAGGACCTTCTCCATACGGCCAGGAGTCCCCTCGTTCACAGGTGGAGTGGAGTCAGATGACATGGACATCCCCCCTACCTGCGGACGGGCCTGGGAAGGGGCATCCCTGCTGGTGCATGGTGGTGCAGTCACAGTGTCAGGGACAGTGACATGCACAGGCCCCTCCACGGCGACCTGTGCTGCCTCCTGCCCCTGCCCCTGGACTGCAACACTTGCACCAGCAGGGATGCCCCCACCAGGCCCCATGTGCGCCTCAGTAGCGGATTCCTCCTCCTCTGTGGAAACCACCAACCTGGATGGCTCCACCCCGTCTTCCACCGTTGCAAGCCCCTGTGGGGGCTCACCCACCCCTTCCGCTGCAGCCGTGAGGGCATCCCCGACGCTTTGCTCCACAGCGCCGTCTCCACCCTCTTCTTCACGTGGCGCTGTGTAGAGGGAGACATAGAACACAAGCATCAGGGTACTGTACAATGGTCCCCTAGACAGGAAGCAATAGCAGATGAGTGGCACTGTCAAAGATCACTTCCATCATGTCCCTCCACAACACATGGGTCAGTGCAGGTAAAACACATGCGGTAACAGGCATGGCGCATGCTATCAACATTAGCATACATGTCCAAGGGATTCTTGAAACATACAATGTTGTTTTGGAACTCACATGCATCATGGGCCATGCCTATCACATGCACACACTTCACCCTAGTTTCATCCATCTGGCCTCATACACCACAGACACAGTGGATACAAGGATGACTAGGCTGCATCAGTGAACCTGAACATTGCGACAGACATGTGTCATGCATCCCTGGCATTCACAAGTCACAGACACGCAGGTCAGACACACAGACATGGACAGCATACATGTACATGGCATCAGCACCCATCCCTCACCCCCACCCATGTCCAGGAACAGAGACTGGCATGCTTTCATGTGGCCATTCCGCATAGGGCAACCCATGTTGCATTTGAACACATGCACCAACCGTGTGGTTCACACATTACTGGTCTCACATGCATGACGTCCCTGCACACACACATGCATACATGGCCTATGTCACACTTACAGGCAAGTATCAGAAAACCAGCACACTGCGACATGCCCTGTCTCACACAGCAATGCTTGGCCACTTACCGCTCAACTCCAGACGGGTCTGCCTCTCAAGGATCTGGGCATGGAGCGCTGGGCCTACGCGTTCCAGGACCCTCATCTGGATGGTACTCATGCGGCCCCGGCCCCCCTCCACGAGGCGCCGGGCCTTCAAGAGGGTCCTGGACCTGCAGTCATCCCAGCGCTTCTTGACATGTTGGTAGTCGCGGACTGCCACCCCCTCCGCGTTGATGGCAGTCACGATGTCCGTCCAGATCCAAGTCCGTCCTTCCTTGTTGGCGTGCTTACTTCCGAAGAGGGCATCATACTGCCCCAGGACTTGCTCCACCAGGACACCAACTTCGGTGGCAGTGAAGCTGGTGCCCCTCTGCCTCTCTGGCCGGGGGTTGCCAGTGGTGCCAGATGTTGCAGTGCCCGACATGGCAACCCCAGAGGCAGGGGTGGGTGGGCAACTGGGTCTTGGGGCTGGGCTGTGGAGCAATGGTATCCCAGTCGGGAGTCTTCTGTTCCAGCAGGGGTGGACACAGCAAATGGACCCCTGCAGATGGCTGATGTGCAGGCACCAAATGGCAGGGCACAGTGGCAGCAGGCAGGCAGGCAGGCAGCAGCAGATGGCTCGTGGGAGGCTGATCGGGGCTCTGGGGGGCAGTAATTCGGCCTTTTGGGCAGGAGCGTGGTCTTCCGTGTGCTTACGCATGGCCAGCTTGATACGGAGTGATTTGGCACGTGAAAATCTTGCACATCTGCATGTAAATCGAGGAAAGGCCCTTAGCGCGTAAGCGCGTCAGCACGCATACGCAATTTCATTGGACCAAAGGCCCTTAGTGCGTAAGCACGTCTGTGACGTTTCGTGCACGGGCGTTTCCCTGGCAGGGCTTGTAGATCCCACGTGCCTTTACATTGCTCTGTACGTGCTTTTCGTGGGGTGCGGTGCATGGGATTTCCAGCCGTTGGGGTTCACATGCTATTACTTCACAGCGGGTGCTGGCTACGCGTTCTTCTACACGCAAGGCAGACGGTGAGTGGTAGCCCGCTCCCCCAGGCCCGATCGCGTGAAAAACTTCACGCGAACCCCAGGCACAATAGCAGTATGGGACATTCATCATTGCTGTATATTGGCGCTTTTGTGATGCGCAGGGACGCTACCGCCTGCCTTCGTGTGGCGGACGTGTTTAGGCCCGTGCGTGTCTTTGGCCGTGTGCGCCTTTGCCCTATTCGATTCCATGAATACGTGTGGTTCGCGTGTGTGTGGGCGTTCCGTCTGCTTCCCAGCAGTACATCCCAGTTACGCCCTTATTTTCGCGCGTTACGCCCTCTGTTCCGCCCCCTTTTTGGTGTGTGCGCCGAGGTTGTGCGCTTTCACTGTGCACGTCGCGCCCGCCGTTCGGGATGTTTCAGTGACGTGTGCGCCATGCACGGGTTTGGCGCACATCCAGAGGAAAACACGCGCAGGGACTTCCATGAATCGCACGTGTGCGCATGTGCCTGTTTTTTCGCGCTTGCGCCTGCTTGCACCTGCTTGCGCATAGATTTTCGGCGCACGTTTGTTCCATGAATCGGCCCCTAAATGGTTTGAATTAGCTCTCTACCTTATAGCAGAAAACAAATACGAAATAACTGACCCCATAATACTTTGCAGTTACTGCACTACCAAACTTGACAACAACCAAACTCCTTCACGTGCTATCTCAAATAACTTGGAATTACATCCACTACCAAAACTCCTTCAACAACTTAATTTATATGAGAGCATCATAATTCAAACAGTTCATCCATTTCAAGCAATAATACGCCTTCAACCAAAAACTGCAAAATTACCTCCCTCTGAATTAGTGAAAGGTATTCGTGGAAAAGTAGTGTATTTACCATTAGATCTAAAAGAAAATGTGCACACTCTAGGAGTGCAACGTCCAATGCAACAATCTTTAATTATCTTGGTAAATGGAGTACCTACAAAAGACAAAAAAAATTGGCAACAACTGGTAGATTTACATAAAGTTAGAGAAGCCCTGCAATATCTCAAAGAGAATAATGATTATTACAATGAAATTAATATCGAAGAAAACTTGAAAGATACAACTGAAATAATTCAAGAGACACAAGAAACTGGTTATTTTGAGCTCTTAGATCCTGCTACAATAGCAAACACTTTAGACCATTATACAATTCACCCATTGCACTCTAATGACACCATAGAAGATGCACTGGAAACGTACCAAATGCGTCAAACAAAAGGATCACCAATCAGCATATGGGAAAAAAGTATAGAAGCATATGCTTTTCATCTACTCTTTCCTACTGGCAAAGGAGGAAGATACGATGATAGACCTGTTCAAATATCAGCATCAGAATATCGCTCATTACGAATGTATTCTGAAGATCCCAGATTTCGACAAAATGTGGAATACATATTCCACCTACTCTTTGAAAGTGAAATAGCAACTTTATGTTACGGAGTTGCACACATATTAAAATCAGGATCACACTTTCAAAATATGACAGCCACACAATTATTACAAAAAGTTCAACAAAAAGATGAGGTTTTACAGGCAAATCTTACAAATCTATTAGCAAATTTGCAAGGTACTAAGGAGTACTGGTTTCGACGCCATGGAGATGTACGTTGTATGATCAGAAACCTTGGCCCACCCACTTGGTTTGTTACATTAAGTTGCGCAGAATATGCATGGGAAGATTTACATGCTTTCCTACGCATATCATACGAAAACAAAATAAACATAGATATACTGACACCTGGAGAACTTTGTTCTCAGGATCCTGTTAATGTTTCTAGATATTTTCACCATCGCTTCATTGCTATGCTACATTTTATTTGTAATAAAACTGTTCCTCCCCTTGGAGAAGTGCAACACTTCTTTTGGAGAAAAGAATGCCAAGCCAGAGGAGCGCCACATGTCCACATGCTTTTGTGGATTAAAGATGCTCCTAAATTTGGTCAAGACAGTGATGCCACTGTTTTACAGTTTATTGAAAAATATGTCACTTGTGAAATTCTGTCAGAATCCACAAATAGTGATCTTCATGCAAAAATCTTACAATTCCAAAGACACAAATGTGGCAAATATTGTCGTCGCAAATACAAAAACAAAGGGAAATACTACACCAAATGCCGATTTGGTTTCCCTAGACCAGTTACAAATACAGGTCAAGAAAACAACCTCATGTATTCAGTTAGACATAGGGTTAAAGGTAAGTCACCTAAAAATACATTTTGCATAAAAAGAAAAGAAGAAGAAAAATATATCAATGATTACAATGCAATCATTGCCCACTTGTGGAATGCAAACATAGATGTGCAGTACATTGCAGACAATTCTACTGCAGTTGCACGATATGTCACAGCATACTTAACCAAATCAGAAAAGACAGAGCTCCAAGACCTCTGGAATGACCTGTCATCAGATAAAACAGTGTCTCAGAAATTATACAGCTTGGGCATAAAAATGCTGTCCCATAGAGAATGTGGATCCTATGAAGCAGCTTATCGATTAACTGGTACTGCATTGTATGGTAAATCTGCAAATATAGTATGGCTAAGTCTTGGTCCAGCTAAATCTAGAAAAAGAGTTCTAAAATCATACGAAGATATAGAAACAATAGCCAAGCATGATCCCAACAGCCAAGACATTTTAAAAAACAATTTATTGGACACATACTACCCAAACAGGAGTACCACTTTGGAAACCATGTGTCTATACCACATAGCCCAAAACTACACATACAAAAATAATATAAAACCTGACGAGCAAAACCGTAAATACAAAGTGACAAACTGTGATGGCAGCTTAGTAAAACTCACCAAACCAAATTTAATTAATCATATCAAATTGTCATTAAAGACTCCTCAACATAAAGAAATATATCACATGTCCCTGCTACAACTCTTCAAACCATGGAGAAAAGAAGAAGAAATACTAGATACCTATGACTCATATGAAGACGCTTTCAAAGCCAATGAAAGCAGTATAACTGATGTAAACTTTGCACAGTACAAAACAATGTTGCACAATGAACAGCAACACGAAGAGGAACTCCAGGCCCAACTAGATAAGGACACTCCTGACAGTAGTCAACCTTCCGTCACAGGAAGCCAAGAACCACTGGGAGAACCACTAATAACAAATGAGGCAGAATTAGCTATGATAGAAGTAGAAAACACCATGTGTCACTATGAAGATAAAGAAGACTTAACTACACTACAATCAAAACTAAACAAAGAGCAACATAGCATTTTTCAAGAAGTAACAAAAGAAATTGCACATGGTGTGCAACATGAAAACAAAGAATGCACCTGCCAAAATTACAAACCTATACTATTGTATGTCAGTGGTGAAGCTGGTTGTGGCAAAAAATTCCTAATCAAAATCATCAGTAAGTTCCTTCAACAATTGACAAACAACAAACTGTCAGCTGTTGTCACTGCCCCCACAGGTTTAGCTGCCTACAACATAGGTGGTGTCACTTTACACCGATTACTACTCCCGCCAGTAGAACACCAAAACAAGTAAGATTATTACAAACTTTCTGCAGAAGCTGCAATGGAAGTACGCAGAGTATTGAAACAAATGAAAATGCTACTAATAGATGAAGTGAGCATGGTGTCCAACCTAATGTTGGCTTTGATTCACCTCAGATTACAAGAAGTACTCAAAACAAACTATGAAGAGCTCTTTGCAGGAAAACATATAATTGTTTTCGGAGATCTTCTTCAATTGACACCTGTAAAAGGTGAGCCTATTTTTAAAACATTAGGACACAAACTCTGCCGTAAAACTGTTGGCAGCATTGGAAATGTCAACCTTTGGCAACATTTCCAATACAGAGAATTAACAGAAAACATGCGCCAATCTGCAGATCTCCCTTATGCCAACATCTTAAAAAGTATCAGAGTTGGTATACTTTCTAGAGAAGCAGAAGCAATATTGAAAACCCGGCACATTCATGCACTTTATGGTGATAATGCATGTGCTACAGATGTTATGGTACAATTAGCCCACAAAAATGTCAATTGTATGGCCTTAATGCCAACTCTTGCAAGCTGTTTCAAATTCAATGAAATAATGTTAAGCAAAGAAATGCAACGAATTATGGAAATTAGCGCCACAGACAAACTAGATGTACATGGAATGACACTACCCATGTGTGACCAAGCCACAGCAAGACTAACTAGTTCAGAAAAATCAATCTCAAACACAGCAGGCTTGGAAAAGATATTAAAATTATCCTTAAATTGCAGAGTAATGCTTAAACGTAACCTTGACGTGGACCAAGGACTAGTTAATGGAGCACTGGGTACAGTTGTTGGCTTTCAAACATACCCACGTGACAACAAAATTCAGTTTGTCAATATTCTCTTTGACAAACTTTCAGAAGTAAAAAGAATAGGACGCTCAACAGCTCGATTCCTTCTCTTCAAAGACATGTATGTACGCAGAGAACAATTTTCTCTAACTCTTGCATACGCAGTCACCATTCATAAATCACAAGGTCTTACTCTAGACAAAGCAATGATAGACATTGGTAACACAGTCTTTAAAGAAGGCATGAGCTACGTAGCACTGTCAGGCCTACGTACAATTGACGGTCTATATCTAATAAACTTTGATGCAAGTAAAGTAAATGCTGATATTCCTTGCATTTTAGAATACAATAGACTTTGTTCACTATACACCCCCCATCTACAAACATATCCTGTTCCACAAAAGGAACATTTTCTAAAAGAAGACTAAATCAAACAGAAATGCAACAGGATGTCACTGCAAATCCTCCAAAGAGACTAAAAGAAACTAAAACTTCATCAAGTACCACAAGCAAAAAAGAATCAATTAGGGAAAGTAAACCAGGTACTTCTTTAAAGAAGGAAGACAAACTCCAAAAAAAGCAGTTAGATACAGAACTACCTGGACCATTTAAATTCTCAAATATAGTTGGTGTAAGTTGCTACACAAATGTAGCAATGAATATTCTATTTCAATTACCACCAATTGTTGACAACATTTACGTACACAGTACAGACCCATTGTGTTTGCAAATGTTAGTACTTCACAGAAATGCAGCAAACAATCCTGACAACACATATAGTGTTTTTGGAATAAAACGACAATTGGACTACTGTGCTGGAATGGTGAAATTCACTATAAACTCACAGGAAGATCCACAAGAATTTCTAATGTACTTACTATTAGTACTGGAAAACAAAAACATACCTATAAATGAAATCTTCCAGATTTCATACATGTGGAAACATACATGCACTCTCTGCAACAATGTGACACAAGAACAAATCCCCAATGAGCGCTTTGTATATATCAATACCTAATTGTGAATCCGTTCCATTTCAGCAACTTGTACAAAATGCAAACCACGGTAGATTATCTTCTACCTGCAAGTCGGATAATCGCTCCACGTTACTAATACAAACACATAGTAAATACGTAATACTAATGCTTCTACGTTACAATGCAGATGGTACGAAAAACAACTGCAAGCTGACTGGATTCACACATGGTCAAATTTTACTTGGTAGGAAAACTTTCACAACAATAGGTATAATCTACCACGCAGGAGCCACAACCAACTCAGGGCACTACACTGCATATATAAAAAAAAAATGTGGATGGTTTGACTGTAATGATAGTACCGTTACCCTAAAGCAGAAATTACCAGCTAATCTTACAAACACGTATTTAATGTTCTTAAAACCAAAATTTGATAACTGAACTGTACTTAAACCTTAAGTACACTTGTAGTAAAAAAATATAAAATATAAACTGTCACAATATTTCAAAACCTATCTAACTGCCCAAAGATTCTACAACAACTAATCAGATAAATTAATACCACTCAAATAGATCAAAAAATAGACAGTTAGAATACGCCAATTGGTATCTAACTGTCCCAAAATTTACAAATATGCAAACAGATAAATCAATACCACGAAATTATATCAAAACATAAACAGTTAGAATACGCCTAATGGTATCTAACTGGGCCAAAATTTTACAATATCCAAACAAATACCTAATATACCTAATATCTTACTGCTCACAAAAACTGGAACAATCCAATGCATAAAGCATTACGCAGAAAGAACAAGTAAACGCGGAAAACAAACAAATAAATAAACTGTAGCATAACAGAAAAAGGGTTTTTTTTTTATCCAACATGGATTTTTTTTCTCCCACAGACCCAATGATTTTAGCAACAAACACAGAAAATTTGCACATTGCACAGTACTCTGGTTTGTAATCTACTAAATATGAGGGTCAATAAAAAGAAGAAAATGTTGATTGTACAATGTAATAAATCATTATAAAATACTAATACTAACATGCTATTTTCTTTTATTACAGAAATGAACAAGAAAAACATGGACTCCCGTTACTAAACCAAATAGTACGTATAACAAGATAAATACAACCATCGCAGCATATCACACCCATACAAGCTTATAACATTGTTCCTTATAAATTAGTTTTTGACCCAAAGTTAAAAGCCACTATGGGTGTGATATGCTGCGGTGGTTGTGGCCAGGGCATACACTCTTGGGTGCATGTCCAAATGGCCATGCACCCAACATTCTATACCCTGGCCACAACCACTGCAGCATATCACACCCATAGATGCAAACATTGCAACCATTGTTATGTCCGCGGACAGGGGGAAGGTCCTAGGACACATTCAACTTGCCAGAGGACAATACAAACAGCGTCCTCAGGACACCCCCATTTTCTTTATGTACAAACATTTCTGGACACCGCGATTGTTCTTAAAACATTTTTACCTTGCCAACGAAGAATACAGACAACGTCTCCAGGACACCCCCTGAAAACATTCCAAGACCCCACGAGTGTTCTTAGAACACTTTCAAGTTGACACCGAATCCATTCTGTTTATTTACGAACATTCCAGAACAGCCGTGTTGTCCGCAGACAAATCGAACACAACAAAAGCGTCTAGCACATAAATAAAATACAACTTTGAACCTATCTCATACTCCCCCATCCTCCCCAAAGACTTCTACACACCAACACACTCTACTAAATACACATTTTGAACAAACTTTCACCGCGCTGTCCGCGGACGTCCGCAAATGCAAGATGGCGGGCGCGACAGAAAATCTGACGCGCATCACGCACCACGCTGCCCAATCAGCGAACACGTCGCATGTCCGCGAACATGACACAAGCCGCTGGGCCAATCGGGGTGCTGTCCGCGGAGCGAACAGGGAAGTCCGTCCGCGAAGCGAACACAGATATCACTCATTTTTTTGCCTTACATTTTGGTCATTTTTTTAAAAACTACTGGACGGATTTACACCAAATTTGCAAAAGCACGCTTTCGGGACCAGGCCACCGCTCCTGCCGCAAATTTGGTGTAAAATCGTCCAGTGGTTCGGGCTGTAGCCGTGCGCAAAGATTTTTCCCATTCAGTCTATGGGAAAAAAAAAAGTTTTGGGACCCCCCCTATAAATCTTCCCCCCCTGGACGAATCCTCACCAAACTTTACAAAATAATTCAGAGTGGGCCATATACTTTTTTTGCAAAGTTTGGTGAGGATTCGTCCAGGGGAGCGAAGTTATAAGCCGCCCAAAAAGTGCTCTTCCTATGGAAACACCAACTTAACCATAACTACATGGCCGATAACGCGGCCATGTAATATATATATATATATATATATATATATATATATATATATATATATATATATATTTATATTTATTTTATTTATACCGTGCTGGCAGACACGCCCGGAGGCATAATAGCGCACCACGAACACACAGGCAACAGGAAAGTTACTGTACCAAAGCAGACAGCAGAATGGATAAGATCCGAAGCAAGGAGTACAGGGTCCGAAAATAGGTGGATTTATATAGTATATATTATATATTTATATGTTAATTTATATATACTCTCTGAGCGAAAACAAAACCCATGACTTTTAATATAGGTTGCTTTAAACCTCTTTCTGCCATCAGCTTAGCCAGGCTCATTATATCAGTACTCACCAGTTCCTGACAAGATCTTTACATGGGGTAAAGTGTGTGGCTCCCCTGCCTCATATCTTCATTTCAATCTGATTTCATTTGTGAAGATGTAAGGGTTATTTTTTACATTTGTAAATGTGCAGAGTGTTACAAATCTCTGACAGTCTGACTGGACTTCCTGGTGAGGAAAGCAACATTTTATTTGTCTTCAAGTCATGTGATTAGAAAGAGAAAGGCTGGTCTCAGAGGTCTCTCTCTCTCTCACTCTCCCTCTCTATCTGCCTCTCTCTCTCTTTCTCTCTCTCTCTCTCTCTCTCTCTTCCTCTTCCTCTCTCTGGATCAGGGGAGATAGGAAATGTAAACACAGAAGCTGCTGCCAATTTATTTATGAAAGGAATACAGATTTCACTACAAACCTGTTTATACAAGGTATGAACATTTCTTGGGGATTCCTTTAAATTAAAGGCTACCAGAGACTTTTGATTATGCTTGTGGAAGTTATGGAATATGTTTTGTTTGCAAGGCAACTGTACCACCATCCCGAGCACTGTGATGTAAATTGGTTTTTAATTGTGTTTGTCTTTTTAGCCCACACACCACTCCTCACCCCTCAGTGTCTCCTCAGTGTCAGCTGAATCATACTTTCATGGGGCTGCCCGCACTATCTCCCATACATTTTTTTAATAGATGTCCTAACTCCCTTCTGGCACCATGGAGTATGTGCTATGGTGACTGATTTCTGAACTATGAACGCTGGAACAGTATTTCCATTTTTTTAAAACAGCCTGAGGAAGGGACACCTTTATGAGGAGCAATACACTGCAAAGCAAGCCATTGCTCGTCTGATGCCTGAATCTTAAAGAGACTGGTATTTAAATGCAGAATGTTTCTTCAAATCTAGAGCCCAGGATCACAGGTGGCAAGAATCCCCTCTGAGATCACTGAAGTTGCTCCATGTACTTCAATCTGTGCTTATCCCAGGAGAGTGGGCAGTGAATTATTTCATCCTTCACTTTCAGCAACTAACCGTAAGCATATTATTTCTTACTCAGAACTTTCTATATCGCATGAACTGGGGCATTATTACTTGATTTCTGTCTGCTTGGACCTTTCAATCCATTTTATTATGTAGGCCCAGTTTTGTTTTTCCGTTACTGATCATTCAGATGTGCATATATTTTAGTCAGATTCATACTTACATGAGATATATTTGTGTTTCTCAGAGTATTATCTCTCTAGGAGGGGACATAGTATTATATAAAAGCACCACTGTTATAGCTGTGTATGCGCAATTTATTCAGAGTCATCCATGTGCAACAGTGTGAACACTGCATATTACCCTTAAGAGGGGTGATTACTTTTATGGATTGGGTTTTCCACACAGTGTCAGTCCAGAGATTTGGTAGTGCTCTCAGATTTTATTAAAAGAATTCATGCTATTAATCCCTGTACCTTCTCTCCCATATGTGAGAGTAGAAGGACCGGTTACATAAGCCTGGGAGAGTGCATTCAGTTGGCAGTTCGTGAGCAACACTTGTATCTTTCCACCTCTGATTTGCTGGGAATAGCTTCTATCTGTCCACCTCGATTAAATGGGCATCGTCTTGTTTTGAGTCACGTGTGTTGAGACCACGAAATGGAGCTCTCTTGCCTGTAATTATGAGGATTTTAGTATGAATTTCTCACAGGTGGCTTAGCGTCTTGGTAACCAGGAACTTTCCATCTCCACTCGTCCTTAGCTGGGTGCATCGTTTCTGCTTGCCTCTGGCTGCAGCGATCATGCAAGCACTTCCATGTACCTGAAGTCTGTCTCCCTTTCCTCATTCGTTCCAGTGGGCCTGTGGTTTCAATATTTGTCCTTATGGCTTTTCAATGTTAGCAGCAGTCAAGCATATGCAACCTTGGTATATGTATGCTTTGGCGACTTGCAGTGTAGGTTTCTCAAAAAGTATAACTATACATAGAGATATGCATGTGTTTTTGTCATCTAGCTGCGTGAGTCATAAGCTTGTGTTTCGTTTCTGTATGCAATAAACTAATGCATGTTCATGTAACTTCATGAATGGATGGCTATGTACTTCATGTCTAAGTGCGGCTATGTCGTGATGTCAGTGATGACGTCATTGATTTCATGATTTGCTGTCAGTCGACTTCTTCGATTGATGGCATCTCCATCTCCTCCAGATCATCGACTGGGTACGGCCTGAATGGCTGCCTGAAAGAGTGACATTTCTCACATCTGCGATACATCAACAATGGTGGTGAAGGACCTAAAAGCGAGGTGCATCTGTCGTGTCTCAGTCTTCAGGCTGAGAGTCGTGTGGGGGTACTGAGGGCCCTACCTGGACCTCTGTCTTCAAGACATTTGTAATGAAATAAAGATTACAAAATATTTCTATAACAGTAAAATACATTACAAATAGAATTGTTGCTTATTTCTAGCCAATGCACACCACAAAGTATTAATATATGCATTTTTATGTCAACAAGGCGGTTTAAACCTGCAATCTTGCTATGGGTAAACCTATGTGCTAACCTCTGGCCTACAGGTGCTCCCTTAAGAAAGCAATGCTTTTTGCATTACAGCATGGCAGTCAACGGTGTAATGGACGAAGATGAACCTGGGAACTAGCAAAGTCAGTTAGATAAACACATTTGCTGGTCTCTCTCTGAGCCATTTATAATGGAAGTAAAGATTTAAAACAATGTATAACAGTAAAAATACATTAGGCCTACATATTCCCCCCGAACGCACAACTCAAATGACCTGTTTGCGTAATCTCATGGACATGAACCTGCAACCTTTTCATTGGTAAACACATGCTCTCAACTCTGAGCCATCAGTTGTCTGTTCAGAACTGACAGCTTTTTACATTATTACATGGTGGTCAGAGTTTAAATGGATCAATATGAATCCGGGAACTAGCCATGCTGGTTGGGTAAACACAATTGCTGGTTTCTCTCTGAGCCCTATGAAATGGAAAAAAAGATAAAACAATATTTTTAGAACAGTACAAATACATTACAAATTGAATATTACCTCCTCCATCCCAGTGCACAACTTATGATACAATGTCATGCTTTAGAGGGAACTTGAATCTGAAAATTTTGCCATTGGTAAATCCAAAACCTATCCTCTGAGCTGCTGAATCGCCGTACAGTGTTCATACATTTTTGCAATATGGCATCATGGATGAAGGTGCACATGGAAAACAGCAATGTCGGTTGAGATAACAATGGAGCTGGCCTCTCTCTGAGCCATTTGTAATGGAAGTAACGATAAACCAATATTTTTATAATAGTAAAAATCAATATTTCCTCCCAATGCACAGCAAAAAATACCAATGTGAGTATTTTGATGCCAATGAGAGGATTTAAACCTGCAACCTTGCCCTTGGTAAACTCATGCTGTAACCTCTGTGCCACTGTGTCTCCTTGACCAAGTCACAACTTTTTGCATTCTGACATGGCGGTCAAAGGTGTAATGGATGAAGAAACATTTGGGAACTAGCAATTCCGGTTGGAATGAACAAAGGTGCTAGTCTCTTTTTCTTTTTCATTTTAATGGCAATTTTCTGTTCTCCTTGCACTACTCAGAGTCGCTCTGCCCTGGCTTCACATACTCAGAGCATTGCTGCCCTGTTTTCCCTCTCCCCCTTGGACTTCCCCCTCCCTCACCCCTTGAAAGTCCCGTTCTCGCACTTGCATGATGCCTAGTAAGATTGTTTGTCTTGTCCTCCCTCTGTCTTCCCTCCCTTGTCTTGTCGCGCCTAGAAACACTTGTGTACAGGTGTGTTGTAAATTACCTATCATATTATGTCATCTCATATCAATGGAAAGGAAGATAAAACATCTTTTAATAACAGTAAAAAATATGAAAAAGGTTTACTTATTTCTTCTCAACATACAGGTAAAACTATCAATTTGAGTATTTTTACACAATGAAAAGATTTCAACCTGCAACCCTGTTTCTGGTAAATCCATACTCTAGAGCCACTGGTTCTACTTAGGGAAAGTATAACTTTTTGTATTATGACATGGCTGTCAAAGGTGTAATGGATGAAGATGTGTCTGGGAACTAGTAATGCTGGTTGAGATGAACAACAGTGTTGGTATCTCTCTGAGCCATTTGTAACAGAAATAAAGATAAAACAATATTTTATCGATCTGCTAGGGGTCGCGGCACAAGATGGCCGTGGGCTGATGGAGCTCCAACCGAACGGGGACAGAACCAAGGAAATTATCCCCTGTTAAGAACCATGGATCTGTATAAATGCCAAATATAGGAAGCTAAGAAGTCCTGGATCCAGAGGACCTAAAGCGCATGCAAATCGAGCCACGTGATCTGAAGATACCAGGCTGCCGTTAGCCGCGGGACCGAGGTTCCCTCTAAGGACTGCCAATTTCACATCACAAGAACCATTGACGAGCCCGCCATATGAACACGCCGGGCAGGTCATTCTGCAGACTTCATTGGGACAATACTGTGCTGCACCCGCGCCTGCCGAGGGTCTGCCGACACACCCAATACCTTCAGCGCACCCCAGCTGAAAGGGCTGTCTACCAGAAGTAGGTGGGGCCGCAGATATGCAGCAGCTTCCCCCCTCCCCTGTCTACAGAGGAGGAGCCGTGGAGCCAAATGGACAGCCAGCGCAACTGCCTGGGAAGCCGCTGGGGAACCACCATCTCGCTGGGTGATAGGGGGACAGCACCTAGTAAGCGGCTCCAGTTAAGACCCTGCAATTGCGATCTGTCTACTCCCCCCCAGGATGGAGTCCAGCATTATCATTACAGCCTTCAGACTGCTGCTCCCGCGGGCGGCTCGGCACCCCGCATCTGGCTTCACAAGAGCGAGGACCTTAAAACTTAGTCTGGCTCCAGAGGGGGGTGCCTGGGGGCTTCCGAAGCCTGCTTCCACAACCGGGGGCTGTCATCAACTCTGGCAGCTTGGCGCCCCGAGCCCCTTGACTTGGGTGCTTTAATAAGCAGACGCTGCAAGGGATCTCACCCCATGGCAGTGAAGGCACCAGCAACACGTAACGCACCTGACTGGGGCCTGTGCAGGCATATTGATTAACCCTATAAACCAACCAGCACTTCTACATCATTGGCGCACTGAAGATAAATCGGCCCAGCGCAACCCCTCACAAAGAAAGATGCTCAGTTCCCAGGGAGGAGCCTCTCCGCAGTGGCGGATCACTGGGCCCAGTCCAGCTTCTCAGCATCACTAGCAAGATACCGTCTGGCTCACCGCTGCATACAGATGCTGGAATGCCACGGGGGCTTATGTCGAACCCCATCTAAGCTGCAAGTTTGGTAACCCGGACATATTGTTGTGACACTCTGGGATTGCCGCTGGCAACACATAGAGAACAGGGCTGGCAGCATCAGGATCAGACCCGCGCCTGATTGAGAAATCTAGGGATGGAGCCCTGCATCCCCTGCACCCCCAGAGGAGCATACAAGGATGGGAAGGCCCATTACTCTCCAAGGCTAAGACGCCAACCCACAACCATACGGGTCCCCAGCAGGTCAAGCTCAAGTGGCACTATAGTCCTCCAGTAGGAACCCCACTGCCCAAGGGCCTGGACCCGGAGCCCTTAAGGGCATGCAAAGAGAAAACGCGCCCCACAGTTCCAAGAACCAATGATCATTGCCTCACCCAGCCTCCCGCGGAGAAACAGCAAGAAGAAGGCGGAAAAGGATGTGCAAACTCAGCTCCAAGCGATTCTAGCAGAAATGCGAATCATAGGCCAGTGCACCCAAGAAACACACACCACGGTGCAGGACATAAAGCGCGCCCTACAGGATGTTCAAGCCTGCCTAACTGCACAGGCCGAACGCACCACGGACAAAGAACAGCGAAGTGCATTAGAAGATAATCAGACCATCACTAGCACTGAGCTAGATGGGGTCATCAGAGAGGTGCAGATGGGGTCATCAGAGAGGTGCAGAGGCTGAGTGAAAAACTGGATGACCAGGAAAATCGTTCCAGACACAATAACCTGAGAGTGGTGGGCATGCCCGAGAGCATGGAGGGGCGAACCTGGAGAGTTATATGTATGACTTTCTACAAGACTTACTTAAAATAGAAATCTCCCGGGAATTCATCATAGAGCGAGTACACAGGGCCCCTGTCCCGAAGCCGTCGCCCGGACAGAGACCCCAGACTATAACCATGCGGATGCTTAACTTCCAACATAAGCTGGCGATTCTCAAGGCGTACAGGGCCGCGACCCCAATCAAGGTTGGAGCAGCAGACATCCGGTTTTTCAATGACTAATCGTTGGAAGTGTCGAGGAGATGCAAAGAATTCAACCCAATATTTGAGGCCATGAGAGCTACAGACTACCACCACTACCTCAAATTCCCTGTGACATGGTGTGTGCAAATTGACAAACAGTGGCAGTCCTTCGAGGACCCTGAGGCGGGATGGTGCTTTCTGCAGCAACGGGACATTATCACCTCTGACTGTGACCTACCACTGTCCGTGCTCCAAAGACCAACCCAACGTCACCCTCCAGCTCAGACGCAATACACGCAAGCGGGAAGTGGCAAAAGAGTAACCAGAGGCCGAAGGGCTGGGGCCCTAAAAAATTGAATATGAGATGGACGAACCACGAAATGATTGGGACACCCATTTGCACAGGACCACTCTGGCCCAGACCATGCCCGACCCACAGTCATCCTCTGGATCTTTGCAGCGACCGCTCCAGATTGGTATTTGTATTTGTATTTATTACATTTTATATCGCGCTTTACATTACAACAACAAGATTACACTAGAAGCACGAGTATCTAACTAGAATCAAACAATCAAGAACAATATACAGAACAATTTTCTGAGGACAAAGGAGGAAGAGTAAGAAGGAAGTGATAAGGAGCAGTCAGGAGGGAGGATGAAGAAGATGAGATTTTAAGGAGGAGCGGAAGGAGGGGTGAGAGGAAATGGAGCGGATAAGGAGAGGTAGAGAGTTCCAATGTAGAGGGGAAAGGAGCTGAAAGAATCGAAAGCGGGAAGGGGCACAGGGTGATGGTGGAACAGAGAGGAGGAGGAGGTCGGCAGAACGGAGAGGGCGATAGGGGGTGTAGAATGAGAGGAGGGAGGAAAGGTAGGGAGGGGCAAGGTCATGAAGAGATTTAAAAAAGAATCAGAGAAAGTTGAATTCAAGTTGTGAATGAAAGGGAAGCCAGCCGAGGGAAGAAAGCGAGGAGGAGATGCAATCTTTAGAGGAGAGAAAACAAAGAGTACGGATGGCAGAGTGATCAAGGGATTTGAGGGGGGCAAGATGAGAGGCAGGGAGGCCAAAGAGGAGAGCAGAACAGTAGAATAGACGGGAAAAGATTAGGGATGAAATTAAGAGTTTGGTAGCATTGGAGGTGAGGGAAGATCGGATTTTGCGAACATTGAAGAGGTGATAGCAACAGGATCGGGCGGTAAGAGAAATGTGGAGAGTAATTGAGAGGTTAGAGTCGAGGTGGAGACCAAGATTACGGCCAGAGGATGAGAAGGAAAGATTGGTAGGGGGAAAGAGGATAGAAGAAGTGGGAGAGGGAGGAGGAAGTGTGTTGGCAGGAAAGAATAAAACTTCAGTCTTGTCAGTGTTAAGGGAGAGAAAGTTGAAAGGCATCCAGTTTTTGATAGCTGTGAGACAGGAGGAGAGTTTGAGGTGGATGTCTGGAGTGAAGGAAGAGGAGGAGAGGAAAAGCTGGGTATCGTCAGCGTAAAAATGGTGTGAGATACTGAAGCAAGAGATAATAGGGGCAAGAAGGGAGGTGTAAAGTGAGAAGAGGAAAGGGCCCATGTTGGAATTTTAAATGGAGAGGTTAGACTCTCAACAGCCACCCTCGTATGGGGGAGCCAGGAGGGTGCCCTGAGAAGAGTAAGGAGCGGAGATAGGCACTCGCTACTGGGTGCGAAATGAGGGGGGTACAGCCTGTCTAGGCAAGGCCCTCCCACCGTCTTGTGTAAGGGTAAGAATACCCAGGGTTGGGGCGGGATAACGGTTACGCCCCCCCCCAACGTTTGATTCAAGTTAATGGTTTGTTGTTGGTTACCATAGGCCATAGGATGGAGCCTAAAGGAGTTGCATGCACGAGACACAATGCTACCTCGACCCCATCATGCCCTAATGCCAAGCCCATGTGCATCAAGATACTCACGATGGAGCTGTAGCACTCACGCAGCCTCCATCATATATCGAACATGGCGACAAGCGTCACCTTTATAACACTTAATATTCAAGGTCTAGGCCATCCAATTAAGTGGCAGAGAATGCTCACCAACATGCAGGATCTCCAGGGGGATGTAATTTTTCTCCAGGAAACACACCTAAATGCTATAGAATCGGGGCAGCTCCACCGGGGCTGGGTTGGGGCGGCATTCCACTCTCCTCATCACGGGAAAGGGGGGTCTCCATCCTTATAAATAAACTTGCCCTTTCTAGGTTCAAAACACGATAAGCGATAAAGAGGGCAGATACATCCTGGGCCAAGGTCTTCTAAACCAGCACCCCATCACTCTACTTAACGTTTATGCCCCCACATTGGATACCCCTTCCTTTTTTGTTAAGATGTTCGCATCATGTGCACAATTCGTGCGTAACCTTACGTTTATCGGGGGGGACCTGCTTAATGTCATGCTGGACCCCCAGTTAGACCGTCAAGGCGTGCCCCCAGGGTAAACTTGCTGCATTGAAAAACAAGCAGCCCTCCAGGCCCTGATGCAAAACCTTCACTTACTAGACCTCTGGAGAGCGCTCCATGGTCAGAACCAGGATTTCACATACTACTCTCACCTCAAAGACAGTTATTCCCATCTAGACTACTGGCTTTCCCCAACCAACACATCTCACTTAGTATCTGAATGCACTATTCTTCTGACTATCCTATCAGACCACGCACCGGTTCTCCTCTGCATAACTCTCCCAGACACACCGCATAAACCCCCTCCCCCCCTGGAGATTAAATCTGTGTATGTTACAGTAACCAGACCTCTTGAAACACCTAGCAGCAGACATGGAACAGTTCTGGCAATCCAATCTGGTCTAAAGCTTCTCGACCCATAAGTGCTGGGATGCGTTCAAGGCCTACATTAGGGGCCAATGCATAGCACACTGGGCACACAAGCGCAAGGCGTGTGGGGAGGAGTTAGCCCATCTTACTGCAGAATTGGCAAAAACAGAAAGAGTGCACAAGAGCTCACGGGACAAACATCTCAAGCCCCAATTGAACGAGCTCTGAGCAGACATTGGGCGGATAACCACGAATAGAGCCCAAAAGTCGTTCCAGCTGGTCCCATTCTTACTATGCAGAAAGTGACAAACCACTGAGAATGATGGCCCTAGCCCCAAAGCAGCAACAGACCGCACAAATTGTAGCCACGATTTGGGACAAAGAGCGGGAGCTGCTCACGGGGGATATTTCAATAAATGCGTGGTTTGCAGAATACTACAAGGAACTGTACATTGCCCTGGGGAGTTCCTCAACACAAGACATAGACCGTTTCCTTGACTCAGTGCAGATCCCAAAGATCCCTCCTGATCACATTCCCGCCCTAGAAGCACGCATCTCAGCTGCATAAATAAACAATGCAATAGCTGCACTCGCAGCCGGGAAAGCAGCTGGGCCGGACGGGATCCCAGTGGATTTTTATAAAGAGTTCAGGGAGGACATTGCCTCTCGATAGTGGGCTTTCATAAGGAGGGGCAAATCCCCGAATTATGTGGATCTTATAGGCCCATCTCCCTTACAAATGCTGACGCCAAGATCTTGGCAAAGTGCCTTGCCAAACATATAGAAAACAGCCTCCCCCACATTGTACATAAGATCAAACGGGTTTCATACGCGGTATGCACTCCTGCGACAATGTCAGGAGGTTACTCCATCTGATAGCGGGGGAAAGGGACCCTGAGGACTTGATCCTTGTTGTCGTCGCCGAGAAAGCATTTGACAAGGTAAAGTGGGAATTTATATTTAGAATGTTGCCGCGTTACAGCTTTCCCCCACACCTGGTCCAGCTCATCAGGCTCCTCTACACGGGCCCCACCCCCGCTGGGGTGACAAACTGCATCACGTCCCCGGCTTTTGCGCTTCAGTTAGGTACGCACCAGGGCTGTCCGCTGTCACCTCTACTTAACACACTTTCAATAGAGCCCATCCCGATCAAACTTAGGGGGGATAAGGGTTGGACTGGTATCACATGGGGTGGGGGGAGAACATCGTATATCCCTTTATGCAGATGATATGCTGCTCTTCGTAAGCAAAAGCGCCTCATCCCTCACATACATCAGGTACCTATTATTGGAAGTAAGCCCAATGGCGGGCTACATTATCAACTGGGGAAAATCAGAAGTTATGCCATTGCGCCCAGATATCCCTTGGGACCCGGGAGGAGTCGCCCCCTTCGCCCTGCAACTCCAACATATCAAATATCTGGGGATCAATATAAGCGTCTTCTTAGACAACATTAGCACCTTAAACTACCGGAAGAAAATAAAGGGAATTTGCTAAGACCTGAAGAGGTGGGACACACTGCCCTCTCTCTGTCTGGTCGAATAAACACCCGAAAAATAAACGCCTTTCCCAAACTCATATACATTACTACGATGATCCTGGTGGGACCGCCCCCTTACTCCATGTAGGAGTTGGACCGAACAATGGCCAGGTTCTTCTGGAGAGGGAAAAAGGCAAGAATCCGCCTACAAGTCCTACAAGCCGCCAAAGCACACAGTGGTCTAGCAGCACCCTCCCTAAAGACCTACCACCAAGCTGCTCAAATATGTTGGATCAAGCGCTGGCTGCACACATCTGAAGTCTCCAGCTGGTGGCATATGGAGGTGGGACTATTTAAGCCTCTCAGCCCGGATAGAGATCATGGCCATCCCTTTAAGCAAGCTCACCATATCTTTCAAGAAACATCCCATTATCGAGCCCACTCTGACCCAGTGGCACAAGCTCAGGGCAATGCAAGGGATCCAATATAGGCATACTCCACCCTGGTCCAGTGTAAGGGCGATCCTCTCCTATAGACTTGGCCACAAAATCCATTGCAAGCAAGACACAGATTGGTCCAATGTCCGGGTAAATGACATAACCAAATCAGGACGGCTCCTACCATTCCAAGGAGCGCGCACCCAACTGGGCCTTGACAATGGAGAATGGCTTATATAAAACACCATTTGCTCCATTGTTCGGGGGCACACAACCCAGATCCCTCACCCACCGACCCCTGTCCCCTGTGAGGCGGCGATGGAGCAGCACTTGAACGCATCCCTGCAACGCACATTTCATCGAATGGCGACACCAGGAAACATGGGGCGGAATCTCTCGCTAGCGCAATCCTGGTCTGAAGACCTAAAGACCAGAATAGAAAGCACTAATATCCCCTAATACTTCGCTGCCATCCCCTTGTATCCACCAACATCAAAAATAGAGAGATGCAATATAAAATCATACAGAGGCTACACTTCACTCCTACGACACTAAACCAGATGGGGATCGCTCAATCCAATAGATGTTGGAGGGAATGTAGCTCCCTGGGCACAATAGGTCACATACTTTGGCCCCCCTCCACCAGGCGAGCCGTTTGCACTCCTAGCAAAAACATGCAGGTTTGAAGTGGCGGCTATGGCGAGAAGACAGACATGCAACCCCGCTAAGGTGACAAGATTCTGCAAACTCATAGACGCTTACATACAGAGGGCGGAGAGGGCACGCACTGGGGCCAGTGAGAACTAAAAGAACTAAGGATGGGGTCAGTTGGGCTCATTACTCCCGCTTGGGATCCATTGGCTAAGAGAGCACCTCTAAGGTTTGGGGGCTGGGGGGAGTTGGGAAGGACAGGGGGGGTTCGGGCTCTTCTGAATTAGTTATCTCTTTGCCTTTGATATTTTTAGCACTGTTACATGTTTTTGAAATGCCAATAAAAAGATGTTAAAAAATATGTATATATATTTTCATCACCCTTGGCTCATCTGCTTGCCACATCTCGTGCCCCTTGTGCTCCCTCTCATTTCTGCTCTCTTCGTCACCTGGATCCCTTAGGCTGGAATGCTCTTCCTCCCCCCCTCCGAACTACACCTACTCTAACAGTATTTAAATCCAACCTCCTAGCTCTCCTCCTTTCTGAAGAACCACTTGCACAGCATTCCACGCCACCACATCTCCCTGTTCTCCACCCCCCTTCCTCTCTATGAAAACCACAAAGCACTTAACCCTCACCCCTACATCCTAAACCAAATGTTCATAACAGTGAAAAACATTACTAATGAAAAATGTTACTGATTATCTTCCAGCATACAGGTCAGCCTACCAGTTTGAAAATGTTAATGGAAATGAAGGGACTTGAACCTGCAAACTTGTCACTGGCAAACCCATGCTCTAACTTCCGCTATTTCTTTAGGATGCATAGCCTTTTGTACTATAGCATAGCTGTCAAAGGTCGAGGACGATGTGTCTAGGAACTAGCCAGCCAGCATCGGACTGGGGCATAAAAACCATGCAGTCACAGATAAAAAAAGCATCTCAAAATCAAACATTACAATTTATTACTAACGAGAATACACTGTTTGAGTACTACCTGAGGGTACGTTTCTGGTAAAATATGTTGCCAGTAATGCATTTGAAAACATATTTGCTCAGTAACATTGGTTAAAACCAGTGTTGTGACATATGAAACGGGGCCACTCTGGCCAATAAAATGGTATATTCTGTAAACAAAAGTGGCCCATCTATCATGGGGTAGCACTTCTGGCATTGCCCTATTGCCCTGCAGGCCATTCTGAGCCTGTCTCCAGGCCAAGGTTTTTATTGACTGCCTTTACAATCTCCTTTCAGTTCCTATACCGCTGATCCTTCTGAACCATATCTAGGTGGGTAGCCTGGGTGGTATCCAATCTTTACCCGGCAGGGTTGAGTAGTAGGGCAGGAGGAGGAGTTAGATTCCGGTGTGGGCCTGGGATTGAACATGCTAGTTGGCTGACCCTTTGCCCACTGGTTCTTCAGCGCAGGACACCAAAGGTGGTAGCCACTGTTGTCCTTACCCACAAGCCTCAGTTTGCCCCCAGGCATTTAAATGTTACAGGAATTATCAAATTACAATAGCTACTATTGGGGCCTAATGCTGGGGAGTTTGGTGACATGGCTGGCCACCCTCTGATCTCGGGCCTGGTTGTTGCGGCTTGTAGAATGTGGAATGTAAGGGGAATAGAACTGGAATGAGGATGGAAAGAAAAGGAGAGGAAGGCAGGCAGTTGATAGGGAATAATAAAGAGGTATAGATGCAGAATATGCCTCAGGGTATTATTCAAGATAATCAAGGTTATATGATGAAGGCACACAACATTTGGCGATGAGGCAGTGACTGACAACTCACAGTGCTGAACATGGAGGTGACCAGAAGCAGTATATGGGAATAAATTGGCCTAGAAACTGAGTGAAGGATGCTGGGGATGAAGAAAATGAATGGTGCAAAATGAGAAATAATACGAAGAGAGAAGTGACTCACAAGTTTGGATAAAGAGGTACAGAGACATTCGCAGCCTGAGGAGAAGGCTGGAGGAACAAAGCCTGTGGAAGTGGCTAATGTGCGGACTGCAAGAGAGAAAGAAACAAGACTATAGACTATGGACAGACAAGGAATGCCACGTTAATTTGACTGTGATGGCTATATGTTATGGCATACATGGATACATGAAAGGGGATTGCCAATGGGCTGCCATGCGAGGAAGCAATTGAAACTAAAGGAAAGCATTGGAAAAGATAAGGTAGGATGTGCTCTGTAACTGGGCCAACAGCAGAAAACACAAAACTATTTATGCTGCGGAGCAAATGTTAGTGGGCAAGCAGTAAAAAAAAAGTTTTGGGGGGGAAAGTGGGAGCATTAATTTGTAATGGTAAACGAAAAAAAAGGGAAAGCATCTTTCGAAATATAGGTTGACTGGGAGTGACTCACCCAAAGTGTGAAACAAAGCAAACAACGAATTGGGCTACAGCCCCTGCATAACAAAGTACATAAAACTGGGCAACGGTACTGCCAACTCGAGTCTAGAGAAGAAGGAATGAGGAATCTGCAAGTGCAGCATGCACACCATGCAGAGTGGCATAATTAATGCATAGCTGAGATTGAGGTAAGAAAGGCCAAGGTTGGTTACTGGTTGGAGCAGTGAAATTGATATTCTTGCGCCTGCACACCATAGGCGATAAAGGTACAATACTTCAGCACAGTGTAACAGACCGGCTGTGTCACAAAAGCCAAGGTGAGGAAAAGCTATCTACTAGTTCAAAATGTCATCTGATAATGCAATTGGGGATCTAGACCTGGCTCAAGGCATGTGGGGAATTCCTATATCATCTGGTTTTGTCAACTATCTACACCGCCCAGGCTCATTCAATCTTGAGCCACATGGTAACCAAGGTCGGCACTGGCAAGAGTGGGTTATTGAGTTGGAGGACTTCTTAAGAGCACTAGGAGATGAGGATGTTCCGAACAAATTACATATATTCATGAATTTGGTGGGAAAAGAAATTAAGAGTGTCATAAAGGCATTGACAACAACTGAAGAGAGAACATTGTACCAGCTTCTTATTGCTGCTATAGGGGAACGCCTGATAGATGCTCCTAACAAATATTATGAAAGATATGTATTTAACCAATGCACACAGAGGTCACAGGAGACAATTGCACAGTTTATGTTACTAATACAAGAGAAAGCAACGTATTGTGAGTTCTCAAAATTTGAAGATGAAGAAGCAATTAGGTTGAGAATAATTGAGAGTTGCACATCGTCGGAGTTGCAGAAACATCTTCTAAGGGTGCCGCTCTCGTTGAAGGATATTCTGGAATTGGCGAGAATGTATGAAAGAGTTGATAAAAAGTGGCCCATATAGAAAGCAAGAGGGAGTTGGAGACAATAGTTGACGTTAGAAGTGATGTACAAAAACAGTCTCGATACTCGAGCATGCTATGTCAAGGCCCATGGAATGGGATCAACAGAAGTGGACCGAGAAGACTGTGCTTCAGGTCTGGATTTGAGTTTCTGCACAAAGATGGATGCCCGGCCATTGGTCGAAGATGTGTGGGATGTGGCTGAAGAAATCATTTTTGGGTCATGTGCAAAGAGAGAGCATCTTTAGTGTCAACCTATGGAACCAATACCCAATCAATGTTGAATGAGAGGCAATGCCTAGTGGTGGAACATTCTGAGAAGGGGAAAGTGAGCCGGGGAGAACAAGTTGAGCAACATGATGTGGCCCCACCAGATCAAGGACTAATGGGTAGAAGAAAGTAGCTGCCCTGTGAAGAGATACAGGACAATCCACATATCCATCAAAAGATTTCCTAGGAGGCGACAGGATGTGCTCCCAGTGAAAGAATGGGGAGGGACAAAGTTTGGACAGCTTATAAGAGGAAAGTTGAAGAACATGAAGATTATCAGATGTCCAGAGAGGAGTGCTTGCTAGGGAGGCACAGGCAGTGAAGGAAGATGGTCCTTCGTTGTAACGTATGTTAAAAGGCCAGTGGTCACTGCCATGAGGGGAGGTAGTGAAGTGACTGGAGATGCCTCGCTCTTTCATGCAATGTTTCAAGATGATTCAGGAGGAGAAGAAACATATGAGGAGAGACAGAATGAAGAATTGCATGAGGACAGACGGAATGAAGAATTGCATTAGGAGCGGGGAAATGAAGAACCTTTTGATCTCATGTCACTTAAAGACTGTGGACATTCTCCACTGTGTATGGCTGGTGTGGGAGTTTGTGAGGCCGTCAATGTTCGGCCTCAAAGAAATATTCGTAAACCTGTATGTCTGATTGAGCAGATGTAGAGGTGATCTTGCTGGACAGATTAGTGCCGCAAAAGCAAAAGCGAGCAAAGGCGTGCATCGATTTCACAAAATGGATGCCCCCATGTGCTTGCTTTTGTACATTTTGAGCTTCAATTGCTCCAAATTTTACATAGGAACTTAAAAAAAAAAAAAGTGTGAGTATATTTGTTTTATTATTGCCCATCTTTTTGGGCAATAAAAGTTTTTGGGCAAACCATTCCTTTAAGTCTTTTAGTAAAGAAGGAATAAAGATCTCTGTACTGCAAAAACAATAACATATGAAATACTGGCAAAGTAATTCATAAAGTGCAACACACTAGGGCAGTCTGATGAAGATGCTGATGATATGCTCTATAATGCATGGATAAGAGAGACCTGCAATGACCTGAACATCTGCAAGGACGAACAGTGATTGTAATCCATGCAAAGCAGAATTGCTTTAAATGCAGGTGTTATTCTGTCATTACTGCACCAGACCCCTCGACACAGGGTACATATTTCTTTTGATATTGACAGAGTGGCGGTCACGACGACGCAGTTATGGTTATGTTTGTGTGTACATTGGACTATGCAATAGTGGGATGCTTGTACCTTTGTCCTAGTTTGAGAAATCTGCACAAAACTTGTCAAAAAAGTACACATGTAAAGTGATAGGGCGGCTGCAAAAAGTTGCATTTCCCATTTAAATAACCGGTGGGAATTTTTGCTCTCATCTACAGAATAAAAGGCTGGACAGATTTGCAGAAAATCTCAGTGAGTAATTAGGGTTTGGAACTAATTGAGTGCTTTGCTTGGTTTTGTATAAATCCGTCCAGTGATTTATTTTATTATAAAAAATAAAAATCTGCAGCATTTTGACGAATGAATATTTTGTCAGCTAAATCCAAGTAACTGTAATTTTTTACTTAAAAGCATCAATTTCATTGGCTAAAGAGAAAATAATTTAATTTAATTGGTTAGATGCTGATCCAAAGTTATTTCCAGTTATCTGTGGAAACCCACATAACAAAATAGGATGTCTTTTGATTGGAAGATGATGCCATGAAATTGTTCAATCATGGACCTGAAGAGGAGCGCACTGATCTGCACAGAAAAATGTGCCACCAAAAGTTTTAAAAGAGCCATGTAGCTGCCTTCTGGGAATTGTTTCAGCCAAGGATGGGTGAGGATATGCCCCACAGGTTCGGAATATTGGGCTTTTGCACAAACAAGGGGAGAATTGAGTGTAGCTGGATCCATGCGGAAGAACTGAGTGCTTGGGATTGAAGTGGGTAAGTAATGTACTGTGCTGTCCAATTGGTAAAATTAGGTATGTTACTGGGATTTGCATCCCTGCAAATGCCAATTGCATGGTCATTCTCTCTTTCTCTCAAAGCATAAAAGGCAGGACAAAACAACAGTCCTAACATAGCTTTTAAAGTGTGTGGGCCTCAGCACGAGTTGGGCTGTAGCTATTAAATGCGGTGGTAACGGTATTACCGCTGCATTTAAGGGATGGCCCTGTCATGAGTTGGGTGATAAATGGGCTATTTTATCTCCAGCTCTTTTCTGTAGGTGAAAATCCCTTTAGAGCCCTGTATTACCGCCAGCTGTATTAGCGTGAGGTATTAGTGCAGAAAATGCTCCATTGGATCCAATGGACCCAATGCGGAATGGGGATGTACCGTTAGCGCCAAACCCGTAGTCTGGCAGTGATACCGCCGGACCGGTGGGTGCTAACGGTATTACAGTTGGGTGGTATTACAGCTGGGATACCACCCAACTCCTTATGAGGCCCTGTATCTGAATAGAGAAAAACATCATTTGGAAATGGTGAGGCATCATGGGAGTTGTAATTCAAAACATCATGAAAGGCAGAAGTGGTAGCCCCCATAAAAAGTTCAAAACTAACTTTGGCAAATGGGTAGTACGTCGTTTCATCGACAGCAATTCTATCAAAGTACTTTAATTCGATAGAATTCCATCAAAAACTCCCCAAAATACATATGGGATGTGGGGGAGTAAACGAGGTGGGTGGAGTAGGGGAAGGTTGAGGGCTGTTGGGAAAGGGGGGACTTGTGGGGGAACCCCCCAGAAGAAAAAAAATTCGATTCATTTGTCATCAGAATTCATTTCAAGTATAGTACTTCGAAGGAATTGCTGTCGGCAAAACAATATAGAACCAGCAAATGGTTGCCATTGTTGGTTTTGTAACAGTGGGAATCGTGTATATGAAGGCAAACCGAAAAAAAAACATGCTCGGGGAGAGGCAGGGGGCAATGAACCCTGCACGCTGTGGCAGGGTGAAATGTGACTGCTACTTTTAGCTGTGTGCATTGTGCAGTCGGGGACCTCAGCCAGGTTATGCCTCTCCACTCTTCATCTTCACAATGTTGGTTGTGAATCGCTGAGCGCGTTTGCTTCCAGTGACAACGAAAATGATCTTTGGCTTTTGGGTAAAATAACAAATATCACAATGGTGTCTTCCTATAGTGTCACCTTTATTGATATGCCCACTATGGTGTGGGTCATCTTTTATAATGTCTTACCATTCTTAGAGAACCTTTCAATGTTGGGTTTTGGTGGCTGTTTTGGTAGAGATGTTAACCTCCTTCACGGTGTTTAATAACGCATTGCACCTTTTTACATAGGACACAGATGATGCCAGGTGTGAATGACTGGGAGTGAGCAGGTGAGTGAGGATGTGTGCTTTACTTAAGTAGTACACCACACATGTAAATGAGGTCCCCTTGTTTCAATTCAGTTGCGCTGTAATAAATAAAATATAAACAATATATAAGCACAACTCCAAAAAAACATCACATATGAACGCACTCTAGGGAATTTGGTAAAAATAAATAATAAACGAACATTGGTGTTGGAAGGCAAGGGGGATTTAAAACAGGTTCAGTAACAAGGATAGCCAAAGCATCACCTTTCCCCACCCCATCCAAGCTGCAAAATGACTTGCAACTGCATTGCCTATGGCAGCATCATAATACTAAGAAGTGTAGCACACACTGTAATGAAGAGGTCTGTGTATCTTAATTCTGAAGTTCTGTAGTAACTCAAATAAAAAATACGAGGCCAATTCACAAAAAGGAGTTGACAGAGGAGCTCCCAGGGTTGCCCCTCTTTTGAAGGTCCAGCCAATCGAACACACAGCGCCAGTGGTGCCTGCAGAAGTCTAGATAAGCTTTAACACATCTGCAAACGCCACCATGCACTCGGCTCAGGCAAAAGCTTGGTCATGGGCAGTGTGGGTTTTGTCATGAAGAGAGTGGAGCATGGGGCATACAGGAATACATGAAGCGGACGTCTCAGGTCTTGTGGTGAGTCAGAGTGCATTGTGGGTTGGCTGATATTACAACTGTCAATCACAGGCACCGTATCTAAATTACTTAGTGGACCCTCGCCTTCACAAACTCAAGTGATGTGAAAACAAGCCTTAGCCAGTTAGGTGGAGCTGACTGTTTCCACTTGTGTGCCATCCGAATGATGTATTCATTTAAATACCGTAGAAAACAACATGTCCAGCTAGAACCTTCTCAATGCCAAAAGCTATAATTTAAGTAGCACATCGCAACACCCCGGTGCTTGGAATTATGTCAGATTCCCCATATTCATTCTGATCTGTGCAGCTGATGCACATATGCTGGTAAAATAGCTCAGCACGTTGAGCACTTGCTGCTGCAATCTGCAGGTCACAGACTCGAATCCTAGCAAAGCCAACTTATTTTTCTGAGGTTGATAAATGAGTACCAACTGAGGTTGGGTGATATTGCAGGGTTTTGGGGAAAGCACTGTATAAATAACACATCATTGTGGTATGTCCTACACCTGCATTGTCAACAGACAGTAGGGTCCTTAACCTGCGCTATTACAAAACCATTTTGCAATCAGTGCTGGATTATAACAAAGCCGAAAACAAATATTTAATTTATATTTTTGCACGTGAATAATGTACTCCTCTTAGCTAAGATTTCTTTGATTAGATTGGTACCCGAGAAGTCTGGAAAGGTTTCTTGACATGTATGGGCAGAAGAACCTACACGTTTTTCCATAGCCGGATATACACATGAAAACATTTAGAGATTATTTTCCTAAAATGTTGTGTTAAAAATGAATTCTCTGGAAACAGAAGAACTAAACTCAGAGAGGATGCTGGAAACCAAAATGTTTCTAATGTGTACATGTTTAAAGAATGCTTTAATAGCAGCATTGCCATACCTGTAAGTTTCACAAACATGCACATGGTCCCATTTGGCTACCATTGGTCCTATAATGCCATACCAACGTAGTCTGCAGCTCTTACTGGTAAAATAGGTCAGCGGGTGGAGCACTTGATGATGTGATCTGCAGGTCCAAAGTTCGAATCTAGGCAAGGCCAACTCAGCCTTTCATCCTTCCCAGGTCAATAAATGAGTACCAATTTCGGTTGGGATATTGTATGTGGTGATGTGCTCTGTAAAGTGCTTTGGATTAATGTGCTATATAAATAATACATCATTATCGGTTATGGTCCTTGCTATCTGATCCCTTATTAAATTCAAAGTTTTAGGGGGAACTGTGATGATGTCCACTTGCTTACCTAGGGTGACTTGGGGGGGCTGGGCCCGCCACTGGTAAGTGACGTGGAGCCTGGGGATGGTATGGGGAAAGTCTCCCAGTTTCCCCTACAGAAAAAAGGGGTTCTATGTTGTTACATCACCAGTTACTTATTCTATTAGTTTTAGACTGCATTTATATCTCAAAAAACCTCTTTGAACAAATCTGTTTTCATATTTGGAGGGGTCTGTGAGGAATTTGACGATCCATATGGTGGGTGTGTGCTCACCTGGTTTTTTGAAATTTGAAATGAAATTGAATGATAGTAGATCAACCAATGCTCACTGCACAACATACGCATAGACATGTGTACTCTTAGTAGACACAGCCTACAGGCGCAGTCCCCCCTGTCATATTTAGTTGGGATATGGCAGCCAGGAGTACACCATGTCATCTCAGAAGGGGGAGGGCCAAACCTTCCCCCCTGCCATGGCCAACCTAATTAACTAAGAAAGGCTCCATGGATCCGCTGACAGGATCCACGTTACCCTGCGCAGGGCCAGCACGAGCCTACTCGCCCCACTACGGTTTTGGAACCTGCAGTTAGTATAAACGCAGGCCTCTGCAACCCCAGCAGGGAAGGAGGGTTAGTATCTCGTTGGGTGGATGGGGAGGGGGAATTAGGGAAACCAGGCAGAGGGTTAGGGAGAGGTTGTGGGTGGGTATGGGGAGTGTAGGGTAGGTACTTCTCCTCGTCTCTGCATTCCTTTTTGAGGCTACTGCCTCTCTTGCTCTCATGCACTGCACTCACACTGAACACTTCACACTGTGACTACCACCTGATCCTTCACAAGCTCCCCCTGATGCCCCACAAGATACCTTGCTGACCTAGCAATACAGGAACATTGCCAACTTATCAGTACACAATTCGGGCATTAAACCAACGTGGCAATGAACATGGCAAATGTATTCAAGAAATAAAACCTAGCTTCATGGAGTGTCCTTGGTTGTGTCCAAGCGCTGTTTTGGGGTCCTCAGAGGCGGGGTGGCTGCAGGAAAAAACAACCATGTGAGAGAACGCACAAGCAGCCTTGAACTCACGTAATTACACAGCACGATAATGCTCGCTGATAACAGCAAACGCTATGGTTGCATAGTTAGGCAGGGTAATGCTCTTGGTACATGGTATGAGTGAACCGTTCATGCAGTATCCTGGAATAGTCTTGGCACTTATGAAAACACTAGCGCCTTGGTCCAAGCACTGGTCAAAGCGTGGGTTAGTTGGGATAATGTTAGCATGCAGGGATGGAGTGTCCCCACTTATCTGCATTCAGAGCCGGGCCGGTATCATCCGGTGGGGGCTTGTCCCCTGCACGTGATCCTCACTCTGCTGTGAGGTTGTGCTGCGTTCTCGCAACCTTTCTGCATGCTGGCAGGGTCTGGAAGGATCCAGTGGGGGTTGGGCCCCTGCGTGTGATAACTGCTCTGGTGTTCATGGTGGCCTGGCAGCGCACTGCCTTCTGTTCCCCCTACTTCCCAGCATTTATCTTTGGTACGGCGAGGAGCCGGTGATTCGTTCCGGTGGGGTGTGGCCCCTCGCACCTGCTCCCAGTCCAGGAGCTCAGCACAGTATGTCTTGTAGGGAGGGATTCTTGAGCACAAGCGCCGGCTGGGACTGCACATTTCTGTTCCTCGGTCTGTGCCCAAGTTGGCTGCCTTGTGGTAGTTCTACTTTTCATGGGGCTTGTAGTCCTTTGAAGGGTTCTGTGTGTTCTCCAGTAATTGAGCTTGCGAAAGGGGCCCAATAATAGTCTGTAGGGATGTTTAACCCCGTGCGCTCAAAACTGTTGCTGCAAGGTACTTGCTACTTGATTTGATGCACGCTGTTGCTGTTTAGTAAGCCTATTTGGCCTTTGTGAACACCCGGTTCCTGACATCTGCCATGTCCTTTTGTTGAGCCCTGTAGCTGGTGGCAGCATTCACATACTAATCAGAGTTTAATTCAAACAGGCCCACATAGGGCCTGGCTGCAGAGGCTAACAAAGGAGACAGGAAACCCCCAACACCTTCTCATATGCACTATGTCAACCTGGTGCCAGCTCCCGCCTTCAGAATCGATTGGAAGGGAAATGTCATATCTGGGACTGTGTGTTTACAGCAGTCATCCCTGCAGGGAGACCTCATTCAGAAGGTAAGAGTATGTGGTTTGACATAGAAATAAAGTCTGGTCTTGCCACTGCTTCAAGGGAGAATGCCGCTTTAATCAGAAACCACAGAGAGCTCCATTAACCAGCGAGACCCTTTAATCCACAACAGACAAGAAGATGGGTGGGACTTAGAATTACATGTTTTCACCCCTTTACCTTTTCTGTTGCATAGCACTCTGGTCATGGTCTCACGCATACAGGAGATTGTTGGTGGGGACCCAGGATTGGTTCATTAAGGTGGGCTTAGCCTACACCAATCCCTGTGGTCCATTTGGATTTAAAAGAGAGCTGAGCCCCTCTTTTGGTAGGACATCTGAAGACTTTACAAGGAGTAGCAAGAAGAACTCATCATTGGACCCTGGCTGAAGGTACAGTCTGCCTTACATCTTCCGCCACTCAAGGAAGGCCTGGACCTCCAAAGAGGGTAGCACGTTCCCTCCCCTAAACATCTCCCAGGGAACACAGGGAGATACCGAATTCAGAGGACCCTCAGCAGCTCCAGAACTGGTACCCAGCCAGCCAGAGCGTGCCCTGCTAGGCTTTGCACCTAGGTGGAAAGTGCCAGAGAGTCTCTGTACCAAACCAAGGACACGGCAACTGCCTGCAGCACTCTCCTCAGCTTTGGGATATCCACCTTAAAGGACAACACAAGCCCAGTGAAGAAGATAGGAGGAGTGCATTGACAAGCGTCTACTGAAGTCCGCCTTAAAGGACGTTTTGGGAGCCAGTCGAGCCCCTCAAGCTACTACCGACTGCACCACTGACAGTTGTTATGCTGCAGTCACTAAAGCTGTCCGAGATGCCTGCACTGGTGCATCAGAAAACTGCAGACCAGCACTGAGACAACAATTCCTGACACTGAGCCACCGTGTAGGCCAGCTCTGCTCGCTGAACTACCTGCCGCCTGATGCCAGCAGCTGTCTCCCTTCTTGAACTCTGTTGCAGAAGCTGAAAAGCGTCCTGAAACCGATTCGATGCTGTCGAGCCTCCAAGAACTCCTACAGCACAAGGTACATTGTGGTCTTTCCCCCTGGTCCTTCTTTGAAGGCCCCTAGTGACATTTTATGACCCATTGCTCCCTTTGTGTTGAAACCAAGTATCCTTGAACTATTACGATGAATTACTATATCGACTACCCTACTGTCAGTATCCAGAGTGCATCCCTTTTCCTTCTGTGCAATTATCTGTCCTCTGCATTCCTTTACAGAGTGGGTTGTATTTTGTAGTGTACTAGAACTGTGTTGTGATACTAATAAAGTAGATATTTGTTTAGAACCTTGACTGGACAGTCCCTTTTATCACTGGGTAATAATTTTATTTTTGCTGTGTTGCAACTAACCAACGATCCACGACCTTTCGGAGATAAGCCTGCCATTCCATCCACGTTACCAAAATTGGACAAGGAGGTTTATAATTTGCTTGTGTTTCCAATCTGTTAGGATCCCTTCTGCTGTACTAAGGATGTGGCGCTGATTGATGGCTTAGAAACCGGTATTCATCCCTGGACCACTGGTGCACCGGAGGTTGATTCGAAACAGGGTGCCCCCTCAATCTCCCTCTCCCCTATTATTGCCCATATGAGGGGGGCTGCAGAAATTACATACATATATCTGAGGGACCCACTTAAGGGCGACACAGAGCTAATGTGATAATCCCCTGGTGGTCCATTCTCTTGTGGTACAATGTTATTACATTACATCGCCAGCATATTTTTTATTTTGTTTTTGTCAAGCGTTTTTCAATTAAAACAAATAGGGTGGGGTAAGAGGATATAAGCGGTAGGGAGGGTGAACCAACATGAGGCAGAATGCTGGGCTTAGGTGACAGGCAGATTGAGAGTTAGTGCCATGGTGCAGTGACAAGCCCACAGCCATGAGTGAGCACCAGCTTCGCAAGGAGGAAAAAAGATGGAGGTAGGCTCAGGTCTCAGAGACAGGCAGGTGATGCAAAACCACAGCAGCACATAGACACCCATCCAGCCTACCCCATATCAGGAAATCTCTGTGGAGCCTACTTACAAGATGCCTCGATCTACAGCTAGGCTGCTTAATATACCTCAGTGAACCACCCGACCAGAGAAAGGCCACTCCCCAGTAGGACAGCCCTGATGAGATCATCTCTGTGCCCAACTCGTAGTGTCCCTCAGGTCTACCTGGGAGTTTGTCCCAACAAAGTGATATTAGGCAATCGACTGAAAGTAAAATATGTGAGGTACAGAGCAGAGGTCAATTGACAAATATTGCCTTGGGGCATTTGAGTAGAAGTAGCATTCCTTGCCAGATGGGTTTGTTTCTCTGCAGCGACCTACCCCTGAAAACTCCCATAAATGAAAGAGCTGCCCTTATGTTAGATTAGTTACATTTGGCATAATGAAATGTCTGGTGTTGAGTTCAAAAATATAACTCCCAACATACTACAAAAGCATGTTCCAATACAGCTAACTCATCCCTGATCGCATACATTGCTTTTGAGTCGTCTTGATTAGAGATGACCGCGATTTCATGTGAAGGTGTGGCATGCAATAGTAGAGATTTAGAAATCCAATAGTCCAATCGTAGTATTCTATCTGCTATCCAATATGAATTCTAAGGAGATCAACATCACATACGGAAGACTTCAGAATGACATTTTTTGAGACATGCCCATCACTTCTGCCATAGTTATCTTAAAATCATTAACTCTGCATATGCTATGTGAATATCCTGTAAACATAGATGTTTTTATTTAGACATACATTGAAAGATAGGTGCTCTCTTATCCCTTGAGATCAGCAGGGTAATTCATAGAATTTCGCAGAAAAGTGTCGCAAGCGGCTGGCGCAGAGTGTCCGCGTGCGATTGTCTGCGCCAGGCGCGTGCGCCAAAACCGATTTCCGCGCACAGCGTATTCATGGATTTTAGGCTCCCAAACCAGCCGTGGCGCAGAGTATCGCAGCGACCCTGCAGCAGCACCAGTAACGCCCCCAAGAACGCCCTCGCGCAAGGAAAAGCCATCAAACTCGCTAAATCATCGCAAAGGGCTGCGCTAACCCTGGACCAGTTGATAGGGCTGCCAAACAAGGAACGGAAAGCGGGTAACGTGTATATCAGGGGTACGCGGGAAGTTTTACATGCGATTAGCCAGGGTACGTGTATGACAGGGGTACGCGTGAAGTTAAACACGCGATTAGCCAGGGTACGTGTATTACAGGGGTACGCGGGAATTTTCACACGCGATTTGGCTGGGTACGTGTATGACAGGGGTACGCGTGAAGTTCTACATGCGATTAGACAGGGTACGTGTATTACAGAGGTGCGCGGGAATAATCACACGCGATTTGGCTGGGTACGTGTATTACAGGGGTGCGCGGGAATTATCACACACGATTTGGCTGGGTACGTGTATTACAGGGGTGCGCGGGAATAATCACACGCGGTTAGGCTGGGTGGGTCCTCACAGGTGTACCCTGTACACCCTCCACGGCCCCTGCAGGCAGCCCACAAAACAGGGGCCTACCCTGCACACCTGCTCATGTCTCCCACCACCCCCACCCCCCACCCCCCCAGCAGTGTGGGGCACCCTCCACCAGGCCCCCACTCATGTCCAACTCATGTCTACCACCACCCCCACCCCCCCAGCCACCATGGGCATCCCCCACCAGGCCCCCACTCATGTCTCCCACCACCCCCACCCCCCAGCCACCATGGGCATCCCCCACCAGGCCCCCACTCATGTCTCTCACCACCGCCACCCCCCAGCAGTGCAGGGGCAGCCTCCACCAGGCCCCCACCCATGTCTCTCACCACCCCCACCCCCCAGCCACCATGGGCAGCCTCCACCAGGCCCCCACTCATGTCTCCCATCCCCCCTCTACCCCCCAGCAGTGCAGGGGCAGCACCACCAGGCCCCCACTCATGTCCAACTCATGTCTCCCACCACCCCCACCCCCCCAGCCACCATGGGCAGCCTCCACCAGGCCCCCACTCATGTCTCCCACCCCCCCACCCCCCAGCAGTGTGGGGCACCCTCCACCAGGCCCCCACTCATGTCTCCCACCACCCCCACCCCCCAGCCACCATGGGCATCCCCCACCAGGCCCCCACTCATGTCTCCCACCACCCCCACCCCCCAGCCACCATGGGCATCCCCCACCAGGCCCCCACTCATGTCTCCCACCACCCCCACCCCCCAGCAGTGCAGGGGCAGCCACCACCAGGCCCCCACCCATGTCTCCCACCACCCCCACCCCCCAGCAGTGCAGGGGCAGCACCACCAGGCCCCCACTCATGTCCAACTCATGTCTCCCACCACCCCCACCCCCCCAGCCACCATGGGCACCCTCCACCAGGCCCCCACTCATGTCTCCCACCACCCCCACCCCCCAGCCACCATGGGCATCCCCCACCAGGCCCCCACTCATGTCTCCCACCGCCCCCACCCCCCAGCAGTGCAGGGCCAGCACCACCAGGCCCAAACTCATGTCCAACTCATGTCTCCCACCACCCTCACCCCCCCAGCCACCATGGGCATCCCCCACCAGGCACCCACTCATGTCTCCCACCACCCCCACCCCCCAGCAGTGCAGGGCCAGCACCACCAGGCCCCCACTCATGTCCAACTCATGTCTCCCACCACCCCCACCCTCCCAGCCACCATGGGTAGCCACCACCAGGCCCCCACTCATGTCTCCCACCGCCCCCACCCCCCCAGCAGTGTGGGGCACCCTCCACCAGGCCCCTGCTCATGTCTCCCACCACCCCCACCCCCCCAGCAGTGTGGGGCACCCTACACCAGGCCCCCACTCATGTCTCCCACCACCCCCATCCCCCAGCCACCATGGGCATCCCCCACCAGGCCCACACTCATGTCTCCCACCACCCCCACCCCCCAGCAGTGCAGGGGCAGCACCACCAGGCCCCCACTCATGTCCAACTCATGTCTCCCACCACCCCCACCCCCTCAGCCACCATGGGCATCCCCCACCAGGCCCCCACTCATGTCTCCCACCACCCCCACCCCCCAGCCACCATGGGCAGCCTCCACCAGGCCCCCACTCATGTCTCCCACCACCCCCAGCAGTGCAGGGCGAGCACCACCAGGCCCCCACTCATGTCCAACTCATGTCTCCCACCACCCCCACCTCCCCCAGCCACCATGGGCATCCCCCACCAGGCCCCCACTCATGTCTCCCACCACCCCCACCCCCCAGCCACCATGGGCATCCCCCACCAGGCCCCCACTCATGTCTCCCACCACCCCCACCCCCCAGCAGTGCAGGGGCAGCCTCCACCAGGCCCCCACCCATGTCTCCCACCACCCCCACCCCCAGCAGTGCAGGGGCAGCACCACCAGGCCCCCACTCATGTCCAACTCATGTCTCCCACCACCCCCACCCCCCCAGCCACCATGGGCACCCTGCACCAGGCCCCCACTCATGCCTCCCACCACCCCCACCCCCCAGCAGTGGAGGGCCAGCACCACCAGGCCCCCACTCATGTCCAACACATGTCTCCCACCACCCCCACCCCCCCAGCCACCATGGGCATCCCCCACCAGGCACCCACTCATGTCTCCCACCACCCCCACCCCCCAGCAGTGCAGGGCCAGCACCACCAGGTCCCCACTCATGTCCAACTCATGCCTCCCACCGCCCCCACCCCCCCAGCCACCATGGGCATCCCCCACCAGGCCCCCACTCATGTCTCCCACCACCCCCACCCCCCAGCCACCATGGGCATCCCCCACCTGGCCCCCACTCATGTCTCCCACCACCCCACCCCCCAGCAGTGCAGGGGCAGCCCCCACCAGGCCCCCACCCATGTCTCCCACCACCCTCACCCCCCAGCAGTGCAGGGGCAGCACCACCAGGCTCCCACTCATGCCCAACTCATGTCTCCCACCACCCCCACCCCCCCAGCCACCATGGGCACCCTCCACCATGCCCCCACTCATGTCTCCCACCACCCCCACCCCCCCAGCCATCATGGGCATCCCCCACCAAGCCCCGACTCATGTCTCCCACCACCCCCACCCCCCCAGCAGTGTGGGGCACCCTCCACCAGGCCCCCACTCATGTCTCCCACCACCCCCACCCCCCAGCAGTGTGGGGCACCCTCCACCAGGCCCCCACTCATGTCTCCCACCACCCCCACCCCCCAGCCACCATGGGCATCCCCCACCAGGCCCCCACTCATGTCTCCCACCACCCCCACCCCCCAGCAGTGCAGGGGCAGCACCACCAGGCCCCCACTCATGTCCAACTCATGTCTCCCACCACCCCCACCCCCCCAGCCACCATGGGCACCCTCCACCAGGCCCCCACTCATGTCTCCCACCACCCCCACCCCCCAGCCACCATGGGCATCCCCCACCAGGCCCCCACTCATGTCTCCCACCACCCCCACCCCCCAGCAGTGCAGGGCCAGCACCACCAGGCCCCCACTCATGTCCAACTCATGTCTCCCACCACCCCCACCCCCCAGCCACCATGGGCATCCCCCACCAGGCCCCCACTCATGTCTCCCACCACCCCCACCCCCCAGCAGTGCAGGGGCAGCCTCCACCAGGCCCCCACCCATGTCTCCCACCACCCCCCACCCCCCAGCAGTGCAGGGGCAGCACCACCAGGCCCCCACTCATGTCCAACTCATGTCTCCCACCACCCCACCCCCCCAGCCACCATGGGCACCCTCCACCAGGCCCCCACTCATGTCTCCCACCACCCCCACCCCCCCAGCCACCATGGGCATCCCCCACCAGGCCCCCACTCATGTCTCCCACCACCCCCACCCCCCAGCAGTGCAGGGCCAGCACCACCAGGCCCCCACTCATGTCCAACACATGTCTCCCACCACCCCCACCCCCCCAGCCACCATGGGCATATCCCACCAGGCACCCACTCATGTCTCCCACCACCCCCACCCCCCAGCAGTGCAGGGCCAGCACCACCAGGTCCCCACTCATGTCCAACTCATGTCTCCCACCACCCCCACCCCCCCAGCCACCATGGGCATCCCCCACCAGGCCCCCACTCATGTCTCCCACCACCCCCACCCCCGAGCCACCATGGGCATCCCCCACCAGGCCCCCACTCATGTCTCCCACCACCCCCACCCCCCAGCAGTGCAGGGGCAGCCTCCACCAGGCCCCCACCCATGTCTCCCACCATCCCCACCCCCCAGCAGTGCAGGGGCAGCACCACCAGGCCCCCACTCATGTCCAACTCATGTCTCCCACCACCCCCACCCCCCCCAGCCACCATGGGCACCCTCCACCAGGCCCCCACTCATGTCTCCCACCACCCCCACCCCCCCAGCCACCATGGGCATCCCCCACCAAGCCCCCACTCATGTCTCCCACCACCCCCACCCCCCCAGCAGAGTGGGGCACCCTCCACCAGCCCCCCACTCCTGTCTCCCACCACCCCCACCCCCCCAGCAGTGTGGGGCACCCTCCACCAGGCCCCCACTCATGTCTCCCACCACCCCCACCCCCCAGCCACCATGGGCATCCCCCACCAGGCCCCCACTCATGTCTCCCACCACCCCCACCCCCCAGCAGTGCAGGGGCAGCACCACCAGGCCCCTACTCATGTCCAACTCATGTCTCCCACCACCCCACCCCCCCAGCCACCATGGGCACCCTCCACCAGGCCCCCACTCATGTCTCCCACCACCCCCGCCCCCCCCAGCAGTGTGGGGCACCCTCCACCAGGCCCCCACTCATGTCTCCCACCACCCCCACCCCCCCAGCAGTGTGGGGCACCCTCCACCAGGCCCCTACTCATGTCTCCCACCACCCCCACCCCCCAGCCACGATGGGCATTCCCCACCAGGCCCCCACTCATGTCTCCCACCACCCCCGCCCCCCAGCAGTGCAGGGGCAGCACCACCAGGACCCCACTCATGTCCAACTCATGTCTCCCCCCCACCCCCACCCCCCCAGCCACCATGGGCACCCTCCACCAGGCCCCCACTCATGTCTCCCACCACCCCCACCCCCCTAGCAGTGTGGGGCACCCTCCACCAGGCCACCACCCATGTCTCCCACCACTCCCACCCCCCCAGCCACCATGGGCAGCCCCCACTCATGTCTCCCACCACCCCCACCCCCCAGCCACCATGGGCAGCCCCCACCAGGCTCCCACCCATGTCCCCCTGCCCACAGGCCCTGACAATCCTCAAGCATGGGCCTCATGGCCAGCCACCACAGCCCAAAGACACAACCAAGTATTACATGCACCCATGATACTACTCCAATGGAAACAATGTAAATCAACACGTGTCTCACACACACACAATGGTTGCAAGTGAATCTGAAAACCCATATCATGACATGCATGAAAACAATGAGATGAAACCACACATTGAAGAATGAAAAAATCCAAATAATGTATTAATAACAACAGTAATGGCAATCAAAATGAAACAAAATACACAAGTAAAAAAAATAACAAAATCAAGCTGGCTGTCCCTTTTCAAATTAAAATCAATAAATGATAATCCTAAAAAATTTCTTCCAAAGTTCAAGCCCATAAAAAGGAAATGAAGGGAAAAAAGAAAATGAAAACCATTGCTCCAACAGAAGAAATGAAACCTGGTGGAGCAGTGTCCGTTGACTCCAAATAAAAATAAACTATAAAGGAAACCTATCACTAAATAACTATATACAATGGCGGCGGGCCAGTCCAGCGGCTCACTTAGTGGTGTTCCGGGCCAGGGCATCATCGAACTCCTCGTCTATGTCCCGGAGGCGGTCCTGTTCCATGGCCCCGAGGGTCCGCAGGGAGGCCGACATGTTCACCTCCAACTCCCTGCGGATTGCCTCGAGGCACTCGGCCCGCCTCAGGGCTCTCCGCATGGAGTTCTCCGCCCTGACCATCGTGAGCCGCGCCTCTTCCGCCCGCTGCCGCTCCGCATCTATGGCGTGGCCCAACCGCTGCCACACGGAAGACACTTCCCGTCCAGGGTCCTCCTGCCCTCCGGCCGAAGCCTGCCCCTCCGATGTTGAAGGCCCCGAGCTATCGTGGCTCCCACCTACAGCCTCCTGCTGCTGCAGCTGCTGCTGTCCATGTGCCCTGTCCGATGGTGCCTGCACATCCTCCTCCAGTTGGGGTGCAGTCGTTGATGTGGCCACCCCTGCTGGACGTCCGACTCCCGACTGTGGCAGGGATCTGTTGTCCACCAGCCTGGCCGCACGGTCGGAGGCAGCTCCACAGGGCACCCAGGTGACACATGGGTGGTAAGATTGCATGGTGGACGACTGAGGCATAGGGGGTTCCGTGGAGGAGGGGGTCGGAACAAGGTCCAGGAAACGGAGGAATCCAGCCCTGGTGAGCTGTCCCAGTGGGTCAACGCAGTCAACGAGCCATGCAAGAAGACGTGCAGACTCATCATGAAAAGACTGGAGGTCAGCTCGCATGGCCCGTTGACGCAACGCCACCCCACCCTGGACAGGCTCAACCTGGTGCAGGATAGCCACATCCGCAGGGAGAGGAAGGCCAGGTGTTGTAAGCCAATCCCCTCCCTGAGAACGGGTCTGGAGGTAGGCATCCCCGCTGGTGCAAGATGATGCAGTGACAGGAGCAGGGACAGGATTGCACACAGGCACCTCCGCGGCGGCCTGTGCTGCCTCCTGTCCCAGATCCTGCACTGCACCACTAGCACCAGTGGAATCCCCACCTCCAGACCCCGCCTCTGTCGCTTGCACGGCCTCCTCCTCCTCCAAACCCCCCACCAACCTGGATGACTCCGTGCCATCTTCCTCCGTTGGGCCCTGTGGGGTCCCAGCTGCCCCTTCTGCTGCCGAGGAGTCCAACTCCAACCTCCACCTCTTGGACCTCCCCTCGGCAGCTGTGGCCTGGGACACGGCACCGGACTCCTCACTCCCCACTGGCGTACGTGTTTCTTTGCGCGTGTTGTAGGCGAGCGTGTCAAACTTCCCGCGCACCCCTGAAATCCAGTACCCAGGCCAATAGCTTTTGGAAATTCCCGCGCACCCCGGTATACACGTGCGCTGATGTACTCGCGTGTGAAACTTCCCGCGCACCCCTGAAATCCAGTACCCAGGCCAATAGCGTGTGGAAATTCCCGCGTACCCCTGAAATCCAGTACCCAGGCCAATAGCGTGTGGAAATTCCCGCGCACCCCGGTATACACGTGCGCTGATGTACTTGCGTGTGTTAGTGCCCGCGCACCCCTGAAATACACGTACATAGGCCAATCGCATGTACGCGCACTTTTGTCCAATTACACGCAATGACACTCTGACGTGCAGTCTTTCCACGTGTGCTCCGTCATCACGTGCTATGAGGGAAACACCCGTGCGGGTCACGTCACAGACGCGCTTACGCGCTGAGGGCCTTTGGTCCAATAGAATCGCGTATGCGTGCTGACGCGCTTACGCGCTAAGGGCCTTTCCTCGAATTTCACGCTGACGTGCAGGATTTTCATGTGCCAAATCACTCCGTATCAAGCTGGCCACGCGAAAACACACGGAAGACCACGCTCCTGCCCAGAAGGCCGAATTACTGCCCCCCAGTGCCCCGAGCAGCCTCCCACGTGCCATCTGCTGCTGCTGCCTGCCTGCCTGCCTGCTGCCACCATGCCCTGCCATTTGGTGCCTGCACATCAGCCATCTGCAGGGGTCCAGTTGCTGTGTCCACCCCTGCTGGAACAGAAGACTCCCGACTGGGATTACATCGCTCCACAGCCCAGCCCCAGGACCCAGTTGCCCACCCACTCCTGCCTCTGGGGTTGCCATGTCGGGCACTTCCACATCTGGCACCAGTGGCAACCCCAGGCCAGAGGGGCAGAGGGGCACCAGCTTCACTGCCAATGAAGTTGGTGTCCTGGTGGAGCATGTCCTGGGGCAGTATGATGCCCTCTTTGGATCGTCCCGCGCCAGCAAGGAAGGACGGGAGAGGATCTGGGCCGACTGTGTGGTTGCCATCAACGCGGAGGGGGTGGCAACCCGCAACGTCCAGAAGATCAAGAAGCGCTGGGAGGACTTGAGGTCCAGGACCCTCGTGAAGGCCTGGCGCCTCGTGAAGGGGGGCCGGGGCCGCATGAGTTCCATCCAGATGAGGGTCCTGGAACGCGTACGCCCAGCGCTCCACGCCCAGATCCTTGAGAGGGAGACCCGTCTGGAGTTGAGCGGTAAGTGTCCAAGCATTGCTGTGTGAGACAGGGCATGTTGCGGTGTGCTGGTTGTCTGATACTTGCCTGCATGTGTGACATAGGCCATGTATGCATGTATGTGTGCAGGGACATCATGGTAATGCATGTGCGAACAGTGATGTGTGAACCACATGGTTGTTGCATGTGTTTAAATGCGAAATGGGGAGCCCTATGCAGATTTTACACATGAGAGCATGCCAGTCTCTGTTCCTGGACATGGGTGGGGGTGAGGGATGTCTGCTGATGCCGGGTACATATATGGTAGCCATGTCTGTGTGCCTGACCTGCGTGTCTGTGACTTGTGGATGCCATGGATGCATGACACATGTGTGTGACAATGCACAGATTCACTGATGCAGCCTAGTTACCCTTGTATCCGCTGTGTTTGGGGTGTATGAGGCCAGATGGATGTGACTGAGGTGAAGTGTGTGTATGTGATAGGCATGACCCATGATGCATGTGAGTTCCATATCATTGTATGTTTCAAGAGTCCATTGGACATGTATGGAAATGTCCATGGCATGCACCATGCCTGTTACTGTGTGTGTTATGCCTGGACTGACCCATGTGTTGTGGAGGGACATGATGGAAGTGTACTTTGACAGTGGTACTCATCTGCTATTGCTTCCTGTCTAGGGGACCATTGAACAGTACCCTGATGCTTGTGTTCTATGTCTCCCTCTATGCAGCGGCTAGTGAAGAAGAGGGCGGAGACGGCGCTGTGGAGCAAGGCGGCGGGGATGCCCCCACGGCTGCAGCGGAAGGGGTGGGTGAGCCCCCACAGGGGCCTGCTACGGCGGAAGACGGTGAGGAGCCATCCAGGTTGGTTGTTTCCACAGAGGAGGAGGAGGCCGCCACTGAGGCACACATGGGGCCTGGTGGGGGCATCCCTGCTGGTGCAAGTGGTGCAGTCCAAGGGCAGGGGCAGGAGGCAGCACAGGTCACCGTGGAGGGGCCTGTGCATGTCGCTGTCCCTGACCCTGTGAGTGCACCACCATGCACCAGCAGGGATGCCCCGTCCCAGGCTCGTCCGCAGGTAGAGGGGATGTCCATGTCACCTGACTCCCCTCCACCTGCGGACGAGGGGACCCGTGTCCGTATGGAGAAGGTCCTGATTGGGGTCGCGATGCGTGCGGGTGCAATTCGTGATGACGTGCGTGCTTCCCGGGAGGAGCACGCACATCATCACGAAGAGCACCGTGCCGACGTGGCCCAATTGGGATCTTCCATGTTCGGGGGTTTCCTGCATGTGTCTGCCAATCTGGCGGCCCTCTCCTCCTCTGTGGAGGCTATATGCCGGTCGTTCTCCTTGCCGTCTTCCGGCCCAGATGCCACCAGGGCCCCCTGTGGACCTGCCCTGACCAATCCAGCCAGCTCGGTGGGGATCCCATCCCTGCCACAGTCGGGAGTCAGAGGTCCAGCAGGGGTGGACACCACAGCAACTGTACCCCAGCAGATGGAGGATGTGCCGGCATTATCAGGCAGGCCACGTGCACAACGGTGTCGGTGGATTCCATCAGCCTGGATGCCGTCGTGCTGGCAGAGGCAGTTGCGTTGGAGGCAGCAGCAGAGTCAACGTGGGAGGCATCATGGCTCGGGGCCATCAACATGGGAGGGGCAGGCATCGGCCGGAGGGCAGGAGGAACCAGGACAGGAAGTGTCTTCCGTGTGGCTGCGGTTGGGCCAGCAGATAGGTGCGGAGCGGCGGCGGGCGGAAGAGTCGCGGCTCACGATGGTCAGTGCGGAGAACTCCATGCGGAGGGCCCTGAGGCGGGCCGAGTGCCTCGAGGCAATCCGCAGGGGGTTGGAGGAGCAGATGGCGTCATCCCTGCGGACCCTCGGGGCCATGGAACAGGACCGCCTCCGGGACATAGACAAGGAGTTTGATGATGCCCTGGCCCGGAACACCACGGAGTGAGCCGCTTGGCTTGCCCGCCGCCTTTGTATATAGTTCTTTAGTTTTAGGTTTCCTTTGTTTCTTCTTATGATTTGGAGTCGACGGACACTGTTCCACTTTTTGTATATAGTTGGATTTTAGTTAGGGTTTTTTGTAGGTTTCCTTTGTTCAGTTGTGCTCATGGACCCTTGGATGTTTTGTACATAGTTCTTCATTGGATTGTTTTATTTTTTTATTTTTTATTTATTCTCCATGGAGCAATGGTCTTTGCATTTATTTTTCTCTCTCTGATTGATTTTATTTTTAATGTGACTTTGAACAACATTTTTTTGGATTTGGATTTGTAGTTTTGATTTTTTTGGACGGACATGCAGCTTATCTTTTTTTCATTGCCATTGTAGTTTGTTTCATTTCATTTGCATTCAATTTTTTTTAATACAATTTTGTTTTCATACCTCACTGTGTGGTATCATCTCATTGGTTTCATGCATGTCATGTTGGGTGTTTTCCCATTCAATTGCAACCATTGTGTGTGACGGACATGGGTTCATTTGCTTTATGAACATTGGGGGTGTAACATGTAATTTCCATTTCCATGTGGGTGAATGGGTTACTTGGTAGGGCCTTTTGGCTGTGGAGGCTGACCATAACGCACATGATTGGGGATTGTGAGGACCTGGGTGCAGGGGGACATGAGTGGGGGCCTGGTGGGGGATGCCCATGGTGGCTGGGGGGTGGGGGTGGTGGTAGACATGGGTGGGGGCCTGGTGGAGGCTGCCCCTGCACTGCTGGGGGGTGGGGGTGATAGGGGCCATGAGTGGGGGCCTGGTGGAGGGTGCCCCTGGATGCTGGGGGTGGGGATGCAGGGGGACATGAGTGGGGGCCTGGTGGGGGATGCCCATGGTGCCTGGGGGGGTTGGGGTGGTGGGAGACATGAGTTGGACATGAGTGGGGGCCTGGTGGTGCTGCCCCTGCACTGCTGGGGGGTGGGGGTGCAGGGGGACATGAGTGGGGGCCTGGTGGGGGATGCCCATGGTGGCTGGGGGGTGGGGGTGGTGGGAGACATGAGTGGGGTCTGGTGGAGGCTGCCCCTGCACTGCTGGGGGGTGGGGGTGATAGGGGCCATGAGTGGGGGCCTGGTGGAGGGTGCCCCTGGATGCTGGGGGGTGGGGGTGCAGGGGGACATGAGTGGGGGCCTGGTGGAGGGTGCCCCACACTGCTGGGGGCGTGGGGGTGGTGGGAGACATGAGTGGGGGCCTGGCGGGGGCTGACCATGGTGGCTGGGGGGTGGGGGTGGGTGGGAGACATGAGTGGGGGTCTGGTGGGGGATGCCCATGTGGCTGGGGGCTGGGGGTGATGGGAGACATGAGTGGGGGCCTGGTGGAGGCTGCCCCTGCACTGCTGGGGGGTGGGGGTGATGGGGGCCATGAGTGGGGGCCTGGTGGAGGGTGCCCCTGAATGCTGGGGGGTGGGGGTTCAGGGGGACATGAGTGGGGGCCTGGTGGGGGCTGCCCATGGTGGCTGGGGGGTGGGGGTGGTGGTAGACATGGGTGGGGACCTGGTGGAGGCTGCCCCTGCACTGCTGGGGGGTGGGGGTGGTGGGAGACATGAGTGGGGGCCTGGTGGGGGATGCCCATGGTGGCTGGGGGGTGGGGGTGGTGGGAGACATGAGTGGCGGCCTGGTGGGGGATGCCCATGGTGGCTGGGGGGGTGGGGGTGGTGGGAGACATGAGTTGGACATGAGCGGGGGCCTGGTGGTGCTGCCCCTGCACTGCTGGGGGTGGTGGGAGACATGAGTGGGGGCCTGGTGGGGGATGCCCATGGTGGCTGGGGGGTGGGGGTGGTGGGAGACATGAGTGGGGGCCTGGTGGAGGGTGCCCCACACTGATGGGGGGGTGGGGGTGGTGGGAGACATGAGTGGGGGCCTGGTGGGGGCTTCCCATGGTGGCTGGGTGGTGGGGATGGGTGGGAGACATGAGTGGGGGCCTGGTGGGGGATGCCCATGGTGGCTGGGGGGTGGGGGTGGTGGGAGACATGAGTGGGGGCTGCCCATGGTGGCTGGGGGGGTGGAGGTGGTGGGGGGCATGGGTGGTGGCCTGGTGGAGGGTGCCCCACCCTGCTGGGGGGTGGGGGTGGTGGGAGACATGAGTGGGGGCCTGGTGGGGGCTGCCCATGGTGGCTGGGGGGTGGGGGTGGGTGGGAGACATGAGTGGGGGCCTGGTGGGGGATGCCCATGGTGGCTGGGGGGTGGGGGTGGTGGTAGACATGGGTGGGGGCCTGGTGGAGGCTGCCCCTGCACTGCTGGGGGGGTGGGGGTGGTGGGAGACATGAATGGGGGCCTGGTGGGGGATGCCCATGGTGGCTGGGGGGTGGGGGTGGTGGTAGACATGGGTGGGGGCCTGGTGGAGGCTGCCCCTGCACTGCTGGGGGGGTGGGGGTGGGTGGGAGACATGAGTGGGGGCCTGGTGGGGGATGCCCATGGTGGCTGGGGGGTGGGGGTGGTGGTAGACATGGGTGGGGGTCTGGTGGAGGCTGCCCCTGCACTGCTGGGGGGTGGGGTGATAGGGGCCATGAGTGGGGGCCTGGTGGAGGGTGCCCCTGGATGCTGGGGGGTGGGGGTGCAGGGGGACATGAGTGGGGGCCTGGTGGAGGGTGCCCCTGCACTGCTGGGGGGGTGGGGGTGCAGGGGGACATGAGTGGGGGCCTGGTGGGGGCTGCCCATGGTGGCTGGGGGGTGGGGGTGGTGGGAGACATGAGTGGGGGCCTGGTGGGGGATGCCCATGGTGGCTGGGGGGTGGGGATGGTGGGAGACATGAGTGGGGGCCTGGTGGGGGATGCCCATGGTGGCTGGGGGGTGGGGGTGGTGGGAGACATGAGTGGGGGCTGCCCATGGTGGCTGGGGGGGTGGGGGTGGTGGGAGACATGGGTGGTGGCCTGGTGGAGGGTGCCCCACACTGTGGGGGGGTGGGGGTGGTGTGAGACATGAGTGGGGGCCTGGTGGGGGCTGCCCATGGTGGCTGGGGGGTGGGGGTGGTGGTAGACATGGGTGGGGGCCTGGTGGAGGCTGCCCCTGCACTGCTGGGGGGTGGGGGTGATAGGGGCCATGAGTGGGGGCCTGGTGGAGGGTGCCCCTGGATGCTGGGGGGTGGGGGTGCAGGGGGACATGAGTGGGGGCCTGATGGGGGATGCCCATGGTGGCTGGGGGGTGGGGGTGGTGGAAGACATGGGTGGGGGCCTGGTGGAGGCTGCCCCTGCACTGCTGGGCGGTGGGGGTGGTGGGAGACATGAGTGGGGGCCTGGTGGGGGATGCCCATGGTGGCTGGGGGGTGGGGGTGGTGGGAGACATGAGTGGCGGCCTGGTGGGGGATGCCCCTGCACTGCTGGGGGGTGGGGGTGCTGGGTGACATGAGCAGGTGTGCAGGGTAGTCCCCTGTGGTGTCGACTGCCTGCAGGGGCCGTGGAGGGTGTACAGGAAATACCTGGGAGCACACAGCCAAATCGCATGTAGAATTTCCCGCGCACCCCTGAAATCCACTTACCCTGCCAAATCGCGTGTGAGACTTCCCGCGCACCCCTGAGATACACGTACCCAGCCAAGTCGCGTGTGTGAATTCCCACGCACGTACCCCGCCAAATCGCGTGTGGAACTTCCGCGCACCCCGGAGATCCACGTACCCAGCCAAATCGCGTGTGAAAGATCCCGCGCACCCCGGAATACACACACGTTATTTTTCAGTCAGCGGGTGTCCGTGTTTGTGGGTACCCCTTTGCACGTCATTTGTCCTGGAGGGCCACAGTATAGGACATTCATCATTGCTGTATATAGGTGCTATTTGTTGGCGCACTTTTTGGCGCACATTTATTACAGGCGCTGAGACGCTACCGCCTGCTTTCTTGTGGCGGTTGTGTTTGTGCCTGTGCGCTGGTTTGACCATGCGCTTTTTTGCCCTATTCAATTCCATGAATACGTGTTGTAGGCGAGCGTGTGGGCGTTCCGCGCACTTGCACCCTGTACTTCCCCCGTGACGCCCACATTTTGGCAAGTTGTTCCCCATTCCGAGTGTTACGCCCCGTGTTCCGCCTACTTTTGTTGTGTGCGCCGCGCTATGTGCGATTTTCGCTGTGGCCTGTGCGATTTTCGCTGTGACCTGGCGCACGCCGTTAGATGGCCTGTGCGACAACGTGCGCCGCGCACTTTTTTAGCGCACATCCGATGGTTTTCTCGCGCATGGCCTTCCATCAATCGATGTGCGCTGCTTGTCGTGCGATTTTCGCACTTGCACTGCGATTTTCGCTATTCCACTGCGAATCGCACGTTTTTGGCCACTTGCGCCGTGCTAATTATTCCATGAATCGGCCAGTAAATCTTAGAAATTCTAATTTCCCAGAAAACTGTCAGCTTCCAGTGACCTGTACATGATATTAGAGTGCTCTACAAGTGTAATTAATCAACTCTCAGTGTTTCATCTTACCACGGATATTAGTCACAATGTCCTAGACTAAGAGAAGAAAACATTTTTCAGCCATTTCTCCTACTTCACGACTTTAAAAACTGAATCTCAGCTCTGTGTTGGTAAGGGATGGCTATGTTATTTAAGCAAGTGCTTTTGATGGATGTTGGATGCTCATAAGTTGGCACACTATACTTCCGCATTTATGATCCTTTTCAATATGCCAAAGTTAGCATCTGGAGATCATTCAGGATAACCCAGAAGATCTATCTCCCGATCTTGGGTCTTGTGGGTCCTCTGAATTTCCGGTGCCAAATCCATCTGAGACTGAGGATCCAAGAGAGTGGTTTTAAGCAATACTGCCACAAAAATCCTAAATTCTTAAGGGGAGCCCTCGGACAGATCTACTACTCTAAAATGTCACATCAAACATGAACATCATCTCTCGCTTGAATCTGGCCCTATGAATAACCCTGCTCCGCTGGAAGATATAATCAGTTCTGAACCTTGGCTGATACAATCTTCTATCGCCATCCGAATTTTCAAACTTAATCTATTTCAGCAGATGTTCATGATCGTCTTTGGACCCACTGGCGGCCAAATACTATAAGCAGCTACTGGCCATAGCAGCAGCAGCAGCCAACTAGCTGTGATCTATGATGCATATCTCCTTAGACTTAGGCACTGAATCTAATTCTCTGAAACCAGCACTTGTCTCTCTGCTATTGAAAAATCCGTCCTGTGACACCTCAGAAACAGGCAATTTCTTTTCCTGTATCAAACATGACTTTCTCCTTAAAAATGCCTAAAAAAGCAATCATAAATTAACTGTAAGCGTTTATGAAAACCTCTTATTAACTGGATTCACTACAGGTTGGGTTAACAGTGTGCAGAAATACATAGGGCCTCATTACAAGTTTTCCGGTCCGGTAACAACGGTGCCGGTAAGCTACCGGCACCGTTGTTACCGGACCGGCAAACTACGAGGTCTGCGAGCGGGTGCCTTTCAGCCCGCCTTTCAGCACCGGCACATTCATGAATGGTGCCAGTGCATCCGTTCTCCCCATTCCCATTGAGTCCAACAAGACTCAATGGGAATAGGGAGTAGTATTTTCTGACGCCCGGGAATGGGCAATTACCGGCAATGCAGTCTGCGGGGGCTGCAATGCCACGGTAATTGCCCATTCCTGGGTGCCGGATAATTTGTAATGACCCCCATAGTCCTAATTGGAGCCTTAAACAGCCTTGAACTCTCAGTTGACCCATATGGTGTTGATGCATAGCTGCTTTTGGACCTCCCTGGAGAGTTCAACACCACAAATCATAACAAACCTTTAAATTCCTAGAAGATGCAGGTGTGATGAATACCACCCTGGCTTGGCATCAATCCTGTCTTTCATGATAGTTTCCCTCAAGGCTTTGCATTTGTCACTAACTTGTTCAATATTTACATACAACTTCGGGCGGATCTGACCAGATCTTTTTGTCCGCGGGTTTTTCACCTTTTCAGACCACACGCGCGTCTTTGTGCAGGTTCCTGGTAATACCAAACCACATAACTCCAGCAAATTTGCCAACTGCATGAATGAAATCTACAAAAGACAGAAATTATATAGTGGATGCTCTGCAATTTGTCAAGAGTCACTTCACCGTTGCCCACAACCTGAACTTTTAGTAAAATAGGTAGGCTGGATCCAGGACATACGCTGGACAAGAAACTGAGTCAGGTCACAAAAATGGGTTTCTTCATGTTGTTTCGGCTGGAAAGGTGTTGCCTTACCAGACAATCCTTCACCAGACTCAAGCATTCAATGCTTTGGCCTTGTCCGAGTTGGACAATGCAAAAAGCATTTATCTCACAGCCCAAAGGATCTAACCAGAATGTCCAAAGATTACAAAACATAGCCGGCCGCTTCCTACACAGTACCAATTGCCAGACTCCAATAATAAGAGTCCTGAGATCTTTGCACTGGTTGCCCTTAGAAAAGCGTGTTGAATGCAAGATTCTGTGTGTAGCGCTCAGAGCAATGAACACTATAGGTCCACATATTACTACCCCATCTATTACGGATAGATCCTTAAGATCTAGTACACATAAGCAAGTTGTAATCATTTGTTTTAAACAAGTTGAATGGGAAGTTGTTCTATTTGCCAATTGGCGCCCGGGCTGCAGAATTTTCTGCTCCGGTACCTTAAGGAGATAGGAGCTCACCACCTCTTCTGAATGTTCTGAAGACCCTGCTCTTCACCTCATAATACCTCCTTTGACAAAGTAGGCAACAGTGCACCTTCACGAGGCCCAATTGCTTATAGTGTATTTAATAGATGATATTAACATAACATAACATGACATAATCTGTAAGCCTAGAAACATTTTGTGACACCCTTATTTCCTCTTTGTCTTACTTCTAGCCTCAGGTAGTTCCTAAGATTGTACCCCAGATTCCATTTATGTAGGGTAATCTCCCATTGGCACTTCTCTAGTGCCCATTCATGTGGATTCATTGGCGGTGTCAGTCTTTTCCCTCCAGCTGCTCTCTAAGCCTGCCAGCCCCATAGCTTATTGGAGTAGATTTTGCAATGATTCTCATGGTGGTGACTATTTTCATCGCAACATGTCACCTAGATTTGTGTTTGACAAACTAGCAGTCTCAACATTAGTGCCACCATTGGCAATAACATCAGCGTTCACATAAGTGTTTTAGACCATGCACTCAGTTATAGGGTTTAGGGTTGGGTGCCCTCTCTCCCTCCCCCATGGGAGTTTGACTCTTCCCGTGGGTTCCTTCCATGGAGGCATGAACAGCATTCTCCACTTGCGCCATAAGTGTGGACGCGTGGACCAGGGCCTGTGGTCCGCTGAAGGATCATGTTGGACTATTATGGATCGCCAATCATGCGTCACCCCCAGAAGCTGCTGGTTGGGGGCAGGCGAGGAATCTTCCTTGCTTTCACCGCTTGCCCCTTCTTTAGATTGGCTGGCATTGTCCTTTGCAGTCTCTAGGTCAGTGTTTGGCTTCACCAACAAGGGGAGCTCAGAAAGTGTGGAAACGAGGAAACAGCCTTCCTCCTCGTGGGAGCGCACTCACTCGCCACTCTGCTCACAGTTTGCTGCTCCTCATCCGGGGATATCGTTGTTTAAGTTGGTGAAAATGATGATGGTAAATGTCTATTGCAACCGAGGGATGGAACGAATGCGATCTTGCCGAGAAGATACCTTTACCTGGCTAGTTTGGATTTTGGTTACTATCTTGCAAGAGCGCAAGGGTCCTTTCCTCAAGCATTTGTTTTGCAACCAACAGAGATCCTTCTTTCCTCGGAATGGTTGCATGCATTATTTTATTTGTTTTACTGTTTGAAAAAAAGAACACAAGTTTGGGAAAATCCGAAAAGCAGAAATCAGTGATATCTTTTTGATGTCGTCATTCTGAATGCAATGTACAATAATAAGAAGGGAAACACAATGTTGGTAAAAGCAGGAAAGAGATGGCATATGGATGACTATATGTCACATTCAGCTACCTCTAGCAAAACTACATGGTCATGATTGCTGCAATCTACTGCACATCAATTTACCAACTGAGAGATAGATAAGATAGAACGATCCCTAAGAATGATCACAGATAGATCGGGATGGAAGGGCAAGGATAATGTATCAATAACACCTTGGCCTACTAACTACACACAGTCAACTATGGACCACCGACAGGAAATAGATAGCAAGGCAGTGGGTGATTTCTAAATTACAGCACCAATACCAGAGCGGGGGACAATACATGCTCCTATCTATTACACTAAGTTAAAAAACAACATAGCTGGGAACGTGCCACGCCATCACTCATAATAATTAGACGGACAGGAAAGAAAAAGTGAAAGAACATGCCTACCTATAGGACAACCGGATTCATAGAACAGGAATTATAAGGACTAAGAGACATAACCCACTAACCCAATACTCAAATCTCTGCATACCTAACTCACACGAAAATCCACACAACCTTCTTCTCGCTCAGCAAACTGCATGCACTTCACCACAACGCAAAAACAATCCAACAACCCACAAACCGCACCAACAGCACACGAGGCCTTGCATCGATCCGATATTCACACCAAAGCTCAGTGCACAGTGAAAACGGAACTGAATCCGCCAACAGCACACCACTTCTCTCACTTTCCTATTCCCTCTTCACCCGACTAACCCACCCCGCCTTCTTTCTTGCAGATCTGCCTGAGCGCCTGGGGAGCAATTCCGTTGGTGACAGTGTGCGGTGCAAATACCTTTAACATTAACGTGTTTAGTGAAACAGCAATTACATCAATGTGTAACCTTTGTGTGTGTGCGCGTGTGTGTTTTCAGTTGGCACATACAACTAGGAAAGTAGTTTTCTGACTTGAGGTCCATGTTACAGTATGTTATGTTAGCTAATAATTGGATAGTGCTGCCTGCCATTTCTGTTGGCAAGTATATTAAGCTGGGATGTGCTTTTGTTAAACTGGTTTGATTGCTGTGAACCATTCTTCAACTTTATTGTGTGATTCTAAAGCCTTTCAGCAAAAAACTATTGAAAAGAAAATGAAAATGAACGTGTATATGGAATATTCGCAGGGGCCTCAGTAGTGGTGTTCCTGCCTTTGCATCGCTGTGTTCTTTCTATCCCTCATTAGTGGAAATGTGATCTAGCAGCGAGGAATGGAGCTTCCATTCTACTGGCTGTGTCCTGGGACAGAGACATGTTCTGCAGAGACCATCTCAAGTCCTGACTTGTGCAAATGGTGGCGGAGAAGCCTCCTCTCGGGTTCCTGCCCGGGTGCATCTCAAGATATTTTATATTCCTGGAATGTTTTAATTTTTTTTATTCTCTGTGAGTCAGACGGTTCAGCTTGCAAGTCCATACTGGGGAATGAGTGCAGGACGCCTGGGGATAGCAGGTGCCACCGTGGCCACGTGCACAGCAAGAATGCACCTTCCTCCACCAACACAAGTGTGCATTTTTTTATTTTTTTTAAACGAGAAAATAGGAGAGCAAGTCCCCCGTTCAAGTTTCCAGGTGGAGTCGTTCAATACGTTTTAAAGGGGCAGTCCACTTGAAGGCGACTTCGATCACTGAACTGCTAGTGCTTATCCTGGCACGTGCTTCAGATGATTTCATTAGCATGTGCTGTTCACTGGACATAGTTCCTTGAAGCCAGTCTGATACCCGAGAGAGATAGGCACACACTGCTAACATCTCTGCCCATCCTGAAGCCACAGGTTCGTATCTTGACAGGGCCAATTCAGCATTTCATCCTTCTGGGGTCAATACATTCAGAAGTGCACACATAAACTAATGAGAATATCATCTTCTGTGCAGGACTTAGGTATTGGAGGAATGAAATGGTTAGTCGTGGAGCAGAAGACAGTCAAACATCGAAGACTCCCCTAGCTTTGATATTTATGGACATTGGGAAGCCTGGAAATACAGAATGTGGCTGTTTTCCACAGCGTGTCCCCAACATCTCACTGAAAAGAGAAAGAAGAGTGGCTTGGGTTTCCCACGAGAGTTTGGAGAAGGCAAAGTACAGCGCAAGGTCTCCAAAGCTCGATGGCAGCCCCGTAAAGAAGCATATATTCGGAACGCCCTCGCCCCATGACTCCCTTAGTCACCAGCGCTTTTGTCCGCCAGCACTCCAGTGGATGGGAAGAGGTGAGCTGGACAGGAGTGTCTCAGGTACAGCTTTCGTCTACCAGGAGGCCACCGCTAATTCCAGGTGCAAAGCTTTCCTTCCTGTGCAGATGTGTTGATACTGGTCGTAGAAAGGGTAGGTCTGCTCAATGGTGGCTTATCCCGCTCCACCCACTGGCACGTTTCTGGCTACCATCGCTGTTGGCCATATAGGAGGTGATCATTGGCTGCGCAGACCAAGATGGACATTAAAGGGGTTTTATTTGTAAATAAACAAAGAAAGGGGGTTCAACTTATATATATCACAGGATGTCTTTTACTTTGGTTAAAAAGAGAGTGCAAAGACATGTTTGGATGGCTTCTCCTCATATTGGAATCAGTGTGTGGAATCCGCAGGCCCAAAGTCCGGGTCACCCTTTATAGCTACACATTAGGGAGGATAATCAACCCCAGGTCAGGGTGCATTAAGGGTCTGTACCATCTCTTCCACCTGTCTTGTAATTATCAGCGTCTTCTCCTTTACTGGCTCTGCATGGTTTTGGTCCAGACATTGCGCCATGATACAGTCTGGACACATGCAATTTATGTTATGAGAGTGACAGACACCTAGTGCAGTCTCACTGGTGTCTGCCCAGTCGTCGGCAGGTAAGCTGGGGTCTTGGAGGGATAGAGTTCTGATTATAGCTCAGGGGCTCGCTTACTACTGCACAATCCTCGATTTGGCTGTCTATTTCTGCCTTTGCAATCTTCTCATTCCTTAAAAACACTCTCCTCGTTCGTTTCCACTACTTCCTCCTTCCTTAGTCTGATCTTTTATCACATCCTTGATGCCATGTGCAAGTACCTTCTTCCAACCCAACTGGTCCGCCAGATGTAGGGCATATCTTTGCCACCATCGGTCTCAGGCTTTGCCTGTCCATCCTTCCATGTTGGCCTTCTCCTTCTCGAGCCTCTACTCTGCCTTCCTCCCTGGAGTCCTCCTTGGCTATTTTATCCTCCCTGTATACTGTCCCTTTGCAAGAGTGTCGTTTGCCTCTCCCTATATCCTTCAGTAGCTTTTATCTCACTTTACTTAGCGGTGCAAATGCTCCCCTGCTGGACTACAGAGACGAGACCCCTCTGGGTTTGAAGCAAAGACCGTGGGGCATAAAAGCCCTTTGATTTGCTAATTTATCCAGCTGACAGTGCTGAAGCGGTACTACAGGAGCGCAACCACACCGTCATTCGGCCATCAGATGTTGGGTGTTAACGTGCCTTCTGCAAAGACATGACTAACAGATACCCCTCCACCCATGACCACGCAGGATAGCATCCCAAGACTACACGGATGGCTGGTACGATTTAAAGAGCCTTCAACTTCTACTAGCCAGTTACATTTTTATGATGTTCGACAATCAGATATTGCGCATTGAAAACTATCAAACCCCCTGTCAAATTCAAAACAGACACTGAGAGCAAGATCACAAGATTTTTCCACCTGCAAATATTCATTGAAACAGATCCTCCTCTCATGCTTGACAGTCATCTATCTTCCTCCTTGAGTTGGCTGGGATAAAACATGCTTGACCTCTTATCCACACTATCAGTATTCCCTTCCCTGATCCCAGTGAAATTACTGAACGTACTCAGAGAGCCCCCAGAGAATTAATTTGAGATTAACATTTTGGGGTAGATGGATTCTATCCCAAGGGGCAGGGCAGGGAGCAAGAGCGACCGCTGGCGATTGGCCAGCGATCCCTGTCAATCTCTTGCGACCTCTGGCCATTGACCAATCAGAGGAGGAGGGGGCGTGGCCACAGCGTGCTGCGACGCTTGTGTTGGCCTCCATTTTGATTATTTCACGACGCACGCGAAACGCGTGTGGTGCTTTCTCGTCTTGCTGCTGCAGTGCTGCCAGCTGAGGCTGAGTGTTGTGTCCAGCTGCATCCACCCACGTCGATCCACCCCCGCTGAAGGAGGAGGCCAGGCCAGTGACTGACTTCGAGGTGAGTGACTGAGTGGAGAGACTCGAGTCGAGCGTGAGCCGAGGTCGCCGCCGACGGCAGGCCTCAGGCCGCAGCTCACCAAATTCATTTTACTGACGATGGTGCTGCGGCCTCAGGCCTGCCGTCGGCACCCGAATTCATTTTACTACATTGCAAATATATGCCGGCGGCAGCTTGCAGGCCGCCGCCGGCACATATTTGCACGTCAGTAAAATGAATTTGGTGCTGAGGCCTGCCGTCGGCACCCGAATTCATTTTACTACATTGCAAATATATGCCGGCGGCAGCTTGCAGGCCGCCGCCGGCACATATTTGCACGAGGGGGGCGGGTCCGGGGGCATCTGGGGATTTGCTTTGAAATATTTTCTTTATTAAAAGCTCTGAAGACTAATTGAAAGCTTGTGATACGACAGCAGATGAGGAGTTCGCGAACTTCCCCTGATTACAGGCAAAGCAGTATTTAAGATGTCTGGGGAGAGGGCGATGAGGGTGAGGGGGGGGGATTGAGCGGAAGTGAAGCTGAGGCCAATGGAGGCTGGAAGGTGAGGGAGGGCAAGTGGAGGCTGAAGAGGCAAATGGACGGAAGCATGAGGAAAATGAAAGCTAGCTAGAAGGAAAGGCTGAGACGTGGGGGAATGGGGGTAGAAGGAAAGAGAGGCTGTGGGGAGTGTGGGGGGGCACGAAGCCCGGTGGCAGGAGGGGTAAAAGGCTGGAATGCTCTCGCAGTGTAGGCTTGTAGCTAGGCCGTGGGGGGTTGCAGGGACAGGGGGCACCGAACAGAAGGGTGTCAGGACCTGCTCCCAGTGGTGGAAATGGAAAACATGGAAAAAGGGATCCCACAAGTGCTGGGGTGGGGGTGGTATTTGGTGGAGGGGGCGGAGCTGGCAGTTGAACTCCACTCAATTGAAATCTTCACAATAATTCTTTAAACGGTGCAATTTCTTTCATGCTGCTTCTTACCACACTGTACATCAATTCCACCTTAAATCCTTTCCATGGCAGTGGTGCACCCAAAATACTGTTGGTAATGTAGTGATTTTTAGTACATAAACTGACCCATAGATATGTTCTACAGTAAAATGTTACATGGGTAGCTCAGCAATTTGAGAGACCGTTGCTGAGATGTTATATATTAAACATTGCTTGTTAATCGTATGACTTTTTGCAATTCCTTATAATAAAAAAAAAACAAGTGCTATAAAATGTGTTTGGCCAGGGCATGGGTTGGGCTAGTCGTTTGCTTATATTCAGGGCTGAGATCGGGGTATTTCTGCCCCTGTAGTGAAAGTCAATAGTTGGCACCCATGAACCCACAGTTTAACTTCCTAATAACTACTGTCAGCACAACAGAAGCATGTATTTGTAATTAAGCCGTTTGATAAGCATGTAACATGTTTGTAAATTTAACCTATGATGAGACACAAAGGAAAGGGCAAAACATTACACTGTATCTAAGTGATAGTCCAATAAAAAAAAAAATACACATTTCAAAGAACACTAGTGAATGGAAGTTTAAGCGCATTTTTGAGTTTGGAAATGACTTTTTTTTCTATGAAAGTGTAAAATGCCCGGTTGGCAAGCAGTAGTGTGCCCAGCATGTAGGAAGCCAGCTTTCCACAATGATGGCGCCCGCCCCAGTGATAGTCATGGCCATTGATTCCAGTGGTGTCCCTTCCAGGGCAGAAGAAAGACCACAGGCGAGCAAATGGAGCCTGCAAACGTGCGAGTGACTGCTGGGCAAAGGAGGACAGAGCAGATTGGATCACCGAGCCCCCAGCTCCCCTCTGGGAAGCTTGGAGGTCGGTACTGCTAGGGTGGCCAACTGTCCCGGATTTCGCTGGATTGTCCTGCAATTAGGGACTCTGTCCCGCAGTTTGCAGAGTGGCTGTGCTGGAGACAGGTTGCCTCCAGCACAGCCACTCTGCAAACTGAAGTGGCCATCTACACAGCATGGCTCTGCCACCTGCTGCTTTCTTTACCCGGGCGGTTCCGCAGCCCTGGCTCCTTTTGATGATCCATTCTTGTATGAAATGTCACAATACACTGATATCGTAACCATTTTTTTCTTAATGCACTGAGCGATAATGCTTTATTAGGCCACTTCCTGTGATGTCATGGTGGGGGCGTGGTCTAATGACATCACTTCCTGTGGGGTGTGATCAAATGACATCACTTCCTGTGGGGGTGTGGTCAAATGACATCACTTCCTGTGATGTCACTCTTGGGGGTGTGGCACTGTGATGTCACTTCCGCTACCCCTGGCATTTTGGTGAAATGACGTCCCTGGGGCAGGGGAGGTTCACATTGCATACACCATGTTAATGTTATGATGGGACAAGAATGGATGCAATATTGTTACAATGTTGCAGCTTTGCATGTATCTAGAATAGGTAATTAAGGTGTGTTAAAGGTTACTTTTAGTGTCACATTGTGTCTAGTATGATATATTTAGATTTGCATACATGTAGCAACATAATGAATATTGTGTGAACATAATATGGGAGCACAGTGTGCTACTTAGTGCAATGAGATTTAAAGCACAGAGCTTCATACAAAGTGGGAAAAGGCTCTTGAATTAGAAACCCATTATGATGGGTTGAGGTCTTTTCGAACACACAAAAGCTGAGGTCGGGTTTGTGAAAAAGAGTTATAGCTTGTTTGGAAATCTGGCTGGCTAAGGGGAAGGTATCAATTGGCTGAGTGACAGCTGCAACTACATGGGAGCAGCTATTTGGAGCTGAAATAGAATGAAGAGTGATGGGCCCATGGTTTTCAGCTTGGAAATTGTTGTTTGAGTGGCTGAAGAAGCATCTGCCACCTGGTAGTGTCAATCTGGGGTTAGTGGCTAAAATTGTAAATGGGTGACTGGAAGTGAAGATGACCGCGTGGCTATGAAAAGGTCAAATAGATTAGCAAGGAAATGATTATAATGGGAGGAGGCCAGATGGATTGAAATGGTGGTCACATAATGTAAGGGTGTGAGAGGATGCCTAGAATAAGTATCTGGGGTGTCAGAGTGTTTGGAGAAACTAATAGTTTGTGCCCGGTCAAGGGATCCTTTTGTCAGCTCTCTATAGCTTCATAAAGTATCCATACTTAAACCATGCATGTCAGATTTAGCATTGCAGATCTGTGACCAAGTGGAAATGGTACTAAGACTGTATTGTATGCCCATGTTAGCATTATGTGTCTTGCAAGAAGGAACCCATGAAGAGGGTTGGGCTTTTATTTGAAATGTCATATAATTGTATGTCTAAGGGGATGTCTAGGCCCGTTGTTGTTTCCTTGTTGAGGTAGTCCATGCTCAGGCACAGCATTTCCATCTAAGCTGGTCTGAGCATATTGTAGGATTGTGAGTGCTCTGCTTGTGTTACCTCCACTTGTATTTTGAAATCTTACCCTTTTCTCTTAAGTTGCCCTTTTCTTTTTAACTTTCTTTCTCTGCTACCTCGTGGCTACCATTATGCATTACCCAATCCATTTGAGCCTCCCCCTGCTCCCTCCCTCACTCTGCCCGCCGCAGATCCTGATTGGGCACAAGGCCCTATTTAATTTTAGCACTCAGGGCAGCCCGACTTCCCATTGCAGCCCTATGCAGCAAAGGGCCGTGAGGCAAAGGGCAGCTCCTACAGAAGCAGCTCCAGACCGTGTTGGTCTGTGTTAGCCTGTGAGACCTGCAGCCATCCACTAGCAGATACTGACAATGTAATGGCAGTTCGGTCAGAGGGTGCAGCCATTACTTCTTCCCACTAAACTGACCAACCCAATCTAATCCTATCCTTTTCTCTATTAGCTGCTTGTCTTATGCGTCCAGCCCACAGTTTGTATAGTAACCTTATCCCGCATTTAGCCTGAATGTGTTAGTCAGCCATATCAGCCATTACTGTACTCCATTAACTACCCCACCCATCTCATTACCCTATATCCTACTCCCCAGTCACTCTGCCTACTTATTGTTTATCAGCCATAGTCAGCATTTACCCCACTTGTATAGGGTAAACTTTCTAATTATATCCTCCATTGGTAAGGTTACCATACGTTGCATCAAGCCATTTGGGTTATTTATCCACAGTTTACATTTTGGGCAGTCATGGATGGAGTAGAATTGTGAATATTAGCTTGCATCATGTCCATACATAACTGTGAATATTAGCTTGCATCCCATCAAGACAGAACTATGAATAACAGCTTGTGTCACATCCAGACAGAACTTTGAATATTAGCTTGCGTCACATCTAGACAGAACTGTGAATATTAGCTTGCATCACATCTAGACAGAACTATTAATATTAGTTTGTGTCACATCCAGACAGAACTGTGAATATTAGCTTGCGTCATATCTTGTAAGAACTCTGAATATTTGCTTGCGTCACATCCAGACAGAATTGTGTATTTTAGCTTGCGTCACATCTAGACATAACTGTGAATAATTTGCCTGTTTGACATCCAGACAGAATTATGAATATAAGCTTGCATCACATCCAGACAGAGATGTGAACATTAGCTTGCGTCACATCTAGACAAAACTGTGAATATTAATCTGTGTCACCTTTAGACAGAACTATGAATATTAGCTTGCGTCACATCCAGACAGAACTTTGAATATTAGCTTGCGTCAAATCTAGAAAGAACTTTGAATATTTGCTTGCGTCACATCTAGGTTGAATTGTGAATGTTAGTCGGTGTCACATTTAAACAGAATTGTGAATATTAGCTTGCGTCACATCCAGACAGAACTGTGAATATTAGCTTGTGTCACATCCACACAGAACTGTGAATATTACCTTGTGTCACATCTTGATGACAGAACTGTGAATATTAGGCACTCTCACATCTAGACAGAATTGTGAATATTAGCATGTGTCACATCTAGACAGAACTGTGAATATAGCCTGTGTCACATCTAGACAGAATTGTGAATTTAAGTTTGCGTCACATCTAGGCATAACTGTGATTATGTGCTTGTGTCACATCCAGACAGAATTGTGAAGATTAGCTTGCATCACAGACAGACAGAATTGTAAATATTAGCTTGCATCACATCCAGAGAGAATTGTTAAACATTAGCTTGAGTCACTTCTAGATGGAATTGTGAATATCAGCATGCATCCCACCTCTCAAACTCTGAACTAAACACAACCATACTTCTAAAGCACAACAAACCGCATGGACTTCACTACACTGCAATAACAAAACAAACCACACATAGCCTCGGACAACTGCACATGAAAGCTACCAACCGAAAAACACACCTAAGCTTAGCGAATAGTGTACACCAAACTGAAGCGGCCAACAGCACATCACAGCTCTCTTGCTCTTTCTCCCGCTCAGTCCTACTAACTTACCCTACCCTCTTGTTTTTCAGATCTGCCAGAGTGCCAGGGTACCACCACAGTGGTGACAGTGCGTGGTATAAATATCCTTTAACATAACATAACATGGTGCCACAGTGAAGGAAGCCAAAGATATTGTGGGAACTAAATTTGCTTGTACAGTGCTAAACCATTTGTATTTTGGGTGATGACTTTGTAAGGGAACATGAGGGAAATCTGGGAGTGTGATTACTGTTCTGGAAATGTATATATACTGTATCTGTTCTGTGGTTCAGAGAAACTCAGGTTAGTTCAATCTCCAACACGTTTTCTAGCCTCTCTCCCAGCAGATCTTTTGAAATAAATTTGTTTTGATGATAACGTGCATTCACTTCTTGAGAGGTTGGCTATTTTAGAGTGCAGAGAACCGAGGTAAGCCCATACAATTGCGTTGTGCATGACAACTCAGTTGATGCTCTTAGTAAGAGCTTGCTGTGCATGCTTCATTTACCACTCTTAAACTCAACTTTGGATGGCGACGAGACCAACGACAAAAGGGTTATTGTGACCTCAGATTCTGATGCCCAATTAGCCAACTCTTCAAATGTTTCACTTATCTCTGACTCATTTTACACTGAATTCCAAGCATTAGAATGCTTATTAATTACACTGATACATATACATATACATTTATACATGTGACATGCTAAATGAAATGACAACTGCTCACTCACTTACTCTTAGAGAAATTCTGGATCTGGTAACAACCCCTAAACCCATTACCAATTCCCATCCTCACCCCCATGAACATGACAGCCCAAAGAGTCAAGAATGCACAAAGCATCTCACTGTTTGGACAGTCCACAGGAGGGCCAGTGACATCCACATATGCACAAAGATATCCTCTTAGACAGCCATTGAAACCTTATCCAATGTCTTTATGGATACAGGTTCCACTACCCTGTTCATGGATCATGGATCCGAATTCCTCTATGAATCAGATTGACTAAAAACGGAAAACCATTGTGCTGACGTTGTTAATGACACCACGACATAGCACCGTTAGTCACGAAGCAAACTCGCAACCATGCACAAAGTTACACGGGGACACACGTGCGCACATGAAGAACATGCTTACACAATTCTGTATCTAGAGAACAGATACATCTAGATACTGTTGAAAGCTTTTATTATTTTTCTCATTAGCTAAGTGTAGAAATGATGAACGCAAGGCAAACAAAGAGATGCAGAGCAAGCTTTCAACCGCTTATCGGGACTAACCCTATGGAACTACAGGATCATATAAGAAGCCTGGAAGAACCAAATACTGCTAACCTATAAGAAACATAGCACGGAATAGATATATAGAAAACATAGTATAACTATAATGAGGTTTACATGGGCCACAAGCCACAGGACGAGAGGCAAAGAAAAGCAGAACTAGGCTGCACAGAACAGCGGGTCAGGGCTCGCAGCCAAGGTCAGAGACAGACAGCACATTCCGAAGCTAAGAGACGAAAAGCCATCTGCAGAAAAGCAGAATAAATCCTCATAAATCGCAGACCCGAGAGCTTGATTTGGCAGTTCTCAACCACAGAAAATGCTCATTCACCCGCGGTGAGAAGAGAAACAGTTCTCAGCAACACAGACATGAAGTGAAACATGATTCTTTAACAATGTTGCAACAATGAGTGCACAGGCAAAAGTGGTAGCACTGACGGTTACATTGGGAACACAAGGGTGTCATTCCGAGTTTGGAGGCAGCCATCGTGCTAAAAGCACCATGGCTGCCTCCAAACCCGGCTCCGGGTCCGATGTCTCTGAATGGGGACTTAGCGGGTCATTCCAACTTTGGAGGACCCGGTGAGTCCCCATTCAGAAAACCATTCCCCATTCCCATTTGAGCCCCCATAGGGCTCAATGGGAATGGGAAAGGAGCTAATAACGGGCCCATTATTAGCTCCAAGGTCCCTTAACGGGTTCCACTAGGAACGGCTGGTCAGACCAGCCATACCTGGTGGGACCTGCTAAGGCACCTCGGAATGTGGCAGTAGGGGGTTAACGGCACCGGCATCCTTACCGGTGCGGTTAACCCCCTACCGCCATACTCGGAATGAGGCCCATAGTCTTTCTCATCACCTTGAGGAGGTGTACTGGGCACTGAGAACAGAGCTGTGTCCCAGGGCTGGGGAGATCAACTCCAGCCAATCAGGGAAGAGAAATCCAGGGGTGGATGGCAGAGGCCAAGGGCCAATGCTAATCCTGTGGCCCTGCAAACATGTAATAGATAGTTTTTAGGGTAAAGGGCCAGGCAAGCCACCTGACATGTGAGGACCAATAGAATAACATCTATAGTTGCCATGCATAGGCGCTACCACTCCAAAACTCAATTCTGTCTTCTCTTAGGTTTTTGGGTAAGAGCCCCATTTTGTGACCTAGAAATCAAACCAAAGGGCCGACATGGGCATAGGAGCTGTGGGTCTGAGAGATTTTCAATGTCCTGTATGATCCCTGTCTGTTTGTGTAATAAACAACAGTTCTAACTTGCCCTTGGCCGAGTCCTCCGTCTGTGCACTAGGTGAGGGTTTGTTGGGCCCTGGGAGCCGGAAAGGTGTGCTCATAATGTGCCCCCAAGTCCCTCTGATATAAGCCAACAGTAGTATGTATTAACGACCTCTCAGTTGGAGTTATTTCCTCCCCGTTGCCTGTAACTATTGTGGCCAGACCAGTAACTTAACAATCCATGCAACACTCCTGTATCTACAGTCATTGGCACAACCTGCTCTGCCCCCTTACTATTTCTGATTCTAACCCTTACAAGAATGGCAATCCAATTAAGAAGCGCCCAAAGAGGTGCAATAAACCCTCCAGGAGTAAAATCATTTTGAAGGGACTAAATAAGAATTGTGATGCTCAATCTATTACAACCGTCTCTTCTACACCTTTGCTTACTCTGGCTGTTGAAACTATTAAATCTATTGAGGTTGCCATACTTAGTCTGAAACAAAAGAGATTGAGGAACAAAAAGATAAAGGGACCCTGTGTCTTACATAATAATGAGAACAAATCCAATAAGGTCCGAAAAGATATCCATACTCTCTTAGGCGATGCATGTACTAATGCTTATGGCCCTAAATCACTATATAAACTCCATAAGCACAAAGTAGCCAAAAATAATCATAAGGACGACACTGCCATTTCTGAGGATATATATAAAGTATTTGATTTTGATGAGGCTGTCTCTCAACCCCTAAGTTGCTGTGTTAAACCACCCTCACGAATCACACAACTGACGTCAATGTCTAGTGGGTTTCCTACCATAACCAATCGCAGGCCTCTACCCTCAGACAATTTGACAATGCAGGTATCTCAAAACACTTCAATACGCCTGAGGCCGCTATTAAGGATGGGGCACGATCTTCACTGAACCATAAAAGGGTCATTGGAATTCAGAGCCTTTCTCATCATAACAATGATTTTGTTCTAAGCCAATCTATTTTCTTGGACCTTTGTCATTATATTCCTCAGCTGTGGGTTATCACCTCCAGAGATATTGAGGTGGTTGAGATCCCTGATCACTGTGCTCTTGCCTCCATTTTTGTCCTTTTTTATCACTACTCGACCCTTGAATTCATCCAACAATGTGAGGTGGATTTTTATAGGCTGAGTTATGTATGATCAATATGGAACATCACTGAACAGGATGTCACAGGACATCCAACCTCTCTATGCAGACTTGGTAACTCCAATTTTTTGATAAGAAAGTGGCACAGAACTAATCAAAATCCTCACCATTCAGCAGACATCAGAGCTGTGTCAAATACTACTAGCACTAGAATGGTTCCGTTTATAGACCATCCGCCAACTCTAGAAGCCAGCAGGCCCAGTGATTGGTCTTGATTGACCAGCCTTTTGCCTAACAACTTCGGCAAACGTCCCTGACCATGGTTTTAAATTACTTTCTTGGAGCACAGGAGGATCCGCTAACCTGTACAAAGAGGATGGCATATTTAATAATCTTGACCCTTTCAGCATTATTATTCTTCAAGAAACCTGGCTACTTGAAGACATAGTTTTGGATGGGAGAACCACTATCCAGAAGCTTGCCACCAAAGGACCAGTGTGCTGACCCAAGGGGGGGGGGGCTACTTATCAGCTGTAATGTAACATTTTGTTTGATTAATCTCGACATTCCTTCTGAATTTGTCTTGGCTGGAATTGTATCTGATAATGTAGGAGACGGCTCCACTATTTCATTTTTGCTCATAGATCCACTGGGTTCGAACCAACCGAAATTATTGAAACAAATGGTCTGTGTTCTTATCGGCTCGTATAAATCCCACTTTCAAACTTTATTGATGGGTGACTTTAATGCCAGAATTTCCCTGAATTCATATCATCCCAAACACGTACCTGTTTCTGTACTATTGCAAACTAAGTCAGATTCACGAGGGCTAAGATAGGCCAAACTATTAGGAGCAACAGATATATGCATGATGAATGAAAGGTGCAAACATGACTCTCCTGGTAATTATACCAGAGGCTTTGGTAAGTCTGCTTCCACCATCGATTACGTCTTTTGCTCAGCCTCACTATTCCGACGCGGCTTAGATATGTTAATAGTCCCCCGAGGAGAAAGGGATCATTTTCCTTTATTGGTCTTGATTGGTATCCCTACACCTCCCCTCACTCGAGATCACTCGGGTAAGGTAGACCTTAACTGTGGCACAGATAGAATACATTGGAGCCCTTCCAACTTGCAAATAGCAAATAATAATCTATCTACATCTGAATTACTGTGCCATCAATGATTATTTCTGGAAAGCGTTTGAGACTTGGTTAGCGACTACCGATTCCGGGCTCTGGGCGGGGCATGAGGGGAGGGACGGACTAAGGTAGCTCCTCGAGCCATTGTGTATTCCCTGCCCTTCCGTGTAATTGTCACATTGCCGATTTTGTACGCTGAATTTTTTGACTGACCCTAATATTTTTACTTAACAAGTTGTTATCGATTTCTGACTGCTTATTTTTAATACTTGAATACATCTGATCCCAGGACTTTTAATTACTGATATGTTTTGTTCAACTGTTTTTAGTTGTTTTTATTTTTATTAGTCACACAGTTTAGCCTGCATGAATTGTATAGTTATTAGCCTTATTATTTGATACCTTATTCTTTTTCTTTCTTTTTTTATACCTGCCTTTTGCACACTGGCACACTTTGCCCAGGTCTATTTGACCTTTGTTCTGGTCCATGCAGGTATATAAATACTGACTGGGATTTTGAATGGATTTTAAAGGGTACAGGGTGGTTAAGCGTAAAGCAACTACTACCATCTCACCAGGATTGGGCCCCAAAAAGATCTATAAATTATTCGAGCCTATCAAAGAAGTACATTTTTTAATTAATTAAATGTAAGGGTTATTGCATGATTTAGATGGAAGGGATTTAGCTACACCTGTCCAAACTATTGTTAATACTAACTGTGTGGTTTGGGATGATGGATGTAAGGCTATGGGTGATATTGAGGTGTTGGATGAAAAGGAAGCCACCTGTATTGGGGCTAAGGAGAGGTCCAAACATGCTCCTGTAAAACAAAGTGGACCCATTAGCCAAGTGTATTGTGGAAGGTGGAATGGGCCGGGAAGGAGGGACTAATTACCTACTCCCGGTCCATTGCCCTAACTTATCGGGGCCTGTGGGTTCGTGGGAGGGCACTGTAATTGAAGTTTACCCCCAAGTCTCCCAGAGTGCAGATTTTGTAGAGTGTGGTGATACTGTGTCCAAATGCAAACCCAATCATGAGACAACTATAACTACACCTATTGCTGTATCTCCTGTGGTAGAAAGATCGAAGGATTCTAACGTGTGGCTAACTGAGGACTGAATAGCTATTGATAACTGTGGAAGTATTGCAGTTGCACCTGAAGTTATCTTACATAATAGATTCTCTCCCTTAGATACTGCCATTTTGCCTGAGAGTTCGAATTTGACCTCAAGGTCAGCAGGGATGGCGAAGGGAAGAAGCTTAAGCCCTGGGAAATTACAATTGAATTATTGCATGGAAACCCAAGAAACAATAACATTGACTGTGGGGGTAGAGTTACTAATCCTGTAGTCTGATCAACCTTGCCCATTTTATAAATGTGATTGGCGAGGTCATTTTAATGAGTTATCGATGGAAGTAGGTAAATTAAAAGAAATGATTGTGGGGTTATCCAAAACTGTTGTGGATCAAGGGAAAAAGCTTGTAGAAGCCCAGAAGGAATCTACCTTCTTTATGCTCAAACTACAGTCTAGTAGGGGAATAGGTGTGGAGTCAGACTGGGGGTTGGGGGTGTCAGGTGGGCCTTGTATCATGGCCTCAGAACAAGTTGGGCAACAGTAAGGGTGGGGTGGTTCCACTACCAATCCCTACTTGAGAGCGGCAAAGGATGCACAGTGGGTTAAGCCCATCGTATCCCAAGAAGGGGTAGCCTGGCCTTATATCCACCTTCACGAGTAAGGGATGGTGCCCCACGGACCAAAGACCCCGACATAACCAGCACTTCAAATGAATCTTTAAGTGTAATGTCCCGAAGCGAAGTCCTGGTGTATTCGAAAATGAGAGGATAAGTTGTAGAGGTGCACGCCAGTTCTCTCTAGTTTATCATGTGTGTCAGATTCTATCCCTATGGTAAACCTCTTTCATGTGCACCTTGTTAGGTCTGTGCTACCAGACCAACAACTTGTGAATGGAGGTGGACCCCCGTGTCAAACGGGAGGCAAACAAGGGCACACTTCTTCCAATGTAATTGGTCAAAAGTCAATTATGCAGATCCTTATGGTTAAAAAATGTATTTTATATATGTCTGCAAAGAAACATTTTCATTGTAGTCAATGTTCGGATAGGTAATCTTAATCTTTACATGCATAAATCATTGTTATGTTTAACATAGTAATTGTCTTCATTACAATGCTTACATATCAGCAATTTAAATGTCAACAATTAGTAACATTAATAGCTTAAGTTCATCATTCAACATGTACTCACAACATATGCTCTCTATTATAGTTCATCTATCGTATTCTATAAGAACTATATCCAGTCCAGATATCTTGATTAGATCTTGTATGGATGCTCAAATTACGATGATGCTCATACGTGCATCTTCTGTCTTTCACTACGCGTTTCGGGCAATTGTGTGCCCTTCATCAGGTGAGGATATCAGAACTTTAATTGTTTTTCTAGAAAAAGTGAATTAAACTATGATTAGAAATTATTTTAAATTACATTCATAACTGCTATAGTTTTTAAATAAATCGTTTGTGTACTTAACAGTCTACATGACTAACCTTAGATTTGTTTATGAGCACATAGAAAATGCTCTCTATCGGATCACACTGGATTTCATAATTCGCTCGTTCACTGAGTTGCTCGCTACTGTCCCGTGTCTTTTCTGTAAGGAAAGGACACTATGTTTAAAACCACATTGGCTGTTAGTTGTTTATAGATAAAATGATGGGTGATCACGAGTGGGACCAGTCGCTTGTGAGGCACTGGGTCCCACTATGAGATCACCTACAGTCTTGAGACTCATTTATTGTTGACATGGATATATTTAATTGCACTTCCCAAGAGACTGTCTCTATGCGGGTAACGTCTCTCTATTGGGCCGACTCGTGGGGTGGATGTGGTCACTCTTCACTATAAATAATTACGCCATTGTCTTAGCTCATTCATCTGACAATATGTTTGTTACGCTGTATTAATGTGCACGATGCTATTGGGCATATTCATACCTTGATCGCTAAAGCGTTTATCTCATGTTCAAGTTGTGTCTGCTGAGCGGTACTCTGCGGACTTTTAGCTGACTCGCTGTCCGATTCCTGGCCGGCCCTGCTCTGCTGTGATGGAGGAGTGTGTGTAGGTAGACGCTATCGCCTTTCTCCATATTCAAAGTCACTTTTCCGCAACTCGCTCGCTGAAATGAGCGTTAACATAGATTAGTATCTATGACCATACTTCTATGACTGATCCAACTATGGCTAAGATGTCATCTTCATTTTACCTTCACTTCTTTGTGCAGCAATCACTTAGACGCATACTGAGTCCATGGGAGGACATGTACGTTAATACATCCAAGATGGTGGACGGAAAAGCATACCGACATTAGAGCACGCTTACATTGAAGGTGGACCAGACTAAACAGATTTTAGTGAAGAGTGTTCTTCAGCTTCAATCAATGAGCCTCTTCAATTTCAAAGGGGGTGTGTTTTTATCACTATACACATCCTCACTGATAAGTAATAATAAGTGATAATAACACAAGTCTGTTTGTGTCCCAGTAGGACACTTTCACATGAGTACGTGGAAGAAGTCCGTAACTTGAAACAGCAGTATATTGTTGTTGCTGATTGAGAGTTTCTTTATAAAAGTAGACTGGACAGTAACTAATAAAACTGTATGAACAAACCAGTCCAGTCATACCACTTCTCCATATTTTACCTTTCAAAAACGTTTATTGTGATCGTATTTTAGATACACATACGATATTAACAAAGTATCTAGTTAGGGAAAGATTTCTCTCTCTGTCCCTCACCTAGATAGGTGGCTCACAACCTCTGGCTAGGGTGAGACACCCACATTCAAGGACAGTTACCGTCTTTGTAGGCACAGATACCTAGGTGACAGGTGACGAAAATTGCACAATATCCTCTACTATTTGTTTTTGCGTATTTGTCTGGGCACCAGAGAGGAGAATATATGGTTTGCCCAATAGGCCTTTGTGCTCATGTAATCCTAGTAAGTCAGTGTCCTCACTACATAAAATAATACGGTTTGTATTCAGACTATTCCCAAAGGTTCTTTTCACAGCTGATGGTGAGATATTGTACGATGTCTTAATGATGGACATGGTGCAAATGCTCGCGGAACTGCGCTCGAGGGCAAGCCTGAATCCGGACTGGGCATCCTTTATGTAATGGGCTACTTATCTGGAAATTCACTTCTATCGACCTCAGCGGCCACCCTTAAGGCCACATCATTAAGTCATCGTACTGGGATTACAGTCAGGAAATGAATGATCTGTACAATTCTTTTGACATTTATCAGTCTAAGGTGTACATTAATAATACATGCTAATGGTGTGCCTTGAAAAAGACAGGGGCCGTCGAAACACGTGTCGGCTAGGGCATTCTTGACCTACAGATTATTTTGTCCATGTTTTGTTTATAAGATTGATAACTTTTTTCTAATTTTCTGTACAAACTAGAATTGCTTTGATTGACACAGGACTCAGTCTTAGGACTAATCTTTATTGTTTTTACAATTGTTTTCAAATGTGTTTAAATTGCTTATTAAATGCACTTTCATGTAACCAGTGGATGAACACAATTTTCCTGGAATACCAGAGCCAATGTACACCAGAACCTGTGGCTTTCCCACTACAACGTTGAGCTCCACTGTAGATGTTGAGTCTAAGCGCATCTATACTCCTGGACAGCCTTCTCCCTTAATAGCACTATAATAACTTTATGGACTCCACCCTCAGGCTGTAATGGGTGTTATGGGCCTGTACACCTTGTTAAGTGTCCGCACTGTGCTCGGGCCTTTATCTCAGTCTTCAAGGCCAGGACCCCCTTGGGCTGGCTTTATAAAGCTTAATTCTATAGTTCATGTTTCCGCATAGTGGACCCTGTAGGAAGCCTGGGATACTGGGTGGGAGTAAGTATGTGTAAGACAGTGGATGGGCTTAGAAGACTCTATCACTGCTTCGTATCATATATAGATATTTATGCACATAGTTATTCCCCTGTGATTTAGGTTTTGGCATTTTATATTTTTGCACATACTTTAGTGCACGTGAGCTTGAGCCTCCATAGTAATGTATGGAGGTGATGCTTATTATGCATGCCAAGGAATAATTCTGAAACTCCTACACACTTGCTGCTGGTTTTTAACCAAACATGACTGCATGCAGTAATTATCATCAATGCACAGACGGTCAGTGATTACCCTTCAATGCTTACATGCCAAAGGGGAGAGTATGTGGGCATCCGAGATGCACACCTTGTCGCCATCTTTGGTCATCCCCCCCTAAAGTTTTTTCCCCTAGAATCGAAGAAATATGCATCCATTCAATTCAGAAAAAAATGTAAAACATCTGGGGGGTTGTTAAAAATGGCAAGGCATCACGTGGATGATTCAGGCTACTGTGCTGTACACTTCAAGACCTCGGATGCAGGCAAAGGCAGGCGGACTGGTCCTTGATTCTACGGTTGCTAATTGGACAAATATTAGTGATGAGTCACACACAGTGTTCACCTGGGGAGAGACCTTGTATATCAGACGAAAGGAACCGATGAACACGTTCACTTAACAAGCAAACTGGGCTGTCTTCATCTATAGCCACTGGGGTGCATTTCAGGGTAAGTTGGTGCATTTCCCCGCTCAGCAATGAACAATACAGTAAGTAGCAGACTAGACAGTATGCATACTTTATACACCATGTATTGCCAAAACACTTGATACAATATGTACTAATTGTTTATCATTGTGTGCTCTGCCTTTGGCCAACTATGCATTCATCCCTCAGATATGCCCAATTATGTTCTCTGTTCCTGGTCTCTGATGCTGCCTGTGGTGAGTCCATGGCAAGTTGTTCGATGCATAAGGAGGACACAAATGTGAGACATTTTTTAGCTACTTTGCCAACAAGTTACCTGTCATTCCACAAATCGGACTCAACACTTGCTGGGTCAAGCTTCTTTCATCCTCCATGAGTAAAATGCTAATTTAGACGTGTCTGTTTTGCAGGCATAAGTGCACTGGTGTAGTGGGGTCCTCCGCAGCCCCCACGGTGCAAGCAGTCCCACTGCACCATGTCCTGGGGGAGCCCCATCAAGCTTCAGAAAGAAATCATTTCTTTCCGAAGTCAGAGTGCATGCATCAGAAGCATGCACTCTGACTTCAGAAACAAATGTTTTAGTTGTGGCACGGGATGGAGTTGCTCCGGCTTCACTGAATATGTCAGAACCAGGAGTACGTGGCTTCCTGTCAGCATGGAGCACGGGAGACAGAGTCCTTCCTGGAAGGCCTCCCTCTCTGGAGCGACAGATTCGGGAAAGAGCAAGTAAGAAAAAAACATTTTTGTGTGTGCATGCATGCGAGGTGTTGCATGTTTATGGTGTATGTTTATATGTTAGCGTGTGTGCATGCAAGGGTCTTTTATTTATTTTGTAATGTGTGAGCATGAACGAGTGAATGTATGATGTATGTGTGTCTGAGCGCAAGTCGAATGAACTATATGGCGTATGGGTGCATGTGTGAATGAGCGAGTGAATGGAGTGTGTAAATGAGCGAACGTATATTGTGTGAATGTGTGTGCGCATCTGTTTGTGCTCGGCCATCCACTCAGGAGCTGATTTTGGTGGGTGAAGTGTGGGGGTAGCGGGTGCTACTAAGGCATTTATAATGGGCATCCATCAATGATTAAGCAGGCATGATAAGTGTTAATTAGTGGCTAGACTGGCATTTTGGTACGGGGGATATTTGATAAAGCAAGCATGGTAAGTATTATTATGTGGCTAGACTGGCATTTTGGTGCAGCCAGTCGAGCCATTTCTTACTGTGGCATGACTTTTATCTTGGGCCTCTATGAAAAAGCAAGCATGATAAGTGCTAATACCTGGCTAAACTGGCATTTGGGTGCAGCCAGTCTTTTTATTTCTTACTGTGGCATGGCATTTATTTACTGGACATCTATGATAAAGCAAGCTTGATATGTGTTATTATGTGGCTAGACTGCAATTTTGAAGCAGCCAATCTAGCTATATCTTATTGTGGCATAGCATTTTATGCTGGGTATCTATGACAAAGTAAGCATGGTAAGTGTTATTACGTGACTACACTGGCATTCTGCTGCAGCTAGTCTAGCTATTTCTAACTGTAGCATGGCTTTTTTTGCAGGGCATCAAGGGAAAAGCAAACATGATCAGTGTTATTACGTATGCAGACTGGTCTGCATTGTGCATCCAGTTTGGACATGTTTTCTTATTTTATCATGGCATTCTTAATGGCAAAGCAAATATGAGTAAGTCCTCATTGGGCATACTGCCATATATTGGCAGAGCCAGCATGGACATGTTTTTATTATAATACCATTACTGGCATTATGCCAAAGTAAACATGAGTGTTTTCCTATATAGTAAGACTGGCATATATTGGTGCTGCTATCATGTACATGTATAGGCACAGCCAGCGTATAGATTGTGGGCAAAGGCATTATGAAAATTCTTTGGGAATTGCTCTTGTGCACTGTTGGGGAATTGCATCTATTGGATTTTTGGATTGGAGGTACCCTACAAAACCAATTGTAAACTGTCTGGCGTGTTATTCAATTTTCACAGAAAGTGTGCTGTATTATGCACCCTTTTAACCCATTATTAAAAAATAATTCTTGGGGAGAAATTTAGTGCAACCTTTTGGTTGGTTCAGCACTGGAATTTTTGTGGGAAATGTTTACACTCCTACAATGAAAAGATTCACCAACCATCACTGAGTAAGTGGTTGGTGGGTGAATGGGTATGAATGGTTGTGTGTGTGCAAGGCTGGGGCCCAAGAAAGGCGCATTGGAGCATGGATGCTTTCTTACATGTTTTACTGGTATTTTGATTAATGTCAACTTGAAGAATGTTATAGCATGGAAGAGGGTTGGAGGTTTATAGCATGACTCCTTTCCTGTTAGGGCAAAGACTGCCTACACCTTATAAGAGGGAGTGGCTACAAGTATTGTTTACCTGTGATTGTTGCTCTTTACATTCTTTAACTTACCTATACTTGAATAATGCAGGGTTAATTTAAAATAAGTACTTTTACTGACCTTAACTAAAGTCACTCTGTGTGTGGATAAGAAAAGTATACACCATTTTACTCACTTGCTTTATTTCCTTACTATTCTAAATGTGCATTTGATGTTGCTAGTTGATACAATATTCCTTTGGTTTCTAACTGCCTTGTGTGTACCTATAAAATACATCGCTATTTTTGATATAACTACATGTTAGCTCACATTCCTTCTCCTACGATAAGCCTGGCTGCTCTGCCACTTCACCAACCTTGGGTAGTATAGGCCTAAATTAGAAGTTGGGGCCCTAAAACCAAAGGATAAGGCTTGTAGAGCCCAATACCAGTTGGACTTTAGAAAAATGTACCTAACATCCAGGTAGCCCAAATGTGAGCGTTTATCACTGAATTCTGTGTTTCATATCTTGGAGTCACTGCATTTACTCTTAAGTCCCAAATTCAGGCATTCGCCCATAAGGAGGACTGAGGACTAGGCCAGACCGGAGTGGAGTGCTGAGAGGAGAGTAGCCGTCCGATTGGGAGGGTGATTTAGGTGTGCTCTTCCCTATAGGGTGTAAACCAGGAAACTGGGGAGAAAGATGGGTCTGACTTAATTGCACCACTGGCATAGAGCCTTGGAGAAAAATGTGGAGAGAGAGGCGTCCCGATCTCGGAACTGATGGACCGCGGGGCACAGGGAGTGCATCCCCCCTAGAGGAGACCGTGGTGGGGTGTGGTTGCTGCACACCAGGGTGTGCTAAGGGGTAAGGTATATGGGCCACATTTGGTCTGCACTCTGTGGGTGGAAAGGTGCAGCCAATGAATAACCCATTGAGGACCCACTCTTCTGCACACAACATAGGAGTGGCAAGTGTAGCACTCCAGAATATATGACTGGGGAAGGGACACAGGCCACAGTCAAGCAAAACAGTGAGGTGCCACCACTAACCAACCCTAATAAACAAAAACTCACCCTTCTCCATACCCCTCTCAAACTCTAAACTAAACACAAACATACCTCTACAGCACAACAAACCGCATGCAATTCACTACGCCACAACAACGAAACAAACAACACATAGCCTCGCACAACAGCACATGACGGCTACAAAAACCTAGACTCAGTGAACGGTATAAACCGAACTGAAGTTGCCAACAGCACATCACAGCTCTCTTGCTCTTTTCTCCCGACAGTCCTACTAACTTGCAAGCCCTTTACCCGCTTGCTTTACAGGTCCGCCAGAGCATCAAAGGGCCACACAGGTGTTGGCAGTGCGGGTTATAAGAACATTTAACGTAACATAACTGGGCAGGCAGATCAGACATTTTCTTTCTGTGGCATGGCATTTTTTACGCACATAAGGGGCAAGGCCAACATGATGAGTATTCTTACATGATGGGTGGACGCATAAGTGCAGCCAGTCAAAGAAACAGTCCCTTACTGTAGCCTTAGAGGTTTAACTGGCATTGAGGGCAAAGTCATCATGAACAGGATTCTTAAATAGTGGTGCAGGGATTGGGCAAGCGTTTGTCCAGCAGTAATAACTTTGTTTACTTCCTGCGGCAGGAGATTTTAACAGGCATTAATGGCAAAGCCAACACAAATTTGTTTGTACACGAGACTACTGGAATATACTGGCAGAGCCAGCATGAACATGTTTTGTTATGGTATTATTACTGTGTGTAATATGACTGGTCCTGAACAGAGTTGTCTGCTACATTTGGGTGTCAGGACTCAGGAGCCAGGTGTAGCCCCCTTGGTTCGACATTGTTCACCTAGTTTAGTGTGCAGCATGCCCCTACAGCAGCATGATCATCATGCGCATTGTGCATGCGTGCTGGTGCAGGCTGGCCCGGAGTGTGGCAGGACCTGTCCTTTGTTGTCGAGCTTGTGGGGATGGGGCTCAGCATGGTTTGTTGAGGGGACCCCACATTTAATGTTACACTTTCCCTCCACTCATGCAATAAAGCAAAGCTGTGGGAATATAATTATTGAAGGAAAACATCGGTTCAATCCCTCAAATAGCAGGACTTTGGCATTGGACTTTGGCTCCTTTGCTGGAAATTCATTCAAATCCCTCCCAGCATCTCTTGCCTAAAAGTGCCCAACAGGATCTCTTCTTTTAGTATGCCTTATCAGCTGTGTGGTGTTTTCTCCAATTTTTAAGTATTACAATTTATAAAAAATGTTTAACTGATTTTCAAATTTTGCATCGTTTGTTGCATGTGAGCTGATTGAAGTTCTCTTTTTTGGTACAAAATTGATTGAATTTATTCAATCGGATTTCTCCATTCACAACAAATAAAACAGACACTACATTGCATAAAAACATACATAAATCTTTTTGGGGTCATTTTTTATTAAAATTGTATGTTATTGTTTAAAGCGCAGCCCTAGCTTGAGAGCAGCGGAGAGCTGTACAAAGTTTGGGTAGCCATGGTTTAGGCTGTGTTCTGTGCATCCATTTGGATTACTCCATGGTCAGGTGCTGTTGTGGTGTGTGCTTATTAAATATATTTTACTAGGATATATGTGACCCTCAAAAAATATTTTCCCACTTTCAATTCCACCCTCGCTCGGTGGACAGGAATATGCTATGAGCAGCCCTACTGATAGAGGGAAGGGAGAGTGAGATGATCAGTTTTGGATCCTAGACTGTGGAACTCACTTCCCCCATCGCTACGAGCCATCGAGGGTTATTTTTCTTTTTGTAGGTTTCTGAAAACCTATCTGTTCTAATCTGCCAACTGGTTCTACTTCCTACCGGACTGTAGGGATGTAACGGTATAACGGTATACAGTTAAAGATACCGTGAACCACTTAATTGAACAATAATAACCGTCACATTGTTTATACGTTATACCGTTCATACCGTTAAGTGTGCTTTTCAACCTGATTTGGAAAGGCTGCAGTAAGCAATTGCTGCGCAGTCTTGGTTTTGCACTGTTGGATGTGCCGTCTGCCAAGTAGTTTCAGTTGGAGCAGTTTTTAATGCCATTCCATAAACCACACGTGCCTTACACAAAATCAATATGTTAGCAATAGGAAGAATAGATACAGTGCTAAGAAGGAAAAGGGTTTACTTTGGGGTGGCGGCTTTGGGGTTTATATATTTATAATGGATAATGTTCTCTAAACATATGGCAATGGGGGATTTCGTGGTTCTATCATTGAATTTACATATAATAAGTCACACTGCTAAATTCACTCATCTCTGTGGGTATTACCTGCTGCCATACCAAAGGGTAACATGTCAGTGATTACTGAACACCTTTTGGCCTGCAAGTAAACTAAAGGCTGTAACGTAAAGAGAGAGTGCGTGTGTGTGTGTGTGTGTGTGTGTGTGTATGCGCACAAGCGTATACTACCATCACCCTCCATTGATCTGTGGCATGCAGGTTATCAAGATGGCAACATGTTCATCTTCACCAGTAGCCAGTGGGGGAGCAAAAAGCCTAAATGACCACTTAAGAAAAGCTATTCAGTTTGGTTTGCCAGTTGCAGCAGGCCTCCACCCCACCCACTCCTCTCCACACGTGTGTTTGTTTCTGTTGGAAGCAAGGCATTTCAGTGGAAAGTATGTTGAAAAGCCCAATTCTGGCCCTGGGTCCCTGGTTTTGTTTGTGATGATACATCTGTTAATTTATGACCTTTTAGAAAATATTTGTTAAGATTAGTTAACTGCACCTGCTATACCGCGATAACCATGACATACCGTCATATGGCAAGAAGGTTATCGTACCGTCATAAAACGAATTCCGTGACACCCCTACCGGACTGGTCTTCTTAATGTACTGCCTCCTTTAGCACCTAGACGCCTTTTGGGCATTAGTTTGTGCTTTACACATTTTAAATAAATAAATACATGATCGCCAGATCACATGGGCAGCTCTGCGCAGCCTGTATCCCTGTTGCCTAAGTCAGGGGTGCATGGTGGCCCGACCCTCTACCGCTGGTTTAGAAACGAAACTGGCAGTTATCTGGATTCGTCTGTGGGTAACATGCCAATGATGGCAAACACTCCTTTGCCTGTCCCCCTTTACATGGACGCAGTTGTGCTTGTGAAGACAGGAAAAGCCCTTCACAAACTCCTTCACAACTGTGCCTGCTATTGCACCAGCATAACATTGAAAAATGATTACTAACACCCACAAAATAAAATAAAAGTCTTGGGTCCGGCAAGAAGGTAGATGAAGTGAACATTTGTAATCAGCGATGTAGCCTTGGAAACAGCAGATATCTTGGACTATCTAAATGTACATTTGGCGACTGTGTGTAGTGGAAAACACGTTCCTGAGAACCTAGATGCAAATTGGGCAATGGACTACAAGTATCTTGCTTGGGCAAGCATCTATGTTGTCCTTATTTGTTTTCAAAGAATGTCAGAAGTCTATGATTTATTGTATCATTGACACTTTTCCCTAGTCTTGGTATTGTTGTGTTGGCTATAAATGGAATAAATGTATTTTGATTGAAATAGCACTTGAAAGGTTCTGTGAGCGACTGGAGTCTGAATGAGACTTATAAAGGAGAGAATGAGCGAGGTCATGGGGTACCTGGCTGATTAACGAAAGGTGCACACACTCCTACGGGGGTACAGATGACTCCTAACACAAATGTATCAGGACGCTTTAAAGTACCACAGTCAGATTTTAATGAAACTGTAGTTTGTGTGTTAGTAGATACAATTGACTGAGGTTTTACACAAGATACAACAGTATTTACACATATATGGTTTAGTAACCAAATAGTACATGGCAAATGCAGAATATTTTCAGCGTCTTTTCAATGCTTGCACATCCACTGAGGGGTCCTTGGGAAGGAGACCAGTGGATTTAGTGAGGTGATAGCATGTAGCAATCAGCAAATATACATCTGGACAATGTAGAGTTGAACAAAGACAACATGGGACAATATAACAGTCAACAAGACAGTGTTTCGGCCAGAAAATGAGCTGAATTAAGCTCTGATGGTATGGCCTTCATCAGGACAGGATATTCCAAAGCGTGGAGTATCTTGTGGGGTCGGAACTTGGGTGTGCTGTGACTTCAGCGGGTGGCAGTGTCAGAAGTACACTGGAGGATTTTTGAGGTCCTAGAAGTGGCCATTCCTTAGAGAAGCCTGTTGATGCCCATGGTAGGGTGGAGCAGGCTGGCGTGATGGGTACGCGAGGAAACCGCAAGCGGGGAGACGGCAATGGCAGGAAGGAAGCGCTGCAAGGCAAAATGTCAGCGGTCGCGGTCACAAGCTGTGACACATCCTGTGACTCGCTCATTCTCTCCTTTATACGCAACTACCCACCTGGGAGGAGCGAGACATCAACCAGGTGCCCTTTTTGACAAACAGTCTGAACGAGGCTTGACATGCGGTAAAATCACAGACCATCCGTTGCCAAACTGCTAGAGGGTGAATTATTGTGGCATTCAACATATCCCTGAACAAAGTTCCTTGGTCATGCCTGTGCATCCTGACAGTCCATTGACTGAAAGCTCAAAGAGACTTGAGTAACAGTTGTGGGACTGCGTCACGTACAGGGGTGGCCTGAGAACCAGAAGAGACCCTGGAAATAATTACTGAGAACCAGAAGAGGCCCTGGAAATAATTTTCAAAGTGGCCCCATATTACAAATTTTCAGCAAGGCCAAGCCTTTTCCTATGTGAACATTTGTAAATACCACACAAAAGAGACCCAGTGTGCAAAGGCCTACTGGGAAATCTCCAGAGTTTCCTAATAGGCCAGTCCACCCCTGGGTCCAGGGTGCAGAGGCCTAGCAGGAAATCTCCAGAGTTTCCTTCAGGCCAGTCCACCCCTGGTCACGTGTACAGATATGGAACAATAGACCTGGCCAAGATGCCAACAACTTCCATGGAAGGGCTCTTTCACCCATTTGCTTGTAATCCATGAGCAATACATGTAACAGCGATGCTGAACATTTGACTACCCCATTTTGGGAAATAAACAGGAACCGATTTGATGTACATTTCAAAGCTAGGAGGCCTCCAGCCATTCAGGCAGCTCTGAAGACGGACATTAACACATGATATTGCCCACCTTCAGAGGCCCCTAAGCAACGGGAGGCCATCAACTTGTCTCTTTGTATGCCGGCACTGCCCTTCCTCCCCTTCTGTCACTAGTCTTCCCAACTCCTCGCCCTCACAACCTCCCTGCCTCCCCCACCAACACATACCTGTCCAGTTACTCCAACTCCGCTCGCTAGCCCACCTCCCCGCTCTGTCATTCATCCAATGGCCACCACGGAACTGGAGAATGGACTAGGATTAGTTCCCTTTTCTTTTTCCGTGGTGGTCATGTTCTTTTGTGGTTTTGTAATATGAGAAACGGCCACGCACCATTCAATTAAATGAAAAAACAGAGGAGTGGGAGTCCCTCTAAATTTAAATATTTTTTTTTTAAAAAAAGCTAATAGCACACTGGAAATCAAGCAAATAGCTACAAGCACCTCAGTGGGAGTCATTTCTGGAATGTAATGGCACTGGGCACCTACATAAAACAATTGGTGAAAGGATCGGCCCCTGCACAGGCCTGTAACTTGCCAATAATGGCTGACTACTTAAGTAACTACCATCACAGCCTGTTTTCTTCTCATTGGTCTATAGGAACGTGTAGAATCCAGGCTCTAATTAACCACCATCAGCTGTATTCATTCCATGCTTCTCTTTTATTCTTCTCACTGTTTCCAGCTCTCCAGTCAATAAGCAAGCTTGGAATAGAGGCTCTAACTACCTGTACAATGGTGCATTCTAAGATTCCCTTCAAGATGTGTACACACTAGGTACTGGCAATGAGATACGGAAGACGGAAGACAGGAGTCTGACCGTCTCCACCCTGAAGACCAGCAGATTTACACAATTGACAGATTGCCTCTGTGGTCTTCTGGAATCACATTTACCGTGTACATCCTGATTCAATAAGGGGCCCCCTTCCTTCCTGTGGACCTATTCCACACACAGGCCAGAATAATTTCTCCATGCAGAAGAATTATTGATCTGCATCCATCGGTGCACATAGACACACAGATGACTTGTGCCAACGTGCCTCAAGATTACGATTACATAGGATTCTTCACGCATAAGAATTGAGCCGTCCTGATGAAGGCCTACTAATCCACAGCTTCTCAAGTTTAGCTCAACGGCCGAAAAACTGTTGTGTTGACCTGTTCTTGGTTGTCTTTCAACTTTTAGTATATCACATATATGTGCATTTGACCTGGCAATTACACCATTCACCTCTCATGTTACCCTCGCTAGAATGTAATTGCATAATTTTTCAATTCCAAATATTGCGGATTTGGACACTGTTATTCATGTACTACACCATATATGTTTCATGTATCATTTTGAATATCCTATGTTTCAATACTCATGTGTATTTTAACACCTGCTGCATACATATTAAATAAGAATTGCAGTAGTATTTGATTGAATCAAATTTTATTTTATTGAAGTTCAGGAATGAGAGGGTCAAAGCTCTAGTTGGACTCACATGTCCTTGCTCATTTGTGTTGTTATATGAGTCTACTTACCTGGGTAGAGCGAGGCATCAACCAGGTGCCCTTTTGTAATACTTGGTCTGGAAGTCATTCAAGTCAGTTATAAATTCAGGACTGCTTTACACACGCTATGCTGGATTGTCAGCCTCACTGAAGTGTTGGGCTTCCCCAGCACTCAGGGTTTTAGCAGAACAATGGGTGATTGATCTAGCTGGAGATGGCCCTCATGTTGAGTGCAGTTAGAATGCTTTCTAATTGTCCGACATGTAGTTGTGGATCTAAGTTTCAGCGATGCCAGTCTCTGGTGATCCAGATTATAATGAATTCCCTGTGATTAAAAAAATGCAGTGATGTGCCACAAGCAAACACAACACTGAGGACAGCTGCACATGTTCACATGTTTCCAGTGCAATATGGGCCAGAGCTGTCAAACATTCGGGTTAAGGGGACAGGTATGTCAGTAATAGGGGCCCCTGTGTGAGAATAGGAGCTATTGGTCTGGAGAAATCTCCCCAGATTGGGAAAATTGGAGAGTTTATAGCAGATGTTGGATCTGGCGTGAGGCCTAGCAACGAAGTCAACGTTGCTGAGGTGAGATGAATAACATCCAATTCAGTGAGAGCAATTTCCAATTGTGGTAGGAGATCTTCAGCAATGAAGACTAGTTGAGAGGTTTGCGTGTAGTTTGGTGCCTGTGTAATATCTGCATGACAAATTAATGTTCTTGACTGTTCTCCTTCCACTGGCAAGTATAATATGTCATTTATTCGGTCAGTTTCCCTACAACAACAAAAAAACAATATGGCCGACCTGTGATGTTATAGGTGACTTTTACCCATCATCACTTACAGTTGCCAGAGTCGCAACTTAAGAGACCATTCTTTGTTGAAAACAGTCCACTGATTCAGAAATACTCGAGCACACAGGACACCTTATGAAAGAGACATGGGTATTGCTATTTTTCCAGCATTAAAAAAGAACTACACGCACCGTCTGAGGAGATGAACCTCCAAAGCGTGTCTCGGGGGTCCTGAAGCACGCCTAGAAGCACTTTATATTAAACCTATACAAATACTGTATCATTGCCTTTTCATTTCCCCCCTTCCCTTTAAGTTTAACTTTTATCTGAGTGTCTACCCCATATGTAGGTTTTAGCTCTGCAATGTACCACATTTAAATATCTCAATGTGCCTACCAAAAGTCGCTTTGCATAATACTGATTCTATTCACACTAGTACCTTAGTAAGCCTTCTGAAATGGTTGTTCACAAGTGCTCTTATAGGAACTGCCCTTACGTCTGTTTGTAATTTAAGAATTCATTGATGTTACTTTCTGAAGCTTCTCTTTTCTTTCCTCTCTTTCAGTGACAGCCTTGTGGTCACTTAAAGCCCTGATGAAACTAATTTTGCAGCATGAAACATGTCATGGCTACCAGGATGATACCACTTGACTTGTCAACATCTTTGTGGATACATTCACTTGAAAAACAACTGTCAAAATTGCAGCACAGGTGTAACATTTGAATGATTCACCATGTCTTTGGAGTTCATCTTTTGGAGAGACAAGCAGAGAGAATGGTGTTGATATTCATAGTGATGCACTATAGGATTACTGGCAGAGTGGCGCCACTGTTCACTCTGGCATCTGTCCCAAAGAGAAAATAAATACTTTTCTTCCGGTTGCTAACAGGTCACCCAAGTCCCCCTCTTGGGGAGGTCAGACCACGAGTTCGAGATTGTCGGAGGCGGCCTTTCAGAGCTGTGCTGACGTGACGGCTTCTGCGAGGTGCGGCCTGACGGTCCTTTTGGAAGCCCAGGTCCTTTACTCTAAACCGGAAACTCAGCGGAAACTCTGCGAGGGAACCAGAGGCGGAACGGCCGCTAGGACGCGAGCGGCTGAGAATGAGAGGCTGCAACAGACGTCCAGTGTGAGGACGCGAGCGGCTGAGTGCGGCTGAGAGCGAGAGTCGGCCTGCGTTGCGGGTCTGTCCCCCGCGGATTTTCGCGGATTCCAGCGGATTCCCGCTGACCCAGGGATTCCTGCTGAACCAGGGACACATCAGGCACAAAGTGACACGGTAAGCCTGCTCTACCGCCGATTGCGCACAGAGGGGAGGCGCTACCGATAGATTAAATGGATAATACTCTGTTTTAAAACACTGTATTAAAACACATCGAGGCCCATGGTGCAGTGAGCCATTACTAAAGCGGGCCGCTGGTGGGATCTCTTCTTTCTTCCCTGAATACTGCACAGTACTGGTGCACAGGTGGGAGTGCTCAGAGACAACGAGAGGCACCGGCCGGGGAGACAGCGGGGGGGGCAAATCCCCTTGGAACCCATTTTGTCCCTATAGACACCTTGGCGCACACAGCTGGGGGGTGCTTAGTAAACACTACCCCCTTTCGGCCTAGTGTGAGCTTGTTGGAGTTCACTGGAGTTTACTGGAAGAGGCTGTTGCAGGCATCTCGCTTTTATTTAAACAGCAAGGTGTGTTTTGAGCTAGGACCCAGATAACTGAACTGGGCCTTAGCCGTAACAATGCAACGAGGGAAAAGAGCTCCCCATTCTATCTACAATCTACGGAAAACTAAGGCAAAACCTATGAAGGAAAATAAAGTGACCAAAAAGAAAGAAGACAAGATTAAGAAGAATAATGGGGCCCAAGGAGCGATTACCGATTTCTTTACAGCAAATCCGCCCCCTGAAATAAACTCAACTATCAATGAGGAAACGGTAGTACCTGTGTCAATCAGTAATATCACCCTAAACTCCACTAACTTTGATGATATAGATAACAACTCGCTGCTTGACCTCTGTTTAGACATACAGAGAGGTATGCTATCTCAGATCCCCCAGAAGGTAGCTAGCAGTACAATATCACTCAAGGTTAATTCCAACTCACTCACAGAGAAGCAAACATCTGAGGGTAATGTCAGTCGTTTGTCCGCTTCTCCAAATCTAGCGATGGCATCTATGGAGGACGAACCTGAAAACGAGGTTGAAGATGATAAAAATCTACATCCAAGTACAACTGCGATAGCCGAGCTACAATCCTCGGTGGCTTCCCTCCAATTCGCACTTAAAATACTTCTGCAAATGTCAGGACGCATCCTGACAAACACTAATACAATCACCTGGGCGTTAGAACACAAGGATCCACTCCATGAAGATGCAGAGAAAAATCTATCTGACGCTGTACACTTTGTAGAAGAATCTGAAGAGCTTGAAGTCCCGCTTGAGGTAGTGGGGGAAGCCGCTACACTTTATGGGAACTCCCCGGAGGGGGAAACACCCTCAGTAGCCGCTAAGGACCCTAAGTCCACACTATGTCCCGGGGATATCTCATCCCTTACTCGGAAACAACGCAGATTGGCCAAGAAGGCACTTAAAAACAAGAAAGTAATTAAGAGTGACATTGCCTCCACTGTTGAGCCATTGAAAGCCCCGGAAACTCGCTCTAAAAAAGCGAGGAAAAGACAAGCACGGGCAGCAGCCCGAGCGGCGGAAACTAAGGGTCCGCTCTCAGGATGGTTAGTGCCGGGAGAAAAATCTATAGTGGAGGAGCCTGAAGATACCTTTCTGGGGGACCCTGAGCTGTATCCTGACTCCAGCTTCCACGTAGGTCCAGAAGAATTGTCAGAAATAGGAGCAGTAGTAGAACCATCTGAGCCTATACGGAATGCCCCAAAAAATACAGTGGAGGAGAGCAACAAGAACCGTATCTGCTTCATTAAGAATCTGTATACTAGTGGCAAAAACCCCTGGCTGTCACGCTCAGAGTTCCTAACCAGACTCCACCACATACCTCAACTCAGAGTTTTGAAGTCTGACGACTTCTTGTTTATTGAACCCTTACAGGTACCTAATTCACATGTCTCGGCTATACACTGTACCTTCCTGGCCTCTGCGAATCTAATCAGAAACTTAAAGGAAGAATTGAGGGCTGTAGACATTGACATAGATGTGGATCCGCAGGAGAAGGACCCTCATGACGATTCTGAGGTCACGGCCATACCGGCATTAGTCACCATCGAAGCCAAGTCCGTAGCAGCTGAACACTCTGCCCTGGCCGAAATACAGCTTGCACTTCAACAACTCCTGGCATCTTTCCCCCGAGTACTTCAGAACCACTGATGTTTCTCTTTAATTTCTTGGAACTGTCGAGGTTTTACGCATCTCTTGAGGCCCGAGGGCTCAGTAGCTTTATTGTCTAAACACAGCTGCATCTGCCTCCAGGAAACTTGGTCCTCTGATCCTCTATTCCTTGACGGTTTTGTCACATATCAGACATTTGCAAAAAGGGGTGATAAGGGCCGCCCATTTGGGGGATTACTTACAGGGGTTGTGAATACAGTGATATCACGAAAGATAAAGTGCAAAGCTGAGGACTTCCTATTAGCGGTAGAGATCGATTATGTAAAAGAAGGTGATCTGTGTAGATTCTTACTGTTAAATCTCTATAATCCACCAGGTGCCGTGATAAGTGAATCCTTACAAGAAGCAATTCAGGATATACTGTCTTATTGGGCACTTAGGCCCGGAAATGCTGCAGTAGTAGTGATGGGGGATTTTAATTGCCATATGACAGGCGACCGTCTAATATCCCCTAATCCTGATCTTAGTGAAAGATGTGTGATGATGCATAGTAGAAGGGAGGGGGAAGGTTTGGGTTGGTTACAACTGTTCGACTCCTGGGACCTTAGTATGATCAATGGTCGCACACTGGGAGACCGGCCCGGGAAACATACTTGGACTAACGGCAAATCGTGCAGTACATTGGACTACATCTTTATGTGTCCCGAGTTGCAGTCTAGAGTAATGGACATGACTGTAACTCATAACAAATGGAGCGATCATGCGCTGCTCCTTTGCTCTCTCCGTCTCCCCACTTCCTCCATCTCTCATTCTAATATCGGAAACATACAAACCAACTGCTCTGGTACCAGAATAATTTGGTCAGAGAAGAATATAATGAAGGCCTCTGAAGCTCTCAAATCAGCTGATGCACGGGTCCTTCCTCACTTCGAACATATGACATCGAATGACATAGAGGATTGGATTCGGGGTTTTACTGGCCTACATGCTACAACAAAAACTAGGTGCATGTTAAAGCCCGAGGGCAGAACTCCCTACTATAATAAGGGTATTCGGGATGCTAAGAGAGCATACAGAGCGGAGATAAGGGGGCTTAGGAGCATGAACTTGGTGGGAGAGGACTATTATGAGAAAGTTAGAAAAGCGAAATCCAGATATAGAGCCTGTGTTAAGAGCATAAAAATGTCAGAAAGGAACAACAGACATCAAAGGCTCATACAAACTATCTGTACCAGAAATTCTCGTAACATATGGTCACTCCTAAACGAGAACAGAAAGGAGGTTAAGGGACCATTAGCTAACCCAATAGGCGAAGAAACATGGATAACATTCCTTTTAGGGCGAAATTTAGAAGAGGATGAGACCACTAAGATAACACTAGAGAAGCTTACCTTTCCCCCGCCTTTTGATGTCTCTATTGAGGCCATCTATAAGAAAATGGTAGCTCTTAAGGCCTCCAGAGCCCCTGGCCCTAACGGGTTAGCAAATGTAGTTATAAAAAACTACCCTGCATTCTGGGCTTACCTCTTCTCTATTCTCTTCAAGAAGATCCTAGTCCAGGGGACTATTCCCAGCTCTTGGCAAACGGCTATTCTGATACCTGTGTTTAAAAATGGCAGCCGCACAGACCCTAATAACTATAGGCTCCTTTCTATGCTGGACATCACTGGTAAACTTTTTGCGGCATTACTGCTCAATGAGCTAGAGAAATGGGTGGAACACGCTAACATCCTTAGCAGGTTCCAATGTGGCTTCCGGCATGATTATTCCACCTCCCATAACCTTTGTGTGATGGATATGCTACGCACACGTGCACTCAGTAAGGGACAGCCCCCGCTATATGCGTTATATATAGATTTCAGGGCTGCGTTCGACACTATACCTAGAGCAAGGTTATGGATGAAGTTGGAAAAAATGGGCTGTCCGCCGGGCCTATTATATTACCTTAGACAATTACATCATAATACTTCCGCCTGCCTCAGACTAAATCAGGAAGGCAGTATGACTAAACAGGTGATCCAGAATAGGGGGGTAAAGCAGGGATGCGTAACTGCTCCCCTTATTTATAATTTATATGTATACGACATCCCTGCAGCTCTGGCGGAGACAAACAATTGCCCCACAAAAATTGGTGAGGCTCCCTGTAGTGTCTTAGCATATGCTGATGACCTGGTCATATTTGATAACACCATAGCCGGACTGAGGCGTTCAGCGGTTACTTTGTGGGATTATGCGAAGACTAATGGCTTGTCTATAAACCTAGACAAAACAAAGGTACTTAGATTCACTAGGAGAAGAGTCTCCAGAGTGAACCTATGGGTATACAACAATAATATACTTTATGCTCCATCCTATAGATACCTTGGAGTAGATATTGAGCCACTGGGTGATTATACCCTGTGCAGACAAGGGCGCATAACCAGGGCTATGCAAGTAATAGCATTAATATCATCTTTCACAAATAAGCAGGGTGGCTTTACCTTATGGGGGACAAGACAGCTTTATATTCAAGTGTTTGCGCCCATGATCATCTATGGCCTGGAGTCTCTTCTCTCTACTGACCTCGCCTGGCTGCAAGTAATAGAGGGCAAATTTTGGCGCCGGATACTCGGCTTACCCCCTAGTGTCCCTATGGCCTTGACTAGGCTTGAACTCGGCCTGCCCTCTCTTAAAGCATTAGTACTTAAGAGGAGAGCAGGATTCTATTTGAAAATGAAGGGTGGTACTTCCAACCAATTATTGGTGGTGATACATCAAGAAGTGAGTAAAACACATTCCTCCTCCCCCCTCTTGAAAGAAATGACCAAATTTCTTGCGAACATAGGCTGGATGCAAAGAGAGGAAACAGTTTCTAAGGAGGTGCTTATAGCACTTGGCAAAAAGGTGGATATGTGGGATTGGCTAGAGAATTTCTCACATTTAAGTAGCCTAAACTCCTACCACTTCATTAAATATAGATTATATACCTTAATGCAACCACAAGCATATTTATATCTCTGCCCCACCAAAAGGCTCAGACGGTTCATTATTTTGTTCCGAATGGAGCAACTACTTACCTTTTATAACATAGGAGTTAGAGAAAAAATTGCAGCTTGTGACAGAGTTTGTCGTATATGTAAATCTCCTGGATGTGTGGAAACAGCTAAGCATTTGTTAACGGAGTGCTTAATGTTGGAACAGCCAATACTTAAATGTCTCAGGGAATTCGTACACGACCCACTTAACATACGTAGAACCTCCTTCTGGCGCTATTGCACAAATACTAGCAATATGCACCTGTTTATTGCATTGTATAATGTGTGGCAACAGATCGAAAAACATCTGGGTCCTTTACTCTGATCTGAAATGTCCGATCATGGTGGGCTAAAAGATTGCCGATGTTGCATGTGCTGGATAAGCATGCTATTTTGTAAAGCACCCTTATTTGATGGAACCCTATATCTATGGCATCTTTTTGTTAGGATAGCTGTGGGTGAGAGATGTAATGTCCGTATTTACGGTACTGACTTGGGAAACATAACGGTTAAAGATCTGTTATAATGAAGTCCTAATATTTTATCTCATTTTCATTTTAAAAGAAATTATGCCTGATGTTTTAATATATAGATTTGCATATATCTGTTGTTAAGTTGATATTCCATATGTTATATGGTATATTGTATGATTTGATTTCTTATTTTATGACTTGCTTTTTATTTTTATTTTTGTTATGTATGTAATTTATATTATGTGTAAAGTTTTGAATTTATTTTCAAACCTATATCACATTAAAGTTAAAGTAAAATAAATACTTCTTTCCTGCATAGAGCACTCTAGTGATGCTGCCATCTCAGTGACCGCTATGCAAAAAATAAGTATCAACATGGAAGGGTAGGCTCAAAAAGTGAAAAACCTGAGCCTCTGTGTGCAAGAATTCAAGGCTAACTACCCATGAGGGTGGCAGCCAACCAGGATATCAGGGCAGTTCCAATGCTATTGCAAGTCTTTCAAGTACATATACCCCCTTCGGGGTGCCACATACACCCAGCGCTAGAATCCCTGCTTAGATGGAATGTCGGGCTAACTCAGCAGTTAGGATTTTAGCCAAGCAGATGCTGGTTTGGTATTGAGGAGCATAGTCCTGATGCTAAGGTTGTCTATACGTTTGTGAGTTCTGGCCGCATCATTGTAGTTTAATGCCGGTCTCACATGAAACCGTTTTATAGTGATTCCTCGTGAGTATCGGATGAACAAAGGACAAGGGTATCAGGAAATAATCTCCCCATACATAATGTCGCCGGGAAAAGCTACGGGTTGCGGGGATGCCCTCTGCTTCCCATGTAAAATCAGGGGCTGCAGGGGTGTCCCCCGCATGTTCAATGTAATAATGTCTTCCCAAAGAACTGCAACTGTTTTATCAGGAGATATTTTTGCGGGGATATTATTACATGGAACCAGGACAAGAGGAAGTAAATTGGAGCTGGAACCAGAATCAGACCGAATGAGGAGGACAGTATTTTATGGCTGTGTTTATTGGTGTGGTTGGGCCCTGAGATGCCATATGCAAGGCTAACCTGGTAAGAAGGGTATCCCCACAGTTATGGAACAGCTGTCCCCGAGGCTCTCGCTGTGGTGTGATGTTTAGTGCTGGAGGGACCACCTGGAGTCCACTGCAGCATGGGTAATTGGAGGAGATGTCAGCAGGCATCATCACCGGTCTGAGGCCACGCAGTGAAGTCAGAGTTGCTGGGGTATGATGCAAACCCACACATTGCTCTGGGAAAATAAGGAGATTACTTGTAATCAGGCTTCGGACCTCACAGCTGGAGAGCTCGGTCACCTGCGTAAAGTCTCGCTTCCCACTGGTCCTCTCTCCCAGAAGTCATGTCATGTCCTGGAATGGGTTGACGAATGTGGACATTGCTATACACCTCACTTCCTTTGTCCCCACAAGGTGTTACCGAGTTGGGGGGTTTCAGTGAGTATGGAGTCACAGCTATCATCCAATTTTCCGCCGGGTCACTGCCACAAGACTCGTGCTATTATTTTGAGAATCATTATTTTCCGAAATGTTTGTGTGCGGTTAAATTCCTAGTTTTTGTAATAGTTTAGTTTTAGGTGTTCGATAGTATTATTGTTTCTGATAGTTTCTTTAAGCAAAATTCGAGATTCTTAACGTGGACTTCCATGTCAACGAATCAAACGTTTCAGATGACGGTAGCCCCTAATTGGCATTTTCTTTTTTGATACGCAAATGTTAAGAATTCACATGCGCAACTTGGTGCAATCAAGTCCAATAAACCAACAATAGTATAGGAAAAAAAAAGAAGAAAGAAACAAGAGAGAAGAGACAGCCCCCATTTGCTGAATGTCCCCACTCCATTATTGTCTACTTTTGAAATCATTGACTTCCTTAATTAGAATTCCTATACTTATGGTTAAATGCTTCACCTGGTGTCCAGCCTTTTTACCGCAAAAAGTTGGATTGCACTTTTTTTGTCACCGAAATAGTGCCGCAAAATCAGGGGAGTTGCTAGGTCTGGAAAAGACCCGGGGCTAAGCTGATGTCAGAACTGTCGGGACTGGGGGCTAGCTAGTCTTTTGGCTGTAGCTCCTGAGATTCTATCCGGGGCTACAACCAAAAGATCAGGGGCTATAGCCCCCTTAGACCCCCTAGCAACGCCCCTGCGCAAAATGCAGGAGGTGCTTTGGTGGTGCATTATGGGATGGGGGTGGGTGTTTTTTTTTACAGGGGAGGGTGGGTAGGAGTTATACCCCTGTATTTTGTAGCAATAATATCCATAAAACAATTTGGTAAAGAAATACTGCTGTGAAGTGTCAGCGGTGCAAACCCAAAGAACTGGTTCAAGTGTCTTGCTTTGTAAATTGCTCATTCCGGACACTATGCTACTCTTCACAGGAGTCCAGGGAGGAGCTTTTCCTAATCCTCCTGGTGCTGATTTGGGGAATGTCAATGATGAGTCATAATGCTCACTTCAGGGAAGTCTTGACTTGCCCACATTATGTCCATACGGCAAGGTGAGTCAAGAAGGGAACTCGGGATGTTTTTATGTAAACACAATAAGATTGATTTGCTGAGTCCATCATGCAGCTGCCAACACATGAATCGGTGTCAGGCTAGACAGGGTGGAGGCAGAATGCCTGCATCGGCCCAGAACACCTACGAGCAGGCCAATTAACCACACACATATCACGTGTACTTAGGGCATAGATGTAACACGTTTGGGACACCTGGCTGAGAGAGTGATACACTTGTATATAGTGCTTTATCGCAGCCCAAAGCATGTTGATGCTTGGTATATCTTACTCAGAACACAGCCCGTGATTCACCAAGCAGGAGTTATGCATTCCTTAGGTTCGACAAGTATAGCTTCCAAGATTCCATGCAAACCTATGCATTGTATAGTAAGGAAGTGATTTGCCCATCACGAATGTACTCGTGGCTAAAATTACATTGTGATCCGTGGTTACCAGTTACGGACTCGGGAATCCTGAGGAAAGACGCTACTGATGTTTGGAGCTTCTGATAAGTACAATGCAAATATGAGCATCGCTCCTAGATATGATCTAATCAACATGGGTTTATATCCTTCAATGAAATAGTGCCATGTTAACTGAGAACCCTTCCCTCCCAGTGGTGGTAAGCTTCATCCATGACTATTTCTCTCAGTGCCCCATACCGGTTCCCTAAAGGGTCCATTGGTGACGCCCATACTACATAAATCAAGCGTGATCCAACCAGTGTGCAACTCTAACATGCTATAGTGAACCACTTCGACTTGTTAATTGCTGAGAAAAAAAAATGGATGTGCCATGGTTCATTGTCATTGGCACCATGGCATAATATCCCGGGGGCTACTGGCTGATTGGTTTCACAAAAGATATAGTTTATGGGAAGAGCATGAGCTATTCCTTTTGTAAAACAAAAGAAAAACAATGCAATCAAGATGGCCGCAATGGAAATGGCAAAGGGATCTCATTGAGTCCCATTGCCATGTCCGTGGACAGCCTCCCAGGCAATGAAGGTGACTTGGAGATGTGGGTGGAGTGAAGTAAGTCACAAAATGGTGGAATACCTAAAAATGGCTTTGGAATTCCAGTGTGTATATTAATTCAACTCTTCTGGGTTCTATCTCCATGAGATAGTCCATAAATATTTATTTATTTACTGGATATTTGTAAGGTGCCCATACAATACAAGCATCCATACTAATACAAGTACTTCATTCTGCCTTTTCCCTCCCTTTTACTTCACCTCGTGTTCTTCTTCCCAGCAGACTACGTTCTGGTTACACCACATCGGCCAACAATACACCACAGACAAGGTTTCAGCACTTTGAAACTACCACAGTGGTGATTCGAAGTAGTACAAAAGCAGATTGACCTAACATACAGTGTGGCAGAGGCAGTGGCAGATGTGGAGTTCTGAGAGCAGGTCCGTGGAAAAGGCGTGGAGGGCGAGTGGAGAGTGGGAGACAAGGAAAATGACATACCGTGGAAGGAGGCACTGGCAGCTAGTGCGGAACATGGATACCAGTCAATAAAGCCTGTGTTCCTCACGAGCTGATTGGCTGATACCTCTGCTCCAGGGTGCTAACTGACCATAATCAAGAATAGTCCTACTCTAAGTCTGGGATCACAATCTAGATGAAATACACTTGACCTTTTTCATTCTGTATTATCTTATAAAAGCCATGAATAAGGTCGACAATCCAATATTCATGGACAGGAAAATACTGGTGGCATGTCGGATGGAGACTGGGGATTATTGATTCCCACTTTTTTCCCCCGTGGTATTCAATGAGTGAAGCTCAGAAAGTACTTTTCCAAGTTCCCTAAATGACCTCAATCTGTTCAGTGTCTTTGTATGACCCTCTATTTATACGGATGACAGGCAAATGCATCTGCATGCAATGTCTCTCCAACATTGAAGATTGGAAATTTCCTCCAGGCAAAAGCTGCACTGGATGAGATATTAGCAAACAAGAAAAATGAGGATGTGAATGAATAATTGAACCCGCCCACAAGGGGCCAAATTCCAACGTGACCCCCTGGGCTCTGATCACACAATGCTTACGGTGGCTTGTGGCATTAACAGATGCCGTTTATAGGCTCTGCGGGGGCCAACCTGAAGTGAAATACAGAAAATAGTACACCCTCACACCTCAGGATAGGGCAATCGGGCACAGATGAGGATGGATCATCCAACATGGGTCCAGCACTCAACAGGAGTAGATAATAGAAAATGCCCTGCTGTGGACGCCCAAGGAGAGGTCGGATTTGATGGAAGCTATCTTCCTGGGCTCCCTCACCAAGACTGGTGCAGTAGCTGATGACTAGGCTGAGAAAGGCTCTAGACGCAGAAGCACAAGAAATTCTCCCGGCTGAGTGGCCAATACCCGAATTCGAGCTCTCAAGTTTTTGCAAACCCAGAGCTAGGTACTAAAATGATCACATTCCTGGGTAAGAATGTGAACGATCCAAATAAACGGATCAACCGAGCTTGGCGCTCATGCAAGGAAAAGTTACTGGATGCGGCAGTGCCACTGGCAAAAATATTGGATCTCGCCAAAAGAGTGATCAATAACAAGGCACTAATAGACCCACACCGGCTGTGACTGTATGGGTGCAATGCACTGTTTGCATCCCAGGAAATGACAATTGTGCTATTTCGTCAAAAAGAAGCAAAGGCATTGTGATGCTGGAAAAGCATCGGAGGGACAGGGCCTCTGTATCTTTGTCCTTTACTGTTTTCATCGTGTGTTCTGTCATGTTTTCCGCATAAGAGTTCTGGACTCCTGGCAGTGCAGCTCTTCCTGTTTTTGGTTTGGTGTACAGACCCATGGGATACCCTTATGGCACCCATGGGTGGGGGTACAACCCTGTGCCCTAGTGTATGTTTTTGGGCACCTGTGTGTGACCCACAGAGCAGGGTATGGTCTGGTGGCAGTTCCATGCTGAATTTGACAGGTGCTCTGAGTATCCTCCATTTTGGGACACACAGGCCCTACCATTGGAATAAGTTGATTCCTGATAGGAGACAAGATGGCCCCTGTGGCCTCTTACTTTCTATTGCCTGTTACCTTGTTTTCCCAAAGTCCTGGGAAGCCCTGACTCTGTCCCTTCCCCTGACTGGCTGTTGGGTGGAAGTTCCATATATGGTGTTGTTGTGAAGTCTAGGCCAGACTGGCTGGAGCCTTCCCAGTGACTGTATGTTGTGGGTACGCCTGTGGGTGGGACCTGGGTGAATGGAGTGTGTGACCATTATGCACTTCTTGTTGTGGATGTCTGGTTTATGGTGTTTGACACAATGGCCCTCATCAGGAGGTTGGAGATAACCATGCCGCTTTTAGCAGCATGGTTGCCTCCTTACCGTATTCCGGGCCTGGGTTCCTCAAATGAGGACTTACCGGGCCATCGCAACCTTGGCGGACCCGGTAATTCACCATCCGAGGAACCCGGACCCGGTCCATCCCCATTCCCATTCGAGCCCCCATAGGGCTCAATGGGAATGGGGATGGAGTAACAACGGGCCCGTTAATGACGGGCCAGTTGTTAGCTCCCTGGTGTCCTCGCGGGACCCGGAATGGACGCCTGGTTTTTCCAGGCACCCATTGCGGGTCTCGCGAAGAGACCTCGTGGTAGGGCGGAATGGGATTACCGGCACCGGCACCTTTACCGGTGCCGGTAAACCCATTCCGCCAACCTTGTGATGAGGGCCAATGACTGAGACAGCCCTGCCCGAAACTGGTATGAATGCAGTGTGTAGTGTTGAATGGCTGGGTACTTGTCCCAAAACACATTCCTTGTTGTGAGTGTCTGAGAGGGAGGAGAATGGCCTGAAAGCACTGTATGCCTGATGGGCTGACTGACTGCTGAATACCCTTTTGGATGATTGGCTGTGGGGCTTGGCCCAGCAGTGTGGATGAGGGACAGAATAGCATATCTGGGGACCTCTCACCACTGAAAATTGTTCAGAAGCTGAAGTCGAAACTGATGCTTAAGCTCAAAGCCGAGCCTGAAGAAGAAGGTTGACCATTGTCTCCCTCCACCATCGAGCACCGCTAACCTTCGCCGAAGCGCCTTGAAGTCAGACCCTCGAAAGGCTGCCGACAGGAGACTGGGACTGCCGAGGAGAAAAAAGATCAGCACCGGGCATTCCGTCCACCGTCATCGACCTTGGTTTGCAGGTTTGCATAACCGCTGGAGGCCCGTCGAAGTTTTGTTGCCGAAGACCGGGAATCGCTTGACGTCGTGCCACCGCCGACCGGTGACGCAACACTCCACCTTTGCCTAAGACCTTTTGATTCCCAGATGCGCTCATCCGCACTGCCGCCCGCCTTATAACGCCGGAGAAAGCCAGGCCGTCGATTCGCCGAGGAGCATCCGCCGGTGGGTTTCCTGCCGCCCAACGACCATAGAGACGCCGGACAACTCAACGCCCTTGCTGGGCCACAGTTCTTCACAAACTCTTTGCAGTCCTGAACTCTCAACATCGAGGTGACCCGCACGCCTCTTCCTTGCAGGACGTCTTTGAATCGCCGTCAACGAGCACCACTGGGACCGAAGCTGCCGCCTCGATGCCGAGTTCACTTTCTTTGAGGGATCTTGACGATCCGTGGCTCCTGCTTTAAAGGGAGCCGCTCAAGAAGGATCTGTCAACGACTTGACGATGAACTCTGCTATTTCAGGTACATTGGGGGTGTAGAACTATTTTAGAAGGAAATAAGAGTTCTAGACCAATATATGGACTCGGCTTGTGATATATCTTTACTTTACAGGTTGCCCAGGTGTGGGGATCTCCACATAGAACTGTGTCTAGTGGTAGGGGCCAGTATTCTGCCAATTGTTCTAACCAACTTCTTTCCTCCTATGTCTATTGTTGGTTACCTTTATTAAGTGATCTGTGTGACATTTAACCAGAGTAAAGTTGATGCACTTTAATGGGATCTAATAATAATTGTGGTACCACTTAGAACTGTATATATTTGCCATTGTAGATTTACTGAGCACAAAGTGAGTTATTGTGATTGTATACATAACCTTGAACTTAATTATATAAAGATTGTGTTTTAACTAATACAGTGTGTGGACATTTCTTTGTGGGGGCTTGGGGACTACACTGTACTTAAGAACCAGCCTGCATCACCTCCTGAGAAGCTAGACCTTGATTGCTCGACTACGTTTCCAATAATAGAGAATCTTGGCAGGGGTCCTCTGTGCCTCTCCTCTACCATATAGAGAGCAGAAGTACAGACACCAACCTCCAGTCTTTACAGGCATCCTCATTAAAGTTAGTCAAACTCTCTTCAACAGAAGCTGGCCCAACTGCAAAGGGGCTCGTCTTTGGATCTTTGGGAACCCTTTCTCTAAGGATATGTCCAAATTTGTGGAGACTTATACAGTGCTGGAGAAAGCACACCCATCAATCAAGAGAGGGTTTGCCATCAAGGTTTTCCCCAGGGCCGGAAGCAATGGAAAGACCAGAAGTGGATGATTTCTTCCCAAACTGAGGCCGGGAGAGCACAGACACGCCTGGAGGAAAGCTGCAAGACAGATAGTGCAGTCTTCAGGTAGGTGTAGTTAGTGCAGCACTGCCTCTGCTAGTCGGACAGCTCTTTTTACACACACATGGGATATGCTTTCAGTGCCTGCGGACACACAATTTATACGTCTTTCGCTTGGAGCTCTTGGCAGAACTTAAGCAATCCATCTTAAGGGATCTCATTGAGTCCCATTGCCATGTCCGTGGACAGCCTCCCAGGCAATGAAGGTGACTTGGAGATGTGGGTGGAGTGAAGTAAGTCACAAAATGGTGGAATACCTAAAAATGGCTTTGGAATTCCAGTGTGTATATTAATTCAACTCTTCTGGGTTCTATCTCCATAAGATAGTCCATAAATATTTATTTATTTACTGGATATTTGTAAGGTGCCCATACAATACAAGCATCCATACTAATACAAGTACTTCATTCTGCCTTTTCCCTCCCTTTTACTTCACCTCGTGTTCTTCTTCCCAGCAGACTACGTTCTGGTTACACCACATCGGCCAACAATACACCACAGACAAGGTTTCAGCACTTTGAAACTACCACAGTGGTGATTCGAAGTAGTACAAAAGCAGATTGACCTAACATACAGTGTGGCAGAGGCAGTGGCAGATGTGGAGTTCTGAGAGCAGGTCCGTGGAAAAGGCGTGGAGGGCGAGTGGAGAGTGGGAGACAAGGAAAATGACATACCGTGGAAGGAGGCACTGGCAGCTAGTGCGGAACATGGATACCAGTCAATAAAGCCTGTGTTCCTCACGAGCTGATTGGCTGATACCTCTGCTCCAGGGTGCTAACTGACCATAATCAAGAATAGTCCTACTCTAAGTCTGGGATCACAATCTAGATGAAATACACTTGACCTTTTTCATTCTGTATTATCTTATAAAAGCCATGAATAAGGTCGACAATCCAATATTCATGGACAGGAAAATACTGGTGGCATGTCGGATGGAGACTGGGGATTATTGATTCCCACTTTTTTCCCCCGTGGTATTCAATGAGTGAAGCTCAGAAAGTACTTTTCCAAGTTCCCTAAATGACCTCAATCTGTTCAGTGTCTTTGTATGACCCTCTATTTATACGGATGACAGGCAAATGCATCTGCATGCAATGTCTCTCCAACATTGAAGATTGGAAATTTCCTCCAGGCAAAAGCTGCACTGGATGAGATATTAGCAAACAAGAAAAATGAGGATGTGAATGAATAATTGAACCCGCCCACAAGGGGCCAAATTCCAACGTGACCCCCTGGGCTCTGATCACACAATGCTTACGGTGGCTTGTGGCATTACCAGATGCCGTTTATAGGCTCTGCGGGGGCCAACCTGAAGTGAAATACAGAAAATAGTACACCCTCACACCTCAGGATAGGGCAATCGGGCACAGATGAGGATGGATCATCCAACATGGGTCCAGCACTCAACAGGAGTAGATAATAGAAAATGCCCTGCTGTGGACGCCCAAGGAGAGGTCGGATTTGATGGAAGCTATCTTCCTGGGCTCCCTCACCAAGACTGGTGCAGTAGCTGATGACTAGGCTGAGAAAGGCTCTAGAAGCAGAAGCACAAGAAATTCTCCCGGCTGAGTGGCCAATACCCGAATTCGAGCTCTAAAGTTTTTGCAAACCCAGAGCTAGGTACTAAAATGATCACATTCCTGGGTAAGAATGTGAACGATCCAAATAAACGGATCAACCGAGCTTGGCGCTCATGCAAGGAAAAGTTACTGGATGCGGCAGTGCCACTGGCAAAAATATTGGATCTCGCCAAAAGAGTGATCAATAACAAGGCACTAATAGACCCACACCGGCTGTGACTGTATGGGTGCAATGCACTGTTTGCATCCCAGGAAATGACAATTGTGCTATTTCGTCAAAAAGAAGCAAAGGCATTGTGATGCTGGAAAAGCATCGGAGGGACAGGGCCTCTGTATCTTTGTCCTTTACTGTTTTCATCGTGTGTTCTGTCATGTTTTCCGCATTAGAGTTCTGGACTCCTGGCAGTGCAGCTCTTCCTGTTTTTGGTTTGGTGTACAGACCCATGGGATACCCTTATGGCACCCATGGGTGGGGGTACAACCCTGTGCCCTAGTGTATGTTTTTGGGCACCTGTGTGTGACCCACAGAGCAGGGTATGGTCTGGTGGCAGTTCCATGCTGAATTTGACAGGTGCTCTGAGTATCCTCCATTTTGGGACACACAGGCCCTACCATTGGAATAAGTTGATTCCTGATAGGAGACAAGATGGCCCCTGTGGCCTCTTACTTTCTATTGCCTGTTACCTTGTTTTCCCAAAGTCCTGGGAAGCCCTGACTCTGTCCCTTCCCCTGACTGGCTGTTGGGTGGAAGTTCCATATATGGTGTTGTTGTGAAGTCTAGGCCAGACTGGCTGGAGCCTTCCCAGTGACTGTATGTTGTGGGTACGCCTGTGGGTGGGACCTGGGTGAATGGAGTGTGTGACCATTATGCACTTCTTGTTGTGGATACTGGTTTATGGTGTTTGACACAATGGCCCTCATCAGGAGGTTGGAGATAACCATGCCGCTTTTAGCAGCATGGTTGCCTCCTTACCGTATTCCGGGCCTGGGTTCCTCAAATGAGGACTTACCGGGCCATCGCAACCTTGGCGGACCCGGTAATTCACCATCCGAGGAACCCGGACCCGGTCCATCCCCATTCCCATTCGAGCCCCCATAGGGCTCAATGGGAATGGGGATGGAGTAACAACGGGCCCGTTAATGACGGGCCAGTTGTTAGCTCCCTGGTGTCCTCGCGGGACCCGGAATGGACGCCTGGTTTTTCCAGGCACCCATTGCGGGTCTCGCGAAGAGACCTCGTGGTAGGGCGGAATGGGATTACCGGCACCGGCACCTTTACCAGTGCCGGTAAACCCATTCCGCCAACCTTGTGATGAGGGCCAATGACTGAGACAGCCCTGCCCGAAACTGGTATGAATGCAGTGTGTAGTGTTGAATGGCTGGGTACTTGTCCCAAAACACATTCCTTGTTGTGAGTGTCTGAGAGGGAGGAGAATGGCCTGAAAGCACTGTATGCCTGATGGGCTGACTGACTGCTGAATACCCTTTTGGATGATTGGCTGTGGGGCTTGGCCCAGCAGTGTGGATGAGGGACAGAATAGCACATCTGGGGACCTCTCACCACTGAAAATTGTTCAGAAGCTGAAGTCGAAACTGATGCTTAAGCTCAAAGCCGAGCCTGAAGAAGAAGGTTGACCATTGTCTCCCTCCACCATCGAGCACCGGTAACCTTCGCCGAAGCGCCTTGAAGTCAGACCCTCGAAAGGCTGCCGACAGGAGACTGGGACTGCCGAGGAGAAAAAAGATCAGCACCGGGCATTCCGTCCACCGTCATCGACCAGGGTTTGCAGGTTTGCATAACCGCTGGAGGCCCGTCGAAGTTTTGTTGCCGAAGACCGGGAATCGCTTGACGTCGTGCCACCGCCGACCGGTGCCGCAACACTCCACCTTTGCCTAAGACCTTTTGATTCCCAGATGCGCTCATCCGCACCGCCGCCCGCCTTATAACGCCGGAGAAAGCCAGGCCGTCGATGCGCCGGGGAGCATCCGCCGGTGGGTTTCCTGCCGCCCAACGACCATAGAGACGCCGGACAACTCAACGCCCTTGCTGGGCCACAGTTCTTCACAAACTCTTTGCAGTCCTGAACTCTCAACATCGAGGTGACCCGCACGCCTCTTCCTTGCAGGACGTCTTTGAATCGCCGTCAACGAGCACCACTGGGACCGAAGCTGCCGCCTCGATGCCGAGTTCACTTTCTTTGAGGGATCTCGACGATCCGTGGCTCCTGCTTTAAAGGGAGCCGCTCAAGAAGGATCTGTCAACGACTTGACGATGAACTCTGCTATTTCAGGTACATTGGGGGTGTAGAACTATTTTAGAAGGAAATAAGAGTTCTAGACCAATATATGGACTCGGCTTGTGATATATCTTTACTTTACAGGTTGCCCAGGTGTGGGGATCTCCACATAGAACTGTGTCTAGTGGTAGGGGCCAGTATTCTGCCAATTGTTCTAACCAACTTCTTTCCTCCTATGTCTATTGTTGGTTACCTTTATTAAGTGATCTGTGTGACATTTAACCAGAGTAAAGTTGATGCACTTTAATGGGATCTAATAATAATTGTGGTACCACTTAGAACTGTATATATTTGCCATTGTAGATTTACTGAGCACAAAGTGAGTTATTGTGATTGTATACATAACCTTGAACTTAATTATATAAAGATTGTGTTTTAACTAATACAGTGTGTGGACATTTCTTTGTGGGGGCTTGGGGACTACACTGTACTTAAGAACCAGCCTGCATCACCTCCTGAGAAGCTAGACCTTGATTGCTCGACTACATTTCCAATAATAGAGAATCTTGGCAGGGGTCCTCTGTGCCTCTCCTCTACCATATAGAGAGCAGAAGTACAGACACCAACCTCCAGTCTTTACAGGCATCCTCATTAAAGTTAGTCAAACTCTCTTCAACAGAAGCTGGCCCAACTGCAAAGGGGCTCGTCTTTGGATCTTTGGGAACCCTTTCTCTAAGGATATGTCCAAATTTGTGGAGACTTATACAGTGCTGGAGAAAGCACACCCATCAATCAAGAGAGGGTTTGCCATCAAGGTTTTCCCCAGGGCCGGAAGCAATGGAAAGACCAGAAGTGGATGATTTCTTCCCAAACTGAGGCCGGGAGAGCACAGACACGCCTGGAGGAAAGCTGCAAGACAGACAGTGCAGTCTTCAGGTAGGTGTAGTTAGTGCAGCACTGCCTCTGCTAGTCGGACAGCTCTTTTTACACACACATGGGATATGCTTTCAGTGCCTGCGGACACACAATTTATACGTCTTTCGCTTGGAGCTCTTGGCAGAACTTAAGCAATCCATAGTTCTCATTACAGTGGAACTTTTTCCTGGAGACTCACAGGATCATGGACAAGGAAGTGACCAGAATTACTCCGAAAGGATCCATAAATGTCACAATGCGATAACCGCAAGATTTACCTTTCTTAATGAAAAGGAAAGCACAGCTGAGGCTGGTTGTAAACCTACGAGAATTCAGCAACTTCATGTTATATGAACACTTCAAGAGGGAAGATATACACAATCCTCAGAGAGAGTCTTCTATCCAACGATTGGCTTGTCCATCTGGAGCTAAAGGATCCTTTCCTGGTAACATCTCTCATTTGCCCACACAGGTGATTTCTGCAGGTTGTGGAGGGAGGCCAACACTGGGAGCTTGCAAGCGTTCCCTTCAGGCTCCCGTCAGCTCCATGGCACTACACAAAGCTGATGAACCCTGAGGTTGCCACCCCCAGGGAGCGGCATGGGATTTCATTTGCCTAGACAATCTGTTTCTTATGTCAAAGGTCGAGCTCACGCCACGTCATCAAGCCAATCTGATGATCAATCTGCTCCGGATTTCAGGATTTTGGATAAACTGGGAGAAATTGGAGCTCACCACCCCTCTAAAGCTGCCATCTGAAAAGGTACACCTGACCAGGAAACAGATCTGCCTGATTCTCAGAAGACAGAGTTTTTTCTGTCAGCGAGCCAGTCAGAGTAATCAGCTTGTTGTTGTCTTCGATCAAAGCCATCTTCCTAGGTCCTCTGCCTTACATGGCCTTACAGATGCTAAACGCAGTGTGGCTGTGGAGGAATCTGTCCTATTAAAAACGATTTGCTCTCATTCAGGAAGTCAAAGTATAGCTACAGTGATGGCTAGCCAATATGGAAGCATTGAACCACAGAGTATTTTCTTCATTTCAGCTACCGATCCAGGCCTAAAATTAGATGCTGGGGCACCAGATGGGGAACATTGACCACAGGTGAGAAATGGCTAGCACAGCAGTAATTGTATTCATTTATTTGCATTTTTAAAGCGCTCACACAGGGGGCATCGAGGCGCTGTTACCGAATTTTTGTTGTTGTCGTTGTTGTCTTAGTTGCATATTTATAGCACGCTTAAATACACAGTGGTTTCTAAGCGCAGACCTGGGGATGATCGAATTTGTGTTGCTTTGTGTCGTCTTGCTTCCAAGGCGAGCACGTTGTAGTTGAGCTATCCTCCCGGGACAAGTTAGGTTTACAAATTCGTTGTTTAGTGTTCCTGTCAAGCTCCTTTACTGTGCGAGCATTGAGAGCCAGCTGCTGCACACTAATAAAGAGGGACAATATTTCCACAGTGAGGTGTATCAATCACCTCCAATGTACTCAATCAACTCCAAGGTACAAGATTGATGAGCATCTTGGAGCAAACAAAGGCTTTTGGGCTTTATTGGTTGTTTGTTTATTTATTATGCGCTTATACACAAGTGTTTCCAAGCACAACTATGCGTGGTAGGGGAAGACATAGGAAACATGGCACCTTGTTTCAGGCCTGTAGCATAGATTATAAATAACCTAGCTTCTTTAGCAGAAAAAGGCAAGGCATACAGAACAATAAACGCTTACCGTTCAGCCACATGAGCAGGTCATTAGACGCTAACGGGCTTCGCTTGGATGAAAACCTGCTAGTACGTCATATGCTGAAAGGCATTCATATGTGATGGATCATTGGCCCGTTACATAGAAGTGTGGGAGGTCAACATGGTCTTGAATGAATTCCAGTTTTGGCCAGAGATTACAGGTTTTTCTTGCATAGTGCAATCAGGAAAATTGAAAAGGCTATTCTGTTTAGTGATATGTAGATGAGTGTCTGATATGCAGGTCCTGGAGTTAGCGGCACAGTTTATTCTCTGGACGTAAAGGTTATTGACATCTTGAGATGTATGGTCTGTAACACAAGAGTAATCTTGTCTCCTTATTTTCCCCAAGCATCCCATGTTGTGTACATACCATTGTCTTAAAGCATACAAATAGGTCCGTTTCCTTTCCTTGCCAATCCCTGAGGGCAAATACTCATTTTTTTACCACCATTAAACTCTTTTCATGACTTTGATCTGAGTCTGTCATCTTAGGGATTGGCAGTGCCTCATGTGTGGAGTGCGGTTTTTTCCTCTGCTGTGTCCCACGATATATATATATATATATATATATATATATATATATATATATATATATATATATATATATATATATATATATATATATTCAGTAAAAAAACTTTGTTAAAGGGACATTATGGTTAAGTTGTGCTACTAAAAACCTATGAAATTCAGTAAACAAAACATTGTTAAAGGGATGTTATGGTTCAAACTAAAACCGAAAAACCCCTGAAAACACCAGTTATGGTAAGCTAAGCAACCATAACTCGCGCCACCATGCACTGCTAACATTAACACCTAGGACATCAAAGATTACATCACAAATGTCATTTTTTTTTCTTTTTTTAACAGACCATACAAACAATGAAAACAATACACAACAAGATACTTTAGAACAAACTCTCCAGCGCATGGAAGAAAAAATGAACAAGCTCATGACAAATTTCCACCTTTTGAAAGATTTTGTGGAGGACCATATAAAAGAAAAAAATTAGATACCATTGTGCAACATGTACCTGTACCCCCTCTCCATATCCCACTCAATTATCCCCAAACCCTCACCACACAGAAAAACGTTTTGATGAAATTTCCATCCCTTCATCTCATCCTATCCATCCTCGTGAAAACGCCAATTCCCCTGTGTTTGTGTCCGTTTCTGCTACCCCTTCTATATCATAAATTGTACATATATATAATATAATGAAAAAGAAATGTTATGTGTGTGTACATTTAGTCCTTTATGGGTTTTTTTTAAAAAAAGCCAATTTTGGTGTCACTTTGTGTGTTTTTTTTTTAAAAGCCAGTTTTGGTGTCAGCGGACAACATGGGTGTCCTGAAATGTTCGTGAATAAACGAAATGGGGATGTCCTGAGGACGCTATACCTGTCCGTGCTGTTCGTAGGCAGGTTGAAACTGTCCTCAGAACACAAGTGGTGTCCTGAAATGTTCGTAAATAAACAAAATGGGGATGTACTCAGGACACTATGCCTGTCCGTATTGTTCGCAGGCAAGTTGAAACTGTTCTAAGAACACACGCAGTGTCCTGAAAAGTTTGTAAATAAACAAAATGGGGGTGTCCTCAGGACGCTATGCCTGTCCGTATTGTCCATAGGCAAGTTGAAACTGTTCTAAGAACACATCAAGTGTCCCGGGATGTTTGTAAATAAACAAAATGGGGGTGTCCTCAGGATGCTCTGCCTGTCCGTATTGTTCGCAGGCGAGTTGAAACTGTTCTAAGAACACACGCAGTGTCCTGAAATGTTCGTAAATAAACAAAATGGGGGTGTCCTGAGGACGCTATGCCTGCGGACACCCGTTCCCTTCGCGGACATGTTCGCGAAGCCATCATGTGACCGCGCCCACGCTGAGTTTCTGTTCTGACTGCGGACACTGTTCGTGTCCCCGAACAATTTAAAACTACCTTTTCAGGCAATCCACAATATTTTTCAATAATAAATCACCATAGCACAAATCCCAGACAGTAATCCTGACTTTCTACATACTTTTGGGACTTTTTGAACCTTTTTTTGGTGTTCGATCTGTCTGCGGACAGCGCGGGTGTCCGCGAAGCACGCACAAGCACCCCTATAAAAGGCCACACCCCAGAGCTCATCCTCATTGTGTTTCTGGCTATCTTACAGAACACAGTGCATTTTTGCTGCCAATTTTCCAGATTTATTTCTGAAACCTGATGGCATCCATGGCTCCACTACTGCCACCTGGTGCTACATCTGCCTCAGCACCACCCACAACCACCTCCCCAAGGGCCTGAAGAGGGGAACAGGAGTGAGGATGTAGAGGAGGATGAAGAGGATGACGAGAATGAGGTAGTGGAAGTCCCTACTACCAGCACTCGCCGTGAGTCTTGGGTGTGGCGGTTATTTACCATTCATGGTAACGTACCTAAGGCGCGTGCGAACAAAGTCACCTGCAACCAGTGCAAAATGGTACTGAGTCACGGGAGGCCTAGTTCGTACAGCTTTGATACGACTACTATGAAGCGACATCTAAGGTCGTTCCACGGTGGGGCCGTTCGCAAGGTTGTAGCTTGCGAGGAGCGTAGTAGGTTGACTTCCTCTACTACATTCTCCGCTTCCGATCCTGTCACCACAAGGAACACTCCTATGGGACAGCGTATTCCTCCAGCTGCCTCACAGGCCATTCGCAATGCTGATGACCCTTACTTTTCAAGGGTCACAGTTGTGTGTATGTACTGCAACGCAGTACTCTGCAGGGCGGAGAGACTACGGTCTCAGAGCACGAGAAGACCTGCCCACTACCTAAGTAAGGCCCACCCTACATCTTCCTCTCTCCACCCGCCCTTTCTTATCCCCGTGGTTGGCGTCCCCCCTTACCCTCCTTTTCCCTCCTCTCCTAGTGTGTTGTGTGTAAATAACCAAACAAAATATAAAACAACAAAAATCAACAAAAAAAGGCTCTTTTCAGAGCCGCCTTTCACAGTTTAAAAATAGAAGTGGAAAATAAATGGAGCAGGGCCTTGTGTATTTTTTAGAAGTCCGCGGAGAGTTCATGGACATCTAAAATTTTGGGGTGCTGCCCTATCATAACCATTGCACTTTTGTCTGGGAGGAAGTGGTGGCTCTGAAAAGAGCCTTTTGGTGGTGTTTGTTTTTATTTAAAAAACTTGAAATGGTCAACACCTACTGCAAAATGGATGGCTGTAATTCCAAAAAAGGTTGCAATGCATTTTGTACATTTCTCATAAAAATCTGATTGCCAGCATAAGTAAGATGGACTCCATCTCTGCGAAAAATGTATGTGCTGCGAAACATAATATTTTCATTGTGAAAAGAGGACATGCCAACAACTCTTAGAAAGGTACAAACAGCCTTATTGACATTGCGTCTCACTTTCTCCATTTGTGAACCTAATGAAGAAGAACACAGACACATTTGTCTCTGTGCAATCCGAGAAGAAATTACTTGAGAATTTGGAAACATGTCCATGACCTTCCCAAGTCCTTCTTTCATTTCAAATTGCAAAGAAATTCCAGACACATGTCCTAAACTATTCCCTCCACAATTAATTATCATTATGTCTGGATGATGCTCTGTCTCCAAAGTAGCACAGAGAGGTAGCAGGTCCAACCACTTCATTCCACGTACTCCTTGCCAGTGCACTTCCACTTGTAGGAATCCAAGATCTACAGCTACTCCACAGCTTTCTACATGCACCTTCAACCAATGTATCCACAAGTCTCCCAAAATCCAAACAATCTGTTTTCTGAAACAGACAGCCATAGCTATCTGTTCTTCTCTCAGGAAAAATAATATCTGACAAACTCTCTCCTGGCACAACACACCCACTAAACTTTACTGACCAATCCCTTGCTCTGCTCATTTTCATTTGCATGACTCCCCACCCCAAAATCCCTGTATGTAACACATGATGTCCGCGGACATATCGTAACATGGACAGCCCTTCTACCATTTCCACTTCACTCTCTGTGCCATTCCCTCATTGGATATAGCTAAGCAGTCACACGACCATCCACCAATCACATCCAAGACCTCTACATCTATCTCCATCATCATAGATCAGCACTTCAAATGTACTGTTAATCACTTCGAGTACAAGTGTCATATCATTGGAAAGCACCTACTACAAGAAATACTGTACAAGTCTCCAAGATTTCGACTGGAAGCTGCATGCATATCCATATGCATGAACACAAACTACAGGTATGCATATTTTCTGTATAGTACATGTACAATTCTTATACATTCATATAAACAGATTAACTGACTTTTAACTTGTATAACGTATAAAATGAATTTACTGTCATTTTTCCCATCTGCTATAATAAACTGTCACTTCCAAACCTATCTGCTATTTAATTTCTTTTTACACACACATTTGCAAAGCATTTGGAACTAACACATTTAACGTAAAATATAGTCAAACAAAATTGCATGCACACACTATGTTCAGATATCAAACAAGAATACTTGTACAAAAACATAAAAATCAATGTCTAAATTAACATCAGTGCTATAAACACACACAATTACTAATTTGTTTCCTTTACAATTGCAGTGAAGACCACTCTCCTGAAAAGCAGCAGCAGGATTTGAAGTATAAACAACAACTCAGAAGAAACCTGCTCATTCCAAAAAAAAAGTAAGTTAAATACAATCGTAATATTTTTACTATTACTCAAACACACTGTGGGGTTCATTCATGCTATTTCTGTGCCTAAAAATAGAGATGGTGCACCATTCTGTCCACAAATCCCCATTTGTTAAACAGGGATTTAGAGGCAGAATGGCGCACAAATCCCCATTTTTCGGCGCACAAATGACATAACTCAGCCCCTAGAATTTTAATATTATAGAACAAACAACTGTTTTAATTCTATACCATTAGATTTACTATTTGTGCTTCTCCTCACCACTAGCTTACTTTCTACTGTCATCTGAACCCCAGTTTAGTAGCACATAAATTCAAGAATACCCATCCCAACTAGTTGTAGTTTCCCAATGCATAATCACACACCATCACATACATCTTTATCATCATACTCAGACACTCATGCACACATCACACATACATTGCAGAACACCCCAACCCATACCGTCTTTATTTTTTTCAACATACCCTAAAGAATGCCTACCAAAAATCAAGTCCGTAGGAAGCAACGCAGAAGTAGAGCAAATGAAAATAGAAGTGTCCAAAATAAGCATCCATCTCTAGCAGAATTTGTACACAAAGTTCAAACAAAACAGGTAATACAGTCATTTAGCGAAGCAAAACAAGCTTCAAGTACAGAAACTTCGCCTCCTCTATCAAAATGTAAAACGAAACAGAAAACGATTAACAAGAATTCAGCTAACACTACTTTTAAAACTGTTCCTATAAATCTTGATATAGTACCAAGTAAGCATACCAAAAAAAGTATTTTAGCAAAAAAGTTCCGTCACACAGTCCTTCAAAATCTTATAAAAATAGGAGAGAAATCATGCACAACCCTTAAAACCTACCATAGGAAATTAATCTTAGAAGCTTTGATAGACAGTGCAATCCTGTTAAACAAAATGAAACCACTAACAAAACTAATGACTAAATTACAAAAAAGACTTCTCAATAAACAAAATGTCAACAAAAATAACTTCTTAAATATCTGTGGAGGTGAGTGGAGTCACACCACAAGCACAGAACCATATTTTAATGAAGAAGCATACAAACAAAAGCAAACACATACAATTGCCATACATGGCAGTGGACGAGGTTATGAAAAAGTTAATAATACCATAATGGAACAAGAAATACTGCTTACAAAAATATCCCCAGAAAACTTAGAATTACTCTCAATTCAACTGAACCAGAACGTCTAGTATACAAATGGCCATGCACGTCAATGTGTAAACCTTTCAAGTCTTTACGCCAATTCCTCAATCAGTATGTGAAAGGCAAAGACAAAATCAAAATTAAACTACTGCAAAATATGGATACCTGTCCAGTGCGCAAGTACACAGGACTACAAGGACATTCATTGGCCTACATTTCAGGACCTACTTGCAAAACCACCTTCCATCATATCAAAATGATATCAACACATCATTCAACTATTTTTTTTTTTTATTGTATTTGGTTTATTGAAATAAAAACCTTTACAAATAGATTTGACATTGAAAAAAAATTACTAAGCACCAATAATTTAAGACATAACATGACAATTAAAATGTAGAGAAGGCTTTCCCTAACAAAAACATTATGACGTCGTTTTAAATAAACAGAGGACGGTAGTACCGAATTTCCATTTGATTAGTAAAACTAAGAAAAATAAAAAAATACATTTGAAAGAAAAATAGAAACATAAACACAATCGGAAAATTTCTGAAAACAACATCCAAATAACATTCAAGATATAAGGTTACAATTCGGTACTTAATATGGTTACCTAGGAGTCATAATAATGCCATTTGATATTATTATATTAAGTGTTCATTCTCACCCATCTACATGATCTAATAGTAGGATTTACTCGTTTTTGTTTGGCCTACAGATCTTCTACAACTTCGATTCTATAAATGCCAGCAAGTTAGTTAGACAGAGGGTAAGATTCTGACTAAAACCTTCCATACAGCGTTTCCATAAGAGCTCCTTTGCGGTTACACAATTTGAGTAAAAATGCTCAAAAAATTGGATACGATGACCTTCAAAGAAAGGACAGCTAATCACTAGATGTTTGAGGGTTTCTGGTATTGTGCAGTTTTTACAGAAACGGCAACTAGTATCAGTGTTGCTATTTAGATAACCAGTCCAATGTTTGAATCGTTCGCAAGTGTGAAATTGGTTGAGTCGAAAGCGCATATAAGTTTTCCTTGAGCGAGGTGAAGGGAACTGTAAGAGATATTTTATTCAAATTCCCCATCTGCCGCAGACTTCATTGTATTCTTTGAAGGAAGTATATTTACCCATTTCATCCAGCATTATACACCAAAAAAATCTTTGAAATTTAAGTTTTTGGCTTGGTAACCACATGCTCATGGATGACGGAGTTTCATTAATAAGAAGTAATATTTTAGTAAGTTTAAACGAATAGGTATTGAGTGATTTGATATATGATTCACTCAATAATTGATTCAATTTAACATAAAGAGTGTTTTTCGGTGGATTATAAATCTTGATTAGATTGGTAATTTTACGCCGTGTGTGTTTTACTGACAATTGTAGTAAGTTTAGTTCGTGGCAAATCATAACGTTAGGGATCGAAAGTGATAGTCCCAGAACTGTTTTCCATAATTTCCCCTGTAAGATATTTAGGTAGGCATCTAAATCATATGTACAAATGTCCAGGGAGTATAGAATAACAGGTTCAACCTTTTGCAGATAAAATTGAATTAAAGGTATTAAAGAGAACATACAATATTTCTGGTGAATAATTTTCATCTGAGATGTCAGCCCCCTAACTTTTTGATTAAGATAGTTTTTCCACATTGTAATTGAATATTGATCAGTCAAAGGATATCCCAAATAGCGAAGCATCGGAGAGTATTTGATTTTGACATCGTTCATATGCCAAGAATATCGATGACAGCCTAATTTTCTTTTGGAGAAAATCAATATAAAAGTTTTCGTTGGATTAGGCGTGAGATTGTGATTGGAAGCAAATTCCAAGAATAAGTCCAGCTTTCGTTGGAGACCAAAGGGCGTTCGATCAAAAAATAACAAATCATCAGCAAAGCCTAACCAATCTAGGTTCAGAGAACCAAACTTCACTGAATAACATTCCCCAGCAATCCATTTGTCGTCCAATCCTAACAAATACAAATTGAACAATATCGCTGCCATATTACAGCCTTGTTTCACCCCGATCTCAGTAGGAATGGGATCAGTCAGGGCTCCTTCCTTGGTAAGTCGCATGCGATAATTTGTGTTTTTGTGGAGTATTGCAATCAAGGCAACTAATTTAGTCGGAATGCCAAGATGGATCATTTTTTTCCACAAGATTTCACGAATAACACAATCAAATGCTGCGGTCAAATCCAAACTAGCCATGTAAATTGGCCCTGAGTGACTAGCTAAGGAATGTGCCTGGAGATGAGAAAGAATTGTAGCGTTTAACTGACAACCAATGAATTTTCTGAATCCTCCCTGATAAATAGACAGGATGTTTTTATCGTTCATATAAGTTTATAATTGTTGGATGAGCAGAATAGAAAATATTTTGGAAGAGGAATCTGTTAAGGCAATAGGGCGATAATTAGAGGGACAGTCCAACATCATTCAACTATAAGAAATCTAGTCTATAAACTGTACTATGCTAAAAGTCCTGCTTTAGCACTAGCCAATTTAAATAACATTCTTCTACATGGTATAGCAAAAGACCTAGTTGAAGAAATGGACTATATCCAGAAAAAATATTTTGGAAGTGAAAGCCACTTACAGAATGAAATAGCTTTAAAGCAAATTAGCAACAATTCTATGCATGGCCACCTTCTACTACACACATACAAAAAAGAAATACTGAAAGTACATCTGCTGAAGTACCAAACCATGTATGTGTATGTTGCCGCAGAACTATTTATAAAAGTAACACAAAAACTGTAGACCTAACATACAAAATAAAAGAAAATGAAGATTCTAAATGGTTTGAATTAGCCCTCTACCTTATAGCAGAAAACAAATACGAAATAACTGACCCATTAATATTTTACAGTTACTGCACTATAAAACTTGACAACAACCAAACTCCTTCACGTGCTATCACAAATGAATGAATTTGGAATTATTCCCACTACCAAAAACCCTAAAACAACTCAATTTATATGAGAGTATCATAATTCAAACAGTGCACCCCTTTCAACCAATAATACGCCTTCAACCAAAAACAGCAAAATTACCTCCCTCTGAATTGGTGAAAGGCATATGTGGCAAAGTAGTGTATTTACCATTAGATCTAAAACAAAATGTGCACACTCTGGGAGTGCAACGTCCAATGGAGCAATCTTTAATTATCTTAGTAAATGGTGTACCTACAAAAGACAAAACAATTTGGCAACAACTGGTAGACTTACATAAAGTTAGACAAGCCTTGCAATATCTAAAAGACAATAATGAATACTATAAAGAAATTAATATTGAAGAAAGCTTGAAGGAAACCACTGAAATAATTCAAGAGTCACCAGAAACTGGTCAATTTGAGTTTATAGATCCTGCTACAGTATCCAATACTTTAGACCATTATACAATTCATCCATTGCACTCTAATGACACCGTAGAAGATGCACTAGAAACGTACCAAATGCGACAAACAAAAGGATCACCAATCAGCATATGGGAAAACAGAATAGAAGCACTTGCTTATCCTCTACTCTTCCCTACTGGCAAAGGAGGAAGGTACGATGATAGACCTATTCAAATAACAGCATCAGAATACCGCTCGTTACGGATGTATTCTGAAGATCCCAGATTTAGACAAAATGTGGAATACATATTCCACCTACTCTTTGAAAGCGAACTAGCAACTCTATGTTACGGAGTTGTACACACATTAAAATCAGGAACCCACTTTCAAAATATGTCAGCCACACAATTTTTACAAAAAGTGCAAGAAAAAGATGAGGTTTTACAATCAAGTATTACAAATCTATTAGCAAACATGCGTGGTACTAAAGAGTACTGGTTCCGACGTCATGAAGATGTATGTTGTATGATAAGAAACCTTGGCCCACCCACTTGGTTTGTTACGTTAAGTTGTACAGAATCTGCATGGGAAGATTTACATGATTTCCTACGCATCTCAAACAAAAACAAAACAAACATAGATATACTAACACCTGGAGAACTTTGTTCTCTAGCTCTTGTTAATGTTTCAAGATATTTTCATCATCACTTCATTGCTATGCTACACTTTATTTGTAATAAAACTGTTCCTCCCCTCGGAGAAGTGCAACACTTCTTTGGGAGAAATGAATACCAAGCCAGAGGAGCACCACATATCCACATGCTTTTATGGATTGAAGATGCTCCTAAATTTGGTCAAGACAATGATGCCACTGTGTTACAGTTTATCGAAAAATAGGTCACTTGTGAAATTCCATCGGAAGCAACAAATGGTGATCTTCATGCAAACATTTGACAATTTCAAAGACACAAATGTGGAAAATATTGTCGTCGCAAATACAAAAACAAAGGGAAATACTACACCAAATGCCGCTTTAGTTTCCCTAGACCAGTTGCAAAAACAGGTCAAGTGAACAACTTCATGTCTTTAGTTAGACATAGTGTTAAAGGTAAATCACCTGAAAATACATATTACATAAAAAGAACAGAAGAAGAAAAATATATCAATGATTACAATGCAATCATTGCCCTCTTATGGAATGCAAACATAGATGTGCAGTACATTGCAGACAATTCTACTGCAGTTGCACAATATGTTACAGCATACTTAACCAAAGCAGAAAAAACAGAGCTTTAAGACCTCTGGAATGACTTGTCAACAGACAAAACACTGTCTCAGAAATTATACAGCTTGGGCATAAAAATGCTCTCCCATAGAGAATGTGGCTCCTATGAAGCAGCAGATCGTTTAACCGGTACTGCTTTGTATGGAAAATCTGAAAATATAGTATGGCTAAATCTTGGTCCTGCTAAATCTAGAAAAAGAGTTCTGAAATCATACGACGACATTGAAACAATAGCCAAAAATGATCCCAACAGCCAAGACATTTTGAAAAACAATTTGCTGGACACATACTACCCAAACAGAAGTACCACTTTGGAAACCATGTGTCTATACCACATAGCCCAAAACTTCACATACAAAAATAATATAAAACCCGATGAAACAAAAGGTAGATCCAGAGTGACAAATTGTGAAGGCAGCTTAGTAAAACTCACCAAACCAAATTTAATTAATCATATCAAATTGTCATTAAAGACTCCTCAACATAAAGAACTATATTACATGTCCCTGCTACAACTCTTTAAACCATGGAGAAAAGAAGAAGAAATACTAGATAACTATGACTCCTACGAAGATGCTTTCAAAGCAAATGAAATCACTATAACTGATGTAAACTTTACACACTACAAAACAATGTTGCACAATGAACAGCAACACGAAGAAGAACTCTAGGACCGACTAGATAAGGACACTCCTGACAGTAGTTAGTCAACCTTCTGTAACAGGAAGCCAAGAACCACTGGGACAGCCACTAATAGCAAATGAGGCAGAATTAGCTATGACGGAAGTAGAAAACACCATGTGTCAGTCCGAAGATAAAGAAGACTTAACTATACTACAATCAAAACTAAACAATGAGCAGCGTAGCATTTTTCAAGAAGTAACAAAAGAAATTGCACATGGTGTACGACATGAAAATAAAGAATGCACCTGCCAAAATTACAAACCTATAATACTGTATGTCAGTGTTGAAGCTGGTTCTGGCAAAACATTCTTAATCAAAATCATCAGCAAATTCCTTCAACAATTGACAACCAACAAACTGTCAGCTGTTGTCACTGCCCCCACAGGTTTAGCTGCCTACAACATAGGCGGTGTCACTTTACACCGATTACTACTCCTGCCAGTAGAACACCAAAACAAATTAGACTATTACAAACTTTCTACAGAAGCTGCAATGGAACTACGCAGAGTAATAAAACAAATGAAAATGCTACTAATAGATGAAGTGAGCATGATCTCCAACCTAATGTTGACTTTGATTCACCTCAGATTACAAGAAGTACTCAAAATAAACTACGAAGAGCTCTTTGGAGGAAAACACATTATTGTTTTCGGAGATCTTCTTCAACTGACACCAGTGAAAGGTGAGCCTATTTTTAAAACCTTAGGACACAAACTCTGCCGTAAAACTGTTGGCAGCATAGGAAATGTCAACCTTTGGCAACATTTCCAATACAGAGAATTAGCAGAAAACATGTGGCAATCTGCAGATCTCACTTATGCCAACATCTTAAAAAGTATTAGAGTTGGTATACTACCTCAAGAAGCACAAGCAATATTGAAAACCCAGCACATTCATGCACTTTATGGCGATAATGCATGTGCTACGGATGTTATGGGACAATTAGCGCACACAAATGTCAATTGTATGGCCTTAATGCCAACTCTTGCAAGCTGTTTCAAATTCAATGAAACAATGTTAAAAAAAGAAATGCAACCAATAATTGAAATTAGCGCCACAGACAAACTAGACATACATGGTATGACACCACTCATGTGTGAGCAAGCCACAACAAGACAAAATAGTTTAGAAAGTTCAATCTCCAACACAGCTGGATTGGAAAAAATATTAAAATTATCCTTAAATTGTAGAGTAATGCTTAAGCGTAACCTTGACGTGGATTAAGGACTACTTAATGGAGAACTGGGTACAGTTGTTGGCTTTCAAACATACCCACGTGACAACAACATTCAGTTTGTCAATATTCTATTTGACAAACTTTCAGAAGTGAAAAGGATAGGACGCTCAACAGCTCGATTCCTTCTCTTCAAAGACATGAATGTACGCAGAGAACAATTTTCTCTAACTCTTGCATACGCAGTCACCATTCATAAATCACAAGGTCTTACCCTAGACAAAGCATTGATAGACATTGGTAACACAGTCTTTAAAGAAGGCATGAGCTACGTAGCACTATCACGCTTACGTACACTTGACAGTCTATTTCTAATCAACTTTGATGCAAGTAAAGTAAACGCTGACATTCATTGCATTTTAGAATACAATAGACTTCGTTCACTATACACCCCCCATCGAAAAACATATTCTGTTACACAAAAAGTAAAACGTTGTAAAGGAAAACTAAATCAAACTGAAATGCAACAGGATGTCACTGCAAATCCTCCAAAAAGAGTAAAAAAAACTAATACTTCATCAAGTACCACAAGCAAAAAATAACCTATTAGGGAAAGTAAACCAGGTACTTCTTCAAAGAAGGAAGACAAACTCCAAAAAAAGCACTCAGATACAGAAATACCTGGTTCATTTAAACTTTCGAATATAACTGGTGTAAGTTGTTACGCAAATGTAGCAATGAAAGCAATGAATGTTCTATTTCAATTACCACCAATTGCTGACAACATTTACTTACACAGTACAGACCAATTGTGTTTGCAAATGTTAGTACTTCATAGAAACGCAACTAACAATCCTGACAACCCGTATAGTGTTCATGGAATAAGACAACAATTGGACTACTGTGCTGGAATGGTGAAATTTACTATAAACTCACAGGAAGATCCACAAGAATTTCTAATGTACCTACTACAAGAACTGGAAAACAAAAACATACCTATAAATGAAATTTTCCAGATTTCATACATGTGGTAACATACATGCACTCTCTGCAACAATGTGACACAGGAACAAATCCCCAATGAGCGCTTTGTGTATGTATCCATACCCAATTGTGAATCCCTTCCATTTCAGCAACTTGTACAAAATGCAAACCATGGTAGATTATGTACTCCCTACAATTAGGATAATCGCTCCACCTTACTAATACAAACACATAGTAAATACGTAATACTAATGCTTCTACGCTACAATGCAGATGGTACCAAAAACAACTGCAAGCTGACTGGATTCACACATGGTCAAGTATCACTTGGTAAGAAAACCTTCACAACAATAGGTATAATCTACCATGCAGGAGCCACAACCAATGCAGGTCACTATACTGCATATATATAAAAAAATGTGGATGGTTTGAATGTAATGATAGTACCATTACTCTAAAGCAGAGATTACCAGCAAATCTTGCAAACGCTTATTTAATCTTCCTAAAACCAAAATTTATTAACTAATCTGCACTTAAACATTAACAAAACTTCTATTAAAAAAATATAAACTGTTAGAATATGCCAACAGCTATCTAACTGCCCCAAGAGTCTGCAACAACTAAACAGATAAATGAATACCACTAAATTATATCAAACAATAAACAGTTAGAATACGCCAACTGGTATATAACTGCCCCAAGATTTTACAATATCCAAACAGATAAATCAATACTACTTCATTATAACAACAAATAGACAGTTAGAATATGCTAACAGGTATCTAACTGCCCCAAGAATCTACAACAACTAAACAGATAAATGAATACCACTAAATTATATTAAAAAGAATAAACAGTTAGAATAAGCCAACTGGTATCTAACTGCCCCAAGATTTTCAATAACTAAACAGATAAATCAATACCACTACATTATGACAAAAAATAGACAGTTAGAATACGCCAACTGGTATCTAACTGCCCCAAGATTTTACAATATCCAAACAGATAAATCAATACCACTTCATTATAACAGAAAATAGACAGTTAGAATATGCCAACATGTATCTAACAGGTATCTAACTGCTCCAAAAATCTGCAACAAGCCAACATATAGAACATTAGCCAGAAACAACAAGTGAACACCAAAAACAAACAAACAAATAGTCTGTAGCATAACAAAAAAAGGGTTTTTTTAATCCGACATGGATTTTTTTTCCCCACAGACCCAATGATTTTAGCGACAAACACAGAAACTGAGCAAATTGCACAGTACACTACTAAATATGAGGGTCCAAAAAGAAATGTTGATTATTCAATGTTATAAGTCGTTACAAAATACCAATACTAATATGATCTTTTCTTTTATCACAGAAATTAACAAGGAATATATGTACTCCAGTTACTAAACCAAACAGTAAGTATATTATATTATAATAAGTACAACCATTGCAGCAAATCACACCCATTGTGACTTATAGCTTCAGTGCTTATAAATTTGGTCTTGGCCATGCACCCAAGACTCTAGGCCCTGGCCAAAACCACCGCAGCATATCACACCTATAGTAGTTTATAACTTCAGTGCTTAGAAATGTGGTCTTGTCCATGCACCCAAGACTCTAGGCCCTGCCCACAACCACCACAGCATATCACACTCATAATGGCTTATAACTTCATTGCTTATAAATTTGTTCTTGGGTCCCAAAGTTATTAGCCACTATGGATGTGATATGATGCGGTGGTTGTGGCCAGGGCATAGAGTCTTGGGTGCATGGCCAAGACCAAATTTATAAACACTGAAGTTATAAGTCACAATGGGTGTGATTTGCTGCGATGGTTGTACTCTATGCCCTGGCCACAACCACCACAGCATATCACACCCATAGAGTCAAACATTTTAACCATGCCATATGGGCAGTTTTAAGGTCCGCAAACATTATGAGTGTTCTTAGAACATTTTCAACTTGGCTGCAAACAGTACGGACAGGTATAGCATCCTCAGGACACCCCCATTTCGTTTATTTACGAACATTTCAGAACACCGCGTGTGTTCTTGGAACAATTTCAACTTGCCTACGGACAGCGTCCTCAGGACACCCCGATTTCGTTTATTTACGAACATTTCAGGATACTGCGTGTGTTCTTAGGACAGTTTCAGCTTGCTTGCGAACAATACGGACAGGTCTAGCGTCCTCAGAACACCCCCATTTTGTTTATTTATGAACATCCCAGGACACTTGATGTGTTCTTTGAACAATTTCAACTTCCCTACGAACAGTATGGACAGGTATAGCGTCCTCAGGACACCCACATTTTGTTTATTTATGAACATCCCAGGACACATGTTTTTAGAACAATTTCAACTTCCCTACAAACAATACGGACAGCGTCCTCAGGACACCCCCCTGTTGTTTATTTACGAACATTTCAGGACACCGCCTGTATTCTTAGAACAGTTTCAACTTGCCTGCGAACAATACGGACAGTCATTGCATCCTCAGGACACACCCATTTTGTTTATTTATTAATATTTCAGGACACCACTTGTGTTCTTAGGACAGTTTCAGCTTGCTTGAGAACAATACGGACAGGTCTACCGTCCTCAGAACACCCCCATTTCATTTATTTACGAACTTCCTAGGACACATGATGTGTTTTTAGAACAGTTTCAACTTACCTACGAACAGTACAAACAGGTATAGCGTTCTCATGACACCCCCATTTCGTTTATTTATGAACATTTCAGGACACCCGTGTTGTCCGCGGTCAGAAAGAACACAACAGGGGTGCCTGCCACCTAAATAAATACAACATTTAACCCATCTCTTACTCCCCCACCCTCCCCAAACAGTCTTACACGCCAACACACTTGACTAAACAGTATTTTTCCACCAAGATTCACTGCGCTGTCCACGAATACAAGATGGCGGTCGTGCCCAGGAAATCTGACGCACCACACGCTCTCAACCACCCAATCAGCGAACACGTCCATTGTCCGCGGACACGACGCGCATCGCCCAGCCAATCAGGTCCCTGTCCGTGGAGGAAATATGCAAAAGCACGCTTTCGGGACAAAGCCGCTGCTCCTGGTCCGAATTTGGTGAAAATCCGTCCAGCGGTTTGGGCTGTAGGCGTGAGCAAAGTTTTTTCCCCATTCAGTCTATGGGAAAAAAAGAAGTTTTTGCCCCCCCTGGATCAAACCTCACCAAACTTTGCAAAAAAATTCAGAGTGACCCATATACTTGCAAAGTTTGGTGAGGATTCGTCCAGCAAGAGCGAAATTATAAGCCACCCAAAAAGGGCTCTTCCTATGGAAACAGCAACTTAACCATAACTACACAGCCACTAATGTGGCTGTGTAATTGGTTTTGATATATATATATATATATATATATATATATATATATATATATATATATATAAAGGGTTTGGGTGGGGGGGTTTGCATTAGGTGGGGGTTTGCGGGGGTTTCCCCCCCGCATATATGTAACAATTGACCTTCAAAATTCGGTCAATTGTGCAAATGTCAATTGTCATATGAACAATTGTGACTCGAACAATTCGTATACAACCCTTATGCCACACAGTGCTACAAGCCTCAATGCTGTCTGAACTGCCCACCAATATTTACTTTCACTTTCCCCAGCCTCCCGAGCTCCCCAGAAATCCTGTACCTGTAGGAATCCCTGTCTCTGACCCACCTGCACCATGGAAGCAGCAGCTACTTTACATCGTTTTCCAAATGTTCACCTAAAGTCTGCAATGCACCCCCAAATCTCCTACGGATCCGGAGACCCTGAATAGGGTGGATTGCATTTTCCATTATGCAACGTCATTGGCCTGTGATGCATGATTGACAGCACAGGGAACCAAGCATAAAGACCTGCCTCTCCATTTTTATAAATAAATAAGGCTGGAAGCAGATTGGTCTACATTTGGATTTATGTGTACAAATCAGTTAAAATGGGAAACAGGGAGCCTTAACTATAAGTGACCCGTTAATGCACCTTAGTGTGATTCAATGCACCGCATGATTGCCACAGGAGAGAGTGAGAGGGTAGACGGGTTCCTCCTTCGCTCGACTCACAAGCCTAGGTCTGTGAGCTGTTGAATAGGTCCGCTTCGGGCCATGGTGTTTGCAAGCGGATGAATCAGGACACCTTAATCTTCCCGCCAGCGCTTCGGGAAAAACGTAGAAGGAATTGTTCTCAACATTGTTCTGTTGCTGATTCTTCAAATATTAAGGATGAGTCACAGGGCTCGCTTAAGGATAGGCCTGGAAGAACTTGCCGGAATACACACCATTGAACATGTCGAGTCAATAAGCGGAATTAGGATGTTTGTGTCCATAGCAACGCTGATGATTTATTCCAGTAACTGCATCCAGGATATCACTCTCAGCAGTGCAGTTCAAGGGTCTTCTATCAAGGGTCTAAAGAAAAACCTAACAAATGGCCTTCACCCAGTATCTAGACTGCAGTGTTCTCAATTTTATGGAGGAGGCAATCAGAACGTTTTGGAGCAGATTTCCAAGTTTTGAGTACATTTCACGGTGGGGGCTGCTTACTTTTGCACTTACAAACAAACTGGTCGCACCAATGCAATTGTAATCATTTGCACTATGAAGTGAACAAAACTGGTGCGAAAAGCAGGCAAAATCGCTTTTAGACTTTCTTTTTGCACTTTGTAGTGCACATTGATTAAATGCCAACTGTCGTGTGCGCATGTGATGATATTTGAGCCTTTTACAATTAAACAAGAATAGACAATAGCATGCACAACTTCGTCATTTGCTTTTCAGTTTGCAAAGCCATTGACTTGTTCAATGCCGCCGCCATTGGATTATGTTTATCTCCAGTCAAAACGGGAGTTATTTTGATGCGGTGGAGGCGGAAAGCGGTTCATCATTTCTTTGCGGAGTGCCTTTCTCTGCCAGTACATTTCAAACGAGTGATTTTGGCGCATTTACTGCACGGAGCTGGGGACTGGGTGATGCGCAATGTCCGCATCTGCCTTCGCCAGCTGATCTGTGCAGAAAATGTCATGCGGACGGAGCAACCGGAATCTCTATGTCATGTTTCCTGGCTTGTACACCTTCAAAAAACAGGTGAAGCCATTGGGGGTCAGGCGAATGCTCTCTGCAATTCATGGACCTGCTGGAGGCATTTACACATGCCTTCATGAGGTTTGTACATTCCGAAGGGAGACTCGGTTGCATCCAGTTTTCCGTGCAGAATTCCGTGCAATTTACGGGCACCATCAAAATAACTCGGTAATGAGTACAGGTCTCCGTATCTGTTTTGAGAGAAATGTTATGAGGACTTGAATGGAATGAGTGAGTGAGATTATTTGTAGAGCACAGCACTGTGTATTGTCTCCACAGGCACTGATCATGAATGCCTTTAATAGGCCACCAAGGCTCTAGCCGTTCTACATTAAAAGCACGGGGAAAGAACAGTGAGGCCGACAATAACTAAATGTTTTAGTCGAATTTCCAAAACAATGGCCCTCATTACAACCCCGGCGGTAGTCGTGCCGGTAAAAACCAGAGTCGTGTCTTTTACCAGCGCCTGGCTTTGGGGAATAACCGGGGCATCACAGCCCCAGCGGTCCCGGTAATTCCCCAAAGCCAGGCGCAGGTAAAAATGACTCCCCATTCCCATGTAAGTCCCATAGGACTCAATGGGAATGGGGAGGACGGAAGCACAAGCACTGTTGATACCGTTGCTTCCGTCAAAGTCTGCCAGCAGCACCCGGTCGCAGAACTCGGAGTATGCTGGTCCGGCATACTCATAATGAGGCCCAATGTTTTGTATTTTCATTTTATTTATTTTTAATTGCGGGGGAAGACCACCGCAGACCCCCTACATCGCCCCACCTTAATTTATACCCTAACTGAACCTCCATTCATTTATTTAAAAAGGTGCGAAAATCCCGTAAAAAATTCGACTGTAAAAACGTGTTATTTTCGGCATTTTTGTTTTAGTTTTTTGGGGGAATGCCAGAACTAGCTATTACAAATCTCTATTTTTAGCTGCACATTCCATGATCTAGAATTCTCACTGAACCTGTATCTGCTATGCTCTTCTCTAATTGTAACGCCTATGCTTTTATGTACAAGAGAGCGCCTTGATGCCTATGGGTCAGGAGCGCTATACACATTTCTAAATAAATAAATATTTCAATAAAAAGGGGAGTTTTGAGAAGAGCTGGTATGTGCAGATGAGTAAGTTCCAGTCAGAGACTGATAGATTATTCCAGCATTTGGGTCCCACAAGGTGAAACAGTAGCCCCAACAACTGGCACATCATGTTCCAGGCACCATCAGAAGGCCTGTGTCCACAGGTCCTTGGGGATGAGCACTGTGGAATCCCACCCAATAATTCAAGTAAAACAGCGGCAGCTGATTTCAGTCTATTCATCTATAGCTGTAGAGAAACCGACAGAGTACCCCATCCCTAATTGCGTCCCCCTGGCACCTACCTGAACTTTGATTGCTGCATTTGCAATGATCTATAATACTCGGAAGGAGGCCAGGCAGAATAAGAGGGATTCGGGTGCAGATGGAGCTGAGACATTTCCTTTTTTAATATGCAGAGAATTGACAAAAGTCAGAACAAAATGTAAATGAAAAGATGGGGTTTGAGGGCTTTCCCAGGAGGGTAGTAGAGAGGCGATGTCTCTGATTGGAGAAGGAAGAGAATTCCACAGACAGGGACAGTCACCTCTTGACTTGCAACTGGAACAGGGAACTGACGGGAGATTTTCCTTTGCAAACTGAAGCGTTCGTGCAGGTTGATTGGCTGTTTGCACTTTCCGTCTACCATGGGTCCACATCCGCTGCGATGGCATAGAGGGTCCGCAGATGTCTTTTGGGTGGTTAGCGACAGGTTGCACAGCAGACCCCAGTTCTTCCTTCTCATTCGCCCAGGTGATCTTGTGCAGCCATTGTTCCGTAACTGGAGGTTTAGAGCTTAGCCAGCTACATAATATATATCTTTCTGCAAGCAAAGGTTGAGAAGCTTATAGGAGCCCTTGGAACGCTTATCAAAGATTCTAAACAAGCATACACATGGCGTGACTGTCATCTTAACCCCAGTAATATCTATTAGCGTATGACATGCATCACACCAAAACCTGCTGAGCGAGGGGCAGGACCATAACATGTGTATATAGTTGGCATTATCCTTCCCACACCTAGGGCATTTCCGCAATGCCTCCCGGGGTCGGACTGGGCCATACAGTGGTCTCGGGCACCAATGAAAAAGAGGTCCAAAGTTGCAAATGGCAATTCATTCCTTTTGTGACACTCTTTGAGTAGTACCCAAGGGGGAGTTTATGTTATCAAATGTGATGCAAATTGTGCATTTTAAAGAATATTTATTCAGCAACACTGGTCAAAACCTTTAGCTGCATAATGAAGTAACTTATCCAATTGGCCCACATTGGCCAAAAAAGTGTCCCACTTTGACCAAAAAAACAGGCCCACACCAGCATTTTACGTTTTTGGTTCGGCCATGGGCCTATTGGCCTATAGGCCAGTCCGACCCTGATGCCTCCTGTGTGAATAGCGGCTGCCGAGCTGGCGTATAATAGCATCTATTTAGCATCTTCAGTTGGATGAGCCTGAAACGTGAGTTCAAGGAGACCTTGTGTGTCAGCTTGCACATTGCACGCCATGTCTCCTCTGCAATGTTGGTACCTAAATCTTTCGCCCAATATCACGGTTCTTACCAGATGCCACTGGCAGTTGGCCAAGGACCAGCTTGTACAGGGTGGACACTATTTTGCAGCAACCACCCGCATTCAGTATATACTGAAGCAATGGACTGGGGCGGGCTCCACTGGGAAGTCAGGCCAGTGCACCCAGAATGCCCTCCACATGTCTGTGATACTGCAGCCATAATGCAATTCTACGACGAGGGCCAACAAGGCTCTCTCTTATGTCCATGAATTTGCCATTGACATACATATCTCTGAGATATCTCCCTCCAGTTTCGGATCACAGCAGCATCTGAGGTGGGTGCAAGGGGCATACAATTTCATAGCAGAATATCTCTGTGATATGGTTGGGCCACCCCCAGCAATTTACACAGCTTACATCATGTCAGATTCATCACCCACACCTGTTCAAAGGGCCACACCCAGCAATTTCCACAGCTTGCGTCATGCCAGATTCATCACCCACACCAGATCAAAGGGCCACCCCCAGAAATTTCCACAGCTTACGTCATGCCAGATTCATCACCCACACCGGATCAAAGGGCCACACCCAGCAATTTCCACAGCTTACATCATGCCAGATTCATCACCCACACCGGATCAAAGGGCCACACCCAGCAATTTCCACAGCTTGCATCATGCCAGATTCATCACCCACACCGGATCAAAGGGCCACACCCAGCAATTTCCACAGCTTACATCATGCCAGATTCATCACCCACACCAGATCAAACGGGCATTCATCCCTCAAATCAGACAAAATCACCAGCCTTCAGCCGCATGTTTCTCGATGTTGACATGTAGAGCTACACAATCACCAGTGAGCCAGTACAATGCGTGCTGGGCCTGCGCCACCGCCCAGTGCACTCTGAAATTGAGCGCTGCAAACCCTCCTCTTTCATAGGGCATTGTGAGTGTAGCCTACTTCAAGCGCACTGCTGCTGAGTGCCACATACATGTCATGATATCTGTATCCAGCCCCCTAAAGAACACATATCCAGGCTATGTAGGTATAATTTGAAAGAAATAGAGTAGTTTAGGAAGAATAACCATTTTGAGCCGAGAGAATTTACCCGCAATGGCTAGCGGTAACTGTGACCATAGCAGAGTTTAATCTTTAAGACAGGTATATAGCTGCCATAATTACGGTGACAGAGGGCTTCAGTCTGTCCAGATACTTCAATCCCCAGATACAGTATGGGCCTCATTACAACCCCGTACCGCCTGATTACGAGGTCCCCATGCGGGACCCGGTCTGCACGTCTGGTTTCACCAGACGTGAAGAGCGGGTCCCGCGAGGGGAAGAGGGAGCAAACAACGGGCCGCTCGTAATCGGCCCGTTGTTTGCTCCCTCTCCCCTTCCCATTCAGCCCTATGGGGGCTGAAATGGGAATGGGGAAGGCCCGGGTCTGGGTTCCCAGAGGGAGGAATTACCGGGCCCTCCGAACTCGGAATGACCCGGTAATTCCTGATTCTTGGAACCCGGACCCGATTTTGGCGGAAGCCATGCCGCCAATAGCAGCATGGCTACCGCCAAAATCGTAATGAGGCCCAGTGTGTTGTGGGACCCATTAAAGCCATGAAGCACTTTGAAACACATTGTGTATAGGTGCTATGTAAATAAACCATCATATCATATCATGCAGATCTACTGGCTTAGGCGTTATATCAGTTAAGGGGAAGATCTCAGACTTGCTGCAATTAATTCATAGCCCTGAGAGTGCCCCGAATTTAATGACATCTTGCATAATTGGGCTCAGATTGGTCTGCAGGTTTGAAACATATTGGGCCTCATTACGACCTCGGCGGTAGCCATGCCGCTATTGGCGGCATGGCTGCCGCCGAAATCGTGTCCGTGTCCGGGTTCCCAGAATGGGGAATTACTGGGCCATTCCGAGTTTGGAGGGCCCGGTAATTCCTCCCTCCAGGAACCCAGGCCCGGACTCTCCCCATTCCCATTTCAGCCCCCATAGGGCGGAATGGGAGAGGGAGCAAACAACCGGCCGATTACGTGTGGCCCGTTGTTTGCACCCTCCTCCCCTCGCAGGACCCGGTAAGGACGCTTGGTTTTACCAGGCGTCCTTACCGGGTCCCGCGAGGGGACCTCGTAATTTGGCGGAACGGGTTTAACGGGTCCGCCTCCTTATGCAGAACCCGTTAACCCGTTCCGCCAGGCTCGTAATGAGGCCCATAATATTGCATCATCAGCATATAGAGATATGATATCTGGGCTACCCATTATCCTGACTCCCTTGGACGAATGTCAATGTCTAATAAGGTCAGCCATGGGCTCTATGGCAATAGCGAACATGAGAGGGGACAAGAGGCACTCCTGTCAGGTTCCTCTCTCAATAGGGAGGAGCACAGATAGAATGTTATTAGTTCTGACCCTAGCAGTTGGCGCACCATAAAGTAGTTGCACCATTGTTAATGTGCAGCGCTTTGGTATAAAGCGCTATATAAGCCTAATAAATACAAATACAAATACAAATACAAATACTAATACAAACTCATGCCGAAACCACATTTTGCAAATACTGTATACAGGTAATGCAATGACACCAAGTCGAATTCTTTTTGTATATCAAGTGCGGCTGCGACAGTTCGGGCTCTGGGATCTATTTGTGCCATTATAATAAAAATCTTTCTCAAGTTAAGGGCTGTGGACTGTCCGTGAATAAATCTGGATTGGTCCGGGTGTATCATGTGGGTCTTCAATCAGGGGCACTAATCGATTGGCGAGAATCATGGAAAATATTTTAACATCTGAATTTATCAGTGAAAGCAGCCTGTATGAGCCAGAGCTTTCCGGTGGCTTTTTGGGCGTGTTTGGCAGAAGTTGGGACACCAAGGCCTCCTCAGATACCTTAAGTAAATAAAGGCTTACCGATAGTTTATAGTGTCTATAGAATTCGTCTGTCAGCCGTCGGAGCCCGGGGCTTTCTCTGTAGGTAACTCATCAATGTGCCGGATGATTTCCTCGGTTGTGATTGGGACGTCCAAGTTGGCACTCACATTCTAAGAAAACTTTGTGAGATGGAGGTTGTCTAAAAACGCCTCGATATGTACTACCGGGCACTTGTCATTGCACCCGTACAACGTAGAGTAAAAGGTTTGAAAGACTGCATTGATGTCAGCACTTGTGTGCACTAAATTTTCCAGCGCCCACCCCAATGTACGATATGTAATTGTTCCCCCTCTCTTGTCCAATGCCAAGCGACAGCAGTCTCCCCAGTCTTTCACCTTTCCCATACCTTCTCGCCACCGCTGGAACACTACAAAATGTCAACTCTCTTTCCGCATTACAACAGAACTTATCTACTGCAGCTCTGACATGCGCGCGTACGTGGCTGTGTGGGCGTTCAATGCCTGAACCCACTCCAGCCGGCAGGGGAGTTGCTAGGTCTGGAAAAGACCCGGGGCTATGCTGATGTCAGAACTTTTGGGACTGGGGGCTAGCTAGTCTTTTGGCTGTAGCTCCTGAGATTCTATCCGGGGCTACAACCAAAAGTTCAGGGGCTATAGCCCCCTTAGCCCCCCCCCTAGCAACGCCCCTGCCAGCCGGCACAGGCTGTCCTTGCTGCTTCTGCTGTGTCTCTGAATCACCTTGAGCACCCCAAACTCGATAGACATGGCGATGCCTCTCATGTATACATTGAATGCCTTCTACTGACCCCTCAAAGGTATCTATGAATAACATGTTCGCGGACATTTGTTTCAAATACCACATCCTGCAGTGCCTGCTGCTTAAATATCTGAAGCCCTGATCGGGCTAGCCAGCCAGTCTTAATTTGGTAATGATGGGCGCGTGGTCGGAGTACGTTTTAGGGAGAATATGGACAGATGATACCCCATAGACACGGGTGGCTGAGATCAGCCGTAGATCGATTCTAGAAAAAGAGTCATGAACTGACGAGTAAAAGGTGTAGGCACAATCTTGGGGGTGTTACACTCTCCAAACATCTAGTAATTCCAAAGTATCCATTCCCTCCAGCAGTGCTCGAGAGGCCCTAGTAACGCTCCTATGTCTAGTAGTGGGCGATCCAGTTCAGTATCTATGATGTTATTGAAATCCCCTCCCCCACATTACAGGCACCATGTGATAAGAACCAGTTATATCAGCAATATTTACATAGAATAAAGGGTCGTCAACGTTTGGGTCATATACATTAACCAACAGTAGGTCCCTGCCTGCCATCACAGCAAAGACTCCACATACCTGCCCTGTGGATCAATATGTACCTTTCTATGCTGAAATGGGAGAGACTTATGCACCAGTGTCAAGACCCCTCTGGATTGGGTGCAATATGAAGCGTAGTACCTATTGTTACCCAAGTGCTTTGCAAACCCCCGCTTTGTGTCACCATTGCATGTGTCTCTTGAAGGAGCAGGATGTTCGCCCCCTGTCGCTCAGCTTGGTGGAGTAACTTGCGCCCCTTGATAGGGCGGCCTAGCTCTCTAACATTCCAACTAGTACAAGTTACCTCAGCCATCTATTAGGCACCCAATACATGACTTGGAAGTGACAGTTACCATTTGAGAGTCCCCTCCTGGATCAATTCTTAGAAAGCTTTCTGCCTCCTAACAATGTATATCACAATAGCCAAGTGTGATTTTGTACCCAACTCACCCCTCCCACTCTACTCAACCTCACCACCCACAAAAATGAGGCAGCGTACCCCAACAGCATAACAGCCCAACAAACTTGCATCTCTGCGTGAGTGTGGCTGTCGCTTAGTACAGAACCCGGACCTTATCCACAGACTATTGAAAGCAACATTCTACATCAATTGAACGTGCCCTAATCAAGAAGAGAAGTCACTTGCAGTTTTCTGATCTAGCAACACAGCGGGAATATGCAGTGTTAGTGCCATAATCCTCCATGGTCCAGTGTGCCAGTCATGAAGGAGTAGGACCGCTCTTCTCAGGGACCCCACTGCTCACTTTGATGAGCTGTATAGCTTCCTCAGGTAGCGTAAAGAAGTAGACTTTGTTAAGTAGTTCGATCCTACGTTTTGCTGGATACCACATTGCATATTTTATTCTTATCTGATGCTGCACCTTTTTTGCCCCTTCGGAATGTGCTCCACTCCGGCTGCACCCCTACAGAAAAGTCTCAGTAAATGTGTATCCTGCCGGATCCTAACATGAGGTTGCCCCTCTCTCTAGCTGCCCACAGGATGATGTTCCTGTCTTTGTAAATGAGTATTTGTGCTATCATTGGGTGCAGCGGTGCTCCCTGGCAGGATCACGCGGCCAGCGACCCGTGGTCCCTCTCAATCGTGAATTGGGGCGAATGCTTGGGGTAGTCGAGTAGCGAGAGGAGGGTTTCTTCGACAAATACCTCCATTGCACCCTTGATGTTATTCTCTGTGACTCCAATGACCCTGACATTATTACGGCACGACCTGAAATTCAACTCGTCACATTTCTTATTAGCAGACTGCACGTTTGGCGAGCACAGATACTTCGGTTTTCAGCTACGATATTCCATCATCCACTGCGCCCACTCTTGTCTCCATCTCTTTAATTCTTTTATCAGCTTTCTCCAGTCTGGTTTTGATGGAGTCGATGCAGCCAGTGATGTCATCTAGTTTTCTCTTCACTGCCGAAAAGCCTTCTTGCATGCATGCCATCATCCGCTGGACCTCCGTCAGCCCACCCGGGGCCGTAGAATGTTCAGCCTTATTTTGCAGTTTCACCATGGCTTTGGCATATGAATCCATACTACCCTGCCTCTTCCCAGTTCCCTTTGGAATTCTGCACTGCGCATTCAGCAGTCCTGTGCGGTCTCACCTTCTACCCGCCATCTTCTGATATCCACCTACCCGAGGCAGGGCTCGCTCCGCGTCTGAGAGCGAGAGCAGAATCAAGGCAGCCACCTGGATGTCACATAGGTAGGCCTACCATCCAGCCACAGCAGAGTTGGCCCTTCCACAATTCCTGTTACAGTATGGTTGTTACTCTCTGCGGGCCACATGAGGCATTCCGACCCGCCTTGGATTCAGGGCCACTTGGAGATGTCGACCAATGTTGACCAATCCTTGCGGCACTACGCCCTGGGTGCCAGCTCCCAGCTCCAGCGCCCGTGATGCTGCAGTTACAATGAAGGAGGCCGTTCTAAAGCCACCACTCTATGGTAGCACGGCCTGAGGCTCCGGTTCAGTCCAGGCAGTATGCTGCAGTATGCTGCACCATGCTTGCCAGCACGCAATCTCAGGGGTGGGCCATGTGCAGCATATGCCCCTTAATGGCAGGGGTGCGGGTGGGGCCAAGGGGCATCCCGCCACAAGACTGCACAGCCGCCAAAGGCCAAAAGCAGGCTCCTCCCTCCCTCAGCCATCAGATCTACGCCGGTGCGCTCCTCCACACTCTCTCGACAGTTACCATCGCAAAGTCACGCAACCAGCCAGCCGTGCCAGGTCACAGGCGAGCCACCTCTTCCACTGGTCACCTTGGGGCAGCCAATGGTAGGCGAGATACTGCACCGCCCATGCCCGACGCGGCAAACTGTTCCGTCTTCCAGCCACGGCCACTGCCATCTTAACTCTACGGTCTGCTCTACCACCCTCACGGACGTCCAATGGGCTGTTTTCATGTTATAAGTCGCTCACATAAGGGCATTAAGCATCAGTTTTAGGCTGCAGGCTGCAGAGTTCTAGTCGAGAGCAGCCATTCGGTCCACTGCCACAAAATATAGTGGAGGAATTTCTGAGAAAGAGAGCATAATTTGAGCAAATGAAAAATTTGCTGAACTGCAGCATTCTGGCCCAACTGCAGTTGGGCAAGTTGCCCTTCTGTGATCCCTGCAAAGGGTGCCTTGGCAGAATCCTATTTTGAGTTGACAAGAGCACCTAAAGTGGCAGCGTGATCGGCTTGTCGTTTAAAAGGCAGAGCATGATGGAGCAAACAAAGTTTGGAAAAAAAAACAGACTTAACAATTTCCACAACTTGATGTTCACACACCTAATTGGATTGCCATGTACAACCTAGATGTTTACCTTGCTGACAAACGAAGTAGGAAAGTCAAAGAGGCAAGGGGACAAGGAGCTAGAGATGGTTCGGTGAGTACATATTTGGATACAAACCATGTAACCTCTGTTTTTAAAGGATGATAGTGAGGACCAGTCATGGCCATCTTTATAGCATTTTACACCATGAGAACAATAAAGAAAATCAGTAAGATGATAAAATGAAAAAGGAATCACAGACTAAAATGTATCAGAGAAAAAGTTCCAACTTCCAAGACATTATTCAGAAGAAAAAGTTGAAGTACATGAATTTTTGATGCTTTTTAAATTGTAAAAGATTAGAACAGGTGCGGATATCCACAGATACATTTATTCTGTTCCAATATGCTTCCTAACAGCATTCTGAGACGTTGAGGGGCGTGGCTTAACAGTACCATTCTAGACCTGTGTGGTTCCATTCTGTCTATCCATGAGACATAGGGCCTCATTACGAGTGTGGAGGTCCGGCAACAAAGGTTCGGATAAGCTTACCAGCACCCTTGTTTCCGGACCGCCACACTACAAGTTTGCCTGTCTGGCCATCACGCTCAACGGCCCTGGTAGGCAGACTCATCACGGAAGCACCGGCACCGTAAGAAACGGTGCCGGTGTGTGAAAACAGAATCAAAATATCGAGGCTGAGTGCCCCAAAAGGAAATACACCGAACACGGGTTACAAAGGAACATACAAAGTACTTTATTTTATACTGAATCCAGTTACAAAAACAGAGCAAAATCGGATAGCTATCGGCCCTCAGTACAACACAACGAACTCCAGCGTGGTTCAGTGTGTTCAGTGAGAGACGTTGTACATTACAATGCGTTCGCTTTTTATACACTTGGTGGGCGCGATGTCCAGCCCCATTTCAGGTTAATATTCCTTTCAATACATCACCGATCTAGGGTTCGTGCCAAGTCGCAAACAACCGCATATAACTGGTTTGCCTTTAATACATGTATCAACAAGCCTATGCAATAACTGTGTATTCTAGGATTTTCCATGCAGGCCTTCTTAAACATTAATACAATGTAGTTAAACAGATGTTCTTCGTTCAGTATTTGAATACATTGTCTCAACATGTGCTCGTGGATTAGTTTCATTGCACGAGTAATCCTTCTACACATAGGTCAACAAAAGACAAGGTCTCAGTTCACGATCTCAACAAGTGGCCTGCAGGCAAGTTACACATTAGCTATGTACAGAGGTCAAGACGGCCATGTTGTATTCTGGAATGACATCGTCCACCATTTTAACTCACAGGGTGACTTTTACACAACAAATCCTAAAATGGCGGTTTGACCTAAAATGGTGGCTTACATGGATTTAAGTTCAGGACCTTTCCAACACAGATTTATTTCGCAAGCGACTTTTGAGCAGCTTGGCGTAGGCCAATATTAATAGCTTTATTAAAATAGGAGGCACGATATACTTTCTCTTTTGACAAACCCTCCTTTTGGCCTATGCCAAGTGCTAAAAACTACTTTGGATCTCCCTGCAAATAACTCCATCTATCATCGTCCATGCACCCTGAATCACTGTCGGAAATATCTATTGCCATTAGGTCATTTGCTAAAATATCCTTCAACACATATTCTTTGGAAGTCTTATCTGTGGCATACACTTTATGTCCTATCGAACCTATAGCTCCCTAGCATCGAACACATACCAGGTAGACACTGAATACAGCAACAAAGAAACAACAGGATTCCCAAAATAATTAGTAAGACCGAAAGTACTTTCCAACCCCAAGATCGCAAGAAGTCCCAGAACCAAGCGCTTAGATCCCAGTTTCCCTCGGGAACATGCACTATGGAACTAAGGACGTGCAGATTCTGTATTGCCTTGAAGATAGTTGGGGAGGAATCTGGTAAGAAAACACAGCCAGCGGACCCCACTAATTTGCACACTCCACCACGCTCAGCTAAAATGACATCTAATGCCATTTGGTTTTGAAGTGCTACTAATCTTATCGCCTTTTGTTCTAACGTCATATTATAGAGTATGTCTGTGGTCCGTTGATGGTTCTCTCCAGTACTCTCGCTAGTCTTCTGATATCTTCGGAATTCGCCCCCAAAATGGCACAACTGATTTTGCTATATCTCCCAAGACCTGTGCTGGAGTGTCACCATTCTCGTTCCGCCGTGGACGAGCCTTTGAAACCTCTACTGTACTAGCTATAAACATCCAGGTAACAGGATCCCTAAATAACAGGTTCCCTGCCAATCCCTGGGCAACCATGGAAATGCTACTTTACCGCAAACAAAGTAGACAGGTTCGCCTACATACAAAGGTCTGTCTTCCCCAGTCAAATTTGCAACGTTGGCACAACCTCTAAAATCTCCCATTGACTGAGTACCATTCCTCTGTATGCAGAAAGAAACTGAATCGGGGCTATGGTTAACAGTTTAAGAGGGAGGCATGGCGTCCTTATTGCCTATCGGAGCCATCTTAAAGGAAATCAAAGATTGGAAAGGACGAGACAGTCTATCAGAAGGCCTAATAGAAGCAACGTTGAGCTTACTCCTATTTGCAAAAAGCAAGCATCCCAGGGGAGTCAAAACACATTTCTCAAAACTATTCAAATTGGTGCCATCAAAGTTCCCTGAGATGCTATCATTCCATCGGCCAAAGAACAGTGCTCTAAGAGAAGCATAGCAAGCAGTTGTCAATGGTAAAGGATGAATATACCAACCTAGCCCCTTATCCCCATGTTGCGGTAAATGTGAGCAGACCCAACAGTTAAATTTATTAAAAATGGCATGTGTAGCATTCATGATAAGCAGTAAAGTGTTATTGTGGTACCTTTGTCTGTGCTGGGAATCCCGAGGGGATAAATTATGCAAATGTACAAAGGGAGTAGGAACACTGGGTGCACTTTCAGTAGGCAACAAAAGTTCTAAAGAGTGAGTTTCCTCGAGGTACCACAATCCTAAGGCAGTGATTATTAAAAAACAAAATATCATTATAAGAATACAGCAATACATTTTCGGGGCCCAGGCATTTTGTCCATTGTCCCGGTTGGTCACCCCCTTATTTACAAGTCCCATACGAGCGGTAGAGGTGGCGGGCATCATAGTCTTCAAACGGACGCTCCAAAGTTTGTTGCTGGCGACCTCTCGGTCGAGCGACTTCTTAGTCCTTCCACTACCCTAGCCAACAGAATCCCCTTTCTCAAATTTGGGCAAAAAGCAAGCCCTCAATGACTCTTTTCCTTCTCCAAATGCACAGCCGAACCATGCCCTAAGTCTGTCAGATGCACAGCAAAACCATGCCGTATGTCTATCAAATGCACAGCAAAACCGTGCCGTAAGTCTTTCTTTGTGGTCGTAGATTATATCGTACTTTTCCTGGTACTAATTGATCCGGAAATAATATGTCGTAACTTCCTGCTGGAAGTAACATGTCGGAGGCAAGTGAAGGGGCTGAATTTGAAACAGCAGTTTCCGGGTGCAAAATTTGTGGAGAGTGCAGAGACAAAATGGCAGCTTCCCCAAGCCTCCCGGGCTCAGAGAGATTCTCCGACACACTCTCAGTGCTGCTTACTGCTTTGGGATCATTGGTTGCAGTGTCAGCGAGGGGTTCTGTTTCTTCTGGAACGTGTGGCACAGGGTGAGGAAGTTTCTTGATGTGGGACGCGTGGATCCAGTTCTTTCGCCCAGCGAACCGCACCGCTATATGGGTGACCAACAGGAATTGGAATGGGCCACGCCAACGAGGCGCGAGGCAGGAGGTGTGCTCAAACGATTTGACGAGCACCCAACTCCCAGGCCGTATGCCATGGCCCGGGCCCTCATATCGCACAGGTAAAGCTTCTCGTACCTGATGATAAATCAAATACAGGTTTTTAGTCAATTGGCTACAATAATCTGAAAGTAGTACATTTTCAACATTTCTTAACGAGTTACATTTAGGAAGGTTCCAAATATTGGCATGTCTCCCCATTACCACCTCAAATGGCGAGAGCCCAGTCTTAGTTTTAGGGGTTGTGCGCATGGATAACAACACGATCGGTAAGGCGTCCGGCCATTTTAGTTTGGTGCCGGCACACGTTTTAGCGAGCTTGTTCTTGATGATACCGTTGTGTCTTTCCACTAGTCCGGCGCTCGCAGCATGTCTGGCCGAATGGAACCGTTTGTCAATTCGTAATGCTGTACATATCTTTAGAATTACAGCGGCGACAAAATGTGGACCATTGTCCGACCAGATAACTCTTGGCAAACTGAACCGTGGAAAGTATTCTTTTAACATGATTTTTGCAGTAGTCATAGTGGTAGCATCTTTCACAGGGAAAGCCTCAACCCATTTACTAAAAGCACAGATAACCACCAGTACATATTTCTTATTATCGCATCGTTCCATTTCAATGAAATCAAAGTGGATCACTTCAAAGGGGACAGAGGGTGGCCCAAAACTACCCCTTGGAGTTACTGTCCCCTTTCCCACGTTGTGTTGCAGGCAAATCATGCACTCCCGGACATAGCGCTGGGCAATTTTCAACATTTTTTCATTTACCCAAACCTTCTCTAACATTTTTGTCATTTTCTGGGCACATACATGCGTAGGACCATGGGCCATGATGACCATCATCATGAAATGCGCATCAGGGAGTAGCCATTTCCCTTCTCCTATGTCCACCCAACACCCGTCATCATCAAGTTTCCCCAAGCCTTCAGCCCACCTTTTGGATTCTTCTAACGTGGCATCAGCTTGGATATCCCATACAGACCCAACACCCTCATCTATTGTATAAGCATCTACAGTTTCCCTTGAAACATACATCTCCGTAAGGAGATCGGTAGCAGTTTGCCTAGCTATCTGATCAGCGAAAGCATGCCCTTTCCCTATATCATCTGTAATCTTTCGATGTGCTGCAAATTTCATAACTGCTAACTGAGTAGGGAGCGCAAGCGCTGAGAGTAGTTGTACTATTAGGGAGCCAGGTTGAATTTTGGTCCCATGGGAAGTTAGGAACCCTCTCTCTGACCAAAGTCTCCCAAAGTTGTGGACCACCCCAAAGGCAGACTGACTATCAGTATATATATTTACTGCAAGCCCTTCGGAAAGTTCACAAGCTTGGGTCAATGCTATAATCTCTGCGGCCTGCGCAGAATTATGCGTGATTCTCTTAGTTTCCACAACCGTGCTCAATGTAGTGATCGCATAAGCAGCTGTGGATGTACCATCCGGAAGTTTGAAGCAGGAGCCGTCACAAAACAGCTCTCCTTGCGGATTATCCAAGGGAGTATCTTTCAAATCAATTCTACCCTTTGTCTCTTGTTCGGTCGTATACAAACAGTCGTGTGGCACTTCATCGCTGCAAGTAGCATCTTGCGGGAAAGGTAGGAGTTCAGCCGGATTTAGGATACAACACCTCTTGATTTGAATGTGAGGAGCAAACAAGATCAATTCATATCTTGTCAACCGTGCAGAAGTGAGGTGTTGCGTTTGAGTTCGGTTCAGTAGACCATCTACAGAGTGAGGCACCATTAGGGTTAGATCATGGCCTAGGACCATTCCCTCACTCTGTTTTATAGACGCGGCAGCAGCAGCGAGAGCGCGCATACATCTTGGCAAAGCGCATGCTACAGGATCAAGGGCGGAAGAAAAGTAACTGCATGGCCTATTCTTCCCTCCATGTTCCTGCGTTAATACAGCCAAAGCACATCCATCACATTCATGCCCAAACAACACAAAGGCCTTTTCATAGTTTGGTGTGCCCAAAACTGGTGCAGAGCATATTGCAGTCTTAAGCAAGTCAAACGACTGCCGGTGTACCGCGTTCCATGGCAATGGCGAAGATTTGCCCTTATTCGTCAAAGCCAACATCGGTTTGATCACTAGTAAGAAATTCGGGTTCCACAACCTACAGTAAGAAGCCATACCTATCAAGGCTCTAACTATCTTCTGTGTATTTGGGAAAGACATACCGGAAATGTGTTTTATTCTTTCAGGTGTTAATCTTCTTCCCTCCTTTGACAGGAGATAGCCTAAATAGGCGACCTCCTGACAACAATATCGAAATTTTTTAAGCGAAGCTTTGTGACCATGCTTAGCTAGATGAATAAGTAATGACACAGTGCCCTCCTTACAGGCACTCTCAGAGTCAGCAGCTAGAAGCAAATCATCAACGTACTGAAGCAAAGTACAGGTAGAGGGCAATTCAAGGGTATCAAGTTGTTCTTTCAAAGCCCTACTATAAATGCTAGGACTCTCTGCGTACCCTTGAGGTGCACAAGTAAATGTAAACGAGCGTCCCCCTAAGGTGAACGCGAACAAATATCTACTGTCCTTGTGTATAGAAATACTAAGGAACGCATTCTTTAAGTCCACAACACTAAAGTAAGTAGTTGTAGCTGGAATCATGGTTAGGATTGTCGTTACATCAGGCACAATTGAAAATTGTGGTGCCACAACTTTGTTAATGGCATGTAAATCAATTATGAAACGGAATGGAATTACATTATCGCCTTTCTTGTACACGGGTAAAATCGGACTGTTAAACAAACTTCCTGAAATTTCTTCAATCACCCCGCGATGCACAAAATCGGAAACAATACATTTCAAAGCTTGCTCGCCCTCAACCGAAATCTTATACTGGGGAATGCGTGGCAGCTCAATTCCATGTTTCAAAACTATTTTGACAGGCTCAATCTGTAAAACACCGACATCATTGTCATCGACAGCCCACAAGCTCTCTCGTACATCAATGAATTCTGGAGGCAAAGGTCTAATCAAGAATTGCGAGGCAGAAAATTGCTGTGGTGAAATCGTCAAGTGCACTCCATCAGAAGAAAAATAAATCACTGCATTTAATTCTTTTAACAGATTCAACCCCAGCAAGTTCTCTCCACAATCCAAAGTCAACAGAAATGGACAATGGTCCATAAAGGGACCCAAAGAAATAGGTACCGGCATAGAAACTGGAAAAACAACTGGTGTACCAGAAAACCCTACAGAAACATTGGTTTGCCCTGACAGTGGAATATTTGGAACCCGCAAATGATCAATGGAACACTTCTGTGCTCCAGTGTCTATCAAAAACTGATGTTTCCTATTTCCCACCACCATTTCAACGTAGGGACCTTTCTGATTGACGGGAACAGGTGTAGGTTCCAAACCCTGCTTCGGGCAATCCTAACGAAACAGAATATCATCAAAAGGAAGTTCTTCAGACAAATATGCAGCGGAAGGATGATCAAATATGTTCCACACTCGGAGTCTGATTGTCCTGCGAAAAAGGTTGCTGAGGGTCCTGTGTAAACTGACCTCTACCAGGGCTCCCTACGCCCGGGCAACCTCTGGATCACGTACCCATATTACCAAATGTATTATTCGACCTTTGTTGAAGGACGGGGCATTGTGCTCGCCAATGACCCTCTCAACGACAATAAGCGCACTGGTTAATGTTCACAGGACCCAGGGGCACATTCCCCTGTGGGACATACTGACCTCTAACCTGAGAAGTACCCCCTCTGTAGCCCCTAACAATTTGCTGTAGTAGCACTTTAGTTTTTAAATCTCCTTTCCGTTTTTCAATCCTATCTTTTTCATTATTGACACGGTTCTCGTAGTACTGAGCCATGTGCAGTACTTATGATTGTGATTTCGCCTGCCAAGCGCTCTCAGAAGACATAATTTGTGACTGGATGTCAGGCAGCAATCCACGTATAAATTTGTCCACAAATAATCTTTTCCCAGACTCTGTGCCTAAATCTTGTCCACTGAAATCCGAGAATACCTGTTCGAACCAATTAACGAACTCGGTAGCACCCTCAGACTTTCCTTGGACACAGGCCGTAAGCTTGTCCCAAATAATTCTCTTTTCGGGAATTATGCTTTTTAATTTAGCAGCGATTCTATCAGGCAGAGTTAATATCACCTGAGGTGCGCTTTCGCCAGCTGGCCTTTCCCCATCAAGTCTAGTTATATTCACCCATGTATCTCCCAACCCGGGTACGTCATCAATAGTTCTAACATGTTTCCATAAATCTACGGGCAGGAGTACAGGAAACAACAAATCAATGTCAGCTAAGGTGAACACTGAGAACTGCAAAACAGATTCTATCTCTGTATAGAACCCTGTCAGATTTTTCTTAATATCAGGAACAGATTGCCTAATAGTATTCACTTCCTGTCTTGAGAACGGGACGTGAACGAACTGCGATACATAATGTGCGGGAATGTTCACAGCGACTATACCCTGTGCAGCATCGGCCGCAACCTCAACTTTCGGGACAAATGTCGGAGGAACCTCTCTCATAGGCAACAGAGAAGTAGGTGACTCCGAATGCTTACTAAGCAACAGAGCCAAGTCGATCACTAAAGCAGTCGAAGAAGTGTCAAGTGAAAAAGCTCTCTTATAAATGCTCAATAACTCTGTGGGACAACTAATCTTCCTTTTTACACACTCATCCTGTAGGTACTCTACCATTACCTGTATCACTTTCCTCTGCATTTCTAGCGTATATTGACTATATGTGTCATATACCTCAACTGGAGTTATCGATATGTCTGAAATCCATCTAATCGCGTCTTTCTTACAAATTCGTATTTCCTCCGATATCGGTTTACGACACAGAAGGAACCGTTTCTGTACATACATATTTTCCTCTTTGTCATCCTCATTCTGTAACTTTTCAAACTCCTTTCTATACCCAAACAACCTCTCGACATGCTCATTTACCTTCTCCACAGTGTCTCTAGAAAGCGCTAGAGTATTTATATCTCTTAACCCTTGCGGAAAATCTGCATTATTTAATCTTCCCCACATTATACATAGCTGAATCCCTAAACCTTCAATAAAAACATTTTTCTCAGGAAAATTATCCGTATTACAAAGTGTGACAAAAGCGCTAGGTTGATCATCCTTCTCCATACAATGTTTAGCCCATGCAATTAACTCACGTTTCTTCTCCGGTGGTACGGTATTGCGAGTGACAACCTTTGTTCCTGTGCCTCAATCGATTACAAGCGGCTCAGGACCACTTGGAAGAGAGGGAGCAGGCATATTTGATGGAGGTACTATAACCTGTGTGATAAAAAGAGGTGAGGGAGCTGGAGGAAGGGGAACATTAGGCTGAGCAAGAACAACGGGAACAACAACAGGTGGAGCAGGAATAACAGGAGGAAGAGGCAAAGCAGCAGGAAGAGGAACATACGGAGGTGGCGCAGAGGAACCAGGCCTTCGTTCATTTAATATTTTGTCAATAAACTCATCAGAAATATGAAGATCTTTAGAAGGATAGATTTTCTGAATACCGAGTGAAAAAGCCCTATCCATATTTTTAGTCGCCTCAGACTGTTTGTCCTGATCATATAACAACGCTTTTTCAGCGTTCGTTTTATGACGGCGTGCATGTTTCTCTCTACTTTTAAGTTGTTGCAACGCTTCTTTTTTACAATCTGCAAAACATCAAATGCTGCAGGTCTAGCCTTTTTCTTTAATAGAATTGACTCTAAATACTCAATACGAGGGATTTCAAAACTACCATTGATTGGCCACTAAAGTTCGGAGGCATGTCTGGTTTGTCTGTGCCAAATGTCATTAAATACTATACTTCCAATGCCATGCTTACAGTACATAGTAAATGCCGGCGACCCCTCCTGTGGTGCGGGACGGCTAAATTCCAAAGATTGTCTATCACTGCGGAATAATGCCCTAAAGCAGGTAGACAATTTCCCAGGCATATCTCAAATTCTTGGTGTTACCTGGTCAATAATTGTGTCTGCAGATACAATGCGCCAAAATTCTAATTGTCAGGGTTAAATTAAGAATCGGGTCACCACTCACCTGACCAAACCTAAGGAGGTCCAATCGGATTACTAAGAATCTTACCTAACTAATCTTACCTCGTGTATGGTGATTTCGACAAATCTGCCTGCCTCGATAAGTGGACCATCGTCAAGATGCCATCTCGGACCACATGCTTATCGTCCAAGGATCAGGTCGTGCAGCGCTGCTGAGGTGTCACGTCTCGTTCAGGGGGCCCCTTATGTCACACCGTCCGATCCCGGTCCGATAGCGTGCGTCAACCTTCACCAATCCGGCATCAATCTTGAGGGTCCCTATTCGGGCGCCAACTGTGAAAACAGAATCAAAATATCGAGGCTGAGTGCCCCAAAAGGAAATACACCGAACACGGGTTACAAAGGAACACACAAAGTACTTTATTTTATACTGAATCCAGTTACAAAAACAGAGCAAAATCAGATAGCTATCGGCCCTCAGTACAACACAACGAACTCCAGCGTGGTTCAGTGTGTTCAGTGAAAGACGTTGTACATTAGAATGCATTCGCTTTTTATACATTTGGTGGGCGCGATGTACAGCCCCACTTCGGGTTAATATTCCTTTCAATACATCACCGATCTAGGGTTCGTGCCAAGTTTCAAACAACCACATATAACTGGTTTGCCTTTAATACATGTATCAACAAGCCTATGCAATAACTGTGTATTCTAGGATTTTCCATGCAGGCCTTCTTAGACATTATTACAATGTAGTTAAACAGATGTTCTTCGTTCAGTATTTGAATACATTGTCTCAACTTGTGCTCGTGGATTAGTTTCATTGCACGAGTAATCCTTCTACACATAGGTCAACAAAGGACAAGGTCTCAGTTCACGACCTCAACAAGTGGTCTGCAGGCAAGTTACACATTAGCTATGTACAGAGGTCAAGACGGCCATGTTGTATTCTGGAATGACATCATCCACCATTTTAACTCACAGGGTGACTTTTACACAACGAATCCTAAAATGGCGGTTTGACCTAAAATGACGGCTTACATGGATTTAAGGTCAGGACCTTGCAACACAGATTTCTTTTGCAAGCGACTTTCGAGCAGCTTGGCGTAGGCCAATATTAATATATTTATTAAAATAGGAGGCACGATATACTTTCTCTTTCGACAGGTGCTTATGTCTAACCCAATCCCATAGAGTCAGACTCTATGCGAATGGGAAGTTACAAAATCTGGCGCCTGACTTCCCACGCCACCAGGATTTGTAATGTCCCGGTGGCACCGGGAAGTCAGGCGCCAGATTCAGTGTTACAGGGTTGGCGGCAACCCGCCGTTTGTACTGGCGGGTTACCAACAACCTCGTAATGAGGACCATAGTCTCCACCCACAGCGGATCACTCCTTCATATGTAACGAACCACAAGCTAGTGACTAACAGCGACATGACTCGTGTTTCAGTTATCAGGCAAGACCACATTGCCTTCATGCATGACATGTCGTGTACCAATTTCGGTTGGGTGATATTTTATGTAAATATGTGCTCTGTAAAGCGCTTTGGATAAAGGCGCTATATAAATAACACATCATTATCATTACTGGAAGTGCTTTTATCGCGATCAGAGACTAAAATCAGAGCAGATCAGCCTTTTGGATTTAAAAACTCCTGCAAAGCAATCACACTTACTCACAGATTTACTACGTCATGTCCCTAATCGTGGCTGCAGTGTTGCTCAGCCAATTGCAACTGCACAATCAGTTTCTATGAGAGAGCATGAAATACTGTTGGTATTGACAGTGACAGCATCTATGGGTTTTCTAAACTAGCCTGGCGCAAAGGCTCAGAGGCATTTGTGTAGTTTAAAAAAAATAATCCTATGTTTTACATCTAGCCAATCCAGACATCTCGGCCATGAGAGACATATCTACATTTATGGAGCCCCAGTTTTAATCTGATAGCAGTGTTTTTAGCGACCGAAAAATGGAAAATAGCAGGTACATCCACATGAATGGGAATGGCCATAATCAAATTGAGATTAACCTGCGCATTAAACACTGTGGTTTTGTCCTTCATAGATTAAAGGGGTAGATTGCAAATTGGCTGTTTAAACTGGAAAGAAAATAGTTTTATCTTTGCAAACATTAGAGCAAGGGACATAGCAGAGTCCATTAGCATTCTGTGATTGCTGACAGTGGCGCCCCAGAAATGTTTTATAGGGGTGGCCTGATGAGGCCACAGGAAATCTTGGGGTGGCACATAGGGTGCCATAGAGGGCCGGATCCAGCCTCAACATTTTGGCGGGTTTGGATGGCAGTTTTGAAAACTGTTAGTAAGACGGGACATTAAACCTATTGTGCTAGTGATTTCTCCCCAAACCCACCTGTCCTACCGCCCTCTCCCCAAGCCCAGGAGGATATCACGCCTTCCTTTGGCCCATTAGATCCATCTTTCACCCCAACTCTGCCAGAGGCGTAGCCATTATTCTGTAACAAGTGGGGCCTGAAGCTAATGTAGGATGGCCTACATTAAGAAGAGTCTGCGGAAGGAAGGGCACTTGTTCTGCCCCCAGCCAATGCATAGGAGTAACAGAGAGTAGTGAGGGAGGGCGAACCAATCAAGGGGGGGTTTGTCCCCTTGAGAAAAGTTTTGAAATAATGGGTTAAAATAGTGCATTTTACAGTACACTTTCTGTGATAAATTAGGTAAAATGCCACACAGTTTACAATCGGTTTTGTAGGGTAAGACATAAAAAGTACGTTAGATGCCAAGCCACCAACAATGCACAGGAGCATTTTCATTTTGTCTGCTATCTGCCAGTACTCTGCAAGTGTAAAAAAGCATTTTCATATTGATTGTGCTGACACATGTCCATTCTGGTGCTCCTATAAATGCCACTAGTCGGAAAATACTGATGTTTGCTTTGTCCATAATGCCAGTAACCATACTATGACAAAGCATGTTAATGCCAGCTCTCCCAATGCATGCCAGTATCTCCATGTAAGAACATACTCCTGTTGGCTTTGCCTTAAAGCCAGTGGGAAAAAAACATGCCACAGTAAGAAAATATATCCTTGCTGGCTACAGAAATCCCCCACTCCCCATATAAGAACACTCATGTTGTATTTGCTCCCTAACAGCAGTAAACATCTCATGCCACAGTAAAAAAAACAGCTTTGCAGGCAGCACGAATGCCCCACCCCAATGTAAGAACACTTAGGTTGCCGTTGGCCTTAACACCAGTAAAAAACTGCAATGCCACAGAAAGAAGACATGCTCTTGCTGGCTAGCCGGTAAGAGAGCTCAACGGGCTGAGCGCATGCTGTTGTAATCTGAGTGTGATTTGCAGGTTCAAATCACGGCAAGGCCAACTCAGCCTTTCATACATACTTCAAAGTGACCTCCCTGATCGCTACCCTCCTCTACAGACCTTGTACTATTATGTTGCTTTTGCACCTTGTTACCCCTCTCTTACTATGTACTGTACTGTTTTCCCTGCTCACCAAGTTGTATCACTGCCGTGATACTTACGGGTTTGGGTGATGTCAATAAATTCAATAAATAAAGCTAATTAAATGTGCGCAAACTTGGGCTGGGTGATATATTTGATGTAAATATGTTCTCTGTACATCGCTTCGGCGAAAGTACTATACAAATACAATGTCCACAGGCCATGGCCAGTGCCTACTATACCAAGGTTTGAGGAGCCCAGGGTTGGTCCAAGCAAACAGACAACCGTCCTGGAATGCACTGGTCCCGACCAATTACCATTATAGGTGACCTGTGAGGCGTAGGGCATAGCTGAAGGTCATGCCATGGTGAAAGTGAATACTAGTTGTGGCCAGTTCCCACTACAGGATGCTTAGTGGGCCTGGAGCATGATCATAATTACCATGTTCTGTGGCTGCAGGCCATGGCCAGTGCCCTCTATGGATGGATTCAGTGGGTCGGAGGCTTGACAGGTGGCCACTAACAGTAGCTAGGGGGGGTCAACAATGTCCCAGGCACCTGAGACACAGGTCAGGCCATAGCGAGTGGCTGCTATGGGACCGTATGAGACTGACTGCCATGGACCTGCCATGGACCACTGGAAATGCCAGTGCCCACTGGTGACTTGGAGGTGGTGGGGAGGAAGAGGTTTCCCGCCAAATAAAAGCTTCGGTTAAACAGATGTTATAGTTAAGTTCGCCTTAAGAGTCACCGAATTTCAGTGAAATCACTGTGGTTAAAAGGTCATTATGGTAACATTTCCATTAAACAGTCATTACAATTCGGTGTTAAAGGGGCCATATGGTTGCATTTTGTCAGATGGAGGGACTAAGTGAATGCCAGCATCAGTTCCCTTAGACTGCCACGGTCAGGTTTGAATCTGTACCTCTACATTTATTTATCTGCTGTACTAACCATTAAGCACTACACAAATATTAACATTATTTGAATTACATTTGAGTAACTGGAGACCGAGTTTCAGCATAAGGCTCACAGAATATCCAGAGATGGTGAGCAGAGCTGGCATGCTACTGTGATTGCTAAAAAACAGCTCTTACACTTTAAAATTATTATTATTATTATTATTATTATTATTATTATTATTATTATTATTATTATTAATATGGTATTTATTGAGCATGGGCCTAGCTTCAGGAAGCAATAGAGTGGTTTAAAGTCATAGGGGGAACAACATGGTGAGGGAAGCAGATAAATAAGGGAGTGAGGGGTTAACGGAGGAGGAGGAAAGCGGGCAATTTGTCAACAAGGGACCTAGAAGCAACCAGGGGAGTAAAACAATGGGGACCAGTTCAACCATTCTCAGAGAGGGTGGGGAATAGAGAGTATGGGGATGTAGGAGTCAGGGAGGAGCCATTCCTTGAAGAGAAAGGCCTTGAGCTACTTCCTGAATTGCAGAAGCGAGGGGGCGAGTCTGATGTTGACAGTGAGGTAGTTCCAGAGTGTAGACAATGAGGGCCTGCCTTCTGGTTCTTTCCTTCCTGCACCGGTGGAGTTCAAGCCTGCACCTGTCCTTCCTTCAGGTGGATCGCAGGCCTCCAGAGATGCTAAGGTTCTCAGTGCGGTAGCTTGGGGACTTTATGGTGACAGCTTTGTAGATGATGCAGCAGGATTTAAAGATGATGCAGGCTTGCAGGAGGAGCCTCTGCAGTGCAGTTCAAAGCTTAGTGGATGGGACAGATGAACAGCGGATAACCACTCTCAAGCTACTATAGAGAGGTCTGGAGGTTATGGAAGAATGAGGAAGGGGAACAACCATAGCATCTAGGAGGTCTCCATGTGAGTGACTATTGAAAGGCTCCATTTGGCTGACTATTGAAAGCAGTTGGCAAGAGTGCAACTGCAGAGCAGCAAAGAAAACCAAGAAGAATAAGCAAAGAACACTTTGCTCCTGCGTTGCTCTTGATAGCGTATGGTGCATAGAAGTAAAGACAAGTCAGTACATAAATACACCTGCTCAGTCACAGGGAATTTCCTCTGGGTACGCTCCAGACTGTAGTACATATAGCCATATAGCCCATCCAATGAGTATGCTCTTTGAACATTCCAAGGGTTGTAATGAGGCGATATGCCCCGAGGTGGCGGGCCCACCCTGTTGGTAACAGCCCGCCACCCAAGTTAAGGGTCTGAGTGCAGCGAGGGTCCCTTAACGAGTGTAGCGGGCCATTACCAGCAGAGTGGGCCCGCCACTGAGTGGCATATCATCATTAGCACCTGTGTAGTGCGCTACACAGGGGGCAACGTTTTATTTTTTTTAAAGTATTTTCTCTCTGTTAACGGATGCCTCACGGCGTCTCGTTCACAGAGAGAAAATACTACACCAACATGGCCACCATGGAATTGGAAGGCGAGCCCTTTTACATTTCCATGGCGGCCACACTAGGACAGGAGCTGGGACAGGAGCTGTGGCGGCAGGGACCCGCCGCCACAATCAGGTAAGAGGGTTTGGTGGCAGAGAGAAGCAGGGTCAGTGGGGTGAAACCGGCCATCAGGCGTCTCAGAACGCGGGCTTACACTTGCAGTGTCAACCCATGATCTGAGCTCCATGATTGGCTGGCGCCCCCACCCAGGGTGCTAATGAGTGTTAGGAGAACAGGTCTTTTGAGAAGAAGTAAAGACTAAATAATTATGTTATGTAACCTGGGCGAATGGGTTGCAACAATTATAAGCATCCTACACCTGATATATTTGGATGAGGCAAAGCCAAGGGAGCATAACAATGATTAGGGACACTTCAGATTCCTGTGTGGTTGGGTGAGAAGGGCTTCCTGTGGTTCTGAAGTCTGCTTGCACAAGCTGGCCATCTGCAGGTGCAGATGGACAACAGGACCATATCCCCACCGCAAGCTGAGGAGCCTGTGCTGTCGGCAGCTCCATGGCAGAGCTGGAGCTCTGTCTCATCCCCATGCATTGCTATCAAGCCGCTGGCTTTCCAACTTTCTTGCCAGGTGGAAGAAACCCCCCCCCTCCCGATAAGGTTTGTGTATGTGTGTACCTTCACCTGCCAGCTGGAGCTCTGCCAGAAAGCACACTGAGCAAGGGACGATGCCAAGGGGCAGGTGGAGTTCACTGAAATGTCAGAGAGGAGCCAGGAGAAGGCATTGTACCAGTGATCAAAGCCTGTTCCTGACCCTTTGGAACAGGGCCACCAACTTTCCAATGCTATAATGGTTTCTCAGAATACAGGACCCTATGGAAGGCGCAAAGTGATATTAATAAATAATGAGAATATAGTAGTTTCTTGAAAGAGTTAAATACGGATGTTCAGCACGCATGTCTCTTGAAAGAGTAAGGGATAATACAAGCTCTTCCAAAAACAGGGCTCCCTCAAAGGAGTAAAGCGTTGACATGAAGTGTTAAGAACATAGGGTGGTGGGATGCCCTGGTTTTGCTGGTAGTGACCTGGAATTGGAACCTCTGTCCCCCCGCCCCGAGAGTTTTTTTTATATTGAAAAACCCTGTCCCGGGTTTGGGGACAAAGAGTATGAACACTTAAATCTTTGAAATCTACCAACTATTTAACATAACATTTATAAATCAAACAAACATTTAAAGAGGTTTAACCACATTTCTGGCATCCTGTGATGGACTCACACCCGCAACCTTTCAGGGAACAGACCCATGCATTAACTCATTGTGTCCCGGGAAACAGACAGGTATCCAGGCATGTAAAAGCAAAGGCATCTTTATTTTTGCATGCTTACATAAACAGCACAGTTTATATCAGGAAACAGTGCTGGCATTGGAAAGTATTTATTATTTACTGTGTGATTCCACCAGCAACAGGCTCAGGAGTGAGAGGGGGGCATTGGTGTAGTCCTACTTCTATGTTGGTAGCCGTCCCAGTTTTTTTTTTATATTGAATATCTGGTCACCCTATAAGAACACAACACACTCTTGAAAGAGTAAAGGGTTAATAAAGGATGCTCAGAACACAGGACACTCTCATATAAGTAAAGAGTTTGCAAATGGTGCTCAGAACCCAATGCTTTCAATGGACTAAAGAGTTGGCAAGGGGCTGCCCACTTTCCCAGTAGGCAGCTGTCGATAAATTGCTGCAAGCGCTTTTCGCTCATTCGTGGCGGAAGCCAGAGCAGCAGGTAAACACTGCGGGGGTAAGGAGTGCGGGGCAAGGGGTCTGGGGGGGCATGGATACAGAACAGGTTGGCACTGGGTGTTCAGAACGCAGCACATTTTTTTGAAAGAGTAAAGGGTTACTGATGTTTCCTACGCGCCTAAGCCTGTACTGATTGGATGTTACCTGGTTTATCTTTGCCCACTCATCTCTGGGCATACAATGTCCTGATGTATGCACGAAACAGGGTTCATTTGAATCTTTGGGATTTAGGATGCATAGCTCCTAACAGAAGCATTGGAGGCTTGATGTCGGGAGGATAGCTTAGGGGCAACGCGCTCGCAAAACGACACTGAGCAACGCAGGTTCGATCCCCGGTCCTGCTTAGAAACCTCTGGGTGTTAAGCGCGTTACAATTAAAGGAATGACGAATTGTTCCAGGTTTAAACTTGTCGAAGGACCTATAGTTTATGGGTGTTCATAGAGTGGGGTGGGTAAGTTTTTCTACCCAGCGTTAACTTTCATCTCTGAAAGCAGGTACCACACACATTTAACCCTTGACCTTGCGCCCTGTCTACACGTTTATCTCTGCTAACATATTTACGACTCCTCTCCGGGACTCACGTTCTGCAGTCCCCCAGGGCCCTCTCCCACCTTTGCCTTTCTCTGCTCTTTACTTCAAGACCGTGACTCTCCTGATTTTAACAAACGCTCTCCAGCTCCAAGTTCACAGGCAGGGTGGACTGGGAACCAAAAGAGCCCCCGGCAAATAATGCTCAAAGTGGCCCCATATTACATATTTTCAGCAGGCCCAGCCGTTTTCCTATGAGAAAATGTGAAAATACCACTCAAAAGAGGCTTCTAAAACCTGAAACGTAATGTAACATCTCAAAATAGGCTCAACCATTCCACTGGCGAACCCTCCTCTGTGCCCCGCACTGGCAGCTGCACATGTAGGGGCAAAATCTTGACACTGACGTTGAGGAAATGCCCCTTTTGGGGGGGTAGTGGTATTGCCCAATGCGAACTGGCTTGAGGCTTCTGCACATGGGTGCTTAAAATTCAGCTCTACATTTTAAGACTCTTCTCGACATTAGAACGGACTCGTGCTATTTCAGAGTTGGGCAGCCTTTAGGTTGGCATGTGCTGGCAAACAACAGCCTGCAGTATGCACTGCGAGAAGTGTACCAAACAAGAAGTAGTGTAACTGTGACCCGGGCGGGGTACAACGTGCAACACATTGTTCAAAGGTTGCAGCCATGCCGCTTGACAGCCAATTGAGTTGAAACAGATTTCAGTTTAGCTGTAGCTGCTATTGGGTGGTACAGTGGAGAAATGTGCGTTGGCTTCACAAAGAACAGTTGCGGCGTGGTGAAAATGGTTGCAAAAAGTAGTGGAAGTGTTCACAGTGAAACATAAAAGTAGTGGAGCACTGCCCCCAACCGTTCCCACTCACTTCGCCCACTGGCAATATGGCATGTTGAAGATTCTAAAGAAGTGTAACATTTACGGCGCGTGCCCCAAAAGCACCTTAACTAGAAAACTGAAGGGTGTGCCTGAAAGACAAGAACATCATTTGAAAGGGTTTTCAAGTGTCGGTGATAGCAAAATAAGTACACGTGATCAGAGAACTTGAGAGTGGGTGCCCACAGGGGTGTTGCTACGTCTGCAAAAGATCTGGGGCTACCCTAATGTCAGGACTGTCAGGATTCTGGGCTAGCTAGCCTTTTGGTTGTATACCCTGAGCTTCTATCTGGGGCTACAACCAAAAGACCCGGGGCTATAGCCCCCTCAGCCTCTGATGAACAGAAACAATAGCAAGTGCTGAGGCAGATTGAATCACATGTCAGGCCAATGACTCTTTAACATTGGTGGCAGTGGCGCACTGATGGTTATGCTATGACAAGTCATTTATAATGCGCCTGCAGACAAGTGTTTCTAGGCGCGACAAGACAAGGAAGGGTAGACAGAGGGAGGACAAAACAAACGTAACAAGCAGATCGCACAAGTGCGAGGGATAGGGAAGAGGAAAGTGCCAAGGGAGGGGGGGTGCAATGGCAAGACGCGGTAAGTGCTGCCAGGGTTGTGGCTCTGGTAAGTGCAGAGAGGCAGGGGACTGCAGAGTTGCAGATACAGTCCCTAAGTTGGTAGGAGGCCCGGAGGCAGTGCAAGGGGCTACTTGTCGTGCAGGAGCCTGGTGCCCATGAGGTTCAGTGGATGACCAGGCAACCAGTAAGCACAGCAGACAGGAGCATCAGCAAGGAAGAGGGAGAGAGAAAGCAGCAGCGAAAAGGAAGGTCTTGAGTTGCTTCAGGAACCTTAGGTGATTCTGCTCAAGTTAGAGAGAGGCATGGAGGCTGTCCCAGAGGGAGGCCACAGCCGAGGACAGAGTTATACCCCCCACTCTCTGCATGGAGAAGCATCTGACCCTCAGAGAGTTGGAGGTGGGTGAGCGGAGGGCTCGAGAAGGAAGATGCTTACATGTCAGGGTCATATCTCAAGGGTTGGCACGGGTGGTGCAGCGTCTGTAACATAGGACGCTGACCTCTGAAATCATTGCATGGTGCTGGTGAATCAATCACACCAAAGACCAAAAGACATTGTGACTGGTTCATCTTCGGCCCTATTGCACTGAATGCAAAAAGGAGTTGTTCAATGTTTAGCAGAGTTTGAGAATTTGGTTTTTGCTTTATTGTGAATCAAACTTCTCTGGCTGTCATTTTTAGCATCATTCTCAACGCCACTGCTAGTTGTTGGCTTTTAAAACATAGAATAAAAGGCATGTGGCATGTCTGCATTCTGTAGCACATGCCTTCATTGAGTGATGCCTGAGGGTTCACAAAACTGCTCAGATGAACGTGTTATTTGCAGGAAACGGAACAGTTTAGGAAAATATAATAACATTTTAAATTCCATTATAAAAGACTGAAAATAGTAGGTTCCATTGCAGTAAACCACTGGGGTGAGAAGTCCGGAAATTCGGAGCATGCCCAGGTTTATAACGTTAAAACAAATCCAGTGCTGGAGACCTGGTAGAATACATACACAGGGTCATCATGAGTTGGGAAGTAACCCTTAAATGCGGCGGTAATGCTATTACTGCCGCATTTAACGGTCCACCAAATCATGAGGTTGGCAGTATTTACTGTCAGCTCTGACCGAGCATGAAATCCACAGTGAATTTGCTGATTTTCGGTGCTATTACCGCGCAGTAATACCGCCGACAGTAATCCCGCCGAAAATTCCCCATTGGGTCCAATGGGGAATTCCCGAATGGGCCCAATGGGGAAGTACTGTTCCGCCAAACCCGTGATCCGGCGCTAATAGCACCGGACCAGTTGGCGGTAGAGCTATTAGCGCGGGTAGTATCCCGGCAGGAATACCACCAGGATACTGCCCAACTCATGATGAGGCCCACAGTAGTGTTGCAGCGGGCAAGGAAAGGGAAAACTGAGAAGGGCATGCGCCAGGCCTTTCATCCATACACTTTGAGTGAGGAATTAATATGTTCTAGCACTAAAAAGAAAATCGATCAGAAGACTGGGTATCTAGCATGCATGGTGTTGCATGTAGCATGACTGAAAATGAGCAGACTAGACTGCACTGTTGCTCCTTACTTTCTGCAAATCTCTGGCTATGAGTTCATGGTGTGGTTGTGTGTATATAATGTGGAAGCAAAGTTGTAGACTAAGCAATGTAGATGATTCTGTTCCAGGCAATCAACCTGGCAGATTGGCTAGGGAATTATAGTTGCATTTGGTTCTTGGCCACCGTCGGTCTCTATAGTTTAAAGCATCAGGCTCAGGGATGATACAGGGCCTTAATGAGTTTGAGATCACTCATTGGGTCGAGCCCCTGCAAATATTATCACAGGTGGAAATCTTGGCACTGAGAGAACACGCTGCCCCGGCATGCCCACAGTAGATCCACAGAGTAGCTGCAGTGAAGAGGCAGGGCACGGGAGATGCCTGAAAACTATCCGCCATCTTTTGTCCTGCTGGCTGAAAAGGCTTCATTTACAAAAAGTGCCCAAACTGGTCCGGCCTTAGTGTTGGCACAGTTGTTAAGTACAAGACAATAAAGGGCTCGGAAGGCAGCTGGGAGGCACATTATTCGGATTCTGAGCTTCAAAGGAGGCAACCTTGCATGAGCTTAAAACATGCTGCTTGTGGCAGAAGCCTCTGACAAGGTGGATCGTGTTGACTCCCCCAGCGCTGAATATTCAATGGTGTTGATTCAGACGATGACAATGCCTTGAATGTGCACTCTGCATGCCCACACAAAGACTCGCATGAAGCAGCAGGAGACCACACCCTTGGCTTGCAGGCGCGCCTCCATCCCCTCATAGGCATGGGTTATTAAATGGGAGGCAAACAGAGGCAGCGATTGTTCATGGCAGAGTGGCTCACTAACTGACTCAGGAGCTGATTCAGCTCACAGCGCCGCCATCTATAAAAGGATTGCTTTATTCCTCCTTGGGCAGGGCATGCCCACACGAAACATAGGGCACACATTAAAACATAGGCATCATGCCTCAGGGAGGGGTCTGCAGCATGTGGGTCTCCAGATTGTATGGAAGGAAACTCCCATGATCCCTCACCATTGACTATGCTCCATATGGCTGTTGGGAGCTGTAATCTACAACATCGGGAGAGCCAAAGGTTGCAGACATCATGCGCCCTAATTTACAGGGCTGAACATTGCAATCATTTGGAAGCACAGCCAGTGTAGACATAAGGTCATAGTGTGTTGTTAGTCAGGGGAGATGTCCACGCTCACTGTTGTGTGGTCTTGTGCATCAAAGATGGCTGCAGCTCCATCTTTATTGTGCACAGAAACGTGGTCACCAAAGTGTCAACGAAGGGGTCTTCTTGTGAAAAAGTGGCCATTGAGAATGGCGACATTCCACCCAAAATGGCCAGGTAATTGCTGTTGCAGAACTCATGGCCTTTATCACAGAGTTCTGCTCAATGGCTTTCTAGATCCAGGCTGTGCTCCTGCATTTGTCCCTGTAAAGCCCTAGGCGGAGCACTCTAACCAGTGGGCTCTTCTTGTTGTCATCTAACCATTGGCAGGCCTAGAAGAACAGAGTCCTTCAGTCCACACAAGGTAAGCACTTTGGAGGCCTAAATAAGCATTTCAGAGAGCTTTTCAGCCAGGACCTCTTTGCTCAAAACACATTAGGAAGGAAATCTTGGATTATCGCACAGTGAATTCATCCCTTATGTCTTCGTCAACTCTAGAATGGGATTCTAAGCGGTGGAGCATCAGTAAGAACAGTAGTGAATCACCTTGGTCCTTGAGCCACCAAACTATTGGGTTTACTGGATCCTGGTGCATATGAAAATTTATCACCCATTTGGATCCATCACAAGCAAATTTATATCATGATTATTCATATAGTGCATATCAGGCAAAAAATTACCTAGTTGCGGCTCTCATAGACTAGAGTTGTACCCTTGCTTCCTGAGAAAGGGATACCGGTTCATTCATCTACAGAAGAATTGAGCGGAACAGGTTTACAATTCGTCCTCGTGTTAGCTGTCATGTATAGTAGGTGTGATGCCATTGGAATAGCATTGTAGAGGATGCTAGAGGCATAGATAGCTTTTTTTGTTGGGTGCAGCGTGCACCATACCACAATGGGCATCGGAGTGACGCACGCGATGGATAGACAGAGTCTGAGGATGATCGGCAAGCCTCCTGCAGACAGTACAGTCTGTTCCAGGAGCCAGACTCCATAGCTTGTGAGCAATTACTCATTGAGAAATACCTGCTGTTTGCTTGTGTTCTGTTCCCCTCTCTGAATCAGTGCCATTGTTTGTACTGTACCACAGCCAGGGATAAGCATTAGTCTCACATGGCACGGCATCCACACACATGTTTTGCCCTGTTTGGGTCTGATCCCTGCGGTAAGCCCTGTCGGTTCCAGAAAACGAATCTAATCAAGGATCACGTGATTAGACCTAATACCATGCATATACCCTAAAGTGCAACACTGTAACAGAGCAATCCCCAGATAGCAGGCAGGAATATGTCTAAAGGCAAATATTTCTATAGCACCGAATAGGATGTTCCCCACAGGATGGCGTGACTTTGGGTACTCCAGTTTTGGAATACTTGACTTTTGAGTACAATTCTGCTTCTCATTGCTTTACGAACTGTTTCATGCTCTTGTCAAAAGGTATGGGAGCAGATTACAGAAACGTTCCACAGGGTGCAAGTGCAAAGTTGCACAGTATTAGAACAAGGGCAAACTTTGCCCTAGTGCAAAATGCCTTGAAAGTATATATTTTGTGTGCTTGGGGAAATTGTGCCCTAGTGCTGCTAATACCATGCAGAATTGCAATTGCCATGGTGCAAAGGTTTTCTAAGTTGGCGCCAATGTTTTCGGCACTAAGGCAAACTTTTCCCTAGTGCTAATAACGTGCAACTTTGCACTCGCACCTTCTGTTATGTGGCCCATGGGATGGGTATGGCAGTACATTGTGGCACGCGCATCGTAAGGCACTGGCCGCAAACCTGTGCTTAGCACGGGTGCAAAAGAATGCAAACCGTGTAGTATTTTACACTGAGAGCACATGCACGGATAGTCGTGCTTTTCTGATTGCTGTTTGTTTCATTTTACAGACCACGCGGAAATTGCGCATGCGCAGCAACCCGCACTTGCGACATCTGTGCAAATGACTTCATTCGAACACTTATATCCCTACCTTTGCGTGGTAATTCCTTAACATGAATTTGGGGCCAGGACCTTTCAGTGCATGGACCACAACCTACTATAATAATGCCCGAGATCTGGACTTTGACCTTATGCAGAACGTGGGCCGGGTTCCAACGCCTTTTCCAGTGGGATTGCGCCATTATAAAGCACTTTACTGTGAGTCAGGCCGAGTGTTCAATTTGACGATACTGCTTACACTATCAGCATTTTTACAGAGAAACTGCACAAGTATAATATGAAATCGCATTACATCTAATAGTGAAATGAGAAGTACACGCTCTGAGTAATTCAGGATTGTGCATGCTATATCCAGAATCGTTCAACTATTTTGCCCAGTTGTGAAACTGTACACTGAAACTATTCCTTCCTGGGATATTCGATCATCAGTATGTAATGAGTGCTACTTATTTCAATCCAAATAAACGTTGAATTGGCACAAATTCATGATTTTCTGGGCTGATTTAATGGGTTGCAACCCTGGCAACTAAGATTTTTTTTCCATAGGGTTCTCATACTCATCAAGTCATAGACTGCGGAGTGTATCATTTTATTGCCTTTGATATCACTTGAGGCACCCCCCCCAGTGTTTTTCTGTGATGTGGTCAATATTTTTTGATTCCTGTGGTAGTTCTCTTCCTTAATTAAGCGAGTACTCCCCAGAATCCCCAATGAGCTCACCCTCGATGGGTGCACGAAGGCAGGAGCCTTGAAAAAGTACTTAGTTAAATGTTTGATTTCATGTGGCCCTGCTGCCATGGACACCAGGGCAAGTTTAAAAATCTTAGGCCAGATTAAGAGTTTGGCACTTCTACCCCCATGCGAGAGCAGGAGGGCACATGGGTTTCGATAACGAAACTCAACATTTGGCATTGTGGTAAAACACCCAGTATTTGAGAATACCAGACGTTTTACAAGCATCACCATCCTCTTAATCAAGATGTTAGTCTAGTGTGTCTAGTTCCCAGAGTCTCAGAAGCACTTCCTCTCCCAGAGCACACACACACACGCCACGACTCTGGGGCTTGCAGTGACTGTTGTGGGTTTTTGGACTTGGTTATGGAACAGGTCCGTTTGGGAATGAATGCTTGTCTGTGAACCTAGATCGTTGTTGTGCCCTTAGCCAGAGTAATAGGCAATGAACCCATGCACTGGCTGGTGATTTGGGAACCAACCTTCCGCCCCATCTGTCCTCCTTTACTAGATTTCTCCCCGTCAGAACCTTCTATTTTATCATCGCCAGGGATTTTGCCAGTCTTTCCCCCCTATATGTTGCTTGCTACCCATTTTTAAGCTTATACGCATCCTTTCTTTCGTGCCATTCTTGGGTTGAGACACATCTCTTGTCCATAGTTTCTCCATCCGTTCCCTTTAACTTCAGGCCTCCATGCAGCATGCATCGCCCGCCCAAACAGATCTGTCCAGGAACAGAAGTCTGCAGCCCCACCAAGATGGCCTGGAGCCCAAGCTCCATTTAAAGATGGCCACCACCATCTCACTGCCTGAACGCTCCCCAGGCACTAAAGAACCTGAGTAAATACACAGTAGCATTCCAGCACTCCAAGAGGCTTGGGCCCTCTCAAGGCCCTCATGTAAGGTCCTTACCTGTCCAGGCCTGTCAGGACTTGGAAGGGGCCCACACCCATACCAGGTCCAATGTCTTACCCCCAACACACTGTGGGAATAACAATGCACCACCATCGCAATGAACTCCAGCCCCCGGTACCCTAACCACCTCAGCTGTCTGCCCCATCTTCTTAACGCATCAATCCTGCCTGACATCGGCACCTGCCACCGCTCTCAAATTCAAACCACAGGTAAGCATACCGCGGCCTCAGTGAGCCACACCTCATGGCACTCATCACCCTCCTGGGTGCAACCCCGATCCCGCTCCCACGCACACATCAAACCTCAAACCAACTCTTGACTTCTGCTCCTAGGAGACCTCAACTTAGGTCTCAACTACTCCTGAGAGAAAAAAAACAACTGCCAATACACTAAACAGTCTAGGCCTATCGCATCAAATGTCTACACCAACCAATATCTTAGGATGCACATTAGACTGGCTTGCCGACCTAAACTGCAACACATCTATCCTTTCCGACACACCAAGCCCCTGGTCTCACCACCATGTCATCACCTTTACCATTCCTACAACCAAACTACCCACAAGCTTCCCAATAGCCCTATCAGGAGTCCCCACCCGATGCACAAAGATTATCAACAAATACCACCTCCTTCCACTGCTCACAGATCCCCAGAATAACTCAGACCTCGTAACCAACCCTTCCATCCTTGTGGATTGCTACCACAGCACTATCTTGCAAGCATTGAACACACTACCATCTGTTAAACAATGCAAAGCCAAACCCTCTACTCACAAAAACGTGTGGTTCAACCCCGAACTCCTAGCCACCTGCACTAAAAAACATGCGCTGAAGCTGCCACGAGAAAAATCCCCTCGGATGTCAACCAACAACTCTTTACCACCACAGCCAAAGAACACAAGAAAGCCATACACGCAGCTAAAGCCTCCTCTTACAACACCAGAAGAGCCAACGCAAAATGTGGTGCATGCAAACTCTTAACTATCTTGTGGGAACTCGAAACCCCTTACACACTGTCTGTCAACTTCACCAAAGAAGATGCTTGGTACAACAAGGTACAAGACGCCATCATAGCAAACATTCTCTCACTACAAGAAAGAATGTGTGCCAAATAGCTTGTCATTCGCTGCAAACCACAGCACACCACCCACCCCTCCCCACTACCTCCTCCACATCTCTTTCATTGGTTCAACTTCCACTCCCTATTGGAACTGGATGTGGCCAACATAGTAAAAGGCTTAAAACACTTGCATTGCAAAGGAGATGCCTGCTCTGCGCCTGTTATCAAAGATTGCACTGATGCACTCATTCACCTCATCACCACCTTCATCAACACCTCCTTCTCCTCAAGCACAGTCCCATCCAGCCTCAAGGAATCCTGGATCCTCCCACTACTCAATAAAACACCACTAGATCCATCCATACCAACCAACTACTGCCTGATCAACACTGTCCCCTTTATATTAAAAATCATAGACCAAGCTGCCTTTCTCCAAATCTAAGAATACATGGAAGATAATCACATACCAGGGCTCCACCAATCAGGCTTCTGTCCAAGACACGGCACAGAAACCACCCTTCTCGACCTCAAAAATCAAATTGATGACATTAGAGACTCACGCACACTAGCTCTCCTACTCCTGCTGTATCTCGCTGCCGCCTTTCACCTTGTATACCACCAATTCTTCTGCCATCACCTTTCCACAACAACAAACTACTCCCCAGCCGCCACCAAATGGATCTCCTCCTTTGTCGCTGACAGAACCACCCATCTCTTCACCAGGGAACATGCAGCCTCTCCCACCACAGTCACCTGCGGAGTCCAACAAGGCTCGTGCATATCCCCCACACTCTACAACATATACACAAAGCCGCTCTTTCACCACCTAGACACCCTTGGTATCACCTAGACAGACAAACTGTGTGGATGACATGCAAATCCTCCTCCCCTATGGGGCAACTACTCGCAAGACATCTCAACTCTAAATACGATCTATAAAATCACCAATGAATGGATGGCCTCCTATCTTCTCTGTCTAAACAATGAGAAGACCGAAATCCTTCTCTCAACAAACTTGACCCATTTTACAGTTCCTTCAACATAGACGGAAACACAATCCCTGTCATTCCAGCTGTAAAAACCCTGGGAATTTACCTAGATGCCACCCTAGAAATGTCCCACCAAGTAAACAGTATTGCCTCTTCCACCTCCCACACCATAAAACTCTGAATGCCAGCAAACCCTTCCTTTCCACTGACAACAACCTCACCATCGCCAGCGCCATCATCGGTTCCAGGCTTGACTACTGCAATGCCCTAATGGCAGGCACCACCGAACGAAATGTATGCAAACTGCAAGTTATCTAAAACAACGTCCTCCACACCACTCTTGGCCCCCGAAACATGTCTTGGGGTGTAAATGAGCCTATCCCACTCCCCTAGGTGCTTTTAGGTAAGGCGAACACCATATGAGGTGATGTAGTGTATAAGAGGGGAGCCATCCACAATATTAGATAACATATAGTGGCATGGTAGCACCAACAGTAGATGTGCGGCACTAGAAAACCCATAGCACATGACTCCATTTTGTATTAGGCCTAAAAGGAATATGTTTGCAGGATCATGCTGTTCACGTTCTCTGCTCACTAGGCCCAATGTCATTAAGACAGAATGAATCCGCAGAGCCCCATTCCCACAGAAGTCCACCTCCCCCCCGTCCGTCCAGTGTTGAGAATATTTAGTATCTTCCAAAGGAATGTGCCCTGCAAGAGCGTGAGACAAATCCAGGCTCCTCTCTGAGTCCATTCATCTCCACTAAACTGCCAGTAGGCCTCTAAGCCCCACCCAGCCAGTCCAGAGCCAGCCCCACACCCTTGATCTGACAACCCCACCTTTGCATCCCTCAATATGCGCAAGGCACGACTGGCCCAACACAAATCTAGTGTCTGCATAAGATCTAAGCATGCACGGCTGAATTTTTCCAAGCATGGAAACATATCTCTTGTAACACAGGAAAAGGGAGGGATAAATTAAAGATCAACACCCTGGGTGGAGACCTTGAGTGTGGGAACTGCGGTATCAACAACGCCTTAAATGTGTGGGTCAGCGTGACTGTATTCTATCCTCCCTTCCCCCTGCCACCATTTCCCGTGCTGCCACAATGATATAATTACCAGGCTTAGCATGTTTAGTTTAGAATGAAACAATGTAGTAATGTGTGCCCTGACCTTCACCGTGAGGATGAGCCCAGCTGACTCACGTGGATCCCGACCGATGGGAAAGAACCAACCAATTACAGCTTGGCATCCCCTATGGAGCAGGCTCATTATGGGGTGCCTCCAATCAGTGGCACCAATTAGTAGTCTGTGTAATGACGATTGTCAGGCTTGTAAACCCCTGTTTGTAGCAGGACATGTCAGAGGACTCTCGGGCAGCAGAGTCCTTTGCCGTTATTTCTATTTTGTACAATAAAACCTTGTTATCCTTGCAATGCTATATCCTGGCTAATTTCCCTAGCAAGTTGTCTTTATTCTGGAGTGTGCTTAAAAAGGGACTTGCCTTCATTTGGTGACCCTGACGTGATTGCATCATTCCCGTACTTGCAGACATATCCAGGTGGCCTCTCCGGAAGGGCCATGCCTCTCTACGGTGACGAGCCCGAAAACACGTACGCTGAGTGGCCCTTGCGGATACCGTCTTTGCAGAATTCCCGCCTGCTTGTTGAAGTGCGGTACAGCCCAGGGAGATGCCCGGCCTGTTGTGGATTCCCTATGACCGGAGGCTTTCGGAAGAACGTGAACACGTGAGTATAGCCTGAAAGGGATAACAAAGTGGAGTTGGGTGTGTAGAGCAGTGTGAAAAGGGTGAACAGGCAGTGAAGGAAATCGAAAGTGAATTGTAGTTCATAGATTGTGGAGATTTTTATTGCCCATTACTTTTAATTTCTTTTATTGTTTAAAAGAGAATAATAAGAATAATGAAAAAGGAATACGGGAGCCTCCCCGAGTGAGGGGAGAGGGTGGTGCCACTTATGCACTGTCTCAACCAGTACTGGAAGAAAATATAAGGAGAAATTTAAGAGCTCTGTATGATTAGAGAGCTCAGGAACAGTAATGGTTGTTATTTTAGCTTGTTGTTTTAGTTTGTTTTGTTGGTGTATTAACATGTACGGAGGAGGCCCAGGAAGGGCGTGTGTGGCGTGTGTAAGCGCATCAGGGGAGAGTGTGGGGAATGAATGGCAAAGCGCTAGTGGGGAATGTGGGAGGGGGTAAAGTGAATTGATGATGTTTTTTGTTATGAACTAATTTGACAGCACTGACTGGTATGACAGACACAATTAAGGGGTACATGTTTTAAGCGATAGTGGATGAATCTCTGGTTTGACTGGCACAGCGGTACTAGCATAACCCTGGCAGAAGACACTGTCCAGACACGACAATGGGAACAGACACACCCCTAGACCACATATGCAAAGCCCTGCGCCTATACTGTGAGAACATTAGAAAATATCACAGCCAATGAGTGACAGAGACTAAAGGGGAGAGAATGCCCTGCTCCTGGCCCAAGCAGGGATCCTTTGACCGATGTGCCCTGTACCATACTTGACCGCAAAATATGAGGGAAGGAGTTACAGAGTTGACAGGAAATATTGGACCTCTGGAGAATGTTCGAAGAAACAGAGGTACCGGCTGAAGGGGTGTGGGGGGGTGACATCTGATAAGGACAAAAAGACGAGTATAGTGGAGGCTGGAGAAAACAGGAGACGAAAAAGAGATATACCCGCTAGCTACACAGCCTGCGGAAGGGTACACCAACCCAACATATGTGTCAGGAGGGACTATAATGGCCGATCCAAGTACAGCCCCACCCCCATCATATCTTGCAACACCTGAGGTGTCGGCCCACGCAGGGGTAAGTGCGAGAGACCTAGCGATAGCATTAGCCTCGACACACACAGAAGGCTAAGAGCAGCCTGCGAAGCAACACAGATGGCAGAGGTTCCAATGTTGCCCGAAGTGTCTCCCCACAGCTGTCTGGGGACGAGTGGAAGTCAGGTGACGTCCTGTTCAGAGTAGACTGTGCACCCATGAGAACTGTTCATATAGAGCGGAATGGAGAAACAGACAGTTCGAGGTATGAGAATGTGGGGTCCCGGAGAGGGGACGAGGAGCATAGGAGTGACTTCAATGACACAGAAGAAGATACAAAGGGAGGGGCCGAGCAAGCGCCCCTGACTACACCAAGAGTAGAGAGCTTATGGGATGGAAGATTAAGGGAAAGGTTTGGCAGGATAGCATTGGCACGGAAGAAGGGAAACATAAGCAAGGGCAGTAAAGGAAAGGTTGAAATTACAAATGGCCTTAATACACAGGGTGCAGGGTGACCGCACTATGTCCCCTGGGCACAAATGGACAAAAACAATCTCCTTAAGGCCCTCCCACAACTCACAGGAGGGGCGGCGAAATTTATCTACGTATTTGAGAAAAACACTCAGGGTTACCCCTCACAATAGGAGATATCAAGAGCCTGCTAGTGGCAGCAGTGGGAGATCAGGCAGAGACCATGTGGATTAAAGCTGGGTACGCGGGAGTAACACTAAGTAATGATGCCCATGATTGGGCGTCATTTAACAAGATTAAAGCACAAGTGTGTGATGCACTGCAATGCATATTCCCAGATACCCCAGACATAAAGGGCCTCATTAGGACCCAGGCGGTAAGGGGTTTACGGCGGCGTAAACAGCGCCGACCCTTACCGCCTGATTCCGAGGTCCCTTAGCGCCATGGCGGATTTAACACCTGCTTTTAGCAGGTGTTAAAATCCATGGCGCTAAGGGACCATGTTGTTAATTACGCCACCGTAATTTACGGTGGCGTAATTAACGCCTTCCCCACTCCCATTATGCCCTATGGGGCAAAAATGGGAATGGGGAAGGGTAAATGGGGATTGGGGACTTACCGCCCCGCCGACCTCGGGGTAAAGGTACGACCCAGGCGGTAACTTACCGCCTGGGTCGTAATGAGGCCCAAAATCAATAATGCAATGCACAATGGGTGATGGGGAAGAAGCTGCACAGTATATTCCCAGGGTCCAAGAGATGTGGAGAGCAGAAACTGGCAGCGCCTGGGATCAATCAATATCCTTGTTTTATTTTATTGTGAAAAGAGGGATACCCAAGGAAGTGCAGAAGGTGCTCAATAGCTGGGGTGGAAGCAAAGGGGTGGCCTGAGATTCAAAGTATCATAGTGCACCATTGTAGGAGGATCAAAGAGCACGAGAAAGAAAGTGTTCAGCGGCGGCAGGCGGAGGAAGCAAAACTAGTTCAAAATAAACTAGTGAAGGTAGCAGCAGTATCAATAGTGCCCCCTACAAAGCAGACGAAAGAGGAAGAGTGTGCCTCCATCACAACACAAGCAAGGATGCAGTAATGTGGGCTGACAACGGACAAGGACAGTGGGGAGGGAAACAACACTTTTTGGCACCTCAGTGGCATAGAGGGCAACAGCGAGCACGAGGTGGGTGCTGAGGACAAAGAGGTGGAGGATTCAGAGGACAAGTACCAAGGGGTGGTGGACCAGGACAGTGCTGGTTGTGTGGGAGGTGGGGACACTTTTTACGAGAATGTCGCAGCAGACAGGCAGGGAATTATAACTACAGTCAACAACCTTATGGGTACCCCCATCCAGGTAGCCCCCAAGGGCCCGTTCTGGGAATGTCCTCAATCCCATATGAAATTCACCAGGCCTATATGCAATTGCCTCCCCAAATCCCTGGCCCTTACCACCCACCACATCAGCAACAAGCCGTGCAGCCACACAAAACCCGCCCCAACCAACAAGCCACAGAAAGCAGACACCCTTTTGCAACTGCACCAAACAGAGCAGTGGGACCATATCAAAGAGCAACGGTGGTGGGGGGGGATCCTTTTTCGTTCCCCCGAGCAGACACATACCCAAACTAAGACAGCCTACAGAGAGCACTTGCGTGACCTGTACTGTCAATGGCCCTACATCGAGAAGATGAACAACTGGTGGGGGCAGAGATAGGAAATAAACAATTCATCTTCATGGTGGACTCTGGAGGGGAGAAGTCATGCATTAGCGAAGGAAATTTCCTGCTATCAGGAAAGACTCTCGACACGCAGGGATTCTCTGGGGCTGTTTTAATAGTTCCTTACACAAAAGACTTAGATGTCAAGGTGGGAGGGAAGGTTGTAAGGGCACCCCTCCTTTATTGTACTGAGGGCAGTGATTTATTCATTATACATAGACCAGTGCAGAGTTTTTGTAAGTTGCATTCCTTGTTTAAAAAGCGATATAAGGGTCTTTCTGCTGGCAGGGACTCTAATGAGGTAATTATTCCAGGTTGGACTGCTGCCCCGTATAATTTATTAGCAAATTAATTTGCATGTGTGTCCGATCTGTGTGAGCTATGGAATGATTCATTGCTCTAGGCAGAGCCTGCTGATGTGGTATCTTGTTTACAGAAAGTCCCAGTGTTGAAAGGGAGTGAGTCAGCTGCTCTGGGGAAAAGAGGCTGGATTTTGCTCCATGACTGGAGGATACATTAAACGCAGATGTGCTGCGTTTGGAAAGGGAATTAGCAGCTGAGAGACAAGCTTCTTTGATGCAACAGCTGCAATGAAAGATCTGGAGTTACAAGGCCTTTAAATATCAGGAACTTGCAGAGAAGGCAGCAGTTAGGGTGGCCCAATTTAAATATAGAAAACGTGAGGACGGGTTGACAAACGCAAAGTGGCTGATGTCATCACCACTAGGGATGTAAAATGGAATATAGATTCTTGGAATTTGGATATTTTGCATTCCTCTTTTGATAGTTCAGATTCTAGCCTAGAAGTGAAGGCAGAATCTGCAGTGAAACAGGATGGGAAGAAGGTTACTTTACTGCTAAGCCGGTTACTAGGCGTAAGCAGACCCAGATCACATAATCCTGGGGGTGGTGTTGTGGATTTAACCACACTGGAGGATTATATACAACAGGAAGTGGGGGAAATTATCACTAGATTGAGGCAGAAGTCAGGCGAACCTTTATTGGCTTGGATGTTGCACATGAACGATGGCAGAGCTGGACGCTTGTTAGTTGATTCCACAGACTACCCAAGCTTCTTGCTTTTGTCCATGGATACTAATATTCAGGCGGTGTTGTGAGCTGCACCGCCACCAGATGCGAATGGGCAGGCCTCTCAGGTATCTTTGTTGCACCTAGCATACAGGGATGTAATAGGAAGTTTCCTATTACAACATATCGATCCACTGAGTAGAAGAAGTGGCATACTTGAAAAGAGGCAGTTCAAAAGATCAGAGAACATGCAATGAAAGAAGCAGTTCATGTAGATGAACCAGTACATATGGGGGTGGTGCCACTGTCACTGTCAACCAGAAATATGGTTATTTGGAATTCCCCACCAGCACATAAAAGTGTCATCATGTCTTTGCTGGTGGGCATGACGGGCAAACCCACTGATGAAGTGGCGGATGCTATATGGCAATTATCAAATCTGGGTGAATGGGACAAAGGTGAAGAGAAGCCTCGAGAGAGCGAGGGGCGCAATGAGAAGAGAACAGAAGGAAGCAGATAAGATAGCAGAGAGCCACGGGTGTCCAGGCAGGACATGTTTTTGGCATTGTTGAAAGATGGTGTGCCATGAGAAGAAATTGATGGTATTGAAACCAGAGAAATGTATGAGTTGTACAAAACAGAGAGGGCTTGTTGGGAAAGAGCACTATAAACAAGTCAAGAGACAGGTGGTGTCTAAGCAGAAAGGTGCACTTCACCTTCAGCACCTCTTGAGGAGGAGCAGGGAGAAAGATCTATAGGGATTCCTTCCCAATAACAGCCAACACATGCTGAGTTGAAAAAAACAGTGAGTCAATGTTGGAGGGTGAGTCTAGGTATATTCATTCTAAATTTGAATAGGATTATGGCCAAGACCCAGCAGTGTCAGCATGCTTAAACATTGACAGATGACCTCATGTTAATGTAAAGATATTTTGGAAACCTGGGAACACACAGGAGGTCTGAGCTTTGATTGACACCGGGGCAGAGGCCTCATTGATTCATGGAAATCCTTCAAGGTTTAAAGGTCGACATTTTACCATTACTGGACTGGGTGGAAAAGAGACACCTGCACTACAGACATGAGCGGAAATGAATATAGACAGTTTGAAAAAACTGAAATATCAAGTGTTGATTGTCCCGATACCTGAATACATTATTTGATTTGACATTTTGGAAGGGTTGACTTTAGGGTTAGGAGGTAAAACCTATCAATTTGGAGTGAATACATTGACTTGTACACCTGTTATTGTAGCCAAATTGAAGATCCCTCCGGTGCATGTGCCATTGCCATGAAACGTGTGTCAATGAAATAATTCCGCATTCCCGGGGGACAGAAGGAAATTTCAGACACAATTAAAGAAGATGTAGAGGCTGGAGTATTGAGGCCAATCTCTACTGCTTGGAACAATCCCATCTGGCCTCTTCAAAAAGGGCAATGGAAGTTGGAGGATGCCTGTGGACTATAGAGCGTTAAGTAAACAGACTCCCCCTTAAGTTCCTGCAGTGCCAGATACTATTAGCTTAATTGAGAACATACAGACGTTTGAGGGAACCTGGAACGCTTGTTACAGTCAGCTGTCCAGGAATACACAGGTGGAGACCCCCACGGTACAGTGGTTGGGGTATTGACACCATTTCAGGAACACAGCAGTGCCTGAAAAAAACCAGACAGAGCCACCTTGGCCCTGTCCTGGCGCCGCTGGCATCAAGCTCATAAGGAATGAAGAAGCACAAGACCAAGAACCAAGTAACTTCCAGGCTTCCCAACATGGCGGATTGTAAGTCAAAACCCTCTCTGCTGTATGCAGTCTAGTGTTTTGGTGTGGCTAGGTTGATTGGGCGTGGCTATATAAGCCACACCCCATCCTGAGACCATGCTTCGCATTACTCTGCCCCTAGGCAGCGTGACGCTCACCGGTGCAGCTCCTGTTCATCTCTTCAGACGGGACCCGCAGCTCCAGTTCATCTCTTCAGACCGGACCCGCAGCTCCTTTTCATCTCTGCAGACCAGACCCGCAGCTCCTACGATATTTACCTGCGAGCCCTCTTAGCTTCTGTCAGCTGCGGCGAGGTTGATTCCCGTAGTACCTGCGATACTTGAAATCCGATTCAATTCAGCTCCATCATCGCGACCTCAGCCGATGCCTGTGAAATAACAACAATTAAAGTAAAAGCATAGCAAGAAACCGAAACATAGAACCTAGAGAACTAAGCCAAGCATGCACGAGAAAGTCAGCGCAAGTACAAGGAAGGGCACGCAAGGCCAAGTCATAGAGCAAGGAAAGGAAGAAACAAAGCTTGCAAAGGAAAAGCTGCGCCTACAAGGGGAAAAGATACAGAACAATTGACAGTGGGTCATGATGTACTGATTAGACCCAAAATACCAATTATGCAATGGGTGTTGAGTTCTCCTAGGATAGACAGAATAGGACATGCTCAAGAGGACAGTATAATCAAATGGAAATGGTACATTCAAGACAGAGCCACACCAGGAAAAGGTGGGGTTGTGAAATGACATGAGCAAGTGGCTAATATACCACCCATAGATTACATACCACATCAAGTGACTGAAGTACATGAGTCTCCAGTGAAATGGGGAGTACCTTATGGAGATCTGACAGTGGAGCATACAGAGTATACCTGGCTTACCGATGGCTCTGCTCGCTATGTAGGAACTGAGTGCTACTGGAAAGCAGTGTCATATAATCCCAAGACAAAAAAAGAACTTGACAACATCAGGGAAAGGGAAGAGCAGTCTGTTTGCAGAGCTCTATGCAGTGTATCAAGCTTTGAAACAAGAAACACTTGGTCAATGTCATTTGTACACAGATTCATGGTGTGTCCAATGGGCCAGCTATGTGGCTGCCAACATGGCAAAGGAATGTGTTGAAAATACATTCAAAACAATAGTGGGGAAAGGAACTGTGGCAAGATATCTGGGAAATGCTATCACAGTGTGAAGTAACAGTGTATCATGTGGATGCACACTGTATTACTAACTCAGTAGAAAGCTGGTTTAATTCTGTTGCAGATGAACACACCAAGATTTCATCTGTGGATGCAGAAGCTCAGGGAGATGATTTGGATGGTCTGGCCAAGTGTGTTCACCAAAAATGTAGGCACCTTTTTTGTCCCTCATATTGTCCAGGGCATTTTGCAAAGAGGCAAGTTAATGAGTCAAATGTGGAAGTTTGATTATATTGGTCCTATGCCAATCATTAAAGACTTCCAATATGCATGTACCATTGTGGATACTTTTTCAGGATATTTGATGGTGTTGCTATGTAAGAGGGCCACACAATTGAACACCATTAAGTTGTTAGACCAGATTATATTGCATTATGGAGTGCCCTTGTAAATTCAAAGTGACAATGGCACAGATTTTAAAGTTACATTAATTTAGAAATAATGTCAAGGGAACAATGTTGAGTGGCTCTGCCATGTCCTGTACCATCCACAAGGGGCGGCCCTAACTGAGAGAATGAATGGGTTGTTGAAAGAACAATTGCGTAAATCAGGGAATGGGAGCCTGGTAGGCTGGTTTATTGTGTGTTTGATGCTGTAAAAGTGTTGAAAAATAGGCCAGTGGCTGAGTGCGAGATGCCTTTGACACATTTGTTGATGCCTACTGTGCAGCTGCAACCTGATTCAGCTACATAAACCTTGTTGTATTGGGAGTTTACACTAGGTGCCTTAGCTCCTCACAGAGCAACTCCAAAATCTGCAGGAGTAGATGTGCATGCTCAGAGATGAATCAGATTAGAACCCAGAGGTATAATAGTGATTGAGACTGGGATTGTAGTACAAATTCCCTCCAAACACATGGGATTGATTGCCCCTAGATGTGGATTAGCATTGAAGGGCATCCAAGTACTGGGAGGAGTGATAGATGCTGACTATCAAGGAGAAATCAAAGTCATTTTAATGAACAGTGGAGATCAGATATTGCCTATACATGCAGGAAATAAGATAGCCCAATTGATTGTCATACCTGTTAAACGGCCCATGATCAAAAAGGAAGAGCCCCGTACAGTGTTAACTACTCAGCGGAAGTGGTTGTGGGTCATCAGACCGCATGATACAGGTTGCAAAAGTGTGGGTGGAGAAGCCTAGTGGCCCATCTGTACTCACAGATGTCATAGCATCAGGCATAGACCAAGTGGTGTTAGTAATGGAGCCTGGCAAGGAATAATTGGGCTATGTTGCCGCTGAAAATATTTACTTAAGAAGAGAATGATTAGCAACACGGATATGCTTTTTCTGGGTTTGCTTTAGAGATTCTGTGCCTGGCTGGTGGGAGTGTAATTTTAAATGGACTCCCTTTGGACGAGTCAAACGACACCATGCAAAAGCAAAATGCCATATTTGCGCAGCCAATCAATGGGAGTCTGATGATGAGGAATGATGTTGATGAGTTACTTGATGCTGACGGTGGCATATCCGCCAAAGCAGGCATAAAGAAATGGATTTGCAAAGCCTTGAGGATCAACCAAATACAAACTGCTCAAACAGAAAATATCTAGACATACTTAGCTTAAGAAATTTAAATCTCTCTTACTTTTGCTTATTAAACTCACATAATGGAATGGACCTATTGACAACATGCCTGTTAACGGTGCCTATACCTGCTTCAACTTTGAGACACATTTTCAGCATGATACATAACGACTCTTCAATTCTGCAATGATACCAACGACAAATGGAGCAATCTGACAACAGTCTATAATATTGCTAAAGGTTGCTTCCAGGTGACTTGTCAGCCAGAGAAGGTTGACAAGTCTCAACAATTGAATATAAATAATGAAATCAACCGAACTGTATTTGAAGAATTACTATGTGCACGTGCCCCAGGCAGATGCACCAACATGGCCAATTCCATTACTTGTAATCATACATTTGTAGCTGCTAGTCATTTGAACCATGTTGAACTTCCAGTAGGATGGTGGTTCTTGTGTGGGAATACTATTTTACCTACATTACTGCTCACTTCTCTGGAAGTCCATGTGCAGTTAAACGATTAGCACTAACCTTGTTTCCTTTGCAGCCAGCATTACCTAGAGTAAAGAGATCAATGTTTGAATCTATAGGGCTACACCCAGATTGCAGTTCAAATGTAAAGTTATTGTCCGAATCTGACTTGGTAGGACTCTGGGATTAGCTGCTGGGGGCTATAAATTCCTAATTAAGTTAGCATGATTAGTAGTGAAAGGTTTGAATGATACCTCTCAAGACCTAGACGAATTGCTTTTAGATAGCAAAGTTAAGGGAAAAGCAGTTTTGCAGAATAGAGCTGCTATTGATTATTTATTATTGACACATAATTTAGGGTGAAATACTTTTGAAGGAATGTGTTGCTTTAACCTGAATAGCCATCACCAGTCTGTGCAAAACCACATCAAAACATGGAAGGCTTTAACAAAGGAGGTAACTGCTTAGCATTCTGGGAACTGGTGGGATCAGCTGTTTTCATGGATCCCAAATATTGGTGAAACCCTACGTTATGCCTTTGCTTGCAGCTTTATTGATATGATATGATATGGTATAGTATTTATAATGCGCCTATACACAAGTGTTTCAAGGTGTGAAACACTATTTTGATTATTTTGATTCTATATTGTTGTTGTTGTTTGCAATGTATTTCGAGGTTAGCTATACTGCTTCATAGATTTCAAAAGCTGAATTTGTGCCACAATTTGTGCCACTGTAATGTGCCAATGTAATGCGCGGTCTGGCGTAATTACTCACCGGATCACGAGTTGCAGGGGAGCGGTAAATCCCCATTCGCCATTGGGTCCGTAGGACCCAATGGGGTTGGGCAGTGCTATTACCACCAGTGCCAGTGTTAATAGCACTGAAAACGGCTGAAAACAGCCCAAAAACTGTCATTTTTACCTCAAGCTGTCTGCATTTTCTGAAACACTGAAAAAATATCTTGTTTTTGCCTGGACCGGTTTCGCCATGGTCAAGTATTGTTTTGAGTTACTGTTTTGAATTACACAAGCAGACAATAGCAGTTATTTCGGCTCCCATAAGAAACAGAGGGTGTTTACTTGTCAGAGCATTCCATGGCTACACCGGCTGGGTATCTGTGAAATGTTATTGGCAGTTGATCTCTCTGGAAAATGGCTGTCCTGCATTAGGTTGGGGACACTGAATGAGGTTGGCAGAGAGAGACACAATGGGCCTCATTACAACTCAGGCGGTAAGGGGTTTACGGCAGCGTTAACAGCGCCGACCCTTACCGCCTGATTACGAGGTCCCCTAGCGCCATGGTGCTTTTAACACCTGCTTTTAGCAGGTGTTAAAATCCATGGCGCTAAGGGACCATGGAGTTAATTACGCCACCGTAATTTACGGTGGCGTAATTAACGCCTTCCCCACTCCCATTATGCCCTATGGGGCAAAAATGGGAATGGGGAAGGGTAAATGGGGATTGGGGACTTACCGCCCCGCCTAGGTCGGAATGGGGCGGTAAGTCCGCCAACCACCATGGCGTAAACGTAGTTTACGCCATGGTGGTAAAGTCACGGCCCAGGCGGTAACTTACCGCCTGGGTCGTAATGAGGCCCAATCACTTGGGCTGAGAGGAGGTAGACATATCTTCTCTGGTCCGTTCCCGTTGTGCAGGTTTTCTCTTTGCCAACCTGGGTTTGGGAAGCTGTCCAGTGAAGTTCATGACAGGGATGAAGTGGAGCGCATATTTGTCAATGGTGAGGTAATCTTTTCTATAGTTTTTCTTTGTATTCTGTAACATTTATCTGAGCTAATAAACGGTCGGATAAGTGGCAGTTTTATAACCTGATTGAGAGAGTGAATGAGTTCTTGCGTTCCAAAAAGCACACTGCCTTCCTTGTTTGTGTATTGAGGAAACATTATAAGACCTCAATGCACTTGTTTTGAGAGAGCAGAAGACCTTGGCACACCATTGCCACCGACTTCATAGTAGAATTACCACTTTCCAATGTACACACCTTTATAATGGTATTTGTGAACTGTTTCACTGATATGGAACACGTCATTCCATTTACGAAGATACCTACTACCATCCAGATGGCACGGAGTTTTTTGCATGGTGCATACTGTCTCCATGGTTTACCGGAAAAGATACTGTCCAATCGCGGCTCTCAGTGCATCTCTTTCTTCTGGAGTCAGTTATGTAAACACTTCGGAATCCAGTCAGCACTGAATTCGCGCTATCACCCACAAACCAATAGGAAAATGGAGTAGACCGACCAGATGCTTAAACAGTATCTCCACTGTTACGCCAATGCACCTCAAGACAATTGGTTGGACCATCTGGATGCTGCTGAAGTAGCATACAACAATTCGGTATATACGGCCACTGGTCTCAATCCCTTTCAATGTTACTCTGGACTGCATCCGGAACTGATCCCCTTTAAGCCGGTCCTACCTAGTGCTGTTCCATTTGCTGATCACTTAGTGTCTGAGATCTGAAATCAACATGAACTGTCGGCTGGTACCCTTGCAGAGGCACGGGAGTGCATGGAAGCTTAGGGTGATATGAAATGCTCTCCTGAACCATTGTTTCATGTTGAGAATCTGGTTTGGTTGTCCTCAAAGAACTTACCTGTAAGCAACCTTCCTGCCAAGCTGGCTCCCAGTTCCTTTGGGCTCTTTAGGATCACTAAATGTTGTTCCACAGTGTCCTTTCACCTGCAGTTGCCTCCTACATGGCACATTCTCCCTGTATTCCATGTGTCCCTCCTGAAGCCCCATGTTCCTGATGTGCATGGTTGTTCTTGTTCCTGTCCAGCTCCTATAACTTTGCATGGCATTCCAGAGTTTGAGGCGCAGGAGATCTGTGATTCGCAGATCTGATGGGGGGTGCCCAATTTCTGGTGCACTGGAAAGTCTGCCCTGCTTGTGACCGCCCCTGGGAGCCCTGCAGTTACGTTGATGCTCCTCGTTTGGTTTGTGAGTTCTATCTCTGGTATCCTTGGAAACTTGGTGCTCCGGGTCTTCCTGGGAGGGGGCATAGTGTCACGCCACTCACTGGTGCATGGGGTCAGCGCAGCCGGGTCCGGAGGATGCCCACATAAAGGGAGTATTCCCAGTGGTGTTTTCCTTGGGCTCCTTGTTTCCTGGCCTCTGGCTCCCTGGGAACTGCCATGTTTCAAGGTCGATGCTCCATGCAAGCGTAATCCTCCTGACCCTGCGTCAGTGTCCGCTTGTACTCCAGGCCACATTTTCATCCCAGAGGTATATTTGGGAAACTATGATAACAGCACACTGCTTCTCAATGCAGTGTTGCCCTTGATTGTGTATGCTCGTTTCTGGCCACATTTACTTAGTTCCTGCCTGTCCCATTCCCCTTCCTTCTTGCTGCTGCTATTCTCCCTTGTCCTTCTTTCTTGGGGTTCCCTGCTTGCCCCATTTGCTCTCTGCCTTATTGGCCAGGGGTCCCATCTCCCTGGTGCCCCCGTCTTCTTCTTCTTCCTGCTCTGTCTTGCCCTGTCTAGCTCTTGTTATTGTCATTGCCCAAGCCTCATGCCTCCGCTTGGTACCTTGTATCCTGAACATCTCTTTGCCTTAGATCGGCTCGATTCCTATACTCCGAGCTTCTGCTACAACTACTGGACATTCTATGTGGCCTTCCTTGCCAGTGCTTGCACTTTTCTGGCGCCTCCAATATCAAGGAAGTGCCCTCCTTTGCCGTTGGGAGCTGGTCCAGTACTCACTTGTTTTTACCAGGAAGGTATTGGGTTGGTACCCCGCACTACAAGTCACCTTTTTCGACATGTGAAGACACACTGGCTTCTTCTGCACACCAATCACCAAGAAGGTCAGGTACGCAGTGCCCACGTGACGCTCTGTATAACACTGCAGCTGATTTCCTTCCTTCTATCTTTCCTGTTCCTGAGAAGAACTTCTGGGTATCTGTGGGAATTAAAACAGCTGAGTAAGGCATCAAAAACGCTTCCCTGACCTTCGCCCCGGGTCCATTCTGTCACATATCAGCTGTCAATTTAATGAAGAAAGGTTCATTTTTTTAGTTTAGGACTTAATAATATTTGCTTATTTCTTTTCAAACCTTCATAGAATTAAGCATTTTGTTACACTATGGGCCTCATTCCGAGTAGGGCGGTAAGGGTTAACGAGACCGGTGCCCTTAAACCCTTACCGCCCTACTACGAGTTCCCTTTGCGGGTCCTTCCTTAACGCCTGCTTTTAGCAATTTAATTTACGGTACCGTTATTGTCGCCTTCCCCTTCCCATTGAGCCCTATGGGGGCTCAAATGGGAATGGGGAATGGCCCTGGTGAATGGTGAATTACCGGTCCTTCCGACCTCGCAATGGACCAGTGATTACTCCATTCACCAGGCCGGAGTTCAGACAAGTTCGGAGGCAGCCATGCTGCAAATAGCGTCGTGGTTACCTCCGGACTCGGAATGAGGCCCTATGTGCTTAATCATTTATTCCAGCATATTCTCAAGTCCCATTGCCACGTGTGTCATCATGTTCGTCTGCCTGTTGCTTTAAGCCTATTTTTCAACATATGCTTCCCGACTCATGTATTTATTCAAAATATATAGTAAAGCCTAGCCATAAATTGGCCAATAAAGATACAACAAAGAAAAAAAGAAAAAAGCAGGCACAGCAAAATGAACAAGCTATAGAGAGGTGTGAAACAACATTAAAACAATAACAACCTAGTTGTTCTAAAACCATGTATACACCTTCCCCTTTCACCCATTTTCCCCCTCTCCTGATCCCATGTAGCTAATATAACCCGTACCCAAACATTAACAGCACCTCGATGCCCACTGGCTATGGTGCGCTTTATAAATGAATAAAATAAACAAAAGCGCCCTGTAAGAAAGCACAAGGACACTGAAAGCTCAGTAGGGAGAGATTAGGTAACAGCTAGCTCTGGAGCTCTCAATATAGCAGGGGTTTGAGCTCTTCATTAAAGATAAGCAAGTAGGGGCGTGAGTTCCATGAGCAAAGGGTTACTAGTGACATTTCCTATTGTTAAGTCACTCTCCCCTGCTTAGTTTCCCTTGTTTGGCTTCCTGTGCCCCCTGCTCCAGATGGCCTATCCAGGCCCGCCTCCCCCCATTTCCAGAGCTCTACTGACTGGTCCATGTTGGGAGAAACATGACCGGAACTACACGGCACCAGAGACCTACTCTCCGTGCAGTTGGGCACCCATTGCCCATTTCCATCTACAAACTGAGGGCAGACGACCCTCTTGGGTAAGGTTGTTCATTTTTGGGGGGGTTTCTCACTCTGCCATGCATGGTTTCCCTTGTTTGGTTTCCTGTGCCAATTGCTACAGAGGGCCTATCCAGGCCCACCTCTCCTCACTCCCACTACCTTCCCAGAGCCCTCCTGCCTGGTCTCTGTGTCGGGAGACACGTGACCGGAACCACTCATCTTCAGGGTTCCCCCATGGCAGCCTTGCCTGGGCATCTGGCTAAGGGCGGAGGCAAAGGGCACCTCCCTTAGGCACCTTCCATTGCCTATTCGCCCTGGGAGCCCAGTCAAACCGTCTACTGCAACAACCAGGTATGGTGGTACGAATTTGAAACCCTGCCATGACTATATCACTACCACTTGATTTTGCCAGTGTGTTGTACCCTGCTGTGCTCCATACTTTGCCATTGTGTTGAACCCTGCTGTATTGAATTAGGATGCATATTTGAGTATAGCCACTGTTCTGAATTTAGGTCAATATTTGAGTATAGCCAGTGTGTGAAATTAAGCTGCTTTTGTCTATAGCCACTGTATTGAATGTAGGGGTTTATTCGAGTATACCCATTACATTGAATTTAGTTGTTTTTTTAATATAGCCACTGTGCTTGAATTGAGCTGCATTTTGAGTATATCCACTAGATTGAATAGGTCAATGCTGCGACTGTAATTGTAATTGTAATGGGTTATTTGTAACACGCTTTCTACCCAGAGGTTTCGAAGCACGGACCCGGAGATCGAACCTGTGTTGCTCCGCATCAATGTGCTTCCAAGATGAGCACGTTGCCCCTGAGCTTTCCTCGCGAGACAAAACATGCTGTGTTGAAACATGCTACGCTCTGAAGTTTGCCACTGTACTAACCAACCCTGCTCCTTGCTCCTCTGCCGCATAGCTCCAAAATACTACACATGCCTAATAGGGCCAGCCAAACTAAACACACAAACCACACATCTGAATTTAGGTGAATATTTGAGTATAGCCAGTGCTTTCCCACTTTAACACTGGTCGGCCCCCTTTGGCCCTGCACATTCACCTACCAATGAGGCAAAGAATCTTGGAGTCATCTTCGACTCCACTCTCTCCTTCTCTTTGCACATTGCAACAGCTTCTTTCTCAACCTTCCTACTTCTCCACTCTGTCCTCTACAACTCATCCAGAACAGAACCGTAAGACTTATCCTTGGACTCAAGCACAGGGACTGCATCTCTCTGGCACTGAAATCCCTCCACTGGCTTCCTGTGGCTGCAAGGATCAAGTTCAAGACCCTCTGCATAGTCCACAAGGCTTCCTAGGGCCGGGGCCCGCACTATCTACAACGCTCTCGTACTAAATATTCTCCCTCTAGATTGCTCCACTCCTCCTCCTCCAACTCTCTGCGGGTGAGCCGTTTTCACAAAGAGAGATTTGGGGGTAGATCTTTATCCTCTGCAGATGCCTCCCTCTGGAACAGCCTCCCTGCTTCTCTCCGTCTTCAGCCGGAGCACCTTAAGTTCCCAGAAATTCCTCATTCCCTTCCCCTTCTCTTCCTCCTTCTCTCTCCCTCTACCCTGCTTACCTCTGTTTTTCGTCCCCACCCTCCTTCCTCCTTTTCCTCCCTAACTCTGCTCAATTTTTTGCTGACTGGTTGCCTGGTTCACCTCCCGAGCCTTACAGATCCCAGTCCCCCCCACACCAGTCTTTGCACTTGCCTCACGGCCACTGCACTACTGCACTTTCCGCCTACGATCGATGAGCGAGGTAACCTCTCTGCACGTAAGCCAGGGCCCTGTTGGACTGGAGGCATTTGTTCTTCCACCATTAACTAAAATGTACTAGGACTAGTACGTTCGCCTTTCATGTCCCAACCCCTTCACCTTTATCTGTCTCCCCTCCCTAGCTTGGTCAAAACGGTAACAGTATTCCCTTGGGCTAGGAGAAATGCTGTCAGGCCTAGTATGCTAGATTTCTGTTTAGATCATTCGAAACTTCAAGGCCTAAGAATGATTAGTGTATTCCCTTGTTCCCTTCTGTCTTGAAGCACTTTGAAGCACTCCCCCTGTATATAAGCGCTGTAGAAATAAACTATTGTAATTACAATCTAGCCTGATCACATGTGGATGGCAGTGGGTGAGGGCAAGGAGGCTAGCAGATTGATGGGATCTGTGGGCAATGTAGCAATTGATATGTTGCAGTGGTGAGTGGTGGGGAGTAAATGTAAAGGACAACAACGACATTTCTCCAAGGTTTGCCAAAAGTGTCACCTTATTGTATTCGTATTCAAAAGGTAGCATTGTTTCCTTGTTTTTAAGTGCAAGATAAATATCGCACAAAAAATTAAAAACTAGTGCATATGCAAATAGCTAGATACCTAATGTACAAATGTACCCTGTATGAAAAGTGCTCTAATGCAGTCATTCTCCCACTAGACGAAGAACATTATCAAAGCAATCCACATATTGATCCAAAAATAGAAAACCTCTTCAATCCATCGCTGGAAATGCACAAAAGCTACCGCTTACATCAGACAGAAGCCCTCCCTCAGGTCTCTGACCAGTCGAGAGCCATTTCGTGTAAGGGTCCATCTTGCAGTGGTGGAGGGTTGTGATTACTGTGCAATCGCATGGGAGGCTGCCCATGCACAGACCACTGTGCCAGCTGCCCTCCCCTGTGGTTCACACTACAAGCGTGCCCAAATCTCAGCTGGTATCTCGAGGCCCGACACCCATCATGATTATGTAGCCCGGTGACTTGTCTTGCTCTGCAGTTCATGAGACAATTTGGGTTATTGTTTGAATGTGCACAATAGATGAAATTCTGTAGCAGCGGGTACTTTCCAGGTTTTTTTTGATTAGCCAAAGCCTCTTCTGGCACCACACTTGTGTGTGTGGTGGCATACTACTCCTAAGTCTCACCAGAGGAAACACATATAACCTGGTGGCAGAGGGAGGGGGAGAGTGAGCCATTTTGTCCAGCAAAGGGACCCCTGTCTTAGCTCTGTTGGATTTACAGAGGTCTCTCCCTAGTAAATCCCTGGGGGTTTTCCAGGCTTTTGGTGATGCAGGTAAGTGCATGTTAGTCGCCATAGACTTCAACATAGGCATGGGTGTTATCTGCACAGGAGTGTAAGACAAGATCAAAACTCCTCAGAATGCCCATTAGGAGTCCATGCTGAGACGGAAGAGATGGAGGAAGGATCGTGGTTGGGTGCTGTAGGTGAAGGGGATGAACGATAGAGAAGAACCTATGCAACTGGTTGCTCTGGCTGCTCAGGAAGACCGGAATACTTCTAGTCTTGGTCTGTAGGCACTGGTGCCTCACTGCAGTAATGGATGACTGACTGGTGATACTGGGTCAGAAACAGCAAACAGCTCTATATAAAAGTGCTTTGTTAGGGAGTTTGTAAGATTGCATGTTATTCCATCTATTTAAACGCTGTTGCCATGGGAGATTTGTCAGAGATCAGCTGGCACAGTTCACTTTTAATAGGGCAATTGGAAACTCCCATATTGATTCCATTTTCATTCCAACAATTGACTGGAGCAAAATTATAGACTTTGAGATAAACCCCAGATCAGTGAGTGACCATTTTCCGCTTTTTCTCCTTTCGGTTTGTTTTGCTGGAATTTGCTTCAGGTTGCCCCAAACCATGTGGTACCCGCTCCGGCCAAGCACTAACAATCGAAGGGTATGCACAAAGCTCATTAAAATGGCTGCCCATTCATGACAGGACAATTGAATCGTGCAGCTATGGTGCTATTCTTCCAAACTTAGAACATATTTTCAAGCTGCACATTACTGACAAGTCCTTGTTAACTGAGTATGAACACAAGAAGGCCCAAATTCTCCATTCTCCTCTAAAACTAATAAAAAGGAAAATGTTAGCTCTCCCTCACTGATACGATGAAGAGGGCCGTCTGGCAAAAAGGGAAGTTGAAAATTGCATTACCTCGAAGCATGGTATGGACAGGGTCAAACTTAGACCAATGAGAGCCAATTATAAAAGCTTAACCGAGTCAAAAAAGAAGGAATTTAATGAAGACATGGAGAGCCCTACAAAATGCGCTCAGTTCTGGGGATAACTCTCTGTTTGGAAGCTAGTGCATGCTCAGGACTCGAGTGATGAGTGATGACCGATATGTCCAATGCTGCATTCTGGAGGTTGCATTTTGTCTAGTCTTTACTTTGATTCTTCACCTCCTCCTGCTTCGTGCATTTTACCAAACGTCTTGGCTTCACACCATATGAGTATTTCGGTGACAGAGAAAGAAACAGCCATTGGTTTATTCAAGAGGGGTAAGGCTGCTGGTCCTGATCTAGTGCCATTCGACCTTTTCAAGGACGAGATAGGTGTGTGGGCTCCAGTTCTTTGTAAGATTTTTAATGTGATTTTAGCCCAGGGATTTATTTTGAGCTCTTGGCTTAATGTTATGATCGTGCCAATCTACAAAAAAGGGGTCAGAGATAATCCTTCGAATTATGGCCGGATATCTCTCTTAGATGGGGCAGGCAAGCTTTTTGGCAAGATCATACTGCGGCACCTCCAGGAATGGGTGGATAACAACAGTATAATAAGCGACCGACAGGCTGAGTTCATGAAAAACAGATGTACAATGTATCAGTGGAATCTATGTGATCACTGCGCCGCCCGTAATTGCGCCGATGAAAATTTCTAGGCCAATTACGGTGCAGCACAGTGATCAAATAGATCACTTAACCCATGTCCCGGCCCGCATTCTCTTACCAAACCAACTCCCCACCCGACTTACCTTTCAAGCGCACACTATTGTGTGCGCTGCTAACTCCCCGCTATCCCTGTGGTGTCGTTTCCTCCCACTTATATGGGTCAGAGACGCCGCAGGGCGCTTTTTTTGTTTTGTTGCTTTTTTGTTTTTTTTACTTTCTTGTACCCCACCTACCACAATCGTAAGCGGGGGATACCCCTGCAAACCCTGACTCATGCTACTGCGCCCAAGGAGACCGGAGGACACCGCTGCAACCCCCGCTCTGCTTGGGTGCAGTAATGGGAGTTGTTATCTTGTGCACCCCCAAAGTCACAGTAACTGCAAGGGGGGGCACAAACGAGGGGGACATTTTTGTACATTTCCGATCAGTGCCAAATATTTTATATGTTTATTTTAAAGTATGCAGTACTGCGTAAAATTAATTTATATGTGGTGTTTTTAGATTTTAAAACTGGTTTCAATTCAATTTCAAGGGTGATTTTATGGAAGATTGTAATGTCCCGCAGGTTTCCCCCATCCTAATTTCTATACATATCCAACTACATTCTGGAACCAAAGCCTGTGTTCGATTTGGTCTGAGTGGTGAGTCTACCCCACAGTTTGCAGTGAATACTGGAGTAAAACAGGGATGTGTCTTGGCCCCAATTGATTTTAATATATATTTTCAAGAAATCATAGATGGATTACTAACTGGGTGCTAAGACCTCCCCGAATATGTCTGCCAATAAATACCCAGCACTCTTTCATGCAGACGACACTATTTTAATATCAACAACTCCCAAGGGTCTAGAGAACTGCCTATCAATTTTTGTGACTAAATTCAAGGAGCTTCAATTAAATCTTAATATTACCAAGAGTAAATCAATGGTGTTTAACCCTCGCTCCCAAAAACACAAATCCTTTCACTTGAAAGATGATGGTATCCTAATTGAGCAAGTTGACCACTTTGACTAGCTCGGGTTAAGATTCCAGGGGCATCCTGGCTGGGGTCGGTCAATCTTGACAAGCTCAGTGGGGCTATTATGTCTTATTTTGCGCAGCATGGGAGTGGTGCTGTATCCTCAACCTTAGATCTGTATGATAAACAGGATTTCCTTCCGTTTCTCTATGGATCGGAGCTCTGGCGTTTCTCAATTGTGGTGTGTTAAATATGAAGGAGAACACATTTTTGAAGCATCTGTTGATAATCCCCCACAAGTGCTCCTTCAGCTATCAACCACCTGGAGCTTGGTGTCACTGCGATAGGTGCCAAGGCTATGTTTAGCTCTGCCTTTCTCTGGTTAAGAATTTGGTCCCAACCAGGAATGGCCAAAGGCAGAGCAGCATTAGCCCACTTGTTGTCTTTGAATGGTGGGAAAATTCTGCACACATGTAAAGAATATGATTAACATCCTGAATGCCTCAGCACTGTGGGAAAACCCCATGGAGAGCACCAGTGCGGCCCTGAGCAGATTAAAAAAGAAAGCCAAGATGCGAGCTTGGCACTACATTTCAGGCGACGCTGCTAATTCCAAACCAGAGTTGGATTATCTTGCACACAATTTGAAGATTGGGGGCAAAGAGTATTTAGATTTAATCCCTGGGGCCTTTGAAAGATCGTTGTACATGCGGCTGAGATTGGGCTTTCTCCCAGTCGCATCTTTTACTCACTCGTGGTAGGAATCAGGGCCGGAGACATGCCCGCTCTTTGGGGGGGCACCAAAGAAACTGTCTTGCATGACGTACTGGTATGTGACAAGTCCTTGGGATTGAGGCATGATTTATTGATATGTGACAAGTCCTTGGGATTGAGGCATGACTTATTGATATGTGACAAGTCCTTGGGATTGAGGCATGATTTATTGATATGTGACAAGTCCTTGGGATTGAGGCATGACTTATTGATATGTGACAAGTCCTTGGGATTGAGGCATGACTTATTGATATGTGACAAGTCCTTGGGATTGAGGCATGCATACTTCAGACTAATCCTACATGAAGCCGCCATTCACTCACCCAGAACCGCAATGTCCTTTTTAATCCGTTGGCCACTCCCACATGTGATATTTGCAACTGCATGATATGGTCACAGGGGGTGGCTACTTAGGAAAAAGGCATTGAAGCTGTTGTCCTAATTTCCAAGGCTGCTGCGAGCATCGGCCTCCTTGTTCTAGACCTTTCGATATTTTTATAACAGAGAATCGTTTGCAGTCAATAATGTATTTATCATTGAATCGTCCCATGTTTGCTCATAGTTCTGCACATTTACTGCAACTTAGCAAACTGAATGTTTGTTTTACTTCTGTCTTTAAATGCTTTTATGGTCTTTCTATGCCGAGTAAAGTTATGTCGAAAGACTAGTCTTTAAACTCAAAGGTATGCATTTTCATTGGTCTCGTTCCATTGTGGATTATCTCAAAGCTAGAATAAAAACAAAACATAAAACAGGTGGGAAAAGTGGGCGGGGAAGTTACAAACAGCTTAAAAGGGGAGGCACGTGGTACCACCTGCAATTTAAAAACTTTAAAAAATGAACTAAAATAATGAAAAGATACAGAATTCTGGAATCAGGGATAACGATACCGCTGGCAGTAACTGGCAAATAGTAACATCAGGTCATCACTCCTTGTTTCAGACGCCCCACTATCACTAGACTGGAAAAAACGCTCTGCCAGTGTATCGCCAAATTACCACTGATTTACCACCAGTAGTTAAACAGTGCCGCCAACAATCGCCACCACCAAAATAAGATTAGCTCTGAGCTAGTCTTCAAAAAAAGTGTTACTCGTGTGGAAACGCTGTGATGCAAATTGAGTGTCATGTCTTGTCCCATAAATACCATATTAATAATAATAATAATAATAATAATAATAATAACAATAATAATAATAATAATAATAATATTAAAGATCTAATCATGAGGAAGTGGTTTTACCACAGGAAACCTACCCCAGTCCCAGAATGTAAAAATGTTTTTTGCTGGTGTTGTTTCACTGCAGAAACTTTACCTACCACTGGTGGGTTTTAGTGTCGACAGAATGCATAGTATTACAAAAACTGCTGAACAATATGTGCTCCACCTGTGGTATTTTTGGCACTTGTGGTATTTATTCCCTGCTGTATTTTCCACTAGCAGTAATCCAGCATTAGTTCATAGTTCCGTCAGGATGCCTGAATACCACATCTAGGAGATTTTACCAGCAGCAGAGCGGTAATGGGACGCAGAGTGTTGTTTTACCACAATGGACTTGCTGTCAGAATGAGTCACCATTCTACACACACCTCCTTGCGTGAAAGTGGAATCCATTGAAATCGTCTTGGGAAAGGATGGCAGCCTGCCCAGATGGCTGGTTCCATGGCATGTCTGGCACAAACAGCCAGTTAGCATGGGCCCCTAAACAAGTCGCGCTTCCATGATTCGAGGTAGTTTTGACATCATGATTTCTTTACAGGATTTTGGAACCTCGCCGGAGTCCAGCACTATAGAAACAGGCCCCTGGCACTTATGGGGCAAGGAATCGTCATTCCGGGAGTGGTGTCAGTGGATAAAGGGGGTGCTGCTAAGCCTGTGAGGTGTACCCTTCACGATACATTGTTTGCACAATATAATAATACCCTAAATGTGACTATTGGAGCAAGGACTTGGAGTTTCCACGTGGAGATTTGGGGATCTGTGTTGGCCAATGTTCCCCATACTGCAATGGAGCCATGTGGTCGTGGGGTGCTTGGATCTTGCCATCCATGATAGATCTGGCACGTGCACCATTGAGGGATACCGCAGAAGGCGCTACTGTTTATTTAGGACAGCGCGGGAGCTCCTCTCTCTTTCTGGGAAGGGCAAGTTCATTGAAGACGCTGAGGCAAGTGCTGCACTTGGCTCTCTTTACAGGACTCGCTGAGCGCATTCCTTCCACGCTGGAATTCCGCGTGAGATATTCATCTTCGATGGGTCACGGGTCGCGGTCCTTCGGGGGTTTTCTTGTTTCAACAGATTTCTCTTTCTGAAGTAAGAAATAGTGCCTGCAATTAGGAAACCGCGCTTCACCAGATACTGGGTTACAACAGTGCAAGAGGGGTCCTAAATTGATATCATCATGTACCTGTGCGTTAGGGATCAAATCCCAGAGGAAAGGAACCTTCCTTTGCAGGCTGGCAAACACCTGGATGCAAACTACTCTTACTTTTTCCTTTTTAGCACGTTAAGACTTATAACTTTACTTGTTACCTGGGAGAACAGCTGATTCTGACTTCCCTAAACTCGTCCAAACACCATGGCAACGTTCGACCGCTCCAGTAGGATTCGCAGGGCAATCAGAGCACCTGGACGAGTACAAGGTCCCTTTTCGGCTCCTCTGCCCTCAAGAATTGATGAAGCAAAGTGCAGCAGTGCAATAACTACACAGCTGCCATTCATTTCAATTGCAAATACATTCTTGTCCAGACCCCCCTGACCCCCCTCTACACGCAGCACACTGAGTGTACTAAAAGGATTCAGGAAGGCGGCACTTAGCGTTGCACCCAGCTGCAAAATGCTTCTGGCGTTCAGTGGCCATCTGACAAGTTGTTAGGTGTGTATAAGATCATGGGTGTATACACAGGGAATGGGCAGAGAAAATGAAGCACCCCAAGCCAGCCCGTGTGTCCTGATCAGGCTTTCAGTCTATTATTTGGGTTTAATGACCTACACAAGTGTTTGCTTTTGAAATGTTCTGCATACTTTTCCTATGATAAACCAAAATCTGAGATTTTACACACACACACAATTTTAATTTCACTTATGAAGTGTGTACATGTTTTCTAATTCCGAGCACCAATCAAATCTATGGAATTTTCAAAAGACTCTATTCCTGACCTTAGAATTGAAGAAGAGGGGCTGAAAAAAAAGTGAAACATCCCCATTGTTGGCTAAAGAGGGGTCTTTTAGCTAAGAAAATTATCAATGTTATCCTATTATAAAGGTTTTCAGATACACATGTTTCTTTCTGTAGATTTTCATTGAAGCAGGAATTGATCTAAGGTACATGCGCAGTAGATCAAATGTGTAAATGATCCATTGAGCATGGAGCAGCCTCGGTGTCCAGGCAAAGTTTCGAAACAATAGTTTTGAATTCCAAAAGTTCCGACACAAAAGTTTCAAATTTATTTTTAATGTTAAAGGGTTTATTTTAATTTAGTTAGTGAAATAAGTGTTAAAAGAAACGGGGGTTTCGGGAGGGGGGGCCCCCATAAAAAATAAAATTAAAAAATAAAAATAAAAACTTTTTTTACAACACTTTTGTGTCGGAACTATTGGCATTCGAAACTATGACTGTCGCAACAGTCACTATAAACCAGCAGCCTCAGCTTCCTTTTGATCAAACATTAACTCTGTTGGTTGATCTATTCTAGATTCTCAGACATCCTAAGAATCATCTTAAAAGCTGTTAAGACATGGCCTTTGGAGGCAGCTCATCAGAGATTTCTCTGAAGGCCTCTGACATTTGGAAGAAATTGATGAGGCACGTTTCTTTTCACAAATTCTCAATACTTAAGATGCTATCTCTGACCCATAAAGCCCTCAATAACTCCACCCTCAGATACTTAATAGACAAATTTCACAGGAGAACCTCTCTCAGACCGACCAGAGCTGTCAATTCTAACTGTTTGATAATACCTAACTTTAGACTCACCACGATCAGTGGAAATAGTTTCCCTGTAAATGCTGCCAAAACTTGGAACTTACTGCCACAAGACCTGAGAGGGGATCTGCCTTACCTTCGCTTCAGAAAAAATGTCATTCAACTCCTTACCTTCACTGACCTCTAGCTGATCTGTGTCACCTACCTCCTACTGTAATCATTCTCGACATACCTGGCATACCATACTGTATATTTCTGTAATTCCGATTGACCATACCTTGAATATTGTATATTTTGGGCCTCATTACGACCCAGGCGGTAAGTTACCGCCTGGGCCGTGACTTTACCACCATGGCGTAAACTATGTTTACGCCATGGTGGTTGGCGGACTTACCACCCCATTCCGACCTTGGCGGGGCGGTAAGTCCCCAATCCCCATTTACCCTTCCCCATTCCCATTTTTGCCCCATAGGGCATAATGGGAGTGGGGAAGGTGTTAATTACGCCACCGTAAATTACGGTGGCGTAATTAACTCCATGGTCCCTTAGCGCCATGGATTTTAACACCTGCTAAGAGCAGGTGTTAAGTCCGCCATGGCGCTAAGGGACCTCGTACTCAGGCGGTAAGGGTCGGCGCTGTTAACGCCGCCGTAAAACCCTTACCGCCTGAGTCGTAATGAGGCCCTTTGTAATTATCTGTGATCTAGAGACATTTATTGTGCAGTGCATATCATTCTATGTTGTAACCATGTAAGCTTTGCATTTTCTTATTGCTGTGCCCTGCTACTCATGGGTCTGGTGCACATAAAAAGTGAATAAAACAAACAAACAAACAAACAAATGATGTGATGTTAGGATTTTATGTTATGTCATGTGACTGGGAGTTATACCATCGTACGCTACCATATGTAGGGTCTCCAGGCGCTTTGCCAGATCTGAACGAGACAGGGGTTTGTAATGACAACACAAGATCGGTTTGCAGTTGCATTGATGATTGCGGATCCTAAGGCTGAGCTCTGCAAGCAGGTCAGTTTCCGGTGTTCTGTGTTGAGAAAATAGAGGAATCTGTGGCCGGAGTGGAGCCGTGTGTGCTTGTGGTATGCATGTTGGTTGTAGAGGTGCAATGTTTTGATTTTTGATATCTGTTGGTCGTGTTGTTTCACTGCAATGTGTGGGTGGCATAGTTGGTATGCGTATTGTGTGCTGGTAAGTAGAATCTGGGCATGATCGTGCGGGAAACAGTCAGAGACGTCAACAGGAAGGTTGGTGAAGGCTGTAGAAAACGCTGACACGTGGACAGCAAATCATGATCTGGAAAAGCAAATTGTGGACAAAAACAAAGGCCAGCGCACCTAATACTTTCACCGGGCTGAAGTCTGCGAAAGGTAGGTAGGAATACGTCCTCCACATGTTCATGCATTGTTGCAGAGTGGGGTTCTCTATGTTTAAAGTCGTCAACATTTGTGGTGAAAAGCAGGCCATAGAGGTCGCTTCTGATTCCCTTTATGGGCTTCTGACAGTAGAGGATGCCGAAGAGAAAGCGATGGAAGCTTGTGGGAGGGGGGTATTCATGTACATAGTGGATTGATAGAGCTCAAATCTAGCTAAGAAGCAGTGGAGCGCTGCACACTTGAGGCATACCAAGAGGGTTACAAGTAAGAGGGCCGGGGTTGGCAGAGGTGCTCAGAAGGGAACGGGGAGCAGGGAAGGGGGCTCAGAGGACATTTGGAAAGTTTGAAAATTCGTAAGCAGTTTGAGGCACATTTTCAAAAATCTCTTGATTTTGAGAAAGCACTGGAGAGTCTACAGTGCTTTCTCTAGATCAAGCAATGAGAGGCGTGGCGACGCAGATGCAAATCGTTCATTCAAAAGGGGTCCAGCAAGTGACCCTAGCAATTGCCACTTAGGAAGCATGGCTTTAATACCAGACATACATTAAATCTAATCATGAAATAATATGGTGTTTGTTCTTTATTAAAAATTCAGACATAATTGGTGAAGGAAATAAAGCGCACTTGGTCTCTGCTATGTCGATCACATGACCTGCCAGTTTAAAATCTGATAGAAAATGGTCTGTCAATTGTGCAAAACTGCGCTCGCATAAAAGCACCTCTGTGATTTGGCTCAGCAAAGGGAGCAACATGTAAACAGCGTCTCCATTGGCTTTGCTGCAGCACCAGCAACGTTCTCTTTGCAAGGATTGGCTCGCCAATGGAGAGCCAAGCAACCTGCATCAAGTGACATTGACTCACTGGTATTGCCCTCAGAACACCTTTCATTCTGCTTCTGCTGTGGGCTCATATTGCAGAGAGTGCCTATGAATCTTGAATTAAGTCCCAAACGGCCCCCCCATAAGTGCCAGTGTGTCCTGTGGACACCCAAGCCTGGACGTCCAGACATTAGTGCCGTCTATGCCAAGTAGATATCAGGTGTAAGCCACAAACATCCAATTTCTGCATTTTCTACAACGAGCAGAAAACATCACAAGCGAACAATGGTGAACGAAAACAAGCCATCTGACTGATCCTGGATAATGAAGCCAAGCACCAGACCTGAAACCAATCCGGGAAGGATTACAAACCAAAGGTAGTCCATGTGAGCAGGCATTAAGTCACTCATAAACAGATGACAAGAATCCACCTTTACACGCGCAAGAAAAACACCAGGGGCCAGATTACAGAAACTTTGCACCGGTGCAAGTGCAAAGCTGCACAGTATAGCAGCAGGACAAAAATTGACCTCGTGCAAAAAAGATACATGTTTGATGCATTTTTGCACCAGGGCAAAGTTTGCTCTAGTATATCATTCCGTATTAGCAATAGGGCAGACTTTACTTTGGTGGAAAAAATGCTGTGAAAATGAATCTTTTTTGCACTGGGGCAATATTTGGCCAAACTGTACTTGTCACAGTGCAATGGTTTTCTAATGTGCCGCAGTGTTTTAAAAAAATAGGGAAAACATTTTCCTAGTGATAATACCGTGCAACATTGCACTTGCGCCAGTGCAATGTTTCTGTAATCTGGCCCCAGGTGGCGATTCAGACAGAAAACTGGAATGGTGCAAATGTATCAGGATGACAATGGCAGATTTTCCAAGTGAGTAAAATACACCATCATGCAGATCCATACATCTTTGCAGAGTCAGATGCGCAAAGTGCAACACATTTCCACCCGCACTTTTTCGCATGATTCCTAAAACGTTTTCCAACTTGCATCTGAGTAATGCGTGTCTTGTTGCAAAAAATCATGCAGTTGTGCATACCCAGTTTTCATAGTTGGACTCTGCTGTATAGCATTTCGCAAAATTGCGCATAAGTGAACCGGCCAGTAGGTGATCAATGCACATCTTTGCATTTTCTAAAGGAGAGGACATGCACTTCTTCTTCACCGCGCTCGGCTGCCCCAGAGCAATGCATGTGCATTTTTGAAAAAATTTACAAATTGGGCATATGTGACACCAGTCAGGGGGTGGTCAATGGGGCATATGCCTACACCACAGTCCAGCAACGTTTGGCTCTTCCGATATTTTGACCTTCAGCTCCATCGGCCCTATCCAGTACAGTCAATAGTGAGGGACCATGGAAGTCATAGTGCAAAACAGCTGGAGAGCTGAAGGTTGCAGACCTCTGACCAATACCAAAGCGGTGCGCAGGCATCTGTTCTTCACCCTCGCCAGCCGTCCCCTGTGCCAGAGCTGAAAAAGGAGGAAATTAGAAGCAAGGGCATTCTGACATCAGACAATGGTCTTTTCTGAGAGCTGCGTGCCTGCCACTTGCCCACCACTGGCAGCAAAGTCCTCAGCTGGATGATAAGAAGGACATCAAATTCATCGGATTGCAGCAGCATAGCACAAAGGAGGATTTAAATATTATATTCCCCAGTACAGATGTCATCTGTCTCATGAATCAGTGGATGGACACACAGGCACTAGCAGGGTACGCAGCTCGCGCGTTGCGAATAAATGGAAAACAATCATGCTAAACGGAACGCATAGATGACGGCAATGATGTCACACGCACAGAACGTGTGACGTCACTCTCTTAATTATAAACACAAACAAGATGACACCCATCATGCTAAGACGTGGGATGCCATTATTGGTAGAGTGTACCATACATGCCACTCTTAACAGAACGCTTACTTGGTAAGTAACTAGCCTGTTCTCAAACCTTTATCATTGATAACCAATGCTAAAATGCATTTAGAGATGCTAAGCCTAATTCCTTTTATTAAGCTCCATGATGACAGAATTGCCGCCCAATATACAGCTGTTTACCTAGTACCAACACAGAGAAACCCAACTGGTGAGAACCTTGGTATCATATTCGTGATCCACTAAAATTATACGTGGTACAACTTTGAAGATTCACAGTCTCTTATACCGGCTTTACAGGTTTAGGACATAATGACCTCTATTGCTATCACCAGCCCAAGAAATACACAGATTAACACACTATTTTGACAGTGGTGAGTTCCTATTAAATATTATCAACCTAGTCCACTACTGATCTAATTTGAACAGGTATACTTGCATTGAACAGTTTAATATAATTCAGACTTATCAAACCACGGATAAGCTAACCAGAGACCCTGGCCACATATATACATTCACAGAAGGGTGGCCTTCACTGTAGTATTCGCAGTATTCAGAAGAATGGTGCCTTTGGTTCAGGTGCACTGGCTGTGGGCACGGCACTCCTTGGGAGCATCTGTGTGGTCATCACAAAGCTAGTTCAGTTTTGTCGAATTTATAGATTAAATAATATCACGTGTGTGCGTGCATGCAATGATGTATGAGTGTGTTGTAAAACCATATTCGCATAATACCGTGTGATAATGAATATTGGCCTAAGCTCCTTCGCATTTGTACTGAAAACCGTGTTTAAACAGACCTGAATAGAGTTGACTTCGCCGCCATCTTAGAACCATCCACCATTTTGATTCTAACTCCTGATTTCTGTCCTAAAATGTTAAACTGTGTTTTTGGCTGAAGTAGAGCGGAATTAACTTTGAACTATGTCAACATTGAGGCTGCTGAGAGCAGAATGTTTGTCTTGTGCTAAGAAACCTTGGAGCCAAAGTGAACCTCAATTCAAGTGTTGTCTGCACCAATAGCTTCATCCTCATACAAACAGTGGAAACTGAAAGCTGAACAACTAAAACCGTGTCCCTTTTCAGAAACCCATTGAATAGGTTTCTTGAAACTGGACTTACTTTAAGCTGGAGAACCAACATGACCAGACAGAACAAAGTTGTAACCATTGTATTTTATAGAATGGAAAACATTTGCAGTATTTAAAAGACAATATTGTTGTATTTGTCATGTGAACTGGGCATGAACACTTGTAAGACATTAACTTGGAGAAGGGCTGGATGATGCGCCTGGACTGTGTATAAATAATGTATACTTCATGATGTCCAGCACTCTCTTCCTTCACAGTGTCTGCTGGTGCACACTGCGAGGCACTTGAGAGGCAGATAGCTATCTGTACTTTGATTAAAAAGTATACTTGTAACTCTGAACTCGTGATTGGCACATTTCATTTTGGTGGTACTAAGCTTTGATATTTTCCTTTGGTCTTTCAGATGGCGCCCGAATAGGGAACTCAAGATTGATGTAATCTCGCTGAACAAGGAGACGCGGCTATTGGACCGGGATCGGAGAGTGAAGGGGCCCATTGTATGAGACGCGACAACTCAACAGTACTGCACATTCCGATCCCTGGACGGTGAGCAAGCGGTTCGAGAGGACACCTTGACAAGGGTCCCCATATCGAGGCGAGCTCTTTGCCGAAATCACCAATCACGATGATCCTTTGTAATCGGATTGGACCTCCTTAGAATTTGCAATCAGGTGAGTCGTGCCCCGATTCCTAAGAATCCTGATATTGATTACAGTTTTGCGCTTGCAAGCACAAACAACGCCAGGTAACACCAGTAATCTGACATGCCTGGGAAATGGTCATCCTGTTTGAGGGTATTATTCCGCAGGGATAGACAATCTTTGGGACAAGGCCAACCTTGCCAACCACTGGGTCGCCGGCTTGTTTAATGTACTGTAAGTACGGCCTAAATAATATAGTATTTAATGATATTTGGCACAGACAAACTAGACATGTTTCTGAACTTCAGTGGCCAGTTCATTGTAGTTTTGAAATTGCCCGCCTAGACTAGTTAGAATCTATATTGTTGATGTAATTAAAGATTGGAGAAAGGAAGCTATGCAGCAACTCAGAAGTAAAAAAATAGCATGCACGTAGGCACATGACTAATGCTGAAAAAGTACTATTGTATGATCAACAGAACAGTCAGGATCTATTAGAAGTATGGAAAGGGCTTTTTCACTTAATGTCCAGAAGATATATCCGTCTCAGGATTTTCATACATCAGATGAACTAATTAATAAACTGTTGAATGAATGTAGAACTGTTGCAACTGCACCTCCTCCTTATGTGCCTCCTCCCACTGTTGTGCCTCCTCCCATTGCTGTTCCTCCTCCTCCTGCTGTTGTTCCTCTTCCTGCTGTTGTTCCTCTTCCTATTGTTGTTCCTCCTCCTGCATCTCCACCCTTACCGACAGTTGCCGTTCCCTTAATTCCATCTCCACCGCCAGCGGTAGGGTTTCTGCTACCTGTTGAACACAATTTGTTGAACTTTCTTTTCCAAGTGGTTCTGTTCATGAATAGTGACTCGTGGTACAGTATCTAAAGCTAGAAAAAGAGAATTGTAAACATGGGCTAAAAAATATAATGAAGAGGGTGAAGAATCAGCTGTTTTAGCTGTGATTTCGATCCAAGAAAGTATTCCCGAACAGACTATTCTGATAGAGGGGATGGGAATGCATTTGGCTGATATTTGGAGTGATTTAATGGACATGAATGTCCCACAGGAGTTGAGGGATTTGAATGTCCGTGCTCGCTCAAGGGACACTGCAGGGACACTGCAGTACATGAGCATGTTGAGGAGGTAATTCAGTTTAAAAGGGAGCTAGATTGGTTACAGAAAGATGAATTAGATGGTAATAGACTGGAAGCCTCATATGTGCAAAAGCATTTTCTTCCTCCATTGAAACCGATGAGTGAAGAAATACGCATTTGCACAAGAGACGCTTTTAGATGGAATTTGGGTGTTTCAATTTCTCCCATTGAAGTTTCATGACACTTTTCGTCAGTATGCACCGGCAATACAAAGGAAAGTGTTACAGGTAATGGTAGAGTATCTACAAGATGAGTTTATGAAGAGAAATGTTTTTTGTCCCACAGATTTGATGGTCATGTACAAGAGAGCATTTTCGCCCGATACTGCTTTCACTACTTTGTCACTTGATTTAGCCTTGTTGCTTAATAAACTTTCAGATTTGCCTACTTCACAGTTGCCGATGAGGGAAGTTCCTCCGACATTTGTTCTGAAAGTAGAAATTCCAGCTAATGCCGCAGCAGGAACGCCTGCTACTACTGACGAAGCACATTATGTTTCTCAGTTTGTTCATGTCCCGTTTTCTAGACACGAAGTGAATATCATTAGACAAACAATTCCAGATATTAGGAAGAAGCCAACAGGATTTTATAAAGAAATTGAATCTGTCTTGCATTCATCAGATTTTACGTTGGCTGATATAGATTTATTGTTCCCCGTGATGCTTCCTGCTGATTCATGGAAGCAGATTAGAACTGTAGACGATCAGGCAGGGATGGGTGACACATGGAATAACTTTGTATGGATAGATGGAGAAAGGAAGGCTGGTGAGAAATCGCCACAATTGATACTGATTTTGCCAGACAGAATAGTAGCTAAATTAAAAACTCTGGTTCTTGAGAAAAGAATCATATGGGATAAACGTACGGCTTGCATACAATTGAAGTCAGAGGGTGCAACAGAATTTTTTGATAGATTTGAGCAAGTATTTTCAGATTTTAGTGGTTAAGACTTGAGTACCGAGTCAGGGAAAAGACTATTTGTAGACAAGTTTGTACGCGGATTATTGCCTGAAATTCAATCACAGATAATGACTTCTGAAAGCACTTGGCAAGCAAAATCATAATCTAAAGTATTACATATGGCTCAGTACTATGAAAATAGAGTTAATTTAAAGAAGGAAAGAGTGGAAAGAAGAAGGGAGACTTAAAAACTAGAGAACTGTTGCAGCAGATTGCTAGAGGAGCCAGAGGTGGGAATACACAGTTTAGAGGCCAATTTGGACCACAGATAAATGCACAACTGGGTCCTGTACACCTGAATCAATGTGCCTTTTGGAGACAGGAAGGTCATTGGTGAGCACAATGCCCGATCCTTCAGCAGAGATCGAATAGCACATATGGGTAGATGATCCAGAGGCCGTCCTGGGATAGGGGTCCTGGTAGAAGTCAGTTTACTCAGAATCAAGAGTCATCTTCACAGGATAGTCAGCAACATAGTGTTAATAATGGGAACATTTTCGATAATCCTTTGTCTATTTTCCTGAGGATCTTGCATTTGATGATATACAGTTCCTCTAGGACAGCCCGAAGCATAGTCTGGAACCAGTACCTATTCCCGTCGATCAGAAGGGCTCTACGTTGAAATGAAGGTAGGGTAGGGGGCATATATTTTTGATAGATACAGGAGCACAGAAGTGTTCTATTGATCCTTCACGGGTTCCAGATATTCCCCTGTCAGGGCAGAACAACATTTCTGTAGGGTTTTCCGGTATGCCAGTGGTTAGTCCGGTCTCTCAGCCAGTACCGATTTCACTGGGGCCATTTACTGATTCATGTCCATTTCTTCTGACGACAAATTGTGGGGAAAATTTGTTGGGATTGAATTTGTTGAAAGAATTGAATGTTGTCATTTACTGATCTCCGGATGGAGTGCATTTAACGATTTTGCCTCAACAATTTTTGTCTAGACCTTTACCACCCAAATTGAATAAGGTTCCGACATGTCTATGGGCAGTTAATGACAATGATGGCATTTTACAAATTGAACCAGTTAAAATTGTATTGAAACCAGGTGTTAAATTACTGCGTATTCCGCAGTATAAAATTACAATTGAAGGGGAACAGGCTTTGAAAAGTATTATTTCTGATTTTGTACAGATAGGTGTGATTGAGGAAATTGCAGGAAGCGTGTGTAATAGTCTGATTCTACCTGTGTATAAGAAAGGTGATAATGTGATTCCTTTTCACTTTATTATTGACTAACGCGCTATTCATAAGGTTGTTGCCCCACAGTTTCTGATTGTACCTGATGTTACTACAGTATTGACTATGATTCCAGCCTCAGCTACTCATTTTAGTGTTGTGGATTTAAAGAATGCTTTTTTCAGTATTCCTATACATGTTGACAGTAGATATTTGTTCGTGTTCACCCTAGGAGGACGCTCGTTTACATTTACTCGTGTGCCACAAGGGTACACTGAGACCCTAAGCATTTATAGTAGAGCATTAAAGGAACAGGTTGATATGCTTGAGTTACCTTCTACTTGCACGTTGTTGCAGTATGTAGACAATTTGCTTCTAGCTGCAGATTCTGAAGTTGTTTGCAAGGAGGGCACCGTGTTGCTGCTTATTCATTTAGCAGAACATGGGCATAAGGCTTCATCAAAAAAGTTTCAGTATTGTCAACAGGAAGTCGCCTATTAAGGCTACCTGCTGTCAAAGGAGCGAAGAATTTCAAAAATAGAGGGGGTAGCCAAAAATATCTAGGGTCCTGTGGGCTACACACATATAATATACTCAAACAAATGAACCCTTAGATAGAGGATGACAGAACATACATTTGTTTTTTATAAATAATCACAAATGATTCAATCTTTCTACTTCAATGCAAAAAAGTTTTAATAATATTTCATATCTAAAAAGCACCCAAAGGTGTGCAGCATATTTAAAACAAAATCCATAAATTACACTTAGTTAGATCAACACAATCATTTAAGCCAACAAACCATTCATTTCACTTTCTCACACTAACATTCATACATATACTTTGTAACCACAATAATTAGATCACAATCCAATATTTTGTTCAATGTTAATTCCTATCCATACAAAGTTCACATGTCGGTAACTGCCCTTCTGTAATTAGGCAGTAAGTCGACACGTGTTTCAGGTTGTATTTTAGACTTTACTCAGTCCACTATGTACGCCAACCATCTTCAGGACATATAACAGGAACAAAAGTAACGTCCCTTTTCGATCTAGTAGGGTGGATCATATTGCCTAAGAACAATAAAACATAAAAACTTTATTAAATAGCTATTTTTGTCCTCCTCATTATTTTTCACACACTGTTATTGTGTATCAATGTCTATCAATAGTACATAATGTCGTCCCCATCTTCATCTTATAATTAGCGATATGGAAAACAGCAAACACAATGGATAAATCCTAAGAATACCCTAGCAGAGAGTCCCTCAACCTAAGAACAACTCTTCAAGGATTCCATATGACCTATAGTTCAAACAAAGTTAGACCCATATTGGTTAATCATCGACTATGGTCTATTTTCATTGACCGGCAAATGCACTTACTTCCAAAAACACAGGCAGAGAATCCCAGCAGGCAATCCCACCGACCCGTCTTATGAACAATATTTTTTACGTGTGCCGACCGTGCCTTCAGTACACCAGACACGCACCTAGTCACCAATTTGTCCCGCATACCTGTATAGACATAATAAATTAGTCAATCAGGTGTTTTTAGCAGTGTAGAAATTACTTCAGTCTGTCTCTTAATACATTCTCACCTAATTGTTGCATCTAGCCAAGATAGCAACTGTTTTCCCAAATGTTTCCTAGTTTCCATGACACACCGGACTCCCCGGAGTCGATCACCGTCACAGAAATATGTTCTAGAAGGAAAAGACGAATAAAATTGTCTCAAAGCGGTGTTGTCAAAAATAACTCCTCCGTTCGTTTATGTATAACTAAGAAGACTGACACCTGAACGGATACAAAGCATCTCTAGCATGTCGGTCCCAAATACACAGAAAGAGATCAGAGTCTTACTAGGTATGGCTTCATACTGTAGACAGTGGATCCCAAATGTTTCATTGATGATAAAACCTATGTTGGCACTGACAAAGAAGGGCATTTCTTTGCCTTTATCATGGAACATGGATTGCCAGAAAGCTTTTGATCTGCTCAAGGCTGCGTTGTGTTCAATGCCAGTTTTGGGCACACCAAATTACGAAAAGGCCTTTGTGTTGTTTGTGCATGAATGTGATGGATGCGCTTTGGCTGTTTTGACACAGGAACATGGGGGAAAGAATAGACAGTGCAGATATTTTTCCTCCACGTTAGACCCTGTTGCATGCGCTTTGCCGAGATGTTTGAGAGCTGTTGCTGCTGCCGCTGCATCTGTAAAACAAAGTGAGGGTATGTTTCTGTGTCACTCTTTAACCGTGAAGGTACCTCAATCTGTAGACGTTCTATTAAACAGAACGCAGACACAACATCTCACATCAGCATGACTAACAAGGTATGAGCTGATTCTATTTGCACCTCATATCCAAATTAAGAGATGTTGCTCATTAAATCCAGCTGAACGATTGCCTCTTCCGCAAGAAATTGATTGTAGTGACTAAATGTCACATGACTGCTTCTATACCACAGAACAAGAAACGAAGGACAGAATTGACCTAAGCGATACACCTTTAAAGAATCCACAAGGGTTGCTGTTTTGCGATGGCTCCTGCTTCAAACTTCTGGATGGTACATCCACTGCTGCTTACGCAATCACTACATTAAGTACTATAGTGGAGACCAAACGAGTTCCGCATAATTCTGCGCATGCCTCAGAGATTATTGCATTGATTAGAGCTTGTGAACTTTCTGAAGGGCTTAGTGTGAACATATATACGGACAGCCAGTATGCCTTTGAGGTAGTTCACAACTTTGGTTGATTATGGGCTGAGAGAGGGTTTTTGACCTTGCATGGAACTAAGATACAGCATGGCACTCTAATAGTTCGGCTACTTTCAGCACTTGCGCTTCCTACTCAGTTAGCAATAATGAAGTACACAGCACACCAGAAAGTAACAGACGATGTGGGAAAAGGAAACGCTTCTGCTGACAGAATAGCCAAACAGACTTTCACCAATTTGCATTCCAAAATGTATGTGTTAGAACTAACAAAAGGGGTCGCTAACACTTGTGTGATAGATGAAGGAATTGGGTGCATTGGCTGCCACTCCAGATGAAATTAAACAGTGGGATGAGGGTCCAGCACGTTTAGATGATGAGGGTTGTTGGGTAGATAATGAAAAACTAAAACGGATGCTACCCAATGCCTATGTTACCGCTATGGTGACAATGGCTCATGGTCCAACACACATATGTGCCAAAAAGATTTCCAAACTGTTAGATCCTGTATGGTATAATACCAATATTCAAAAAACTGCTGAGCGTCTTGTCCAAAGTTGCATGGTATGCTTACAGCATAATATTGGAAAAGGTACATCGACACCAAAGGGTAGTTTTTGTCCCCCTCCATGCCGTTTGAGGTCATACATTCTGATTTTATTGAAATGGAGTGTTGTCAAAATTATAACTATGTTTTGGTAGTCATCTGCGCTTTTAGTAAATGGGTTGAAGCATTTCCTCTAAAAGATGCCACAGCAATGTCAACGGCGAAAGCCATGCTTAAGGAATATTTTCCTAGGTTTGGCTTGCCGAGAGTCATATGGTCTGATAATGGTCAACATTTTATCGCTGCTGTCATCCTGCAAGTATGCGCAGGATTACAGGTCGATAAACGGTTTCATTCAGCCAGGCATGCTCAGAGTGCTGGACTTATAGAACGCCATAACGGCATATTAAAGAATACGATTGGGAAGGTTTGCGCTCATAGCAACTTGAAATGGCCTGATGCCTTGCCAATAGCTTTATTGTCAATGCGGACGACTGCACAATCAAAGACAGGGCTCTCTCCTTATAAAATTATCATGGGGAGACCAGCCAACATATGGAAGATGCCAAAACCCAAGCTTGAAGGATGTTGAGCATGTACTCCTTTCTGAATATTGTGACCAGTTAACTCAAAACTTGTATTTGATTCATCAACAGGTGCGAGAAGCCCTCCCAGTAAAATACAAGGGTCCAGGTAATCGACTTCAACCTGGTAACTGGGTGCTATTAAAAGCCTTTGAAAGAGTCTCCTGTCTCACCCACATCAAGTCCTCTTGGCTACACAGACTGCTGTTTGAGTCACTGACAAGAAGAACTGGATCCATGCGACGCACGTGAAAAGGAATACATTTCCTCTGGCACACGACAAAGGCAAGGAGAAGGGAATTGGTGATCTTGATGCTCACAACGAGCCTGCTCTGATCCACACCGAGGGTGTCCCAGGAATCCTTCCTGAGCTCGTGGGGCCTGGGGAGACTGCTGATTTGTCTACGGAAAACCTTCCTAAGCCCGTGGGACCTGGGGAGATTGTTGCTTCTTCTTCGAATTCTTCTTCACATCAAGCAATCTTGCTTCTCCTTCCTCATTGTCTTCATTTTTTTTTTTTTTTTTTTATTTTATATGGTTTATTTTTAAACCTTTAAAAAAAAAGAGGAAAAAAGCAAAAACACATTTAGGATTTTTACAACCAGCATGAGGCCACATCTCATTATTTCATTTGCGTAGCCTCGGGTCTGTGTACAAGATTGTCAAGTTGTGTGTCGAATGACTCCTCCAGCTAAGATACCGCGAGACTGTCCAATCGATTTTTCACAGTTCGAAGAAAGATGACTAATGCGTATAGCAGTGGTCTTTTAGTTTCTACAAACATGGCTTTCCACCAGTCGTCCCTGGACAGGCACTGATAGTTCTTTGTCACAGGCCCGAAAAGGATGTTCCTTTCTTTCACTAGACCAGGACAATTGATCGTCAGGTGCTTGAGTGTTTCATGTTCAGTTTTACACAGACGACACATGGGGTCCGGAGCCAATGCCAGGTTCCAAAAACAAAGATACTCTTTGGTCGGAAGAACATTCAACCTAAACTGTAGGTATAGCTTTCTCGACCATGCGTCCGGGAAACAAGACAAGTAGGTCGGAATGGTGCCATACGCTCTTGCCTCAGGAGGAACTTCCCGGGTTGTGCGCGAAGTCGATCTTTGTTTACAAGTGTGTATCCAATCATTTCTCCATAATTTCACTTTCGCAGCATCAGGGTTTTCTATTAGCATTTGGATTGAGATGTCATAGTTAATCAAGACATCATAGCACAGCTCATTCCATTGAGACAAAATAGTGGATGTTTTCTTGAGGTCTGAATTATGAAGAATTTCAATTTGTGGCTTTGGATTGGACAATTTAGTTTTTCTGAACAGACTTAGGAGGTTCCAAGCAACCCTGGCTTGCATCGAAATATATCCAAGCTCGTACCTTACACATGATGTTGAGGTCCCTTTAGGTAGGTGTAGAACTTTGGACCAAAAGATGTTTTCCAATGAGTTCCATATTTCGTTCCCACATCCAAACGCGTTTTCACCACCATAGATCAGGGACGGAACTACTTTCTGCTGAAAGAAGTTTATCGTGGGCTTTAAAGAGAATTTGCCAAATCTTTTGTTAATTAATGACGCTTGGCAAGCCAGCGTCCGACATTTGCTTTTTACAGATTCCAGCCAGGGCGCATCATTTCTGCTTGCGCTTAGTCTCATGCCTAGATATGTTGTATTTGGCACGAGCGTGATTGGATCTTTACTCAAGTACCAAGTGAATTTTTTCTTGTTATTTTTTACTCCACGCAGGTTCTCGAATATCATGATTTCACATTTGCCTTTGTTGATATTTAGGCAGTTTTCTGTCAGGTATTTTTCCACAGCGATGAGTTTACGTTGGAGACCTATCGGTGTGGAATCCAGGAGAATGATGTCATCCGCGTAGACTAAGTAGTCAATATGCGAGCCGTGGATTTTGGGTGGGAACGTAGCTAAGCCAATCATGGAGTCTTTGAGATCAGAGATGAACAAGTTAAAGATTGTTGCCGCCAGAGGACAACCTTGTTTGACACCTCTTGATGTCTCAATAGGAGCTGTTAACGTTCCCTTTGGGTCTAATCTAATTTTAATAGAGGTGTCTGTATGGAGTTCCACAATGGCAGCTAACAGGCTTGGTGGACAATTCCACTTGCTCATCTTTTCCCAAAGTAATTCTCTGTTGATGTTGTCGAATGCCTGCGATAGGTCAACTAATGCAAGGTAGACCTTTGAGTTTACTCGAAGGGCTTCCATTTTCAATAGATTTAATAGGAGTAAGTTGACACCGCACCCCACGCCCTTGACGAAGCCAGTCTGTCTTGGGTCAAACCGATTAGACTTGGTGCACCATTCGAGAAGTTGTTGCTGGAGGAGAGAGGCATACACTTTCCCTAGGACGTCGAGTAGGGCAATAGGTCTATAATTTTTGGGGTTTCTGCGGTCACCTTTTTTGAAGATGGGTATAATCACAGCCGATTTCCATGAGGCCGGGGTCTTACGACTCTTGAGGATCCTGTTAAATAACGTCTCACAGAACGCTGCCCATTCTTCTGGATGCTGTTTGAGCGTAAAGTTCGTGAGCCCATCCGGGCCAGGGGCCCTAGAGGCATGCAAGTTCTTTATGACTCTCACGATGTCGTCGAAATCAAAGACGATGTCCCATTGTGTTAAGTTTGGCGAAACCCAGACGATGGAGTGTTTCGTCTTCTGAAAGAGGTCGGAGTAGAAATCTACCCATTCGGCCTCTAAGACTAGGTTTGCCTGGAGGGCATGTTGTGGAGACAGGTTATCATTAATGAGTCGCCAGTAATCGGCTGAGTTTACACTCTTCATCCTGGACAACATGAGCTCAGCGTCATTCTGGAGCATGATCGATTTATGTGACTTCAACCAGTTCTTGTATCCCTGTTTGATCTTACGTATTTGGGTGGTGGAGTCACTGGACTTTGAGTTCCCTATATGTCTCAGTTCACGACGAAAGAGCCTTTTACGTTGGAGAACCGCAAGATCAAATTTGTGTTTTCCTGTAAATTGAGTATGTCTTGTTTTGTTCTTCACTTCGTGGTATTGAGTCAGGGTATGTGCATACTCTACCATTCCCGATGCTTTAAGGGACGACACAATCTGATTCATGTCATTAGAGTCCAGGTTTAGCCGAATGCGGCCAGATCCAATCCTGACAGCGTGAGGCCAAAGGGCTTGGCATGTATAGGCTTCCGCAGAGAACGTCAGGGTTACCATATCGTGGTCACTGTGGGTCATATACTCTACCACGAGGCTGCTGATTTTCTTATGAAGGTTACTAGATACTAAAATGTAATCCAATGTTGATTTTGACTCTCCTCTTCTCCATGTAGGGGCCGCTGGTATGTCTCCGGTCGTTTGCCCGTTAAGAGACGTCATCTCTCGAAGATCCATTTCCATCAGCCATTGCGTTGTTACTTCTTGTTCACGCTTATTTACGATCTTTTTATGACCGGAAGTGTTTAAATGGCTAATGCAGTCAATATTGAGGTCGCCACAGATGATTATGTCTTGTGTGGGCTCTTTCACTATAAGGTCGTCAATGACTGATGTTATCTCATCAATGAAGTGTTTAGCCTCAATGGCCTTGTGGTTCCAATAGGTATTAATAATACAAAGGTTAGAAGCCATTACATGTTCGGCATCCGCCAAGCTGACCATGACCACCTGAATGAAGGGAGAGATGTTTACACAACTCGTGATTCTGTAGCCTGAGGCGATCCTGACGGCAACCACAAGCCCAGCCATAGGTCTTCCTTTTTTCTGCTTAATGGCAGGATTACATGCAATTTCGAAGTCTTCCATAATAGGACTTTCACATATCCATGTCTCCTGTAGACAGATAATATCCAGCCCGTCTGACCACGAGACGTTGAACAAGTGGCTAAAGCCCCTAGTGTTCCAGGAGCCTAGAGTGTGTGTCAAACAGTCCTTAGGGTCCTGGCGTTAACGTGATTTCTTTGAGCTTATCGAGGCAGCGACCCACGACCAATCATTATCGTCCAACGCCTCGGTCGAGCATTGGGTAGTTAGTACCCCATTGGTCTTCACTTGAGCCGCTCCTTGTATTGTAATCTTGAGGCAATCTCTGCTTCTTGCTGCAAGTGAATTTTCTGGATCGGTGGTGAGCGGTGCAGAAGGTGTTAATGTTGCAGCAGTCCTTGTCAGAGATTTAGGCACTTGGTTTTTTGCGTCCATATTGTGTAGAGTGAAGTCATCTTGCATCGGGTTTTCTTTGACGTGCGTTGGTGCTAGGGATATGTCGAAGCCCAAAGACATGAGAACCGGACCTGCTTGAAGAAAGGTGTCAGCTATCAGCTTCGATTGTAAGTGTAGTACCACGGCATCATTTTTGTTGTCATTTATAAATTCCACAATTTTGAGATCCTCAGATTCAATGTTTCTGAGGGTCGGTACCAGGTGGCATAGCCACAGAACGTTGTGCCGATTTAGAATTAAGTCGTCAGTTGAGTCTATGCGTTCTAGGAGCACTTGATGAAGCGACGCGGCATTTCCTGATAGGCAGCCTTGTTTGCGATGGTTAGACGAGTTTTTATTGGCTGCGGAGGCTATTTGCAATCTTCTATTGTTTTTTGGCTGCAGTGGCAAGTGAGCTTTGGTGCTTTGAGAGGGCTCAGGTGTATGCGCCCGTCCTACAGGCCTGGTTGTAAAGATTTTGTTGACACAGGCCGGTTCTTCCGAAGCACCATACACAGTGTGTTGGCAAACACAGTCTTTTGCTGAAGCCATAGTGTTGCAGCGTTTTTCTTCCAAGGTCAGGAACACCTTTGGTTGATTGACTAATCCGTGGGACGGAGGAGGCACCGCCTGCGTTACTTCAAGTAGTGTGACCACCCTGTCAGATCGGGGGCTTAACACATTTTGACATACGGTGGCGTACTGGGTAGAGGACTTGATAGGTGCGACACTGTCATCCGAAATAGGCCTGTCTGTACCAGATGACATCTGCGACAGATCTTTGGAATTGTTTTGGACCGTTGGGGGTCCAGTGCTGACGGGCTTAAACACTGTGGGGATGGCACCAACCGTAGAAGTCGCTTCAACATGCGCACCCTGGGGTTCCACGTCAGCGTCTCCGTATACTGACATGTTGTCTTCATTGCCTTCAGGAAATGACGACACTCTGCAGATCACGCCGTACCTGGAGTCTTAAGGTATGATCTGTGAACACGAAATCGGACTTACAGTACAGCATTGGCTGTGCCTACCAGAGTCCCTCGCCACTCTTCTGCTGAAAATAAATAAGAGACAGGGACCGGCAAAGTTACCTTCAATCAACATAGGCCATGTGGTCAAGAGCCACCAACGGATGAACTAAAAAAGCCTAATGGAGAGCCTTCTTATCGGACTCTGAGAAACAATGTCCAATTTTAAAACCACTTGTACGAAAATGAATGTTGGTCACTTCTCTGATGATGAATCTGCTCATCAAGGGTTATGGTCCCCAAGGACCAAATGTTTACTGGTCACAATAGCAGTTTGTTTAGTTATCGTATTTTCATTTGGGTGTTGGTATCTAGACAGTGTGCATCCACTTGATAATTTATTACTGACTGCAAGTGTCCCTACTATGCCTTCGCCTTATGTGCATCTGCACACTCTCCCTCCGCGAGACCTCCAACAAAGAGGAGGTTATCATAATAACACTCTTTTAATGATTATGAACACTACCCATGCCATTCTAAACAAAACGAATTGCTGGGTGTGTTCCTACTTGCCACAACAAGGGGAAAAGGGACTAGGCTGATATATTCATCCTCTCCCTTTAACTACTGCTTGCTATACCTCGCTCAGGGCAGTATTCTTTGGCTGCTGGAATTACAGTATTTCTGGGAACTTTGATGAGACTAATCTAAATGAATTTGAGAAGCAAGTCTTAACACCTTCAGGATGTTCCCTCTTTGCAAATAGGAGCAAACTCAATGTTGCTTCTATTAGGCCTTCTGACAGATTTTCTAGACCTTTTCAATCATTAATTACCTTCAAGATGGCTCCCGTAGGTAATAGAAATGCCATGCCTCCTTCTTATACTATCAACCATAGTCCAGAAACTGTTTCATTCTGCATAAAGAGAGAAGGTTCCCGAACAATGGGTACATTTGAGGGATGCACGAATATTGTAGTGTTAACTAGTGGGGATAGACCTCTGTATGTAGGAGATCCTGTTTATTTTGTTTGTGGCAATGAGGCCTATCCATGGTTACCCAGAGATTGGCAGGGTACTTGTTACTTGGGGATATTGTTGCCAGGAGTATATATTGCCACTATCACCATCCCGATACATCATTATCCACAGCTAATATTTTTCATCCCTTTTTCTCATTACTGAACATATTAATTTCTGGCTTGGTGCAAAAATGATTTTAACTCAAAAATAAATGTTCTTAATTCTTCAATACATAAACAAATGTACAGTACGCAACACACAAGACATAATACAACACATAAATACAATTTGACAAACATAACAGACTGGCCGGCGCATAAATCTCACATTCTCCTCTTTAAGACCTGTCTTACCCCTAATAAATCCCCTGAGATGGGATGTAAATTGCCCTCTTTAGATTCATCTTTAATCGAATCTGTCTCCTACTCCACCCGTCCATAGGGCTCCAGGTGCAATTTCTTCTATGTTCTTTAAAACACAGGAAACCTGGGTGTATCCTTTATCAAGGTCTCGCCTCACGATACCTCGTAATTGCTTGGCATCTCTCCTCAAGCCAATTATTTTACTATTTCAACACTCAACATTCTCAAGTTACTTTGCCCCAATCCTGTTACTTCTATACTACTTATATTACACTCTAAACCCTTAATTTACCCAAAATAAAAATGAAAAATAAAATACATTTTCAAAAATGCCCATCCAAAATAACCCTTAAAAAATAAATAAATAACTTTTCTAAGAAGGGTCCCCCAAAATAATTAAATAATTTTTTCGGAAGACCCCCCAAAAATGACTCCAATAATTTTTCTTGGAAGATTTACCAAAATATTTTTTTTAATAATTCTTCTTGGAAAATTGCCAAAAAATAGCCCCTCTCAATCCCCAGATGCCAAGGCACACTCCCATGCTATCAGGTCTGTGAGTCCCTTCTCTTTAGTGATGTGCGGGCAACTGCAGTTTGCACCCATCTCTCTTTCTCTCTCCCTGCCTCATTCTATCCCTCCCACTCTCTCAGACCAAATAGCATGTACCTGTATAGATTCATGATCCTGAAGAAATAATCATCTTAGTACTCCTGGCTACTGGCTTGCCAAATGTACAGAAGGTCGCAACACCTTCTGTGGGCCTTGGCAACCCGAGATCGGGAAATGAACTCTGAAGCACATCAGGAAACTCAGGTGGGTTTTCAAGAGACATCAGTTTATTCTTTGCAGCAGACCAGGACACAGCTCACAGCACACCAAAGAACAATCTTCAACTCCTAACTTCCCTTGCCTCTCAGCCCCTTTTATACACTCTAGAAAGGTGAGGTAATGCAATGAGTAATGTACAACCCCTTTTCCTTCTTGTGATTAGTTGGCCTACCTGTCACTCAAACTCGTCTAAACAAGTTTTACTTAGCTCATTCTACACCAGTGGATTCTGCATGACCTTCTCTAAAAAAGCTATCCATTGATGTCATCATGATTTTGCAAAAATCCACCATCTTGTATCTAGCATCCGTCTTAGAGTTTGATTGAGAATTTGCCTGACTTCGTCCCACTCAAAAATGGCCGACCAATTACGAAATGCCTGACCAACCTATTTTTACACAAAACGTGGTCCCCACTCAATTTTGCATCTAGATTTTTAGTAATTTATGATAAACATGTATTACTTGACATATTCTCTACTATAAAAGATATTCTAACCCTACACAATAGATTGCTCTTCTAAGCACTTTTCTGAAAAGCACTAAATTTCTGATTTTTGCAACATTTAGGGGATAATTCATAGAATTCAGCGCACAAGTGGCGCACGCGGCTGGCGCACAGTGTGCGTGTGTGAATCCCTGCGCCATCCGCGTGCGCCAAAATACATTTCCGCGCACAGCGTATTCATGGATTCCAGCCACCAAAACCAGCCGTGGCGCACAGTGGTGCAGCGACCCTGCAGCAGCACCAGTTACGCCCCCAAGAACGCCCCTTGCGCAGGGAAAAGCCATCAAAATCCCCAATCCAGTGCAAATGGCTGTGCTAACCCTGTACCAGCACGGCAAGCGGGCTACGTGTATCACTGGGGTGCGCGGGAAGTACCTCACGTCATTTCAGCTGGGTACGTGTATTTCAGGGGTGCGCTGGAAGTTCCACACGCGATTCCATCAGGGTACGTGTACATCAGTGGTGTGCGGGAAGTTTCACACGTGAATTCAGCAGGGTATGTGTATATCATGGGTGCGCGAGAAGTTCCACATGCGAATGTCCTGGGTACGTGTATCTTGGGGTGCGCGGGAAGTTTCACACGCGATATCAGCAGGGCACGTGTATTTCAGGGGTGTGCTGGAAGTTCCACACGCGAATGTCCTGGGTACGTGTATCTTGGGGTGCGCGGGAAGTTTCACACGCGATATCAGCAGGGTACGTGTATTTCAAGGGTGCGCTGTATGTTCCACACGCGAATGTCCTGGGTACGTGTATCTTGGGGTGCGCGGGAAGTTTCACACGCGATATCAGCAGGGTACGTGTATTTCAGGGGTGCGCTGGAAGTTCCACACGCGAATGTCCTGGGTACGTGTATCTTGGGGTGCGCGGGAAGTTTCACACGCGATATCAGCAGGGTACGTGTATTTCAGGGGTGCGCTGGAAGTTCCACACGCGAATGTCCTGGGTACGTGTATCTTGGGGTGCGCGGGAAGTTTCACACGCGATATCAGCAGGGTACGTGTATTTCAGGGGTTCCGTGGAGTACTACACGTGAATTGGCCGTGTGGGTCCTCCCAGGTGTTCGCTCCACAACCTACACGGCCCCTGCAGGCAGCCCATACCACAGGGGGACTAGCCTGCACCCCCACTCATGTTCCCCTGCACCCCCACCCCCCAGCACTGTGGGGCACCCTCCACCAGGCTCCCACTCATGTCACCCATCACCCCCACCCTCCAGCACTGTGGTGCACCCTCCACCAGGCCCCACTCATGTCTTCCATCACCCCCACCCCCCAGCACTGTGGTGCACCCTCCACCAGGCCCCAACTCATGTCTCCCATCACCCCGACCCCCCAGCACTGTGGTGCACCCTCCACCAGGCCCCAACTCATGTTCCCCTGCACCCCCACATCCCAGCACTGTGGTGCACCCTCCACCAGGCCCCCACTCATGTCTCCCATCACCCCCACCCCCCAGCACTGTGGGGCACCCTCCACCAGGCCCCAACTCATGTACAACTCATGTTCGCCTACACCCCCACCCCCCAGCACTATGGTGCACCCTCCACCAGGCCCCCACTCATGTCTCCCATCACCCCCACCCCCCAGCACTGTCCCTCCACCAGGCCACAACTCATGTTCCCCTGCACCCCCACCACCCAGCACTGTGGGGCACCTGCCAGCAGGCCCCAACTCATGTCCAACTCATGTTCCCCTGCACCCCCACCACCCAGCACTGTGGTGCACCCTCCACCAGGCCCCCACTCATGTCTCCCATCACCCCCACCCCCCAGCACTGTGGTGCACTCTCCACCAGGCCCCCACTCATGTCTCCCATCACCCCTACCCCCCAGCACTGTGGGGCACCCTCCACCAGGCCCCAACTCATGTTCCCCTGCACCCCCACCCCCCAGCACTGTGGGGCACCCTCCACCAGGCCCCAACTCATGTTCCCCTGCACTCCCACCCCCCAGCACTGTGGGGCACCCTCCACCAGGCCCCAACTCATGTCCAACTCATGTTCCCCTGCACCCCCACCCCCCAGCACTGTGGGGCACCTGCCAGCAGGCCCCCACTCATGTCCAACTCATGTCCTCCTGCACCCCCACCCCCCAGCACTATGGTGCACCCTCCACCAGGCCCCCACTCATGTCTCCCATCACCCCCACCCCCCAGCACTGTGGGGCACCCTCCACCAGGCCCCAACCCATGTCCAACTCATGTTCCCCTGTGACCCCACCCCTCAGCACTGTGGTGCACCCTCCACCAGGCTCCCACTCATGTCTCCCTACACCCCCACCCCCTAGCACTGTAGTGCACCCTCCACCAGGCCCTCACTCATGTCTCCCATCACCCCCACCCCCCCAGCACTGTGGGGCACGTTCCCCAGCCAACATGTCATCACAATCTAGATCCCTGGTGCCTATGGTCAGCCTCCAAATGCAAAACACCCACCCGAGTATTGCATCCACCCACTTTGAAATGGCAATAACATGATAGAACCCCAATTGCAAGTTTGGAAACGAACACATGTCCCTCACATACACCCAATGGATGTCAGTGAATCTCAAAACCTATATCATGATATGCATGAAACCAATGAGATGATACTACACATTGAAGTTTGAACAAAAAATATGCATTAAAGGAAACATAAATTGAATCAAAAATAAACGAACAGAAATGGGAATGTAAAAAAATAAATAGAAGCATGTCCGTGAAAAAATGCAAAACCAAAAATCATAATCCAAAGGAATGGTGTCCAAAGTCACAGTCCACAAAATAAAATCCAATGGAAATTATAATTGAAAGCCATTGCTCCATGGGTAAATTGTAAAAAAAAAAGAAAATCCAATGTACAGATGAACAAGCCAGGGTCAATGATCCCAACAGAAGAAATGAAACCTATCTAATAACACTACCTAATAAAAAAAAACTATATACAAAAATGTTGCCCATTGTCCAAAAGGTCCAAAAAAATGCAATACCAAAGGAAACCTAACACTAACTACAGAACTATGTACAAAGGCAGCGGGCTAGTCCGACGGCTCACTTTTGGATGTCCCGGGCCAGGGCATCATCGAACTCCTGCTCAATGTCCCGGAGGCGGTCCTCCTCCATGGCCCCGAGGGTCCGCAGGGCCGTCGATGTGTCCACCTCCAACCCCCTGCGGATTGCCTCGAGGCACTCGGCCCACCTCAGGGCCCTACGCATGGAGTTCTCCGCCCTGACCATCGTGAGCTGTGCCTCTTCCGCCCGCTGCCGCTCTGCATCTATGGCGTGGCCCAACCGCTGCCACACGGAAGACACTTTCTGTCCTGGGTCCTCCTGCCCTCCGGCCGATGCCTGCCCCTCTGATGTCGAAGGCCCCGAGCCTTCATGGCTCCCACCACGTTGCTGCTGCTGCTGTGCCTCTGCCCGTGCACTGCCTCCTGCTGCCTGCACATCCTCCGCTGGCTGGGGTGCAGTCGTTGATGTGGCCACCCCTGCTGGACTTCCGACTCCCGACTGTGGCAGGGATGCCTCCTCCACCAGCCTGGCCGCACCGTCAGAGGCAGCTCCACAGGGCACCCAGGTGACTAATGGGTGGGAAGATGGCACGGAGGACGACTGGCGCATAGGGGGTTCAGTTGAGGAGGGGGTCGCAGCAAGCCCCATCAAACGGAGGAATCCGGCCTGGGTGACCTGTCCCAGTAGGCCGACGCGGTCAACGAGCCATTCGAGATGACGTGCAGTCTCCTCATGAAAAGACTGGAGGTCACCTCGCATGGCCCGTTGACACAACGCCACACCAGTCAGGACAGGCTCAACCCGGACCCGGATAGCCACGTCCGCAGGCAGAGGAAGGCCAGTTGTTGTGAGCTCATCCCCTCATCCCCTCATGCCTGAAAACGGGTCTGGACGTAGGCATCCCTGCTGGTGCAAGATGATGCAGGGACAGGATCAGGGACAGGATTGCACACAGGCACCTCCGCGGCGGCCTGTGCTGCCTCCTGTCCCTGGTCCTGCACTGCACCACTAGCACCAGTGGAATCCCCACCTCCAGACCCCGTCTCTGTTGCTTGCATGGACTCCTCCTCCACCAAACCCCCCACCAACCTGGATGACTCCGTGCCATCTTCCCCCGTTGGGCCCTGTGGGGTCCCAGCTGCCCCTTCAGCTGCCGAGGAGTCCAACTCCAAGCTCCGCCTCTTGGACCTCCCCCCGGCAGCTGCGGCCTGGGCCGCGGCACCGGACTCCTCACTCCCCAACGAGATCACAACCTGGGAGGGGAGCCGGGTCTTGCGTCTCCGGCTGGCGGTGGGATCCCCGCCGCTGTGCCCCACAGCACCTTCTCCGCCCTCTTCATCAGTTGATGCTGCAGACAGGGAGAAATAAAACACAGGCATCAGGACACTGTACAACGGACACATACACACATGACAGTTGTACATGAGTGGCATTGGCAAACCTCAGACATGTCATCACAATCGGCAACACACATGTCATTTCAACTTGCACACATGAGCCATACCACAGCCATATCACAACTGCCAGCACCATCCATACACATACAACAGCATGAGCAGGCAAAGCTGAGCCAGACATCACATGCAACACAGGAAGTGCACTACACATGTACACACACCACCACACTTGCATGCATGTGTACACCTCTGCCAAGTGTCGCAGTGTTCAGATGGGCATCCGTGTCACATCTGCCAATCAGGCTTCCACATCCCGCTGTCACATGCATCCATGTTGCATCACTGTTGCACCCTTGTCAAATACACACAAATGCACATGTACACAGTGCTGATACATGCAGCTGAAAACAACATACATGCGTGACAGCACGAACATGTCTACTTACATACACATTCATCCAAACATGTGTGCCCACACAACTGCATTTGGCATGCAAGCCTACACACACAAGCACCATCCATGTCTCACACATTACAGCCCTCGCATGTGTTAGCCTCACGGATCTGTACACCCCCACCCATACTCGACCCCATACAAACAGATGTGCAACCTGCACACTACTGAAACATCACCACACGCACAGCTCACAATCAGGATGCATGTACACTTACCGCTCGACTCCAGACGGGTCTACCTCTCAAGGACCTGGATGTGGAGCGCTGGGGATATGCGTTCCAGGACCCTCATCTGATCTTCCGACAAGTGGCCCCGGCGCCCCTTAGCATCCGCTGCCTTCAAGAGGCGCCAGGCCTTGTTCAGGGTCCTGGACCTGAAGTCCTCCCAGCGCTTCTTGACATGTTGGAAGTCGCGGACTGCCACCCCCTCCGCGTTGATGGCAGTCACGATGTCCGTCCAGATCCGAGTCCGTCCTTCCTTGTCGGCGCGGGAACTTCCAAAGAGGGCATCATACTGCCCCAGGACTTGCTCCACCAGGACACCAACTTCCCTGGCACTGAAGCTGGTGCCCCTCTGCCTCTCTGGCCGGGGGTTGTCAGTGGTGCCAGATGTTGCAGTGCCCGACATGACAACCCCAGAGGCAGGAGTGGGTGGGCAACTGGGTCCTGGGCTGGGCTGTGGAGCGATGGAATCCCAGTCGGGAGTCTTCGGTTCCAGCAGGGGTGGTCAGAGCAACAGCACCCCTGGCTGATGTGCAGGCAGCAAATGGCAGGGCACGTGGGCAGCAGACAGTCAGGCAGCAGCAGATGGCAGGTGGGAGCGTGCTCGGGGTTCTGGGGGGCAGTAATTCGGCCTTCTGGGCAGGAGTGTGGTCTTCTGTGTGCTTACGCGTGGCCAGCTTGATAAGGAGTGATTTGGCACATGAGAATTCTACACGTCAGCGTGTAATTCGAGGAAAGGCCCTTAGCACGTAAGCGCGTCTGCACGCATACGCAATTTCATTGGACAGAAGGCCCCTCAAGCGCAAGCGCCCCTGTGACGTGACGCGCGCAGGCGTGCATGGGCATTTCAGCGCGCGTGAAAAACTGCACGTCCGCGTGTAATCCGAGGAAAGGGCCCATGCGCGTAAGTGATGTGACGTGCGCGGGCGTTTCCCTCAGCACGGGTTAAAGGTGAGCGGGCCCAGCAGTTCGCTGTATGTGCCTTTCGTGGAGACCGACGTGTGTTGCTGCTTCCTGTTGTTTCGCGCGCCATCACAACTTCACAGCTATCAAGGACGTATCTCTTGTTTTGGCGGAGGTATTGGCTACACGTGTTTTTCTGCATCGCGCTAGTCAGACGGTGAGTCTCACATGCTCTTTTTCCCAGTGCGGGTGCCCCTGTGTATTGCACCCATTTTCGATGTCATAGTAGCCTGCGTGTCCCACGCGTATGCGTTATTCGTGTTACTGGGTGCCACCGCGTACTGCGGGAGGTTGAATCCTCGCACGTAGGCTGCAGGGTTGCGTGCACGGTTTTACTGCAGTTTTGGGGTGCCTGAGCGTTGCGTGACCCGTCACTACATCACTGGGGTCACATACAGCCTTGCAGGTGCAGGGGGGCTGTTAACATCTTGCTTCCCACCCCCTTCACTCCAATTGCCCAGGTCAATTGTGGTGTACACCTCCCATTGGCACCACTCGATCTGTGCCGGCACAACCACATCTGTGCCATGGTTGGGAGGCCACCAAAGGTGAGGGGCACCTCAGCTGGGTGTACTCCTCGTGGCGGGCGTGGTCGGGGACGTGGCCGTGGTGACCAGGGAGTAGGGGGACTCCAGGGTGTCCAGGGCAGCCAGAGAGGGGGAAAAGGCAGGGGTGCGCCACGTGAGCACAATGTTGTGCCATGTGTCGGTGCAGTCATGCCACCACCCCCTGTGGTTCCGGGGGATGCAGCTTCTGCATCTGGCACTGGCGCCCGTGTGACCCGGCAGTCTGTTCCATCGACTGCCACGGGCCCAAGGGTAGTGGTAGCTGCAGGTGCAGCTGTGGATACCGCCACCCAGGCTCAGGGTCTGCCAGCGCAGCTGCATTGGCACTTGAGGAGCCCTTGGTAGATCTCCAACAGGCCAGGAGGGAAACCATAGGGGCAGGCCGGGCTGCTCAGACCAAGACACATGTCCCTGGGGCAGTCATGTCATCTGCTGCCCCGAACAGCCGGGTGTTGGCAAGTGCAGGGGCAGATGCAACCAACAACACCCCGGTTGTGAGTCTGCCAACCAGGACTGTTGCGGTCAATGACCCTGCCACAGCTGATGTTGCTGCGCAGGGTCCATTAGAGGGCACCCAGCTGCCACTGACACAAGTCAGGCCTTTGGTCGTCCCTCCACCTGCCACTCCCTTGGCTCAATCCACCGAACCCACTGGCCATACTGGTCAGGGCAGCATTAGCCAGCCAGGGTCTGCGCCACAGTCCAAGAGGAGGAAGGTTGCACCTGCAGCACAGGCTGGGACCCCACACACAGCCACGACCTCCTGCATGTCGAGGAAGAAGCCTTTCTGCAAGCAGGAACTGGACTTCCTCATGGACTACGTGCGGGCCACAGCCGTGACATGCTAGTGGGTGCCAATAGTCAGACTACGGGTGCCCAACGTGACACCCACTGGAAGCATGTTGCGGAACATGTCAGTTCATTCGGCCATGAGGTGCGCACGGCGCAAGAGTGCAAAAAGCGTTGGAATGACATCAAACGCACCACTAAGGCTAAGAGTGCCTCTAATTACAACTTGACTCTGGTGACTGGCGGTGGGCCTGCACCAGAGGAAGAAGTGCTCACTCCGCATGAGGCACTCGTTGCAGAGTTCATACCACCTGAATTGGTGAAAGGAGTGGGAGAGTTGCTGGACTTTGATGCCCAGTCCAGTGAGTGTTGATGCGTGTTTGTTGAGGACGTGTGTGTTTCACTTGTGGGATGTGTTGTGCATGATTGCCACTACATGTGACGTGTACATGGTTCTGATGTGTAAGTAATGCAATGCTTCTGTGATGCATGTCTCCTCTGCCTGCATGCGAGGACTCCATGTAGGCATGCTCCCTTGCCCCTCCTCCGCCACTCTGCACCCCAGTTCCACCTTTGCACTGGTCTGCTTCAATCTTGCCAATGTGTACTTTCTTGTTAATGCGTCCTGTGTAGATGCTAACTTCTAGCGTAGAATCTGCCAGACATATGCCGTGTGGTACAGCCTTAGTACTTGATGCAGGGTTTCTCACTTGTACTGTGCATAGGTCAGATGTCCCGCAGGGACATGAGTGCCCATTCATGTTCCATGTGCATTGCACGCATGCCCCTATGTGTCCTTGACTGGATGATCACTGTAATACAAGTCCTTGGTTACATACATTGCCTGGCATCTCATCAGCCTTCCCATGTCAACTGTGGCTCAGTCCTGCATTGCACACATGTTTAGGGTCTGACAATCTGTGTGGCTCACAGGCCTCAGCCTGTTCAATGGCCAATGACTCTGTCCAACTGTTGTTGTGTCTTCTTCACACATGGGCGGCATCCAGAGTTTTCATCATGTGTCCTGCTTACTGTCCCAGCATCATTTGCAGTGTTGTCACTTGAATCACATTAAGCTGTTGATGCCAGTCAACACTGCCTGTCAATACACAGGTGTATGGTCAGCCTTTTGATACCATGCTAGGCATCCCTGCTTTGGTACTGGGGTGGAGGGGTGCTTGGCTTCTAGATATGGTACACATTGAATGCACAATGCACGTGATGTCTGAATTTGACATTGCACTGCCTTCACATTTCCTGGCACACACCATGGAGTCCTTGTACATGTAGGTAGTGAGTGGCGTACACATTTTCTGCACTGCATAGACCCACTTCCATGGAAACTGCCACCTTTCAACAGGTCTGATCACAGAAGCAATTCAAAGTTGACCCAGCATGCATGCCAGGTTATATGTTGTGTGTCACATGTCTGCCTGATGCGTTTGCTGTCGGTGTGTGTGTGTGTTGTGTGCTTCTGACATGTGTAGTGACCTTTTTTCTCTCTATTTTTCAGGTGATGACGCAATGGAGGCGGAGGATGGTGTTGTCATGCCAGACACAGGGTTGTTACCACTACATCAACCCGGGACTAGTGGGGGTCGTGGGTTGGTAGGCCACGAAAACCCCCAAGTGCTACAGTCCATCTTGTCTCTGGCTGCCTATCAGTCCAGCCTTGATGACGACTCTGACCTCCATGTTGAGTTGGATGAGCATCAAGTCCATGTGTCAGGGGTGAGTGATTCTGATGTGGACACTCCTCTGTCCGTGACACCTGCACTGAGGGATCAGACAGTCTTGGTTCCTCCGCCCGTGGTGGATCGGGACGCAGGGTCACCCTCCACACCAGTCACTGATGTGCCTGGGACATCACATCGACGGGGGCATGTAGTCGTGCAGCCATGGGTGGTGCCAACACAGCGAGGACCCCCGGTCCTTGGGTCCCGTAGGGGTCAAGCCCGGCAACGCGGTCACCAACCGCGCAACCGCAGTATACTGAGTGGGAGCAAGACATGACTGCCAATTCCGAACGGCAGGGGGCAGCAATGGAGAACATCGCTGAGAGCATGGAGCGTGTGGCCCGATCTGTGCTAGGCAGGTGCTTCTCCAGCAGCAGGCGGCACGGTCCACGGCCCGCTCGCTCAGGCTCAGCATGGCGGCCTCAGACAGGGCACGCCAGGCTGAAATGTCGTCTCTGCGTCAAGCAATTGCTGCTCATGCAGAGGCGCACATGGATGCCCTGAGGGAGGAGTATGCTTCCCTCAAATCTACTCTGGGTGTCCTTATGATGTCCCAGAGGCAGCGGGCAGAGGAGAGGTTTGCACAGCTTGAGCGTACCATCTCGGCTGAGCTACAGGCTTGCCGGGAGGTACAGCGGTTGTCCAGCCAGGCCTTGCAGGAGGGACTCTGTGTTACACGTGCTACCTTGCAAGAGGAAGCACGTGTATCACGTGAGGTTCTGCATGCAGACCTACGTCACATCGCCACACAGAACCAGGCTCACCCGTCCGGCAGACTTGATGCCGACGAGGGGCAAGCTGCGGCTAGGCATGGCCAGGCTACTGTGCCACATCCTCCTTTACAGGATGAGCCAGACTCGGACGACCATCTATCTCCCACATAGGTCGGGCTGTGCAGGCGTTGAGCCCATGGAGGTTTTTTTTTGGCTCAGCATCATCGCATGTGGATGTTGAGCAGCACCCTGTACCTCCCCCCTCCTTGGTGCCTCCCCTCCTGGGTCGTATGTGGCCATTTTTGATTTTTCTTTTAGTTTAGTTAGTTAAGTTTCTGTTTGATAGTTAGTTTAATTAGGTAATGTAGGTTTTCCATAGTTAGTGTAATTAGTTAATATAGTTTAAAATTGCTTGTCTATTGTGCTTTCATGTGATGGTGCGGTGCTTTGTGGCTTTTGAAGGCATCCACTGTCTGTTCCAGCTGGGCCCTTCAGGCTTGTCTTGTGTATGTGTTTGCTGCTTGGGGTCCTTGACTCACATATGCCACTCCTGCCTCCCTTATCCATGGGCTCACAAGGATGGTTCGGTGTCACAACCTTTTACACAAGGGCTTTGGACTGTCATATCTGTGGCATGTCTGGTGCTGTGTGACTTGTGTTTACACCCCTAGTGGGGATGATTTTGGTGTTATTGTCCACTGTTCAGCTTTTGCTAGATGGGCTGTTTCATGATTAATGTGTACATTCATTGCCATGCATTGTGTAGTATGTTTCTTATCTTTACTGTACACATGTTTGTTGCAATTCATGCCGTAAATAGTGTTCCACACTTTGGATGTGAAAGACAGACTGATGGTGTGATTTCTGATGTGACTCTCTGACATGGTCAAGTAATGAGATGCCTGAAGAGACACACACAGATGACTTTGAAGCATTAATCATGTGTTTCATGCCCTTTCTGCAGGGGGATGAGCCTCCAGAGCACCTTTGCTAGCAGACATGGCCCATTGGACGTCTGAATTCTGGACAAGTTTGTTGGTGCCCACATGCACAATGTGTGCACAAGCAGAGGCACAGGGATTGCAGACCTACATCCTAGAACTGCTGACGTGTTCCAAGGAACTCCAGGCAAGGTGAGCAGCACAGGGGGGCCACAACAAAGCAAAGCTTGCACCAGGCGAGTTGCACATGCAGGCTTATTCACAGCACTGAGGGTGAGCTTGGACGAATATTGGTGTTGAAGCACACAATGCAGCTCAGATGTGTTGGTGGACTGATGGCTGTTGATTGTAAGGTTGTCTGGGACACCTGCAGGGGCAGTGGCACATACCCTCCGGTACACTAAGGTCCATTGAGGCACTTGTATCAACCATGTAGCCTTCCGAGACATGGAAAGGGGCAGCTCACAGGGACATACAGCAAGGGACATACTTGGGTGCAGTGCATTTCATTTCCATGTACATTTTGATACATGCACTGCCAACTTTGTTTCGGTCATGGTGGTACACAACTTGCTCTGAAGTCATGGCTTGCTATATGGGTATGTCTGCTTACCCAGAGAACATTGCATGTTGTGTGAATTGTGACACATTGGTGTTCCATTTGCCACGCACCCACCGGCGGCTGACTTACTGCATTGACTGTGTATGACCCATCACAGGGGTAATGTTATATATGGGTACGAAGCATCTACACCAGATTGTCTGTTTGTAGAGTAGTTTGTTGCTATGGGGCATGTTTGGTGGTGTGTTTTTGTGTAATTGGCACATACAGGTTGTTGACTGTGGCTCTCTTTGCAGCATTGCAGTGCTCCTGTAACCGGACCTGAGAGTGCGCAGGCAGGAGGCCAGCACTCAAAACCAGAGCTAAGTGTCTTGTTGTTTTTCTTTCAAACTGCTCTGCATAGGCTTGCAGGGGGGTGTACTAATGCATGAATGAATGTGTAATTCAATTTGGTATGTTTTTCCCCCTAATCACCCGGAATCCTATGCAATTTTGAACCCTGTACCCTCTACCCGGTGTTCCTGCTTCCCGTACCTATCCAAGCAACGTTCCCTAACCCTCTTATCGCTGGGGTTGCGGATGCCTGTGTAAGCCCCAAACTTGCAGGCGCCAAAACCCTAGAGGGGGTGGTTGGTTCGTGCCACTCCTAAGCCTGGACTACAGAAGGCCATGACAATGATGTCCAAGTTTGTTTGGATTGTGTATGTGTTCATGCAGGTAGTACATTTTCGTGCATTCCCTACTTTCATGTGTCATTCCTCCTCCCCTCTCCTGCCACTCATTCCAGTTATCCAGTGTGCCAACACCTGTCCCGATTGCATATCCCTGACCCTCCTTCCCCATCAGGGTCTCAGGGGCCTGTGTGAGTTTGACCTTGCAGGCACCCGGGACACGGTGGGGGTGGTTGTTTCGTGACACTCCCTCACCTGTACACAGGACCTGTGACAGTACACATCCGTTCATGGTGCATCATTCTATGTTATGTACCACACATGGTTCACATCCTGTTGTGACATTGTTTTACTGTGCTACCTTGGTTGTTGCATCATTGTGGTAGTACTTGGCCTTTGTGAGGTACTGCTACGTCAAGTCATCTACTGGAGGGTGTTCTGGTTTGTTTTTCTGGCTTGGATTTTGTGATTTTGGAAATGAGTGTGGATTCTGAGGGTGCAGGCACCTTTTTACACACAAGGTGGGAGATGGTGACGAAGGGGAAAGGTGATCCTGTGGCCAGGTGGAATTGAGGGTTGAAGGCTCCATGACCCAGGTGCAGTTGTTGAGTGGGTCATGGTCATTTGTGAGGGGGGGGGTTGTTGATAGTTGCCTTGCCCTGCAGTGTGATGGGAACCCAGACATTGTAATGGTGGTATCCTATGTACATGTTGTGTTCTGCTGATCAATGCCTGTTCATGTGTTGTGTTTACCTTTCAGGTGCGAGGGGATAGTTGTGGTTTGACATGCTGGGGTGTACACATGGTGAATGTTCACATGTGATGTGTAGAGAACACTGATGGTCACTTGATTGCACATGCATATGTTGAGTGCATGTCCTTGCTGACCCACACACTTGCACTCTGATGCACTACATGTACAACCACCCTTGCATATCCACGTGTACACTGTTTGCCTTCTGGTGCCCACTGTGTCCCTGCAGCACATGTTCTGTGACCAATTATGGATCCTGTACATGCCTAATTTGCTTTTTGATGTGGTCTGTCTCTTAGATGTGATGCTCAGGGTGTGCATCACACACAATGGCTGTTCACTGCGCTGTGCGCTGAGCAGTGTGTTGCAGGAGTAGGACACAGCACACAGAAGCTGCAGTGTTGATTTTGCGATGCACAATGTGCATGTAGACAGGCATTCATTGTTATGTTACGTTTACAACCCTTGTAATGCATTTGGAAATGACTTATTTTGGGTGAGAGGTTGTTGGTCAGTCATTTCATTTGATTCCAGGTCAGGCATCATTGTCTGATGCCACTGTACATTTTGGACATGGCAATGTGTACCTTATTGTTACTGTGTTGGTGTATGGGTATTGCTTGCCATGTCATGTTGTGGTTTGGGAGGGTTTGAGTGACATAACAGTGATGGCCATGGCCTGTTTTGCAGGTGTGTGAGATTCACACCTTGCATGTCAGGGTCATCCGCTTCTCAAAGCAACTAGCTGGGGGTAGATCTCTCTCCGCGGCAGGGCCCTCCCTCTGGAACAGCCTTCCTGCCTCACTGGAACTTGAGGAAAACCATCTCCGGTTCGGGAAGCACCTCAAGACCTTCCTTTTTGCTTCTGCTTTCTCTCTGCCTCTCCCTTGCTAAATTCTTCACTGGAACTGCACTGGATCTGCAACTGGGCAACTCTCACCGACCTCGGTCCCTGGCCCAGCCACTCTCCACTTGCACTGCCTCCCTGGCAACCCCTGCACTGCGGGATTGTCTCTCTATCCCTACAGCCCCCCCTTCCCAGCACTTGTTTGCACTTACCTTTGCAGTTGCCACCAGCTGGCCTATGTATTTGTTTTTTGGTCTACTTACCCTGTACTGCACTCCCCCCCCTTCCCCTTGCACTTTTCCCTTCCCCCTACCCCTGCACTTGCACAATCTAAATGACACCTGGCCTAGTAGTACCATTGTCTGTCTTCCCTTGTTCCCCCATCCCTGCCTCATCGCACCTTGAAATACTTGTGTATAGGCCATATCATGTCATGTCATATGTGTGCCTTTTGGTCACACAGGATAGCTTGTGTTTAAGTAGCTAGGGATGCAGACAATGTGGCACTTCCATGGCAACTATCTCAGGGTGGTAGGGTTGTGACAGTTGACTGTCTCTTTGTCATCATCGATTGTCACCTGGTATGTGCCAGGCCTGTGTGCACTCCGCAGGGGTGGGAGTTTAGGTGAAAAATGTGGCCACAAGCTGGGTCCGGGCTTCCTCGCCACGTGCCCTGTCCCCTCCCATGGGCAGCGCCTGTGCCTGTGGTTGGGGATGTGGGGGCACCACCATGTCCACCGGGACGCCCTGCCGTGTTGCAACATTGTGCAGGACACATGCTGCCACAATGATCCTGCACACTACTGGTGGTGCATAGAGTAGCTGCCCGCCAGAGCGGTCAAGGTAGCGGAAACTTGACTTGAGCACTCCAAATGTGCGCTCCACTATGGGCCTGGTTGCAATGTGGGCGGCGTTGTATCTTACCTGGGGTGGTGTGGTGGGGTGCCGGATTGGCGTCATCATGTGGTTGCTCAGAAAGTAGGCACTGTCCCCTGGGGAGGTGTAAATGGTTGTGATTATTGGGGTTTGATTATTTGTGTGTGTGTGTGTGACATGCATGCATGTGCAAGGGCATTTGTACTCACCTAGGAGCCAGGTGTCGCCATGCTGCCCAGCTTCCAGGGCCCAGCTCAGGGCGGACATTCTGTATATGAAACTGTCATGGGTGGAGCCAGGGTAGTTTGCATAGACAGAGGTGATGATTCCCTTTGCATTGCATACCACCTGTACATTGATGGAATGCCAGTGCTTGCGGTTTCGGTAGATGTGCTCAGTGGCCCTAGGTGGACGTAGGGCCACATGGTTGCAATCTATGGCACCGAGCACTTTGGGGAAGTGTGCCACCCTGAAAAAATCCAGGACAACGGCCTGCCTTTCTGCAGGTGTTCTGGGCATGTATATGTGCCTGCGGACTGAGGGGCGCGCTGTCATGAGTGCCAGTACCTGGTGTAGGCTGCGTGACTGCGTGGCCTATGAGACCCCCCCCCACTATGGCAGTAGTCCGCTGAAATGACCCAGTGGCCAAAAAATGCAGGACATTGAGCAGCTTCTCCAAGGGGCTCAATGCTTGGGAGCAAAGGGTGGGGGATGTAAGGTCATCTTCCCACTCCCTGACCAGGTCTAGGATGATGTAGGGTGGAAACCTATACCTGCCATAGACCTGGTCGTCAGGCATCCCAAAAAGGCTTGTCCGTGGTGCGAAAATGTGTGCCCTGGCTATTCTCCTCCTCCTGCGGTGTCCCACGATCAGTGCTGCGACAAATGGGGCATTCATCGTAGCTGTATATACGTGTTTGTTGTGTGGCGGACGCGTTGACGCCTGTGTGCGTCTTTTGCCATGCGTGGGTTTCCCTTATTCGAATCCATGAATACGGGTTGTTGGTGTGCATGTGGGTGTTCCGTGTAGTTCCCTGCAGTTCCCTGCAGTACTTCCCCAGTTACGCCTTCTTTTTCACGCGTTATTCCCCATTCCGCGTGTTACGCCCACTGTTCCGCCCACTTTGGTTGTGTGCGCCGCGCTATGTGCGCTTTTACTGTGCGCGTAGCGCACGCCGTGTGTGCCTGCGTGCGCCATGGCAGGATTGGGCGCACGGACAGGGGGAAACACACGCAGCATCTTCCTTGAATCGCACACGTGCGTGTGCGCTGCGTTTCTCGCGCTTGCGCTACCTTGCGCCTGCTTGCGCTGGGATTTTCGGCGCAAGTTTGCTCCATGAATCGACCCCTTAGAGTGATTGATCACCCTGACAAGTTTATCAGCATTCGGTTTGAGGGGGAGGGGGAACTCATCCCTGTACAACTTGACCATCTTTATGTATAGAAACCAGTGGAAACATACTCGTCTCCCACAGGGGTACTGCGAGTCACCATCTTTCTTTAACAGAGTGATACAGATGGACCTAAGCAACATGCAGATGGATAGCACTGTTTTTCAATATGTACATGACATTTTGATCTGCAGCACGACAGAAGATCAGTGTAGGGAAGACAGTACACATGCTGACTGTGTTAGCTGACAAGGGCTACAAGGTGGACATGGCCAAACTACAGTACTTTCAGAAGGAGGTTCTATACATTGCACAGACAATATCACAAAATGGCTGACAGATCACTCCAGATAGAGCTGAGACAGCACACAAGACACCTAAGCCCATGACAGTGAGGGAAATGCAACAGTTCTTAGGGTTCTACAACTACTGCAAAGCATGGATCTTTGACTACAGCACATACTAAAGACCACTGCTAGGTGAACTCAAAGAAGCACAGAAAGGTACAAAGACACTGACATGGACCATAGAAATGACTGAGGCCTTTGAGGAACTGAAGGAAGCAATAAGCACAGCACCACTTCTAGGGATCCCAGACTACAAAAATGATTTTTTCCTATGTTCTCACACTGACAGTGTAGTGATGAAAGGCAGTACTGACACAAAAGACAAGCATGGGCCATAAACCAATATCCTACTACAGTGGGCAACTGGACCCAGTTATGAGAGGACACTACCCATGCAAACAAGGTTTGGCAGCTGCCGCATTTGCAGTGGAGAAATCATCAGCAGTGACGGTGGGGTGCACCACCACTCTTTACGTGTAGCATGCCCTCTTTGCCATACCGAAGAAACCAAAGAGCACTCTGACAACACAAAAAGCATACAGATATGAGGTGATACTATCCAATGTAGGCCTGAAAACAGTAAGATGCAGGACTGTTAACCCAGCAACATTTTTGGCAGATATCCTACAGGTAGGAGACTATGCACACAACTGTACAGCAAACATAGAGATGTTCAGCGGCACTCGCAAGGTACAGGAGGATGCACTTGAGGGGGGAGATGTGCTTTATATTGATGGTTTTTCAACAATTGACCAGTCAGATGGGGTCGGGCATACTGGGAATGCAGTGGTAAAACTGAAGGATGAAGGGACAAGTGAAGTGGTAGCCAGTGCTCAGCTGCGACCCCATTATTCAGCACAAGCATCAGTGGCCCTATTATTAGCACTGGAAAACAGTATAGAGAAGGAAGTGACAATCTATTCCAACTCCGCCTACGTGACATCAACAGTACACTCAGGACTGGCACAATGGCTCAGGAGAGGGTTCAGGAAAGCAGACGGGACAGCTAGCACTTTTACTGGGCAGACTGATTGCAGTAATTTCTTTCCCAACACAGGTAGCAATAGTGAAGTGCCAAGCACACACAAAAGGAGAAGATCCTATCGCAAGGAGAAACAAAGCAGCAGATGTTGAGGTCAAGTGTGCAGCATATTTTGGGGGACAGTGGGAGCTAGGAGGAATCTCAAATGCGAAAGAATGCACCAGGAATATGGTATTCAAGGAAGGGTACGATGTGCTGCCAGAAGCACAGATTATGGAGTTGCAGGCAGCTGCACCCAAGAAAGAGAAGGAGTGATGGGTAAGGAGAGGGTGTTCAATGCCTCTGACAGATGAACTATGGAGACAAGATAACACAGGGAAAGTGGTGATGCCACTAGCATTATTGAACACAGCATTAACACAATTGCACTATCCAACACACACAGGGACGGTGGTCACTGCTACATGCATTGGAGAAACATGGTTCTGTCCCAACCTAAATGAACATGTGGCAACATTTTTGAGCAACTTCTTGACTTGCCAGAATTTTACAGCAGGGCATACCTTGAGAGTGGTGAGAGGAGCCATACCAAGACGAGGGGGTCCATTCCAGCATTTACATGTGGATTATGTAGGCATAATCCAGGTTTGTCAAGGATACTGCTACATGATAGTGGTTGTATGCCCATTTTCAAGGTGGATTGAGGCTGGGCCCTGTTCACATGCTGACGCCAATAGAGCAGCCAAGTTCCTACTCAGGGAGGTGTTTCCAAGATGGGATGTGTGTGAGGTCCTGCGGTCTGACAATGGGCCTCACTTCGCCAACAAAGTGTTTCAGCATATCACAGCATTGTTGGGTATCCAACCCAAATTTGCCTGTGCGTACCACCCACAAGCAAATGGGGTGTGTTACCACCTGAATGGCCTTCTTAAGCAGTGCATAGCCAAGAAGCAGCAGAATACAAAAAAGAATTGGCTGCACTGTTTACCTCATGCACTGTTTGCATTGCACATTATGCCTGGGTCTGACCACCATTTAACGCCCCATGAGGTGGTAACGTGATGGCGCATGCATCTCCCCCTGGCTCCTCCCACAAGAGCACTAAAAGATTGTGAGAATAGTGCAGATGTGTTAGGACAGTAGGTTAATTGCTATGTTACTTCTTTGGTGGCTACCACTTCTTTTATCTATCTCCAGATACAACGACACCGGGGAGGCACAGAAGACGCTGAGGAGAGCAATGAAGGCAGCGCACTACAAGTCTGGACTGAAAAATCCTGTGAGTGTGGGGGATATCGTCCTCCTCAGGAATTTCGTGCGGTGCTGGAATGTGCCTAGATTCACCGGCCCACACATCGTAGAGAAAGTGGCTGACCGGGCTGTCAAACTAGAGACCAAGACTGTCTGGAACCACTTGTCTGACGTCAAGCCCTACAAAGCAGTGGCCTCACCTGGCAACAAAGTCACTGTGACTGACAGGGCCAATGTTCAGCACCTAGAAGAGCTACAAGTGCGTTCTGAACTCACACGCTCCCAAGCAGCAGAAGTGGAGACTGGAACTCTTGTGAATATAGATTACGGCACACTGTCTGTTTGTTATTTTCCTTTTCTGCACACACAGAGCCTACGTGCAAGCCCATATCATTGTTACTGTTGTATATTCATGTTGCCCTCCAACCGTTTCCCAGATGCCTTCTCCAACCAATTTGACCATGCTGTAATGAGACCCAGCAGATTCTATATGTATACTATCTTGACTTTATAGAGTATCTGGCCCAAACACACCCTCAGCTTGAGCACGGTGATCCCCCAGTACTTGCCACTCCAAGAGACCCATCAGTAAAGAAGATGTGGGAAGAAGTGTTTGCCTTTGCCATCAGTGATTATTTGGTCTGCAGGGCTTAAGAGTGTTTCATAATACTAACAAAGTAACGCATTTCTTCATGCTTTTCAGACGGGCAACTATATCTTCAGGCGGCAAGCATCAAGCAGCATAAGTGAAAATGAGGGAAACAATAAAGAACATCATTATTATGTTGTGTCTATTATTTCCAAGCGGGTTGGCAGGATTTGTATTCTGGCAATTATATATTGTTGTTACTGCTACCGCTGTACCCTCTACTAACATTCCCCGACCCAAGCAGGTGGTGGAACGACCATGTCAGGTGGCCGAGAGAACACTGCTGATAAGGTGAGGAGAGGTAAGTGCAGTGTTGACACAGACATGAAAGGGGTTGACATGTATCTCACCGACACTTCTCGGGTGTCTAATAACATGTGGTACAAACAAATGACAAACCACCGGGGAGAGCTGTTATGTCTGCTCTTTAATCCCTATGCAAAGAACGCCTCCAGAACATTCATAGCAACTGAAATACCTGCAGCAAGAGCACAATGCCTGATGTATCTCGCTATGGTGCAAACGCAAGGACGATTTCAAGGGAAGACAGCCACGCTGAGATGTATGTCCAATGGAACATTCCTGTATGAAGATAATTACATAAAGACATTAGACATGATGAACAATTATTGTCAGATAGATGAAGCTATACAGTACATAACTGACAGATCTTAGAAGGAAGAAACAAAGACTATCACCTTGAAGGAACTGCCATGTTCCTGGGAAACAGTAAGGGAGACAGGAGGAGAACCTGATTGCTTGGAAAGACCACAGATACTAGTGTATGGCCAAGTATACACAAATGATGGATGGCAGGATGGAGAAGTAGGGAGCAAAGCACTGCCACTAGCACAGTCGTCAGTGAACAAAGTGCATGTAAAAAATTACAAATGCCTGAAAGAATGGGAAGTAAGTGCAAAGTTACTGTCATGGGTGGAAAATGAAGCTGGTCCGATGCCAATAATACCTCTGAAGACACCAGGACTGTGCTATCTGAACAATGGTGAAGTTGAAGTTGGCGAGAATGTTGCGTGCGAACACATTGAACAACTCGCAGCTGTGAAGGCAGGATCGGCAGTGCTGATGGATCACTATTGGGCTTGCGTATCAAAAGCATATGAGAAGCTGCCACCTGATTAGGGAGGAGTTTGCTCGTTGGTACACATCACCATTTCTTGGTTGTGCCAAGAAAGAATGTGAAGCTCGATGAGTTCCTGAAAATGGACAACAACAAAAGAAAAAAGAGGTTGATTGAAGTGGCACCAACTGCCAAGACAAAGAAGGCAGAGAATCAAGCAGGATTGAGCAGAGTAAAGAGGGGAGGAAATTACTTCACAGGAGCACCAGAAGAGGCACTAGATGAGGTTCCAGCAGAACATAGGCTGTTCAGCAGGACACAGATGTTCTTTGCATCAATAATACCCTCTGTGCAGATGTAGACAAATGCTAAGTGGTTACAGATCACTCACTGGGAGCTGATGGTAACGATTCATTTGACTGTGAATGGGCTCAACGCCATAAAGGAAGAGCTCAGAGTGTTATGGTTGGTGGCGGTCCAGAATCGATACGTTCTGGACCTCCTCACAGCCATGGAAGGAGGAGTTTGTGCAAAGATAGGTAGTTCCTATTGCACATTCACACCAGCCAATGATGAAGATAATGGGCATCTATCGGATGCAGTGGCACAACTGGCACAGATGCATGCCAAGATGGAAGATGAAGGAAGGGGGACAGGAAAGGACCAGAGATGGATAGCATACATATGGTCATGGATGCCATCATGGCTGTCAGATGGACTAAAGGTAATAATGGGAGCACTGGTGCTGGCAGCAGCGTCAATGTGTGGGATCATAATATGCATGGCAAAATGCAAGAAAACAGCAGAAGAGGCAATAGGAATGCAGATCCTGATGATGTAAACATAGGAGGAGCAATGGACAAGATTGTTGCAGAAAGGCACAAGCTCAGAGAAAGAATTGCACACTGCCAACTATTCTCAACAAAATCCATGAAGCTTGACAACCCACTGAATGCCAAATACTATGAAGGGAAGTGGGTTTGGTGCAACCCTGAAAGGGTGTGCTGTTACATGCACTGGTCATTCAATGACCACACCAGCTACTATGGGCACCTCAGAGGAATAACAAAGATATGGGAGCCAAGAGCAAAGGACTGTCGTATAAGTATGTGGTCGACAGGTCGACCAGAAAGGGGAGTGAAGAGGGATGGGGAAGGCTACCGCCCCCTCCCCCTGCCCCTCCTACCTACGACATTCATGACAAGGAAGAAGGCCAGGAATATTGCAATCACCCATTCTATTTTGGACTGATTCCTAGTGGTCCTATGATTGACAAGTATGTTGAGAGATAACCCCTCAGAAAGCCATACCCCCTCAACCAACCTTACAGACTTGGTGCAGTACAGATTTACCTGAGCGTGAATGAAGAGCCACAGGCCACGATCAAAGAAACCTCTATTGACAGCCTGACTAAGCACCAAGAAGACATTTTGCTGATGTCGTTAGAGCAGAGGTCGCCAAACAGTCGATCGCGGGCGACTAGTAGCTCGTCTGAGCCTTTTCAGTCGCCCGCGCTGAAGATACCGAAAAATAAACATTTATCCTAAGTTATATTATTAATGGTGCGTTTTGCAGCTATTTTCCATGTTCAGGATCCGAACCCTGGTCGCCCCAATTGCGGGTGGGGAGCTTGGCTGCTGTGCCACATGGAGCTGCTTGTGAATCCACTGACAAATGTCAATATCACGTTATGCTTCTGCAGGCCGCCTGTAGTACCACAGTTGGCCTTGTGCGCCCCCACGACAATCTTGCTTAAGCAAGCTGCTCTTGTTTGCCAGAGATGTTGGAGGGGCTGGGGCAGGATCAGGATCATTGTGACCACGCAATGAAAATATCACAGTAGCACTGCCGCTCGCTTGGAAAAGTTCAAAATAATATTTAGAAAATGGTGCAATTTCTTTTATGTGGCTTCTTTCCAAATTCCACATTGTACATTTCCACTTTAAATCACTTCCATGACATAGGTACACCCACTTTTAGTACATTAAGCAATCCATAGACACGCTGTACAGTAGAAGCCTACCGGGGTAGCTCAGCAGGTTGACAGATCGATGCTGAGATGTTATATATTCAAAACTACAGGTTGTTAATTGTATGACTTTTTGCAATGCCTTATAAAAAAAAGTGCTACACAATGTGTTTGGCCATGGTATGGGTTGGGCTGGTTGCTTGCTTATATTCAGGGCTGAGGTGGGGATATTTCTGCCCCTGTAGTGAAAATCAAAAGTTGGCACCCATGAACCCACAGTTTAATTTTCTAAAAACTGCTATCAGCATAACCGAAGCATTTATTTGTGATTAACCCGTTTGACAAGCATTTAAAATCTTTATAAATATAACTTGTACTAAAACACAGAGGGTCACCCAAATAATGATAATGATCTGTTATTTATATAGCGCCTTAATCCAAAGCGCTTTACAGAGCACATATTTACATGCAATATCACCCAACTGACATTGGTACTCATTTATCGACCTCAGAAGGATGAAAGGATGTGTTGGCCTTGCCGGGACTTTAACCTGCGACCTGCAGATCACGCTCAGATCGCAGCAGCGAGCGCTCAACCCGCTGAGCTATTGTACCGGCAAATAACGGAGTATGTGTGGTGTCTGACAAAAAAAACATTTCAAAGAAAACTCGTGAATGCAAGCAGCATTTTTCAATTTGGAAATTACTTTTTTTTTATGGAAGTGTGAAATGAACATTTGGAAAACAATAGTGTACCTAGCATGTAGAAAGCCTGCATAAAACGCAAAGGAAGGGGCACAAAAATTACAGGATATTTGTGTGGAAGTCCGACAAATATCTGTCTTTTTGAGACAGCTACTAATAAATAATAATGCAATAAAGAGGTTTTTGAAGTTCTTAATATATTTGTGAAGGCATGTGTTATTCCATCTGTTTAAAGAGGGGAAATAATGGAGCCCAAAAAAATTTGGTTACAATTCTGAGGTTTCTAAATATCCCCACCCCGATATCGCCCACTAGTAGCTCTCCACTGTTGGCCTCCACTATAAGTAGCTCTAGCTAACGTAAAGGTTGGAGACCCCTGCGTTAGAGACACCACAGCATAGCAGCGTTAGACATGAAGCACACATGCCACCCACGCTTCAGGACACAAACACACACTTGAATACATGAAGAACATGAGCGTACAGTTCTATAGTTAGTGGACAGACACATATACATACTTTCTTTGCGTTTATTATTTTTGCCATTAGCCAAACGCAGCAAGGCAGGAACCACAAGAGATCCTGAGCACAGCTTGCAGATGCTTACATGCGAATAACCCAATGGAACTGCAGGAGCACCTATGGGACCTGACAGAACCAAGTGTGACTGAACTTCGGAAATGTAGTATTGTATGGACACTGCATCAACCTCATCATAAGGTTTAGGAAAATTACAGCAGGCCACAGGCCATTCAGCAAGAGACGAGCTGAGCTGAAATTCAGGCCAAACAGGTAGCAAGACATGTGAGACAGGACCGCTGCCAATGCCAAGAGATACAGATGACATTCCAACCCACAAATGACAAGGGGACCAGCTGCAGGAAATGAGAATAAATCCTCATAATTCAGCACTGCACAGCTCAAATCCGTGGTCTCTGAACACATGACATGGCCAAAGCAGACAATGGACAGCGAGCAGCGATGGGAAAGGGGCACTGGTCCCAGGCTGCTAGACACAGACAGCGACAAGTATGCAACAATATGATACAAGTGTTGTGCCATAGACATTTGCGTTACCTTGAAGAGGTACACAGAGAGCTTTTGCGGGTCCCATGCCGGGTGGATGTCAGCTCTAGCCAATCACAGTTTAGTACCCTGGGGGTGGGTAGCAATGGGCAAGAACCAATGATCCATCCCCAACATATCAGATTCAATAGCTGACCTTTTTGGTTCAGTTTAACCTGCAGTCAAGTGCCAGTATATAGAGACTTTATTGCTTCTAAAACATCTTGCGGACAATGCCAGCTCTGCAATTTGTCCCAAAGTAGCTCCCTGTTTATGGAGTCAAAGACTTGCGCCAAATCTATGAATGCAAGGAATGTTTTCATTTTTTTCAGTGTAGTTCATGCTTTGAGCAGACTGATCAGAAAGACCTTTATGGATGTTTCCATTATTTTCACAAAACCCGATTGCCAAACATCAAAGTGGTTTGAAGTTTTTGTCCAGTCATTCAGTTTGGTAAAAATGTATTTCACGAAAATGTTTCCTGTGACATCCAATAATGTGATGTGGTGATAGTTTTTGTGATCAGTTCTGTTGCCTTTTTTGAATATGGGGACTACCACTGAGGTTGTCTATGACGACGGCACTTGTTTGAACTACTTTGCCTGTGCAAATAGTAGAGCCAAAAAACAAGCCCACAATGCTGGTTCTTCTTTAAGGACATTATTTGACAGGCCGTCAGGGCCCAGAGCTCTGGACGTGCTCGCTTTATTGATGTGCCATAATATATCTCCTCGTTAGTGCAAAATATCCTCTCACACTCTGACTTCATCTTAGGCCCCGTTTGTTGGTTGGGTTCTGCAGTGAAGAGAGCTGTAAAATATTCTTCGCAAGTTGAGGCTGGTACTGCACTGGTCAGTATGGCAGAGGGCAAGGTGCCCACTGAATTCAACAGTTTCCATATTTCTCCCATGTTCTATGCTCAGAGCTTGTGTAGCCTCTGTTCTACATCTGCTTACATCATGCAATGTTTCCTGTCTTGTATCCAGTTTTTGTACTGTTGTTTACATTTCTTAATTTCAGATCTGTCTGCCGGACTTTTCGTCATCTTTATTTCTTTGAAATCTGAACGCACCTTCTTCTTTTGATTGACAAGCTCAGCTTCGAGCAATGTTTATGAGAGAATTCTGATTTCATTCCACTTTTTGTCATTTCCTTGAAAAGAGTTAAAAGTTGCTTGAAGTCCAGAGTCTGTTTTTCATTTGTCTCTTTGTTGGTGGTACATTTTTTGAGTTTATCTGTTAAAGTTAAAATGTCTTTTGGGTTCATTTTTAGGCGATTACGATTGGCTGAAATTTCTATTGGAAATGGGTATATCTCTTCTCGGTATTCCGCACTGCAGGTGCGCTTTAATCGCAAGATGTTATGGTCGCTAAAGAGGACACGATCACCTTGAATTCTGATGTTCACAGCTGTACATTCTGTGATACAAAGAAGTCTTTTCGTTGCTTCCTTGGGACCATGTTGGGTGGGCTGGAATATCGCCTTTCATTTGCCCACTTTGTAAGTGTAAGTCTCTTAAAGAAGTCTCCGCATTCCGCTGTTCCGTTTTTTTACTTTAGGTTTGGTGACCTCTTTTATTCAGTATATTCATATTGAAGTGCTCACATATTACTATTGCGGGGCTTTCCAGAGTTTCACAAAATTCATCCAAAGAATCTATAATACCGTTGATGAATTCTCTCGGTGATGCTTGCTGAGCTCCAATAGATTTAAATATTAATGGTTTTCTTCTGGGTCTCGGGGGAGATCTATCTTCTTTATACCGTGTTAAGGTTGAAGCCTACATTGTTCTGACATAATGAATGTGCATTGATTCATGTAGTATGGAGATGTACTGTGCCTTGTCATCTAACATGATTTTTAATTCTGCAGGGCACGGCATGTTTTATTTTATGTTTCTGGATTCTATAAAATCTTCTTCTGGTCAAAGGTCTTCATTTCTCACTGCACTGCCATGTTAAAAATTGACCCATATGGCTATCGTAGTCAACTTTTCTCTGCGATGGTATAACCTCTCTTTCCCTATAACTGCAGTCTATTACATTGGTGGGACGAGGCATGGAATGGTGAAATCGTAAGACACCTTGGCCGTTCAGTAAGTAAAGGATGGACTAGGGCTTTGGGAAGGTACTTCTTGACAATTCACTCTGCACATTACTCAGTGGATCGAGTCTCGGCTCCCTCTGGCACCCCCGAATGTCTCCATGTTGTTCTTCTTTGATCCCCCTTACAGATCTTTAGCACCGAGAGCAAGACTTTGATTTCCTTCTTCAGTCATACCTTGGAGCATGTGGTCATCTTCATTGACTTTCGCTTCGATTCTGCTGCTGTGTCCACTGCTCCACCACTCAGAGTTCCAGGTGCCATAAGTCTCTCTGTAAGCCCAGTTGCAACACCATATCTCGCACTACATTTAGGCGGCTCCTGTGATCATAGCCATTGCATTGTTACTGCTCATATGAAGCGCACATTACTTGGCCAACTGTCAAAAGTTGGACTTTATTTCTTTCAGGGTGGGTATGCCCATCTACCCCTCTAACTCTGCTAGCCTCCCCATTCCTTCCCTCGTATATTCTTCATCATAATGCAATGAAAAGTGTTTTTTTTTTGTTTACAGTTTCAAGAAAGTAATTTCACAGGTAGCCTACCTAAATCCATTTACACTGCTTTTGTTCTGGCGAGGCTTTCTTTCAGCAACAGGCACTAAAACGTGAAGATGAAAACATGAAGCATGTTGATGTATTTCCAGTGGCAGAGTTTCAGCATCGAAGACGGATGTCTGCTCTCAAGCAGAGCATCCCATGGCCTCTCACATTAGTCTGATTTTAAGTGGCAGTTAGGGCGCTGCTAAGTGCGCATTAGTGTGCTAGTACACAGAGTCAGCCATCTTGAAAGTGAAGACTGGTCTGCTTCAAAGTAGCGGTTAGTCTGTTCCAATTTGGGAATTAGTGTCTGTTTCAATTTGGGGATTAGTGTGCTTAAAAGGGGGACTCCGTTTGCTGCAAAGTAATGATAAGGCAGCCTCAGAGCAAGTGGTAGTCGCCTTTTAAGTGGGGAGTTAGCCTACTTCTTTTAAGTTAGTTATTTGCTAATTTTGGTTTGTGTTCTGGTAGTACGGTGCCGTGTAGCAGGCTTGAATAAGGGGTGAACCTGCTTCTGTGTGGGGGCTGGACTCATCTACTTCCTCTCAATTGATACTAGTCAACTTAGTACTTGACATTTTTCCAAATCAATTTAAATAATCCTTCACCTTGTGGCTTTCACTAAATCGGTAGTTTATTTATTTATTTTCATTTTTATAAAGCGCCGCATTCCCACAGGCCTCAGGAGGCATTTAGTGGTCAGTGTGATGGCGCATGTAGCTGTTTCAGTTTCAGTTTATTCATTTGTAGTCATTTGTTTGTAGCGTGTACATATAGTACTTTAATCGGTCCGGCGAAGTCCACCATTCTAGAATAGAGCGTCTGGCATCAGTGTTTACGTCAGACGCTCCATGGATAGGCTGTCTATACTTGCAGGACGAGTTCATGCCACATATTGAGGCACATGCTACATTTCTCCCTCATGACATGACATGACACAATCAATGCAGGCTTTCCGCCTTTCAGTCCTGTTGGACCATTCCACTTTGTTGCACCACTGATCGGGCCCCTTGGGGGGCTTTCTAGTTTTAACAGGTTTAGATTTCTTTACTAAAAGAACGTCCCTGGAATTGCAAAATGCTGCTTCATTACATAACGGATTAGTAAAGTGCACTGTGTTTGAGTTCATTGGTAAAAGGTTTTTTGCACACGGTTGCCATGTCCCCTATGAGTTATGGATTAGAAATTCCATCTTTACTCATGTACTTTTCCAAGCAGCTAGAAGCAGTACACGCTAGCCACCAATGGCAACTTCCTTATTGCTGTTCATTAAACCCTCATTTCATTTTATGTAAGGCCTACAAACGTCCGGGCATTACCAGATTGCCATCATTAGCTCTTGATGGTGGATCCGAGGGTATCCCCCTTTTCCTTGCAGCTCTATTTGTTCAAGGCCCATTTGTTGTTTTTCTTTTTTTTAACACATTTCATCACCATATAGATAGAGGTTGGGTTTATGTATACATTATGGTATGGGGATGTGGCGGAAAAGGGGGAGGGCCTCTCTCCGCATTTATTTGCGGTGATATGTGTCAAAAAGAATTCGATGAAATGGGCCTCAAGCTAATTGCTGCGAGGAAACGTACAGCACCCGATCCAAGCACCTGACCAATTGGAAGAGCACTCCATGATCCAATCGTCCTGTTGCATTCAACAAGGAAATTGGAGAAGTGCAAAGAGGGCATGATACACCTGCCTTAACTGTGAACTTTCCAACTACAATGTGCATTGCGTTTTTACAATGTTAATTGTAAAGATTTACCGCACAATCTAGTGAGTATTTTAAAGAATAGTTGCATAGTAGTATTTTTAGGAGAAGAGGAAAGTGGCCACTGTATTGCCTGACCCCTTTTTAAAATTGAAGGACTGCTCTGTTGTTACCTCTATTCACATTTATAATGTTGGAGAACACTGTTCACGTTCACAGAGAGGGATCACCCAAATCATTGATTTGCCATGCACCTGAATGCATGGCATACAATAATTGAGCAACCTCACTTTGAATTGATGCTATTTTTTAACCCTACTAATCAAGGTGTACTGACGGCTGAATCATTTTTTAATACTAGCTTAAAACCAGTACTTTTTATTTTTTTGTTAAAAGTTATTTGTAACAAATTATGGACAGATTAATTGTGCAACACCAATCGTCTTTTATGCTATCATCTTTTTGTTATATTAAAACGTTTACATTTCATGTTATTTGCACAATTATGCCATGAGTGTAGTTCAGTGATTATATAATTGTGTAAAGCATACCTGAAATGTAATATTTGTTTCTTTTATACAACAAAAACAACTTTGGTCAAAGCACATGTTGAAGTTGGACAAGAAAATAGCACCCTTCCATCTAACCTTTGTGTAAAGGTGAATACGGCACTTTTCTTTTTTACTAGTATTTGTATTTTGTATTTATTTAAGAAAAAGGCATCATTTTGAACAGAAATGACTTACTCTGTATGCAATTACAGAGAGCAGGAGTAGCTCTCGGTCAACTAAGAGCATTGTTGTATTAGATGATGTACACTGGGTATTGAAGGGTTATATGAAAGGACATATGTTAAGGACACAGACTGGAGTGCATTACATCAATTTTAACATTTAGGGCCTGAAGCCATCATTTACATATTTGCACATTTGCTAGTGTAGTCCTGGAGGCAGAATGCAGGAAAGGTGGGTTTGCTGGTCAGTTTGCATAGCAAGGTATGGGGTTTAGGGTCTCCTTCCATGGCAAGCAAGTGGAGCTTGAGTAGTGTTTTGAAGAGTACCACTGAACAGATGGATGTGACGAATGGGGGTTGAGCATTTCAGTGGAGTGGGGAAAGTAGGCAAAAGGAGGAAAAGTGGGAGGCGGAACAGGAGGGCAAAGGGATGAAGTTGCGAAAAGATGATGGGCAGAGAGTTTGAGAGGGGGAAGTTGTGATGGGTTAGAATGAGAGACGAACACAAAGTGGTAATATTCTTAACATTAGACATTTTATTAACATAAAAACGGTTTCGATAAAGGCCTCTTTGCCCCTATCCTAAGGAGAGTTTTTCTACGCATTAAATCAAAACTAGGGATCAGTCTGTGTCATGTCGTCCAAAAACAAATTGTCCTTGTGTCCAAAACGTATCTCACCCTCAAACTAGAAATAAATCATGACAAAAGGTGCAAGGTAAAGATCTTTGTCTCAAATCCATTAAAAAGTTACAAAACCTAAATGTTTAAGTTTTACAAAACAATCCCTGTCTAAAGATGTTAACTCCCTTCACCTGGACTATTTACGTAGACAGTTGAAATGTTCAGTTTAAACAATGGTTCTCCAGGAATAGTAGAAATGTCTCTTTCATCCAATAGTTTCCTAAGGAGGATGAGAACATTTATTCTACATAATATGACGTTTTGAGGATGGCTAAGTGTCTCTTTTCCCAACACAGTGGTGTTTTAAAAGATGGCAAAAGGTCTTCTCTATATTGTAATTATTACAGATGGCTTCCTGGTATACTTTCCTGTCAGGAAAACACATTATTGTTTTCAGAGATCGCCTAAAATTAACACCAGTGAAAGGTGAACCTATTTTTAAAACCATAGGACACAAACTGTGCCATAACACACTGGGCAGCATAGGAAATATAAATCTCTGGCAACATTTCCAATGCAGAGAACTAACTCAAAACATGCGCCAGTCTGCAGACCTCACCTATGCTAACATTTTAAAAAAGTATTCAGATTGGTTTTCTTTCTAAGGATGCACAATCTATCTGAAATAGTAGACTCATCCATGAGCTATATGCACATAACACATCTGCTCCTGATGTCATGGAACGATTAGCACACAAGAATGTGAAATGTATGTCCTTAATGCCAACCCTAGCAAGCTGTACAGAATTCAATGAGACAATGTTAAAAAAAGAAATGCAACCAATAGTGCAAATTAACTCCACAGAAAACTAGAGTGCACAGCATGACACTCCCTATGTGTCAACAAGCAACAGCAATAGCTTAGAAAACTGTATCTCAAACACAGCTGGTTTGGAGAAAATCTTAACATTGTGTTTTAACTGTAGAATAATTCTGAAACGTAACCTTGACGTGAAGCAAGGTTTAGTTAATGGAGCGCTTGGTACAGTTTGTGGGTTCCAGACATATCCACCTGACAACAACATTCATTTTGTCAACATACACTTTGACAAACTTTCAGAAGTTAAAAGGATCGGACGCTCAACAGCACAATTCCTTCTTTTTAAAGACATGTATGTACGCAGAGAACAGTTCTCTCTGTCTCTTGCATATGCAGTCACTATTCATAAATCGTAAAGTCTAACACTAAATCAGGCATTGATTGACATTGGCAGCAGAGTCTTTAAAGAAGGTATGAGTTATGTAGCACTGTCACGTCTATGTACACTTGAAGGACTATTTCTAGTCAATTTTGATGCTGAAATTCCTTGCATCGTGGAGTACAACAGGCTACATGCTCTCTACAAACCCCATCTTGATATCTACCCAGTTCCTCAAAAAGGAAAACTTGTTTAAAGAAAAGTAATGCAAACAGAACTTATAAGAGCTCTCCTAACGGTACCACCAAAGAAAGTGAAAGCAGCTGCTACTCCATCAAGTAGCACAACCACAAAAGTGTGTAGTGCAAACGCAAGAAACATCCAACAGCACAAACAAAGGGAAATATGTCTTAAAAAAAACAAGTGGAGCTCCAGCAAATAAAACAGACACAGACCGCTCAGGTCCATTTACATTTTCCAACACAACTGGTGTAAATTGCTATGCAAATGTAGCAATCAATGTTCTGTTGCAATTGCCACCAATTTTTCAAAACATTTACTTGAACAGCGCAGACCAGTTGTGTTTGCAAATGCTCCTCCTGCATAGAAATGCAACAAACAATCCTGACAACACTTACAGTGTCTTAGGAATAAGGCAGGACTTGGAATACTATGTGGTAATGCTGAGATTCACAATAAACAAACAGGAAGATCCACAAGAATTTGTAATGTACTTACTGCAAGTGCTAGAAAGCAAAAATATATCTATAAATGAAATCATTTTCTAGATTTCATATCTGTGGAAACATACATGCACTCTCTGTAACCATGTTGCGCAGGAGCAAGTCCCTAATAAGCGCTTTGTGTATGTATCTATACCTAATTGTGAATTCATTCCATTTCAGCAGCTGGTGCAAAATGCAAATCATGGCATATTATGTACTGTTTGCAATTCAGACAATCGTTCCACCTTACACATAAACTCACATAGCCAATACGTAATACTAATGCTTTTAAGATACAACACAGATGGTACCAAAAACAACTGCAAGCTTACTAGCTTCACACATAAGCAAGTATCACTTGGCAAGAAAACCTTCACAACAGTAGGCATAATCTACCACACGGGTGCCACAACCAGTGCAGGTCACTATACTGCAAACATTAAAAATAAATGTGGGTGGTTTGAATGCAATGATACTTCTGTTACTCTAAAACAGAGATTACAAGCAAATTTAACAAATGTTTTCTTAATATTTTTGAAACCTAAATGTACTCACTGACCAGTAAAAGTAGCATAAGCTACTGCCCGATAGACACCAACAGGTATGTAAGTGCAAAAGAAAAATACCCTTATGACCTGTAAAAGTATAACAATTTAGCATACACCAACAAGTATGTGAGTACATCCATAGTGCTACACTGCAGTTTCTGAAATAGAAAACAGTTTCAATATGACAACAAATGTGCATGTTGTAATTTTTTTCTAATGCTATACAGTTTTTTCCCCAATGATTATACACACAGAAACAGCAACTGTGGAAAACACGCACTGATATAGTTTCACATATGGTACTTAAAATGTACTGATTATGACGGTCTACAAACTCTAGTCACTAACCTGTAACACGAGCAACTGTTAGAATATGGCAACTGCTGTCTAACTGTGCCCATACCACTGCAATAAATACAGCAACTGTCATCTAACTGCACCCATAATACTGCAATATCACTTGGCAATAGTGAAAAACCTGAAATTCACCAACAGGAATGACAGCGCTTCGACACATACCCTGTAAAACTGTGAAACTGTGAACAGTTATAATACGCCAACTGGTATCTAACTGCCCTGACAATACTGCAATATTAGTTTTCAATAGTAAAGTACTTGGTATGCACTAACAGGAATCACGCTGCATCAACAGTTAGAATACGCCAAGTGGTATTTGAGTACAATCATAGCAGCACCACTTCCAAAAAGCAAAACACATACACCATTTCAATTCCTCCTACTGCAACAGTGCTTGTAACTGCAAAAGCACGTATTTTTGCACCTTAAACATTCCTGTAAGTACTGCACACTTCAAGGAAACATAGTGTGACACGTAAAGTCAAATAAATGTATTAGATTTTCTTTTATTCTGCATGGATTTCTTTTCCCACAGACCCAATGATTATGCAACCGAACACAGCAACTGTGCACATTGCACAGTAATGTTGTCTGAAGCATAGTCCTTGTAGTGTACTAATTAGGAGGGTCTACAAAGTACATGAATATGTGACATTGTGTACCATACATTATGAAGTACCTTACCTAACATATTATGTTGTTTCTTTCACAGACAAAGAAGAAAAGATTTCTCCTGCATTACCATGTGCAAGAAACAGAATGTGTGCCCGCAATGGCACATCAATCAAAAGTACCATTTCCACTTCAATGGTATTGTGCCACTGTGTTCCAAAATGTATACAGTGCCTGGACAGTGGGCACATTCTTGGGTGCATGGCCGTATTATGCTGTGGTGGTTGTGGCCAGTCCCTAGATTCTAGGGTGCATGGACCATGGCCTATGGCCATGCACCCAAAAATCTCTGGCCAGTGGCCACAACCCACACACAATTTGCCCTTACCGTACCAATTTGAACACCATCTGCACATATTAAAGTAGACTGCCAACCCTATTTGTCCCCAATGGCAATATCACCGTATCATCCAGACTCCACTCCCCTACTGTAAGAAGCCCTCATGCAGTCACCAAATACTACCTACTGCAATAGTTGTAGGCAAATGCTTGGTTGCATGGCCGCATGATACTGAAGTAGTTGTGGCAGGACCTATATTCTTTGGTGCATGCCCTATTTTTGACCTATTCAAACATCCACATATCATCTACATTCCACTCCCCTACCCTAATGAAGCCTGCCTACAGTCACCAGATAAGTTGCCCACCCAAGGCCCTGTCCACAGACTACTGTCCCTCTTCCCAACAGCAGATGCCCCAAACCATGTTTCCCAGCCCTGTTCCCCACAACGCTATCTGCGGACAGCAGTAGCTGTCCACGGATACAACATGTCAGGCGTTACTGAAAAATATGACGCACATCACACTTTTCACCAGCCAATCAGCGGGCGCGTTGGGTGTCCACGGACAATACGCCGCCCTCCCGACCAATTAGAGTTCCGTCCGTAGAGCGAACTGGGAAGTAGGTCTGCAGAGCAGACCCAGATATCACACATTTTTTGGGACCTACATTTTGCCTGTTTTAAAGAAAACTACTGAATGGATTTACACCAGATTTATAATAGCACGCTTTCGGGATCAAGCCGCTGCTCCTGCTGCAAATTTGGTGAAAAATCTGTCAAGTGGTTTGGGCTGTAAGCATGAGCAAAATTCTTTTCCCATTGCGTCTATGGAAAAAAAAACATTTTGGGACCCCCCTATAACTTTGCCCCCCTTTGACCTCACTAAACTTACCAAACCAATTCAGAGCGGCCCATATAAGGCGGGGGGCAAAGTTAAAAGCCGCCCAAAAAGTGCTCTTCCTATGAGTTGAGCAACTTAACCACAACTACACGGACGCTACCGCAGGCTGTGTAATTTGTGAAAGCTTGTTTCTATGTTCAGGGTTGCTCCAGCCCTATAACAGTTGGTGGTCTGATGTTTTGACCCACGGTCAGCGTATAAGTCTGGGGTGTACTGGCAATAGTGAAATGTGACCAACCCCACCTATACGCCCTGCAGACACAGCCGGACTGTGCTATCAGTATGGGCGATTTCGGGAGATTGACGAGTTTGCGATTGTTGGCTCCAGCCCCACAACAGTTGGTGTACTGAAGTTTTGGCCCGAGGTCAGCATACCAATCTGGAGAGACTGGGGACAGTGAAATGTAACCAACACCACCCATTCACCATGCACAGGCCGGGGTTCGGTCCTGTGCTACCAGCATGGGCGATTTTGAGAGAATGACGATTTTGCGATTGTTGGTTCCAGCCTCACAACAGTTGGTGGGCTGAAGTTTTGGCCCGAGGTTGGGATACCAATCTGGGGTGTTCTCGGGATAGTGAAATCAGGCCAACCCCACCCATTCGTCCTGCACAGGGTGGGGTCGCGCACTGTGCTATCAACATAGGACATATTTGGAGATTGACGATTTTGCGACTTATTCAAAAATAGGAACGTAGAACACAATATAACATACACAAGGCTATAGCAGAACCCCCACATGCATGTCAGCTACAGACCTGGGCAACGCCAGGTGGGTACTGCATGTTCTAAATAGTGGAGTAGAACAAGGTAGATGGCATGGTGGCATCCCAGGATGCCACAAGACACAGAAATTAAACGTTTTGGGTCACCAACTCTCTTCAAATGTTCTGTAAATGAAGGTACACGCATGTGATGTGGCTGAGCAGCACACCTCTTTTTGCAGGCACGCAAGAGCAAGAGAGAGTGGTCTTCATAGAAATCTAAAACACCACACAGACAAATCCAATGATGTAAGGGTTCATGGGCAACGTAGTCCCAATCTAGTTTGTTCTCCAGCCAATGCCAAATAGAACACATATTAATATATATTTTTGTATCAATGATTAATCATTCAAAAAGTAGGCAAACCAATGGCTAAAAGAATAATGGCTGCCCTTTGCACCTGCCCTGTTTATAGCGTTTCTTGGAGACTATAAAAACTCAACAACCACTATGCATTCATTTCTACCAAAAATCAGAAACTCCAGTGTCCCCCGTCTCCTCTATGCCGAAGACCTGATCCTGCTAGATCAAACACGATCGGCCTGCAAAGGCAACTGGACAATTTGGTGACCTACACTGAAGAAAACAACTTGGAGATTAATAAGATCAAAATGAAAATCTTGACACTGGAAACATTTCCAAAAAAATGTGCAAACCAAAGTTGGTTTCTAAGTGGGTCCAAGATTAGTCGGTCGACTATTTCAAGTACTAGCGAATTGCGCTCGATTGCTCTAAAGCGGATGTGCGAATGCAACAAGCCCTTTGAGCCAAAACGCACAACTTAACAGCTCAAACAAGAGCAATCGACAAGAAATTTGGAAGATCTCTCTACTGCCGGCTATCCAATTCTATAAAACAAAAGTGATACCAGCTATAGTTTATGGAATGGATGCATGCCCTGCCATCCCGGCAACCATCTGGACGAAATTAAAGGGTCCCTTGTGGAGATCTGTGCTGAACATACCAAAATCAACATCTACAGCCACGATCTGTCATGAACTTGGCTTGCTTTCCTTAAAAGCAATGGTCGATCTTAACAGCATGCAACTTTACCGAAAGACCATATTACCAGAGACCCTTTCAGTTTACAAACTGATCAACGAGGAAATCAAAAATGGAAGTTGCAGCATGCTGAACACCTGGGCAGACTCAAAAAAGCAGACACTCCAACTTGTAACCTGCACAGAAGACGACCTTATTCGAAACCCGCAAAGAGTGAAACAAGAAATGGAAGATCAGGACTGGATCACCACCCAAGTTCAGATAGCAACCAACAAACTCCTGCGCCACCTACCTCCGACGACCAGAAAAGCCAAAGAAACTGTGGCCTACATTACTAAATTCCCAGACCAAAAATTAGAGGGACTTTCATGAGAGCTTGATTAAATCTTCATCCAACTGATGAAATACTGAAAATAAGATCTTTGTCGGCCTCAAACGAATGCCGGCTATGTCCCGAGAAACATCACCTGGAAACTATACGGCACTAATTGATGTCTTGTTCAGCAACACGTGACGCAAGAGCCGCATACCTGTCCCCATTGTTGCCTGAGCAAGACTTGTGTGAAGAGGAAACATGGTGGGCCCGCTTAATTAGCAGAGAAAACACTAGATGGACTATTGCGACGACAAAGATTTTAAACTTAGCATTTGAGAAAATCGAAGCACTATAAATATAAATGTAAATAGGAAGGACAAACACCAGGCACAGCACTTTCTTTTTGCCTTCTCTTCATGTTCATCTTTCAACGTTTCTTGTAAAAGCCAAAACTTGGCTACAAACAAGTAAATAAAAAAAAAATAATAATAGTATGTAATATGAATGAACCTGTTCCTGAAAATGCATTTTCCCAGAAGAATCGTTTGATTTTCTTTCACAGAATTGTTTGACAGAATACCTGGCATGGATACAGACTACGCCCAGCTTTCTGATCTTGAAGGAGGGTGTGAGTTTCTATCGAGGCATCAGAGCCTTGAGGAGTTTGAAGACAGGGTTCCTAAATCATCCATCGCCAGAAGAGCTGGGTGCCAGGGTGATGCCCATGACATCTCGCAAAGTTCTGCTGCTTGGTGAATTTTGCAACAGACAAAGCACTGTGGGTTCATTGAACTGTTCTCGTTAACCTGCCCTGGTGAGAAGCATGAGTTCTCTTGAAGATCTTCCTGGATAGCAATTGCAGTCCAAAACACTGGGATGGCTCAATTTACTGTCTCACAGACCAGTTAAATAAAAATCTGCATTTATGATCAAAGGTGCATCTAGTGCTCTAAATACAATATTTTTTAAAAAAACCTTTGTAGGATGTTTGCCCTGCATACATAAATGACAAAGTCCACAAACAATGAACAGTTTGTTTCCTATTTCTTCACTATAAGTAATGACTACTATTAGCACATGGTGATCGTTATTGACTTCTTCTCAGCCAATCAGAATATTTAGATTGCAGTCAATAACTACTGGTATTGAATACATCTATCTTGAGAAGCAGACAAGGAAACAGCAATGTCATTTCCGGGCAATACTTTTTCAACAAGACACTCTTCTTTGGGAGGACATTTTTTTGGTCTGCATCATGCTATATAACACACGAAAAAGAAAGCTTAAACAGTCAAACTGCTTTCACTTTCTTGTAGAGAAACCGGTTACCTTTGCATGGCACCTAATGCATGCCCATGTTAAACCTGTGCCAGTTCAAGCAAGTTGAAATGAAAATGCTTATCTTATGAAGACAACTGTTATTTAAATATTACAAAATAAAAAACACATTTAATTTACAAACACAGTGGGTGTCATTACGACTCTGTCGGTCCGGAAACAATGGTGGTGGTAAAACCGCTGCCACCGTTGTTTTCGGACCGGCTGATTCAGAGTCCTGCAAGCAGGAGGTGTCTCTCCTGCCAGGTCTGACCTAGCGGAAGTAACACCACCTGCCTGCAGGCGGACAAGGAAACACTGTCTCTGTCATAGACAGAACTGGTTTTCCATGGTCCCCATCCCCATGGAGTCCTATGGGACTTCATGGGAATGGGGATTTACAGAATTCCGCCTCTGGAATTGCCGGGTCACCAGGGTTGTAATGCCCCAGTGATTCCAGGAATCACAGAGGCGGAATGGTATTACGGGTCCGGCGGCAGCCTGCCGGTTTTTCCGGCACAGCTACCGCCAGACTTGTAATGAGGCCCAGTGCGTCTGTTTACTTTACTCACTCTTAAAATAACACTTGGTACTTTACCACCAAAACTCCAAAACATGTATTACTACTATCACCATGTGCTAATAGCCTTCTAGACCTTGGTGGGGTCATTATTGCTTGGGATAATGACCTTTCCCCCAACGTATGGCCCATAACTTGGTGTTAAGTCATTGTACCACGATAATGACCCCTCCCTCTGTCTATAAGGCTGTATTTTATAACACATTGTATGATTTTACTCATCTCCAGGTGCTAAGAGTAAGTGCTATTATTGCCCAACTCAAAGGTACTCGTTTTTTAGATCTAGGAAGAATGGGAGACTGGGTGCACCGGTTGCAATTTGGACTGAAGATCTTCAAGGTAAGCACAGATCGATGCAGTGAATGTGTTTGTCCACTAAGCTATTTCACCAGCCTTAAAAAATGTACTACATTATTTTTACACAAAATGGGTCTCGCTGCTGCATACCTTGTCGTATGAACGCAAACACATTTCATTTGATTTGAAATTTTCCTGTTCTTTTCCCTGTAACAATGCAAAGCTTCCCTAATGCAACCTGGTTATGAATAGAGAGCTGCTTCCCCTTACACTGCAGTAGATAACACCATGATCCTCATTAGGAGTTTGGCGGCATTACCAGTGCTAATACCAGACGGAATTGCAGTCACCATCATTCACCATCATTCGCAATGGGAATTCACCATCTTGTTATGGGTTTTGATTTCTCTGGCTGCCTGTAGACACTCATTGGGAAGTGGCTCTATTTCTATGTGAGATAACACTACCTGCACAATTACTGCCATTTTGAGTCTTCGCAGACCTCTACTCACAAGCAGGCTTTTTTGTCCATGGATTCCAAAACCCATGGGGCCTCATTACAAGATGTGCGGAATGGGTTTAACAGCGCCGGTAATGGTGCCGATGCCGTTTAACCGGTTTTACCAGACGTCCAGAGCGGGTCCCACGAGGGGACCAGAGAGCTAACAACGGGCCGGTCGTAATCGGCCCATTGTTAGCTCCCGCACCAATTCCCATTGAGCCCTATGGGCGCTCGAATGGGAATGGGGAAGGTCCAGGCCCGAGTTCCCTGAAGGAGGAATTACCGGGCCCTCCGAACTCGGAATGACCCGGTAATTCCCCATTCAGGGAACCTGGACCCGATTTTGGAGGCAGCCATGGCGCCAATAGCGCCATGGCTACCTCCAAAGACGTAATGAGGCCCATAGTCAGGCAGAGCAGTGAAAAAAGGAGAAATATGTACAGACATCATGGTTTACTGTTACCTCCACACTTTTAATGTAGGGCCTGTGTCTCTTGGAAAATCCTTGATGTGTTCACATTCCGTATAGGTTTACACCTCGTTGTGCTTTCATATCCTTATATATCAGATCACCAAAGTGTTTCACATCACAAATACAAGTGAGCGCTCCATTGTCCTCCATTTTCCATGTATAGTGCCTGCAGCTAGGCAGCACCTTCGGGTTTGCTTTAGTGAACATGGTCAAGAGGTTGGTGGTTATATAATCTCAAGAACCTGGCATTCCCCCACCCCTGATCCATCTTAGTTTGCCAATGCAAGAGATCTTCATCGTGCCACTGTTACCCAGTCTTGATGATCAAGCCAATTCTCTGGCATCTCATCAAATGTCTGTTTCTTTTTAATAGTCGTGATTCAAATTCCTCAATGCAACAGTCTCCAACATTTGCTTGACTGCTTGACCTACTACGCACCCATGTCATGAAAGCTGACCTGAAATTGTATGAAAGGCACTTGGACCTGTGAACTTTGGGTGACAGCGTATTTCTATGTTGGGTGCATTAATCAATATCCTGATCTTTTTTAGCAGGAAGAAGACCCCTTTTTCTGTTTTGGACTGGGTACATTAACCCACTGATCTATGTGAACAGTAAGAGGACCCCATTTTCTCCGGCATTGCAATGGAACTGATCAATTTCAGCAGTAAGAAGACTTTTTTTTCTTTTTTGGGGAACGCAATGCATTTACCGACTGATCTAGCTCAACAGTTTGAAGACCTAATTTTCTCTTTTGAATAACTCGATACATTAACCCATTGATCTATCTCAGCAGCAAGTAGACCTTGTTTTCTCTTTTGTGGCATTGAACGCATTGACCCACTGATCTATGGCATCAGTAAAAAATATGCTATTTTCTCTGTTGGAGGATTTTCTGCATTAACCCACTGATCTTTTTCAGCAGTGAGAAGATCCCATTTTCTCTTTTGGAGGACTGGTTGCATTAACCTTCTGATCTCTCTCAGCAATAAGAAGATCCCATTTTCACTTTTGGAGGACGGGATACATTAACCCACTGACCTACCTCTGCAGTAAGTAGGCCCTGTTTTCTCTTCTGTGGTGTTGAATGCATTAACCAACTGATCTATGTCAGCAGTAAAAAGATGCTATTTTCACTTTTGAAGGATTGTGTGCATGGACCCACTGATCTTCCTAGCAGTAAAATTATTCCATTTCCTCTTTTGGGGGACTGGTTCTGGTAACCCACTGATTTATCTCAGTAGCAAGAAGATCCTAGTTTATCTTTTGGAGGACTTGACATTCCTTTTCTGGTCACTGGAAATCAAATTGTTTCTAGACCATGGTAAAAAGTAGAAGCTAGCCAAATGTACAGGACTGGCGGCTGGAAGAAAAAAAAATTCACACCCTCCTTGTGAGGGGTCAAGTAAATGCTCTCTACTACAGTGGTAATTATTCTAGATACAGCACTAAACGTGAAGAATACATTACTCTCCAAAACAGTCCCAGTCTACCAGCCACACTTTATGCTTGCATGTGCCAGCCATGAAAACATGTGGCAAAGACCAATGTATAAGACCACCTTTTGTAGTGGCATCCCTTAATAAAATAAATAAATAATATTTTAAAAAAGAAATGCAATGTTGCCTCTTAACATTGATGATCAGTCACTCACTGCCTTGCATGCATTAAACACAATAAGGAATATTGTTGGACTCTTAAGCAATAAACCCTGAGCTGAGGGGGCATTACCCCTTCAGGTAATGCCCCCGAGCCCATAGATATATCAGACCTCAGCACTTAACCTTTCATAGCATAAGGGGCAACACAAGCGGTATATCCGATAGTAAGATTAAACTGACCGGAGGGATCATGCCAAGGGACATTCAAGAGGACAAAGGTAAACAACTTACATGTACAATTAAAATCATGTTATTGAATACTAGATCTCTCATCAAACATGGAATAAAGGTTGCAGCACATATCCAGGAATTAAACCTGGATGTATGCGCTTTAACAGAAACATGGAGTCATGCCGCAGCTGTCCCCTCTTTAGGGCTGGCTATTCCCAGGGGCTACTCCATTTTGCGCAGCGATAGGAAAGAGAGCCGAGGACGAGAGTTGGCACTTATGTTTAAATCAGTACTAAAAATCATAGAACTAAGGATAGAGGATATACCAGACTCCAAAATCTTGCTAGTAAAAATAGCAATGAGCGCTGAAACCACCCTTAACATCATATTGATTTATAGAGCTGCAACAACAGCACCCACTTTTCCTGATCAATTATGCAATTGCATTCTTCCACTGCTTAAACCTAATACCAACGGCAGCAAGTGCCTTAGAGGCTGCACTCAACACTCTGGGTTTCCACCAAGCTGTTCTAACCCCTGCTCATGACAAAGGGCACACCTCGGATTGGGTTGCTGCCCACAATGGTAACATTGAGGTCAGTGGAGTCAAATCATGCCCGTGGTCGTACCACCACTGCATCTACTTCCAGATTAAAATAGAAAGCTTTGCCTAAAAAACCATGTACACAAAGGCCCCCGTTTTGGAATGAAACCTGAAGAACCTGACAGCTGATAAATTACAACATTGGGCTTCCATAATCAACTCAGAAATTATGGCGGCAGACACCCAACAGGAAATTACTACATTATTCATCGCCTCTGTTAATGAAATTACAGAAACAAAAGCACCACTAAAGAAAAACTATTGTCCCATAGAATGAAAAAATAACAAATGGTCCAATGCAGACATACAAGAATTTCAAAACAAAAAAAACTAAACACTTTCTTGACTGGAGAAAGAGACTAGATGCTTCAAGCTTGGAATTATATTAAGATGTGGTCAGAACTTATAAAAGCACAATTATTCAGGCTGAAAAAGATACATTCAATGACAGAATAACAAAGGCTACCTTGGCGAGCAGAGAATTGCTTGAGGTTCTAAAAGAGCAGGAATGCCCTAATGGACCCAACAAAATACCACTCGTGAAAGATAAGGCATAGTGCTCACTAACTCAGGAAGCCATGACAAACAAATCACAAAACATCAAAAAGGCATTGATGAGGAAAAAACCACGCTCAACAACTTACCTGAACTAAATATCAAGGAGGTTGCTAGTCAATGTAATACACAACAGGAATATAACTTCCTACCAATCACACAGTTAGAATTAGCAGGAGTTATCAGACAACTAAAAACGACCAGCTGTAAAGGGGATCCCTGCTCGGCACTGATCATTAAAGAATGTGCAGCTACCTTATTACCAGCATTGACTAAATTTGTAAACACTTTGCTCGCTCAAAACTATGTGCCAAAAGATCTACGGGAAACATGGATAACACCACTCCTTATAAAAACCAACTCTATGCCCATTCTCTCCAACTAATTACTGACTAATCACAAAAACACCATTCCTCCTAAAGATTCGAGACAGGGTTGGCTAAAATAAAATTTCAACATACCTTAATAACCATCACATACTAAATAAACACCAATTGGGTTTCAGAAAATACCATGGCACAGGGACAGTCCTTCTCAACCTGAAATCCAAACTACTGGAAGCAATGGACTTAGGACAAACTTTGTTGCTGATGATTCTTGATCGCTCAGCAGCGTTTAACCTGGTGGACCGTTCCATTCTGGTCACCAGCTTGAGGGACACAGCACCTCCGAGAGAGAAAGCAGATCAGTGGATTGTATCATTTCTAAGCGACTGGCAGGGTAGGGTAGCCAGTGGGGAGGCAGAGTCAGATCCAGTAAGCTTAGTCTATGGAGTACCTCAAGATTCATGTTTATCTCCATACATGTACAACATTTTTATGGTACCATTCTTCGATATGTTGGAACACAACGACATCATATTTTCTAACTATGCTGATTATACACAATGTGGTATTCCACTCACAGGAGTACACAATATTTATGAATTGGAAATCAATAAGATTCATGATACCATCCAGCTATGGATGGTAATCAATGGCTTAGCTTTAAACAACGATAAGACTGAGCTAATGGTGGTGGGAACAAATAGCAAGCTTGCCAAACTGGGAACATCGTTTAACAACTTTAAAATCGCAGATTGTCATATCGAGAATGAAGGTTAAAACCCTGGGCATAACGCTGGATCAAACTCTATCCAGCATTGCTCTATCCAAGTAAGCAATCTCATATCGTCATCCACTTACTATCTGAAGTTATTGACGCACCTTCGGCCTCTAATATAACAAAATAATGCTAAAGCAATTGCCAGAGCTATAATCGGTGCTAAGATCGATTATTTCTGCAGCCTACTTATAGGGGCCACACAAACAGAAATTAATCGGCTACAAGTTATCCAAAAATAGTGCAGTGAGGATAGTCAAAGGTCTCAATGGAGAGACCATGTATCTGACGATAGGAGAAGCCTGCACTGGCTACCTGTTAAGGCAAGAATCCAATTCAGATTGATTCTGATTGTTCATAAATGTCGGATAGGCCGAATGCCAACCTACCTGTTGGAATGTGTGGTAGAGAAACAGAGCCAGAGGACTCTGAGATCCAGCAATACTCATCTATTGAAAACGCAGTGATGCAAATCTAGTAAAACACTTAGGGGAGCTTTTATCTTTGCAGCACCCATAGCATGGAATTCTATGCCACATCACTTAAGAGAAACAGAGTCCACGGATACCTGCAAAAAGAAAGGAAAAACTCTGCTATTCTATTAGTCTCCAAAATAATGAAGAGGCCGAACGTCAGGTGACACCATTGTAATATCGTGGACAATGTAGTACTGTTACTGTCCTGTCCTTTCTGTTTTATGTGCGCCCCTAAGCCTTTGGGTGCCCCGATGCACGTTAGAAATAAAATAAAGTAAAAGTAAAGTAAAGTAAAGATACAGGCCCTCTCTTTGCTCAGGCCTTAACGCAGGGCCTGAGGCATTACCTAAAGAGGTAATATCCCCCCCCCAGCGGGGGCTTATTGCTATTAGTAACCTGGTCCGTAAGACTCAAGTACTAATATTGCCTTTTTTAAGTTGCGAGACGCCGACTGAAAAAAAGAAAAAATAAAGATGGCGGCCATGGAACGGGATGAAGGGACTATATGTAGTCCTTTCTCCCTTTCCATGGCCACCATTCAAAAAGAAAAAAACAAAAAAAAAAGAAGATGGCCAGCATGGAATGGCGAGAAGGATACATAGGCCCTTCTCCCTTTCCATGGCAGCCATTGAAATTTGAAAAAAAATAAAAGATGGCCGTCAGGAAATGAGGAGACGGGACTACATGTAGTCCCTTCTCCCTTTCCATGGTGGCCAGGCCAGTATGAGGCTGCGACTGGCCTGACAAAGGCCTTGTTGTCCAGCTAGTAACAACCCGTCGAGGGCCAATGAGCTTGTTTGTTGATGCCACATGCCTCCCACTTCTAAGCTCTTTAAAAATACATGTTATTATTTCCCAATTTAACAGTGCTTGACGTATCCAGCTTGGAAGGCTCAGACCAGATGTCTTGGGGCCACTGCTTAACTCGGTGAGCTACCTTGCTTCTATTTCCACTTACATTTCTCCACTGCTTCAGGCACACTGATCTTATGCTGGGCCATTTTATATAGTGCAAACTTTGCCATGTGTGTGGCTTCTTGGCACTGCCAGTGGTCTTCGAAAAATACCATTCGTACGAGTTGGATGGGCATCGGGGAGGTTTTTAAGAAATCATAAGTACACCCGACTTGCTCAAAGGTGTCTGAATTCCAATGATTGGGGGGTAGAGAGAATCATCCGCAAGTATATCCAGTAGGAGCTCCCGAATTGAGGGAAGCTCTGGTCCCTAAAAAACGTAAATATCCCACAGAGCTATATCACAAGCTCATTTTATGTATGTGTGTATTTATTTATTTATTTATTTATTCATATTTTTAAAGTGCACAGCAGCCCTAGGGCATCATGGACTCAACAAAGCAGCGAGCTGTAAATCATAAGAGTGTCTGCGCTTACAATCATTCTGCCTTCTCGCTTACTGCAGACAGCATCAATAAGCAAAGGTCATCAGAAAAAAAGTGAAAATATGTGCCTGGGGGGGCTGAACAAGCAGTTTTGAGAACAGCATCTTAATAAATGTGTCTGGACAAAGCCGGTTTTGCTCGGTATTTTTGCTGCTCAAATAACCTGTGAACATGTTACTCGGAGGGCTGCTCTTCATCTCATCCCCATGCTCAATACTCCCCCCCTCCCTCCCTCTCAGGAAAAGAAAATCGGCTGCTGACTAGCAGAAGAAATTCTGCCCAAGCAGCTCCCCAGTATCTTATTCATTACAAGCCAATTTCAGATCCCACAAGAGCTATAGCTCATGTTTTCATGTTTTAGCTATTAAAGCATTCCCCAGCTTCTCAGTGCCTGCTTTGCATACATTTCATAGATTCTGCAACAAATATATCGATTTAAAATGATGAAACATGCTCCTAAACATTTACATATTTTTCTTTCTTTTTTTGCTTTCCTACCAAAGACATCTACAGAGGATACCCCAACTCCAATGGCAAGAGCTTAAATGCTGTGCTTGGGCTTATAGTATGGAGCCCACATGGTCAACAATATTCAACCAGAATTGGTTTCTGAGGGTGGGGGATCTTCGGCAGCTGGGGCAAGAAACTAACGGAGACCAAGATTGAAACTACAAAAAGACATTTTTGCTACGGCTCCTCCTGCTCCCCTAACTATTGGTGTATCCAGAGTAGAAGATGCAATGCCCCCCTTCCCCTGGTGGTCCTGGCAGTTTGCTGTTGCTAGATGTATTTACTGTTGCTGTCATTGACCACCGTTGCTATGTTTCTTATAGAAGGAGGACGATTTACTTTCTTACAGTTTCCAAAATATTATCTCCCTCCGTGCCACATTCAGTGGATTTGTGTGTGTGTGTGTGTGTGTGTGGGGGGGGGGGGGGTAATAAGCTAGAGAATTGAGACCACCAGCCGGCATTACTGGGCCATGTAACAGTTCTTACAAGTACACATCTGTCTCAAGCAAACATGCATGGACGATTTCTAATTTCAGTGCCATGGAAAGCAAGCATTGTCAAGCTAGGAGTTCTGCCTTTTGTATACATGTGAAATGGCAGTGTGGTGTCTGTGTGTTTGTGCATTATGGGCAATGAACTTTGATAATGTGTGCTTCATTGACATGCTTTCTGAAGGAGATGTTTTTTTTTCATCAATGTGTTTGATTATAAAATGGTGCCTTTTAAAAATATATGGGTATTTTAGGTGAATTAGAAACGCGTTTAGTGTGTGTATTTTCTCCATCTGCATGGAATGAACTCTTCTCCCATTTCCAAGTGCTGCAGCTAGCACCAAATTTAACGGCAATCGCTGATTTGACCTTGGAAGCATGGGAGGGCTGATTAATTGCCCATGAAAATAACAGGTTGTTCGATGCTTCTCTAGTGCCAAAGCTCCCTCACTTACAGCAAACGATAGTGATGTTCGTCATTGTGGTCTTAAGACCACGATAAAAAATGCCCTTTGAGTTGCTAACAATATAATTACTCAAAACACAACTGCCAACCTCTCACAAAAGTGGCATTGACGTACTAAACTACATTTTCTGTCATAGTCCCTAACTACTGGAATGGAAAAACGAACCAACGGAAGAGTGCTAAGATAAAATTAAACAATTATAATTTGTTCAGGCACATAAAAGCAATTACACGTACAAAGCAAGTGTGAGCTGGGGACAGTGAAGGCATCTTGGTGCGGGGTTATTACACTGAGGCAATAATCCTCAATAGTTCATGCTCTGGTCCCTTTCCTGCTGCTACTAAGTAGTTCCTCAAATGCAGAGAGTGATTTGGGAGGTGCTTTTCCGGTCCTTCTTTTATTGCAGTGTTCCTCAAACAGACATATGATTGCTTGTCTCACCTGACCCCTCATGCCTCTCATCATAACAGGAAGCAGCCAGGTAAATGGACCGTATCCCTTAGGTGAATTCCGAGTCTCTTCATGGACTGTACCATCCTGCTTCTCCTGGGAACACCTCACTACCTGCTCATCAAGGACATCACCACCCGCCCTACTGTCGCTAACCCTTCGGTGAAGCCAAAGCACAGCTCTTTCCTAGAGAAAGGGCAGCACATCTTTAGGACTCCTCTTCTGCAGTGCCCCCCAGCAAATTCATGTACAAGTTGCTGACTCCTACACCTCCCAATCTAGCCACTATGAAGCGCAACATGGTTGCTTAGTCATCGGAGCAGGTCTCCTTAATGCTGCTTCTCTGTATGGGTGTCAGGCTTCCTGCTGTGCACCAGGCACCTACACACCTGATGTAAACCCCACACCATGAGGTGAGTGCCAGTTTGCGCATCACTCTAATGTTGTTTTTCCATGTCATCCTGCACACCTGACATAGCCCCCCGCACCATGAGGTGAGTACCAGGTTATGCATTACTATAATGTTGTGTTTCCATGACATCCTGAACACCTGGCGTAGCCCCGCACTCCATGAGGTGAGACTTTGGGCCTCATTACGACCCTGGCGGTATGAGGTTAACGGTGCCGGTAGAGCTGCCGGTGCCATTAACCCCATACCGCCTCATACGAGGTCCGCTCGTGGGACCCGCTCAGGACGCCTGGTTTTACTTTGATTTTGATTCATTTTGTAGACTCTCATGAGCAGTACATTCTAAGTACTATGTTTGGTACAACATTAGTGTATGACGCACTGCTGTTGTATCGACATTAAATAATCATTGAATCATTGGGAAAAAAATCCATACTGGATTTAAAAAAACCTGATTACAATCATGTGAGCGTAAGTATGATAGTATGTTTGTTTGAAGTATGCTGTGATTAAGGGAATGTTTGAAGTAGTTAGATACCTGTTTGCGTATTCTAACTACATTAGAGTTTAGAAGATGTTTTGTCGTGTAAGAAGTGTGATGGTGTATTTGAAGTGTTTTGCAATGAAGGGTATTTTTGAAGTAGTTAGATATCTATTGGTGTATTCTAACTATATTGACTTTTAAAAGTACTATTGTAGTATTATCAATGTAGCTAGATACCTGTTGGTGTATTCTAATTGTTAATTGTGTTAGTTTAGGGACTAAATTTGAGTTGAAGGAATATTAAATAGGCATTTGTTCGATGTGCTGGAGTAACAGAGATGTGGTTACATTCAAACCAACCACTTATTGTTTTGACATATGCAGTGTAGTGCCCTCAAGTGGTTGTGGCCCCAGTGTGGTATATTATACCTACTGTTGTGAAGTTTTTTTTCCAAGAGATACTCGGCCATGTGTGAACCCTGTAAGCTTACAGTTCTTTTTGGTACCATCTGCATTGTACCTTAGAAACATTAGTATGACATATTGGCTAAGTGAGTTCATTTGTATGGTGGAACGATTTCCTGAATTGCAAAATGGGCATAATATGCAATGATCTGCATTCTGCAGAAGCTGGTAAAATTCAATGGATTCAGAATTTGGTATGAATACTCATACAACTCGTTCATTAGGGATGTACTCTTGTGAAACATGTTTTCAGAGAGTGCATGTATGTTTCCACGTGTATGAAATCTAGAAGATTTCATTTATAAACATGTTTTTGGTTTCCAGTACTTGTAGTACGTACATTAGGAATTCTTGTGGATCTTCCTGTGTGTTTATGATACATTTTACGATTCCAGCACAGTTTCCAATTCTTGCCTTATACCAGAGACACTGTGAGTGTTGTCAGGATTATTTGTGGCATTTTTATGAAGGATGAGCATTTGCAAACACAACTGGTTTAAGCTGTTTAAAAAATGTTGTGAACAATTGGTGACAATAGGAAGAGGTGATTGATTGTTACTTTAGCAGTTGGGTTGCTGAATTTAAATGGATCAGTTATGTTTGTGTATCGTTTCATGGGCCTGCAGATTTTTATGGATAAGATACTTTTGTGTCTTTGTTTTCTTATGAACATGCAGTTGACTTTGTACTAGACAGCTTTGCCTTTGTATTCTTTGATGCAGAAGGAGTTGGTTGTTGTTTCTTTAGTTGTATTGTTGGGAGATCTTTTATGAATTCTGTTTGAATTCATTTTCTTTTTAAAGGTTTCCTTTTTTGAGGTGCAGGGTACATAGCTAGATGGGGGGTGTAGTACACGTAGCCTATTGTATTCCAGGATGCAAAGAATGTCAGTGTTGACTTTGCATCAAAGTTAACTAGGAATAGACCATTGAGTGTACGCAGACGCAGACGTGAAAGTGCTACGTAATTCATACCTTCTTTGAAGACTGTGCTGCCAATGTCAATCAATGCTCGATCTAGGGTTAGACCTTGTGATTTGCGAATAGTGACAGCATATACAAGAGATAGAGGCATTTGTTCTCTGTGTACATACATGTCTTTGAAAAGAAGGAACTCTGCTATTGTGCTGCCAATTTTTTAATACTTCTGCAAGTGGATGTTGACAAACTGAATGTTGTTATCTTGTGGATATGTTTGGAAGGCAAAAACTGTACCAATTGCTCCATTGGCTAAACCGTGTTCTACGTCAAGGTTACATTTTAGATTTACTCTGCAGTTTTGACAAAAAGGGCCTCATCGCGAGTTGGACAGTATCCCAAATGGGATACCGCCCAACTTTATTTGCGTTAGCACCCACCCATCTGGTGGTATTACCAGGTTGGGTGCTAAATGTTATTACCCATTCCCCGATGGATCCACTGGACCCAATGGGGGATTTTTTGGCACAATTACAGCACGGTAATACCACCAGCGGTAGTTGCACCAAAATTGGCATTTTTCCAGCGTGTTTACCCCCAGCTGGGGGTAAACGCACCAGACTCGAGATTGGGCGGTGCAGTAAATGCGCTAGTAACACTGTTACTGATGCATTTAAGGGCTACCGCCTAACTCGTGATCAGGCCCAAAGTCAATATTTTCTCCAATCCAGCTGTGTTGGAGATACATTTTCAAAGCTATTTAGTCGTGCTGTTGCTTGTTGACACATAAGAAGTGTCATGCCTTGCACTTGTAGTTCATCTGTGGAGCTGATATGCAGTATGGGTTTCATTTCTTTTTTCAACATTGTCCTGTTGAATTGACTACAGCTTGCTAGGGTTGGCATGAAGAACATGCATTTTATATTTTGTTGAGTTAATTGTTCCATGACGTCAGGAGCAGATGTGTTTCGTCCATATATCCCATAGATTAGTCTACTATTTAAGATGGATTTTGCATCTTTAGTAAGCAGACCAGTACTAATGCTTTTTAAAATGTTAACATACAGAGACCACCAGGGGGTCTCCTCACAACTCTGACGTCTCTAAGAAGTCAAACTACCAAATGCATCTCCTCAGAGGTATTCTTCCTTTCCTCTCCTTCCCCCAGAAGCCCACTGTCTCCAGAGGTCTGGTTCTCTCTAAGCTGGACTACTGCAACAGCCTCTTTCTAAATCTTCCTGCTTCTACTCTCTGCCCTCTGCCCTCTGCAACTCATCAAGAACAGGACTGCAAGACTTGTCCTTGGCCTCAAGCCTAGCAATCATATCTCTCCAGCACTGACATCTCTGCATTGGCTCCCAGTGGCTGCAAGGATTAAGTTCAAGACCCTCTGCATTGTCCACAAGGCCTTCTGGGGCCTGGGACCTCAATACCTCCAACTCTCTCTTCGTAAATACCTTCCTACTCAAGCTCTTCACTCCTCCACCTCCAACTCCCTCAGGGTCAGTCGCTTCTCCAAGCAACAAAATGGTGGTAGACCTCTTTTGTCGACTGAGGTCTCCCTCTGGAACAGCCTCCCTGCCTCTGTGAAACTCGAGGAGAACCATCTCCAGTTCCCGAAGCACCTCAAGACCTTCCTCTTTGCTTCTGCCTTCTCTCTTCCTCTCCCCTGCTGATTTCCTGCCTGATACTGCACTAATCACCGGCTACCCTCTGATTTCTGGCCCAGGCCCCTACCCACCCAGTTGCACACCAGCACTGCTCCCGCAACCCTTGCACTTGGGTCTGTATCAGTAACCCTACAGTCCCTGCACTTTTGGACACCAGCTGTCTGCACTTACACTTGCACCTGCCACTTCTTGTTATTGTTTAGATCCCATGTACAGTACTGCCTACTCCAATTTCCCCTGGCACTTATCCCCTCCCCCCTAACCAGCACTTGTACAATCTCAATGTCACTTGGCCTAGTAAGATTGTTGTCTCTGTCCTCCCTCTGTTCCACCTTCCTTGTCTCGTCGCGCCTTGAAACACTTGTGTATAAACGCGTTACAAATGCCATATCATATATTATTATCATATCATGGCCACACCGTCCTCAAGTAGTGGCTTTTGCTTCCACCCGGTTGCTGTGGGAGCAGTTTTGGTGAGTGAAGCAGTGGTGCATAGCGGGAGGTAGGTGACAGGGCGGATTGGCGTCCCCCGCAGGAGTGGAGGTGGGCTGGCCCACGCTGAGCAAACAGTGCGGCAGGGGACCCCAGGTCGGAGAAGGTGCATGGGATGAAGTTGGTATGAGAGCCACGTGCCGCCTGTGCCCTGATCATGTGACCGCCTGGGCTGGATCCAATGCACTTGCAGGTAAGTTGCCTGGGAGTGGCTAAAAATCAGGGATGGCCACTGCCCCCCATTTGTGCTAGGGCGGCCCGGGTTGGGCTGACCACCAGGTGCACTGAGTGGCCCCGGGCCAAAGAGTGAGAGGAGGACCTGGAGTTGGGTGCCACCTGTGCCTGGAAAGTGTGGCGGCCTGATAAGAGCACAGTTGGCTTGCATGTGATTGGTCCAGGACCGGTGAAAGACTGAAGCCGGTTGGTAGCGCCCTCCCATGCCGAAGACAACCCAGGCCTTGCTGTGGGCCCTTCGAAGTGAGCAGACCCTCGGGGTGGGGGCTGAGAAGAAGCTGGGGCCGAGTGCCTCCAGCGCTCCGATCTGGCGGTGTTAGGCCAACAGAACAACAGACCGCTCCAGGACTGACCCGGGAGCAGCAGTGGTGAGCTCCAGGTGAGGAGGCTGGACTTCGGCACACAGAGGGGCATAACGAGGAGGGCCGTCCCCCCCAGATGGAGCAGGCTGTACATTGCAGCCAGCACTGCTATGAAGCTGGCGGGGAGGTAAGCAGTGGTCCTGGAGGGCTGTGTTCCCCCCGAGGGAGAAGCATGGGGCAGTTCCTTGACGGTGACAGGGGCAAGGAAGCACGAGTAGCCCGTGCTGATGAGGCCCGTGGGGCTAGCTGGTAACACTGACCGGAGAGGGGGTCAAGTGCCTGGTACCATGAGATACGGCCAAAACTGAGTGGCGTGGAATAAAGGGAGGCACGGAGGAGACATGGAGTATGGTGAATAGACAGGAAAGGTTTGTTTGTGGCAGTTTTTGGAGCTGATTTGAAGTAGTCCTGTGGCACTTAGGCACCTCGGAGAGGGCCCTGAGCCCAGTTCGGCTGCAGGGGGTGTGCGGTCAGGGATCGTGTCCATACAGCACTTTAGGAGGAAGTCAGACAAGGACCTAAGCGGCACACAGAGCAAGAAGGACATAATGGCTAAAGGCGGGGCACGCCTTCCCTGACCAGAGATGATATGAAAGAGATCCTACAAGAGATCAAGGTCATTCGAACTGATATTCAGGCGTCCATCTGTGACCTTAAGGGACGTGTGGACAAATTGGAGGATAAAATGGAAGGGATGGAAAATAATCATCTACAGCAAGGTTGTCCAACATACGGCCCGTGGGTCACAATGCGGCCCTCCAAGCCATTTCATGTGGCCTGCGAGGCTGTACATTGAACATTGAACAAATAAAGGAATAAACCGGGCTGTTGCGGAGGACTGTTACTGCCTCTGGTGCCCCCTATAAGGGGGGGGGGCACCAGAGGCAGTAACATGCCACGGCCCGGTTTATTTATTTATTTGCCCAATGTTTGTCGTGTCCGTGGACCCGATTAATTTATTTATTTCTGCAATGGTGGTCGAAACAACATTGCAGAAATAAATAAATTAATCAGGTCCACGGACCCGGCAAACATTGAACAAATAAATAAATAAACTGGTCCGTGGTGGAGGACTGTTACTGCCTCTGCCATTTTGGGTTGTTAGCCGGGCAAGTGGGGTCAGCAAAGGGTTTCTTAAGAAGGAGGTGCCCAAGGGAGTGCTTCAGCAGGGATGGGAAGACTCCAGTGGCGAAGGAGTGGTTGCAGAAATCAGCCAGGGCTGGAGCCAGGGAGTCAATGTGGTCCTTGATAGTTTTGGAAGAACAGGGGTAAACCTGTTTCGATGAGACTTTCATAGATCGGACTTGTCTAGAAACCTTGTCTGTGGAGAAAAGGGGAAAGGAAGAGAAGGGGGGAGGAGGGGTAGCTGCAGAAGGGCCAGAGGAGGAGCAGGGAGTAGGGGGAGGGAGAGGATAGGAGGAGAGTGCGGACAGGATGTCCTGAGTTTTTGAGACGAAATGAGAGGCCAGTGCCCCACAGTGGGCCTGGGAAGGAACAGGAGAGGTAGAGACTGCGGCTGGATTGGCCAGTTCCTTGCAGATTAGCAGATTAGGACAATGCTGGCCTAAATTGGGAACAGCCAGCATAGACATGTTGCTACAGAGGCATATTTTGGGCACAACCAGCATGCCAATTTGTTACATCAGTGACAGTGCTGTCTTACACTGTGGACACATTGATCATTAAAATGTGTTGTGTTCTACAATGTTCTTGTATGCTGTTGGTGACATGGAATGTACATGTTCCCCTTTAGAACTGATTGTAAATTTATGGCTTTTTGGTCACTTTTCCTCCTGTAAAATGCACAATTTCGGCCCCATATTTGGAAAAAAGATCTTTGGGGGGAGGGGGGTGACCACGCCAAACTCTCCCTAGATCGTTACAGCTCCCTCACTACGCTCGGTCGCCCCCACTATTTCAGAGAAATATCAACACACACACACACTGGAAGAAATCACAAGAAATTAACCTTTGATCACTGCCCCGACACCAAAAACTATCTTTGGGACTGCATGGCTATGCCTGTGCTGCTATTGTGTCAAAGGTCACACACCATCGCTTTTGAATATACTGCTTTGGGTGAGGGTGTTCACTTTTGGCTCGCCGGCCCACCGGGTGACAAAAAGTTAATACTTCGGCCCCACATTCAAAAAGGTTGGACAGGCCTGATCTACAGGTTTACGTCTTGGACATGAAGTACGAGGCTTGGGTAACAGATCTGCACTCCCGGGAGGAGGACACTCTATTGAAACTGTACAATCTCAAAAACAGAGATCGCCGGAACAACCTGCGCATTCTGGGTGTAAGAGGGCAAAAAGGTGAGACTGCGGAAGACGTGGGGAGGACGGTGCAAAGCCTGATAAACACCCTCTTCCTAGTGCATGGTGGAGAGGAAGTTCAACTGGAAAGAGCCCACAAATGTAGAAGAGGAAGGGGTAGAGACTCGAGGTCGATATTGGTCCGCTCCCTCAGATACAGGCAGAAGGGGGACACAGTCAAGGTTTTTCAGGATCTGTCGGCCTCACTTTGTCCCGGCATAGAGACTGTCACCCCCTGACCCAATGGTTGACAGAGAAGAACATCAGGTACCATTGGTCCTTTCTGTTTGCACTGTCATTTGAGAGAGGTGAAGTGTATTACCGGGTTACCAGTGGCCAGGAGGCGCAACAGGTTTTACACGTCTTGAAGGGGGAGATCCCAAACTCAGACCCCAGTGAAGATGCTGGTTGGGAAGTGTTGGGATCAAGTCAGAAGGGTGGCTTCCATACGAAGAAAACAATGCCAGGGGGCAGAAAATAGAAGCTCAGCACTCCCTCACCAGCTAAATAAAGAGGCTGCGAGGGCAAACATTACTGCTGATGCAAGTGTGGGCACACGTGGCTTGTAATGGGTATGGGTGTACCCGGTGAAGGGAGGGGTTAGGTGAGATGGGTGGCGAGGCACTAGTCGCCCTTGGTGGCCCATCACTAGGTGGATGCCTCGGAAGGGATGAGGTGGTCCCAGGGCGAGCAGGGCGTTGAGGGAAGGAGGGTGGGGTCAAGACTGAGGGAAGGGGACAGGGGGGAGTTCTAAGCAGTTGTGCAGGTTATTTGGGCTCACAAGGGAGGGGAGGAGCCTCAGGGGGTAGGGGGTGAGTTGGAGGCATGGTGGTTCAGGGTTGTTGGGGAAAGTTCATGAGCAGTTCACTTTCTGTCCTTTCTTTAGAATAGAGGGCTTGGGATATTGGTTTGATACTCTGAATGGCACACACTGATGGAGGGGGCTGGGCCGATGCACTCAAGGTAGGGACCTTAAATGTCAAGGGGCTGAATTCACCCACCAAGCGATCGCTGATGGGTAGAGAATTTCGCAACAAGGGGCTGGATGTGCTGGTGGTGCAGGAGACAAAGTTGGTGTGGGGGGAGGAAAGGCGCATCCCGGGGTCTCAAATTGGGCAGATCTTCTGGGCATCAGGACCAACCAAGAAGGGTGGAGTGGACATCCTCCTTAAGCAGAGAATATGCCTAGGAGAACCGCTGGTGTGGAAGAAGGCAGATGGGAGGGCCCTGATAGTGTCCGGCACCCAGGAGGGAGTACAGGTGACCAGTTCCTTCGGGAAGTCATGGGGGAAATACTGTGCAGACAGGTGCATGGACTATACTGGGGTCAACAGCCAACTGGTAGGCAGGGGACCACAGGAGAGGGGACTTCCTTGGTTATATGATTGAGCAGGGCCTGGTTGATGTATGGAGGGAAAACTATCTGGCTGATAGGGGCTATACCTTCTTTTCCCCAGCCCAATGGTCCAGTACGCAGATTGACTACTGGTTCACACAACAACATCATGTTCAGAGGGTCTAAGCTAGTGAAATTGTCCCCATGAGTTGGTCAGAGCACGACATGGTGGACATGAACATTTCAATAACGGGCCTTAGAACCGGGGAATCCCTATGGCGCTACAATAACATGCTTTTAAAGGATGTGATGTTTGCCGGGAAAATGAGGGCAGCGATAGATGAGTACTTTACTCTCAACGATATTGGGGCGGTGGAATGTGGAACGCTCTGGAAGGCCACCAAGGGGGTTCTGCTAAGAAGAGGATTAGGACCCTCCTGATAGAGAGGCTGAGGAGCGAGATCCAGGGGCTGGAGGATGAGGGGTTGGATAAGGGGGAGATGGGTGAGGATAAACTGCAGTTGTCAAGGGAAAAACAATGGGAGTTGAAGGAACTGGAGGTAGTGAAGGTGGTCTCTGGCCTACAGTTCCTCAGACAGTGATACTATGAGAAAGGGGACAAATCAGACATCCTGCTGGCATGGAGGCTGCGGGGGCAGAGAGCGGACCATTGGTTAACCGCAGTTGAGGACTCAGAGGGCTCCTTACGCTCGACCATGAGGGAAGTCCTGCAAAAATTCGACACATTCTATGAGCGGCTGTATGGGGAAGGAAGGGTCGTCGAGGAGGGGTAGTTGGAAAAGTACATGATTGGGGTACCCCTACCAACCCTGCGTGAGAGTGAGATGCAAGACCTAGAGATGCCGATCACTCAGGAGGAGGTATTGATGGTGATTCGGGAGTTGAAGGTGGGGAAGGTTCCTGGGGATGATGGGTATACGGCTGGGTTTTACAAGGCGTTCTCGGGCTGCCTAGCCTGGCACATGGCACAGTTGTTCAATGACATCTTGGCCACAGGAAGGGCACCCCTGTCATTTGGTCAAGCGCTGATAATGGTTATACCCAAGGCGGGGAGGGACCCTAAGACCTGTAAGTCATATCACCCCATATCCCTCCTAAATGTGGATGCCAAGATTTTCACCAGGGTGCTTGTCATGAGAATGGAGAGGGTCATGCCAAGGCTACTTCACTCTGACCAGGTGGTTTTTATTCGGTGGAGGCAGGGGGCTGATATGTTGCGTAAGATGCTAGACATCTGATGGAAGCCGCAGTGACTAGAGAAGGCAACCCATTGCTGGTTGCCCTCGACGCTGAAAAAGCGTTCAATCGGGTGGACTGGGGTTTTCTCTATGGGGTCTTGCGTAAATATGGGTTCGGGGAACGGTTTTTGAAGGGAATACAGGCTTTATACTCATCCCGGGTGGCACGGGTGGCAGCTAATGGGAGACTGTCACAGCCCATCAACCTGAGGAGGAACACGAGACAGGGATGCCCCCTCTCGCCACTCCTGTTCACGCTATCAATGCAGCTGCTCGCTCAGAGGCTGAGGAGGGCTCCTCGAGTAGAGGGGATTATTGGGGAGAGGGAATTCATGGTGGGACTTTACGCAGATGATATCTTGCTGCATTTGGTGAACCCATCGAGTTCGACCCTCGCAGCCCTAGAAATAATTGAGGATTCTGGGACTTACTCAGGTTTCAAGGTGAACAAGGGAAGGTCTGTCATATTTCCCTATGCAGGGAGTGGCCAGAGGGATATGGAGACTCTCTGGTTCCTGGGGTTGGAAATCCAATTAGAGAGCACACAGTACCTGGGAGTCACCATTGTTAGACCGGGGGGACCTGGGCAGGACCAATTACCCTTTGTTGTTCAACAAACTGTTTAGTGACATGGCGAGCTGGGGTAAAGGGCATATTTCATGGATAAGGAGGTTGAACGCCCTGAAAATGAACTTTCTCTGAGGGTACTGTACATGTTCCAGATGCTACCTGTAGGGGCTCTGGAGTACCTGCTGCGGGATGCCAAGACCTGGATGATACGGTTCCTTTGGCAAAACCATAAACTGAGGGTGGGATATGATACATTGATACTGCCCAAAGATGGGGTGTGTGTAGGGCTCCTGGACTTGATGTTATACTACAAAGCCACACAGTTGAGAGCAATAGTACCACACCTGTGGGAGGACCTTAACAAACAATGGGTCTACCTTGAAAACTACCACATGCACTTGGCAACAGTTGGGAAGTGGCTCTCGGTTCCAAGGAGGTGACCCTCGAGGAGAATTAGAGAACACACATTCCTTGTGGTTTACTGGGAGGTGTGGAGAAAGGGACCTGGAATGCGAGGAGTCATTAGATGGCCCTCACCCATGAGTCATATTTGCCCCCCCCCCCTCAGTGCGGGATGAGATACCCGAGCTGGAGAGAAATAAGGAACAGCTTGAGGCAGGGTTATCCAAAATTGGCCAATTGTGGGTGCAGCAGTGATTCATGGGGATACAGGAGCTCAAGACCAGCTTGGACACTGTAAGGTTACCTCTATTTCTTTACCTCAGGCTGAAAGGCTTTTTCACTGCAGAGAAGTGGAGGGATTGGATTCAAAGGGACCTCATTCCCGTAGAGAAGGTGCTTGATAGATGCACTGAGATGAATTGTCTCATTTCGCTACTTTATGGGGTGTTGCTAGAAACCTCAAGGGACTCAGTTGAGAGACTCCGGCAAAGGTGGGAAAGGGACCTGGGTCTGGTCCTAAATGAACACCTCTGGCAGCTAGTGTGTAGGAGTGTTTTTACAATGTCAATAGCTTGTCTGTACAAACTCTGTGGTCTAAAGTTACTGCACCAGTGGCAATATGACCCGATGCAGCTTTTTATGATGTTCCCTACAGTGAACCCCCTGTTACTGGCATGGCTGGGGGACAGAGCAGATTACTGGCACATGTGGTGGAGATGCCCGAAGGTTCAGGTCTATTGGGCTGAGGTCCTGGGATGGATCAAGGAAATGGAAGGGAGGGAATGTGCATCAGAACCCATATTGGTACTTTTTAGTCTGGACAAACAAGAGGGACAATGCCACACCTTGCGTCATATGACTCATTTTCTGCTATTGGCCGCAATGGCATGCATTGAAAGACATTGGAAAAGAAGGGAACTCCTGAGCTTAGAGGAATGGTCCGACACAGCAAGGGGCATGTATTTTATGGTCTCGCTCGGTGCCGGCCAATGCAGGTGTAGGTGTAGGGTGTACACCATATGATAGTTATGTTTACTCAACCTCTCTATGTTGAAGTTGTTTATTTTTGTCTGGAAACCTCACGCACATGGGATATGTTTGGAAGGTGTTGCGGGGGAGAGTACTTGGGGGGAATAAGAACGAAGCATGTGCCGAGGGCAATCACCCCTCGGTTGGTTTGTATCTTTCCTTGTTACCTCAAAATTAATAAAAAGCAATTTACAACAAAAGCAATGTTAGCATAGGTGAGGTCTGCAAACAGTAGCATGTTTTGAGTTAGCTCTCTGTGGTGAAAATGTTGCTAGACATTTACATTTCCAATTCTCCTGTGCGTATTGCTGTATTGTTTGTGTCCTAATGTTTTGAAAATAGGTTGACCTTTTACTGATGTTAATTGTAGGAGGTCTCCAAAAACAATAACATGTTTTACAAACGATTCTTCATAGTTGGTTTTTTGGACTTCTTGCATTCTGAGATGAATTAAAGCCAACATGAGGTTGGAAGCCATGCTTACTTCATCTATCAGGAGCACTTTCATTTGTTTCAGAATTCTGCATACTTCAGTAGCAGCTTCTGCTGATACTTTGTAGTAGTCTAATTTGTTTTGGTGTTCTATGGGTAGGAGCACTAGTCGGTGTAAAGTTACAACTCCTATGTTGTAAGTAGCTAAACCTGTGTGCGCTGTTACTACAGCCGAAAGATTGTTGTTTGTTAAATTTTGTAGAAATGTGCTGATTATTTTAATTAAGAATGTTTTACAAGAACCAGCTTCATCGCTTACATACAGGAGCAGAGGTTCATCATGTTTACAGATACACTTGTTAGTTTCATGTTTAAAACCATGTCCAACTTCTTGAGTGACTTCTAGATAAATGGTGAGTTGTTCATCATTTAGCTGTGATTAGAGCACTGACAAGTCTTCCTCAGACTGTTTTGGTATACATGGTATTTTGTACTTCAGTCATAGCTATTTCTGCTTCATTTAAAATGGGTTGTTCTCCAAGTGGTTCTTGGCTTCTTGTAAGGGAAGATTGACTGCCCTCTGGAGTGTCTTTATCTAGTTGAGCTTCAATTTCTTCCTTTTGTTGGCGTTCATTGTCCAACATTTCTTTGTATTGTTTTAAATTGTCATTTGCTTTGAATGCAGCTTCCAATGAGTATTAGTCAGCTAAAAATTCTTCTTATTTTCTCCAAGGTTTAAAAGGTTTGAGTAGGGCCATATAATACAGTTCTCTATGTTGTGGAGATGTAAATGATAACTTTATATGATTCATGAGAAAGGGTTTGGTGAGTTTCACTAGGCTTCCTTCACAAGTTGAGACTGAATATTTGCCATTTGTCTCATTTGGTGTGACATTGTTTTTGAAGGTGTAGTTTTGGGAATTGTCGCACAGACAGATGTTTTCCAAAGCAGTACTTCTGTTTGGGTAGTGTGTGTCAATTGAATTGTTTTTAAAATGTCCTGGCTGTTGAGATCATTTGTGGCTATGGTTTCTATCTCTTGGTAGGATTTTAATACTTTTTTTCGGGATGAAGCTGGACCAAGGTTCAGCCAGACAATGTGTTCAGATTTGCCATATAAGGCTGTACCTGTTAAAAGGTCTGCAGCTTTGTAGCACCCATTCTCTATGGGAGAGCATTTTTATACTGAAGCTGTGCAATTTTTGTGATAGTGTTTTGTCAGATATGTCATCCCAGAAGACTTTTAGCTCTGTTTTCTCATCTTTGATGGGATAGGCTGTGGCATAGCTTACAATTGCAGTGGAATGGTCTACAATGTATTGTATGTATATTTTTGCATTCCACAAGAGGGCAATGATTGCATTGTAATCATTGATGTACTTTGATGCTTCGTCCCTTTTAATATAGTATGTTTTTTTAGGGGATTTGTTTTTTACACAGTGTTTAACTGAAGACATCAAGCTATTTACTGCAACATTTGGTATAGTAGTTGCCTTTGTTTTTATAGTTACAACGACAGTAGTTGCCACACTTATGTTTTTGGAAGTGTAAGATTTGTGTATGTAGGTTACTATCTGTGGTTTCTGAAGGGATGTCAAAAGTAATGGTTTTTCCAATAAGCTCTAAAACAGTGGCATCACTATCATGGTCAAATTTAGGAGCATCATTTGTCCACAAAAAAAAGCATGTGCATGTGTGGTGCTCCTCTGGATTGATATTCTTTACCCCAAAAGAAGTTTTGCACTTCTCCAAGCGGAGGGGTAGTTTTATTGCAGATAAAGTGCAGTTTGGCAATGAAGCAATGGTAAAAAGTACCTTGATATATTGACAGGGTCAAGAGAACAGAGTTCTCCTGGTGTTTTTATATCGATTCCATCTTTATCTTGGTTTGCAGTGCGTAAGAAGTAATCCAAGTCATCCCATGCTTACTCTGTACAACTTAAAGTAACAAACCATGTGGGTGGGCCTAGGTTCCCTAGCATGCAACGTACATGAGCGTGACGTCAGAGTCAGTATTCTTTTGTACCATGCATGTTTGCCAAGAGATTTGTGATACTTGACTGCAAAACTTCATCTTTGTCTTTTATCTTTTGAAGCAGTTGGGTAGAGGACATGCTTAAAAAGTTAGAGTCGGTTTTCTATGTGTGTGCAACTCCATAACATAGAGTTGATAGTTTACTTTTGAAGAAGATGTGGAAAATGTTCTGGGAGATTCAGAATGCATTATTAAATATTCTGATGCATTCATTTGTGTGGGCCTTTCATCATATCTTCCTCCTTTCCTGTAGGAAAGAGTAGAGGAAAGGAACGTGCTTCTACATTTTTTTCTCATATGCTCATTGGGGATCCTTTGGCTTAATGCTTTTGATATGTTTCTAATGCATCATCAATGGTATCTTTGGAGTGTAGTGAGTGAATTTTATACTGGTCTAAAATGTTGGCTGCAGTAACAGGAGCTACACGTTCAAATTGGTTAGTTTCTGGTGAGTCTTGAATTATTTGTGTGGTTTCACTTCAGTTTTCCTCTATGTTTATATCTTCGTATTTTGTAATAATCATTGTTTTCTTTTAGATATTGTAGGGCTTATCTATCTTTGTTTAAGTCGACTAGTTGTTGCCAAATGTGTTTGTCTTTTGTTGGTACACCATTAACTAGTACAATCAAAGATTAATCTATTGGTCGCTGTACTCCAAGAGTTTCACCATGTTCTTTGAGCTCTAATGCCAAATATACTACTTTGTCATGGATGCCCTTAGTAACTCGGATGAAGGTAATTTGGCTGATTTTGGTTGAAGGTGCATTATAGCTTTTAATGGGTGTACTGTTTGGATCATAATGCTCTCATACAAGTTAGGTTGTTGGAAAGCTTTTGGAAGTGGGAATATTTCTAAGTTATTAGTGACAGCACGTGATGGCATTTGGTTATTGTCAAGCTTTGTGTTGCAGTACGTGCAAACTATTGAGTGGTCCGTTATTTTGTATTTAGTTTCTGCTGTTAGATATCAAGCTAATTGGAACCATTGGGTTTCCTCATTGAACTCTATTTTGTAGGCTACATCTACTATTTTCGTGCTTCTTTTTTTTTATTTAAAAAAAGATCTGCTGTAACAGACAACTACTTGGTCTGGTATCTCAGCAGATGTGTTTTGAAACTTAGCTATTTTTTATGTCTTTGTTAGAACGTTGGTGTTTATGAGGTTTTTGGTAATGTTTTCTGAAGTTACAGAATGTTCTAAATCAACTTCAGTTCCAAAGTAGTTATTTTAGATATGCTCTATTTCTTGAAGCAGTTCTTTGGCTGTTCCAGGAGAATGTTATTTAAATTGTGCAGTTCTAGATCAGGACTTTTTGCATAGCATTCCCTGTAGCAGAATGGTGTGTTGCTAACATTTTGATGTGGTGGAAGGTGCTTTTGAAAGCAGTTCTAAAAATGCAGGCTAATGAATGTCCTCGAAGTCCAGTGTGGCTACGCACTGGACAAGACTCCCTGGTTTGTAAAGTTTTAATTTTACTTGTGTCTGTTAGTTTCGCAATAGTGATTGAGACCTTGTTTTAAAGATTTAAAGTATTGTTAGCGTATGTTACACATTGAGCTGCATGTGCATTTGTACACTGGCCGATTTGTTTGGGTCAAAGGAGCATTTGGTTGAAAGTTTGTCGGGGAGGTTTTTTCTATAAGGGTTTCTTTTGCCATAATGGTGTCTTCTACTATTTCATACCCTTAACCATTATTGTCTATGGCAATTGTTTTTTTGTTGTTCTTGTTTATAAGCTTCTTCTTTGAAATATGGTTTTGTGCTGCTTGTGTGAATCCATTCACCATCACAGAAGTTTGAAAAGCTCTCCATATTGACATTGAGCATGTTTAGAAGTACTTTTGGTAATTTATTGATTCATTTAGTTAGTGGTTTCATTCTGTTTAAAATCAATATAAAATGTTTTCTCTTTAGTAGAAAAGTGCAGTCAATTAGAGCTTTGAGGATTAGTCTCCTGCGGTTGTTGTTAAGGGTAGATTGTGACTTTTCAGCTGTTTTTATAAGATTGTGAACACTCTATTGTGGAACGTTTTTTGTAACATACATTTTTGGGATTGCTTTACTGTGACTATATTAACACTGGTAGATACAGTGTTAGGTTCATTAGTAGGTCTGCTTTTTTTGTACATATTTTTTTACTTTTAGTTTTGCAAGAGGACCCTTACCTTTTTTAGTTGTGGCTGGTTTATTTTTGTTGGGTGAGGTTACTAGGTCTTTTGTTTTAATGATTTCTATACATTGTTTTAGAGGTGGATGACAATATGGGTTGGTTTTATTTGTATCTGCTCTATTTTTCCTTTCTTTACTACAGAGTTGCTTTTTTGTAGGCATTTTGTTTGGTCTATTGGGAAAAGAGAAGGCTTGGGTTTGAAAGTTGCGCAATGTATATGCATGTATTGTTAATGGGTGTATGGGTGTGATTGGAGAGCTTAATACAGTGCTGTTTGTGAGGTGGCATATCAGGAGTGGTTGGGAAGGTTGTGAGAGTAAGAGTCTGTAGAGGTGTGATGGCGTTGGGTTAGTGAGTAAAGGAGTGGTGGTGTGATTGAATCAGCAGGGACATTGTGCTGTTTTCAGGACAAAAGTGGGTGTTGCAATGGTGCTGTTTATATGGGAATAGGAAGAGTATGAATGGTGCAATATAATGAGTTAGAGTGAAAGAAATGTTGTTTCCGAAAAAAAAGAGTAGTCTAGGGTAATATATGGTGCAACTGTGCTGTTGTAATTAAATACAAATACATTGTACATTAATGTGCTTATTTTGTAGGATGTGAAGGGTATTCTTTTTTCGGTTCTTGTCTTCGGCAATGTGCTTCTTTCCTGCAATTGTAAAAGAACGTTTGTGGGGATATGTGGTAATGGTAAAGTACTTTTAGTAAGCAAGGTTGTTATTTATGAAGGAAGGAGGAGTTGTTGGGAAAACAGTTAATGAAATTGCTGGATGTTTAAAAATGTTTGTTTTTAGAAGCATTTTCATGAAAGTTAAGAAATGTGTATGTGCATTTATAGAAGCTCTCTGTGTATCATTTTGAAAAAGAGAAGAAAAGTTGATGGAAAAGTTTTGTAGTACACTTTTAAATGGCAGTTGGTGTGTGGACGTTTAATATGTTAGGAGTATATGCATACTTGCCAAAATGATGCTTTCTAATCTTTAGTTGTTTATTTAGTCCTATATTTTTTGTTTGCGTTCTGGGACTTTTAGTTCCACTTTTCCCATTATAAAGGTTGGAGTACAAGTCCCAGATTGTGAGAAAAAATTAGGACTGCATACATAAGCACCTATGGATTGGAATGGGTGATGTTGAGATGTATGCATGTACTGTCAACATATTAAACTGTCACACACAAAGTGCCACTTAAAAATGATCTACACATCTATTTTATCTTCTTTTCCTTTCTTTTATGAAAAAAGCGACACAGTGCTGCTACAAATGCACATATGCATTTTTAAACTTTCATCAAAATACTTCTAAAAAGAAACATTTTGAAACGCAGAGCATTCTAATTGTTTGCTGCTTCATGTGAGCAGGTGATGAATGCTGCAATGCAAGGCATTTGCTAGAGTGGTAAAAAAAAAGTATATGCTTATTGAGAAGCTTATTACAAGGTAGGTAAGTAGCAGGAACCCTCTATATAAATATATATGTATATATTACATGGCCACGATAGTGGCCATGTAGTTATGGTTAAGTTGGTGTTTCCATAGGAAGAGCACTTTTTGGGTGGCTTATAACTTCGCTCTCCCTGGACGAATCCTCACCAAACTTTGCAAAAAAAAGCATTTGGGTCACTCTGAATTTTTTTGCGAAGTTTGGTGAGGATTCGTCTAGAGGGGGCAAAGTTATAGGGGGGGTCCCAAAACTTTTTTTTTCCCATAGACTGAATGGGAAAAAGATTTTGCTCGCGTCAACAGCCCAAACCGCTGGACGGATTTTCACCAAAGTTGGACCAGGAGCAGCGGCTTGGTCCCGAAAGCGTGCTTTTGCAAATCTGAAAATCCGTCCAGTAGTTTTTTTTAAAATGACCAAAAAGTAGGTCAAAAAAAATTTGTGATATCTGTGTTCGGTCCGCGGACACACTTCCTGTTCGCTCCGCGGACAGTGTCCTGATTGGCCAATCGGCTTGCGTGATGTCCACGGACATGCAACGTGTTCGCTGATTGGACGGCGTGGTGCGTGAAGCGCGTCTGATTTTTGGTAGCGCCCACCATCTTGGATTCGCGGATGTCCGCAGACAGCGCGGTGAAACTTTGTTCAAAATTTGTATTTAGTAGAGTGTGTTGGTGTGTAGGAGTGTTTGGGGAGGGTGGGAGTGTATGAGATAGGATGAAAGTTGTGTTTTTTTATGTGTTAGATGTTCTTTTTGTGTTCGATTTGTCTGCGGACATCACGGGTGTTCTGAAATGTTCTAAATAAACTGAATGGGGGGTGTTCTGAGGACTCAATATGTGTCCATTTTGTTCGCAAGCAAGCTGAAACTGTTCTAAGAACACTCGCAGTGTCCTGAAATGTTTGCAAATAAACAAAATGGGGGTGTTCTGAAGACGTTTCTGAGAACACTCACGGTGTCCGGGGAATGTTCGTAGGGGGTGTCCTGAGGACGCTGTCCATATTGTTCTCTGTCAAGTTGAATGTGTTCTAAGAACACTCGCGGTGTCCTGAAATGTTCGCAAATACACAAAATGGGGGTGTTCTGAAGACGTTGTCGAACACTCGCTGTGTCCTGAAATGTTCGCAAATATGAATGGGGGTTGTGGCAGGCAAGTTGAATGTGTTCTAAGAACACTCGCGGTGTCTTGAAATGTTCGCAAATAAACAAAATGGGGGTGTCCTGAGGACGCTGTCCGTATTGTTCTCTGTCAAGTTGAATGTGTTCTAAGAACACTCGCGGTGTCCTGAAATGTTTGCAAATAAACAAGATGGTGGTGTTCTGAAGACGCTTATAAGAACACTCGCGGTGTCCTGAAATGTTCGGAAATAAACAAAATGGGGGTGTCCTGAGGACGCTGTCCGTATTGTTCTCTGTCAAGTTGAATGCCTTCTAAGAACACTCGCGGTGTCCTGAAATGTTCGCAAATAAACAAAATGGGGGTGTTCTGAAGACGTTTCTAAAAACACTTGCAATGTCCTGGAATGTTCGTAGGGTGTGTCCTGAAGGCGTAGGCGTAATCCGTATTGTTCACTGGCAAGTTGAATGTGTTCTAAGAACACTTGCGGTGCCCTGAAATGTTCACAAATAAACAAAATGGGGGTGTCCTGAGGACGCTGTCTGTATTGTTCTTTGTCAAGTTGAATGTGTTCTAAGAACTCTCGAGTTGTTCTGAAATGTTCGTAGGGGGTGTCCTGAAGATGCTGTTCGTATTGTTTGATGGCAAGTTGGATGTGTTCTTAGAACACTCGTGGTGTCCTGAAATGTTCGCAAATAAATGAAATGGAGGTGTTCTGACGACACTGTCCATATTGTTCGTTGTCAAGTTGAAAGTGTTCTAAGAACTATCGCGTTGTTCTGAAATGTTCGTAGGGGGTGTCCTAAAAATGCTGTCCGTATTGTTCACTGGCAAGTTGAAAGTGTTCTAAGAACACTCATAATGTCCGCGGACATTAAAAGTTTCCATAGACCATAGTTGAAATGTTTGACTCTATGGATGTGATATGCTGCGGTGGTTGTGGCCAGGGCATAGAGTCTTGGGTGCATGGCCATTTGGCCATGCACCCAAGACTCTATGCCCTGGCCACAACCACCGCAGCATATCACATTCATATTTGCTTATAACTTTGGGTGAAAAACAAATGTATAAGGAACAAAGGTATTAGATACTATGGATGTGATATGCTGCAATGGTTCTCCTTATTATTGTATATTTACTGTTTGGTCTAGTAACTGAAGTACATGTATTTCTTGTTAATTTCTGTGATAAAAGAAAATAGCATGTTAGTATTAGTATTTTGTAATGACTTATTACATTGTATAATCAACATACTTTTTTTTTGGACCCTCATATTTAGTAGATTACAAATCAGAGTACTGTGCAATTTGCTCAGTTTCTGTATTTGTTGCTAAAATCATTGGGTCTGTGGGAGAAAAAAAAATCCATGTTGGATTAAAAAAAACCTTTTTCTGTTATGCTACAGTTTATTTGTTTGTTTGTATTCAGTGTTCACTTGTTGTTTCTGGCTAATGCTTTATACTTTGGCTTGTTGCATTTTTTTGGAGCAGTAACATATTATTTATTTGTTTGGATATTATAACATTTTGGAGCAGTTAGATACCAATTGGTGTATTCTGTCTATTTTTTTGATATATTTTAGTGGTATTGATTTATCTATATGGATATTGTTACATTTTGGGACAGTTAGATACCAATTGGCGTATTCTAACTGTGTATTTTCTGGTCTAATTTAGTGGTATTCATTTATCTGATTAGTTGTTGTATAATCTTTGAGCAGTTAGATAGCTTTTGGAGTATTCTAACAGTTTATATTTTTTTAACACAAGTTTACTTAGGGTTTAAAAACAGTCTAGTTATCAAATTTTGGTTTTAAGAACATCAAATAAGCATTTGTAAGATTTGCTGGTAATCTCTGCTTTAGAGTAATGGTACTATCATTAAATTCAAACCATCCACATTTCTTTTTTATATATGCAGTGTAGTGCCCTGAATTGGTTGTGGCTCCTGCGTGGTAGATTATACCTATTGTTGTGAAGGTTTTCTTACCAAGTGATATTTGACCATGTGTGAATCCAGTCAGCTTGCAGTTGTTTTTGGTACCATCTGCATTGTAACGTAGAAGCATTAGTATTATGTATTTACTATGTGTTTGTATTACTAACGTGGAGCGATTATCTGAATTGCACGTAGAGCATAATCTACCATGGTTTGCATTTTGTACAAGTCGCTGAAATGGAATGGATTCACAATTTGGTATTGATATATATATGAAGCGTTCATTGGGGATTTCTTTTTGTGTCACATTGTTGCAGAGAGTGCATGTCTGTTTCCACATGTATGAAATCTGAAAGATTTCATTTATAGGTATGTTTTGTTTTCCAGTACTTGTAGTAAGTACATTAGAAATTCTTGTGGATCTTCCTGTGAGTTTATAGTGAATTTCACCATTCCAGCACATTTGTCCAGTTGTTGTCTTATTCCATGAACACTATACGTGTTGTCCGGATTGTTTGCTGCATTTTTGTGAAGTACTAACATTTGCAAACACAATGGGTCTGTACTGTGTAAGTAAATGTTGTGAACAATTGGTGGTAATTGAAATAGAATATTCATTGCTACATTTGCATAGCAATTTACACCAACTATATTTGAGAATTTAAATGGTCCAGGTAGTTCTGTATCTAACTGCTTTTTTTGGAGTTTGTCTTCCTTCTTTAAAGAAGTACCTGGTTCTTCTTTTTTGCTTGTGGTACTTGATGAAGTATTACTTTCTTTTACTCTCTTTGGAGGATTTGCAGTGACATCCTGTTGCATTTCTGTTTGATTTATTTTTCGTTTATAACGTTTTACTTTTTGTGGAACAGAATATGTGTTTAGGTGGGGGGTGTATACTGAGCGAAGTCTATTGTATTCTAAAATGCAAGGAATATCAGCGTTTATTTCACTTGCATCAAAGTTGATTAGAAATAGACCGTCAAGTGTACGTAAGCGTGATAGTGCTATGTAGCTCATGCCTTCTTTAAAGACTGTGTTACCAATATCTATCATTGCTTTGTCTAGGGTAAGACCTTGTGATTTATGAATCGTGACTGCGTATGCAAGAATTAGAGAAAATTGTTCTCTGCGTACATACATATCTTTGAAGAGAAGGAATCTAGCTGTTGAGCGTCCTATCCTTTTTACTTCTGAAAGTTTGTCAAAGAGTATATTGACAAACTGAATTTTGTTGTCGCGTGGTTATGTTTGAAAGCCAACAACTGTACCCAGTGCTCCATTAACTAGTCCTTGGTTCACGTCAAGGTTACGTTTAAGCATTACTCTGCAATTTAAGGATAATTTTAATATCTTTTCTAAGCCTGCTGTGTTTGAGATTGATTTTTCTAAACTATTTAGTCTTGTTGTGGCTTGGTCACACATGGGTAGTGTCATACCATGTACATCTAGTTTGTCTGTGGCGCTAATTTCCATGATTGGTTGCATTTCTTTACTTAGCATGATTTCATTGAATTTGAAACAGCTTGCAAGAGTTGGCATTAAGGCCATACAATTGACATTTTTGTGGGCTAATTGTTCCATAACATCTGTAGCACATGCATTATGGCCATAAAGTGCATTAATGTGCCGGGTTTTCAATATTGCTTCTGCTTCTTTAGAAAGTATACCAACTCTGATACTTTTTAAAATGTTGGCATAAGTGAGATCTGCAGATTGCCGCATGTTTTCTGTTAATTCTCTGTATTGGAAATGTTGCCAAAGGTTGACATTTCCAATGCTGCCAACAGTTTTACGGCAGAGTTTGTGTCCTAATGTTTTAAAAATAGGCTTACCTTTTACTAGTGTTAATTGAAGCAGATCTCCAAAAACAATAATGTGTTTTCCTGCAAAGAGCTCTTCATAGTCTGTTTTGAGTACTTCTTGTAATCTGAGGTGAATCAAAGCTAACATCAGGTTGCAGACCATGCTCACTTCATCTATTAGTAGCATTTTCATTTCTTTCAATACTCTGCCTAGTTCCATTGCAGCTTCTGCAGGAAATTTGTAATAGTCTAATTAGTTCTGGTGTTCCACTGGTAATAGTAGTAATTGGTGTAATGTAACACCACCTATGTTGTAGGCAGCTAAACCTGTGGGGGCAGTGACGACAGCTGACAGTTTGTTGTTTGTCAATTGTTGAAGGAACTTACTAATGATTTTGATTAGGAATGTTTTGCCAGAACCAGCTTCACCACTGACGTACAGTAGTATAGGTTTATAATTATGGCAGGAACATTCTTTATTTTCGTGTTTTACACCATGTGCAATTTGTTTTGTTACTTCTTGAAAAATGCTACGTTGCTCATTGTTTAGTTTTGATTGTAGTATAGTTAAGTCTTCTTTATCTTCATACTGACACATGGTGTTTTCTACTTATATCATAGCTAATTCTGCCTCATCTATTATTAGTGGTTCTCCCAGTGGTTCTTGGCTTCCTGTTACAGAAGGTTGACTACTGTCAGGAGTTTCCTTATCTAATTGGGCTTGGAGTTCTTCTTCGTGTTGCTGTTCATTGTGCAACATTGTTTTGTACTGTGTAAAGTTTACATCAGTTATAGTGCTTTCATTTGCTTTGAAAGCATCCTCATATGAGTCATAGTTATCTAGTATTTGTTTTTCTTTTCTCCATGGTTTGAAAAGTTGTAGCAGGGAGATGTAATATACTTCTTTATGTTGAGGAGTCTTTAATGACAATTTGATATGATTAATTAAATTTCGTTTAGTGAGTTTAACTAAGCTGCCTTCACAGTTTATCACTCTATATTTACCTTTTTTTTCATCAGGTTTCATATTATTTTTGTATGTGTAGTTTTGGGCTATGTGGTATAGACACATGTTTTCCAAAGTATTACTTCTGTTTGGGTAGTATGTGTCCAATAAATTGTTTTTTAAAATGTCTTGGCTGTTGGGATCACATTTGGCTATTGTTTCTATATCTTCATATGATTTTAGAACTCTTTTTCTAGATTTAGCTGGACCAAGACTTAGCCATACTATATTTTCAGATTTACCATACAATGCAGTACCAGTTAAACGATCAGCTGCTTCATATGATCCACATTCTCTATGGGTGAGCATTTTTATGCCCAAGCTGTATAATTTCTGAGACACTGTTTTATCTGATGACAGGTCATTCCAGAGGTCTTGGAGCTCTGTCTGTTCTGCTTTAGTTAAGTATGCTGTGACATATCGTACAACTGCAGTAGAATTGTCTGCAATGTACTGCACATCTATGTTTGCATTCCATAAGTGGGCAATGATTGCATTATAATCATTGAGATATTTTTCTTCTTCTTTTCTTTTTATGCAATATGTATTTTTAGGTGACTTACCTTTAACACTATGTCTAACTGAAAACATGAGGTTGTTCACTTGACCTGTATTTGTAACTGGTCTAGGGAAACCAAATCAGCATTTGGTGTAGTATTTCCCTTTGCTTTTGTATTTGCGACGACAATATTTTCCACATTTGTGTCTTTGAAATTGTAAAATGTGTGCATGAAGATCACTATTTGTGGCTTCTGATGGAATTTCACAAGTGACAAATTTAGGAGCATCTTTAATCCATAAAAGCATGTGGATATGTGGTGCTCCTCTGGCTCGGTATTCTTTTCTCAAAAAGAAGTGTTGCACTTCTCCAAGGGGAGGAACAGTTTTATTACAAATAAAATGTAGCATAGCAATGAAGCGATGGTGAAAATATCTTGAAACATTAACAGGATCCAAAGAACGAAGTTCTCCAGGTGTTAGTATATCTATGTTTGTTTTGTTTTTATTTGATATGCGTAGGAAATCATGTAAATCTTCCCATGAATATTCTGCACAACTTAATGTAACAAACCAAGTGGGTGGGCCAAGGTTTCTGATCATACAACGTACATCTCCATGACGTTGAAACCAGTACTCTTTAGTACCACGCATATTTGCTAATAGATTTGTAATATTTGATTGTAAAACCTCATCCTTTTGTTGCACTTTTTCTAATAATTGTGTAGCTGTCATATTTTGAAAGTGTGATCCTGATTTTAATATGTGTGCAACTCCGTAACATAAAATTGCTAGTTCACTTTCAAAGAGTAGGTGGAATATGTATTCCACATTTTGTCTAAATCTGGGATCTTCAGAATACATCCGTAATGAGCGGTATTCTGAAGCTGATATTTGAATAGGTCTATCATCATACCTTCCTCCTTTGCCAGTAGGAAAGAGTAGAGGAAAAGCATGTGCTTCTATCCTTTTTCCCATATGCTGATTGGCGATCCTTTTGTATGACGCATTTGGTACGTTTCCAGAACATCTTCTATGGTGTCATTAGAGTGCAAAGGATGAATTGTATAATGGTCTAAAGTATTTGATATTGTAGCAGGATCTAGTAGATCAAATTGACCAGCTTCTTGTGTTTCTTGAATTATTTCAGTTGTATCTTTCAAGTTTTCTTCAATATTAATTTCTTTGTAATATTCATTATTCTCTTTAAGATATTGGAAGGCTTGTCTAACTTTATGTAAATCTACCAGCTGTTGCCATATTTTTTTGTCTTTTGTAGGTACTCCATTTACTAAGATAATTAAAGATTGCTGCATTGGACGTTGCACTCCTAGAGTATGCACATTTTCTTTTAGATCTAATGGTAACTAAACTACTTTTCCACAAATGCCTTTTAACAATTCAGAGGGAGGTAATTTTGCTGTTTTTGGTTGAAGGCGTATTATTGCTTGAAATGGGTGTACTGTTTGAATTAAGATGCTCTCATATAAATTAAGTTGTTGTAGGGGTTTTGGTACTGGGTATAATTCCAAATTATTTGTGATAGCACGTGAAGGAGTTTGGTTGTTGTCAAGTTTTGTAGTGCAGTAACTGCAAAGTATTAAGGGCTCAGTTAGTTCGTATTTGTTTTCTGCTACAAGGTAGAGAGCTAATTCAAACCATTTAGAATCTTCATTGTCTTCTATTTTGTATGATAGGTCTACAGTTTTTGTGTTCCTTTTATAAAAGGTTCTACGGCAACATACACATACATGGTTTGGTACTTCAGCCGATGTACTTTTAAATGTTAGTATTTCTTTTTTGTATGTGTTTAGCAAAAGGTTGCCATGTGTAGAATTGTTGCTTAATTGGTTTAAAGCTATTTCAGTCTGTAAATGGCTTTCACTTCCAAAATATTTTTTCTGGATATAGTCAATTTCTTCAAGTAGGTCTTTTGCTGTACCATGTAGAAGGATGTTATTTAAATTTGCTAGTGCTAAAGCAGGACTTTTAGCATAGTACAGTTTATAGACTAGATTTCTTATAGTTGAATGATGTGTTGATATTCTTTTGATATCATGGAAAGTGGTTTTACAAGTAGGTCCTGTAATGCAGGCCAATGAATGTCCTTGTAGTCCTGTGTACTTGCGCACTGGACAGGTATCCATATTTTGCAGTAATTTAATTTTGATTTTGTCTTTGCTTTTTACATATTTATTGAGGAATTGGCATAAAGATTTGAAACATTGTTTGGGAATGTTACACATTGACGTGCATGGCCATTTGTACACTAGACGTTCTGATTCAGTTGAATGGCAGGGTAATTTTAAGTTTTCAGGGCATATTTTTGTAAGGAGTACTTCTTGTTCCATTATGGTATTATTCACTTTTTCATAACCTCGACCACTGCTATGTATGGAAATTGTATTTGTTTGCTTTTGTTTGTACGCGTCTTCATTAAAATATGGTTCTGTGCTCGTAGTGTGATTTCATTCACCTCCGCAGATACTTAAGAAGTTCTTTCTGTTGACATTTCGCTTATTGAGAATTCTTTTTTGTAATTTAGTTATTAGTTTTGTTAGTGGTTTCATTTTGTTTAACCGTAAAATAAATAACTTTCTTTTGAGAAGAATTGCACTGTCCATCAACGCTTCTAAGATTAATTTCCTACGATAGGTTTTAAGTATTGAACCTGATTTCTCTCCTGTTTTTATAAGATTTTGAAGGACTTTGTGACGGTACATTTTGGCTAAAATACTTTTCTTGATATGCTTACTTTGCACTATATTAAAATTTAAAGAAGTAGTTTTATCTGTAGTGATAGCTGACTTTCTGTTAATTGTTTTTTGGTTTGTTTTACATTTTGATAGAGGAGGCAACGTTTTTGTACTTGAAACTTCTTGTGTTTCACTAAATGACTGTATTAGCTGTTTTGTTTCAACTTTTTTTTACAAATTCTGCTAGAGATGGATGCTTATGTTGGACACTTTTATTTTCATTTGCTCTACTTCTGCGTTGCTTTCTACGGACTTGACTTTTGGTAGGCATTCTTTAGGGTCTGTTGAAAAAAATAAAGAAGGTATGGGGTGGGGTGTTCTGCAATGTTTGTGTGCTGTGTGCATGAGTGTTTGAGTAAGATAATAAAGATGTTGTAATGGTGTGTGATTGTGCATTGGGAACTACAACTAGTAGGGATAGGTATTCTTGAATTTATGTGTTACTAAACTGGGGTTCAGATGACAAAAAAAAGTAAGCTAGTGGTGTGGAAAAGTACAAATAGTAAATCTAATGTATACAATTAAAACAGTTGTTTGTTCTATAATATGAAAATTGTAGTGATTCAGTTGGGTAATTTGTGTGTCCAAAAATAGGAATTTGTGGGCCATTCTGGCTGTAAATCGCTGTTTAAGACATGGAGATTTTTGGACAAAATGGGACACAACCTCTATTTATAGGCACAGAAATAGCCTGTATTAACTTTACAGTATGTTTGAGTAATAATACAAATAATATGGTGATATTCTACTTACTTTATTTCTTAAATTAACAGGTAACTTCTTAGTTCTTCTTTGTTCTTCGAATTCGGCCGCTTCTTTTCAGGAGACTGGTCTTCACTGCAATTGTAAAAGATTCAAATTAGTAACTTTGTTTGTATATAGCGCTGGTTTTAATTTAGATATTGATTTTTTTAATTGAAATCCTCAGCGCCTTCTTCAAAACCATTAAACTAATTTATTTACATAAGATACATTGCATCAGTTCAGTACATATGATATGTTCTTAATGAACAAATTGTATTGAATGACTAACTGTAGCAAAAAAATATCTTTACTATGTCTTGTGAAATTTATAATATACCAGTGAATACCACTATTTCTGCAACTAAGCTGTTCTAGGTAATAGCGCCTCAATGTCATGTCTAAATTAAAGTAATTAAATAAATAAATAAATAAAAACAAAAAAATATGAAATTGTATAAGTATTTTTTTAAAGATTTAAACATAGATTGTGCTTGCATGCAATTTTGTTTGAATATATGTAGTCTATATATTTAATTTAAAAAATGTTAGTTTAACATGATTTGAGTGTGTGTGTATAAAGAAAGTAAATACTATAAAGGTTTATAAGTGATAGTTGATTTTAGGAAATTGAAAAAAATACAGTAAATTCATTTTACAGATTACACAAGCTAAAAGTCTGTTTGAAAATGTGTTCATCTACTGTACAGAAAATATGCATACCTGAAGATTGTGTTCATGCATATGGATATGCATGGAGCTGCAAGTAGAAATCTTGGAGACTTGTACAGTATTTCTGGTAGATGGTGCTTGCCAATGATATGACACTTGTACTCAGAGAGATTCACAGTACATTTGCAGTGCTGATCTATGATGATGCAGTTAGATGTAGAGGTCTTGAATGTGATTGGTGCATGGTCATGTGACTTCTTAGCTACATCCAATGAGGGAATGGCAGAGAGAGTGAAGTGGAAATGGTAGAAGGGCTGTTCATGTTACGATATGTCCGCGGACATGGCAGTAGTTCGCGGACATCGGGAGTTACATCCGGGGATTTTTGGGTTCAGAATTCATGCAAATGAGAATGAGTACTGAAAGGGATTGGTCAGGAAAGTTTAGTGGGTGTTTGTGCCAGAAGAGAGTTTCTCATATATTGTTTTTGCTGAGAGAACAACAGATAGCTATGTCTGTGTGTTTTAGGAAAAAGATTGTATGGATTTTGGGAGATTCTTGGATATATTGGTTGAAGGTGCATGCAGAAAGCTGTGGAGTAGCTGTAGATCTTGGATTTCCACATGTGGAAGTACACTGGCATGGAGTACGTGGAATGAAGTGGTTGGACTTGCTACCTCTCTGTGCTACTTTGGAGACAGAGCAACATCCAGACATAATTGTAATTCATTGTGGAGGGAACAGTTTAGGACATGTGACTGGAATTTTTTTGCAATTTGCTATGAAATAAAGACTTGGGAAGGTTATGGACATGTTTCCTAATTCTCAAGTGATATTTTCACGGATTGTGCAGAGACAAATGTGGCTTAATTCTTCTTCATTTGGTCCACAAATGGAAAAAGCAAGACGCAATGTTAATAAAGCTGTTTGTGCCTTTCTAAAAGATTTTGGCATGTCTTCTTTTCACAATTAAAATATTCTGTTTCGTAGTACAAACATTTTTCGCAGAGATGGAGTCCATCTTACTTATGGTGGCAATCAGATTTTTCTGAGAAATGTACAAAATGCATTGCAACCTTTTTTGGAATTACAACATCCATTTTGAAGTAGGTGTTAAGCATTTATAATTTTTGACTTACAAACACCTCCCCAAGGCTCTTTTCAGAGCCACCACTTCCTCCCAGAGAAAATTTCAATGTTTGTGATAGGGTAGCAACCCAATTTTTTAAATGTTCGCGAACTGTCCGTGGACTTCTAAAAAATACAAAGGGCCCTGCTTCATTTATTTTCACTTCTATTTTTTAACTGTGAAAGGCGGCTCTGAAAAAAGCCTTATTTTTTTTTATTTTTGATATTTTGTATTTTTTTAGGTTTTTTTATACACGACACACTAGGAGAGGAGAGGAAAGGAAGGTAAAGGGGGGGACACCAACCACAGGGATAAGAAAGGGCGAGCTGAGAGAGGAAGATGTAGAGGGGGTTTTATTTGGGTAGTGAGCAGATCTTCTCGTGCTCTGAGACGATAGTCTCAAAAGCACTATGAAGTCGCTCCCCCCTACAGAGTACTGTGTCACAGTACATACATACAACTGTGACCCTCGAAAGGTAAGGGTCATCAGCATTCTGTATGGCCTGTGAGGCAGCGTGAGGAAGACGCTGTCCCACAGAGGTGGTCCTTGTGGTGACAGGATCAGAAACAGAGGATGAAGTAGAGGAAATCAACCTGCTACTTTCTTCGCAAGGTACAACCCTGCGAATAGCCCCAGAGTGAAATGACCTCAGGTGTCGCTTCATAGTAGTGGTCCCAAAGCTGTACTTACTGTGCTTCCCGTGACTGAGTATCATTTTGCACTCATTGCAGGTAACACGGTTCGCACGAGCCTTAGGACCATTCCCATGAATGGTAAATAACCGCCAAACCCAAGACTCACGCCTAGTGCGGGTAGTAGGGATTTCCTATACCTCATTCTCATCATCCTCTTCGTCCTCCTCTGCATCCTCACTCCTGTTCCCCTCTTCAGGCCTTTGGGAAGGTGGTGGTGGTGGAGGGGGTGGGGCGGTGCTGAAGCAGGTGCAGCACCAAGTGGCAGTAGTTCAGCCATGGATGCCATCTCGATGATGGTGTAATTTGCAGGGGGCAGCAAAAATCGCTGTGTTCTGAAGAATAGCCAGAAACACAATGAGAATAAGCTCTAGGGCGTGGTCTTTTATAGGGGTGCTTGTGCGCGGTCCGCGGACATGCGCGCTGTCCGCGGACAGATCGAACACAAAAAAAGTTCAAAAAGTTTCAAAAGGTATGTAGAAACTCAGGATTACTATGTGGGACTTGTGCCATGGTGAGATTTTATTGAAAAATATTATGGATTAATTGAAAATGTACTTTTAAATTGTGCGGGACACGAACAGCGTCCGCATTCAGAACACACGATCAGCATGGGCGCGGTCATATGATCCGTTCACGAACAAGTCCGCAAAGGAAGCGCATGTCCGCAGGACACCAAATGCACAGAGATTGGTTAGCGCATGCGCGTTGATGTTCTACGGACACTGTTCGGGTCCTGAAGTAATTAAAAATGCGTCACACGTGAAACGAACATTTCAGGACATTGCGTGTGTTCTTAGAACAGTTTAAACTTGCTAGTGAACAGTAAGGACAGGTATAGTGTTCTTTAAGACACCTCCATTTTCGTTTAATTACAAACAATTCAGGACACCGCGTGTGTTCTTAGAACAGTTTGAACTTGCTAGCGAACACTACGAACAGGTATAGTGTTCTTCAGGACAACTCCGTTTTCATTTACGTACGAACATTTCAGGACACCAATTGTGTTCTTAGAAGAGTTTAAACTTGATAGCGAACAATACGGACAGATATAGTGTTCTTTAGGACACTTTAATTTTTTTTTTTACGAGCATTTCAGGACACTGCGTGTGTTCTTAGAACAGTTTGAACTTGCTAGCGAACAGTACAAACAGGTATAGTGTTCTTCAGGACACTTCCATTTTCGTTTATTTACGAACATTTCAGAACACCTGCACTGTCTGCGGACACCTACATTGTTTTAAAAAAAAAAAAAAAACTATTTACAACACAATATAAAAATTATACTTTATTTAACATATATTAATAATTTATGACAGAGAATATGAGGCAGAAACAGAAACAAAAACAGGAGAATTAGGGGTTTCAGCATGATTGTTATTAGGTGAAGAAGGGATGGAAGTCTGATCAAAACGTTTTGGGTTATGGAGAGGGTTTGGGGATAATTGACTGGGATATGGTGAGGAGGGACAAGTACATGTGGGGCAATGGTACGAGGTTTTTGGTTTAAAATGATCTTCCACAAAAGTTTTCAAATTATTAAAATGAGTCAACAATAAATCAATTTTTTCTTCTATACTGTGAAAAGTGTTATCCATAACAGGTTTTTCTGAAGTATTTTCTATTTTGGTATGCTCTGTACAAAAAAATATATATATATGTTAAATGTATACAAAATTATAATAATTAAATGGTTTATATTATAAAGTGTTTACCATTAGTTTCACTATCTTGTGACATTTCTTCATGTGGGAAATGTTTCTCTAGCCATTCCAGAGTACTAGACATTTCTATGAGAAAAAAAAGATAATATATTTTTTTATCTAATACAGAAAGTTTATAAATATATGAATACAATTAAGTACACTTACAATTTCAGGTAAGATATGGCCTATGTACTCAGTGGGTCTGCTCTTGTTCTCAGTTCTGTTGTGTTTGTGAGGTAATTATGTTGGAAGCCAATTTATCTTCTTGTGGTATATTCCATTTTAGAACATAGTGCATTTAAATGACTGGTTAGTGTGTTGTATATATGGGTTACATTTCTTATGTATTAGTACATATAATGTGTTTGTGTGCTCCTTTTTGAATTTGTTAAATGTTCCTATGTTATGATATAACAATCAAACATACCCCCCCAGAGTTTTTAGGTAGTGGTACTGTTCTTCGAACATGTCCGCGAACATTAAATGAGTTTGCGGACATCAAGTACAGTAGAAGAAATTCAGTCAGTTCCATATGACATGTATATAAAGTCAAAGTCATTATTGTTAAGTTGCACTACTAAAAACGTATGAAATTCAGTGAAAAAACTTTGTTAAAGGGACGTTATGGTTAAGTTGCACTACTAAAAACCTAAGAAATTCAGTGAAAAAACTTTGTTAAAGGGACGTTATGGTTAAGTTGCGCTGCTAAAAACCTATGAAATTCAGTGAAAAAACTTTGTTAAAGGGACGTTATGATTAAGTTGCGCTGCTAAAAACCTTTCAAATTCAGTGAAAAAACTTTGTTAAAGGGACGTTATGGTTAAGTTGCGCTGCTAAAAACCTTACAAATTCAGTGAGAAAACTTTGTTAAAGGAACGTTATGGTTCCAAGTAAAACCGAAAAACCATTGAAATTCGCCAGTTATGGTAAGCTAAGCAACCATAACTCGCGCCACCACCGTGCACTGCTAAGCCTAACACCCAGGACATCAAAGATGACATCACAAATGTCATTGATGACATCACTGATGACATCACATGTTCATTTACCTTTCATGAAAAGTCTGTACAAGGGATTCTTAGTGTAATGTTAATAAAAAAGTGTCAAAGATTATTGGAATAAATATCAAGTGCTAATTAGTGTATTAAGCAATGCATTGATATAAATAGCATTCTATTATGAAGTTCCATCCAGTATACTAAGGTACTCATGTAGAAACATAGGCATTGTGTGCAGCATACACGATGGAGGTGCAATATTCATAAGCTTGCCATGTTGAATAGTGAAATGATAACTGTTTTGATATTACAGTTTTGCGTACAGTGAAACTTGTGATAAGTAGGTAATAAAACCCACTTACTACATAATTGCATTATTATAGACAAATCACAAAGAGACAACACCACATACAAATATGAATATATACAAGGGAATTGAAGTAAGAAAAAAACAGCAATAGTAGCAGAAAGTGTTCATAACCTAACTGATTACCTTTATGCAGAGAAATGATTGCTCTGTTTCAAAGCTGTTACTTACCCTATCTATATATATCACATGATGTGTCTGGACCCTAAGGAAAATAGTGTGAGTACAACATTTAAAAATATGAGTATATACAGGGAAAGTACAGTAATAAAAAACATCAAAACTAGCAGAAAGTGCTGATAAATCTACTGCTAATTTTAATGCACAAAAAGGATTGCTGTCTTTCAAGGTTGTGTCTTCCCCTATGTATATGTTTCATATGATATGACTGGACCATAAGGGAATTATTGTAAGAACATACTTGAAGGATAAGTCTACGAATATAGTACATTTACAATGTTTAGTTCCTGACTGTTACTGAAGAAAATCATGTGGCCTAGTTATGTCAGGAAAGGAAAAAAGGGGGAGTCAGACATGTGATGTCATCAGTGATGTCATCAATGACATTTGTGATGTCATCTTTGATGTCCTGGGTGTTAGGCTTAGCAGTGCACAGTGGTGCCGCGAGTTATGGTTGCTTAGCTTACCATAACTGGCGAATTTCAATGGTGTTTCGGTTTTACTTGGAACCATAACGTTCCTTTAACAAAGTTTTTTCACTGAATTTGAAAGGTTTTTAGCAGCACAACTTAACCATAACGTCCCTTTAACACAGTTTTTTCACTGAATATATATATATATATATATATATATATATATATATATATATATATATATATATATATTTGTGAAAGAGTTGAAGAAAATATTTTTTAAAATATAAGCATACCTGTACTATGTCTTGTTAGATGGAGATCTTGTTGAATCTGGAAATAGAAATATTGGACAGTTTCACAGTAGATTTTGATGCAGATGCCTTTGATTAACAGGAGATATGTATTTTCAGAGTATAAGTGTACATCTGAAGTTTTTAACTGAGATGTCACAGTAAGCTGTAAAGGTTTTGGATGTGATTGGTGGATGGATGGGTGGCTTTTTGAAAGCAGCCAATGGGGCAGTGTTGATAACATGAAAGTGGAAAGAGTATAAAGACTGTCCCTGTATTACGAGGTCCATGGACACCGTGGTAGTCCGCAGATGGCACGTGCCACATCTGGACCTTTTGAGGATGCCTGGCATGGAAAGGGGACTGTGGGGATCAGCCAGTTACGTTTGCTGGGTGTGGTGTACAGGAAGAGAGGGTAGCAGGAGTTGTGTTTGCAGGAGTTGTGAGAGCACTGAATATGGCTATGGCTATGTGTTTGAGAGGGCAGTGTGTAGATTTTGGGAGACTCTTCAATTCACTCACTGAAGGTGTATGCTGAAAATCATGGCATTTTTGGAAGTATTGGATTGGCAGAAGGGGACGTTTTGTGGCATGTAGTTTGTGGCTTAAACTAGGCAAACTTGTTTTCATTCTGTGAGAGCATGCCTCACTTTAAATGTCCAGACACTGTAATTGTGCATTGTGGAGGGGACCATTTGGGGTATGTGACTGTATTTGCAGGTTGCCCTGAAGGATTTCTTTAAAAGACTAATGGAACTGTTTCTTGCTGCAAAGATATTTTTTTCTGAAATAAATCAGAGGCAGCCATGGAGATGTACAACAGACAATTTCAGTCCACAAATGGAAGCATCAAGGCAGCTTGTCAATAAAGCTATACCTGCTTTTGTATATGCTGCAGGCATGTCATCTTTTGAGAATGACAATATAAGGTCTGATGGTGTGAATTGTTTTTGTGAAGATGGAGTTCATTTAAAACATTTTGGAAATGCAATTTCTCTCTACAGTGTTCGGAATGCATTGAAAAAGTTCCAAAAAGAAAACAAAAGGTTCTTTTCAGAGCCACCACTAAATAATAAATAACTGAAATTGGGCCTCATTATGAGTCAGGCGTTAAGGGGTTAATGGCGCCGTAAATGGCGCCGACCCTTAACGCCTGATTACAAGGTTCCCTTTGCGGGATGGCTGTCTAACGGCTGCTTTTTGCAGCCGTTAAAAGCCATGCCGCAAAGGGACCTTGGCGATAATTACGGCACCGTAATTTACGGTGCCGTAATTATCGCCTTTCCCCATTCCCATTATGCCCTATGGGGCAAAAATGGGAATGGGGAAGGGGCCATTGGTGAATGGGGAATTACCGCCCCACTCACCTTGGAATGGGGCGGTAATTCCGCCATCCACCATGGCGGAATTGCAACCTTAGCGGCATGGACCATGGTGCTAGTAGCACCATGGTCCTCCGCCAAGGTTGTAATGAGGGCCATTGAGTTTACACTCCCACCCACCCATTTGATTTGCCACAACATACGTGGACACGGCGGTAGTCCGCAGACAGCATGTGCTACATCCGTGCCTTTCAAGGATACCTGTCATGGAAAGGGGACTGGGGAGACAACGGACAGTCACGAATGTCTGTGGACATCGGGGGATCAGCTAATCAGGTTTGGTGTAAAGGAAGAAAGGGCAGCAGGAGTTTTGTTAGCAGGAGTTGTGAGAGCAGTTACAATTGCTATGGCTATGTCTTTGAGAAGGAAGAGTGTGTGGCTTGTGGGGGACGCTCGGGTGTACTGGTTGAAGGTCTATGCTGAGCAGTGTGGATTGGTGGGAAATCTTGGATTACATGAATTTGAAGTGTCATGGTATGGAGTGCGAGAGATGAAGTGGGTGGACTTGCTCTAATTTTGTGCAAATGTGGTTGAATTGAAAAATCTGGATATTATTCTTCTTCTTTGTGGAGGGAACAGTTTGGGTATGTGTTTGCAATGAAGGAGACATTGGTAAATTTGAAAGAAATGTTCCCAAATTTTAAAGTTATTTTTTCTCGCATTTCTCAGAGACAGATGTGGATGTGTTTGAGTTTATTTGGTCCACAAATGGAAAAAGCTAGGCGCAACGTCAATACAGCTGTGTGTGCTTTTCTGTGATATGTTGGCATGACATCTTTTCATAATGAGAACATTAAATTGGATATTGGCAAAACATTTTTGAGAGATAGAGTCTATCTAACTGATGTGGGTAACCAGATTTTTCTGGAGAACATTCATGCTTTGAAGCAGTTTTTGCGAAAGTTAGAATAAATAATTAAGTTCAGTAAAACGTTTCTTAGTTCAGTTTATAAACACCAAAAATTTTAAAAAAATATTAATACCAAAAACACAAAAAAAGTTTGTTTATTTTTTAATTCAAAACAATTAAAATGATTTTCATGCCCCCACCCCATGCCTGGAATTTTTCTGATATCGGCAGACCACCGTGCTGTCTGCAGGCTATGCTAGCTGCACAGGGGCTACTGACTTTTTTTCTCAGTTCTATTTTTCAAATGTGAAAGGTGGATCCTAAGAACCTTTTTTTGTGTTTTTTGGTTTTGTAAATTATTTTTTTCTTGTTGCAGGAGAGTCACGTTAGGGTAGGGGAGGGAAGGAAGGAAAGGGAAGGGGCACCAACCACAGCGACGAATGGGCAGATGGAGAGAGAAAGAAGTTGGGCGGGCCTTAATCGGGTAGGTTGCAGTGTTTTTTGTGCTCCTTGACCTCAGCCTCGAAAGCACTCTAAAACCGCTCCACCCTACAGATCAGTGCATCGCAGTACATACTGTTTGGGGAGAAGTGGCCATAGCAGATGCCATGATGTTCTCCACAAAACAGATCTGCAAAGCAAGAACTCAGGAACTGCAAGCAGGTGCTCTCTCCTGAATAGCCAGATTGAGAATGCTGAAAAGTAATGGGTGTATCCTGCAGAGGATCTGTCCGCGTGACTGTCCGCAGACTACCGAGTCAAAAATAGGCATTGGAAAGGTTGCCAGATCAACTAACAATGGGTCTAGAAGCTCTAGAACGGTAAACGTTCAGCTTGAAACATCCTAGATTGGCGGAAAATTCAGTTTTAAACCGTCCACTGTCACGGACGCCGTTTGCAGACACCCCCATCACTCTGCATGGGTTTGGTCACATGATAACATCCAGAGATGTCTTCCACAGACACCCATTGGGCAGGAGTCACAGCGCAAATGGGTTTGGGTGTCTTTAGAACAGGTGCAGTGTCCGCTGACTAATTGAAAGTGTGTCACACGAAAATGGACATGTCCGAACATTGTGCCTGTCCAGGGGCATCTCCATTTTGTGTGTGGCCACCCCAGACAGATGTAGTGTCCGTGGACCCAAACATTTTTTATTTTTAAAAAAGGGTGACCGAGCAGTATACACAGATATTTACAGTATTAAACATACATTTATTTAAGAAAGAGATGGGGTATCAGAATGGGAAACATAAATGGGAGAATTACGAATTTCTGTACAATAATCATGAGGGGGGGAAGGGAGTGAGGTTTCATCAAAGTGTCTTTCATTTAAATTTTAAAACTTTGATGGGGATGATTGCTGGGGACAAGGGTGACAGGTGCAAGAAGGACAGTGATAGGGAAAATGTTTAATGACATGATTTTTTACATATTGTAAAAGTTCTGTAAAATCATTACTTAGTTCATCCAATTTTGTAGACAAGATCATAAATTGATTATGTACAGTTGGGGATAGGGCTTCTCTTTGTGTATGATTCAATTGGGGTGTGGTTTCTGCATGAAAACTGCATGAAAACTATATACTGTAAGAAAAAGAAAATTATTTTAGTTAGGTGTGTACATCGAGGGATCAGCAGTTTAACTTTACTTGCGTCTTTTTATTAAGCGTATTTCAAACAACCTTGGTCTCAACACGGACTGGTCTTGTATCGGTCTCCTCAACTCACCGGCTGTGTTGATTTCACTGATGCTGCTTTGTTCTTGGAGCCAAGGACAGTACCACAGCGGATAATTCTCTCTGCCTTCATTCTGGACACGAGGGCCCTGGGTATTTCCAAACCACAATGCAGGATTCTTCAACCTTTTTTCCTGGTATTATGCTTTACAATCTTAAGAGCTCATGAAAGCAATGGTGCCTAGTCGAAAAGGTCAAGGAAACTTCTCTCCTTGCAATCCTCGTCTGTTTTGCCGTTTTTCTCCTCTTGTTAAACTGCCATCTTGGAACTGATGTTTCCTCGTGTGCTTTGCCTCGCTCAGAATGTGCTCTGCCTTATATCCGCGTGGGGATTTTTAATGGAAGTCAGGTGTGTGAGATGGTCAGTAATTGCCTGTCCTTGCCTGACCTGTGTATTGGGACACGTCAGGTGTATTTCCTTGGGAAAACCAACCCTGGAAAAATATGGCAACAGATGTTTTAAAATCTGCTTGGTTGTTTTGTTCCACATGGGGAATGCCTCAGGATATCTAGTAGCATAATCAATGATTACGAGGACATATTTGTTACCCAGTCTAGAGGCATCCGATTGTCCAATGATATCCATCACAATCTGAGAGAAAGAGACTACTATTATTGATAAAGGGTTCAGAGGGGCAGGCAAGGGAATATGCATGCTGGTTTTCTGACATATTTCACATGCCTGAATTAAGTTCTTCATAACAGCATGGATACATGGCCAGTAAAACTACCCACTGATGTGCTCCTGGTTCTTAGATTGTCCTAAGTGTACCCCTGTGAAATGTGAATATGCAATCTCTAGCACGATCTTCCATTGGGTTTTGGGGATTACTAACTGAATTTTACTTAGGCCTTCTGTGGACGTTTCTTTTCTGTACAGTAATCCTTGCCCTAGGAAGAAAAAGGGACTTCTCTTCTCTAATCCTTCCTCTTCAAGAATCACCTGCAAGAAAGCATCTGCAAATGCTGGATCATTTTGCTGGGCGAAGGCTAGGTCAGGAAGGATGATAGGTTCTTCTTCCCTTTTTGCCTCAGTGGTAGATGGTTCATCAGCTTCCCCAAAGCCTAAGGCCCCTTTCTCAGTATCTTCAGGTTCACTCTCTGTAAAAGGGGAAATAGAGCCCTTTCATGAATTCCCTGTGCAATTTTTTCCCCACTATGTACTTCAAATGGAATTTCACCCTGGTTCTGTAGGAGAACCTTTATGTCTCCAAGGAAGTCGAGATCTATGATGCCCGCTAGGACATCCAGACCGAGCTTCCAAGCCAGGCCAGATTTTGGAGCCAATCTCATATAACACCCAGGAGGGGGTATCAAGACTAAGTCTGTGGGAATCATTCCTCTTTTCCCTGCTGGAATAGTAGCTTCTCTGCTGCTACAAATATCAAAGCCTATGGATTCTTTCATGGTGATAGGGGGATCTGAGGTTCTATGACTAAGCTTCTGAAATTGTAGGGTTACCCAATTTGTCTCAATTGAGTTGCATCCCACTCTGACACCATATGTAAAGAAGTCATGGTATCAAATAGTAAGACAGACACAAGTGATTGCAGTTCAAGGGTGTTTATTTAACTTCAATTGGGTTTGAAAAACGCCTATCTAAACCTAAATCCAAAGATGGGAACAAGATACGACCATCAAATAAAAATAAAACAATATTAGTGGTGTCTTGTCAAATAAAAGGTCCTATACTAATAAACCTATTGCCCACCCTTACTACAAATAGTGTGGGAAACAATGTTATGCAAAAGAAAAGTGTCCAAGAAATTAAATGTCAGGATATTCAAGCCATTGGCTTCCCTTTCCCACGTTTTCAGCACAGGACAAGGTGGCACACTCGAGTTTAGCACAGTCTCTGGCTTCTCTAGAACGAGGGTGGAGTTCAAAACTTCAACATCATGTCCTTCTGTTGCAAAGTCTCTGTGCCATTCAAATTCTCTTTTCCAGAGGGCCTGATGCAATGTGACAAACAACAAAGTTCCTTTCTCCTTAGTGTTTCATACGTACAAATTCTCAGGTTATTTTCATTTCACCCCGGATCCCCCTCCATTGTGCTCAGACCCACTTTCCTAGGATTTCACACATAAAAATTCTCTGGTGATTTTTGCTTCACCCCGGATGCCCCTATGTCAGGATCAGACCCACTTTATCAACGTTACCACAAATGTTCTTTAATGTATCAACATCAAAGACTTTCGATTGTGCGCAGGACCACTTCGATTCACAATTCTCTACTTTCACTTTTCAGCTGGATACCTTACAGAGACCTTCGATTGAGCACCTACATGGTGCCGGACCACTCTGTCTAAGGTATTGGATCTTCCTTTCAAAGTTCAATCACTCATGACCAGTTCAACTTTACTTGCATCTTTTTAGCACACGTATTTCAAACAATGTTCGATCCAGCGCTCGCCATGCAATGTTGCTGCTTGCAATCTTGGTTTCAACACATACTGGTCTTGTATCAGTCTCTCCAACTCACCGGCTGTGTTAATTTCACTGATGCTGCTTTGTTCTTGGAGCCAAGGACAGTACCACGGCAGATGATTCTCCCTGCCTTGATGCTTGATGCGGTAGGTCCCCAGGAATCTCTGACACAGAATGCAGGATTTTTCAGCCTGTTTGCCTGGTCTTAAGTGTTCCAATCTCGAGGGCTCATGAAAGCAACAGCACCTTGTCAAAAAGGTCAAGGGAACTAACCTCCCTGCAATAACCTTCTGTTTTGCATTTTTTCTCCTCTTGTTAAACTGCCATCTTGGAACTGCTGTTTCCTTGTGTGCTTTGCCTCACTCAGATTGTGCTCTCATGCTCTGCCTTTTATCCGTGTGCGACATGTAATGGAAGCCAGGTGGGTTTGATGGTCAGTAATTGCCTGACCTTGCCCGACCATTGTATTGGGACACGTCAGGTATACGGCTCGGTTGTTAGTTCGTTGTCTCTCATAGTGGGCTGTCTATGAGAAAGTGTTTATGTTGTAAAGGGTGGGTTGGAGTTCCTAAATATCCTACTTGGTAGGATGGGGAAAAGGTATTATAAAGAAGGGGATACCGCGTCTCACTGTCCGGTGTCCCACTCCCACTTCCCGAAGACCCTTCACTCACTTGATCCTTCTGCACTGCTCCACCCCAGGAATTGGATCCAAAAGCGATGGCGATGGCCACCTGGATGACAAATCCCTGAGGACCAGTGGGTGAGACACCTTCTGGTTTCTCACAGTATGCAGAGTTCTACTGAGCAGATTATATGAAGTGTTCCATTATGATTTTTGAGTGGTGCATTCCATTATAATGTGTGCTAAATGAAAAAATAATGAATATTTTTTTAAGTAATTGTTTGTACAAAAAGGTACATTTGCGTGCCATAAACATTAGTAATGATGTTATGTACCTCTGTTTATTGGTTGATGGGTACAACTTATTGGTCTCCCCTTTCATTCTGCGCTTTGTGAATGCGGTCCGACGTCCTTGGACTACCGCACTGTCTGCAGACTCCATATCTGCCACTTTGGGGGTGAGTATAATATAAAGAACTTGTAGGAGATTAAGGATGCACTAGTTAAAACCTATAACATTCACAGAAAAACATTGTTAAAGGAACGTTATGGTTAAGTAGTACAAATAAAAACCTATGAAATTCACTGAAGAAACTTTGTTAAAGGGATGCTATGGTTCAGTTGCACCAACAAAAACCTATGAAATTCAATGAAAAAAACATTGTTAAAGGGACGTTATTGTTACAAGTAAAACTGAAAAAAACCCTTGAAGTTCGCCGGTTATATGGTAAGCTAAGCAACCATAACTCGCGCCACCTCTGTGCATTGCTAAGACTAACACCCAGGACATCAAAGATTACATCACAGATGTCATTGATGACATCACCGATGACATCACAAAAGAAATTAATTTTGATAAAAAGTCTCTAAAAGGGATTGTGTTTATAATGTTAGTAACAAGATGTCAGGGGTGATCGGGAGACCTATCATGAACTACTTAATGTATTAATGAATGTACTCATCTGAACAAAACATGATATTGGAGTGTTGTTGTTAATACAGGAACCTAATTATACATACATAGGCAATGGCTGCAGCATGAATGGAGGATAGCACAGGGGCAATGCAGTGTTCTTGGAAGCAAGACCACGCAGAGCAACAGAAGTTTGAATCCCAGAGCTGCGCTTAGAAACCGAACTCAAAGACTATATTAGGCTTGTTTAAAAAAAAACAATTAAATAAAAATGCACTATAAAAGTAGAATATTTTTCATCTTGTAATTTGGGATAGTAAAGTAATGAATGGTCCCTTATCAGAGTTTGGAGTAATGATAAACATAGAATGAATAGCTAATAGCTAATAATTCAAGACTTACTAAATACATGTGTTAGTACAAACAATACATATGAAGACCCACAATGCATACAAATCTGAGGCACATACAGGGAAACTTCAGTAAGGAGGAAAGAAACAACACCAGCAAAAATGTATGGTGACATTAGACTTTATAATGAAGTACACAAATGAATTGTGTGTTTGAGGCTTGGTTATTTTCCTATATATGTGCACCATGAACTGAGGCCAAGGAAAGTGTCTTAACAACATACAACAAGGTTAATGTCTATATATGTAACATCTTTTAATTTTTAAAATAGTCTCTATCATTGAACAAAGCCATTAGATTTGTCAGTGAACAAGGCAAGGGGTCACACAGATCAATACAACAATTATTCAATTAATAATTGACTCTAGTAGGTGTAAGGGGGATGAGAGGCTCAGTCAGGTAAACAATTGAATCAACATATTTTATTATTTGAACAAACTCACAATAGAATAAAAAATATCATTCACACAATAACATCATAAAATGTATATAAATGTATATAATCATAGAAAAAATCTAGAAAAAAATCTAAAAGCAACCTGTAAAACACTGCTAGATGTAATTCATATCCATCTGTATATCTAAAGCAGTGTACAGTAGTCAATATAAAGGTGGTGTCAAAAAGAGCTTAGTGCCTACTACGAGTACATCATTGCAAGGTATCATTATGAACGTAGTTTCCACGACAAAATAGATCTAGTTCAGTCATAGAAACTGATGTTCAACTTCGTCAGGGCACACAAATAACGTGACAACTAATATTAGGAAGCCTGCAACATTTTTGGCATACAAAATATGAATACACCAGTAGGTCCCATAGTAGAGCATATACTGTATTCCAAACTTGATTAGAGATCTGGACCTCTAGTAGAACGCCAACACACAATAAAAATAAGCAAAGAACAGAAAAGAAACTGTTAAAAAACTGAAATTGAACCTGACTGTGAATCAAAAACACCCAACACCAATTTGAATTCAATTTAGAGGACTGCTAAAATCAAGTGGACCAAGTTCACCTTGATGGGTCCATAAAGGGCACAGAAAACGATTGCTTCATTCACGCCGCCCATTGAAACACAGATGATAATAATTATTCATCTGTGGAGACAGAAAAAGAACAGATGGGATTTTAACCATAATCGCAAGTTCTGACCTAATTGTACAAAGAGACCGACTGGAAACGTGTAGTGGACTGCATGTGTGAAAGCATACTGACCTTACAAAGTCAACCAGTAAAAGCATATCCATAAATCAACCGGTGAGAGACAAGGCCATCTGGTATTCAGGATGTGCCAAATTAGAAAACACTGCAGCGCACCAGTGAGGCACTTGACCAAAGTAGAGTGTTGAAATACGCCAATAGATAACACCCCTAAGCCGAAAGAAGGGTGTGTGTAAACATGACCAGAATATAAGGCAGATAAAAGCTAAGAAAAGCTAAACAGTTAGTATAGCAAATAGCAGCCATCTCATGCCAAAAAATAGCCACGTCTAATATTTTTAGCAAGTGAAATCGGTGTACCAATTATGCACTATCAAGACAATGGGTCTGAATGCTATAAGGCGAGAGAGCACTACTCAAATCATGCACAAATCGCTGCAGTAAAGCACTGCTATATTGATAGGGCTAGATAGTATAGGAAGGGAGAAAAGTACCTAGCTGTAGTAAATAAATTAGCTGAGGACCCACCGCATAAATATAACTCCCTTATGCCAAAGCTAGGTTACTAGAGCCAATCAGCACGACTAATGTAACTCGCAAAGGCTAGCCCGTAAAAACAAAGTAATACAAGGCAAGTTAGAGCGGTGAGTCATCCTGAATAGGAAGAGCACCGAGACACAACCGCAAATGCTTACCGTGTTGAAGGGCAGATGCACTATCAAGATCGATAGCGGGAAGCCCAAAGGAAGAGTTTTTTAAGAATTCAGGTAAGTAACGCTCTCCCATCCTCAATCGTGTGTTACAGGGACTGGAACTCGCAATGTGAATGTGCTCTGTCCCGATAGACACAAGATAATGGAAAAAGAAAGAGGACAAGACGTCAGTTCGGAAAAGTAAAGGTAAACAAGGAACTGCAGGGCATCCAGCAGTAAGCCAAAGCTCGTAGCATGTGGATGTTTAATCGCTGCTTGCACAGAATGCGAAAGAAATAGGAACTACACACTAATAAAAAAGTAAAAGGTGCAAAGATTAATATATATAAAAAATAAACAAAAATGCTTGTGTTAATGTCCATCAAATGGGAAGACTACATGGAACAACCAAAACATTTAATTGGACCAAGGAGTCAATAACACAGCAAATGAAAAAAATTATATAAAACAGGTAAAGATGAAGGAAATAAGAAAAAATAGCTGCTAAGGTTAAGTAACCCAAAAAGGGCAGATTAACTAGCCTGACATCCTAGCTTGTCTGGGAATAGCCAGGGAATGTCTCATGGAATACAATGTAGCCACTCTTCTTGACGATTAAGGCCTAAATCATAGTTATGTGTTTTATACATCAACCATTGTTCACGTTGTGCCAATCTGGATACTATGTTATTGGCATCTACACCTAATACTTTCTCGAGAACCCACCATTTCAGATCGTTACATCTATGATTATTGTCCAAGAAATAAGACACTAAGGGAGCTGTAAGAGTCTTAGTACATATTTTAGATTTATGTTCTCCAATCCTCAGCTTAATAGGTCTGGATGTTTCCCAATATATGTTTTGAGGCATGGGCAAAATATCACATAAATGACATTTTTAGTGTTACATGTCGTATGTTGCTTGATAAGCCAAATTTTGCCATTAATCGTAACTGCTGAACAGGCAGTGGTATATGTACATTGGTTGCAGAAACCACAAGGAAAATGGTCAGTAATGGCCTTGGCCCCCCATAGGCTCGTGAGAGTATTCTGTTTAGTGACAGGTAGTGCGCTATCTGATTTAGTGAGCCGATTTTTCAAATGTTTACCCTTTTTGAATGCATACAGTGGCCACTGCAAATTGGGAATATTTATTTGGAGGAGGTGCCAATGTTTCGCAAATTATCTTCTTGATGTTATGGTGGTAAGTGTTGAAGGTCATGGCACATACTATTCGCTCCTTGGTAATGTTGTCACGGTTAGTCAAAAGGGTATCCCGGTGTTGATACTTAGCCCTTTTACGTGATTGTCTAAGTAAATGGGAGGGATAACCATGTCCATGAAGCCTATCTTGGATGATATCTGACTGTGTCGTGTAATCTTCAATCCTTGAAAAATTACGCCTAACTCTAAGGAACTGACCATAAGGGATGCTTTCACGCAACGATTGAGGGTGGAAGCTATCAAACCTCAGAATAGTATTAAGGTCAGTTTCTTTACAGTACAAATCCACAATGATGTGGCCGCCTCCATCTTTAATCAGAAGATCTAAGAATGGTAAAGATGAGTTACTGGCAGACATGGTGAATTTAAGGTTAGTTTGTTTGTTTGTTTGTTTGTTTGTTTGTTTATTTGCTTTGGTGCGCAAAACCCAGAGGTAACAGGGCGCAACAGAGGGCAGGAAGATAAGGTAACATAAAAACTTGGTTACAGGATAGGCACATATTTACAGCTTAACATACAGTGATTACAAGTCAGCATATGCATATATACATTCAGATAGGCTTTAGTCTGAGGGGATCATTGGAGCGTAACCAGGTGAGAATGTTACACCTGTAGCTGTGGTAGGATTGGTCGGCTCTGGTGTTGAGGGCGAGGGCGTTCCAATGTAGTGCTGCCATGATAGGGAAGCTACTGCCGCCCGTTTTGTTTTGTCTGAATTTGCGGACCTGGAGGTGGAAGGAGTTCATCGTTCTGGTGGGGCGGGTGGAGGTCTTTTTTATAATTCTGGCAGCGAGGTAGGAGGTGGCTGCATTGTTTAAGCATTTGAAGGTAAGTGATGCTGTTTTGAGCCATTTGTGTTCTCTTCTTTTGTTGGAGATGTGTTTTTTGGAGGGTAGGTTGAGGGCTGTTCTAAGTGCATTATTTTGCAGTGTTTAGAGTTTGTTAATTGTGTGTTTGTTGGCTCCTAGATACATGGCGTTACAATAATCAAGTTTGGAGAGTATTAGGGCATTAGCTATGATGATGCAACTGGCTTGGGAACGGAATGCTCTACATGCTCTGATTAACTTACAGGTGTAAACGGTGGAGGAAGCTAGTTAATTTACTTGTTTATTTAGTGACAAGGCTGAGTCTAGGTGAAAGGCTAGGGTTTTCACTGTTTTGGCGGCTGGAATGAAATTACCATCGATGTTGAACACTTTGTAGCTGGGGCAGAGTTTTTTTAGGATAGCGTTGGAGACAAGGAGCAGGATTTCAGTTTTCTCATCGTTCAGGCATAGGCCGTGTGTGGCCATTAATGCCTGAATGATGAGATATATTTTGTTTACCAAGGCCGTGTCCGAGTCAAAGTTGCCCGAAAGGGTTATGAGGATCTGGGTGTCGTCTGTTTAGTTAGTGTATGAGACACCCAGCCTGTTCAACTAGTCAAATAGGGGCTTGGTAAAGATGTTGAAGAGGGTAGGGGAGACGCAGGATCCCTGAGGCACACCGCAAGATATGCTGATGGGGTCTGCTGAGGGTATTGAGGAGAAGACTCTCATAGTGCTGTCGTCTAGGAATTATTGTATCCAGTTTATGGCCTCTTTCGAGAAGTGGGCTGCTGAGGCCAGGTGTTCACACAGGACTGTGTGATCCACCAGGTCGAAAGCTGCCGACAGGTCGAGGAGGAGTAACATGGCGGTTTTACCTTTGTCATTGATTTCATTGATTTCATTGATCTGGGTTTTTTGGTCGATAAGAGCTGTCTCCGTACCGTGTTAGTATTCAAAGTATTCAACCATGTAAGGAACATAAGGTGATCACCTTTAGATAAATCCCATACAATGATGATGTCATCAATGTATCACTTGTAGAGTCTGATGGCAGGTCTAAAAGGGTTGTTATCAGTCAGGATGAACATCTTTTCAAAATGCCACATGTAGAGAGGGCATAGTTAGGAGCAAAGGCAGCCCCCATCGCCGTCCCCTTAACCTGTAGATAACAAGGGGATTTGAACCAGAAATGGTTCTTAGATAGAGCTATTTCCAAAAGTTCTATTAACAATTCACTTGGAATATGCTGAACCCCAGGTCTAAGATCTAAGAATTCTTTGATGACATGGAGAGATTCAAGCTGAGGTATATCCGAATAAAGAGATTCAGCATCAAGTGTAAATAGAATATCTGTATTAGAGTCAAAGGGTAGACCTTCTAGGTGCGTAATGGCATCCGTATTATCAGAAAGATATGTATCTGTGGATGCTGCCAAGGGTTTGAGGAGAAAATCCCATAATTGGCCGATGGGTTCCAACACAGAACTACAGAGGGACACAATGGGGCATCCAGGTGGATTTAGTAGATCTTTATGGATTTTGGGTAGGATATACATGAGTGGAGTTCTAGTACCCTTTGCCGTCAAAAATAGGAACTCCTTCTCATTGATAGCCCCCGCATCACAAGCACATAGTGCAACTGACAACATTTCATTTCTTATGCTGTCAGTGGGATCACCTCTCAATTTACAGTAAAATTCTGAGTTGTTAATTCGGCGCATAACTTCATCATTATATTGGTCTGAGTCCAATACTACTACGCCGCCCCCCTTATCAGCTTGTTAATCACAGTAGCTGGATCTTGGTTGGGTTCTTGTAGACTTAGCCATTCTTGTTTGGCAAAATTGAAGCAAGGCCCCTGTCTAGTTTCATTATGGGCATTATAGATGGAATTAAAGTCCCTAGGTGAACAAAAAGAATTGGCCCAGATATGTGATGTCATCGTTGATGTCATCAATGATGTTTGTGATGTCATCCTAGATGTCCTGGGTGTTAGTCTTAGCAGTGGACAGAGGTGGTGCGATTTGTGGTTGCTTAGCTTACCATAACTGGCGAATTTCAAGGGTTTTTGGGTTTTATTTGTAACCATAATGCCTTTTTAACAAAGTTTTTTCATTGAATTTCATGGTTTTTTTTAGTGCAACTTAACCATAACGTCCCTTTAACAATGTTTTCTCAGTGAATATATATATATATATATATATATATATATATATATATATATATATATATATATATATATATATATATATATATTTGATACGGCCTGCGGTAACGACCGTGTAGTTATGGTTAAGTTACTAAAACCATAGGAAGAGCACTTTTTGGGCAGCTTATAACTTTACTCCCCCTGGACGAATCATCACCAAACTTTTCAATGTAATATATGGCCGCTCTGAATTTTTTGGCAAAGTTTGGTGAGGTTTCGTCAAGGGGGGGCAAAATTATAGGGGGGTCCCAAAATTTCTTATTTTCCATAGACTGAATGGAGAAAAACTTTGCTCACGCCTACAGCCCAAACCGCTGGACGGAATTTCAACAAATTTGGGGCAGGAGCAGTGGCTTGGTCCCAAAAGCGCGCTTTTCTAAACTTAGTGGAAATCTGTCCAGTAGTTTTTTTTTTAAACGACCAAAATGTAGGTCCAAAATAATGAGTGATATCTGGGTCCAGTCCGCGGACAAGACTCCGATTGGCTTAGAAGGCAACGTGGGGTCCGTGTACATCGGACACGCCCACTGATTGGATGGTGAAAAGAATGAAGTGAGTAAAATTTTTGGAAACACCCGCCATCTTGGATTCTCAGACAGCGGCTGTTGTCTGCGGTCATTGCAGTAAAAACATATTAAAAAACACAACGTTGCACTTGTCAAACTTATCAAATAATCTCTGGGGAGGTGAGGGGTGATGAGGATGGGATGGGATATGCCTGCAAGAAGCAAAATGGTGGGTGTTTTTCACCGCAAAAGTCTGCAAACAGTCCGGACGTTCACGAACAGTCCTCTGAAGTTCGTGGATACCTCTGCATTACAGGGTTGGTGAAAAGCAGTTCTTGGATGGCTCATAACTTTGGCACCACTTAATGATAATGCATGGAATTTTGCAATTATATTCTTGACCCGATTCCAAATGAGTTTGCAAGGTTTGGTGGAAGTCGGTCAAGAGGGGCCACAATTAGAGAGGGGGTCCCAAAATAATGTAAAGGCTTATAAATAGTTGCCATTGGACAACTCTACACTTAAGTTTGCAAAATGATAATAGATCTAGATATAAATGTCTTTGCGAAGTATGGTGGGATTTTGTCAAGAGGGGGCAAAATCAGAGGAGGTTCCCGAAATATTGCAAAGGCTTATAAATGTGGTGCCATTTGACGAATCTACACAAAGGTTTACAAAAAGATTACAGATCTAGATGTAAATGTTTTTGTAAAGTCTGAATGGATTTTGTCAAGTGGGGGCTAGGTTATATGATTATTGCATGTGCATACATTTGACACTTTTGAAAAACTAAAACATGGGTGGATTTCCAGCAAACATGTGTAAGGAGCATTGGCAAGGACCTGAAAGCATGGTTTTGCAAATGTGCCTGTGTTTTATTTTTTGACAAGTGTCATAAAGTAGGTACAAAAATTAGTGATATACCTTTGGTGACTGAGGTGTAGCCTGTGGCCATAGGCAGTGGCCAGATTGTCCGGGTCATGGAATAAGGTCATGATCCAGAAAACCTGGCTACTGGCCATGACCATGAGGGACAGCACATGGGGTTAAAGTTGCCACGTCTACCTGGGACTGGCTTTGTGGTAAAGTTATTCGAAATTGGGATAGGTTTAAAAGGGAAGAAAAATGTGCTCATGGTAATATGGTGATAGGATTCTCTTTTCGCCTTCTGCAAGCTGCTATGGAAAGCAAAGAGGGGCCCTGTATGCAACCCCACCTTCCCTTTCCATGGTGGCCATCTTAGAAAAGGATTTTCCTTCCTACACCGGGACGTCCCAGGCGTCCCGGTTTAGGATGAAAAACCCTCTTTTTTAGCACCCCGGGTTCATGCTTTGGGAACCTAGGGTGCTAATGGCCTTCATCCCCCATTACAGGGGCTGGAATGGGGGGATAATGGTCCGGACACCTCGTTATCCACCCTTGCTTCGCTTGGGACGATACCTTGGGCTGCCGGACCGGTATCCAATGTTCCAGTTCCTGCAACGGGGGATGAACGCCACAATATTCCTATTACCATAACACACAATGCAAATAGAAATGTTGGAAAACCTTATTGAGTCTATGTACTTTACTGAGAAATGTAAAGTAGATGGAGTCTATATGTTTATTTTAGTTCTAGTTTGTAACTGTGAAAGGTGGTTCTTAAAGGAACATTTCTTTTGTTGTTTTCGGATGTATTTTTTTTTTTTGGCAGGAGAACTTAGAACGAAAGGTGGGGAGGGAAATGAAGGAAGAGGCACCAAGCACTAATATGGAGGGGCAGATGGACAGGGGAACATTTTGCGCTAACGTAGGGGGAAGTGTTTCTCATGCTCCTTGATTACAGCAGTGGTGGTGGCTCTTGGGGAGGAGGGATGGCATTAGCTGATGCCATTTTAAGATAAATAGCAGTTTTGCTAAAATTATGTACTGTGTACTAGATTGTTAATTGATAATGAGTAGGAATAGGTGTAGAAGCTGTGCAAGGGAAATTTTGAAGTTGAAAGTTCCTAGATGAGTAGAAAATGCAGTTCCAAACTGTCCACAAAGCACAGATCTTATTGTGACGTGCGGACGGTTCTCGCACACATCATCATGCCGTGCACCACCGTATGGTCTTGTGGCACTGTCCGGAAGGTCCGCAATGAAGTCAGATGTTCGTAGACATCTACAGATGCAAAATCAGTTGAAATAGTTGCAAAAAGTGTATAGAAGTGTTAAAAATGATTCTAGAAGGTGAGAAATGGCAGAGTTTTAAGGTGACAAAAGGTAATTTGCACACAAATATTGCTATATTGGGTAAGTATGATATTAGTAAGTTGAAGAAAAATAGCATGCATTGGTAAAAGCCCATGACATTCAATGAACAAACTTTGTTGAAGGGACATTATGGTTAAGTTTCACTAATAAAAACCAATAAAATTAAATGAAAAAACTTTGTTAAAGGGGTGTTATGGTTAAGTTGCACTAATGAAAACCTATGAAATTCAATGAATAAACTTTGTTAAAGGGACATTATAGTTACAAGTAAACCTGAAAAACGCCAGAAATTTGCCAGTTATGTTAAGCTAAGAAACCATAACTCGCGCCACCACCGTGCACTGCGAAGACTAACACCCATGACATCAAAAAGGACATCACAAATGTCATTGATGACATCACATGTGAAATACATTTTGATTAAAAGTCCCTACAAGGGGTTGTGTTTCTGTTGTTGGTAACAAGATGGCAGGGGTGATCGGGAGACCTATCATGAACTACTTAATCTATTAAAGAATGTACTCATCTAAAATCATTGTATTGGAGAGTTGTTGTTAATACAGAAACCTAATAACATATAAACATAGGCAATGGGCCTCATTACCGAGGTGGGCGGTAAGGGTTAACGGGCACCGGTAAGGAGACCGGTGCCGGTAAACCCTTACCGCCCTATTCTGAGGTCCCTTAGCGGGAGCCGCTAAGGGACTAGGGATCTAATAACCGGCCCGCTGTTAGCGGGCCCGTTATTAGCTCTATCCCCATTCCCATTGAGCCCTATGTGGGCTCGAATGGGAATGGGGAATGGTTCTCAGAATGGGGATTTACCAGGTCCTCCAAGGTTGGAATGACCTGGTAAGTCCCTATTTCGTCAACCCGCACCCGGAATGCGGTAAGGGGGTAGCCATGGTGCTAATAGCTAATAGCACCATGGTTACCGCGTACCTCGTAATGAGGCCCAATGACTGCAGCATGCACCATAGAAGTACAATATTTATAATCTTGTAATTTTGGATAGTACGATAACGAATGCTACCTTATCAGAGTTTTGAGTAATACTAAACATTAAATAAATAGCTAACAATTCAAGACTTACAACACTTGTGCTAGTACAAACAATACAAATGAAGAACCACAATGCATACAAATCCGAGGCACATACAGGGAAACTAAAGTAAGGAAGAAAGAAACAGCATCATCAGAAAATGTTAATAACATTAAAGTTTATCTTTATGTATACAAATGAATTGTGTGTTTGAGGCCTGCTCATTTCCACATGCATGCTGAGACCAAACCCTAAGGAAAGTATTTTAAGAACATATGACAAGGTTAACGTCTATATATATGGCACCTTTTCAATTTTAATATTCGGACTGTCAGTGAACAAAACCACCAGGCAAGTGGGCCAGATATGTGATGTCATCAGTGATGTCATCAATAACATTTGTGATGTCATCTTTGATGTCATGGGTGTTAGTCTTAGCAGTGCACGGTGGTGGTGCAAGTCATGGTTGCTTAGCTTACCATAACTGGTGAATATCTGGGGGTTTTTGGTTTTACTTGTAACCACAGAGTCCCTTTAACAAAGTTTTTTCTTTGAATTTCATAGGTTTTTATTAGTGCAACTTAACCATAACGTCACTTTAACAAAGTTTTTTCATTGAATATACATATACATATCTTGAATCAGTCCCAGTACACTTACAGTTTAGTATTTTTCTATAGAAGGGGGAACACACTACACATACCGGTTATTTCTAAGCAGTTGCATCTAAAAAATGTAAATGGCCTTATAAAAAATATCTATATATCTGAAGTCCTTATAAATTGCACTATATAGGCAATGCTGTCTAAAGGTCCACCTGGGTGCAGCAGGTCTTTCAAAGTGCTCCTGTGCCTTTAGATGATGATGTCAGGGCAGCACAAGCATGGAGGGGGCCTCAAAGTCCTATCACGTGTTTGTAAAGAGGAAGGGAAAGCATAGGTTTAGACACAGACAGACTTTTATTTTGTACTAATAGACATTGACAGCTTTTAGAAACATCAGTTAAGGCAACTACCACGTTACACCAACACAGGAACCTTAGTAAATAAAGGTTTTAAAATGAACACCTTTGAGTCTGTGTCTCTCTTGATACCATGCCTGCCCACAGTGTACATAACCTGTGTCGTCAGTCTGTGTTGTCCCTCGTCTATGTTGCACTAGAATCTCCCCCACCCCATCGTCTGGATCATTACCTTCTCAATTATCACTTTGGCCCTCATTACGACCCTGGCGGAAATCGCGGTGCTAAATGCACCGCGGAGCACGGCGGAAAGCTGCCGATAGCGCCATGGGGGTTGGCGGATTTTCCGCCCCATTCCGACCTTGGCGGGGCGGTAAATCCCCAATCCCCATTTTACCCTTCCCCATTCCCATTTTTGCCCCATAGGGTATAATGGGAGTGGGGAAGGCGTTAATTACGCCACCGTAAAGTACGGTGGCGTATTTAACAACAAGGTCCCGTAGCGCCATGGATTTCTCCGCCCGGTAAAACCAGGCGGAAAACGTTCCGTGGCGCTACGGGAACTCGTAGTAGGGCGGACGGGTCCGCCGCGAATAACGCTGGCGTAAACCCACTCCGCCAGGGTCGTAATGAGGCCCTTTGACTTCTTGTAAAGCCCCCTGCAGAGGGATTGATCTGCTCTCTCAGTGTCCCCCGGTTCAGAGTTTCTAATCGAAACACTGACCTTCTTGCTCAGTGAATATAAATCTATGTTTTAAAAATGATTAATTCCAACAATATTATCACTACTCGAGAAAGCCTCATTGCTCCCTTGCCAGCTATTTAATGGCTCAATGGAACAATGCCATGGCGCCGTTGTGTGCGTCATGTGGATCACTCACATGGATATCACAAAGCATGGCTCGTTGGCACAATATTCTGGCTCATGTCTGAAATTGCAGAGCCCGCATGGAATGAGTGGCTAGTTCATTTCTTAAGCATGGCAAGGAGAGTTCTTGGATACTGTAGTGAAGTGCCACCATCTGCCCTACATATAATTGAAAGGCAAGTCTGCAGTCTTTTCCATTTACTGGGACTTCAGTTCCACACCATCCCTCGCTAGTATATCATTTCAATTGGGTTGTCAATTTCGGCCCGGTTTGGATCTCCTCTCTGATCAGTGTTGGCCCACTTTGATGGTCCATTGTGATCTTAAGGGATCAGCAATAGGGCACATAGATGAATTTATATTGACTTTCACTGTTTGCGTTATGCCACAAACCTTTCCTTGTGGCAGGGTGTGTCATCATTAGCAACCTTTGAGGGGCAGAAGATGGCATTAAAGCTATTGCAGCTCTGTATTTATATGCCAACTGCATCACCAAAACTCTTGAATCACATATTGTATGAACACAGTGGGCCTCATTACAAGTCACCCGGTATGGAAATAATGGTGGCGGTAAACCCGCCGCCACCGTTGTGTCCATACCGGGTGATCTCGAGTCCTGCAGGCGGAGGTGTCATTCCCGCCCGGTCTGACCTGGCAGGTTTAACACCACCCGCCTGCAGGTGGACGTGGAAACACCGGCACCATCACGAGATGGTGCCAGTGTTTACACTTCTCCATTCCCATTCAGTCCTATTGGGACTCAATGGGAATGGGGATTTACTGAATTCCGCCTCCGGAATTCCCAGGTCACCGGGATCGTAATGCCCTGGTATTTCCGGGAATTACAGAGGCGGAATGGTAATACGAGTCCGGCGGTAACCTGCCGGAATTTCAGGCACGGTTACCGCCGGACTCATAATGAAGCCCAGTGTGTTGACTAGCTTACAAACAGGGGTTGACTAGGAACCAAAAGTGATGCTAAAAAGGTTTTTCAATGTGGCCCCACATTATACCATTTGAGAAAGCCCTACGACTATATACAGGATTTAGGGGTTCTCCCACAGGAACATTTGTAAATTTATGGTGCAAATAGTGGATTTCAATGCACATTTGCATACCAATATACAGATTAAAATTAGCCAAACATAAGAAAAAGCTAGTAACATTAGTTAAAAGTTAGGGAAAACTAGAAGCATTTTTAACAAATGCATTACTTCAAGGGGATGGGTGGGGTGTGGTTAGATGAAAGGGGTGGCGGGGAACATAGCAGAGGAGAAAAGAGGAGTAGAAAACCAGGGGACCATCACAAAGGAGGCCCAGAGCGCAGAGGCCCACCGAGCAATCTCCAGAGTTCCCTGTAGGCTAGTCCACCACTGCTTACAAGCTAATTAAAGAGCTACATGTTAAACACACAGTGGAGCAGAGAAGGTTGGCACACTGATGTCAATGTGTTATTTCATTTTCTGCAAGAGATGCATTCAGAAGACTCTGCAGCTTGCTTTCACTGTCTCTGTTTTACATTGGAACGTCCAGTTATGCACAGGCAAGTGCTGTTACAGCCCGCAACGTGAAACACGGCCTAGCACTGAAAGCAGCTCCCTTACATTAGCAGCACTTAATCAGGCAGAGATTCTTCTAAAATGTTATTTTTTTCTTAAACAGCAAAGCATTCAGAAGTGCACATTTTGCAAGCATTCAGTATTACAACTCATCAAAGTTCAATGGTCAGCTATCATTTTGCATTAAAGTTGCAATGAATAAAAATGTTGTTCACTTTTGAGAGTGCAGGACAGATTGTGGTATAAACATGATGATACAGGTAATTTGTAAGCATGATAAGTTCTAACCTTCCATTGAAAACAGTGAGGAATAAAGCAGAATTTAGCTTGATCAATTATTACACCGTTTTATGAAGGCATGGAATGTATAGCTCAGTGGCAACGCACAACACAGCAACACAGGTTCGAATCCCGGGTTACACTTAGAAAACTCTATGGTATTTCGCGCGTTATAAAAAAAAACATTATAATTACATTCCTTCTGCTTTTTCACTATTGCAAATCCATTTGCATATGACGATAAAGGATGATGGTTACTGTTCAAGTGAGGTATACATTTGCGATGAAATGATGCTAACAAATGTCAACCAATATTGTTTTCTTTCACTTGTTTAGGTTGGGGATCCCAGCAGCTGGTTCAGGTCCAATTTACAAGAAAGGATTGGCTGTTAGAAAAATTATGATAGTATGAATGCGTGACTTTAACTATTGGCCGGGCTGCAATACTGATATTTCAGCCACGATGCTTGAAGACTCACTGAGTAACATAGAATTCGAGCAACTTGTCAGAATCCCAACTCATAGCAAGGGGAACACCCACAACATTAAACCAACAGATCTAGATGTCCTACCCAGCCCTGGTCAGATCATTTGTTTTTTTCATTTTACAATAGTTGGTGATAAATCTTAAAAGGCCAAAGTAAAAGAGAAAAATAATGTCTTGGTAAGGAACTTAAAGAAACTAACCCCAGAGGCCCTGAAACTATGGCTACTATCTTTGGTTCCTGAGATTGCTAAACTAGAGACGGCAGAATATGTTGATAATCTCTACACGCAATCCCTACAGGAAATTACTGATAGCCTGGCACCTCTCAAAACCAAACAGATAGCTTAAAAAAAAAAGTAATGACTGGTTCACCCCCAAATTTCATAAATTGAAAGCGATTAAAACCAAATATTTTTATGCCTGGAGATTATCTCAGGACACTCCAAGCAAGGAGGAATTTAAAACAAGTGAAGGAGTACAAGATAGCTAGTCATAGCTGCGAAGAAACACATGTTTAATGATAGGATAATTCAATCCCAATTAGAGGCCAAGGAACTCTTTAAACTATTGAGAGAGCTGGAAACCTCTTACCAGAAGAGCACTAACATACTGGTGAAAGATGCCGCGTGGTGTACATTGATTCAAGATGCCATGCACGGAAAGCTAGATCGGATTAAGAAAGACATTGGGCCCCATTACACGGACGGCGGTAAGGGTTAACGGTCACCGTTAATGGCAACGGTGACCGTTAACCCTTACCGCCGTACTACGAGGCCCCTTTGCGGGTTGGAGGATTTAACGCCTGCTTCTTGCAGGCGTTAAAATCCAACCCGCTAAGGGACCTCGGAGCTAATTACGGCACCGCAAAATTGCGGTGGCGTAATTAGCGCCTTCCCCATTTCCATAGAGCCCTATGGGGCAGAAATGGGAATGGGGAAGGGCAATGGCGGAAAGGGGATTTACCGCCCCTCCAACCTTGGAATGGGGCGGTAAATCCCCTTTCCGCCAAGGCGGTGCCGGTATTTTACCGGCATGAGCCATGGCGCTAATAGCGCCATGGCTCACCGCCTACCGTGTAATGAGGCCCAAGCTAAAAAGATAAATATCAATATGATCTGGGGATGCCTGTGCAAAAACCATCATATTGTCAATTTATTTAACGTCAATTCCATTTCTGACGTCGAACTAGCAAACATTATTGATCACCTTAAGTCTACTAGCTGTAAGGGTGATCATTACCTGGCAATGATCATACAGTCCTGCTTCATTATCTTGATCAGTGCCTTGTGTACATTTGTTAATGCATCCTTTGCCAAAAACCATGTGCCAGTGAGGCTTAGGAATGCATGGATTACCCCATTATTAAAGAAACCTGGACTGTGTCTGAACACGCTAGCCAATTATCAGTCAATCACCAACAGACCATTTCTTTTAAAAAATGTAGATTGCATGACTTACATCCAGATATCCACTAATTTGAATGTAAATATGATTTTAAACAAATGACAATTCAGGTTTTAGGCAGGGCCATGGTATGGAAACAGCGTTACTGGACCTTAAGTCCAGGTTACTAGATTCCATGGATAAAGGTCAAGCCTCTTTACACATGCTGCTGGATCCGTCCACAGCTTTGAACCTGGTGGAACATGCACTATTGGTCATCATGTTGAAGAAAGTGGCTAATTTCGCAGATAGCGCTGCTCTCTGGATCACTTCTTTTTTGAGTGATAGACAGTGTAGGGTGTGCAGTATGGACCCTGAAGCTATACCAGTGTCGTTAGGATATGGTGTGCAACATGGAGCGTGCTTGTCACCATCTCTACATAATGTCTTTACGGTACCTTCTTTAACCTTCTTGAGAAAAATGCCATGGTTTTTATGAACTACGCGGATGACACTCAATTATATATATATATTTTTTTTTTATTTTTTTTTTTTTATTTTTTTTTTATTTTGGTTGGCTAATTAAATTAACCTTTCAAAACAAAACACTCAATGTGTCATCCCGCTAACAGGTATACATTCACAGGATGAAAGCACCATCAACAAGGTGTATGACCTTATACAGACCTGGATGATACAGAATGGGCTAGCATTGAACTAAGAAAAAACAGAGCTTATGGTAGTAGAGGCCGCAAATAAAATAAGGAGATTAGGGCCAGACTACCAGGGTGTGATATTGTGACTAAAAAGAAAGTGAAAACATTAGGTATCGTATTTGAGCACAACCTGAATTTGGAAGCTCAGGTGAGCAGCCCAGTCTCCCCTTAAGCTTACTATATAAAGCTGCTAGCTCACCTACAGCCATTTATTTCTCAAAAGAACTCTGAAGTAATTTCAAGGGCCATCGTGGGGTCTAAAATAGATTACTGCGGCAGTTGAAAGATTAAAGACATATCGAGGCTAAATACCACTCAATAGAAATACCCCAGTCACGAGTACATTGGTACAAGTACACTTTTATTTCACAGAACAGCTGTCTGGTCTCTCAACACCTCCCAATGTGTGGTAGCGGACACCGTGAGATGAGAGAGTGCTGGACATTACAAAGCAAGCATATTTATACTTTTCTCTCACAATCCCGGACGCATTGTCCAGCCCATCTTGGAGTTACATATTCATTAGGGTTCGCTGCCCGTTCGCATACCAATGCAGATTCAAATAACTATACATTCTTCAATGTTTTCCACAAACACTAGACATGTTTTCCCTGCACATATGATACAATGGTAACATTTGTTTTGAAGCCTATAGTTAATCCACTTTCAAGGAACGTGCACACAGATTTCTGCAAAGGCACACGGTTTCAGCTATTCAACATTCTGTTCCACTGTTTGAACGAGGATGACACTATTGGTACAGACAACATCTAAATTACTGTTCAGTTCAACTCTAGTTTAGCTCCAAGGTTTCTTAGCGCAGGACAAACAATCCACTTTCAGCAGCCACAACATGTTTTTCTGCGTTGACATAGTGCAAAGTTAATTTTTCTCTACTGGAGCAGAAAGTACAAGGTTTAACATGAGGGAGAGACAGGAGTTAATCAAAATGGCGGATGATTGTAAAATGGCGGCGTAGTTAGCCTTATTCAGGTTCATTCAAATGCGATTTCTCAGTGCGATGCGAATGCACTTAGGCCAATGTTCGGTATAAAGCGGTATTATGTGAAATATACTTTAACAAACCCTCCTTTTGGCCTAAGCCAAGAGCATTCACTCAAACATCAGCATTATCGAAAAACCATGTATCATTGTCAGAACATCCTGAATCGCTGTCTTCTAAAACATCAATCGCCATTAACTCCTTGATGGTAATATCCTGCATTACTAAGGCATTTGAAATTTTCCCGGGCATGTGTGTCTTAGGTTCTAGTCTACCTATTGCCTGTGCACAACTTCCTCCTATCATAGAACACATGACAGGCAGACATTGTATGCAACAACAGCAAAATAGTATAATGCCAAGAATTACCATTAAGACTGCAAAGATTTTCCAACCCCAAGATCGCAACACGTCCCAGAACCATTTACTAATATCCCAGTTTCCCTCTGGAACATGTACTTCAGTACTTAAGAAATGTACATTCTTAATCGCCTTAAATATGGTGGGGGAGGAATCAGGTACAAAGACACAACATGCAGATCCCACCATTTTGCATACCCTACCACGCTCAGCTAGATTGTTGTCTGGCACCATCCTATTGTGGAGCGCCACTAATCTAATAGCCATTTGCTTTAGCGTCATATTATACAGGATGTCAGTGGTCTCATTGATGGTTTTCTCTAACACTCTTGCCAATTTCTAATGTCTTGGGAATGTATTATTTGTCCCCAGAACGGCGCGAAGGATTTGGCAACATCACCCAGAATTTGTGAAGAAGTGTCATCATTCTCATCCTGCCTGGGACGAGTTTTAGAGACTTCAGCAGTGGTGGCGACATATACTCCTGGCAACAATATGCCCAAATAACAAGTACCCTTCCAATCTCTGGGTAATCATGGATATGCCTCATCACTGCAAATGAAGTAAACAGGATCTCCTATGTACAGAGGTCTATCCTCACTGGTTAGTACTGTAGTATTCGTATATCCCTCAAATGTACCCATTCGTTGGGAAACCTCTCTTTGTATACAGAATAGAACAGGGTTTGGACTATGGTTGATGGTATAGGAAGGAGGCATGGCATCCCTATTACCTATGGGATCCATTTTGAAGGTAATCAACGACTGACAAGGTCTAGAGAGTCTGTCAGAAGGCCTATAAGAAGGAACATTCAGCTTGCTCCTATTCGCAAACAAAGAACATCCTAAAGGTGTTAAAACTCACCTTTTCAAATTCGTTCAGATTAGTCCCATCAAAATTCTGTGTGACACTATTGTTCCATCAGCCAAAGAATAATGCCCTAAGTAAAGCATAGCAAGCAGTAGTTAAAGGCAGAGGATGTATATACCAGCCCAGTCCCTTTTCCCCATGTTGTGGCAAATGCGAACACACCCAGCAATTTGTTTTATTCAGAATGGCATGGGTGGCATTCATAATCATTAAAAGAGTGTTATTATGATAACCACCTCTGTGTCGGAGGTCTCGAGGATGAAGAGAGTGCAAATACACATAAGGTGGAGACACAGCGGGAATACTTGCAGTCAGTTAGAAGACATCAAACGGATGTGCATTTTCCAAATCCCAAAATCCCAATGTCATTATAATTATAAAACAAGCTATTATTGTGACCAGTGTCCATTTGGTCCTAGGGGACCATGACCCTTGACAGGCAGATTTATCATCAGAAAAGTGACCAACATCCCTTTTTGCACGAGTCGCCTGTAAAATAGGCATAGTTTCTCAGTGTTTGTTACGAAGCCTCACTGCTAGGCTTTTTTAGTTCATCCAAGGGTGGCACCTGACCATGTGGCCTATGTTGATTGAAGGTAACTTTGCCGGCCCCTGCCTCCTAGTGATATGCAGCAGAGGAATGACGAGGGACTGGCTCAACAGTGGTTTCTCGTGTGTTTCTTGTGGGCACAGCCTAGCTGCACTTTCCTATCCTATTTACATTAATGTAATGTCAGCCACTCTAAATCTAAATCCGATTTCGTGGTCGCAGATCATACCTTGAGACTCCACGTATGGAATGGTCGGTGAATAAAGAGTCATTGTTTCCTGAAGAAATTGAAGAAGCAGAAGCAAGGTCGATCGATGGTGAAGAAAGATTTGAAGAAGAAGCAACAATTTCCCCAGGCCCCACAGGCTCAGGAAGGACGACTTTCATAGAAGAAATAGCAGTCTCCCCAGGCCCCACGGGCTCAGGAAGTATTTCCGTGACACCCTTGGTGTCGATCAGAGCAGGCTCGTTGTGAACATCAAAATCACCAATTACCTTCACCTCCCCTTTTTCGTAGGCAGGGGTGTTGGTAGCTCTGGAAAAGATCAGAGGTTAAGCTAATGTCGGGACTGGCGGGACTCAGGGCTAGCTATAGCCCTTTGGTTGTAGCCCCTGAGCTTCTATCTGGGGTTAAAACCAAAAGACCTGGGGATATAGCCCCTTCAGCCCCCCCTAGCAACGCCTCTGGTCATAGGTGTCATGATCCCTACCCCTAACCCTCATAGGCAAGCCAGCCTCCTAACTGGAGCCAGAGTATGGCCTTCCACTGTGGCCTCAAAGGTCTTGACATCTCGTCAAAGACTCTCTTGGAGTCTGTCCTGGTGCCTTTGGCGCCAGGCTCATACTTAATGTGAAGATAACATTAGGGTTTGGACTTCTTATAGACTTTTCTTCAACATGGAGGCACCCACATAGCTCAGTTCCAAGAACTGTGCTATGCTGTCTAGAGTTTTGGGTGTGGTTGGGCCTTGAGACACCTGGGGCTATATAAGCCACAACAAAGCAGAGGAACACGCTTTGTGTTATTCTGCGGTTTGCAGCGTGACGCTCACCGTGTCCAGCTCGGTCTCCAGAGTTCCTTGTTGCCTGCCTTATCCTGAAACCGTGCACCTGAAAGAAGAAGAACATCATTAATACAGCACTTAACTGTGAGTAGCATCCTGTCTTAGATCCATTGCAAGCTGCAGTTCCACCCACTTGAGTATACTCGATTCAGAGAACACCAGCATCTTGGCTCCACATCCTTCTCCAGAACACCGCAACCTGGAAAGAGGAGCGTGAGATAGCATTAGTGAGCGCTTACTCACTTCTACTCAGAACAATGAAAACCACAAGACTCTTACCTGGTTCAGTCATCCCTCGGTCAGCATCCATTCCGGAACATCACAGAGGCCTACAAGAAAAGGGAAAGACACAGATTAGCACAAGAAAAGACAAGATAGTGCCGCGCACTGTGCATTTACTTACGGAATAGCGCTACTCACCACGCCATTCACTTACCGATTCGTGCTCATCTCCAATCAGCATGGCAATGCCTTAATCTTTTTGCACACCTATATGAAAGAGGCAGAGACATTAATAACAAACAAAGGGGGACAGGAAAGAAAGAAAGAGCAGAATATCAAGACTGTATTACCTTATCAGAGTCGGAGTCACAGCAGGTATGGACTCAAACAGGGCCCGCACCAGTGAAGCAACTAGGTTGCAGCAGGCCCGCACCAGCTACACGCCCCTGCACCGAGAAGCAGGACGGAGAGCGCACCACACAAAGAATTAAGGGGAGGAGAATGCCTAAGGGAAGGTTTTGAGTTCAAGGGAGGTGTGAGTCAACCTACAAGAGACAGTTAAGGCTTGAATACAGTTCTCCTGTGTTGCAGGCCCAATCCTCATCTGAAACATTACCATGGGACCAAGGGAGAGGGTTCAAGAGTGCACGTTTTCCAGCCAGGGCTGAGTGCTGTCCCCGTGGATACCAGGTGTGCGTAACAGTAGGGCAGAGGAAAAGGAATCCTCTTCACATGTGTCACGTGGATCCAATGCTTCTTCCCAGCCACTCGTACAGTGGTTTATGTGGCCAAAAGGATTTGATGTGGTCCCCTACAATGAGGTGCAAGACAGGAACCCCTCTCAAAGTTCTTCATAAGGACCCACTGGCCAGGTTGGATTCAATGACCTGGACCCTCATATTTTACAGGAAGGGCTGCTCGCACCTGTTGATGAATCAAATACAAGTTTTGAGTCAACTGGTCACAATAATCGGTAAAAAAGGGGATACTAGATTTCTTTCAACTGCTTGGGTTTTGAAACATTCCATATATTTGCTGGTCTTCCCATTATAATTTCATAGGGGGAGAGCCCTGTTTTAGACTGTGCGGTCGTCCGCATTGATAATAAGGCTATTGGCAAAGCATCAGGCCATTTTAAATTGCTATGTGCACACACCTTTGCGATTTTGTTCTTTAGAATTCCGTTATGGCGTTCCACAAGACCGGCATTCTGAGCGTGTCTGGCCGAGTGGAACCGTTTATCAATCTGTAATTCCGCACAGAGTTTCAGGATGACAGCAGTGATGAAATATGGACCATTATCAGACCACATTACCCTCGGCAAGCCAAACCTAGGAAAATATTCCTTCACCATGCTTTTTGCTGTTGACATTGCTGTGGCATCTTTTAGAGGAAAAGCCTCAACCCATTTACTGAAAGCACAAATTACGACTAAAACATATTTGTAGTTTTGACAAAGTTCCATCTCAATAAAATCAAAATTAATCACCTCAAAAGGCATGGAGGGAGGACCAAAACTGCCCTTTGGTGTCGGTGTTCCCTTCCCAATGTTATGTTGCAAGCATATCATCCAACTTTGGACAAAACGTTCAGCTGTTTTCTGAATATTGGTATTATACTAGACAGGATCTAACTGTTTGCAAATCCTTTTAGCACATATATGTGTTGGACCATGAGCCATAGTCACCATAGCAGTAACACAGGCATTGTGTGGCATTCATCTTTGTTTTCCACTATCCACCCAACAACCCTCATCATCTAAACTTGCTGAACCCTCAGTCCACTGTTTCATTTCTTCTGGAGTAGCTTAACCCTGAATTTCTTTTATTCATACAAGTGTCAGTGACTCCCTTTGTTGGATCTAACACATACATCTTTGAATGCAAATCAGTGGCAGTTTGTTTAGCTACTCTGTCAGCAAAAGTGTTTCCTTTTCCTACTTCATTCGTCACTTTCTAGTGTGCGGCACACTTCATTATTGCTAGCTGTATAGGAAGTGCAAGTGCTGAAAGTAACCGAACTATTAAGGTACCATGCTGAATCTTTGTTCCCTGCAAGGTCAAGAAACCTCTCTCAGCCCAACGTCGACCAAAGTTGTGAACCACCTTGAATGCATATTGCCTATCTGTGTATATATTCACACTAAGCCCTTCAGAAAGTTCACAGGCTCTGCTTAATGCAATAATCTCTGCGGCCTGCGCAGAATTATGCAGAATTTGTTTGGTTTCCACAATAGGACTTAATGTGGTGATTGCATAAGCAGCAGTGGATGTACCAACTGGAAGTTTAAAGCAGGAGCCATCGCAAAACTGCTCCCCTTGTGATTCTTTAAGGGTGTATCACTTAAATCAATTCTGCCCTTAGTTTCCTGTTCTGTGGTATAGAGGCAATAATGTGACATCTTGTCACACAGTCTGTTTCTTGCGGAAGAGGCAATAGTTCCGCCGGATTTAATGAGCAACATCTCTTAATTTGGATATGCGGAGTAAATAGAATCAGCTCGTACCTTGTTAGCCGAGCCGATGTGAGATGTTGCATTTGCGTTCTGTTTAATGTAACGTCTACGGAGTGGGGTACCATCACGGTTAAAAAATTACCTAAAACCATACCCTCACTTTGTTTCACGGATGCACCAGCAGCAGCTACAGCTCTCAAACATCTCAGCAAAGCACATGCAACAGGGTCTAACGTGGAGGAAAAATAACCGCACAGTCTATTCTTAACCCCATGATCCTGTGTCAAAACAGCCAAAGCACATCCATCACATTCATGCACATACAACACAAAGATCTTTTCGTAATTTGGTGTGCCCAAAACCGGTGCTGAACACAACGTAGCTTGAGCAAATGAAAAGCATTCTGGCAATCCATGTTCCACGGTAAAGGCAAAGAAATACCCTTCTTTGTCAGTGCCAACATAGGTCTTATTATCAAGGAAAAAGTTGGGTTCCACTGTCTACAATATGAGGCCATGCCTATTAAAGCCCTGACCTCTTTCTGTGTGTTTGGGACAGACATACCAGAGATGCTTTGTGTCAGTTCAGGTGTCAGTCTTCTTCCCTCCTTCGACAGGAGATAGCCTAAATAGGCGATCTCATGTTGACAATACTGAAATTTTTTCACATAAAACTTATGCCCATGTTCTGCTAAATGAATAAGCAGCAACACGGTGCCCTCTTAGCAAGCAACTTCAGAATCAGCAGCTAGAAGTAGATCATTGACATACTTATGTGCAGGTGGAAGGCAACTCAAGCGTATCAAGCTGTTCCTTCAATGCTCTACTATAAATGCTAGGACTATCAGTGTACCCCTGTGGCACACGAGTGAACGTAAACGAGTGTCCCCGTAGGGTGAACACTAACAAATATCTGCTTTCAACATGTACAGGAATACTGAAAAAAGCGTTTTTCAAATCCACAACACTAAAATGTGTAGCTGTAGCTGGAATCATAGTCAATATTGTAGTAACATCAGGTACAATTGGAACCTGTGGAGCAACAACCTTATTAATGGCACGCAAGTCAATAATGAAACGAAAAGGAATCCCATTATCCCCTTTCCTATAAACTGGTAGAATCGGACTATTACACATGCTCCCTGCAATTTCCTTAATCACACCTATGTGTACAAAATCAGAAATAATACTCTTCAAAGCCTGTTCACCTTCAACCGAAATTTTATACTGCGGAATACGTTGCAATTTAACACCCGGTTTCAACACAATTTTAACTGGTTCAATTTGTAAATGCTAACGTCATTATCATTAATTGCCCATAGACATGTCAGAACCTTATTCAATTAATTTGGTAAAGGCCTAGACAAAAATTGTGAGCGGCTGTTTGTTGAGGTGAAATCGTTAAATGCACTCCATCCGGAGAACAGTAGATCACAGCATTCAATTTCTTCAATAAATTTAAACCCAACTAATTTTCCACCACAATTTGTCGTCAACAGAAATGGACATGAATCAGTGAATGGTCCCAGTGAAATCGGTACTGGCCAAGAGACCGGACTAACCACTGGCATACCAGAGAACCCTACAGAAATGTTGTTCTGCCCTCTCAGTGGAATATCTGGAACCCGTGAATGATCAATAGAACACTTCTGTGCTCCTGTATCTATCAAGAATAGATGCTCCCTATTCCCCACCTTCATTTTATTTCATAAGGTGGCCAGGTATCACTACCTGCTTCTTGATGTGTGGTCTGGTAAAGACCCCTGGCCCACCACAATACGGGGGCCTGGGGCAAGGCATTGCCACAGTGATGCTAGTCCTGATATTGGCCCTTGAAATCTCACCAAAGCTATGCCAGAGACAGTCTGTATAGCTTGTTCCTCAGCAGAGCCACTGGCATTTACATGGAGGAAAGAGGAAGTCAATGGGAATCGGGTGTTTACTCCCATGGCCTCCGCAGCTTGCAAGTAGACTATGATACAGTTGCCAGCTTTCCAATGCTCCATATACGGTTCTGCAAATGCAGTTTAATACACATGTGTGAAAGAAAGAAACCAAGATGGTAGTCCAACCTATCAAAGGTTCGGTCTGCAAGATGGGACAAACAGCAGATAATAGAGAGAAAACTCCTGATGCTTCACAGCCAACTCCCAAGCCCAGAGCAATCCCTAGCCCCATGGTGCAGGACTATGACAGCGGAAGGATGGTACTGAGTGTGGGTGTTTGGAGTAGCGCAGTGGCAAGGTCAGAGGGAAAGGTGCAGGAAGAGGAGTCGCAGAGACAGCTGAAGGTGCGGGTGGTGGAGGGTGTAAGAAGGAGTCAGGTGATGGAGGAGGAGACGAGAGGGAGTGGAAGGGGGAGAGCTGAAGGTGTAGAGTGTAGCATAGGTGCAGAGAGAGCCAGAGGAGGTGGAGGAGTGGAAGAAGCTGAGGGAGCAGAAGGGGGGTGAAGGTCTAAAACCAGCCAGGGTGACAGAGGGTAGAGTAAAGATGGTAGAATAAGAGAGGATCGAGAAGATGACACCAACAAGAGAATGATGTTAGAAAAGATCAAGGTGGGGACACAGAGAGTGGAGGAGGGACCATCAAAGATTGGGAGAGAAGTTTGATGAAGGGAGGAGGAGCAAGGACAGGTGGGTGGTGAAGGGTACCCTGGAGGTACAGAACCATTACTAGCCAGACAGCAAGACAATATCAAACTACGTTCTGGTTTTGGTGAGCTTACACCAGACAATGCGGTTAATTAATCCAAAAAATATAAGGCCTGGATTTGAAAGAGGCAATCTCTGCCGAAACACGTGTCATACCAAAAGGCTATGAACTAAAATTAAATTAAAGGAACACACAACTCCAATTGAAACTACTTGTCCATCTTGTTATTTTTCGGCGCATTGTCAGGTGTAAGCTCACCAAAACCAGAACTTATTGTAACAAACAGAGTGGAGGGTCTCGATGTCTCCGTAGCAGCTTACCCTAATGGGACGTATGATCTAAATACGTATTCAATTCACAACCAATAAACTATCATACCTTTTCAATCCAACTTCTACTCAGGGTGCGGAGGTACCACTGGAAAGGTGCATCCAAAAATGTCCCTCACCAGCAACGCAACATCAAACTTCTACTTGCCTCAGAGTAGCGGGAGCAGGCATGAGTTTGTAGTGGCATGCAGAGAAGGTTAGCCAGCAGTCTGCTCGAGGGTCAGAGCTAAGGCCTAGTGGCAGGTCCCCAGCCACAAGTGGACAACCATTTGGTGAGGAGAAAAGTGAGAGGAGATTGAGAAGTAAGATCAGGCCCATTGTACAAGGAGGCACTGTAGCACCTTGCTCCTTACCGGGGAACTCCCTTGCAATACCTCGCCTCTTGGAGGCAGTGTGGAACCTCCTTAGACAGAGATGGGAACTTCCACAAGTGTGCTGGTTCCTCCTGAAGAAGTCTACTGTCCCTCTTGCAACACGTAAAGAGTGGATGTTTTTCCATTACTCCAAGTGGCTTACAAGAAAGTGGGAATGACGTCTGAGAGAGACCTAGAGAGACCTTTTGTGGGAATGACGTCTGGGAGAGACCTAGAGAGACCTTTTTTGGCACACATTTTCTGAAGCAATGTGACTTTTTTTTTTTTCCTGTGTGTGCCTTCTGGATCCCTCATTTCAGTTGCCCAATTTTGTGCCCGGTGACAAGTAAAGCATTATAAACCAAACCCATGTGTTGCACCCTGTTTGAGTCCACTTGGCTTTGTGACATAGAAACGAGATTCACAAATGCCCTGCTTGAGGCCTGCCTATCGACTCCACTTAACTTTGTGACATTTCTCTTTGTAGCTGAGCCGGGCTGTGCCCATTCCTCTGGGCCCTTTCTGATCGACGGGAATAGGTACTGGTTCCACACCCTGCTTCGGGCTGTCCTAACGGAACAGTATATCGTCAAATGCAAGACCCTCAGAAAAATAGACAGTCGAAGGGTTATCGAAAATGTTCCCACTATTAACACCTTGTTGCTGATTATCTTGTGAAGGCGCTGTTGATTCTGTGCAAACTGACTTTTACCAGGACCCCCTATCCCAGGATGGCCTCTGGATCGTCTACCCATGGCACCATACGTGCTAATCGATCTCTGCTGAAGGATCAGGCATTGTGCGCGCCAATGACCCTCCTGTCTACACTATACACATTGGTTCATGTGTACAGGACCAAGTTGTGCATTACCCTCTGGTGTAAATTATTGGCCTCTAAGCTGTGTATTCCCACCTCTGACTCCACTAGCTATTTGCTGCAATAACACTCTAGTTTTCAAATCTCCCTTCTTCTTTTCCGCCTTCTCTTTCTCTGTATTAACCCTATTCTCATAGTACTGAGCCATATGTAATACTTCAGACTGTGATTTCGCTTGCCAAGCACTCTCAGAAGTCATAATTTGTGATTGGATTTCAGGCAACAATCCACGCACAAATTTGTCTACAGCCTTTTTCCTGACTCTGTACTTAAGTCTTGACCACTAAAATCTGAGAACACTTGTTTGAACCTATTAAAATACTCTGTTGCACCCTCTGACTTCATTTGTATGCAAGACGTAGTTTTATCCCATATAATTATTTTCTCAGGAACCAGAGCTTTTAATTTAGCTACTATTCTGCGTGGCAACACTAGTATCACTTGTGGCGGTTTCTCACCAGCATTCCATTCCTCATCTATTCGTACTAAAGCATCCCATGTATCACCGATCCCTGCCTGATCGTCTACAGTTCTGATCTGTTTCCACAAATCAGCAGGAAGGATCACGGGAAAAAACAAATCTATATCACCCAGCGTGAAAACTGACGAATGCAAGACAGACTCAATTTCTTTATAAAATCCTGTTGGATTCTTCCTAACATCTGGAATTGTTTGTCTGATAGTATTCACTTCCTGTCTAGAAAACGGGACATGAACAAACTGTGAGACATAATGTGCTTCAATAGTAGTGGCAGGTGTTCCTGCTGCGGCATCAGCTGGAATTTCTACTTTCAGAACAAATGTCAGAGGAACTGCCCTCATTGGCAATTGTAAAGTAGGCAAATCTAAATGTCTATTAAGCAGTAAGGCTAAATCAAGTGACAAAGTAGTCAAAGCAGTATCGGGCGAAAATGCTCTCTTATAAATGACATGAAATCTGTGGGACAACAAACATTTCTCTTCATAAACTCATCTTGTAGATACCCTGCAATCACCTGTAACACTTTCTTTTGAATTGCCGGAGCATACTGACCAAACGTGTGAGGCACTTCAGTGGGAGAAATTGAAACATCCGAAATCCATCTAAGAGTGTCTCTTGTGCAAATGCGCATTGGTTTCAATGGAGGAAGAAATCGTTTCTGCACATATGAAGCTTCCCATCCATTACATTTAATCTTTCTGTAACCGATCTAGCTCCCTTTTAAACTCAAATACACTCTCTACATGCTCATATACTTTCTCTGCAGTGTCCCTCAACCCCTGTGGGACATTCATGTCTGTCAAATCACTCCATATATCGACAAATATGTTCCCATCCGTTCCATCAAAATAAGCTGTTCAGGAATACCCCCTGGTCAGAAATGGAAACTAGAACAGCTGATTCATCACCCTTTTCGATATACTTTTTAGCACATGCATATAATTCTCTATTTCTGTCCTTAGATACTGTACCACGAGTCACTATTCTAGGATCAGCTCCCACCCCTTCAACCACTGCAGGCGAAGCTGAACTACTTGGTAAAGAGTCAATAGGTAGCGGAGGCAATACCGCTAGCGGTGCCGACGGAATTATGGGGACGGTACCTGTCGGTAAGTGTGGAGGTGCAGGAGGAGGAACAACAACAGGAAGAGGAACAACAACGGGCAGAGGAGGAGCTACAACAGGAGGAGGTACATAAGGAAGTGGTGCGGTAGAAACAGTTCTATGTTCATTCAGCAATTTATTAATTAATTCATCTGATATATGAAAATCCTGAGATGGATATATCTTTTACACATCAAGTTGGAAAGCCATATCCATACCTCTAATAGATTCTGACTGTTTCTGCTGATCATGCAATAGTGCTTTCTCAGCATTTGTCATATCTCTACGTGCATGCTTTTCTTTAGTTCTGAGTTGCTGCATAGCTTCCTTTCTCCAATCTTTAACTGCATCAAATGCTGCAGGCCTAGCTTTTTTCCTCAACAATACGGATTCTAAATGCTCTCGGTGGGCAATTTCAAAACTGCCATAAACTGGCCACTGAAGTTCGGAAACATGCCTGGTCTGTGTGTGCCAAATTTCATTAAATACAATAGTTCCTAGGCCATACTTACAGTACATTAAAAATGCTGGCAACCCATTAGGTGGCACCGGTTGGCCTTGTTCCAAAGATTGTCTATCTCTGCAGAATAATACCCTGAAACAGGATGACAATTTCCCAGGCATATCAGATCACTGGTATTACCTGGCGTTGTTTCTTTTTGTAAAAACAAATCTTCAATCAATAGCAGGATTCTTAGGAATCGGGGTACGACTCACCTGATTTCAAAATACAAAGGGTCCGATCGGATTACAATTCGTCGTGGCTGGCATTTTTGCAAAACAGGCCTTGATACGGGGACCCTCGTTGTGGTGTCTCACTAAACTCTGCTCACCGTCCAGGGATCAGGCGTGCAGTACTGTGGAGGAATTGCGTGTCACTTTGCAGGGGCCCCCTTCACTCTCCGATCCCGGTCCGGCAGCCTCGTCTTCATTTTAGCGGTGTGACATCGATCCTGAAGGTCCCTATTCGGGAGCCATCTGAAAGATTAAAGAAATATCGAGGCTAAATACCACTCAATAGAAATATGCCAGTCACGAGTACAATGGTACAAGTACACTTTTATTTCACAGAACAGGTGTCTGGTCTCTCAACACCTCCCAATGTGTGGTAGCGGACACTGTGAGATGAGAGAGTGCTGGACATTACAAAGCAAGCATATTTTTACTTTTCTCTCACAATCCCGGACACATCGTCCAACCCATCTTCGAGTTACATATTCATTAGGGTTCGCAGACCGTTCACATACTAATGCAGATTCAAAGATTCAAATAACTATACATTGTTCAATGTTTTCCACAAACACTAGACATGTTTTCCCTGCACATATGATACAATGGTAACATTTGTTTTCAAGCTTATACTTAATCCAGTTTCAGGGAACGTACGCACAGATTTCTGCAAAGGCACATGGTTTCAGCAATTCAACATTCTGTTCGCATGTTTGATCAAGTATGACGCTATTGGTACAGACAACATCTAAATTACTGTTCAGTACAACTCTAGTTTAGCTCCAAGGTTTCTTAGTGCAGGACAAACAATCCACTCTCAGCAGCCACAACATGTTTTTCTGTGTTGACACAGTGCAAAGTTCCTTTTTTTCTGCTGGAGCTGAAAGCACAAAGTTTAACATGAGGCAGAAACAGGAGTTAATCAAAATGGCGGATGATTAAAAAATGGCGGCGTAGTTAGCCTTATTCAGGTTCATTCAAATGCGATTTCTCACTGTGATGTGAATGCGCTTAGGCCAATGTTTGTTATTAAGCGGCATTATGTGAAATATACTTTAACACAGTCTTCTAGTTGGCATTCCTAAATTGGAATGTAACCATCTCCAAGTTATCCAAATTAGTGTGGTGAGAGTGGTCACTGTTCTCAAGCAGAAACACCACATCTCTGATGCTAGACGTAGTATACACTGGCTCCCACTGGAGGCCAGGATTCAGAACTGTCTACTTTTATTCACCCACAAATTGCGTGCCAGATCTATGCCAGTTTACCTGAGTGAGGTGCTGTTTGAGAAACCCAGTGCAAGACTCATTAGGTCTAACAATACCAATCAGCTGAAGACGCCAGCCTACAAAGCTAGCAAGACTATGAACTGTGCGTTTGCAATAGCTGCACCCAGGGCATAGAATGCCCTTCCGCCAAACCTTCGAGAAATGCATTCGACAGGAGTTTTGAGAAAGAAAATGAAAACGTTGTTATTCTTCTGATGACAGCTATGAATCGATGATCCCAGATGATTGTATCTAATTGCATACCTCTTTTTCCTTAGGAAATGCACCATGTATGTCTTTCTGTTTTTGTATGTTTTATTTTGGGTGCGCCCGTAAACCTCAGGGTCCTTGGTGCGCATTATAAATTGAATAAAGTCAAAGTAAATATTCCTGACTACACTCTATAGAAAGCAGTTCAAATGGGGGATGGTGGCACAGATTTTCCTGTACTGCTGGCAAGCACGGTCCATGCATAGAAAAGCTGGACTGGATTACTGACTTCTGGGAAGATGACAGACAAGATAGATGTTTTAATCTACAACCTGGCTCTAAAAGTATTGGCAGTTTGACAATGTTGCACATTTCAATTTGTATTCTTATTTCTATACCATTAAAGCTTAAATTTGACTTTTAGTATCATATTTTGTTTTCCCCAGTATATATAATCTATGTGGAAATTATATTTTTGTGAGATCAGCTCTGTGACAAGGTATCCTGTCTGGCTCTGGGAATATGCAGTTGTCTGGCTCTGGGTAGAGTGGGTGACGAAGAGGGTCGGGTGCCACCTAAGCTATCGGATAATGGACCTGGGTGTTATGGGGAGGATACCCTGATCGCCCCTACCTAGTCCCCCTTTCATGGCAGTGAATGGTCACATGAGACCCAAGGGCACTGTCACCTTAAGATAGTCAGATTCTGCACTGGAATGTAATACTGAAAGAGAACAATGATACAATGCTTCACCTGTCCTCTTCTGAAAACCATCAATTTATTCAGGAAGCTGACACAGTTATTGCCACAGTCCCTTTAACAGCACACAGGTCTGAGCCTCAAAATAAACATTTGGCACACTATCTCCAATGCTAATACATGGGCCCCAGTCTGACTTAAGAGATGGTTTGAAAGTTTCTACAAGACTTGCATAGAAAATCAGTGTAGAACTAATAAATAGGACAAATATTTTCTTGCATACAACTCCCTGAACTGGAACAAAACACAAATTTATATTGCATTCACTGCCAGTGTTCACACAGTGAGCCCACTTGATCAGAGAATGCTGCACTCACTCTCTGGCAGCAACAGCACTCCCAGAGAAAGGGTGTGGCTGCTAAACTCTCCAAAACCATGTGCCTGATCCCAGCATATATACATAGTGGAGGGGCATGGTAGGGAGCAACCCGGCACACAGGACATGCAAGTAAAATCCCAAAAGGATGTCCAGCCTAATAAAGTTGTGGTCCCACCTGCAAATCCCAAAAATCACATGAGACACCATTTACGAACTACCAATCACAGGTCCTCAGTCCTACAACTTCATAGGTTTAGACACTCACAAGAGGCAAAACCCCTGAGAGGGGATGCAGTGTTGTATAAACCCAGGCTCCCAGTCCAACTCTGTGGATAGTTCGAGTTGAGCTGGTGAAAAGCTGTTGGATGAGGGTTGAGTGCACAGAAGGAGCTTGTAGGAGGTTGAAAAGAGAGGAAGGAGTTTGGAGGAGTGGCATAGAGAATGGATGGGTAGAAAAGTCACGAGGAGGTGGAGAGACACTTGGGAGAGGTGGCAGAGGAACATCAGGACAAGGTGGAGAGAAATTTGGAGGAGGCGGTAGAGGAATATCAGGAGGAGGAGGCAATGAAAGAAAATCAGGAGACATGGGAGGAGAACCTAGCCAGTCATATTAGGAATGTTTGAGAGACAAGCTTGTCCCGTGGCATGGAGGAAGGGTATGAACTTGACGCAAAGTGGTCAAGCCCACAGAAGGAGTAGGAACAGGCACATGCCATGAAGGTGCGAAGGAGCTGGCCCAGCACATATTTAGTGAGGTGGTCAGAGGGAAGGAGCCGACATAGGCCTTCAATACATTCAACTCAAGAGAGAGAAAGGGTGAAGCAAACTCTTAAACCTCGGATCAGCATCTTATCCAGAAGGAAAGCCTGAGATGTTAATCAAAGAAGACTGTGTGAATCCCTTAAGCCCAGGACTGGTAATCAAGAAGAATATTCTGCTGCTACCTGCAGCTTGCCATGGAAACCCAACAATGCCTGGCTGCAGGCCAGTGATATCTTGAAAGAGAAGTTGGGGGACATTCCCCAACCATTGTGACTTACATGCTGAAGCTTTTAGATCATTAAACTGTTAAGGAGAAAGCAATTTAAAACTTCAGTTTGGTTACATGACGACTATTGGTTCAGACTTTATGTTAATCCCACTCACCCACTTGACAACTCTTGACTATCAACTAATGGTTTGAGACTCAATGTGCTCTGGTGTGGCAGACGTTTGACCTGATCAAAACATTTGATCCCCTCAAACCCTTCCTGGCCAGGACATGTCAACCCATATAGACATTTTTGGATTTAAGGGAGACATTCAACAGGCAGATTGCTTGTTATGCCTGTGCATGTATTTATGGCTTTAGATTGTTTTCAGGTCATTGCCCTTTGGAGCCTTCTCCATGTAATCTAATCGAGATAGAGTGGTTGGGGTAACATCCCATGGCTATTGGATAACCAATCGTAACACCACATATGTGAGGTTGTCTTTAATTGTACTGTGCCATATTTTAGTTGGCTTCAAACATTGTGGGTTGGCTGTAGATTGTAATTCCTAGAAGTGAATAGAGAAGAGTTGGATGCTAAGACTTTATTCAAGCACATTATTGTGAATATTGGGGATTGTTGTTGTTTGATTATACTATTTCAATGCTCATATGTTGTTTCTACAAGAGAATACATTTAAATACATGCTAAATAAAGAGTTTTTGTGTTTATATTTTTGAGCATAAAAAGGCAGTACATTCCCAGTGTAAAGGCTTTTTGTTGTATTAACAAAACGTTTTAGGGCAGTTATTGATGAGATCTAATGACCATCACTTATACAATGGTGATCGAAATTGTTTCCTAGATGTTCTGGGGGTAGGCCCACAGCACATTTGGTGTCTAACAGTAACCATGCCAGGGGCTCAATGGTAGAGGTTTCTCTTGTGATAAGCACAGAGATCCTACTCTAACCAGATCCTTGCATGTGGTATAGAAATATTCCCTGGTACAAACCAATGCTCATCCCCATGTGGACATTTTGACCACCTCTGAGGTGTGGGTTTGGTGCTGGTAAGCATGATATGATGAAAACCACACAACTGGCATTTGAGATGCACAAGTAAAGAGACCACATTTTATGTTACAACAAATAGGCAGACTGTAGATCCAAATATATACACTCTGGAAGCACACACATCTGAGAATCAAATACAGGTCATATGTGTTCTATAGATAAGAATATGCATGATGCATAGAATTATATATATGCATCTATCAACTGCACAGATACATTCCAATGGTGTGATGCCTCCATCCTCCTTCACAGTCACTGCCTCCTCCCTCTGAGTGCAGCTCCCTGACACATCAGCCATGTCTCCCAGCTATGCCACGGGCAGAGATCATTTGACTCTGCAGGGCTCACAAGACTCGCAAGCTGCCAGACATGTTGCTCCCTCACTGCCAGGGAGCTGGGTAATAATGTGAGCAGGGTAAAGATGGTTTCCAGCTTCCCTCTGGGTGCCCAGGGAAGGTAGAGAAAGAAAATGTGTTATCCCCATGCATCACATCACAGACGTAGATTATGAAATCCATAACCCCTGTAGTGACATCAAAGTAAAAGGGTGCAGCATTTTAAAACGATTAAACGTGATAATGGCTTTGTATGGCTGACATAAGTAACATAGGCACATATGTCTCTTCTCGCCATGTTCACAGTGACACGGTGTGTGTGTGTGTGTGTGTGTGTGTGTCTGTGTGTGTTGTGTGTAGGGGTAGCATGGGATAGGAGATAAAGAAGAGGGAAGGATAGGACGGGAATGGGGGAACCCCCCATTTAAGAACAAAAGCAAAATATTGTTGATTTACAGGAGTCGAACTAGCAGATCACAAACTAACTGTGGTCCTTCTAAACACATAGAACGCTCTTGTTAAATTTGTGTAATAAATTGCATTTATGTTAGTCTCTAAAAAAGGGCTTCCCAGAAACTCAGAATTGTGCTTAATAAAAGTGTATAACGTATTTACCAACACCTATGTGTATAGTTTGGCAAACATGTGGGTGACCCCCATCGCCTACTAAGAAGGAACAAGGCCAAATAAGTTGTTCCATAGAATGATATCCACTAGGTAAGGTACACAATAGCATTTTACCTTGCTTGCCAAGAGAGACATGGAACCTCAGCTGCAGCCTGCTGATGACACCCAACAAGACTTAAACTTATTTGGAATTGGTGACATAGGGAGTCCACCCGCTGGTTAAAGCCTGGACATTTACATTCAATGATTAGGTCTGTCGGGAGATTCGGGTCCAGACGGACCTTGATTTCCCAGAAGGTCGCCCAAAATTGGATGGGGGCTCTACCTGGAAAGTATGACACTGAGACTTCATAGACGCAACAGGTTGCTCTAGGATTCCCACCAGGTAAGTAGTTTGGGTGTAAGAATTCTGGGTGCATACTGTTATAAGCACTACCAGAATCTAGTAGGGCCCAGACGGTCTTTCCCTGAACCTTCACCCACCTGTATACGTTAGTCATCCTACAAGAAGTTACCCATGGTCTATAACAACTGGGATTGGAAACGCCACTTCGGGGGTTTTCCTGTTTTCTTTGGTGTCAATTGTTTCTCCTTCTCCCCGAGATCTACAGATAGATGGCTGTAATCTGGACCTACCTCTTCCACTGGACCTCCAGTTGCCCTGATGGAATATGGGATCTGGCTCATCTGTTCTCCACTTGCCTCGAAGTCATTATCTACGAACCATTGCTGTAATTAAATATCCCGTAAATGGTTGATATCACCTTGGGAGGGGCCTTCCTGCCCCCTCGTCTAAGAAAGTGTCAGGTTGGCAGGACTATGTCCTGGAGCTCGTTGCTGGTTCCCCTCCTCTGGAGTTGTCTTCTCCCTGGGATTCTGGTGCCATTCTTCTTTTAGCCATGTCTCCACCTTTCGAAAAGACAAAGTCTCCATCCCTTGGTTGGCCCTCTTGGTTCTTCCTGGTATTGTTGACCTCCTTGTTTCGCCTCTCGAGTCTGGTGTTCGACTGCTGTGGACGATGGTTCTGCAGTTTTACTCTTGCCCTTTTGGCTGGTCTCCACACATGCCACATCGCTTGTGCACACGATTTCCACTAATACATAATTGATACTGGTGAGAAGATGAAAACGCATTACAAAATATTTTTAAGCCCACCCACAAACTCTATCAGGCCGATTCATGGAATAATTAGCGCGGCGCAAGTGGCCAAAAACGTGCGATTCGCAGTGGAATAGCGAAAATCGCAGTGCAAGTGCGAAAATCGCACGAAAAGCAGCGCATATGGATTCATGGAAGGCCGTGCGCGAGAAAACCATCGATGTGCGCTAAAAAAGTGCGCGGCGCAGGTTGGCGCACAGGCCATCTAACGGCGTGCGCCAGGTCACAGCGAAAATCGCACAGGCCACAGCGAAAATCGCACATAGCGCGGCGCACACAACAAGGCGGAACACGGGCGTAACACTCGGAATGGGGAACAACTTGCCAAAATGTGGGCGTCACGGGGGAAGTACAGGGTGCAAGTGCGCGGAACGCCCACACGCTCGCCTACAACACGTATTCATGGAATCAAATAGGGCAAAAAAGCGCACGGTCAAACCAGCGCACAGGCACAAACACGACCGCCACAAGAAAGCAGGCGGTAGCGTCTCAGCGCCTGTAATAAATGTGCGCCAACAAATAGCACCTATATACAGCCATGATGAATGTCCTATACTGTGGCCCTCCAGGACAAATGACGTACAAAGGGGTACCCACAAACACGGACACCCGCTGACTGAAAAATAACATGTGCGTGTATTCCGGGGTGCGTGGGAACTTTCACACGCAATTTGGCTGGGTACGTGGATCTCAGGGGTGCGCGGGAAGTCCCACACGCGATTTGGCTGGGTACGTGGATCTCAGGGGTGCGCGGGAAGTCCCACACGCGATTTGGCAGGGTACGTGGATTTCAGGGTTGCGTGGGAAGTTCCACACGCGATTTGGCCGGGTACGTGCGCGGGATCTCAGGGATGCGCGGGAAGTCTCACACGCGATTTGGCAGGGTACGTGGATTTCAGGGGTGCGCGGGAAGTTCCACACGCGATTTGGCTGGGTACGTGCGTGGGAATTTACACACGTGACTTGGCTGGGTACGTGGATCTCAGGGGTGCGCGGGAAGTCTCACACGCGATTTGGCAGGGTACGTGGAATTCAGGGGTGCGCGGGAAGTTCCACACGCGATTTGGCCGGGTACGTGCGCGGGAATTTACACACGTGACTTGGCTGGGTATGTGGATCTCAGGGGTGCGCGGGAAGTCCCACACGCGATTTGGCAGGGTACATGGATTTCAGGGGTGCGCGGGAAGTTCCACACGCGATTTGGCCGGGTACGTGCGTGGGAATTTACACACGCGATTTGGCTGGGTACGTGTATTTCAGGGTACGCGGGAAATTCTACACGCGATTTGGCTGTGTGCTCCCAGGTATTCCCTGTACACCCTCCACGGCCCCTGCAGGCAGCCGACACCACAGGGGACTACCCTGCACACCTGCACATGTCACCCAGCACCCCCACCCCCCAGCCACCATGGGCATCCCCCACCAGGCCCCCACTCATGTCTCCCACCACCCCCCAGCCACCATGGGCATCCCCCACCAGGCCCCCACTCATGTCTCCCACCACCCCCACCCCCCAGCCACCATGGGCAGCCCCCACCAGGCCACCACCCATGTCTCCCACCACCCCCACCCCCCAGCCACCATGGGCAGCCCCCACCAGGCCACCACCCATGTCTCCCACCACCCCCACCCCCCCAGCCACCATGGGCCGCCCCCACCAGGCCCCCACTCATGTCTCCCACCACCCCCACCCCCCAGCATCCAGGGGCACCTTCCACCAGGCCCCCACTCATGTCTCCCACCACCCCCACCCCCCAGCCACCATGGGCATCCCCCACCAGGCCCCACTCATGTCTCCCACCACCCCCACCCCCCAGCCACCATGGGCATCCCCCACCAGGACCCCACTCATGTCTCCCACCACCCCCACCCCCCAGCCACCATGGGCAGCCCCCACCAGGCCCCCACTCATGTCTCCCACCACCCCCACCCCCCCAGCAGTGTGGGACACCCTCCACCAGGCCACCACCCATGTCTCCCACCACCCCCACCCCCCAGCCACCATGGGCAGCCCCCACCAGGCCCCCACTCATGTCTCCCACCACCCCCACCCCCCAGCCACCATGGGCAGCCCCCACCAGGCCCCCACTCATGTCTCCCACCACCCCCACCCCCCCAGCCACCATGGGCAGCCCCCACCAGGCCCCCACTCATGTCTCCCACCACCCCCACCCCCCAGCATCCAGGGGCACCCTCCACCAGGCCCCCACTCATGTCTCCCACCACCCCCACCCCCCAGCCACCATGGGCATCCCCCACCAGGCCACCACCCATGTCTCCCACCACCCCCACCCCCCAGCCACCATGGGCAGCCCCCACCAGGCCCCCACTCATGTCTCCCACCACCCCCACCCCCCAGCCACCATGGGCATCCCCCACCAGGCCACCACCCATGTCTCCCAACACCCCCACCTCCCAGCAGTGCAGGGGCAGCACCACCAGGCCCCCACTCATGTCTCCCACCACCCCCACCCCCCCAGCCACCATGGGCAGCCCCCACCAGGCCCCCACTCATGTCTCCCACCACCCCCACCCCCCAGCAGTGCAGAGGCAGCACCATCAGGCCCCCACTCATGTCCAACTCATGTCTCCCACCACCCCCAACCCACCAGCCACCATGGACATCCCCCACCAGGCCCCCACTCATGTCTCCCACCACCCCCACCCTCCCCAGCATCCAGGGGCACCCTCCACCAGGCCCCCACTCATGTCCCCCTGCACCCAGGTCCTCACAATCCCCAATCATGTGCGTTATGGTCAGCCTCCACAGCCAAAAGGCCCTACCAAGTAACCCATTCACCCACATGGAAATGGAAATTACATGTTACATCCCCAATGTTCATAATGCAAATGAACCCATGTCCGTCACACACAATGGTTGCAAATGAATGGGAAAACACCCAACATGACATGCATGAAACCAATGAGATGATACCACACAGTGAAGTATGAAAACAAAATTGTATTAAAAAAAATTGAATGCAAATGAAATGAAACAAACTACAATGGCAATGAAAAAAAGATAAGCTGCATGTCCGTCCAAAAAAATCAAAACTACAAATCCAAAAAAATGTTGTTCAAAGTCACATTAAAAATAAAATCAATCCGAGAGAGAAAAATAAATGCAAAGACCTTTGCGCCATGGAGAATAAATCAAAAATAAAAAAATAAAACAATCCAATGAAGAACTATGTACAAAACATCCAAGGGTCCATGAGCATAACTGAACAAAGGAAACCTACAAAAAACCCTAACTAAAATCCAACTATATACAAAAAGTGGAGCAGTGTCCGTCGACTCCAAATCATAAGAAGAAACAAAGGAAACCTAAAACTAAAGAACTATATACAAAGGCGGCGGGCAAGTCCAGCAGCTCACTCCGTGGTGTTCCGGGCCAGGGCATCATCAAACTCCTCGTCTATGTCCCGGAGGCGGTCCTGTTCCATGGCCCCGAGGGTCCGCAGGGACGACGCCATCTGCTCCTCCAACCCCCTGCGGATTGCCTCAAGGCACTCGGCCCGCCTCAGGGCCCTCCGCATGGAGTTCTCTGCCCTGACCATCGTGAGCCGCGCCTCTTCCGCCCGCCGCCACTCCGCACCTATCTGCTGGCCCAACCGCAGCCACACAGAAGACACTTCCTGTCCTGGGTCCTCCGGCCCTCCGGCCGATGCCTGCCCCTCCGATGTTGATGGCCCCGAGCCATGATGCCTCCCACGTTGACTCTGCTGCTGCCTCCGACGCAACTGCCTCTGCCAGCACGACGGCATCCAGGCTGATGGAATCCACCGACGCTGTCGTGCACGTGCCCTGCCTGATGATGCCGGCACATCCTCCATCTGCTGGGGTACAGTTGCTGTGGTGTCCACCCCTGATGGACCTTTCGACTCCCGACTGTGGCAGGGATGGGATCCCCACCGAGCTGGCTGCATTGGTCAGGGCAGATCCACAGGGGGCCCTGGTGGCATCTGGGCCGGAAGACGGCAAGGAGAACGACCGGCGTATAACCTCCACAGAGGAGGAGAGGGCCGCCAGATTGGCCGACACATGCAGGAAACCCCCGAACATGGAAGATCCCAATTGGGCCACGTCCGCACGGTGCTCTTCGTGATGATGTGCGTGCTCCTCCCAGGAAGCACGCACGTCATCACGAATTGCACCCGCGCGCATCGCGACCCCAATCAGGACCTTCTCCATACGGACACGGGTCGCCTCGTCCGCAGGTGGAGGGGAGTCAGGTGACATAGACATCCCCTCTACCTGCGGACGGGCCTGGGAAGGGGTATCCCTGCTGGTGCATGGTGGTGCACTCACAGGGTCAGGGACAGCGACATGCACAGGCCCCTCCACGGTGACCTGTGCTGCCTCCTGCCCCCGCCCCTGGACTGCACCACTTGCACCAGCAGGGATGCCCCCACCAGGCCCCATGTGTGCCTCAAAGACGGCCTCCTCCTCCTCTGTGGAAACCACCAACCTGGATGGCTCCTCACCGTCTTCCGCCGTAGCAGGCCCCTGTGGGGGCTCACCCACCCCTTCCGCTGCAGCCGTCGGGGCATCCCCGCCGCCTTGCTCCACAGCGCCGTCTCCACCCTCTTCTTCACTAGCCGCTGCGTAGAGGGAGACATAGAACACAAGCATCAGGGTACTGTTCAATGGTCCCCTAGACAGGAAGCAATAGCAGATGAGTACCACTGTCAAAGTACACTTCCATCATGTCCCTCCACAACACATGGGTCAGTCCAGGCAAAACACACACAGTAACAGGCATGGTGCATGCCATGGACATTTCCATACATGTCCAATGGACTTTTGAAACATTCAATGATATGGAACTCACATGCATCATGGGTCATGCCTATCACATGCACACACTTCACATCAGTCACATCCATCTGGCCTCATACACCCAAAACACAGCGGATACAAGGGTAACTAGGCTGCATCAGTGAATCTGTGCATTGTCACACACATGTGTCATGCATCCATGGCATTCACAAGTCACAGACACGCAGGTCAGGCACACAGACATGGCTACCATATATGTACCTAGCATCAGCACCCATCCCTCACCCCCACCCATGTCCAGGAACAGAGACTGGCATGCTCTCATGTGTAAAATCTGCATAGGGCTCCCCATGTGGCATTTAAACACATGCAACAACCATGTGGTTCACACATCACTGGTCGCACATGCATTACCATGATGTCCCTGCACACATACATGCATACATGGCCTATGTCACACATACAGGCAAGTATCAGACAACCAGCACACCGCAACATGCCCTGTCTCACACAGCAATGCTTGGACACTTACCGCTCAACTCCAGACGGGTCTCCCTCTCAAGGATCTGGGCGTGGAGCGATGGGCGTACGCGCTCCAGGACCCTCATCTGGATGGAACTCATGCGGCCCCGGCCCCCCTCCACGAGGCGCCGGGCCTTCACGAGGGTCCTGGACCTCAAGTCCTCCCAGCGCTTCTTGATCTTCTGGACGTCGTGGGTTGCCACCCCCTCCGCGTTGATGGCAACCACACAGTCGGCCCAGATCCTCTCCCGTCCTTCCTTGCTGGCGCGGGACGATCCAAAGAGGGCATCATACTGCCCCAGGACATGCTCCACCAGGACACCAACTTCGGTGGCAGTGAAGCTGGTGCCCCTCTGCCCCTCTGGCCTGGGGTTGCCACTGGTGCCAGATGTGGAAGTACCCGACATGGCAACCCCAGAGGCAGGAGTGGGTGGGCAACTGGGTCCTGGGGCTGGGCTGTGGAGCGATGTTATCCCAGTCGGGAGTCTTCTGTTCCAGCAGGGGTGGACACAGCAACTGGACCCCTGCAGATGGCTGATGTGCAGGCACCAAATGGCAGGGCACGGTGGCAGCAGGCAGGCAGGCAGGCAGCAGCAGCAGATGGCACGTGGGAGGCTGCTCGGGGCACTGGGGGCAGTAATTCGGCCTTCTGGGCAGGAGTGTGGTCTTCCGTGTGTTTTCGCGTGGCCAGCTTGATACGGAGTGATTTGGCACGTGAAAATCCTGCACGTCAGCGTGAAATTCGAGGAAAGGCCCTTAGCGCGTAAGCTCGTCAGCACGCGTACGCGATTCTATTGGACCAAAGGCCCTCAGCACGTAAGCGCGTCTGTGACGTGACCCGCACGGGTGTTTCCCTCATAGCACGTGATGACGGAGCACACGTGGAAAGACTGCACGTCAGAGTGTCAGCGCGTGTAATTGGACAAAAGTGCGCGTACACGTGATTGGCCTATGTACGTGTATTTCAGGGGTGCGCGGGCACTTACACACGCGAGTACATCAGCGCACGTGTATACCGGGGTGTGCAGGAATTTCCACACGCTATTGGCCTGGGTACTGGATTTCAGGGGTGCGCGGGAAGTTTCACACGCAAGTACATCAGCGCACGTGTATACCGGGGTGCGCGGGAATTTCCACACGCTATTGGCCTGGGTACTGGATTTCAGGGGTGCGCGGGAAGTTTCACACGCTCGCCTACAACACGCGCAAAGAAACACGTACGCCAGTAGGAAGCAGGCATACGTCGACCCGCGACGCATAAATTTGCACGCAAACAAAATAACAAGCTCAGACGTCAGGATGAATATACCGTTCCTAGCAGCAGTGGCCATGGGCTACCAAAGGAGGAGGAGGAGGATAGTCAGGGCCAGAATATTCACACCCAGAACCAGCCTTTTCGGGATGCCTGATGACCAGGTGTATGGGAGGTACAGGTTTCCACCACACATAATACTGGACCTGGTGAGTGAGTGGGAGGATGACCTCACATCACCCACCCTGTGCTCCCAAGCACTCAGCCCCCTGGAGAAGGTCCTCAATGTACTGCACTTCTTAGCCACTGGATCATTCCAGCGGACAAGTGCCATAGTGGGTGGGGTGTCACAGGCCACGCAGTCACGCTGCCTACACCAGGTCTTGAACATCATCACTGCACGCCCATCAGTCCGCAGGCACATATACCTGCCCAGAACACCTGCAGAAAGGCATGCTGCCGCCCTGGATTTTTACGGTGTGACACGATTCCCCAAAGTGCTAGGTGCCATCGACTGCACCCATGTGGCTCTACGTCCCCCCAGGGCATCTGAGCACATCTATAGAAACCGCAAGCACTGGCATTCCATCAACGTGCAGGTAGTATGTAATGCCAAGGGAATCATCACCTCAGTATATGCCAACTATCCCGGGTCCACCCACAACAGCTTCATTTACCGAATGTCCACCCTAAGCCGGGACCTAGAAGCTGGGCGGCATGGCGATACATGGCTGCTTGGTGAGTATGAATGCCACTGCACATGCATGCATGTCAGATACTGAGCAAGGTCACAACCCCACCAATGACCCCTCCACAGGGGACAGTGCCTACCCTCTCAGCCCCCACATGATGACGCCAATTCGGAACCCCACCACGCCACCCGAGGTAAGATATAACACAGCCCACATTGCAACCCGGGGCATAGTGGAGCGCACATTCGGAGTGCTTAAGTCACGCTTTCGCTCCCTTGACCGTTCTGGCGGGCAGCTGTTATACGCTCCCCCAGTAGTGTGCAGGATCATAGTGGCAGCATGTGTCCTGCACAACGTTGCAACACGCCGGGGCCTGGCCGTGGACATGGTGGTGCCCCCACATCCCCAACCACATGCACGTCCACTGCGCATGGGAGGGGAAAGGGCACGGGGGGAGGCAGCCCGTACACAGCTAGTGGCTAATTACTTCACATAGAAATCACACCCCTGTGGAGTGCACACTGCCCTGGCACATACCATCTGACAATCAATGATGACTCAACCTGACACTGATCCTGAATGTCTGGAGAATCAACCGTCGAAACCATATCAGCCTGAGATTGTTCACCTGGAAGTGTTACAATGTGTGCATCCCTACCTACACAGACACCACCAATGCAGTATTGTGAAAAAACACATTCATGCAGCTAAAATGAATACCCACTTGCAAAATGCAACATGAGGACAGTGCCATGTCACCCAACCCATCCCCAGCACCGCCACACGACACACCGTGCCATGTCATGCTATGTGCAGGTAAACAAAGTAATCCCCACAACATGACACAAGTGTCACAATGTACAGTGTCCCTAATTGAAACTCGCAACACCTGAAATGCTCACAGTAATGCAGGACCAACAACACACTTGAGCAGGTATTTAGCAATAACACTTATCAGCCACTGACCCTCAAAACTACCATTAACATGACATTACGAATGTGAGGAATTAGTAGTCTGACCACCTGGAAATGCCTGCACTCCCACCACTTCCAACTGTACAGTGTTGCCGCCATGTAGAGTTGTAGGTGCACTGCTGCCAACATGGACCCCATCTCCAAAGTAGAGGGCCTTGTGTAGACATGAGGAAAGGACCTGCAAATTAGGAGGTAGACACGGATGATGAGTTACACATCAATGCAACATGCAGTGTACAACACAACAGCAATATGCACTAGGAATGTATACACAGTATTGACTAGACTACCCACACATGTAGTGGGAGTCCAATGTCACCATGTACGTCAATGTCACTTGGGCACACCCTTTGCAAGCCCATGGAAACGGGAAGCAGGAGGGGTGTGTGTGACAAAAATCCAAGCATCTGAACCAAATACATGACAAGCCTGCATGTGCCCAGCCACAATGCAGCGTATGCCCACAGGAGCCACAGAAGGCAACACATTGTCCCAAAAAAAAAAAAAAGAAAAAAAAAAAATCAAAAATGGCCATTAATGGGCCCGGGAGGGTTGGGGAGGCCACCCAGGAGGTCCGAGGACAGGGTGCACACCAAAACCCACCTGTGTGGATCTTGGGAAAAAAAAAACAACCTCCTTGGGCTCATGGCCCACACGGCTACCCTATTGTGGGAGCATCACTGCTGTCGCTATTATCACCCTGTGCAGCTGCATCCGGAGGTGGTTGCACTATGGGAGGCAGCCCACGCAAGGCCCTAGTCTGTTCCTCCATGGCTGCAAGCATGCGGGTGTGGTAGGTCTCGTTCTGGAGGATGAGTGTGCGGAGGTCCCCATGCAACAACTCACGGGATGCCCGGACCTCCATCCTAGTTGCCTGCATCTCAGCTGAGATCGTACGGGTGAGACGCTCCAGCTGCTGTTCTGTCCTTCGGTTTGTTGAAGCCTCAAGCTCATCAAGAGTCGTCCTGAGGTGAAGGAGCTCCTGCCTCAGGGCTTCCCTGTGGCCCTGGGACTCTATGGAGATGGCTTCCTGCAGAGTCGACAGTGCCGCCCACCTGTCCCTGTTGGACGCCAACATGTCCTCCCTGTGTGACTGGCAGATGGAGTCGGTTGTCTGCTGTAGTCGCTCCATCAGCCTTTCGGGGGGGACAATGGAAGTGGCCACCCTATCCATCGCCTGAGCCATCATCTCTGATGATGCTGCCTGTTGGGTTGCCATACCGTAAATGGATTGCTCCCATGCAGTATTGCCAGGGTGCGTACGGCCACCACGTCGGCGGGCACCACACCTGTCTGGGGCACGGCGAACTGTGCCTTGCTGTGCCGGCACTGCCTGAGGCTGCAGGACTGCATTCCCCCTCTGATCTGCTGGCCCAGGAACAGGATCAGATGTCGCAGAGTGTGACCCTGCATCCATAACCACCAAAGGCGTAGCTGCCAACACTGACATCCCCATTGAGGGTTCTGACCCTGGTGCAGGTGGGTGGGACAGAACAGAATCCCTCCAAGGAACACTCACCTGCGACGGCACGTAGGTCTCATCATCCGAATCAACACCTGAGTACAGCTCGGGGGAGGTGCAGCCAGAGACACCCCTTGAGAGCACGACCTGCAGCAGTTGTGGGTTCTCACCCACCACCACACCACGTCCCTCACTGGTGGTCGGTCGGCCCTCGGACCCCTCCTGGGTCTGCACCATCTCCACAACCCCAGCAGTATCAGGTGCGTCTTCCCCTGCAAAGACATAAAAGCAAACAAATGGAAACAGGCATTAGCACCATGGCACACAATGAGGGCTGAGAAGCAAGAGAACCAGTACTTGATTGACACATGTCCCACATGACTAAAACCCTCCCATGCATGCACCCTCACTGCGTATGAAGGGCAGGCAAATGGCACACACTGATGACACCAAGATGGAAGATGAACACATTTTCTGCATGCTGCCTGGCAGTGGCATCACACATTGGCCTGTGATTGCCAGGTGAAATACACATGCCATCACACAGATGGCATGTACCATTGCTATTGAGTGAAGATGGAGAGGAGGGCAGCACTTATTCATTCACTCCAGTTCCCGCATGTAATAGCTTTTCTAATTCAAATAGGTCTGATTTTTCACCTGGAGCTGCCAGTCCAAAATGGTCCGATTGCACAGGGACATGTGTGAACAAATGATATCCAGGTAACAAAGTCACTCCACTTTACCATAGCCATGTCAGACATGTGACTAGAGGACTGAGAAATGCCTAGTAAAAGTGGTGGAATGCAAACAATCTGCCTGAATGAACAGAGAAAAATAAGCAACAATGTTGTGGCAAGGTGACACTTCAAGGGCAACTGGCGTGCTGTTGGGCTAGATGTCTACTGTTGGCAGAAGGGATACTGCTATGACCAAATGCTGCTGCGCAGAATGTATTGCATGAAGCACATGGGTGACACAAACGACTCAGGCGCACACACCCTCACTTGGCACACAAACAGAAGCCCTCACACACACACCATGCACATGGATGACACACACATGCATGTGCACTCACCGGACAATGCCTCATAATCAGGCAGATCTCCCACGCCTTGGATCTGTTCCTCCGTGACGTAGGTCCCAGTGACTGACTCATGTGGAGTGAGTTCCATGTCTTCTACTGGAGACCCACCTCCAGTCACTAGAGTTGCGGCATGACTTGAGGCCAGCTTATTCTTTGCCCTGCGCTTTAGGTCATTCCAGCGCTTATAGCAATCATTGGCTGTGCGCCTCACGATTCCAAGGGCACTTACGATGTCCGCAACGGTCTGCCAGTGTGCCTGGCGTTGTGCAGGTGTGGTCTTGGATCCTGCAACTATGACCATCTCGTTATCATGTGCGGACACATACTCGACAAGTGCATTCAGTTCGGCATCCGTGAAGCTGGGCTTCCTCGACGGGCCGGACTGTGTAGCCGTGTCTGGGGCATCAGCCTGTGCCGGACGAGCACTCTTCCTCTTCCGCTTGGAAGGTGGTGGTGATCCTGAGTGTCCTGCGCCACTCTGGACACTAGGGGCAGGAGCCCTGGTGGACTCTGTATCAGGAGTGTGGGATTGCACACTCAGCATGGGAGTTGGTGCAGGCATTGGCTCAAGTGTAATGGTGTCAGGGGGAATGTCAGTGGGATGGACTAGGACCGACACTGTCCTGGCTGGGTGTGTGAGAGCTGGGGTGGATGGAGCCGCAGCTGCCCCTGCAGCCTCTCCACCCTGCCTACTTGGGGCAGCAGATGACCTTGCTGCCCCTGATCCACGTGGCCTGATGACATCAACGTGCACCAGCTCACGTGTCATAGGCCTGCTGACCTGGAAGTCAGCCATGGAGTCAGCCAGGTCTGGTGCCACAATGGGCTGGTCCAACAAGGGCTGAGCATGGATGGTGTCAGCCACATCAGCCTCAACCAGGGGGGGGGGTTATGGGTGCCCTTGACTGGTCCTCCACACATGGGGGGACAGTGTCACCCTGCAAGTAACAACCACGTCCCCTACCGGATCCACCATGGCCACCACTTGTGGCTCGTCCACCTTTGCCACCCTTACGGAATCCTCGCCTCCCAACCATGGCACTGATGTTAATGTGCGTATGGGAGTGGGTGTAAACTATTGTCCTGGGCAATTGGGGTTCAAAGGGGTTGGGTACCAGATGGTAATTGTACCCTAGTGCTCTAGCAAGGCTGAATGTGACCCCTGGGGAAAGATGACGGGTCACGCAACGCACAGGAAGCCCAAAAAAGGGAGATGACGTGCACGCAACCCCTCCTAGACCACTTGTGCGGAAAAAGAAACCTGCACTACGCTGTGGCACCCAGTAACACAAGAATGAACGTATGCGTGTCACACGCAGCCTAGAATGACCTCTGAAGGGGTAGGCTACACACGGGGCAAGCACAGATGTTAGATACGTGCGTGACACACCGTCTGCCAGGAAAAAGAGCGTGAAAAAGAAGCGCGTTTGGTTGGCAACACCCCCGCCAAAAGAAGATTTGTACGCTGTCTGAGGAGACAGGACAACAGTAGAAGGGAACACTGTTTGAGGGAACAGGCCCAGGAAAACCAGAAAAAGAGAAAAAAGAGAAAAAGCTGTCAGAGGTAACAGGGAGTACGAACTTGAAACGCTGTGAAGTAAATCACGTGTGAAATGACAAGAAGTACAGAATTCACCCACTCGCTCGACACGAAAAGCACGTACAAGGAAATGGTGTTCTACACGTACCTTTCATGCAGGCCCACACGTCCAGCGTCACTTCCGCGTGTACGCGCTAGGGCCATTTCCACCAATTACAGCTTTGTCACTTCAGCGTGTACCCGCTGTATCCACCAATTACACGCTTTGTCACTTCCGCGGGTACGCGCTATTTCCACCAATTACACGCTTTGTCACTTCCGCGTGTATGCGCTTTTTCCACCATTTACACGCTTTGTCACTTCCGCGTGTACGCGCTATTTCCACCAATTACACGCTTTGACACTGGGACATGTCTTTCATTTTTTTAACACGCAACATTTCAAACGTGTGCCATATTCAACGTGCACGTGACTTCATAGACCCGCATAGGCTGGTGGCCTGTGGGCCAATGAATGTACAGACGTGTGCTGACGCGCTTACGCGCTAAGGGCCTTTCCTCGAATTACACGCAGACGTGCAGGATTTTCACGTGCAAAATCACTCCGTATCAAGCTGGCCACGCGTTCACACACGGATGACCACGCTCCTGCCCAGAAGGCCGAATTACTGCCCCCCAGAGCCCTGAGCACGCTCCCAACTGCCATCTGCTGCTGCCTGACTGCCTGCTGCCCACGTGCCCTGCCATTTGCTGCCTGCACATCAGCCAGGGGTGCTGTTGCTGTGACCACCCCTGCTGGAACCGAAGACTCCCGACTGCTTTTCCATCGCCCCACAGCCCAGCCCCAGGACCCAGTTGCCCACCCACTCCTGCCTCTGGGGTTGCCATGTCGGGCACTGCAACATCTGGCACCAGTGGCAACCCCCGGCCAAGGAGGCAGAGGGGCACCAGCTTCACTGCCACCGAAGTTGGTGTCCTGGTGGAGCATGTCCTGGGGCAGTATGAAGCCCTCTTCGGAAGGTTGCGCGCCGACAAGGAAGGACGGACTCGGATCTGGATGGACATCGTGACTGCCATCAACGCGGAGGAGGTGGAAGTCCGCGACTACGAACGTGTCAGGAAGCGCTGGGAGGACTTCAGGTCCAGGACCCCCACTTGTCGGAAGATCAGATGAGGGTCCTGGAACACATATCCCCAGCGCTCCACGTCCAGGTCCTTGAGAGGCAGACCCGTCTGGAGTCGAGCGGTAAGTGTACATGCATACTGATTGTAAGCTGTGCGTGTGGTGTGCCAGGAGTGTGCAGGTTGAACATGTATTTTTATGTGGGCAAGTAGGGGGGGTGTACAGGGCCGTGAGGGTGACACATGCGAGGGGTCTCATGTGTGACACATGGATGGTGCTTGTGTGTGTGGGCTTGCATGGCACAGGATGTGGAGGAATGATTGTCAGGTGTGACATGGATGTCGATCGGAACACTGCGACAGTTGGCGGAGGTGTACACATTAATGCAAGTTTGGTGGGGTGTGTGCATGTGTAGTGTACTCCCTATGTTGCATGTGATGTGTGGATGACCTTTGGCTGCTTATGCTGTTGTATGTGAATGGATGATGCTGGCTGTTGCAATATGCCTGTGGTATGGCTCATGTGTGCAAGTTGAAATGACATGTGTGTTGGGTATTTTGATGCCATGTCTGAGGTTTACCAATGCCACTCATGTATGATTGTCATGTGTGTATGAGTCCATTGGACAGTGCCCTGATGCCTGTGTTTTCTTTCTCCCTGTCTGCAGCGTCAACTGATGAAGAGGGCAGAGAAGGTGCTGTGGAGCACAGCGGCAGGGGTCGCACCACCAGCCGGAGACGCAAGGCCCGGATCCCCTCCCAGGTTCTGATCTCGTCGGGGAGTAAGGAGTCCAGTGCCGTGTCCCAGGCCGCAGCTGCCGAGGGGAGGTCCAAGAGGTGGAGGTTGGAGTTGGACTCCTCGGCAGCAGAAGGGGCAGCTGGGACCCCACAGGGCCCAACGGAGGAAGATGGCACGGAGTCATCCAGGTTGGTGGGGGGTTTGGAGGAGGAGAAGGCCGTGCAAGCGACAGTGGTGCAGTGCACGATCTGGGACAGGAGGCAGCACAGGCCACCGCGGAGGTGCCTGTGTGCAATCCTGTCCCTGCTCCTGTCACTGCATCATCTTGCACCAGCGGGGATGCCTACCTCCAGACCCGTTCTCAGGGAGGGGATTGGCTTACAACACCTGGCCTTCCTCTCCCTGCGGATGTGGCTATCCTGCACCAGGTTGAGCCTGTCCAGGGTTGGGTGGCGTTGCGTCAACGGGCCATGCGAGCTGACCTGCAGTCTTTTCATGATGAGTCTGCACGTCATCTTGCATGGCTCGTTGACTGCGTTGACCCACTGGGTCAGCTCACCAGGGCTGGATTCCTCTGTTTCCTGGACCTTGTTCCGACCCCCTCCTCCACGGAACCCCCTATGCCCCAGTCGTCCTCCATGCCATCTTCCCACCCATGTGTCACCTGGGTGCCCTGTGGAGCTGCCTCCGACCGTGCGGCCAGGCTGGTGGACAACAGATCCCTGCCACAGTCGGGAGTCGGACGTCCAGCAGGGGTGGCCACATCAACGACTGCACCCCAACAGGAGGAGGATGTGCAGGCACCATCGGACAGGGCACATGGACAGCAGCAGCTGCAGCAGCAGGAGGCTGTAGGTGGGAGCCACGATAGCTCTGGGCCTTCAACATCGGAGGGGCAGGCTTCGGCCGGAGGGCAGGAGGACCCTGGACGGGAAGTGTCTTCCGTGTGGCAGCGGTTGGGCCAGCAGAGAGGTGCGGAGCGGCGGCGGGCGGAAGAGGCGCGGCTCACGATGGTCAGGGCGGAGAACTCCATGCGGAGGGCCCTGAGGCGGGCCGAGTGCCTCGAGGCAATCCTCAGGGAGTTGGGGGTGAACATGTCGGCCTCCCTGCGGACCCTCGGGGCCATGGAACAGGACCGCCTCCGGGACATAGACGAGGAGTTCGATGATGCCCTCGCCCGGAACACCACTAAGTGAGCCGCTGGACTGGCCCGCCGCCATTGTATATAGTTATTTAGTGATAGGTTTCCTTTATAGTTTATTTTTATTTGGAGTCGACGGACACTGCTCCACCTTTTGTATATATTTCCATTTTAGATAGGTTTTTTGGTAGGTTTCATTTCTTCTGTTGGGATGATGGACCCTGAATACTTTGTACATAGTTGGACTTTGGATTTGGATATTTTTTTTACTATGGATATTTTTTTCCATGGAGCAATGGTTTTCATTTTCTTTTTTCCCTTCATTTCCTTTTTATGGACTAGAACTTTGGAAGAAATTTTTTAGGATTATCATTTATTGATTTTAATTTGAAAAGGGACAGGCAGCTTGATTTTGTTTTTTTTTTTACTTGTGTATTTTGTTTCATTTTGATTGCCATTACTGTTGTTATTAATACATTATTTGGATTTTTTCATTCTTCAATGTGTGGTTTCATCTCATTGTTTTCATGCATGTCATGATATGGGTTTTCAGGTTCACTTGCAACCATTGTGTGTGTGTGAGACACATGTGTTGATTTACATTGTTTCCATTGGAGTAGTATCATGGGTGCATGTAATACTTGTTTGTGTCTTTGGGCTGTGGTGGCTGGCCATGAGGCCCATGCTTGAGGATTGTCAGGGCCTGTGGGCAGGGGGACATGGGTGGGTGCCTGGTGGAGGGTGCCCCTGCACTGCTGGGGGGTGGGGGTGGTGGTAGACATGGGTGGGAGCCTGGTGGAGGCTGCCCATGGTGGCTGGGGGGTGGGGGTGGTGGGAGACATGAGTGGGGGCCTGGTGGAGGCTGCCCCATGACTGCTGGGGGGTGGGGGTGCAAGGGGACATGAGTGGGGGCCTGGTGGAGGCTGCCCATGGTGGCTGGGGGGTGGGGGTGATAGGGGACATGAGTGGGGGCCTGGTGGAGGCTGCCCCTGCACTGCTGGGAGGTGGGGGTGGTGGTAGACATGAGTGGGGGCCTGGTGGAGGCTGCCCCTGCACTGCTGGGGGGTGGGGGTGGTGGTAGACATGAGTGGGGGCCTGGTGGAGGCTGCCCCTGCACTGCTGGGGGGTGGGGGTGGTGGGAGACATGAGTGGGGGCCTGGTGGAGGCTGCCCCTGCACTGCTCTGGGGTGGGGGTGGTGGGAGACATGAGTGGGGGCCTGGTGGAGGCTGCCCCTGCACTGCTGGGGGGTGGGGGTGATAGGGGACATGAGTGGGGGCCTGGTGGAGGCTGCCCCTGCACTGCTGGGGGGTGGGGGTGATAGGGGACATGAGTGGGTGCCTGGTGGAGGCTGCCCATGGTGGCTGGGGGGTGGGGGTGATAGGGGACATGAGTGGGTGCCTGGTGGAGGCTGCCCCTGCACTGCTGGGGGGTGGGGGTGGTGGTAGACATGAGTGAGGGCCTGGTGGAGGCTGCCCCTGCACTGCTGGGGGGTGGGGGTGGTGGTAGACATGAGTGGGGGCCTGGTGGAGGCTGCCCCTGCACTGCTGGGGGGTGGGGGGGGGGGTGGTAGACATGAGTGGGGGCCTGGTGGAGGCTGCCCCTGCACTGCTGGGGGGTGGGGGTGGTGGTAGACATGAGTGGGGGCCTGGTGGAGGCTGCCCCTGCACTGCTGGGGGGTGGGGGTGGTGGGAGACATGAGTGGGGGCCTGGTGGAGGCTGCCCCTGCACTGCTGGGGGGTGGGGTTGGTGGGAGACATGAGTGGGGGCCTGGTGGAGGCTGCCCCTGCACTGCTGGGGGGTGGGGGTGATAGGGGACATGAGTGGGGGCCTGGTGGAGGCTGCCCATGGTGGCTGGGGGGTGGGGTGGTGGGAGACATGAGTGGGGGCCTGGTGGAGGCTGCCCCTGTACTGCTGGGGGTGGGGGTGATAGGGGACATGAGTGGGGGCCTGGTGGAGGCTGCCCCTGCACTGCTGGGGGGTGGGGGTGATAGGGGGCATGAGTGGGTGCCTGGTGGAGGCTGCCCCTGGTGGCTGGGGGGTGGGGGTGATAGGGGACATGAGTGGGGGCCTGGTGGAGGGTGCCCCATGACTGCTGGGGGGTGGGGGTGCAAGGGGACATGAGTGGGGGCCTGGTGGAGGCTGCCCCATGACTGCTGGTGGATGGGGGTGCAAGGGGACATGAGTGGGGGCCTGGTGGAGGCTGCCCATGGTGGCTGGGGGGTGGGGGGATAGGGGACATGAGTGGGGGCCTGGTGGAGGCTGCCCCTGCACTGCTGGGGGGTGGGGGTGGTGGTAGACATGAGTGGGGGCCTGGTGGAGGCTGCCCCTGAACTGCTGGGGGGTGGGGGTGGTGGTAGACATGAGTGGGGGCCTGGTGGAGGCTGCCCCTGCACTGCTGGGGGGTGGGGGTGGTGGGAGACATGAGTGGGGGCCTGGTGGAGGCTGCCCCTGCACTGCTGGGGGGTGGGGGTGGTGGGAGACATGAGTGGGGGCCTGGTGGAGGCTGCCCCTGCACTGCTGGGGGGTGGGGGTGATAGGGGACATGAGTGGGGGCCTGGTGGAGGCTGCCCATGGTGGCTGGGGGGTGCGGGTGGTGGGAGACATGAGTGGGAGCCTGGTGGAGGCTGCCCCTGCACTGCTGGGGGATGGGGGTGATAGGGGACATGAGTGGGGGCCTGGTGGAGGCTGCCCCTGCACTGCTGGGGGGTGGGGGTGATAGGGGACATGAGTGGGTGCCTGGTGGAGGCTGCCCCTGGTGGCTGGGGGGTGGGGGTGATAGGGGACATGAGTGGGGGCCTGGTGGAGGGTGCCCCGTGACTGCTGGGGGGGTGGGGGTGCAAGTGGACATGAGTGGGGGCCTGGTGGAGGCTGCCCATGGTGGCTGGGGGTGGGGGTGATAGGGGACATGAGTGGGGGCCTGGTGGAGGCTGCCCCTGCACTGCTGGGGGGTGGGGGTGGTGGTAGACATGAGTGGGGGCCTGGTGGAGGCCGTCCCTGCACTGCTGGGGGGTGGGGGTGGTGGGAGACATGAGTGGGGGCCTGGTGGAGGCTGCCCCTGCACTGCTGGGGGGGGTGGTGGGAGACATGGGTGTGGGCTTGGTGGAGGCTGCCCCTGCACTGCTGGGGGGTGGGGGTGATAGGGGACATGAGTGGGGGCCTGGTGGAGGGTGCCCCTCAGTGCTGGGGGGTGGGATGGGTGGGGGACATGAGTGGGGGCCTGGTGGAGGGTGCCCCTCAGTGCTGGGGGTGGTGGGGGGTGGGAGACATGAGTGGGGGCCTGGTGGAGGGTGCCGCTCAGTGCTGGGGGTGGTGGGGGGTGGGAGACATGAGTGGGGGCCTGGTGGGGGATGCCCATGGTGGCTGGGGGGTGGGGTGGTGGTAGACATGGGTGGGGGCCTGGTGGAGGCTGCCCCTGCACTGCTGGGGGGTGGGGGTGATAGGGGACATGAGTGGGTGCCTGGTGGAGGCTGCCCCTGGTGGCTGGGGGGTGGGGGTGATAGGGACATGAGGGGGGGCCTGGTGGAGGGTGCCCCTCAGTGCTGGGGGGGTGGGGGGGTGGGAGACATGAGTGGGGGCCTGGTGGAGGGTATCCCTCAGTGCTGGGAGGGGTGGGAGGTGGGAGACATGAGTGGGGGCCTGATGGAGGCTGCCCCTGCACTGCTGGGGGGTGGGGGTGGTGGGAGACATGAGTGGGGGCCTGGTGGAGGCTGCCCATGGTGGCTGGGGGGTGGGGTGGTGGGAGACATGAGTGGGGGCCTGGTGGAGGCTGCCCCTGCACTGCTGGGGGTGGGGGTGATAGGGGACATGAGTGGGGGCCTGGTGGAGGCTGCCCCTGCACTGCTGGGGGGTGGGGGTGATAGGGGACATGAGTGGGTGCCTGGTGGAGGCTGCCCCTGGTGGCTGGGGGGTGGGGGTGATAGGGGACATGAGTGGGGGCCTGGTGGAGGGTGCCCCATGACTGCTGGGGGGTGGGGGTGCAAGGGGACATGAGTGGGGGCCTGGTGGAGGCTGCCCCATGACTGCTGGTGGATGGGGGTGCAAGGGGACATGAGTGGGGGCCTGGTGGAGGCTGCCCATGGTGGCTGGGGGGTGGGGGGATAGGGGACATGAGTGGGGGCCTGGTGGAGGCTGCCCCTGCACTGCTGGGGGGTGGGGGTGGTGGTAGACATGAGTGGGGGCCTGGTGGAGGCTGCCCCTGAACTGCTGGGGGGTGGGGGTGGTGGTAGACATGAGTGGGGGCCTGGTGGAGGCTGCCCCTGCACTGCTGGGGGGTGGGGGTGGTGGGAGACATGAGTGGGGGCCTGGTGGAGGCTGCCCCTGCACTGCTGGGGGGTGGGGGTGGTGGGAGACATGAGTGGGGGCCTGGTGGAGGCTGCCCCTGCACTGCTGGGGGGTGGGGGTGATAGGGGACATGAGTGGGGGCCTGGTGGAGGCTGCCCATGGTGGCTGGGGGTGGGGGTGATAGGGGACATGAGTGGGGGCCTGGTGGAGGCTGCCCCTGCACTGCTGGGGGGTGGTGGTGGTGGTAGACATGAGTGGGGGCCTGGTGGAGGCCGTCCCTGCACTGCTGGGGGGTGGGGGTGGTGGGAGACATGAGTGGGGGCCTGGTGGAGGCTGCCCCTGCACTGCTGGGGGGTGAGGGTGATAGGGGACATGAGTGGGGGCCTGGTGGAGGCTGCCCATGGTGGCTGGGGGGTGGGGGTGGTGGGAGACATGAGTGGGGGCCTGGTGGAGGCTGCCCCTGCACTGCTGGGGGGTGGGGGTGATAGGGGACATGAGTGGGGGCCTGATGGAGGCTGCCCCTGCACTGCTGGGGGGTGGGGTGATAGGGGACATGAGTGGGTGCCTGGTGGAGGCTGCCCCTGGTGGCTGGGGGGTGGGGTGACAGGGGACATGAGTGGGGGCCTGGTGGAGGGTGCCCCATGACTGCTGGGGGGTGGGGGTGCAAGGGGACATGAGTGGGGGCCTGGTGGAGGCTGCCCCATGACTGCTGGGGGGTGGGGGTGCAAGGGGACATGAGTGGGGGCCTGGTGGAGGCTGCCCATGGTGGCTGGGGGGTGGGGGTGATAGGGGACATGAGTGGGGGCCTGGTGGAGGCTGCCCCTGCACTGCTGGGGGGTGGAGGTGGTGGTAGACATGAGTGGGGGCCTGGTGGAGGCTGCCCCTGCACTGCTGGGGGGTGGGGGTGGTGGGAGACATGAGTGGGGGCCTGGTGGAGGCTGCCCTTGCACTGCTGGGATGTGGGGGTGGTGGGAGACATGGGTGGGGGCCTGGTGGAGGCTGCCCCTGCACTGCTGGGGGGTGGGGGTGATAGGGGACATGAGTGGGGGCCTGGTGGAGGGTGGCCCTCAGTGTTGGGGGGTGGGGTGGGTGGGAGACATGAGTGGGGGCCAGGTGGAGGGTGCCCCTCAGTGCTGGGGGGGTGGGGGGTGGGAGACATGAGTGGGGGCCTGTTGGAGGCTGCCCCTGCACTGCTGGTGGGTGGGGGTGGTGGGAGACATGAGTGGGGGCCTGGTGGGGGATGCCCATGGTGGCTGGGGGGTGGGGTGGTGGGAGACATGGGTGGGGGCCTGGTGGAGGCTGCCCCTGCACTGCTGGGGGGTGGGGGTGATAGGGGACATGAGTGGGTGCCTGGTGGAGGCTGCCCCTGGTGGCTGGGGGGTGGGGGTGATAGGGGACATGAGTGGGGGCCTGGTGGAGGGTGCCCCATGACTGCTGGGGGGTGGGGGTGCAAGGGGACATGAGTGGGGGCCTGGTGGAGGCTGCCCCATGACTGCTGGGGGGTGGGGGTGCAAGGGGACATGAGTGGGGGCCTGGTGGAGGCTGCCCATGGTGGCTGGGGGTGGGGGTGATAGGGGACATGAGTGGGGGCCTGGTGGAGGCTGCCCCTGCACTGCTGGGGGGTGGGGGTGGTGGTAGACATGGGTGGGGGCCTGGTGGAGGGTGCCCCACAGTGCTGGGGGGTGGGGTGGTGGGAGACATGGGTGGGGGCCTGGTGGAGGCTGCCCCTGCACTGCTGGGGGGTGGGGGTGATAGGGGACATGAGTGGGTGCCTGGTGGAGGCTGCCCCTGGTGGCTGGGGGGTGGGGGTGATAGGGGACATGAGTGGGGGCCTGGTGGAGGGTGCCCCATGACTGCTGGGGGGTGGGGGTGCAAGGGGACATGAGTGGGGGCCTGGTGGAGGCTGCCCCATGACTGCTGGGGGGTGGGGGTGCAAGGGGACATGAGTGGGGGCCTGGTGGAGGCTGCCCATGGTGGCTGGGGGGGTGGGGGTGATAGGGGACATGAGTGGGGGCCTGGTGGAGGCTGCCCCTGCACTGCTGGGGGGGTGGGGGTGCTGGGGGACATGAGCAGGTGTGCAGGGTAGTCCCCTGTTTTGTGGGCTGCCTGCAGGGGCCGTGGAGGGTGTACAGGGAACACCTGTGAGGACCCACCCAGCCTAATCGCGTGTGTAACTTCCCGCGCACCCCTGTAATATACGTACCCAGCCAAATCGCGTGTGATAATTCCCGCACACCCCTGTAATACACGTACCCAGCCAAATCGCGTGTGATAATTCCCGCGTACCCCTGTAATACACGTACCCTGGCCAATCGCGTGTAAAACTTCCCGCATACCCCTGTAATACACGTACCCTGGCTAATCGCATGTAAAACTTCCCGCGTACCCCTGATATAAACGTTACCCGCTTTGCGTTCCTTGTTTGCCAGCCCTGTAAACTGGTCCAGGGTTAGCGCAGCCCTTTGCAATGATTTAGCGATTTGGATGGCTTTTCCTTGCGCAAGGGCGTTCTTGGGGGCGTTGCTGGCGCTGCTGCAGGGTCGCTGCGATACTCTGCGCCACGGCTGGTTTGGGAGCCTAAAATCCATGAATACGCTGTGCGCGGAAATCGGTTTTAGCGCACGCCCCTGGCGCAGACAATCGCACGCGGACACTCTGCGCCAGCCGCTTGCGACACTTTTCTGCGAAATTCTATGAATTACCCTGTATATGTGCTATAATGCTACTGTTTTCACGCACACCCTACGTACACCCTGAAGGACCCCTCCGAATATCAGTCCCTATTCCTGTGTTGCCCTTCAAAAATAAACCAAATTCACACGAGAATTTCACCTTTCTTGTGAAAAGACAAGAAAGAATGGAAAGAAATAGTATTCCTATCCCACCCCAATCTCTCAAGCTTCTCCATTGCCACTGTTTCACCTTCCCCACATCCGTCTTCAAAGCACTCATGCCATTTTCCTAACATCATTTTATGGACATTGTGATTTCCCGTTCTCGCAAGAACACTCGCGGGAACGTCTCTCATTGGTGGAAAATAAAATTGAAGGTTTTCATTTCTGAAAAGTCTTAGTTAACTCAATGAGTGCTTAGCTTACCATAATTATTAGTGCTTAGCTTACCATAACTGGCAGATTTCAATGATTTGTAGACGTTGCGTTGCAACTGAAGAAAAGTGTTTCACTGAATTGACATAGGCTTAACCATAACTTTCCATTAGCAAAGCTTGTACACCGAATTTCAAAGGTTTTTTGTGTGACCTTTCCAAAGGTAGGAAGTACATTTCAGTGTTTCGCGTTTTCATGTCCTACGATGGTCGCTGGGCCACCTCTGCGCTATGAAGGCCACACTGTCAGCATTAAAACAATTTCTCGTCCAAACCCCATGAGGTTCAGGACTGGGCATCCTTTGGCTCCCTAAGCCAGCAACCTCCCGCACTTTGCATAGAATGTAAGAGCCAATCAGAATCAGGGACTTCATGCATATTGGTTTTGGGTCCAGCATTTGCGAACGTTCTAGTATTACAGCTAATGCAAATGGTGTATTTTCCTTTGTCAGTTTCTACTCATCCGAGTCCTCTTTTTACTTTCTCAAATAAGCAAAGGAGTCAATATTATTTGCTTGCAGGTACATTGAAATTTCTGTATAACTGCACGAGTTTACCTTTTAGAAAGTACTTGTTTTCAACATGCACTCATTTGCACATATTTTCGCCCCTGTCGACAAGCCCCCTGGACAAACGGACTACACCTCCCTCAGCAGGATGTGGATTCAACAGGTGCCGTCTTCTCAGGTGTGGTCCTGTTTTCAAAAACAGGTTTCCTCCGCTATTAGCAATTCAGTGTCGCGGGTACAGCTGTGAACGGCTGGAGCGCAGCTTCCGCTCTGCTGAAAAGTGAAACTGATGTGCACTCAGCAACTCCTCGATTGGCAAACTGATTGTGCTGCTCTGCACTCTCACACCATTCTCTGAAGGCCTGGGGATGCATGGTACTATTATTATTATTATTGTATTTATTGAGTGCGGACCTAGCTTCGAGAACCAACACAGTGCTTTACAGAGGTGTACAACAATACAGATACATAACGGACTTTACAGAGGTGTGCAACAGAACACATACATAACGGAGAGCTTTTGTAAGGTAACAACAGAACAGATATACAGTGGGGGGGGGGTTACAGAGGGGCCCAGAGTAAGGGTACAGCTGTACTGGGTGGCGGGGAGGAGAGGGGTGGGCAGCGTCTAGCAAGTCAGGTTGCACGAGGGGCGATGTCATGGCCTAGGTGTTGAGGTAGAGAGATTCCTGGAAGAGGTGGATCTTGAGTTCTTTTCTGTTTGTAGGAGCGCGGGGGCGAGTGTGATGCTGACGGCGACAAGGCTGCGTCGTCTTGGGGCGCAGGCAGAGAAGGCTTGTTTTCTAGTTCGTTCCTTTTTTGCAGAAGGGGCTTTCGAGTCTGCACATGTCCTGACTTCTGGTGGTGTGCTTTCCGCTGGAGATGCTGAGTTTCTCTGCAAGGTAGCTGGGTGACATAGGGTACACATAGGTGGTGCTAAAGTACACTATAGAAAATAACTTTAAACTAAGGCCCAAAAAGGTTAGTGTATTTGATTGCTTGAAATTAAGGCCTTATGCATTTATTGACAATGAACCTAGATTCAGGAAGCAACGGAGTTCTGTACAGCACTATGGGCTACAGACAGATTTTAGATGGTAAAGGGGAATACGTGCTTCCAATACATGGGCCGCATCACGAGTTGGGCAGTATCCCAGTGGTATTACTGCTGGGATAGCGCCAGGGCTAATGGCGTTACTGCCAAAACCCCCCGGCACCATACGCGCCGGATCATGCGTTTGGTGGAACAGTAATTCCCCATTCCTCATTGGGCAATCCCCATTCCCCAGTGGACCCAATTAGAATTACTGTTGCCGCTATTACCGTGCTGTAATTGCACCGAAAATCTGCATATTCCCGGCGCATTTACCCCCAACTCAGAGCTGGGGTAAATGCTGCCAAACCCATGATTTGGCAGACTCTTAAATGCAGCGGTAATAGCGTTACCGCCGCATTTAAGGGTTACCACCAAACTCGTAATGAGGCTGATAGTATTTATGCCCAGCAGACTATTTGCGACAGCAGGTACCAGTTAACTTTTACCAATAGTGGGGAACATGTAACAGTGCTGCGAGAAGGCGTGGATAAGTGTAGAGGTGGGCGCGCTGAAGAGTAGGGGTGTCAGGATGTTTTACTGGGATTGGGCAGAGAACCTTAGGCAGTGTGTACCTGAGCAGAAGTTTCTTGGTCTCTTTTCTGAATTGCCTGAGGATGGGGGTAGTTTGATGTTGATGGCTATGTTGTTCCACAGTCTTGGAGCACAGACTGAGAATGCTTGCTTCCTGGTTCTTTCGTTTTTGCATTTCTAATGCTCTGGTTTAGTTAGGGCTTGTCTTCCAGGAGTGCTGTGCAGTGCTGAACATGGAAAGGGCGGGTCCAAGTGGTGTGGCCCCAAGCCAGGTCCTAGGCCAGGTCACAGAACAAAGTATCTCTTCAAAGAACCCAATTCTGGCGATTTGTATTGAAGCAAAGAGCATTAGGGGCACAGAAGAATGGCTACAATTTTTAATTTGAAACACTTATAGTGATTCAATAACAAACCCTTTCGAGCAAATAATGGAAGTTGGACTCTGCTGTTTTCATTGGTCACAATACCCACATTAACAAAAATATGTTTTACATTTCAGGTCACATATACCAGTTTGGACAGCTACAACACAGTGTGTGAGGCTTCGGCTGTTTCTGTATTCAGTCTCCCGTACGTACCAAGTCTTCGGAAAGTGGTCTGCTCGTTGTATCGCGGGCATGCGAGAACTCTGCTTCGAACGCATCTGGGAGTTTTCTGCTCTAGCACCTGGGCTTAGGGACAGAGTAGCGCTCCGGCAAGGCAATCTTTACCAGAGTGCTGCTGTGTCTTGTTACAGACCATTTCCTACCCTGGTGCCGTGACCACTAAGGATGGTGACTATATCTACTAGGTAGGTTTACACGTGCATGTGTACAGCTTCAGGTATGATGCCTCTGGCTTTGAAGGTGATGCAACTGTCGGGGGGAAATTCTGCCGGGGTCGGCTGGGCTGTCCGCAGACCTCCGGGCAGGGAGGCCCAACTCCTCCTGTATATCCCAAAAGAGATAGAGTATGAGACACATGCAAGAAGCAAGGTGATTCTGCTGTTTATTAGACAAAACGGCAGGGATGGGTCAAGGATCGTACGCGTCCGTCCTGACACACACACAATCGTGGGGCTCGCAGGCCCTTTTTACCTTAGTATGACGCGCTACTTGCGTCACCTTAGAAAGTTTAGCAAAAAACCTATGTCCACTCTGGATTGGTTACTCGAGTGGTAGGGTTAGTATAGCATACATATAGAGAACGGTGTTAGTGGTTGAGGGTTAGTCAGGTGATATACTTGGGCTGTCCCTTCAATTTGATACATAAAAATTGTTACATGAAGACCTCTGAGGATTGGTCAATGTTAATGGCGTCAGTGATAAGAGCCCCATGTTCTGATTGGTCCGCTCGCGAGCCTCCCAATCTGGGACTATCGCTGTTCCCAGCTCGCGGTGCACCTGTTATTTGCAACAATGTTTTACTATGGGTAGGTGTAAACAATGTGAGGATTTATTCATATGTTGGGAGGTCGACTACTCCCACTGCTGCAGATGTCCATTGAGTCTTTTAATTGTATCTGCCTGTGTCTTAAAACGTGGGATTCCGGCGTCTCCTTCCTCCTGGGCCTGGCATCCTGTCAGGTTTGGCTTTGTCACGTGAAGTGGGACCGTGTTTGAGGCAGAATTCAGCACAATTAATATTGTTTTTCTCACTGTGTGCCTTGTTTATCTTGCAGGTGCGACCTTGGCGTCGGCTTGCGGCGTGCGAGATTGCAACATCGTGCCCTTGGCTGTGTGCTTTCGCCAGGCTCATTCTGCAGGGTCAGCAACCGAGCTCTTGCTCATTCAATGTTCATGAAAACTTTTGCTTGCGGCCTACTTGGGCCTGGTGCATAGGTGGAACCGTTTGATGCAGAGCGCTTTAGGTTGTGGTATCATATTGCTCTATCCCCAGTATCGTGTCTCCGTTATATTCTTCATTATGGTACAAGGTTTTTAGAAGAAGCGTGAGCAAGCTTTTTAGATAAGTTCATTATGCGCCTTGCGTTTCTGCATTTTGAGAGCCTATGTGGAAAATAATAAAGATGCACGTCCGTGGGTATGTCTGTCGCCTACGTCATAGCACTGAGTATGTTCTTCGTGTGGATTGGTGTGGGAGTGTCCGGTGTGCATGTTTGCACAGGTATGCTGACCGTTGGCTAGGTCGTCATGGCATCTCTAACGACGTGTAGATTTAGTCGAGTTGATCCATGCCGCAGGTGTCGGCATGGGCAGGGCGGGCTGCTGGGCAGGTAGGTGGGCACATCCGTATGTTCCTGTACCAGGGTATTTGGTCGTCTGGTAGATAGGCAAACTCCTCTCGTGGCGGGTGTCTAGGCCGTGATCCTCTAGGCCAAGCGCGAGAGGGGAAGGGCGGGAGCCTGTTCTTCCATTCTCCCACTTCAGTCCCCCCTCTGGTCGACTTGTCGACCACAAACATATCCTTTTCTTTATCTCCTCTCACTCTCCATATTTTAGTTATTCCTCTCAAATGTCCATAGTGGTTAACATGGTCTTCAAATGACCAATACATATATGCACAGGTTCCTCCAGGAGTGCAGTATACCCATTTCCCTATGTAGCTCCTTGGGTTTCTTGGGTTTTCGAGCTTCACAGATGGTGGGTCCAGGTGGTTGGTGATGATCTGGTTGTGCAACTTCTCTCTCTCTTTTATGATTGTGCCTGTGTGTTGGCCGTCATCTGTTGGCATCAAAAGGTGCATACCAACCATTTCGATCATCTGGTCTGTGGTACGTGCCTTCCGGGCCTTCCAAAATCTTATTATGATCAGTGTAGCTCCAGCCAAAATAGTACATCCAACTATAATCTTCAGTCCATCTGACAGCCAAGATGGCATCCATGACCATAATATTGAAAACCAGCTCTCATCCTTTTTCACACCTTTACTTTCATCCATCATTTTAGAGTGCATCTGGGCCAATTGTGAAACTGCTTCTGTCAGTGTACCATTGTCAGCATCGTTGGCAGGGATGAATGTGCAGCATGATTGTCCTATCTTAGCGCAAACTCCTCCTTCCATTGCTGTGAGGAGGTCTAGTACATATCTGTTTTGAAGTGCTACCATCCTCACAGCTCGCAGTTCCTCTTTTATTGCGTTGAATCCATTTACCGTAGAAATAATAGTCATCATTAGTTCCCATCGAGTTATCTGGAGCCATTTTGCGTTTGCGTAAGCCTGTAGTCCTGGATGTATTATTGAGGAGAAGAACATTGCTGCTCTGCTGAATAGTCTGTGTTCTGGTGGAATTGAAGTGAGTGCTGTTTCCGACCTTCCCCAGAGGTAATTTCCTGTCAGAGGTTCTCCTTGTCTTTTCTTTCTATTCAGGACAGTATTATTGCCATTGGATTTGTTCTCTGGCCCCTTCTGCGGTTGTACAAATCTCTTCTTCCTCTTGTTCCCTTCATCCATTTTGGGGAAGTTCGCCACATTGACGTGTTTCTGGGGTACCACTAGTGATGGCACATTAACGTGCACCATTGTGCATATACCATTCCACAGAGGGGGCAGTGTGTGGTATGCCTTTTCTCCACAGGCCCAGTAATGGTCCATTACTACTGCTGTTCCTGCTCCCCCCTCAGGTAACTCCATCACGCTTGCACAGTTGGTGTTGTATCCTACGTCCACCTCCCCTTTGTGTTGGTAGCATACCTTAGGCGCAGTTAGCGGCAGTATTGTTATTGGGTCTTCATCCTTCTCCATCCACGTGAGCATGGGTACGTACTTGACCCAGGTCATCCAACATCTATGGTTGTGTTCATCAATAGTTGAAATATTTTCCCTTGTTACCATGTTGCTGCCAACCACTCCTATGTCCCATTTGTTGTTCATGTACACCTTCCCTGTTATTGTCACCAGTGGTCTTTCCCAACATCCTTTTTTACCAGGGACTTCAGTGGCGTACCAATCACATGGTAGGTACTGTAGTGTTACATTCTTTGTTTCTCCTTTTTCAGGACCACTTGTTATGTATCTGAATGCTTCAGCATGTAAGCTGCTTTTGTGGTAACTCAAATAAGTCTTGAGGAAGTTGTTTTCATATGGATATGTATCTCGTGTTTTCCACACCAGTTTCACCACTGTCCCTTGAAATCTTCCTTTCGTCTGGAACAGTGCCAGGTATATTATACATCGTGCTATTTTTTCATCTATCTCCGTGGCAACGAATGTTCGAGAAGCGCTCATGGCGTATGGGATTAATGAGCAAACATGGCAGTTGTCTTCTGTTGTCTGCTTACCTATGTGGGTCATGTGTTGGTACCATATGTTGTTTGAGATGTGTGCAGAATCTTGTATGTAGTTGTCAATACCTTTATTATCTGAGTATGTGCTGTGTTTAACTCTATTTTCCTTGTATGGAATTTTACTAGTATCACCTGACGTAACACCTGTTGCAGCTGAGGGTGGGGGTGTATTAGGTTTGGGTACAGCAATAATATTGATAGCATAGCTGTACTGCCATACAGAGGCAGCCAAGAACCCGGTGATCATTAAAATCCCTATCAATTTTATTACAGAGGCTAATTTCACCGGCATTTTGCTCTTACCTTGCTGCAGTCCGGCAGCTTATTCTTGCGACGTTACAGTTGCCCGCCTGAAAATTCTTAATATGCTTGTTATTAGTGTTAGTTGTCGTTTTTTAAGCTCTCCCTATTAAGTAGTCATTCAGTGCCCAGGCGAAGAGCTGTTCCCACGCCAATCTAAGCGATCTATCTCTTAGGGCAGGCAAGTATAGTTGGAGGTGGGGCATTGAATGTTCTATGGCCAAGAGGAATGCTGTGTAGTAGATACGTACCCTCCTGCTTTTCAGGTACGTTGGCCTTTTTATTTCATATACAAATTGGTGTGACAATTCTTCCGGGTAGTTATCGTCTGAGGGTACCATCTACTCCTGGGCAGTGAATTAGTTAGTTATCTACTTACTTAGCAGTACAATAATACGCTGTACCTGCATGTGCGAGAGAAAAGAAAGAGAAAATTCAGGTGTTTACATGTGTATAGGTGCAAGACAATGTCCTTCAGTTCAGTTATTACTGCAGTAGGTAGGGGGTTAATGGGCAGAGGGTTTGGGGCTCAACTGGCGGAAGTCTCTTTACTCTTTAATCGTGTGACCATGGGGTGGGCGGTATGGGGATTAGCCCTTTCTTTTCTAGTAGTTGTCTCTGGGGAACCTGGGGGGTGGCGGGGTATGGGGACACTTAGGCCGTTAGTTGTGGTAGAAGTCTCTTCCTCCGTTAGTGACGCTGTTGTTGTTCTTCCAGTGGCCCTGTCGGTGGCGCTGGGGCGGGTCTGGGGTTTATAGATCTTTACGTCGTGTAGGTGGTTCCAGGCATGTTTGTCCTGTAGCTTTACTGCTCTCGTTGATACCTCCTCTACCAGATGGGGGCCAGTGAAGCGTGGGCTGTTCCACTTTCTGTTGAAATTGTGAAGTAGTACGAGGTCACCTTTAGCAACTTTGCACAGTCTTTCCTTTTCCAATTCTTTATCCGCGTCTTCTTGTTGATCGCTGTTAGATCAGCCCCGCATGCGCTGGAGCAGTTGAGACACAAACACTACACTAGTAATCAAAGAAGACACATATTGGTACATTTCATCACCAAGGACATTTGCAGTACTCTCGTGATCGGTGAATGCTCTTGATGTTGGCGTTAGGGGAAGGCGCATTTGACGTCCGGTAACCACCTCGTGAGGGGTGAGGTGGTGGTCGGAACCTGGTCTATTCCTTAGCTCAAATAGGGCTAGTGGAAGGCAGTACAACCAACTCTTCTTTGTTGTTTGCTGTATTTTTGCAATTGCCTCCTTTAATAGGCCATTCAGGCGTTCACATACACCGTTGGCCTGTGGGTGGTATGCACATGCAAATTTATGCTTGATGTTCATTAAGGATGTGATGTGCTGGAACATTTCGTTTGCGAAATGTGGGCCATTATCTGACCGCAGTACCTCGCACACTCCCCACCTGTGGAAGACCTCCCTTACTAGGAATTTAGCTGCTCTGAATGCATCTGGGTGTGAACAGGGTCCTGCTTCAATCCACCTCGAGAATGGGCATACTACTACAATCATATACCTATTTCCTTGACATACGTTGATCATATCAACATAGTCAATATGGAGATGTCGGAAGGGTCCCTCTGGCCGGGGTATAGTACCTCTTATCACCTTCAGAGTGTGACCGGCGGTAAACTGTTGACATGTGAGACAATTGCTGATAAAATTTGACACATGAGAATTTAACTCGGGGCAGAACCAGTCTTCCCTAATTCGTGCTGCAATTACTTCCTTGCCTGTGTGGGCTGGGTGGTGTAGTTGGCTCAGGGCGGTGTTCAATAGTGCCAGTGGTATTACAATCTTTCCAGTGTCACCCTGGCGCCATAATGCGTCAGTTGGTGACATTGTGCATCCTCTTTTTACCCATATTTCTTTTTCTGCCATTGGTGCAGCCGCTTGTAGCTCCATTATCTGTGTGGCTGGGAGATGGGTGTACCCTTCTCTTATCAACATCTCCTTAGCCATTCCCCTCCCTCTCCCTCTCTTTGACTCTGGGGGGTTCCATATCTCACCAAAATATGCAGCATACTTCGCATGTGCGTCTGCTGCTGCATTCCCTTTTGAAATGTGGTCTTCACCATTAGTGTGTGCGGTGCATTTGACCAAGGCTAATTCTTGGGGGTCATTTATTACTTCAATTAGTTCAGCCAATAGGAGGGCATGTTGCACTGGAGTGCCATCAGCTCCCCTAAACCCTCTTCTTCTCCATTTCGACAGCCCTGAGTGGACAGTGGACGTAACATATGCGCTGTCAGAATATATGGTCACTCGTTTGTCAAAGCTTTCCTTCAACGCCAAGATCAGTGCAATTAACTCTGCTGCTTGAGCGGAGTAATGCTGTGGTAGTTGTACACATTTCATTGCCACACATACCGGTACCTCCATCATTTTTACCACTGCTGCCCCAGTCCTCCTTACACCATCCCTTTGGTCGATAGTTGATGACCCATCAATGAATAGGAGCTCACCTCCCTCTAGTGCATTCTCTTCAATCTTTCTAGTACATGAGTACATTTCCGTGATTTGCGTACAATCGTGTGCATAATCTCCTTCCTCAATTACTTCTGCTAGGAACCTTGCAGGGTTGACCGTGCTACATCTAGCAATTGATAGTTCAGCTCTGGATAAGATGATCTCATAACCTGATGCCCTTTGCGTGGTTAGGGTGGACTTAGGTTTATTCAATATTGCAAATAGTGCATGTTCCACAAACAGTGTGGTTGGGCACCCCATGGTGATTGCTGATGCTTTCTCTACCCCAAAAGCAGCTGCGGCGAGACCTTGTTCGCAAGGGAAATTACCTAACATCACAGGATCTAAGTGGCCGCTGTAAAATGCTACTGGTTTGTAGCCCATGCTTGTTTTTTGAGCCAACACTGCTTTCATTACTGCTGAGTCACAATGTGAAAATATAAAGGCTTGTCGCTCATAGTCTGGGGTTGCCAGTACCGGAGCAGTTTATATCGCATCTTTCAGTTCATCAAAAGCCTCTTTCATTTCCATTGTCCACCCCAACTTTTTCTCCCCTTTATTAGCTTCCTTTAACGCCTCAAGCAGGGGTCCTATGTATGAGCTGTAATCAAATACCCATGCTCTACAGTAGTTGCACAGACCCAGGAACTGCTGCAGTTCCCTCACTGTTTGTGGCACTGGTGTTTTTGAAATGGCCTGTGCTCTTTGTGGTGCAATCTTTCTTCCATGTTGGGATATGAGCTGACCAATGTGAAGTACCTGTTTTTGACAGTACTGTAACTTTTCCATGTCTACCTTGTAACCTTTTTCAGCCAATATTGTCAGCATTTTTAATGAGTCCTCTCTGCATGTTCTTTCGTTTGTACTGCAAATTATTATGTCGTCGACATACTGCAACACTGTGCTTTCCACTTCAATGTTACCCAAATCCATCTGTATTACTCTGTTGAAGATTGAGGGTGATTCGCAGTACCCTTGTGGCAATCTGGTGTGTTTCCACTTTGTGTTTCTGTAAGTAAAGCTTGTCAGATCTTGTGAGTCTGGGTGCAATGGTATTGAGAAAAAAGCATTTTTAAGGTTGATCACCGTAAATCGTGATGCTTCTGCTGGAATGCCACACAATATTGTGGCCGGGTTTGCGGCTATGGGGTATTCTGCTTCTACTATGTTGTTCAAGGTCCTGAGATCCTGTATGAAGCGCCAAGACCCCCCTCTAGCCTTGCGCACTGGGTATACAGCTGTGTTACATGGTGATTCTGAGGGGACCAATATGCCATTATTTATAAGGGCCGTTATGGTTTCATATATGCCCTCATCTGCCTCTTTTGATAGTGGGTACTGTTTCACTCTGGGGAGTATTGCACCTTTTTTCAATTTTATCCTTACTCCCTCTATACTTTTTATGCACCCCACGTCATAGGGGCTAGTAGTCCATAATGATGTGGGTACTTTTGTCATATCCTCCTCAAAGAAGGGAACTGGGGTGGATGTGGGTGCCTCAAGTGCCATTGCAATTTTCTGTGCCACTTGTTTGTACACCACTCTTAGCCATATTTCCACACTCATCATAAACACCATTTCACCTTCCTCCTTTTCTTCTGAGAACAGCTCCTCATCTGACACCTGGGTGAGTCTACATCCTTCTGCTAGTGCTATCACTGCCCTCCATGCTCTTCCTTCTCTGTCTTGGGCATGTACCGCAATGTAATCAGCTGTTGCTATAATTCTCTCAATGTCCACTGAAACCACCTTTCCTTCTGGTTCATTGGCTGGTGTTTCTGGTCTGAACAAAAAGGCTGCTGGCCTCCTCCAGATCTTTCCCTCTATCCCTGGCATCCATGCAAATGCCATGTCTGTCCCATACTGGAATAGTTCGCCATCTACTGGCTCAGCCCTAATCGCTGTCTGTCCGCAGTATGCTTGCATAATCTGTCGTGCTGTGAGCATGTTAATTCCTGGAGTAGAGCAAATTATGCCGTCCTCCGTAAAGGAGATCGTCATATTCAACCTATTCATGATGTCTCTCCCCAGTATATTTACTGGTGAGGCACTATAATATAAAAGTGGGACTGACATGTCATAATCCCCTATTGATAAGGGAATGTTATCAGTAAAGGGAACCAACCCTCTAGCCCCAGAGAATCCTTGGGTGTTCATGGCTTCGCCTGACATCTTAAATTTACCTTCCCTTATGCAAGACCGGGTCGCCCCGGTGTCAACAAGGAATGATAATTTTTTGTCACCTATCGTTACCTCTATGCGTGGTTCCTCCGCACTATTAGGTGTTACTGACAGGATGGGACACACCAAGGCCGTCTGTGGGCTCTCCTATTGAGGGTACAACGATTGACCATTTCCTGTGTAAGGGTTGTGTCCCAGGACCGTCACCCTACCCAGTTGTGTTTGTTGTGCTTGGGGTTGTTGTGTTATCACTACCTGTTGTTGCGGCAATGAATATGTCTGTGGCTGTTGTTGTGTTATTAGTTGTTGCCGTTCATTTCCCTGTTGCAACATCTGCTGTTGCTGTATGCCCTGCTGTTCCTGTGTGGGCCTTGGTTGTCCCTGTTCGCTCCATGATGGTGTTCCTGGTCTTACTCTACACGTGCGTGACATGTGTACTACTAATCCACAACTCCAACACACCGGTGGTTCCCTACTCTGCCATGGAAAGCTTCCTGTGTTGTCCTGGTATACTGGTTGCCCGGTGGGGTAGGAATTTCTAAATCCTCCCACCTGCTGTTGTGTGTTATATCCGTATCATCTCCCTCTCATAATTCCTCCTCTTCCCCTGTTGTAATTATAATACCCAGCTCCTGGCATTGGGTATCCTCCTCCCATGTTGGTCGTGTATGGTTGGAGTGGCGGCACTTGTTGTGTTATAGTCTGTGAGGGTGGTATATGGGAGGGATCTTGTGCAGCCACTACTTGTGTGGGGCTTTGGGTCATTGTTGTAGGTGTAGTTATTAGTGCCCCTTCCATTGTGTATTTAGTAAGTTTTTTCTGTACTAGTTTAGCCTCTTCCGTTTTCCTGTCCTCTTCCTTTTGTTTCATTTTTCCTTGCCATGTCCTGCAATGATGCACTATTGTCAGTTGTATTTCTGGCCATGCTTTTGCTTCCATCCCCACTACTTTCTTCAGTTGTTTCTGAACTCCTTCTGGGAGCCCTTGTACTAGTATATGATAGAATATTGCTGGTGTTTTGTCCCATTGTTCTCTAGTTTCCATGCGCCACTTCTCTTGGATTTCCTGGATATAATCAACAGGATCTTCGTTCTCACGCATCTTGCGTGAGGTAATTGCTCCTTTGTCTGATGTGTCTGGGTACTGTACCCTCAGTGCCTGCCATAGTTGCTGTCTGCACTTTGCGAATGGTGCCCCATCGTGCGATGTGTTTGCTATTGTTACCCCAGTGAATCCCGCTCTCTTCCAAATGTCATCCGCTGCATCCCCTAATATGGATATTAGAAGGCCCTTTACATCTCCCACTGCCAGTTTCTGTCCTGCGGTGTATTTTTCCATTTCATATATCCATTTACCTGCACCTCCACTTAATGATGGGAGCCTGCACTTTATATTTCCTTTGTCTGTATGCTTCCAAGGGACGTATTGTGGTCTAACCCCTCCCCTCTCCAGAAGAGGCATTAAGTTGTGTCTCGTTTTACTCCTTGGGTTCCATAAAATCGAGTCCTCACACCCCTCCTCTTCTTCCCTCTCTCCTACATCGTCAATTTCGTCCGTATTTCCCCTGCTTGTAACTCTTTCTTCTCCATCTTTTCCCCTTCTTCCATCATTTCCTGTATTTAATGTGGGCGTGTGTATTCGTCCTTCCTGCCTGCGTCTAGGGAGGTCTCTAAGCCTACCTGCATAGGGTGTCAGTTCGTTTGTGAAGGGCGCAAGTTTGATTGTACGTAATGAGCGTGAGGTGGTTGAGCATGTAGGGTGGGTTGGGAGAGGGTGTGATGGTGACGGTGTGGCTTCATGTGTCTGTCTTTCCGCTATTCCTTGCTCTTCCTCCTCTCTTCCCTCCAGTTCATCCTTTCTCCTACAGATCCATGGTGAGTCTGTATTGGTCCGGGTGGTGTATAGTTTATCTAGGTGTTCCCTTGCACTATTTCTTCCTTCCTTCTCCATTCCTTCTTCTTCCTCACTGCAAAAGTCATTTGTAAATGGCAGCCCCCACTCTGTCTTTTTCCCCTTGATTGTTACTGTTTTTAAGTCTATTAGGTCCGGTTCTCCCTTTTCTCCTTCACCAACCGCTCCCCTTTGCGCTGATGTTGTTGCTACTTCTGTGTCTCTATATACATACCCCCTTACTTCACTCTCCCCTCTCCTATCTTCTCTTTCCCCTTCATTTCTCTCCTCCATTTCTCTACCAATTTCCTCCCTTTTCCTTTTTAGTTCCTCCATTACTTCACTGCTTATCTTTTCCAATATCCTTTCATCCTCTTTCTTCCTTTCCCATTTCACCCTCTCCCGTTCTAATATACTCTCTATCACCCTCCCTTCTTCGTATTTCCTAGTCGTTTCTGATAGTAATCTCTTCTTCCACATTGCCATTTCTTTTTCTTTCTCTTCTTCTTCCTTTTTCCTCTCTCGTAGTACTGCTCTTGATACCCTTTCTGCTGCTGCTTTTACCCTTTCGGCTTCTCTCCTTTGCTCCTCAGTTCGTTCCCTTATTTTTTCCAATTCGTTCTTACCTGCTTTCCTTTCCCTCGCTCTCTCTCTTTCCTCCCTCTCGAGCTGGTTGATCAGTTCATTCTGCTCATCCCTTAACTCTGCTAGTCGTTCCTCCAAAATCTCTTCCTTTTGTCGTAACAGCTCTTCCCCTTTCATTTCACTCTCCCTGGTATTATCCTCGTCTATTTTCCTTACTACCTCCTTCTCTTCTCCTGTTAGTGAACCTCGTAATTTTAATAGTATCTGTGCAGCTACCCACTCATCATGTCCTATTTCCACAGTTGGTTCTCCTCCAGTCCTCCCCTCCCCTGCTGGCATCTTCCTATGGGCCACATATGGTGGCGGGCTGTATGCCGGGTTCGAGTACCCCTCAGCCGCCCTTAACTGTCCTCTTTCTACTTCTCCTAATTCTCTTAAAGGGTACAACCCCCCTCCCTCTGTTTTCACTACCTTTGCTAGGGGTATATTGTTGCTCTGTTCCTTTTTTATTTCATTTTCTTTTGAGTTATTATTCTTTTCTCCTCCCTCTTGTCCGTTCCCCGTGTTCTTTGTATCTTCACTCCCCTTTTCCCCATTCTCTCCTTCCTTCTTAATCTCTTTTTCTTCCGGTATTTCCCCCACGGTGAACATTCCGTTTGGTCCTGGTCGGGACCCTTGGAACATCCTCCATAAGTTAAACACCTCCACGTGGTGTGTCAACTTCTTCCCTTTGTATGTATTATGCAGATGGTTTAATAGTGAATGTTGGGTATATGGATCGAAGCTACCATTAGGCGGCCATGGTGTTGTCATTTTGTTGTCCGTCCCTTGTGTCCATTCTATGCTATACTTGATCAGTTTCTCCCTATGGGGTGACAGTGTTGTACATATGTGTTGTAGTGGGGTAGTGAGGGTGTTCCCCCACCCTCCCGATCCTGTCCCGTATGACATAGTAGCGCTCCACTTGTTATCCTTCCCCTATTTGGTAGCTATTATCTTACTAACACTTACAATACACAGCCTTATACCTTTACCTGGCCCCGTAAGTTTGGGGACTTGCGATAGTCCGCTAAGGAAAATTACTAAAATATGGTATTTACATTTGTATATTCTCTTCTTTCTTTCTTCCTTTACAGAACACCCTTACGGCCCCCTGCGGCCGAGGCGCACGTAGCCCCCTGCGGCTGCGTACTCCTTGTGACGTTCTTATACAGTCGTCCTATTTTCATTTACTCCTCCTCCTTCTTCTACACTTGCCGGGGCCGGCGTTCTCCGTGCGCAGCCACGTCCCCCGTTTCGCCTTTCCCCGATCAACTCATTACCGTTTATCTCCGTTTCCACTCCCTTACCACAATTCTCTTTCCCACCACTCTCAGAAAGAAAGATGCCTTGTGCTCGGGATATCCTATGAAAGCCCTACTGGTGACGTCACCAATCTCTTCGAACTACTGGTAAATTCTTCATATATTCTTTAAGTCCAAAATACACTTGTAATCTACCCCCGTTAACCTCACAGCTGTCTTCCTGTCACTCCTGGAACAAGGTAATCAATAATATAATCGGACTGCGCACGCTGCGTCGCCTCGCGTGTGATACGCCCCTTGACAGGAGGGCTTAACCAGTCAATTATCTTCCGTATTGGGCAACTAACTAGCTACCGCCTATAGGGAAACGTCATCTACCTATCGAGTTTCTTGCTCGAACAATAGGGATCCTCCTCTACTCATTGATCAATAAATGTCAAATCGTAGGAAACCACACACACACCCTTACACGTAGTCGCGACTTAGGCCAATCAGTGTCTACGAGCGGCCGCACGTGATGTTTTCGTGCTCCACCCCCCTCTCTCGCGTAACGTAGCCGACTGCTCTCGCACTCGTTCGGCTACCATTCATTTCATTGCCAACACTAAATTGTCAAACATTCGCCGCGCACCTGTGCAACACCTCCCACCTCCCGTATTTAATTCCTCCCCCCTCCCTCACAATTTCACATTGCTTGTTGTGCGTGGCATGCTCACCAAGTTCTCTTGATGCGGGGTCGCTCGACTGCGTGCACCCCTCCAAGCGGCTCGCCACCTCCCCTCGTCTGGACTACGTCTGGACACTCGCCAACCGCGGGCGGGATACTTCTCAGCTGGCTCCCGAAGGCCAATATCCGGATTGCGCTGTCCGGTCTTCTCGCAGTTCCGCGATGGTCCTGTAGTCTTCAGAAGGGGGCAGCGGCAGAGGGGGCCGCGCCACCGGGCCTCCTCGCAACGGGAGTACCTGGAAAAATAAAAATAATTTAAAAAAGCAGATCTTAAACAGATCTCAGCAGTGCCTCCAACTTGTCGGGGGGAAATTCTGCCGGGGTCGGCCGGGCTGTCCGCAGACCTTCGGGCAGGGAGGCCCCAACTCCTCCCGTATATCCCAAAAGAGATAGAGTATGAGACACACGCAAGAAGCAAGGTGATTCTGCTGTTTATTAGACAAAACGGCAGGGATGGGTCAAGGATCGTACGCGTCCGTCCTGACACACACACAATCGTGGGGCTCGCAGGCCCTTTTTACCTTAGTATGACGCGCTACTTGCGTCACCTTAGAAAGTTTAGCAAAAAACCTATGTCCACTCTGGATTGGTTACTCGAGTGGTAGGGTTAGTATAGCATACATATAGAGAACGATGTTAGTGGTTGAGGGTTAGTCAGGTGATATACTTGGGCTGTCCCTTCAATTTGATACATGAAAATTGTTACATGAAGACCTCTGAGGATTGGTCAATGTTAATGGCGTCAGTGATAAGAGCCCCATGTTCTGATTGGTCCGCTCGCGAGCCTCCCAATCTGGGACTATCGCTGTTCCCAGCTCGCGGTGCACCTGTTATTTGCAACAATGTTTTACTATGGGTAGGTGTAAACAATGTGAGGATTTATTCATATGTTGGGAGGTCGACTACTCCCACTGCTGCAGATGTCCATTGAGTCTTTTAATTGTATCTGCCTGTGTCTTAAAACGTGGGATTCAGGCATCTCCTTCCTCCTGGGCCTGGCATCCTGTCAGGTTTGGCTTTGTCACGTGAGGTGGGACCGTGTTTGAGGCAGAATTCAGCACAATTAATATTGTTTTTCTCACTGTGTGCCTTGTTTATCTTGCAGGTGCGACCTTGACGTCGGCTTGTGGCGTGCGAGATTGCAACATCGTGCTCTTGGCTGTGTGCTTTCGCCGGGCTCATTCTGCAGGGTCAGCAACCAAGCTCTTGCTCATTCAATGTTCATGAAAGCTTTTGCTTGCGGCCTACTTGGGCCTGGTGCATAGGTGGAACCGTTTGATGCAGAGCGCTTTAGGTTGTGGTATCACATTGCTCTATCCCCAGTATCGTGTCTCCGTTATATTCTTCATTATGGTACATGGTTTTTAGAAGAAGCGTGAGCAAGCTTTTTAGATAAGTTCATTATGCGCCTTGCGTTTCTGCATTTTGAGAGCCTATGTGGAAAATAATAAAGATGCACGTCCGTGGGTATGTCTGTCGCCTACGTCATAGCACTGAGTATGTTCTTCGTGTGGATTGGTGTGGGAGTGTCCGGTGTGCATGTTTGCACAGGTATGCTGACCGTTGGCTAGGTCGTCATGGCATCTCTAACGACGTGTAGATTTAGTCGAGTTGATCCATGCCGCAGGTGTCGGCATGGGCAGGGCGGGATGCTGGGCAGGTAGGTGGGCACATCCGTATGTTCCTGTACCAGGGTATTTGGTCGTCTGGTAGATAGGCAAACTCCTCTCGTGGCGGGTGTCTAGGCTGTGATCCTCTAGGCCAAGCGCGAGAGGGGAAGGGCGGGAGCCTGTTCTTCCATTCTCCCACTTCACAACCTTGCAGGGGTAGCCAGTGAAGTTTGATTTGATGAGTGTTGACATTATGTTGTCGTATTTGCGGGGACTGTGTGTTTCTACAGAGTGGGATCAAGTAGTTTATCACCAATAAGATTTCTGCTGCCGGGCCAGTCTAACTGTTCCCACTGCTGCCACATAGTATCCAATCCTATGATAATGAGGTCTGTGGCCTCATTTTCACCCCTCCCCCAACTTAAGTAAGAATATTGCGACCACGCCTACCTTCCCCATTTCTGAAGAAGGGGGAGAATGTTCCCCGTCCAGTGGGCTAAATGTGGTCTTTCTTCATTGCTGTGAATTCAGTTCAATCCAGTGCAATGCATAGTCCATCTCTGACTCCAATTTACCCTGAACCATCATAAGTATGCATTTGGATCAGATGAAATATCCCATGCACCTGAGAAGGTTGATAATGACTTTTACTGAAAAAGCCATCACCAACCAAAGCAACTTGATAAGATCTGCTCTGGGACAGATGAGTCAGGAGCCACTCTGCAGGTAAGACCTTTACTTAGGTTTAAGTATAACAGGTACAGGGGAGTTACATAGAGGGAGAACATCCACCAGCCCCCTTACTCTGGGCCAGGCTCTCTTCAACTGACATACACAGAATCTCCAGGGGCATTCACACCACGACATTCCACAGGCATTCATTCGACCAGGCATTCTATCAAGCATGCATTCATGCAGGACCACGGCAGGAAAACACAAGACATAACACATCTCCACAGAATTGTACGTCTACACACTCCCATCGTGCTTGTCATAAAATATTGACAAACAAACACCATTAGTGTTTAATGTAATGAACCTTCCATTCTGTGTGTGCCCCTGAGGCCGGCTATCAAAGCTTTGGAAGTGAGAGAACATTCACCATACATAGTGCACATCAGAAGGAACCACTGTGCGGTATTCTGGTTGCTGTATTTTTAGTAGTTACTGGGAGCAAAGGGCTAGGCCTGGCCCTTGTTTTTTCAATGTGTTGTTTCCGCAAAGGGCAAGTCAATAACCGGTGTTGTCAGCCCACATGTGAGTTATGGGTGTAAGGCAAAGCGGAGGGTGCATAACGAGGGTGAAGTATGATAGCGTCTGTTACAGCTCCTCTCGCATCTGTTTCCACAGGCTCAGGAGTCTATTTCACAGAGGGATTGACACTGGTGATAGTGGTAATAACCAAAGAAGAGCAAGCCTGGCATTTAGAGTAATTAGCACCTATCCTGAAGGCATCCATAGTCATGCCCGGTGGGATCCATGTGTCAATTTCAGGCTGAAAGGAACAGGTTACACCATAACCTCAATTCAGTCCTAACAACTGCCATGTTTGCACAAATGTGTGAGAACCGCATCATGGTTCCTACACTTTGATGAAGCCATGAATGTGGTGGATAACACTGACACCCTGGACAATGGAGGTGTTCCAAAAGCAATCGCAATGAGGAAAGTGGAAGTGGCCAGACAGCAATGTTAACCTCAGGGGGGAACATAATGAGCAATGGGGCGTCAGCCCGCCGCTTATTAACAGAATCAAGCGAGCCCAGTGAAAACACTGAGCGCTCCCCCAGCAACAAGCATCTCGGGGCGGCCGGGAGGATGGTGATCCTCACAGTTCACTAGTACCCCAGTGTGCATGCCCAATGAACCATGTAATGCCACGGGTGTGTTGCTTCACCAGCCTTCCATGCCCACTGGATATGCCATATGGGGAACTGCAGAGCTGAATGTGTGACCAGATGCTCTTGCACCTCCCCACACATCCAAGGCCCGAGGGATGCTGTGAAGGAGGCGTTCCCGCTCCACTTCCCATATGCAGGGCCCAGGAAGCACTCTCTGCACGGGAGTCAGGCAGCCTTCATTGCAGCAGGCAACGTGAGGCTGAGTCGACTGGAATGGGGCTGCAGGTAAGCACCTTTAAAAAGGTAGGTATGTGTGTGCATGTATGCAAGGATTTGTGTTTGCAAGTAAGTGTGTGTGTGTGTGTGTGTGTGTGTGTGTGTGTGTGTGTGTGTGTGTGTGTGATACGCGTGGGCTCGGCAGGGCCGCAGGCCTCTGGTTGAGAAGGGGGTTAGAGAGGGATAGCAACCAGGGGAACATTTTTTTATTGTGGCCCAGTATTTATTTACTGGGCATCAAGGGTGAAGGTAGCATGATGAGTGTTCCTACGTGGTACTGGCCCACATTGGTGGAACAACACACAAAAGGGGTTCCCACTGGTCATAAACAATTCTGACTTTGAGTTAAGGTCAATCAAAATAATGAGTCAGTAAATCAATTAACAACTCAGACCTGGGGCCTCATTTGATCATAAAAATGTATTCAAATGTTCAATGTTCATTTATATAACATGAATATTTGTGAAACATGGTACAAGACGAAAAGAAAACAAACACAACAATAATATAGATACAAAGTACTGAATGTCTTGTACTCTAGCACCTTGAAGCGTCTTTTGTGCTAGATGGAATTACAAATAACGATCTCAGACCAAATAATTGGACAGACACAAGGAATATGGCAAAGCACTACTTTGTTATCATGTAATATAGTAGGGAGAACTCACAGACATCGTACTGATGCTTGCACACTCACATAGCAGCTTGATTACATGAAGGTCTTATACCCCAATATGTGTTATCTATGCCGTCATTCTACGTGACAAAATACAAAATCTATTGAGGGACGGGATTGGTTAAGGGAACATATCTACTTATAGAACATATAAGGATTAGTACATCATTGGCTACCCCTTATCTGTAGGGCACGCCTTGTACTACCTTTAAATGTGTATAGTACTGATTATATCGGACAAAACAACAGTGGATTGGTCTATGCTGCATTGCACTTTAGGTTGTCCCTCAACCCCACTGATTGGTTGACATGCTATCCCGACCTTGGACTTTTGGTCTTTAGTAGCATGTATGTGAAACGAAACGTAGGTGTTGCGACCCCGTCAGACTATTCCCCGTTTTCCCAATTAGTCCATCATCTCTCATCGGTAGGACAATAAGCCAAAGTCTTCCACTTGCAGTTGACCTTGTTGCATATTTCATCTTTTTTATATCCTTGATTACTTTAGCTTTAGGTACATGTTTCTCTTAGTGCTTCAGTTACATCGTTATTCTTGAGTATTTTCATATCGTTTCAACATAGGTTCATATATCTTCTTTATGACATCACTCTGGCCACGTCAGATTTCATTTAAGGTACATCCACGATGTCCATAGGTGTATTTTGGCATCCCTGCATGCGCCATCCTTCCATATGGCATCCTTCCACTACAGCCTTCCATGCGGCATCCTTCCACACTTTCAGTGTGATGGTACAGTCTGTATGGCTGTCTGAGTGCATAGCGTTTCTCATACACTCGATGAGGTATGGGAACAATACGGGGGTCCCGTTTACTGCTCTTCTCCGACTGTTTCAGTATGTCAGTGGTGATGGGACGGGGACTAGTGAGAAAGCATCTACCTGCTCCTCTACAATCTTATAACTTAACATAGATACCTGGATGAATGGAATTTAAATCAAAATAATACACAATGGAGAACAAATAAAGAAGACAAAAAAGTGTAGTAATGTGGGAGTGCTGGAACATTGGTGAAACAGTCTGGACATATTTCCTTAATATGCCTGGTATTTTGTACTGGGCATCAACGTTGAATTCAGCATACTGTGTGTTCATGTGTGGTACTGGCTCGCCTATGTGAGACAGCCTGGACATAGCATTTTGTTAATGGGTATCTAGCATGAAGGCAGCATGATGGCTGTTCCTATGGGGTACTGCCCCACATTGGTGGGAAGGTTTGGACATATTTCTTTACTGTGGTATGGCATTTCTTACTGGGCATAAAGAGTGAAGGGAGCATGATGCAGATTCCTACTCGGTACTGGATCATATTTGTGGCCAGTCTGGACATATTTCTTTTTTGTGGAATGGCTTTTTTAATGGGTTCCAAGGGTGAAGGTAGCATGATGAGTGTTTCTCTGTGGTACTGGCCCACATTGGTGGGACCATTCTGTATATATTTCGTTTCTGTAGCATGGCATTGTCTACTGAGCACCAAGGGTGGAGGTAGCATAATGAGTGTTTCTGTGTGGTGCTGGGCCGCATTGGTAGGTCCAGTATGGGCATATTTCTTTGCTGTGACATTGCATTTTTTACTGGACACTAAGAGTGAAGGCAGTATGATGAGTGCTCCTCTTTGTACTGGCCCCACGGTACTGGCCCACATTGGTTGGGCCAGTCTGGACATATTTCTTTACCGTAGCATGGTATTTTTTACTGGGTACTGGGCACCCAGATTGAAGGTGGCATGGTGAGTGCCCTTACGTGGTACTGGGCTAAATTGGTGGGCATGTTTAGACATATTTCCTTACTGTGTCATGGCTTTTTCTTTACTGAGCATCAAGGGTGAAAGCAGCATGAGGAGTGTTCTTCTCTGGTAATGGTGTCACGACCCGTGACCCAGAACCCCACTGGCATGGTCACATGCCAGGTAGGGTTAGGGCTTGGGGTTCATTTGGGGGCCCCAAGGGCCTTGCATTTTCACCGGGGACTCTCCTGGAGTCAAACCTGGCACCTTTGGCACCAGGCTCATATTTGGAATGGGACTTGAAGGGACTACTTTTTATGTGGAGGCCTGCAGCCAACATGGAGACACTCACACAGACTAGTCCCTAAGAACCAGACTGTGCGGTGCAGTGTTTTGGGGAGTGGTAGCCCGGACTACTTTACCTGGACTACTTTACAGGGTAGGCTATATAAACCACACCCAAGCTAAAGAACGTGCTTTGCGTTATTCTGCAGCCAGCAGCGTAAAGCTCACTGTGTTCAGAGATCAGCACCTGGCGTTCCTGGAATCGCAGACCTGCAGAGGAGACAAAAGAACATCATTAGCAGTTCCAGCTTACCTGAAGTCTTCCATCCTTCGCTCCCAGCTGCTCATGGTCTTCCATCCCGTTGGCAGCATCTTCAGGACATCGCGCTCGCACTGGAACAAAGCACCTGGAGAGGAGAGAAAAAGGGACAACGTTAAAAAGGTTACTCACGGCAATCATAGCAGCAACCGAAATCTCCTCACCTGGCTGGGCATATCTTGGCCGGTTCCACTCCGGAAATCACTGCACGCCCAGAAAGACCATCGTAACCTGAAAAGGAATAGAGAATACAGGTTAGCCCCAAAAGACATTAGCGCTCCGCATTTTGCTCTGAACCTACCTTTCTTCATACGCTCCGCGTCCATAAATCCCGGCAGGAGCCGACCCCTAGCAGCGCACCCAGCGAACCTCTGCATACCTAAGGGGGAAACAATGAGGGAAAGACATCAATATCCCGAAAGAAAACCAAAGGCCCTCAGAGACTGCAATAATCGAAAAGACACTTGAATGGGTTGGCACTAAGCGCCCGTGCGCAGAAAGCAGGACCGAGAGCATACCAGACATCAGAACAAGGTGAGGAGGGGGCCATCAGGTCGAGCACAGGGGGCTGATGGGAGGAAACTAAATCTGTGCCTAAGTCCAGTCCTCCTGTGTCCTCCTGTAACTTCTTACATCAGTGATTTAGCACCCAAATGACAAAGCTGATAGGATGTATTTTCAACAGCAAGCTTCAACTGATACTTCACTTACTACATAGGTAATAGACAGCAATGGAGACAAAGTTAACTCTAGAGTGGTGTTGCTCAAGGAGATCAAACATTGGTCAATGTTGATGCAAATTAACATCTATTTATTTAATCGTGAAAATTACATAATTAGAAATGGTTATGAACCAATCATGTGATTGAACAGAAGCTTTACTTTGGAAACACATCTTTTGTATATTGAATGAAATATTATCAGTTTTTTAAATCATTCTGCAGAACTAGTAATCATATGCTTTTGAAATCTTTCTTTAGATGTGATTGAAATATGGAATATGCCCCTGAAGAAAAGATGTTGTTCTCGAAACGTGTTTGGCCTTTTTTGAAAAAATTAAACTACATATGAAGATTACAAAGAATTATGTCTTGATGTTATCATTGAAGACTAAATACTGCTTGTTTGTAGATTGAAACGATTGAAGAACTTTGTCTACAATGTAACACACTTAGAGTGTGAACAAAATTCAACCTAGACTGTTTGGCTCAAGTATTGAGCTTGTGAAAGTGTGCAGGGAACGGGAGTTCCTCCATTAGGAATTTATTCTGTCTTCATTTAGTTCACAACCCATATGCCATGGTTGACTGTTATCTCCCCTACACCTTAAACTCATTAAAAGCCTTTTTTCTACATACATAACTAAATCTAAAGAATGATCACAAATAGGAGTGCACAGTGAACACAACTGTAGACTCGGTGCCTTCACTTTGGTGTCTCATGAAAGGGATTATTCTCATTGTTCACCCCACCCCCAGAGATGTTGCAGTTCCCAGTAGGTGGCAATGGTTTCTATTTAACATCTGAATAGACATTGGAAGCTGCTCACGGCTAACATATGTGCTTACAGATTGTGTGTGGCTAGATTTGAGTGTGGGTAGAGGAAATAATAGGTGGCTTCAGTCATAAAAACATTGAGTAGGCATGGTTCATCAATTTTAGTTATACAGTAGACTAATCATCATCATCAATAATTGTATTTGACCAGGAGGCCATCAAAGTACATCACGACACATAAGAAGACACAACAAAAGAAAAGAACAATTTTAAATAAATGACACATTTGTCCACATGACTAATAAAATAGGAATAAGGACACCCCCCCCCCCCCAAACATGGCTATTTTCACATGGGTTCCATCTCCCTGGCTATAAGCCTATCATTGATGCTGCGCCTCGCGCAAACCAACCCTCATGCATGTATCAACTCCATGCTGTCTAGGACCAGGTTGGGTTATCCCCTATCCTTTTTCCCCAGCAGGCAGTGCGGTGGCGCCCGAAAGCACGGGGAAGTGTATTTTGGTTCCTGCAGGACAGTTAGCCTTGCAAGACGGATGCGTTCAAACTTCTATTGTGCTATTTCGAGGGGGCTGAGTTCTCATACACATGCCCAGAATCCCAGTTTCTACTCTTGACTCCCTGACCTCGATTTGTATTGTGTCAATGCGACTTACTCCCTCGTGATGTAACCTGGTCCAGCTTACTATATCCTCCCATATTATTGTAATACAGCGACACACTGCACAGAACCAGTGAATACATTTGTTGACAAAGGCCTCCCTGGTTTCAGGATGATTTCGCTGCGGTTGTGGGAACTTGTCTAAAAATAGCACTCTCCCCTCAGGTCCCCCAGCCACCCTGTTTCTTTTGTTTTCCAACCCAGGCCCAATGAAGTGTTAATGTGAAAGAGCCCCTACTGTACTTTATTTCCATGTACACACAATACAACATTAAAATTATTTACCACACCATTTTCTCTGAGCAGATGCCCCACCAGTACATTTTTGCATGTATGCATGTACGTGCAATACAACAATAAAAGTTGATAACCATAGAGTCAGTGACTACCAAGCTGTGTTCGTGCCACACAGCAGCTTTGACTCAAGAGATAAAATTAGCATGATCACTCCCATTGGCTGATTTATGGCAGCCGCAAAGCAGAATGAGTGGCTGCCCAGTGTTATCATGTTGCAAAACACACAGACTGGAAAAACATACCTGAAAACATCAGAAAATAGCCTAGAATTAGGTGATTGAGGGCTTTTCTTGTTCCTTTTATGTGATACAGCATCATGCACACATTGTTATACTCAGGAATGTTTCGCCCTTTGGCTCTCTAGATGAGTTTGACTATAATTACTATCATCCCTAGCCAGGATAGTCAATGCTGAGGAATCGTGGGAGTTGTAGTTAAAAACATCAGACGAGTCACAGGCTGCAGCCCCTTGCACTAACTTTTAAGACTGCAGTGTGTTGTTTCTGTTTATACATCAGTTAGAGGGCTTGCATTCCTGGTCTTAGTCGCAGGGCATCCATTTTGGGATTCCTGAGCTGAGCTCTGCAAAATACAAAAAGGCTCACTACAAGAATGGCGGTAATAGAACTAGCATCACTTTTCCTGCTCCGCCATACTACAGATTTGGCCCTGGAATGGGGGATGTACCTCCAGCATCACGCTGGACGTAAATCCTCCCACTTTCCGCCAAAAAATCGGCTGATTACTGCAACGGTAATTCCACCAGTGGTAATTCACCAAAATCCCCAGTGGAGTCCTATGGACTCCACATTAATGGGGACTAACCGCTGCTACCACCACTTGTAATTCAGTGGTAAATCCGGTGCAGCAAGTAGCAGTAACAGTATTTCCATTGGGCAGTGTTCTGGCGAATTTACTGCTGCAATACTGTTCAACTCATAATGAGGCCCAAAGTTATGTATGTAACACTGAACATGGAAAAGGCATATGTCAGCACATTGTATCATAAATGTCTAAATGTATTGTAAGCATAGCTACAGTATGTCATTTTATCTTGCATTTGTATAGCGTCTACTGCCATAGTTCATGGTGCCAAATCGCTTTTGCTTGTCAGAGAGGAAAATTAGGTGTATGATGGAACATTCAATAGTGGTAGGGAGCAGCAACGTCAGGTAGATAGTTGGTATAAGGGCGAGGGATAGAAAAAGTGCTCAGGAACGCATGAGAAGGAAAAGGTAGAAGAGCTATGCGTACAATTGCACCAAATGATATCCTTTGAGGTGCAGTGCCAAAAGGTGAGATAGCAAGAGAAGAGGTGTTCACTGTGCCTGGGGTTATGTCTGGAATTTACTCACTGCATGGTGAGCTTGGGCATGTTGAAGCCATGCCCAAGAAAACACCGGCGGAAAAGCACTTCTACTTACTTCCCTAAGCCCCCAACAACATTTGGCAGGGTTTGGATGAGAGAAATCCGAATTTGCCAATTTTTGCAACTGCTCCCTGAAAAGCAAGCAAAAAAACCCTAATGTTTTTGGTTTCCTCATGTATTTATGTCATGGTTACCAAAACCTGAGGCTTGTGTGCAAATAGCAAGCCTGTCTATGGCTTAGCCATGGTAAAACTTCTCAGCCATTCCACAGTGTCAGAGTGAGGCAAGGCATGTAGAAACAATGCCAAGAAAACACAATGTTCAGAGCTCGTCTTTTCACTCCCCTGAGCTCCAAACGGCTACGAATGGCCAGGTTCTATTGATGGTTCTATTGATGGTAAAGCTGGAAGGAAATATGGCCATATTTAATTGAAGGTAGGATTTCAAGCACAGATTCCCTGGTAACAGTAGCCCCAGTCTGGCCTTCCTGCAGGTTCCTGAGTCCTGCTGGGGCCTTTAAGGTAATGGTTATATTGGTGTGTGAGGCAGGCATCCTCTTAGGCTCAGGGTGGGTGCTTATGGGACTTAATTTACATAATCCTGCCTTTGTCTGGCCTGCTCACCCTGGGCTGCATTTACTGTGTCATGTTAATAGAGTGCATCATGCACAGATTGGGTCAAAACAGGTTGACCTTTCTGGTTTTTCTTTCTTTTTTTACGTGTTTAGGGGGATGCTACCTTCTGTCATATGGCAGCTTCAAAGACGCGTGAAATTTAGACATTTAAAACATCATAATGAAACCTCAACATAATGTATCCAGCTAGCATAAAAACTACGGTAGGCCAGAATGAGTACATACAGTAGCACTCAGGTGCATTCTAGCTAATGTGAATTTAGCTTTGGAAAAAGAACACATTGATCCCAGCAGAACAAGACGTTACACAATATGTTTCTACAGCTTAAAAAACAACATTTCATAGCATAATATAACACAGTGTAGCATTCCAAATCTGAGTGTAGCACTTCAAAACCAGGTATGGCATAGATAATGTAGCTCAGTGCAGGAATATAGATTTGATCGATCACATAGCTTTAATGCTAGAACAGTGGTTTGGTGGCAATTACTTTGATGAGGTGGCCATTGTTGGGGACCTTAACTGTGATTGTCGCCCTTTTTTTCACACCTCCATTCTAAACTGTTGAAGTATAGTATTAAATCTAGGAGTACTAATGGGCGGAAATGGACTGATCTGATGGAAATGTGGGAATTGAGTTTTTTAATTTTGACATCATCAGGAAAGTTCAATATTAATTACGCTTGGAAAAGAGGTGCATCGACTTCTATGATTGGTTATTTGTCTTCCTTGCATGCCCTTCAGGAGGATTGCTAAGCATTTAAGATCCATCAGACAGACCATAGTGACCACCTGATTATGAGGGGTACTTTTGTCTCTAAGTCACTGCATAGAGATAGAACTTTAGCTCAGGGGGTTACTGTTAATAATGCAAGCAACCAAATGTGTTGGACCCCACGCAATAGGGAGGCTTTTAATAAGCATTTGTTATTATTGTGTGTACCTCCGCCAAGGTTTGCTAAATTCTTTTGTGAAAGAATAGCTAAGCCCATGTCTGCACAGAAACAGTATCTTGGGGCCCACGTGCATTGCTTCGATAAAGAGGTTTTTGATAGGAAAAAGGAGTTGAGAAGACAGGTGCGGAGGCTGCAAAGAAATGGGCTGTGTGAGGGAACATGGCTAAAGCTAAGGCCCTGAAGCAGAGTTATAAAAATTGCAACAAATGCCAGAAGATTAAACTCTGGCAAAATGATGGGGAGATCATGTTGAGTGCCTTATGTTCCAAGAACACTAAATCCTTCTGGGATCCTACAAATGGCGACAGGTTTGCACAGGTAGACAAACAAATTAACCTAGTCCCTGAGTTTGCCTGAGTGGAATATTTGACTGATGTGCATGCCCCCGTAATTGGGGATACAGATTTAGAAGCCAATGGAAATCGAATAGGCACCCGTTGGGTCCTGAATGTAGGTGCTGTGGATGTAGCATATTGGCTGAGGAGAGTCAATACATCTAAAGCCCCAGGTCCGGATGGGCTGTCCAACTATGACCTGAAAGGGAACACAGAGCTGTGGGCCAAGATAATGTCTACGCTTTTTAAGAATATTCTTGAGTCCAGATCCATTCCAGAATCCTGGTGAATGTCCCATCTGATCCCGATTTTCAAGAGTGGGGATAGGTTGAACCCTAAAAATGACCGACCTAGTTCCCTTCTTGATGTCAGGAGCAACATGTTATTTATGATCTGTTTCAGGATTTTACTGATTGGGTCGACAGAACTAATGGTTGGGACATTGGACAATCAGGGTTCAGGAAGAAATTGGGGATTCATCTTAATAGCTTTGTCCTGTTACTTCTTTTTTAAAAGTGGTGTGTGGTGAGGAGCAATCTTTAGTTGGTGCACGTGGATTTCACTTCGGCTTTCAACAAAGTCAGTAGACAAACTTTATAGAAGAAAATGAGCACACGTGGTGTACCTGCGACAATCATAGAATTATTAATTTCTATACATAGTAATACAAAGGTCAGAGTGAGGTTGTATGGCATGGGCCATCTGCAGAACCTGTTGATATCAAATGGGGTCTACGCCAGGGTTGCGTTATCGCTCTATCCCTTTTTAATTTTTACCTGTCGGAACTGAGTCCCTATTTTAAAGATATGGGTGCCTGTCCCCCTCATATTGGTTTGCACCCGATCCATTACATGGCTTATGCTGATGATGTAGTTATATTGGATCAAACTTAAACACCTGTGGGGTTAGAGAGGGGCCTGGATGCCCGGGCTCGATACATGCAGGGAAATTACCTAGAAATTAATACAAATAAGACTAAGATAATGATTTGATTTAATAAAAGGGAGTGCAAGCAGTTTAGTTGGAAGTTAGGTGAAGAAACATTAGGCTGTGCTGATTAATATCAGTATTTAGGATACGCTATTTACTAACAAACTGCACAAAGGTTTGCATTTTGGGAACGTGTTGAAAAAGTGTGGGATTAACATAGCCCAGTTGAGGAAACTGATTTCTAAATATGGTAATTTCTCTCTTATGCCTGACCTTAAGTATCATAAGGCAAAAATAATACCTGCCCTTTTATATGACATAGAGATGGTCAACATTAAGAAGCACGATTGGAAAAAATTGGAGGGCTGGATATGATGTAGTGAGTTCGGTTTGACGGATTGTGTTCCTGTCGTGATTATCAAACGAGAACTGGAGCTGCTTTCTCTATTGTGCATGTTGGAATGGAGGGTATTGTCCTTCTTTCGTACGATTCTGCTACCTCCTATCCAACCCTCATTTGTGTACTTGAATACCATCATGATCAAGCACTCTTGTCCTATCTTTCTCAATGGGCATCTGAATATGAGAATCTCTTGTCTAATATAGATCGGAGTAGAGAAAGCCTGATACATAATCCCCAAGAAATTAAAACTGCTGTATGAGCATATGACTGGTGCACAACAGGAGTGTCCATCAATGTTTTTATTCTGTATAGATATCAAGCACGCCAGGAGAAAAGTCTCAATGTTCCAGAAGAATATATTAAGAAATTACCATGCCCCATTCTGTGCAAGAAATATATGAAACTTAGACTGAATCTATATCCAACTCTAGAGGATTTGGGGGCTAGTGCTAACATACCCAGAATTCTGTGCATATGTAGGTTGTGTGGAGAAGATGGAACAATAGAGACTATGGAACATCTTATCCTGGAATGTAGGCAAACGTTTCATATTAGGTCTGGATATCTGGCTGAATTTATTCAGAATTTTAGGACATTTTCTTGCCAGCAACTTTGAAGCTGAATGATGCATGGTTCATTGACATCCCTCTCAATAGCTGTTATTCAGTGTGTGGCAGGTATAATGGATATTATCAATGGGATCGTGGCATAATGTAATACATATGCAGGGAACACTCATTTTAGTAATGAACATGGAATTGGGTCACGGATTTTAGTAGTGTTTTAAATGATTTTTTTGGTACTGGTAATGGGTAATTGTGTATTTTAATTTATTTTGTTTTCATTGATATTTGAAAGGTTTTAATAAACCATATCGCAATTAAAAAAATAAAAAATCAAAAAATAAAAGATAATATAGCTCAGTGCAGGCATTTAACAAAACCTGCCATTGCTAGGCTTGCTAAGCAAATAATGATGCAACCCACCAGAAGCAGCACCACAAAGGTAGTGTGCCACACACACACAAACGCGAACACACACCCAGAAACACGCATACACAGAGAAACCAACACACAGTCTCTGTTCCAGACTCACCTTTCAGGGTTTGAAGTCTTCTGCTGCTCTTGGGGATTAACTGATTTGAAGATGTAAATGACTGGGTCTTCAAAGGCAAGCGACTCCACCCCTCACACCATTCCTTCACTCTGCCCTGGGGCAAACTGTAATTTCCTTTCATTGAAATGTGCCATTTGTCCATTAATTAAGGCATGTTTTGTTGGCTACAGAAAGGAACATTTGGGTCCTTTCACGTGGGTGACTGATGGTCTATCATTTTAAACAAACGGTGGCTCCCAATACTTCCATTAATATCTTATTATCGACCTGCATACAGGAACATCAAAGAAAAGACTCCAAAGTCATTGGGCCTCATGACAAGTTTGCCGGTCTGGAAACAAGGGTGCAGGTAAACTCACCGGCACCCTTGTTTCCGGACTGGCAAACTACGTGTTTGCCTGCCAGAGCAGCTGTGCCTGACAGGTCTGACCCTGCCGGGCGCAGCGGTCACTGTAGGCAAACCTGTTACTGAAACACTGGCACCGTTCGCCACAGTGCCAGTGTTTCTGTGTCCCCACTCCCGTAGAGTGGGGACACTCTTTGGGAATGGGGATTTACAAATGTACTGGTGCCTGATTTACCAGCCGCTGGACTCGTAATGAGCCGGTGGCACTGGGAAGTCAGGCGCTGGTAAATATGTACGGGTCCGGCGACAACCCGCCGGTAGTACTGTCAGGGTTACCGTCAAACCCGTAATGAGGCCCATTGACTTTCTTTGTTTTCTGAAAATTAAATGTAGAGTGCTGTAGAATGTTAAGAAGCAAACTTCATGTGTCTATATAATAAAGATTGCTGAAGGTTGTGGGGCAGAATGCTGCAGTGGCCTATGCCAGCAGCAAGTAAATATCTGCAAAGATACAGCAGGCTTTTTGGATGGCTTTCCTCACTTCCCTCACAATAGACAGCGGCTGTCTGCACTCTCCGAGGCAAACACAAGTTTGGGTCTCCAGAACCAAAGGAAATAAGGGTCCAAGAATCTTTGTTGGTCCCCTCCCCAAATTTATGCTGTCACAACCCAAACTGTGAGACACAGAACATAACCTACATTTAAACATCACAGGGAAGTTGCATACAGTTGTAAGTGGTTTCAACCCAGCACTCCAACTAAGTCAATGCCTAGCGTGAGATGCCCAGCTGGAACCCTTATTTATTTATTTTTATGTCAAAAGTTCTTTTATTTCTGGATGATGTACCCTTATATAACGCCCCTCTCTTTGAATCCCCCCGGTCTCACTGAACCAAGAAGAAGGTTTGTTTTGCAAATTAAAAAATGTATTTGAAGAATTGAACAATATATATATCACACTTTTATAAATATGAATAATACCTGAATATCACACTTATGAATATTTCTACAATGATCAGCAATGGGTAGTATTACAATATCAACAGTCTGTTTAATCCATTAGGAGTAGGAATAGGAAGAATAATGTAGCTGAGAATACTTGGTATGGTTCAAGGAAATGCAAGGATAGGAAAGAATGCAACACAGAAATAAACTTGATATGAATTCAACCAAAGACAATATAATCACTCTTTCCCTCTGATACTTCTCACTCCCCCCAATATGCAATATGAAGAGATGGAATGAGGGCACACATGTTTCAGGAATAACAATCAACAATTGCAGTTCAATCCCGATTCCCCCCAGCAAGCTTGGAGAGAACAGTAATGATTTTAAACAGGTCAATTGCTTTGAATTGAAATGAATGGGAAAATGCTAAAAATGATTTTTAATTCGCTGACTAGGGTTCAGAACTAGTGGGAGTTGCTTTGGATTGGTTCAGGTAAGCACTAGCAATGATTGTAGAATGATTAGCAGATGGAAAACGAAATTCAGAAGTTGAAAGCAAGAAATAGCTGTTTTACATGTAGTGAAATTGAGCCAAATGCAAAATCGCAGCAAACTTTTCAGCTCACACAAAACACAATTACGGAAACACTATGAGTAGTAGAAATGCATTCGTTTGAAATCTGAGGATGTTAGCTTCATAATGACATTTAAATTTCGTTCCTAGCACATACGGTTCAGAAGTTACAGAGGTTTTAGTGAAGGTTGATTTTTCTCAAAGGGTCAAGATTTCAAAATCAAAGATGCGCTGTTGAAGATTTGGAACAAAGATTTCTTAACACTAGGGAGTCTATGGAGCCGCAAACTACATGGACAGCACAGCCACCGATCCAGAGGTACCTCCGGATGGTGTCTATCTGCCTGAGATGATTGCCTTTCTCCAGAAATATAGACTAACGCCAAGATGATTATCACTACGATTATCACAGGATTATGTGGATGAGAGAAGAATTCAAGATAGACAAAAGAGATTCAATAATGCAGTTATGGATGTGTTGGAATGGTTTGGATGGGATTACTTGAGCTAAGAGATGACCATGGACAGTTCTATGCTAAATACTCACTGCTATGGCTTTGGAATGGAATGGACCTGTCAAAGATCTGGTCAAAGGTTTGGACTGGACTTTGCTCGCCACCGGACAGGATTCAGGGCACCTGGACTCTGCCCTCAGCAAGGCACTCAGGTCTGCACGGCCTCCTGGACTGGATCTGACGGGTTCTGGGTTGCAGCTCTGCTGGACTGATCTGAATCTTGGGTTCTAGCAAGGGTTCTTGGCCAGAAGCAGCAAAACAGCTCAGCAGGCTGTTGAATGGTTTAGGCCCCGTGGAAGTTTAGAGGTTAAAATCAGGTTGCTAGATTTTAAAGGCCTGCTGAAAAGGGTTCAGCTTTTTGGGGAAGGCCTCTGCTTCAGGGTTCTGGAGTCTGGTTCTGGAGCCTGGAGTCTGGTTCTGGAGATGGGTTCTTCCTGCAGAGCGCTTCGCCGATGAGTGAATGTGTGTGTGTCTGGGTCCTCGCAAATCCCTATTTATCCATCTTCCAAAGGGGTGGGGAGGCTGATTATACTATGCCCAACCCTCTAAGGATCTGATAGGTCAAAGAATTCCCCCTCTCCTGATTTGAGAAGGGGACAGTGTGTCATGATGTGTCATCATGTGTCAGAGTGACACAGTGTTTAGGGTCCAGAGAAAATACCTCCCCTTGATTTTTACTCAGAAAATATATTTTTCCGAGAAAACATATTTCCAATAAGAACAACTTGTTCATAATACATATTTGCATGACAGATTGACTAAGGTACGTTTCTGTCCAAGCCTGTCTTCCTACGAGTTTTGGTGCATAAATGACAATATTTTGCGCTTTTGGCCGGTTACTCAGTGTCACTTCTGTACCAAATTTTACACATGCATACACATACCATCTGGGGACATTCCTGGAAATGTTCATGTTCCTAACATAATCACAATAGCTAGAATATGAACTTTTTCGTGATTCAGTCTCTGAATGTCGCAAAATTTCCAGAGTAGTTTCTACTTGTGAGCAATGTTTTCATTTTAATAATCTCTAAATTCCACATTTTTGTCATTTCGGTACAATATTTTATAAGTCTTTTCCCAAAACAATATTTCTGTGCTCTCTGAATACACACAATGGTTTGTCTCTGCCTGAGTACAGTACGAGGAAAATCCATATAGAACTATTATGTTATTCAGTACAGTAGATTCAGGACACAGATTAGCCAACTAAAATAGGTATTCCTCCCTTCAGTCCAACCTCTCCACTGGATCTGCTCTCACATGTGACGTGTAGGGTGTCAAGATGGGCTGTTATTACCATAGGAATGTCTCAGTGGCCAGGTCAATGACGCGTATGGCACCTTAAAAACCCATCCAATAATCTGCTATATCATCATAACTCCCTGTATTGAACTATTTGCTGATCTTTGATTAAATGAATTACTACAAGACCCACACACAGCCAAGCAAACGCAGATCTTATTGCCCAGAGCTCAGAAGGCAACTCCTGCCTCTGAAGCTGACGTGAGATCTGATATCAAAGCACCCCCAAAAAGCTGCAAGCCAAGCAGATCAACCTTCTGCCATCCCTCTTTAAATTACTGCATTGTGTTTTGCGTACATTCTGCATTCATTATATTACTGTTTGTTACTAAGGCGATATGCCCTAAGGTGGTGGGCCCACACTGTGGGTAACGGCCTTCTGTCCAAGTTAAGGGCCCTCTTCCATTTCCATGGCAGCCAGAGCGGGGACGAGAGCAGCAGCAGCTATGGTGGTTGGACTCACCACTACAACTAACAGGTAAGTGAAATTGGGGGAGGGATTAAAAAAAGCATGGTCGTTGGGGAAAGCTGGCTGGCTGTGGAACTGGCCTTCAGGAGGCATAGAAAGTGGGCTTTCACTGTTAGTGTCAGCCCACGTTCCTAGCCACCTGATTGGCTGGCTCCCCCACCCAGGGTGCTAATGGGTTTTTAAACGTGCACTGCTGCCATTCACATGATCTCCAGTGTGGGTGTGCTTTTCCCTGTCTCTGTGCATTGCATTCTTTGTCAATTCACGCTCGCTCTGTCTCTCTGTCTCTCTCTTTCTCACTTTTTATATTCTGTACTGCAAAGTGTCCTGCTATAATGTAATGTTCTAATATGATATATTACATATTTAATATAATAACATGATGTAATAAAATATGATTTAATGTAACAGGTTTCAGGCGAATTATGGGGACAGATTGCAATGGGTTTATTATGAATTACATACAGACGATGGCCTTGGGGGGGAGGGGACGTATTGCCTGTATATGCATTTTCATTGGATTTATCCACAGCCTTTGATTTAGTAGATCGAACCTTTAATGGGCTAAGTTATGCAGGTGGGGTATGCCCGTGGGCCTGCTTAAACTTGTGATCTATATTCACACTGGGACTTTCATTCGGGTGAGGCTAAATAATGATGGGTGATGTCAAGGCCTATAGAAACGAGTTCTGGCCTACTGCAAGGCTGCATTCTCGCATCTTGCCTTCTTAACTTGTATATTGTTGATAGAGGAGAAGTGTACAGGAGGGTGGAGCATTCTCTGACAGGCCCATAGGTTAGAGCTCACCCTCGAGTACCTGTAAGACAAGAAAGCTGCACCTTGAGGAGGATGGGGTACAGGATTCTCTTACTCCAACACAATTCAGTAAGGACCACTCAGTAGTTTGGCAAAGGGAAGTCTGTTTAATAACAAGTACAAAAAACGGGGAAACAAAGGGAAATCATCAGTGTTGCGATCACCTGTCTCGCTTCAACTCCCAAATTCTTCATACAGACAACACTAGTTATAGTACATTCTCGTCATCATTGACGTGTAACACTCAGTTTGTCATGCAATACAATTGGTTGGAAAAGGTAACTTAAGTATAGGTGTTATATCTGTATATGGTAACAGAGCGTGAGGATTGGATAACTCTTATCGGGTGGGCGTCTACGTCCATCCCTCTACATCACACGTGATAGACGTCACTACACATACGACATCCTATTGGTTCTACAACTGTAGGACCCTAGATTATTTGGTCCATTGTTATTGGGCAGGTTACACCCCTAGACATAAATCTCCACTTTAATTAGCAGCATGCAGAATGGACACCCAGGTGCCTTGTGCCCCAAGATTCACCCTCACTTTCTTCTATCAATCAGTGCTTTAGGGCTATGTGTCAATTAGTTGGCTGAGGATGGCCTCGAAACTGTAGTCTCTTATCGGGAAAAGTTATGGCCTCCTCAGGTTCTGAGTGACATCAGACATTGGTACCTCTTCGCGCCTGGCTGGTCACGTGTTTGTTCACCGTGAATCTGCTTCAATTTCCCTCTATTTCGTGTATTTGATTCTTCCTTAGCCTCGCCACTATCTTAACCTTCACAGGGCAGGCTGCTATGCTCTGAAGTTTCGATTCTTCGAGGTTGCCGCTCTCCTCCCTTCCTTAGGTTGACCTCGAATTCCCAGGCATGAGCTGCTTCTTACTGGCTTTCGATTCCGCTCTTCTTCTGGTTTCAGCGGGAATATGAATCTTGGCCTGGTAGGCCCCTTGCAGTCTAGGCATGCTTCTGCTTTATTTAAAATGGAGTCGCACTTGCATAGTGTGCTTTATTGAGGTATATATATATTTGGCGCTTGCCGCTCTATTCTTCCACTTAGCATTGCAAGCAGCAGGGTTTTCTCAGCGTCTTGCGTTCCGAGCCTATTTACAGGCATTTGTTAGTTGCATACTTTCATCTCACTCCATGGTTACGTTTCTTATACAGCAGCCTCGTTTCATCTTACACGTTCATTACATCATTATTCTTTATATTTTGTCCTTGTGTATCATCTTTTAATTGTAGTTTAGGTTCATCTGTATGTCTGTCTGGGCTCTTGTGTCGTCACTACTCGCCTTCCATTAAGGTCCTTCGGGTCTCTTCGGGGACAGACTGTAGGTAGTCTTCATTTTGTGTCAGCTGCTGGTACGGCTGTCTCAGTGGGTACCGAGCTGCCCATGGTTGTCAGGTTGTAGGCACTTCAACAGGTATAGCTCTTCTGATATGCACTGGGGAGAGTCCAAGCGCAGCTCTCTGTTGGTTCATTTGTTCCTCATACGTCACATACTTTGGCGAGTAGGTTCCTGGTACCTCAAAATGGGGGGCTGAGGTGCAGGCCATGTCTGGGACCTCCTCTACACTCGCCCCTCTGGTCAGTTCATCCACCACTTCTGCTTCCTCCTTTTGACTCTTTTTACTTGGTTCTTCTGTATCTTGTTCGTCATCTTCAGGGTTGGTATATGTCAGTGTGAACGTGCGTATCTTTGGAGTCCATAATTACTGCGGTCCCTTGAGTCATTCCTGGAGCTTCAAAGATTTGTTCGCAGTTTTGATTCTCTCCCATCTTCCTTGTGCCATTGCTTCTGAAGCACAGTTTTGGCTTTTCTAGTGGTACTATTTGCAAGGGTCCTCCTCTGTCTTTGACCCATGTCAGCAGCTTTACCAGCTTTGGCCATATAGGTTTCATAACCTCTGTGAGTTCTCTATCGCTTCTTGGCAGGCTCCAAGGACCATCCAAGCTCGGCAGATTACCACTCCTTCTTCCCATCCGTTTGAGGAAACCACTGTTCCCCAGATCTGCATTTGGCCTCTGTTCTTCCAAATTTGAGCCTCTTCTGCAGTCTTTCCTTGGACGTTCAGTCTCGGGTTTATTTCCCATCCCGTTCCTGATCCTTTGGTTTCTCGCTTCTCGTACCTGATCACGTGATTCTTGGTATGTGCTCTGTTTCTTGTCTTGATATCCTGGATGTAACCGTCTTCATCGGGGTAATCATTTTCAGTTGCCCATATCAATGAGGCATCTCTCCCCATAAACTGTCCTCTGGTGTTGCACATTGCCACGTGTGACATACAGTGTGCTGTAGGGATGTCAATTTCTACAGCCACGAAGATTCTGTATTTTCCCATGCTGTACGGTAGAAGTGCATAGACGAAGCATTCTCCTTCAGCTTTTCTTCTTCCGACCTCCTTCATGTGTTGGTACCAAATGTTGTTCCCTAGATGTGCTGTGCTGTCCAGGTTGTCATTCAGTTCATTGTTGTCTTCATGCGGGCTTCTCTTGATTCTTAGTGTCTTTCTGTAGTTTGCTCTAACTATATCTTTAAACGCGTCTGTGCTACTTTTCCATGCTGGGGGTTTCTCAAGCATGCTTGTCGGAGGGGCAAGCTTCATTACCTGTATCGCTGTGGTAGGAGGAGATTTTGCATTTTTCTTCCTCTCCTCTTGTATTCTTTCGTAGAGTGTTTTTAACCACCATCTGTTTACCATCTGTCCAACGTGGGGCCGCATCGTGGGCCTGGTGCTTGTAGGAACTGATGTGCTTGTCATTATAGTCTCTGTGGTTATATTTTTCAGTTCCTCATGCAGTTTCTTCGCTCTAGCTATAAACGGGAACAAATGGTCTATCAGCATTAGTGTCTTTGCAGAGAACTCTCTCGTAGCTGCCTCTGTCTTATTGAGAGCCTTTGTTATGTCTTCCGTAGTTGGTCTTTCACTTAATTCTGCTCGGGCTCTTCCACTGCCTTCTGAGACTGGTTGCTCGGTGGTCAGTCTCGTAGTTTCTGTTGTCTCCGTTCGAGGTCCTGTAATCATTGACACGCCCTTTTTCGTGTGCATTCAGTGTGTGGGTGCGCATAGTGGTCAGTGCTACATTTTCATTCATTCCGCGCTGACCCTGTCTCCAGCTTTTCTCTTCATTTGTTACCTCAAGTGTATATGAATCACTGCTAATTGCATTCAATTTTAGTTCGTTTACTTTGCCATCAGATTTTCTTGGGACAGGAATAACTATATATGGTCTAGGTGCTTTCGTGGGATTCATGAGTACATTATCTGATGGGTGCACTGAAACTGGAACGCTTCGTGCACCTATGAATAAAGCAGTTCTGATTGTTAATGACAGAAAAACAATGATAATTACTATGCATATACACATAATGGATCGATATGAAAGCTGGCAGAATTTCCTTCCAGGGAAGTGGGGGCGCCCCTCTGCTTGCGGGAGGACCAAGTTACTGTTCTGGGCCCCCATTTCAAACATGAGTCAATTGTCAGCGTTTATTTCTTTTCACTTACTCCGATCTTGTTTCTCAAACGTTTTGTATCATAAAGTGTCAAGTGCCTTAAGGAGTCCCCCTCTTGAGGGTGACGATTGTCTCGGGTTAGGCGAAACAGTTCTCCTACTAGACTATGGAAAAAGATTAGACTAATACCTTTGGTAAATTACATTCATTATGCGTATCTAAAATAGGTAAGTTCCCAGTGCACTCCCAGAATTTGCTTCTGTCCTGAGGATATGCTGGAACCTGTTCAATGCGAAGAAATGGAAAAGTTGGTACCAATCAAAAATCAAACCAGAAAAATAAAAAATAAAAAATAGAATCAAAAGTAAGTATAAAAATAAGAAAAACAAGATGGTGAAGTTCTCATTTCTGCTCTACTCAATCTGTCCCTCGGCGGAAAGATAAAGTACTGTCTCTCTGTCTCCGCGATCTGTCCCACGGCGGAAAGATGAAGAACTGTGTCTCTGTCTCCTGGATCTGTACCATAGCGGTAGGTTTCACTGGAATCTCCTCAGGTACGCTCTCTGGAAGTTGGACAGCTCCACCTGGAGCATGATTCCGTGGAGGAGTGTACCCATATGCTCGACATTGGCTGGATCTCTGATGAAGGTTATGACGTCAACCTTGGCAGGTCTCCCCACCATTTCTGGAAAGTCAGTGACTAGACGAAATAGCACGTTGTGAGCCAGCTGGCTGTCCTCGGCTGACAGGGACATTGTCCTTCCTTTGCTGGGCTCTGGATCACAAGCCTTTCTTTTGAAGTGAACAGTCTCTGCACTTTCCTGCTGCGTGGATTGCGACCACATAGTTTAGCTTGGTCCACAGCTGGTTCAAATATACAGTTTTTCTTGGATCTCTGATGTATGTGAGTGTGTCAGTGGTTCTTCCGACAAGTGCTGGGCATTCCTCGATTATGCAAAAGAAAAGGGTGTGAGTTCATCTATTATCGCCTGTGGTGGAAGCATTTGCGTCTTTATCACTGTACTCTGGCAACACAGCGAGGGCTTCCGCAATGACATTAAGCTGTTGCCAGATTACTTTCTTGTTGGCAGGGTCTTGAACAAAGTCTGTGACGCAGGTTACTCTCCCTATAAGTGACGGATAGGATATTACCACTAACTGGAAGTAGGTGAGTACATCCCATGTGAGATTTCTGCTGGGAGATACCATAAGTTCTGTAAAACAAAGTCTTGGGATTGGCTGCTTCAGGATACTGTTAAGCTCTCAGAGAAAAAGTCTTGTCTGTAGTCTATCAGAGTCTTGGTTTTCAACAATGCTTGAGTGTGACTTGATTCAAGAGTTCGTTTTGGCTTAGATGCGCAATTCTCTTCTTCACCCTGCAACTGTGATGCACAGAGTGTCTATATTATTGTCCTTTATCACCTTTTTATGCTCAGAGGAAATGTCTAGTTAAAAAGCCACAATTTTCAAACAGAGTTCTTTTATCTTGGCTCTGCTGCTCATGCATCCTTCTTCCTCATCATGGATCTTGTCTGCACATGCTGAGGTTCTTCCCCGTTGTCTGTGTTTTCTTCACGGTGGGGTGCAGCTGGAGGGGTCTCTCCGATATACGGTTTAATGTCATTTAGGAAGATCCATGCCCTCTTGCCCTGCAGCTTGACGGCTGAAGGAGTGCAGTCCTCCACGTTGAAAGGGCCATTGAATCTTGGCTCGTCCCACCTTTTCCTTGTGTGGTTTCTTACCAAAACTGCATCACCAGGGAAGACGAGTGGCGCACATAGACCTTGTCTATGCAGCGTAAAATGATGGTCGGAGCCTGGTTGGTTCCGAAGTGCATACAATGCCAGTGGTAGACAGTGCAACCATCCCCTCTTTAGAGTGAGCTTCAACTTGGCTATCCTTTCCTTTAACAAGCAGTTGAGCCTCTCACAGATACCATTACCTTCCGGATGAAACGCCATCGAGAACTTGTGCTTTATACCAAGCAGCAAGCTGATCTGTTCAAAGACTGCATTAACAAAGTGAGCCCCGTTATCTGACCTCATCACCTCGCACACCCCCCATCTAGGGAACACTTCCCTCACCAGGAACTTAGCAGCATAGGTTGAGTCTGGGTGTGTACAGGGACCTGCTTCTATCCATCTAGAGAATGGAAACACCACTATTATTAAGTACCTGTACCCGTTACATTAGGCCGGGGATGACTCCTCTCACGACTTTTAATGTGTGCCCAGTGGTGAATTGCTGGCAGATTATGCAGTTCACCATAAAAAATGCAACATGCTCCGCTAAATTCAGTATAAACCAGTCTTCTGCGAGCGTTGCAGTGAGATTTTCTTTTGACATGTGAAATGGGTGATGTAATTACTCCAATGCTATCTTTAGTAGGGCTACAGGTATTACTGGTTTACCAGTGCTGTCTTGCCGCCACAATCCGTCAGAGGGGTTTAAAGAACACCCTCGATGCTTCATAGATTCTTCTCATCCTGAGGTGCCTCCCCTTGGAGCTCCATCAGTTGGGTCTGCCCCATATTGCTATAGGCTTCTGGTGGGGCTTGTGCTACCATCAAACGCTCATGGGTGTGTGCCACTTCTACTTCCATGATCGTTTCACTCTTTGATGCCATATGCTTGGCTTCCGTGTCTGCTGCATGGTTTCCGTACGACCCGAAATCTGTCCCTTTAGTGTGGGCGTCGCATTTCACGACCGCTATGCCCACTGGGAGCTGTAGTACCTTTATCAGCCTGTCCAATAAGGCTACATGTTACACTGGCATGCCGTCCACTCGGAGGTAGCCCCTCCTTTTCCAGCGTGCTAGTCCTGCATGCACGGTTGACGTCACATAAGCGGAGTCACTGTACACCGTTACTTCCTGGTCTGCGTGTTTCTCAATGGCGAGTATCAGCGCCAATAATTCTGCAGCTTGTGCTGAATAATCAGAGGTTATTTGTGCACTGATGAGTAGTCGAAACTCTCCATTTGCTATGTGTTTTACCATGGCCACGCCTGTGTATCTCTGTCCATCCTCTTGGTCAATTCTTGATGAACCATCAATGAACACAATCTCTCCACTCGCCAGGGCATTTTCCTTTACCCGGGGGATTTCATCATAGAATTCCTCATAGTTTGCACAGTCGTGTATAGGTTCTCCATCAATGACAGGCTCAGCTATGAACGTAGCAGGGTTTACTTTTTTACATCGAACTACTTTGATCGATGTGTTAGAGATAATCACTTCATAGGCAGACGCTCTCTGAGATGTCAGTGTGCCTTTTGGTTTCTTTAGAATGGCAAATAATGAGTGCTCAACGTACAACGTCATGGAGCAGCCCATTACAATGGATGACGCCTTCTCTATGGCGAACGCTGCGGCAGCTAGATTATGTTCGCATGGGAAGTGGCCTTTCATTACTGGGTCCAGACTTCCACTGTAGTACGCCAGGGGCTTGTACCCCAGCGAGGTTCTCTGAGCGAGTACTGCCGTCATAACGTTGCCATCACTGTGTGAGAACAGGTAGAATTCCTCTGCATAATTAGGAATCCTGAGAACTGGGGACTTACAAATCGCCCTTTTGAGTTCTGCAAACCCCATCTCCATTGCCTCAGTCCATTCAATCTTTTCCTTTGTGGCCTGGGCCTTCTTTAGGGCCTGAAGCAAGGGCTTGGTGTACGAGCTGTAATCGAAGACCCATGCTCTGACATAATTGCACAGGCCTAGGAAGCTCTGCATTTGCTTTATCGTGAGCGGCTTAGCAGTGTTCATGATAGCTTCAGCCCTTCTGGGGTTACCTTTTTCCCCTCATGTGAGATTAGCTGGCCTATGTACAGCACCTCTTGTTGACAGTATTGTAACTTTCCCTTGTCAACTTTATATCCTTTCTCAGCCAATATGGTCAGTAGCTGGACACAGTCGTGCCTGCATTGCTCTTCAGTGGTGCTGCAGATCAGAATGTCATCCACATACTGCAAAACAACACTGTCTACTGCAATATTGCTTAGGTCCATTTACAGGACTCTGTTGAAAATGGAGGGGGACTCACAATACCCCTGTGGCAATCTTGTGCTCTTCAGACGCATTTGTCTGAAGGTGAATGACGTCAGATCTTGTGAGTCACGGTGCAACGGGATTGAGAAAAAAGCATTTTTCAAGTCAATGACAGTGAAATATCTTGCCTCAGTGGGTATGTTACATAGGATTGTAGATGGATTAGGGACTAGAGGAAACTCGGCTTCAACAATATCGTTTAATGCCCTTAAATCTTGGATTAAACGCCAAGACCCTCCCTTTGATTTCTTGACGGGGTAAATCACCATATTACAGGGTGATTCTGACGTCACTAAGATGCCCTGCTCCATCATGGCGGAAATTGTCTTCGCGATCCCTTCATCCGCTTCTCTGGACATGGGATATTGTCGCGCTCTTGGTAAAATTGCTCCTGGTTTCAGTTTAATTTTCACTTATCCTACCCCCTTCAGGAGGCCTACGTCATAAGGTCCAGTAGTCCATACTGAGACAGGCACTTGGGCCATGTCATCCTCAAAGTATGCTGGACGGACCAGCGCCAACATCATTCTCTGTGGCACTTTTCGTTTAATAATTTTGACCCAGAATATGAGACTTACTTCCACCCTCATCTCTTCCAAATCCGGGTGTTCTTCGAACAGATCGTCATCGGTGACGTCAGTCACTGTGCTACTTTCCCTCACACTGCTGCAGTATGTATCATTAAGGGAAATACTTGTCCCTCTTCTTCATGCATAGGTATTCTTGGTCTGAATAGGAACTCATCAGGGGTTCTCATAGTTTTATCTGCGAGGCCTGGCAATCCCGCCATAAGCACACGCACGCCATATGCAAAGACTTCTGGTTCTAATGGTATAGCTTTCATGGCTATGCGTCCTGTGTATGCTCTGATTATTTCGCACACATTCGAATAATGCATTCCTGGAGTGGAGCATAGATTGTCATATTCAACTTTGTCATCAAGTCTCGACCCAAAATGTTTACTGGGGTCTGACGCGAATACAGTAAAGGTACATTCATTTTGCACTCTCCTACGGAGACTGAGAGTGTGTCTGTAAAGGGAACTCGACTGTGAGCTCCTGTGAAACTCTGAGTATCTATGACCTCGGCGGACAAGGAAAACTTGCCCTCCCTTATGCACGAGTGTGTTGCCCCCGTGTGAACTAGGAAGGAATATTCTTTACCCCCTATGACGACATTCACCCTAGGTTCCCTGGTAGGGTCTGGTGTCACTGATAGGATAGAACACATCAGAGTTCCCCGAGAGCTGTCCTATTTCATATACAAGTTTGGTCTACTGTATACCTGTGGATTTTCTCCATTTCCAGGGTTGCCTCCTCTTCTGGAGTTTGTGCCCTGGGACATTTGCGGTGGTGCTTGCTGGGATTGCCCCTGTGGTAAGTTTCCCATGTTTGGGGGTTGAATCCCCTGCAGCGCGCCTTGCTGCTGTACCGTGTGAGTCCGTGCACCACCCTGTTGCGGGTGGTGCACAGCTACACCCTACTGATGAGGTTCAACCAGACCGAAATATGTGTCTGGGGTTGCTGTTGGTACTCTTGTTCAGAGGAGAATTGCCTAGCATTTCGGTGCTGGACTGCCCCAGGGCAGGCCAAAGACTGATATGTTTGGGATATTTCGTCTCTGTGAAAGATAGTGAGCTAAACACTCTGGGTAAGGGCTCTTGTAACCAGGACTCATGTCTGGCAGAGAGTCTCCCAGGACCCCCCTTGTTATCTGCATAATTTCTAGCCTATCCAGGGACAGTCTCCTGCTTCCACTACTTCGGGTGACATCTTCAGTGTTCCCTCTGTCTATGCTTACGTTCTATATCCTCATCGACTTCCTTGCGCTTCCTCGCTTCTTCTCTAGTCTGATCTTCTTCCCTTCTCCTTTCATTTCTACGTTCCTTTGTCTTTCTAACTTCCTCATCTTCCCGTCTCTTTATTCTCTTTTCACATACTCGTTGCTCTTCCTCCAACCTTTGCAAGTTCTGCCTGTACTGTTCATAGTCTGCGTGTTGTGTGCGACTGAGCGGTATTCTTTGCTCTTCGCGATATAGTTGTTCTCGCCTCAGCCTATCCTTTCTTTTTGTTCTCTCGTCCCTTATTTCCTTATCCTTCTCTTTTTCCTTTCTTTGTGTCTCATCAGACTTCTCTCTCGGTCTCACATCATCACTTCCTTTTCCATCAAGTTTCAACCATATCTGTCCTCTCATCCATTCGTCTTTTGCGAATGCTATCTCATCAGTTCTGACTTCGCTTTCTTTCCATTTCTTTCCCTCTCTCTCCTTAACGAGAGGTGCACAACTCTGTGTCTGGTCCTTCCTTTCATGATCTCGTCTCTCCTTGTCCCTCGGGACTGCAGAGGTAAGATTAATTTCCTGATCCTTCCCCTTGATTTCGTCACTACTGTACGTAGGTTACGCGTATGCAGGGTTGCTATACCCCGTGGCTGCCTTGAGCTCTCTTAGCAGGTAGAGTCCACCTGACTTACTTCCCTCAATCTCTGGCTCAGGCAGGGCTGGTGGCACGGTAGGCGTCTTAGCCTCCTCCGTGCATACGTTTAATATCCAGTCTGCAGGTGGTTCTTCCTCCTTCGCTTGTTTGAACATCTTCCACAGTTCTAGAACAGCGAGGCGCTTCTCTAGTTTTTTACCTGTATATCTGGCAAGCAGATAATTCATCATGTGTTGTAAAACGGCTTTAAATAAGGACCCCAGTTCTGTGGCCACAGCATAAACATCTTGTGGGTGGTACCCTTAACTCACTCAGTGCTGTATTTCCTAAGCTTTGGTGCATGCTTAGGTAACTGTTTACATAAATGAGAAAGTGGTGTCATATCCTCCATGTTCAAATTCAGTTTCCAACAATATTTGTATGCAATTTCAATACTCCCAACAATATGAGCGAGCACCAAATACGCAAGCTCCAATCCAATGTTTTCCTGCCAAAATGTTATGTCATCCATTTATTCAAGAACATCAATTCATTGGCGATTCCCTCTCAGTTACAGAATCGCGTATATCCCAAACTACGATTCAAACAATCAATACTACACAGTTCTTTACATTGGACATATAACAGAGCACACACGACAGACACTTGACAGAGTAGACAGACACCAGCTGGACACAAATATATCTGCCTTCTAATCAATACCCCGACATGGAGTTTAAACAAGCCCCTTTAGTGACGTCTTTAATCGTCACCGTAGCCTACTCGTCCCCTGTTATGTGGGCTCTGAGTTCACGTTTCTTCTGACCGCTATATTAAAGCGCAGGAACAAGGCGGATCCTCTTACTTTTTTATCTCAGGTGTCCTTCCTGGTATCCTCTCGTTTTCTCTCGCGTGTCTCCCCGGTAACCACTTGTTTTTCTCTCGGGTGCCCCCCCGGTGACCAACTTTTCTCTCGGGTGTCTATCCCGGTAACCACTTTTTTTTTCTCTATTATACTCTAGTTATTAACCCATTATATATATATATAGTCTTCTCTACTTCTAACTATTTTGTTTTTCTCCTCCACCCTCCATTACCTTTCCCTTACTTGTTCTAATGCCTACAGGTCATTTGCCAAAGTAATTAATTTATTGTATCACTCACTGCTCGCATCTTTTTCCTCTCTGGAACCTCGGGATCACCGCCCCTCCTTTACCACCTCCTTCAGCTGTTTCGTCCGATCGGCTGCCCGTAGGAATGAGAAGGGTTATGCTTGTAATGCAGGTTCCTTCAGACCCACTGCAGATTATTGAGTTAGACTATCATTGTCCACGGGAAGGATCTCAGTCTACTCACCCGAATGGCGAAGGACTTGTGATATTGCCGAAGACCTAGAGTTACTTGGTGTCATCGGTCAGTAGGTGTCCTAGCATTAATTAATCAATAGTCGATGGTCAAAACCATCCTCACGCTACCAAGTGTACAGGAGGGCGGAGCGTCGTCTGATGGGCCCATAGGTCAGAGCTCACCCTCGAGTACCTGTGAGACAAGATAGCTGCACCTTGCGGAGGATGGGGTGCAGGATTCTCTTACTCCAACACAATTCAATAAGGACAACTCAGTAGTTTGGCAAAGGGAAGTCCGTTTGATGACAAGTACAAAAAACGGGGAAAGAAAGGGAAATCAACAGTGTTTCAATCGCCTGTCTCGCTTCAACTCCCAAATTCTTCACACAGACAACACTAGTTATAGTACATTCTCATCATCATTGACGTGTAACACTCAAAGTATGTCATGCAATACAATTGGTTGGAAAAGGTAACTTAAGTATAGGTGTTATATCTGTATATGGTAACAGAGCGTGAGGATTGGATAACTCTTATTGGGTGGGCATCTACGTCCATCCCTCTACATCACACGTGATAGATGTCACTACACGTACGACGTCCTATTGGTCCTACAGCTATATGACCCTAGATTATTTGGTCCATTGTGATTGGGCAGGTTACACCCCTAGACATAAATCTCCACTTTAATTAGCAGCATGCAGAATGGACACCCATGTGCCTTGTGCCCCAAGATTCACCCTGCCTTTCTTCCATCCATCAGTACTTTAGGGCTATGTGTCAATTAGTTGGCTGAGGATGGCCTCGAAACTGTAGTCTCTTATCGGGAAAAGTTATGGCCTCCTCGGGTTGTGGGTGACATCAGACGTTGGTACCTCTTCGCGCCTGGCTGGTCACGTGTTTGTTCACCGTGAATCTACTTCAATTTCCCTCTATTTTGTGTATTTGATTCTTCCTTAGCCTCGCCACCTGCCTGGGCCTCCTTATCTTGACCTTCACAGGGCAGGCTGCTATGCTCTGAAGTTTTGATTCTTCGAGGTTGCCGCTCTCCTCCCTTCCTTAGGTTGACCGGGAATTCCCAGGCATGAGCTGCTTCTCACTGGGTTTCGATTCCGCTCTTCTTCTGCTTTCAGCAGGATTATGAATGTTGGCCTGGTAGGCCCCTTGGAGTCTGGGCATACTTCTGCTTTATTCAAAATGGAGTCGCACTTGTATAGTGTGCTTTATTGAGGTATATAAATATATATTTGGCGCTTGCCGCTCTATTCTTCTACTAAGCATTGCAACAGCACCGTTTTCTCAGCGTCTTGCGTTCCGAGCCTATTTACAGGCATTTGTTAGTTGCATACTTTCATCTAACTCCATGGTTACATTTCTTATACAGCAGCCTCATTTCGTTTTACAAGTTCATTACATCATTATTCTTTATATTTCGTCCTTGTGTGTCATCTTTCAATTGTAGTTTAGGTTCATCTGTACATCTGTCTGGGCTCTTGTGTCATCACCAGTCTCCTTCCATTAAGGTCCTTCGGGTCTCTTCGGGAACAGACTGTAGGTAGTCTTCATTTTGTGTCACCTGCTGGTACGGCTGTCTCAGTGGATACCGAGCTGCCCATGGTTGTCTGGTTTTAGGCACTTCAACAGGTATAGCTCTTCTGATATGCACTGGGCAGAGTCCAAGTGCAGCTCTCTGTTGGTTCATTTGTTCCTCATACATCACATACTTTGGCGAGTAGGTTCCTGGTACCTCAAAATGGGGGGCTGGGATGCAGGCCATGTCTGGGACCTCCTCTACAGAAGTATTGGAGAAGGCGTCTTTTATTTCTCCGAAGTTGGGCGAGATTAAGTTATCTTTGCTTGCCTACACCAGCGATTTTGTTCTCCTAGATATAACACAGATCGGTCTGCAGAGGATGATAGTGTTTTTTGAGCTGTATATTGCGGATAATACGCTGAAAATTAACCCATGAGAAACAAAAGTGTTTACATTTAGCTGTAAGGAGAAGAGGTGTAAATTCGCCTGGTTTATTAATAGTGTGTGACTGGCGATCACTGATAACCTTTTGTATCTAGGATTCCCAATCTTGGCACATCCAAACAGGAATTTGTATACAGATTTGCTGCGAAAGAAAGCCCCTTTGTTAGCAGCGCAGATGATGAAGATTAGTAATACATTTGGGAAATTATTGTGAAGGTCATTACAAAACGACGTTATGGGCGGGAAGCTCTTCCTATCTGGCTGATGGACGATTTGGATTGTTATGAAGCCCGTCACGGAGGAAGGTGCTCTATTGCATTCCGAACGGTGTTCCTCTAGTGGTTATTCGACACAAGTTTGGACTCCAATCTCCGCAAAGCAGGGTTTTGAGGAAGCAGCTGGCATTGTAGCGTGAATGCTTGTGCTCCTCTCCTACTTCAATTTACGCTGACTAAGGAAGAGTTGTATCCATGTTGGCTGGCAGTCCCATTAAAGAGTTTACAGATTATTGTTTGGGACAGCTTATGGGGTTGGATATGACCAGGGTAACATTGGTTTTAAACCCTTTTAATTTTAAATTGGCAGTGTTATTAAAATACTTGATCAATACCGGTGAAGCCTTGGGAAGGCTTACACTGTATGGTCACTTGATATTCGCCCATAAGAAAGTGAATGTAGCTGAGTTTATTTGTATGACATTTCTGGATAGGGTTCACCGTAGTCATGTTATGCATCTTTCTTCTAATGTGCTGCTAACAAACTAAATAATCTGCATTCATAGTGGACTTCCAAAGGAAATGGCCTATTGGTACATATGTATACAGTTTGGCTTAGTTGGATACAGAGGGCCTCATTACGACCCAGGCGGAGGACCATGGAGCTATTAGCACCATGGTCCATGCCGGTGTCCGCCATGGTGGAATGGGGAATTACCACCCCATTCCGAGGTTGGTGGGGCGGTAATTCCCCATGCCACCATGGCCCTTCCCCATTCCCATTTTTGCCCCATAGGGCTCAATGGGAATGGGGAAAGCGCTAATTACGGTACCGCAAATTGCAGTACCGTAATTAGCACCAAGGTCCCTTTGCGGCACCCTATTTTAACGGCTGGTAAAACCAGCCGTTAAGGTCGGGTCCCGCAAAGGGACCTCGTTATCAGGCGTTAAGGGTTTAACGGCGCCGTTAAACCCTTAATGCCAGGGTCGTAGTGAGGCCCAGAGAATCTCTGGATGAATATAATGGGGGTAAATATGTTGCCTTAACAGATTTTTACAGTTTTGTGAACTATGTTAGTGAAGGGAATTGTGTTTGCGATGTTTAAACCTATTTGTAAGGCTAGTTTCTGTATTTTTAATTCCTTTCTTATCAACTTTCATGGGAATGTTTTTACTGTTTATCGTTTTGGACTTTTTAGTGCTGAAATGCTAATGTTTGCCATGATTATATTCATTGACAATAACGTTTTATACTTTTGAGATGTCTTGCAAATCTGGTGAATTGGAAAGGTTTGTTTTAAACCACATACAATAAATAAATAGAATAGAATATTAGAGAATATAATAGAATATAGATGTCTGCCTGCAGAAGGAGGATATTCACAGCGCCATTGAACTTGGAGGCCTTGCACATGGCATATCCTGCGTTCATTAAGGAACCTACATTTATGCATCCCTTATTCTCTCTGCCTTTGAAACAAATTGGTTTACGTGGCATAAAACCAATCGTTTCCTATGAAATACACCTGCTGCTTTTTGGCACTAGCAAAAAGCAGGCGGATTCCATAGGAATTGATTGTAAACACTGCCTGACATGTGCACATGGCGGGCAGCATTTATACTATTTGCATTGTCTAAAGAGGCTTCTCATTTTAACTCAGCAGTGCAAGTGCAAACATTGCCCGGAGGGAACCTGTTTGTATGTAAGTACAACTCTATGTAGTCCCATCCAGGCAATACACGCAAAGGAGCAAAATGAGTTCCTATGTATCTCTCGCTCTCAATACATACATACAGATATTACAGGGCCTGCGGTAGTGTCCCTGTAGTTATGGTTAAGTTGCTCAATTCATAGAAAGAGCACTTTTTGGGTGGCTTATAACATTGTCCCCCCTCGACGAATTGGCACCAAACTTTGCAAAGAAGGTATATGGCCCCCTCAGAATGTATTCGCAACGTTTGGTGCAGTTTAGTCTAGGAGGGACAAAGTTCTAGGGGGGTCCCAAAATGTGTCGAAATCCTCGTAGACGCAATGGAAAAAAGGTTTTGCTTGTGCCTAGAGCTCAAACCGCTGGACGGATTTTCACCCAATTTACGCCAGATTCGGCGGCTTGGTCCCAAAAGCGTACTTTTGTAAATTTGGTGTAAATCCATCCAGTAGTTGTTTTAAAAATGGCCAAAAAGGAGCCAAAAGAAATGTGTGATAACTGGGTCCAGTCCGCTGACTAGTTTCCTGATTCGGAGTCCACGGGCGCCCCTGGAGCAATCAGGGGCCGGAGTGACACCCGCAGACATCATACACGCCCGTTGATCGGATTGTGAAAAACGTGAGCTGCGCCACATTTTTGGGATCGGTAGCCATGTTGGATCCACGGACAGCCGACTGTGTCCGTGGATAGCGCAGTGAGGGAAAAGTGTGGAAAACACTTTTGGGGTTATTTGGTAGCCAAAAGAGGGGCTGGAAAGTGCGGGGAAGTGGAATAAAATTGATATGAAGCTGTTTTTATAGGTGAGAAAAGGGTTTGCAGGTGCCGCTGAGTCTGCGGACATTACTGCTGACTGTGAACAGAGCGTTGAGAAACAAATCTGGAAAACACATTTGCGTTTATTTGGTGGCCGAAAGAGGGACAGGAAAGGGTGGGGGAGTGGAATAAAGTTGATACGGAGCTGTTTTTATAGGTGAAAAAAGGGTTTGTAGGTGCCGCTGAGTCAACAGTCAATTCTAGTGTCCGCCGACATTATTTGGATGGCAGGGGGTTCTGGGTGCGTCTTGTTATATGGTTTAATTATATTGTGGGGGTTGTGGCCAGTGGCCAGATTCTTTGGAGCATGGCTGTAGGCATGCCCACAAGAATCTGGCCACTGGAAACACATAGTACAGTAATATGTGTATAGTAATTATAGGTACTGTAGGGGGAGAATACCATATTTGTAATATGGTGGAATGATATAATTGAAGTGTATGCGGTATTTATGAGTGTAGTACAATTGAGAATAGTGCTTCGGAATATGTATGTGTTTATACTTGGTATTGGTGCCCACTGGCATTAAAGCCCACTGGCAGTGCATTTTGTTCTTTAGTTGTTTTCTTCAGTGCTATAAGTGGTATTGTCTCCTTCTCACCAGGGAACCACACATGTGTCCCTTCTGGCAAATATGCTGTTTTTCTTGCTGCTCTGTCTGCTCTTTCATTAACCAATGAAATAACTTCTTGCCCCCCTGTATGGGCTTTGCACTTGATTATTGCCAATTCTACTGGGAGTGGTAGCATTTCCAATAATGTACTCAAAAGTGCTGCATGTTTTACCTGTGTTCCATCACTTCTCCTGAACCCTCTCCTGTCCCACCTTGCTAGTCCTGACTGTACTGTAGATGTTACAGACGCAGAATCTGAAAAGATATGTACTGCATGTGCTTCTGACATGTTTAGTACCTCAATTAATGTCACCAATTCTGCCCCTTGTGTGGAGGAAGGTGCTGGCAGCCGTGTTTGTGAGAAATGTGTTAACTCCCCTTCCTTGTGTATTCCATGTTTGTGTCCTACTACTGCTTAACCAGAATGCATCTGTCCTGAATGTGGGTCAATGCATGAGGACCCATCAATAAAGATCATATCCCCCCTTAATAACTTTTTCTTTTACCAGGGGGTCCTCATTGTTCCTGTCCAAGCATGCCACACAATCATGTGTATAATCTCCCTCCTCTGTTGGTTCTGCCATGAATTCTGCAGGGTTTACCGTCTTGCATCTTACAATTTCTATTGCAGGATTTGTCAATAGTATTTCATAACCTGATACTCTCTGAGCTGTCAACGTTGATTTGGACCTTTCTAGTGCTGCAAACAATGCATGTTACACGTACAAAATTATTGTGCATCTGTAACGTTCACCTGGTATCCACGGGGACGACACTCAGCAGCTTCTGGCCTCTTACGACCTCTAACCCTTCCCTGGAGGATATTCGACTGGAGACTGGACCTGAAACACAGGATTGGTAGAGTTTAACTCCCTATTGACTCTGTGTGCTTGAACCCCTTTCTCCCCGGGGTCCAACCCTTCCCTTTGATCCACAGCTCACCTTGTTTTCTTGGATGATGTGCTCTCCATCCTGCTTTCAGCGCAGGGGCGCGTTGATTGATGCGGGCTCATTGTTGCCTAGTTACTTCACTGGCGAGAGTCCGACTGGTAAGTATAATGAGTCTTTGAACAGTTCTCTAACTTCGTTCCTTTCCTTCTTAGATGATGGCCGGCATCTGGGGATGGCGGCGTTCTGCTGAGATGAGTGGCGCTGAAGGTGAGTGAGAGCGCGATGCACCCTTTTCGTATTTGTATTGAACTGAGTTCTTTTTCTGTGTTATTTAGGTGCCGCGACGTTGTCAGCATGGATGCCGGTTATGAAGAACAAATGCAGTGAGTAAGCTTGGTATGCGGCACCTCTAGATGTTTCCACGCTAACCTGCAGTGTCTTTTCCCCCTCGCAGATGGATGAGAAGTTCTGGAGACACAGTTCCCACAGAGCGACTGGGATTCAGGTAAGCGTTTGAAGCTTGTACTGTATTTGAAATAAAATAAGCAAAGAGATGTAAAATGCTTACTAATGCCTTTTCTCTGTTCTTTTCCTCTTCATTAGGAAGCGGCGTGCCGGGATGGGATTGACACCACCAAGATGCCCGCAGAACAGAAGGAGCGTTGAATGATGGGAAGAAGGCCTGCAAGGTAAGGCTGTTCCTAACAGTGTTCTTGTTCTTGCAGGAGCTGAGCGCAGAAGAAAGATGCAGGCCCACTGGAGACCGATCCGAACACGGTGAGTGTCACGCTGCAGGTGCAGAAAACACAAAGCATGCTTCTCAGCCTGTGTGTGGCTCAAATAGTCTCTGGGTATCCCAGGTGCCTCTGGGCTGAACCACACTCAAAAGAATAAACCGCACATGCAGATCTGGGAACCGAAATATGTGAGGGCATCCATCCTGTCCCCATCAATGTATTACAAGTCCAATCCCCAATGTTATCCTATGGAAGGGAGTGAGTCTGGTGCCACAAGCGCCAAGTCTGACTCCAAGTGAGTCTTTGGAGGGATGGAGAGGCCCTTGAGGGCCATGTAGGTGATCGTGGCCTGGCTCCAGCCTGACATCTTGGAGGGCTGGGGACAAGAGGGGCAGGAATCATGACAGCATCCCATTATTATTGTTGATGCCTTTTCAATTGCGAATGGAGCAGCAGCAAGTGCCTGTTCACAAGGAAAGTGTCCCTGCATCTAGTGACTGTAAGTAGCAACAGTAAAGACAGACACAAGTGATCATAATTCAAGGGTGTTTATTGAACAATGAATGCAGGGTGGAAAAATGCCTAACCTAAAACTGAATCTAAGATAGGAGCAAGCGTAGGCCATCAAACGAAAAATAAGGCAATCCTGGTGGCATTGTGTCAAATAAAAGGGCCTATACTAAAAAAAAAAAACAATTGCAAATCCTTACAACTAATTACAGAAAGAGTGTGGGATAGGGTTTCAATAAAGAAAGAAATGTTCTCAAATAATAAGTCAGGATGAGATTGCTAGGGGTCTCCCTTCCCCACGTTTTGAGCACGGGATGAAGTGGATCTCTTGAGCACAGTACATGCTCGAGCTTTCCCAGCATGAGCCGACAGTTCCGCATCAGCTATCAGGTCTTTCGATGGTTAAGTCTCTTTTCAAATAAAAAGTCTCTTGCCCTTGAGGCCTGATGTACCCAACAAACAAACAATGTTCTGCTTCACGTATACCTTGGGTGATGGCTTCACCCCTGGGTCCCCCTCTTCTGGGCTTAGACCCTTCACAAATCGTATTCGCCAATTGGGTGATGGCTTCACCCCTGGGTCCCCCTCTTCAGCAAATTGATTACACAGTTCCTTTTCAGTGCATTTTGGGTGACAACTTTCCACCCCCAATCTCCCTCTACCAGGCTCGGACCCAAATCACAAGGGGGCAATTCACTTCCCTTGGTCTTCCAATACTTCTTGTAGTCACGAATCTTAATGTCTTTTTGAACCATTCTTCAGCCTTCGCATCTGGGGTCTCCCTCTTCCGGGCATAGACCTTTCACTAATTGTATTCAACAACTTAATTGAACAGTTTCCTTTTTAATCAACTTTTGGGTGGTAACTTTCCACCACTGGATCTCCATCCTTCGGGCTCAGACCCCTTTCAGATGTCAGCCCCCCTCTTCCGGGTTCGCTAGGGCTTTTCTTACTTTCAAAAAACAGTTCACTGTGGACAACCCTCTGCCGGGTTCACTTTTGTCAACACACTGTTCATAGGGCTATCAGGCTTTATCCCTTCTCGTTAGCATCCCTCTGCCAGGTTCACTCCTGCCAATTTCTCCCAAACACAGTTCATATACTGATTTCACCATGCAGGATTCCTTTCCCTTACCTTCACAATCATCTGTCGGTCAAAGACTTTCAACGGTACAGAGGATTTTACAAGACTCCTGTATGACCACTTTGACCTCTTCTCCCCCAGGACTTCTGGTTACGGTAGTCTTTCCACCATCGGGTAATCGCCCATAGTAATCCCGCCTGAGCACCCATGTGATGCCGTCCTCCCCTGTTGCTTGTTTTACACCTCTTTAACTTTTCAAAGTTCAATTTAGCTATTTATCGTTCAACTCAGTTCAGTTTCTTAGCAGCTTTTCCCTCGACTCATCGGCTGTGATGAACTGCTTGGCTTTCTTCTCCTTCGAGTCAAGGTTGGTATCACAGAGACCCGTGCCTCTCCCCATCTTGGTTGTCAGCGGAGGAGGGTCTCATGTACCATAGACATCTGCTGCAACACACGCCGGCTACTGCCGGCTATCTGCTGTTTGTGGACTTATGTTTCCGTGTGCTGACGTTTTACGGGTCTTGATCGCAAAGGGCAATGGGCCTCATTACGACCCTTGCGGAAATGGAAAAATGATGGCGGAAATGCAATACCGCCATCGAACACCGCTCGTTGCGATCATGACCCGTCACCGTAAAGTACGATGCCATTAGCGACACCGCAGTGAACGGCAACGCTAACTGCACCAAGTACGCGCACGCGCGCCTTGCAAAACCGGAATCACCGCCATGGCGCAACGGTACGCGAATTCTGACCCTAGCGGACATGTACTGAACGCCATCAAGCACGTCGTAAAGTACCATTCCGCCATGGCGAGAAATACGGCAACGCGAACCAACCGTAAATGGCCCACTGAGTGCCTGTACTCCACTCCCTGGCCTCATTGCACAACTCCTGGCAGGCGCAATGTACTCACACTATGCAACCAGTGAAATCCACAATTCACCCATGCATGCCAACGTAGAAAAGCATGCAGTGGCTCAAAGCGCCCCGTGAGTGGGCATCCATGTACGGCATGTCACCATAGCCGTACTGACGCAGCACAGGCATGTGAAGGTACAACACATCAAAATGAAAATCAAGAACACATGACACAAAACAACAGTAGTCCCCCATCGCTTGCCACCAGCGCAAGGCAACATCCACAACAGCATCCTGAGGGGGATTGCACCAGCCCTGTACTCATGCCAGTAAACAAACCAACCATCAGCAGAAGCATGTACCACACAAGTCGGCAGAGTGACTGAGCAGCCAGGCTCATCCCAAGAGGGGCCGATGGGAGCTGCAGGGCACAGATGGCATCAATACAGAAGCTATTCCAATGGACATGACCCCAGTCCCCCTCCAACAAACGCACGCAAACACAGCCACCTGTGACCAGCCACATTCTGAACAACCCATCATTCCACCAATCGACCTGGCTGACAGGCACCAGTCGGCCAAAAGCCAATCCCCCGCCCCTGAACAGCACATCATGTAAACAGTCACAATGGCAGCCTCTATCCGTGACCATACTGTGCTACGTAGGCAAACGCGGCCAGTACTGTACCACACAACTCAACTCAGAAGGCGGAACACAAAGCAGATCATCACGCAATACATACCGCCACAAAGCGAAAATCGCCACATCACCTGCAAAGAACAACGCAACACGACAAATATCGGAATACAATTTAAATGCACATCCAAATGACAAAGGCCCCACAGCAATTTGCAAAATACCACCAAAACAACCATCATCACCGAGGGCTGCATCAGCAATAATTGACCGGCTTCCACTTGTGTGACGCCCTGTACCATCATGGCACACAGGGCCTACATCAACGTTCCAAAAGGCAACATGGAAGCGGCAAGAACCGCAGGTCCGTCCCATGAGGCAGGCACTAGTCGAGCTGAAAGGCCGAAATGTTGCACCTAGCCACCAGTACAGCGTAAGGGCATGTGGCCCATTGGCGATCGTCCCATATGATCGAAATGGTGCTCCACTGATTCACCCGAAGCTGCAGGAGTCGAGAGTAAAAACCATCTGGAGGAGTGGCGTAGAGATGGCATCTGCAATAGGGCAGGAGATACCTGTCACCCAAAAGAAACACAAATCAACCGATTGCATTACGGGACTCATGATGCATTACAATCTTCATTCAACACACCAAATCCACACCCATATGCATGCTAGCCCACTCCAAAGGAATATACACACCCCTAATTCAGTATCGAATCACAACGAAACCAATCGAGCTAAATACACCATTGGCAACGTCGGTTACTGTGCATGCGTCCGTCAAGATAGAACCCATGACATGGGATTAGTAACGTGCCTAGACACAAGTGTATGAAGGCGCGTCGAGACAGGGAGGATCCGACAAGGGCAGATAGACGTATGTCCCACTATGGCAGCCTTGCATCACATAACGCAGGGGAAGGGGAGTGAACCAAAAAACCCATGTACATGGCAGACCCTAAACGGATTCATCAGTCCATGCATCCACACATCATTCCCTCATCCCGCAATGAAAACGCATGAATATTCACTCACATAATATGTGAAACTTCCATCGCGTCTGTGCGTAATGCAGTCCGCAAAAACCACTGTGCCCCTGGCCGGATCTGTAGTGTTGTGAAGCAAGATGGATTTGGGAACGTCCTGCCTCATCGTCCACTACGCTATTGCGCATCCCATTCAATTCATATCATTCATTGCCTGCTCGTTATGGGCCATGTCCCAAGGACATTCTACAATAGAACGTTACATTTCCAGCCAGACTTGTGGGCGTATCCTCGCCGCTACTTCAAAACCCAGAATGCTGGCCTTCGAATTCCTCACTTGCAACATTACGTCGAAAAGGCTTCTGTGAACGCTTGCATTCACAATTACATCAATGTAGTGCGGCTGTGTGTCATGATGCTAACTGGCTGCAATCACAAATGGTACGCCACGCCCGTCGGTGAATTACGTTACTGTGCTGCATGAGGGTCGCCCATCGATCGAGCCCTACATACCACTGACTCTTCACAGGTATGTAAGCGGCTGCAATCATAGCATGTGTAACAATGGGAGCATAGCATGAAGATCAGTCAAAGTACATCACACTGCCATCGGGATTAGATACATGATTCAAATCCCAAGATGCCATGCGGCCAAATGCAGCCTTACGTGCGGGCCGTGCTCGACCAGAAGGGATTGCATCTGCCACAGATTCATTCAATCAGCACAGGTGGAGGCCATACAGGCCGACAGCACATATATTGCAGACCCAAACCCCTCCCACAACCACTCCCACTCCAAAATGCTACCGGCAGGACTAGCGATGTTGGGCCTGGGGTACCAGATAGCACTGCAAGTGCTACAACTACAAGAAGACGACGAACAACAACAGGTACAACAACCGGGCGCACAGGGGAGACGGAGGAGAAGGAGGAGGAGGAGGGCAAGGCAGGGTCAGCAAGGCCCACAAGCACTGCCACTACCACCACGCAGGCGGCCCGCAATCCCACGCCTCCGAGCCGATCCGTTCAACCTCACTGCTGAGCAGATCCACACCCTCTACCGTTTGGACCGGGACACCATAATCGCCATTGTGGACATGACACATGCTGACCTCGTGAGCATGATAGATAGCCCAACCGCCATCCCACCCCTACTGAAGGTGGTGTCTGCACTCCACTTCCTGGCCACAGGCACCTACCAGCACACAGTGGGACAGTTGCATGGCATTTCACAGCCACTGTTCTCACGGACACTCTTCCAAGTGCACGATGCCCTCCTGAAGCACGCCGACGACCACATCACACTACCACGCACGTACCAGGAGATTACCAACGCTAAAGTGGGATTCCATGCACTTGGCGGCATCCCGGGTTGCATTGGTGCCATCGACTGCACCCATGTTGAATTGGTTGTCCCACATGCCATGGAGGTCCAGTACCGCAACCGGAAACAATTTCATTCAATCAATGTGCAAATGGTGTGTGACTCCAACAAGATGTTTACGCATTGTTGTGCCAGATTTCCAGGATCTACCCATGATTCTATGGTCCTGAGGAACACAAGAATACCACGCTACATGGAGCGACACGCAGGGCACAGATCATGGCTACTCGGTGAGTCTCATTCCATGCATGACATCGTGGCCCATTTGATGCGTCAATGACCTTGCAGGGGGGGGGGGGGCTACTTAGCACTATCATTCCACTGACACCCTTTATTCGTCTCATACAGGTGATGCCGGGTATCCACTGAAGAGATGGCTCCTTACACCAATCCGGAACCCACAGAACGAGCATGAGGAGGACTACAACCATGCCCACTCACGTACCCGTGTGGTCATTGAACAGGCATTCGGCCTACTGAAGGCTCGTTTCCGCAGCCTCAGCAGGTCTGGCGGGGCACTCATATACAGCCATGAGAAGGTTTCTAAGATGGTCATGGCATGTGTCATGCTGCACAACATGTGCATACGTAGGAATGTGCCCATGCCCCCTGACGCTGTACTGCATGCACCTGAAGATGATGATGATGATGAGGGTGGGGATGTGGAGGCACCTCAAGGAGTCCATGAGGCACAGGATGCACGTGCAATCCGACAGAGCATCATAGATGCATGCTTCTAGCAACCACGCATGGTGCCTATTACACGGAAAGGGGACCTGTGGCACTGTGTGTGTGTAGTACAGGCACATTGTGGACTGTACGCCTATGAAGGCCTCGTACGCAAATATCAATGTCCACACATGTCATTGGATGATAATGAGGTGCTGTATTGTTAATGTGATTTGATTTATACACCCTATGGACCCGCCACCCAGTGAAGCCCAACACACCCCCTCCACCCTACTACCTCCCCCCCCAACACCAGTGTCCAAATATGCATGCTGTCCGTGGGTAGACGCTATTGCAGGCCCCCTCTACGGGTATCAGGGGCACCCCTGCCCGTGGAGCGCAGGTTCCTGCCAGATCTGCGTTGGGGGCTGCCCTGGACGGAACTTGCCACGGATGAGGTCTCTGCCTGCTCGCGTCCATGCATGTCTCTGAGGGTTTGTGAGAGCTCCGAGAGCACACGGCGCACAGCAGCAAGTTCAGCACAAACGTCTTTGGACGTCGCATGCAGTTCCCCCCTCAGGCTCTCACTACTTTTCTCTATTTGTGCCCTGAGTGTCTCGGTGGATGTTTCCATGGCTGCCCTGGAACCCCCGCATTCATTTGCATGGTCCTTGAGTAGCGTGGACGCTTCCTGCTGTTGCTCGATCAGCAGGTCGAGGGACTGTTGCCTCTGCTGGGCCATGGACATTTGCGGTGGTGTGACAGGGGGGCTGCTCAACACATGTTGCCTTGGCACAGGACTTGTGGGGGTTGGCCAGTCGTCGTCTTCAGGGTGCCCCTGCGTGGTTTCGTCATGGTGTAGGGGATGGAACATGCAGGGGGATTGGGAAAGGTCATGGATGGTACCTACGTCGCCAGCACTGTTTTCCGTGTCGGAGCATGCTGGCATGACAGCTGTGTCACCTATGGTGCTGCTACCACCAGAGGCAGTGCCATCAGATACGTTCTTTGGGGGGACCTGTGGTGCTGGGGTTGTGGACTTGCTGGCTGCTGGGGTGCCTGTTGCAGTCCCCTCCAGTGTGCTGCCACTTGATTCCTGCTGCTGCCGTGTCTTGATCCTTGCACCTGAGGTGGAGGCTCTTGGGACGTTGGTCCTGGCCCTCTTTGCAGGCGTGCTGGTAGGGGTGTCCTGCAGCTCGTCGTTGGTATCGGACCCTGTGGTGGAGTAAAGAGGGGCGAGCGTTAGTTATGGGTCTGTCGGATTTGGAATGGCAACGTATCAAATGCATTGGGGTGGTACATGAGGCTGATTTGGGACTGGGCCTTGGAGGTGGTCTCATTTTCGTGTGGATTGAGGATGCATTCATTTGGCTGCCTGCAGTTAGGGGGTGCATGCTGCACATGTAGGGGTTGTTTATGGCTTCTTGATTGATTTGTTTGTTCATTCTGACTTTTAGAGGGCGCTGTCAGGGCTAAGTATGTATTGCACTATGGGGTCACATGGTACTGCACATGTTCGTGGGTTGTGGATTTCGCATTGTTTCTCTTGGCCAACCTACCTGATTCTCCGGATGTCGGCACTCCTTTCTCCATCCCTCCGACTCCCTCTATGCTCTCCATTCCTATGGTGGAGGCGCAGATTTCCTCCCAGGGGGTCAACTTGATGGGCGACTCTGAACCCCCACCGGTAGCTGTGGCGATGTTCCTGTTCGCAGAAAGTATGCTGCGTACGCGGATCCGCAGGTCGTCCCACCGCTTGCGACATTGCTGTGGCGTGCGGGGTGTTGTCCCCACCGCACTTACGCGCTGTGCCACCAGGGCCCATATGGCCTTCTTGTTGGCAAGGGCCGTCCTGGTCATTTGACTGGAGAAGACGACGGCGGAATTTTCCTGTAGGGTCTCGGTGAGCACGGTCAGTTCCTCTCGGGAGAAGTGTACCTGCCGCTTGCGGTCACACGCTTTCTTGGCTACCTTTCCCATATTTATTTTTTTAACTGGGGTTGCTAACGGGTTGGGATGTGTGTCAGGGTCGGATTTTTTATGGTTGTGTTGGGATTCGGATTTTATAGTTGTGCGGCGTGCTGTTTCCCGTTCCGGCCACATGCTTTTACTTCCGTTTCCGTATATTTACGGTGGCCGTAATTTGCGGTGCACGCTCGTTACGGTGACCGCTCATTACGGTGACCGCTAAGATGGGTGGCGGTATTGCACCTGGTGCAGCGTACGGCGGCGGTAAGGGCCGTTTTGGGGTCATTTCCGCCATCGCAGCCTTTCGGATTCCGCCATGGCGTAATGCTCGTGCCCGATGGGTCGTGATTGGCCGCACTTTGCTCCTTCGTGCAATGGCGGAAACGCTATTTACGCTGTTGCGGTCCGGTCAGTCACTTTCCGCCAGGGTCGTAATGAGGGCCAATGTCTCTTCTCTCCTTATCACCCTCTCTGTATTCGCTGTCTTTCACCTCCTCTTGAACTGCCGTGCTGAGTTAACTCTCACGTCGTGTGGTCTGCCTTGCTCCTCCTGTGCTCTTGTGCTCCACCTTTTATCCGTGTGGGGAAAGGAAAGGGCTGTGTGTGTGATTCAGGTTAATTGCCTGACTCTGCCTGATCCTTGTGTCAGGACATGTCAGGTAAACACATCTGGGGCTAGTCTGCCATTTTGCATGGGGTAAGAAAGTGTTTGTGTTAAAATGAAAGGGTTTGTCATGAGAAATTATATTCTTCATCCTAGTGGTGTTGGTAAAGTCAGAAGGGTGAGATTGGTAGGGTTTGTGAAGCAAACAGGAATGACGTATTATGAACTAAACAAGGGGGATTGTGGGAACGGCAGTGTTTCATCTGAGTAGACTGGGTGTTCAGGAAAGAATAACCAGAGGGATGGGGAAAAGAATGTTAAGGAGTGTTCGGGTAAGAATAATCTGAGGGACATGGAGAAGAACGCTTCAGAGTATTCAGGCAGGGAACAGAATAACAGGGATTCTGGGAGTGATGGTTTCTGTGTGCAATGGAGTTTGGGATCCTAGGGGATTTGTTATATACAGAGGGGTTGTTGGATGTTGGATCTGGGTAACATAGATTCAACGGGATGAAGGGGATAAATGTATTACAGCCTACAAAGGCCTCAGGTATATCGCCTCCTCTTCCTCTTCCCTGGTACAATACCGCGTCACACCTAGGGTATTCCTCCAAGCATAACCCCAGGCTCCCTTACCCAGGTGATCCTCTCATGCTCGTCCACCCCAGGGTTGGTATATGAGAACGCCATCCCTTCCCTGGCCACCTGAATAAGGGATTCTCGAGGTCTACTCAGGAAAATACCCTCAGGTTTCTCACATGACCCAATGTAGTATAGCAGTGTCTTATGTCCCTTTCCCTTCTTTTGTGTCAATATGGCTGTCATTATCTTGCCCTCTGAGTGGGAAAACAAATGAAACTTTTCTTTGTAATTGGTTGTGGCCAATACTGGTGCATGTGCCAGCTCATCTTTGAGCGCGTTAACATTTTCATTCATCTCAGCTGTCAATTTTATGTTGCTTTTGTTTTTAGAAGTTTCTTTAAGTGCCTTGAAGAGTGGCCTCATGTATGTGGAGTAATCAAAGACCCATGCTCTGCAGTAATTGCACAGACCCAGGAACTGTTGAATTTCTTTCACTGTTTTAGGTTGGATGTCTTATGTATTGCTTCAACCCTTTCTGGTGTTATTTTTCTCCCATCTGCTGATACAATCTGCCCCAAGTAAACCACTTCTGTTTGACAATACTGCAGTGTTTCTTTGTCCACTTTGTACCCCTTGTCAGCCAGCAATGTTAGTAGTGTCGCTGAATCCTCCCTGCACTCGTTTTCCGTTGTGCTACAAACTGAAAGGTGATCCACTTATTTTATCACTGTACTTGCTACTTGCAAATTGCGCAAATCCATTTGTATTACTCTGTTAAATATGCTGGGTCCCTCACAGTACCCCTGAGGCATTCTCGTGTGTTCAAATCTGATCCAGCGATGCACAAAAGCGGTGAGATATCTGGAGTCTGGATGCAGGGCAATGGAGAAGAAAGCTGTCATGATGCCCGCTCCCGAAGAGCCGGTTCAAGCCCTGCGTCCCCGAAAGCGGACATCCTGTCCCCAAGGAAGGGCTCAGCAACCCCATATAGGGGCCCTTTGGACAGTGTCCTGGCGCCTATGGCGCCAGGCTCATAAAAGACATCAGTCCTGGTGCCATAGGTGCCAGGCTCATTATGGGAGTGCTTGGGTGCACTTACCTGATGCAGACCATGCTGCAGGATCCCGGCCTCCTTGAGGCCTGAAAGGAACTACTTTACCTATGGGACTAATTTACCATCCGGGCGTGGTCGGGGAAGGATACATACCTGATTGGAGGAAGGATACATACCTGGAACTTCTTCCAAGGCTATTTAAACCCCACCCGAACAGCCACACGTGCTTCACGTTGTTCTGCATCTAGCAGCTGGACGCTCACCGTGTCTGCTCCTGAATCCTGACTTCTGCCACGCCTGCCAGCATCCTGGATCACCTGCAAAGGAAGAGAAGAAGAGAACAGAAGAAGGAAAAGTCCTTACCTGCTAAATCCGCATACCGGAGACATCTCGCCGACAATCCTGAAAAGGAAGACTTTTATTTAAAAGCTCATCGCATCGATCGCTGCAGTGCCGCATTCCACTCACCTTTACTGGGCGCCTCCATGTTCAGCAGCGATCATCCGGATTCGCAGTCACGCCCCAGCGCCTAGGGAGAAAAAGACCAGAACAAAAGGTGAGAGAGAGAAGAGAATAAGGAAAGCTAAACCTCCATGTTTAGACTTACCTGTTGATTCATTCCCTCTTCATTTCAGGTCCGCGCCGCATCCTGGCATTTCCGGACCCCTGCCCCTAAGGGGAAAAAGAGACATCAGCGTTAATGAGCGAATGAAAAGATATTACCAAAAAACGCTCATTAAAGACTTACCTGATTTCTACAAGGATTTCACCTCTCATCTCGGGTCGGTGCCTGTTCTCCGGCATTCCGTACCCCGGCCCCTATGGGGAAAAAGACACTAGCATTAGTACAATAATGCATGGACACAAGGGGAACCTCTTATCAAAAAACGTACCTGGAAGCCAAGCAAGTTTGGTTCTCACCAATCCGAAAATCCAGTGAAGTAACTGAATACCAACGCACCCCTGCATCAGAAGCAGGATGGAGAGCTCGTCCTTCCAGACCATAAGGTGAGACGCTACGAGGAATCACAGAAGGGTTTCGAGGAGGGTGAGAGGGGAAAGTGGGAGGTCGATTGCATTACCCCGCAGACAGTTAATCCCCTAATTTCGCCTACAGAAGGATACTTCTGCAAGCCAGACAAGCCAGATTTGGGGGCCCGGTCCAGTCCGTCTTCCGAACCCTGCGCATCACCTTAGAAGAGGTCACAGCAGCGTGAACCAGGCCAGCGCCTCTGTGGGAGTCAGGTGAGCATTACAGAACGCGAAGCCTTCCTACAAATTCCCACCCAGGCGCTATGGAAAGTTCTGAGACTGATCAGTTGGCCCAATTACTGGGGGAATTACGGGCCGAAGTACATGCCGCTCGTCAAGAGACTAATGCCCTCAGGAGGGAATTAATAATATCAAAGGAAAGAACTGATGACTTGGCCAGACAGCTTTTGCAAGGTCAAGCTGGGCAAACTCCTCTACCCGGTTCCGGAGGGAACCCCGCTCATGTGGTTTCCAGTAACCCTGTGCAGATTAATCTACCTGGAAACATGCCGCTGGCCCAACCCGAACGCTTTGCTGGGGACCCCAAACGATTCGCCGTATTCATGAATCAGTGTCGTTTGCACTTCCTATGCAGACCTGGGGCCTTCCCTAATGATCAGACCAAGGTAGCCTTTGTATTGTCATATCTCAGGGCTGCGCTGCCGATTGGTCAGTTCCACTGGTTACTCAAGATGACCCGATTCTCCGTGATTTTCAAAGGTTTCAAGCACGCATGGAAAGGTTATTTGCTCGACACTCTCAGGGGCAGGCTCTGGATGACGAACTTCTATCCCTGCGACAGGGCAATCAGGACCTCCTATCCTATATTGCAACCTTTAATAGACTAATTGTGGAAACGGGATGGCCAGAGGATAAAAGAGTCACGTTGTTTTATCGATGCCTACACGGAGAACTTAAAAGATGTCTTGGTCCAAGTTGTAAATCCGCCCCAAGAATGCACAGAGTATATAGACTTAGTGGTCCAATTGGATCACAGACTTCAAAACAGAAAAGCAGATCGGTCCAGGTTTCAGACCCGGGTGTTGGTCAAGACCCATGCTAATCCCAAGGGAGTTGATGTCTCTGAGCCTATGCAAATTGGAGGGGTTAAAGGACCCTTAACTCAAAAGGAACGTGAAAGGAGGCGGCAGTTAAAATGATGTCTTTATTGTGGGAATTCTGGACACTTTCTACGAGATTGCCCGGCAAAACCGCCCCGAAAGGCGGTAGGAGCCGCTGATAAAAACCATGAAGACTCTGTTTCGGGAAACAACTCCGCCCAACAAGTGTAGGGGTCCGCTTGCCGAGCTTGAAAACTAACTCTCAGACCTCGCATTTCATTGTGCCAATGGTTCTCGTAGATCCAGAACAGCCTAAGCGGTTGCATGCAATAAAGGCATACATCGATAGTGGGGCTATTGGAAACTATGTGGATCGTGAATTGGTCTCTAGGATTAACCTCCCCCTCCGTCCTAAAACCAGCAAAGATGTCATCACCACAGTCGATGGAACTGAGATTGCCTCTGGACCGGTAACACATTCCACTACTGAGGTGACTGTTATTGGTCCCGACGGCCATCGGGAGGGTGTTGTGTTTAATGTAATCGAGGCTGAACAGTTTCAGGTTATTCTTGGAATCCCTTGGTTAGAGACACATAATCCTCGAATTGATTGGCGAGCTAAGAGAATAACCTTCCCGGATTGTACACAAACCTGCTACCCAGAAAACCTGAAGATTAATCTAGCATCTGTAACCTCTGCCTCCATGCAACTACCTCCGGAATACCAAGACTTTCAGGACGTCTTCCAAAAGGAACAGGCCAACACGTTACCTCCTCACAGGTCGTACGATTGCCAAATCGATCTGGTACCCGGTGCACAACCCCCTTGTAGCAGGATTTATGCCCTTACCGAACCTGAGAACCTGCATTTGAGACAATATTTGGATCAATACCTAGCTAATGGTTCTATTCGCCCGTCAAAGTCCCTGGCATCCTCGGCTTTGTTCTTCGTGCCCAAAAAAGAAGGCAACCTTAGAACTTGTATCGATTACCGCGCATTGAACCAGATAACGGTTAAAAACCGTTATCCTCTGCCTCTGATCCCTGAACTCCTTGACCAGGTGAAGGATGCTTGCATATACACCAAGTTAGATCTCCGGGGGGCTTATCATCTGGTAGGAGTTAAAGAAGGCGACGAATGGAAAACTGCCTTCCGTACTAAATACGGATTATTCGAGTACCAGGTGATGCCTTTCGGATTGTGTAACGCGCCGGCTGCCTTCCAATACTTCATGAATGATGTTGTTCGGGAACTCATCGATGTTTGTGTTGTCGTATATATCGATGACATTCTGGTGTACACCTCTTTGGAATCTGATCACAGAAAACACGTCAGGGCAGTACTTGAAAAACTGCGCCAACACAAACTATTTGCTAAATTGGAGAAATGTGTTTTCCATACCACAGAAGTCGAGTTTCTAGGTTTCATCCTGACACCCAAAGGAGTCCGAATGGACTCAAGAAAGGTGGATGCCATCCTCAAATGGCCATCACCTAGCTCTGTAAAAGGGGTTCAAAGCATGCTCGGCTTTGCCAATTTCTATCGCAGGTTTATCCCGGAATTTTCACGCGTGGTACAACCCATTACTGCACTCTTGAGGAAAAATAAACGTTTTGAATGGTCTGAAGAAGCCAAGCAGGCCTTTCAGGATTTAAAAACTAAGTTTACCTCCGCACCTATATTGAAACACCCGCGTCCAGAACTCCCTTATGTCGTCGAGACTGACGCATCCAGCCTAGCCATGGGAGCTGTCCTGTCCCAAAGAGATCCCGAAACCAACCAACTGCATCCCGAAGCATTTTGGTCCAGAAAATTCTCGGCACCCGAGGTTAATTATGCAATCACAGACAAAGAACTGTTAGCCATTTAGTCCGCTTTTAAAGCCTGGCGGCATTATCTGCTTGGCGCTCGACATACCATCACAGTGATCACTGATCACCGGAATTTACAGTATTTGAAAACCGCCAAGCCTCAGTCATCACGGCAGCTCCGATGGGCTTTGTTTTTCGCTGATTACCTATCGACCTGGCTGCAAGAATGGCAAAGCAGACTCCTTATCCCGAATTGGAATGGGAGAATCTGATACAAACTCAGAACCAGTACCAATAATTCCCGAACAGAGGATTCTAGGCATGACTTTGTTACAGACGCTTGAAGACATTCAAGCTAGAGTGAAACAACTCCTGGACCCTACAACCTTACAGGATTGGCTACAAAAGGGATCAGACTTTACCATAGATAATGGTTTACCTTATTTCCAAGGACGCTTATTCCTGCCACATAAGGAATTACACGAACTAGTTATTTCCGGTTATCATGATACATTAATAGAGGGACACCCCGGTATTGCCAAGACAGAGGAAAAGGTGAAACGACAATTTTGGTGGCCCTCTTGGCGAAAAGATGTTAAATCTTTTGTGATGTCCTGTGGTGTTTGCGCCCAAAATAAAAGTCAAAAGAAAAGACCAGCCGGTCTCCTTCAACCTCTAGACATACCGCCAGAACCCTGGCACACCCTATCAATGGATTTTATTACGGACCTGCCTCCTTGTTCGGGGTACAATACTATACTGGTAATTGTGGATTTGTTTTTCAAAATGGCCCACTTTATTCATTTGAAAGGTTTACCTTCAGCTTCTGTCCTAGCCAAAGAATTCCTCGAAAATATTGATCGGCTACATGGATTCCCATCTATACTAATCTCTGACCGGGGAAGTCAATTAATTTCCCACTTCTGGCGCAAATGTTGTCAAATGGCGCAGATCGACGTAAGATTATCGACCAGTCACCACCCTCAGACCGATGGTCAGACCGAAAGGACAAATCAGACCCTTGAGCAGTACTTACGGTGTATGTTACAGCAATCTGAAAGCAACTGGAAAGACATTCTTTGGATAGCCGAATACGCATATAATAATTTGGTACACTCTGGAACTGGCCACAGTCCTTTTTATACTTTGTTTGGGCATCACCCTCGAACCTCAAACCTTGACTCACCTCAGAACCTCGGAATTCCTGCAGTAGAACATCTGCATTCTACAATTACCCAAGCCTTCAAAGAGGCAACTACGCATTTACAACAAGCCAAGAGAAAATACCAGGAGAATGCTGATCTACATCGGAGTGAAGCACCTCCGTATCAGATTGGGGATCAAGTGTGGTTAGCTACCAGACATTTACCACTCAAAGGGCCTCGAACTTTTAACCCAAAATATCTGGGACCTCATTCTATTACGGCAATAATTAACCCAGTGGCTGTTAAACTTGATTTACCAGCTAGTATGCAAATTCACCCTGTTTTTCATGTGTCACTTCTGAAACCAGTGGTACCCGGAACCCGACTACTCAAACCTCCAGAACCTATTCTAATAGATGGGGAGCCCGAATTTGAAGTGAAGAACATTTTAGACTCAAAAATGTTTAGGTCAAAACTGTTCTACCTAATTGATTGGAAGGGATACGGACCTCAGGAGAGGTCGTGGGAACCCAGCGACCATGTGCATGCACCTCGATTAGTCATGAAATTCCACCGACTCTTCCCAGACAAACCAAAACCCCCGGAGGGAACAACCTTGGGAGGGGCCTTGGGGGGGGAGGGCTGTCATGATGCCCGCTCCCGGGGAGCCGGTTCAAGCCCTGCGTCCCCGAAAGTGGACATCCAGTCCCCAAGGAAGGACCCAGCAACCCCATATAGGGGCCCTTTGGACAGTGTCCTGGCGCCTATGGCGCCAGGCTCATAAAAGACATCAGTCCTGGCACCATAGGCGCCAGGCTCATTATGGGAGTGCTTGGGTGCACTTACCTGATGCAGACCATGCTGCAGGATCCCGGCCTCCTTGAGGCCTGAAAGGAACTACTTTACCTGTGGGAATAATTTACCATCTGGGCGTGGTCGGGGAAGGATACATACCTGATTGGAGGAAGGATACATACCTGGAACTTCTTCCAAGGCTATTTAAACCCCACCCGAACAGCCACACGTGCTTCGTGTTGTTCTGCATCTAGCAGCTGGACGCTCACCATGTCTGCTCCTGCATCCTGACTTCTGCCATGCCTGCCAGCATCCTGGATCACCTGCAAAGGAAGAGAAGAAGAGAACAGAAGAAGGAAAAGTCCTTAACTGCTAAATCCGCATCCCAGAGACATCTCGCCCATAATCCTGAAAAGGAAGACTTTTATTTAAAAGCTCATTGCGTCGATCGCTGCAGCGCCGCATTCCACTCACCTTTACTGGGCGCCTCCATGTTCAGCAGCGATCATCCGGATTCGCAGTCACGCCCCAGCGCCTAGGGAGAAAAAGACCAGAACAAAAGGTGAGAGAGAGAAGGGAATAAGGAAAGCTAAACCTCCATGGTAAGACTTACCTGTTGATTCATTCCCTCTTCATTTCGGGTCCGTGCCGCATCCTGGCATTTCCGGACCCCTGCCCCTAAGGGAAAAAAGAGACATCAGCGTTAATGAGCGAATGAAAAGACATTACCAAAAAACGCTCATTAAAGACTTACCTGATTTCTACAAGGATTTCACCTCTCATCTCGGGTCGGTGCCTGTTCTCCGGCATTCCGTACCCCTGCCCCTATGGGGAAAAAGACACTAGCATTAGTAGAATAATGCATGGACACAAGGGGAACCTCTTATCAAAAAACGTACCTGGAAGCCAAGCAAGTTTGGTTCTCACCAATCCGAAAATCCAGTGAAGTAACTGGATACCAACGCACCCCTGCATCAGAAGCAGGATGGAGAGCTCGTCCTTCCAGACCACAAGGTGAGACGCTACAAGGAATCACAGAAGGGTTTCGAGGAGGGTGAGAGGGGAAAGTGGGAGGCCGATTGCATTACCCCGCAGACAGTTAATCCCCTATTTTCGCCTACAGAAGGATACTTCTGCGAGCCAGACAAGCCAGCTTTGGGGGCCCGGTCCAGTCCGTCTTCCAAACCCTGCGCATCACCTTAGAAGAGGTCACAGCAGCGCGAACCCGGCCAGCGCCTCCGTGGGAGTCAGGTGAGCGTTACAAAAGCATTCTTCAACTCCAATACTGTGAAGTACCGTGCCTCCATTGGAATGCTGCAGAAAATTGTTGCATAGATTGCTGTATTGCACTGTGATGTAGATTCCTGTATGATACCTTGCTGTCATAAGGCTTGCAGTGTTTCATATTTGCCCTCATCTGCTTCTCGTGAGATGGGGTATTGCGTCACTCGTGACATCAGTGCTCCTTCCTTTATCTTAATGTGCACTGCTCCCACCCCCTTCAATATTCCCACGTCATGGGGTCCCTTGATCCACAGATTCACTGTGGTCTGAATACAAATTCATTTGACAGTCGAAAGACCTTTCCTTGTATCCCTGGGACCCATCCTAGCAATACTTTCACCCCGTACAAGAACATCTGTGTGTGCGTGAGTATCCCTCTCAATGTGCTTTGTGCATAGTATGTTTGTATCAACACTGCCACCCTGGCTGGGTACATCCCAGGTGTGGTACACACCATCCCTTTCTCTGAAAACGAAATTGTGGCGTTTAATTTGCTTAACAAATCTCTTCCTAATATGTTGATAGGTGTGTCTTTTGAATACAATAATGGTGCTACAATGTCTTTGAGTCCCTATTGTCAGTGGTAAATCTTTTGTTTGAGGAACTGCTTGGATGGTCCCCGAAAAGCCTTGCATATCCAATTTCTTGTTGGATAATGGGAACCCCCCTTCTTTTATACAGGATCTAGTTGCTCCAGTATCTATTAGAAAGGAAACGTCCCTCCATCCTTTTTGTCCTGCTACCTTGGGTTCCGCTTTGGGGTCTTCAGTTACTGCTAGGAGAGGGCACACTTGTACTTCCTGTGGGCACCCCTAATTGGAAAACATAATGATTAAAGATTTTAATGTATTTCCAGCCACCACTGTGATTCCAATGGGACACCTCATTCTGTCCCAATATTGTCACCTTCTCTTGTGCATGTGTCTGTGCTGGTGCCCGCAGTAAGCTTGCGGTGCCATGTGATCCAGCTTTCATTCCCCCTTGGGCTGATACTTGTACCTGTGGTGGTACAACCTGTGTCTGTATAGGCTGCAGTTGCATCTGTTGCTGCGGTATCATTTGTGTTTGTTGAGGTTGTGTGGATGTCTGCATGTATTTCTGCTATGGCTGCACTGCTCCTTGCTGTCCTGTTTGTTGAATGAATAGGCATATTCAGGCATAGAGACCACAATTTCCACAAACAAAACACTTTCCTCCAGACCGGGGCCCCATACCCAGATATCCAAATCCCTTTCCCCTTGGATAATATCCCCTTCCTGTCTGATATTGTCTCATGTACGGTTTACTCCCCCAAGTGTGCAAATCCAGGCTGCTGTGCATTCATAAATCCGAGCTGCTGCTGCGTCTGTTGTACTCCCCATTGTGGGTTATATGGTGCTTGTGTATATTCCCCTTGCTGCACCTCCACTGTTGGGTGGGTGGAACGCTAACTGGTCCTGTGAGCACTGCCCCTTCCATTCTTATTTTGGCCAGCTTTTTCTGCACACGTTTATTTTCTGCATTTATTGCGTTACCTACTGCCTCCTTGTCTTTTTCCTGTTTTCTTTTACAATAATGCATGATAGTTGCCTGTATCTCGGCCCATCCTTTTGCTTCTATCCCGACTACTTTTTCTAGGGAAACCTGCACATCTGTGGGGAGCCCCCTCACTAGAATGTGATAGAATAAATGTATTTTATCGTCCCATGACTATTTATTCTCTTGTGTCCACATTTCTTGTATTGATAGTATGTATTCTGCAGGGTCTTCATCTGGCTTCATTTTACGTGCTAATATTGATCTCATAGCTGACGTATCTGGATACAGTTCTCTCAGAGCTTTCCACAGTTGTCCTCTGTAATTGTTAAAAGGTGCCCTGTCATGTTTGTCAGTGCTTAATGTTACCCTTGCATACCCTACTTGCTGCCAAATCTTGTCACTTCGTCCCCCTACCAAAACTGCCTATAAACTCTTTATGTCCCCTATGGCCAGATTGGCCATAGGGGACATAGGGGATCCCTGCTTTCTCTTTCTCAAATACATAAATCCACTTGCTGGCCTCTGCCATTAGTGAAGGTAAACTGTTGACCAAATTATCCCTGTCCATTCTCTGCCAGGGTACGTAATGTACTTTTACCTTCTGTAGAAGGGACAACCGAGTTCGTGCTCTGGGCTTAACCATTCGTTGTGGTCTTTGTGCTACTGCCATCCTTGCTTTCCTGCTTTGAAGACTAGTTTCCCCAGTTCCCTGTTTGTTTATCTCTTTCCTCTTCTTCCCCTTCTTTTCTCCTCCTTCCTCTGCCTAAACTTGTTAAATTGCAAGCTTTGAATTTGTTGTTCCAATTGCCATTGCCACTGCTATCCTCCCAGTCCGATACAGTATTATTACCTTCTGTCGTGTCTGGTTTGTCCTCTTCTATGTCCTGTCCCCAGTCATCAATTTTAAAATGTATACGTCCTGCTGTCCAACCCTGCTGGTCCTCTCCCTTAGCCTGTTCCTTCCCTTTTTCTCTATCTCCCTTTCCATTACCTTTTCTGCTTCTCTGAACATTTAGTCCAGTTCCTGTCATATGCTTTCCTTAATGTCTGCAAAATATCTCTTATTCCCTTTCGCTGTCTTATCCTCCGAATGAGGTTCTGGCTCTGCCTTATTTTTCTTCTCCTTCTCTTGAGATGCCCGCCTATGATTTGTATTTGTATGGAATGGGTCATGTTGGCTAGTATGCATGTACTGCCAACATATTAAACTTCCACACACCAAGTGCCATTTAAAAATGTTGTACAAATCTTTTCAATCTGCTTTTCCTTTCTGTTAGAAAAAAGTTACACACATTGCTCCTATAAATGCACATATGCATTTTTTACCTTTCACAAAAAGAAACATTTTTAAACGCACAACATTGTAAGTAACTGCCACTTGATGTGAGCAGGTGCTGAATGCACAATACATGGCATTAGCTAGAGTGGTTAAAAAGAGAGAATATGTTTATTGAGAAACTTATTATCCCAGTCCAGTTGCTGTCATATGCTTTCCTTAATGTCATATGTCCATTGGAAGTACTTTTTGTAATTTCTTGATTCATCTAGTTAGTGGTTTCATTCTGTTTTAAATCAATGTAAACAACTTTCTTTTGCGCTGTCAATCAGACCTTCGAGGATTAGTCTTCTGCTGTGGTTTTTAATAGTAGTTTGTGACTTTTTAGCTGTCTTTATAAGATTGTGAAAAACGCTATGGTGGACATTTTTTTGTAAAACTATTTTATTAGTATGCCTTACTGTGGCTGAGTTAACATTGCTATATATAGTGTTAGGTTCATTAGTAGGTCTGCTTCTGTTTGTACATGTTTTTTTACTTTTCGTTTTTGAAAGAGGGACCTTACTTTTCTTGGTGGTGGCTGGTTTTGTTTTGTTGAGTGAGGTTACCAGCTGTTTTGTTTTAATGTGTTCTATTGTTTTAGAGGTGGATGACTATATGGTTTGCTTTAATTCTTATCTGCTCTGTTCTTTCTTTTTTTACTATGGAGTTGCTTCCAATCTGTTCCAGTCTGTAGGTGCCTATCCAGTCCTAGTTCATTCTCTGCATTCTGGCACTTGTAGTCCAGGTTTTCTAATGGAAAAAGTGCAACTACAACTCCCAGAATGCACAGAAAAAAGCCAACACTTGATAAGCACCTATATATTGGAATGGGTCATGTTGGCTAGTTGGCATGTACTGCCAACATATTAAACTTCCACACACCAAGTGCCATTTAAAAATGTTGTACAAATCTTTTCAATCTGCGTTTCCTTTCTGTTAGAAAAAGGTTACACACATTGCTCCTATAAATGCACATATGCATTTTTTACCTTTCACAAAAAGAAACATTTTTAAACGCACAACATTGTAAGTAACTGCCACTTGATGTGAGCAGGTGCTGAATGCACAATACATGGCATTTGCTAGAGTGGTTAAAAAGAGAGAATATGTTTATTGAGAAGCTTATTATCCCAGTCTAGTTGCTGTCATATGCTTTCCTTAATGTCTGCAAAATATCTCTTATTCCCTTTCACTGTCTTATCCTTCGAATGAGTTTCTGACTCTGCCTTATTTTTCTTCTTCTTCTCTGGAGATGCCCACCTATGATTTGTATATCCTGAAGCCGGCTTTAATAAAGGAATTGATCCATAGGGGGTGGTGGAGCACTAGCTTTCTCATCATCCCCTACTCCCTTCTTTTTGTCTACTTTAGTTTCATCGTAAAGTCCTGTCTCTTTTTAAGCTTTGCACTTTTATATGTTGCTAACAGATATGAATACATACTGTCAACTATATCATGTTGAAATGTTCCTTCTCTGGGGCATTCCTAATAACACTTGCCCACTTTGTCATTCATCCACTGAAAGTGGTATTTTAATATTTGATCATGATATTGGGGCAATTTTTTGCACATATGATTAAGGGTAAGTCCATAAAATAGGATGACATTATTGCGCCCTATTCCCAATTTGCAGAGTACTCTTTCTCCCTGTTTCTATTCTTAACCACTCTCACTTATATCTCAAAACACATACCTCCTTCCTCACTCACACACACTCTTATACTTACTGTCTTAATCGCTCATGCTATTTTCTCAGGCCCTGCCCTTTCACACCACTTACACACAATGGCCCTCTCCACAGGCTCGTCTTGTTAATTTCATTTAATACACAAATGGCCCTCTCCACAGGCCGTCACCTTAACAACTATACCCTATGCTATTGTGCCTAGGGTTTATTTGCTCCTCGCCTATGTTCAACCGTGCCCCCTGCATATGCTACACAGCTCCTTCGATATTTACATTTCAGTTCGGCTCTGGCCCTTCCGGGATTTTTACAACCATAATAAAAACAAAACACAATAACTTCACTTTATCACAACAAACAACTAGCGTTTCAACAAAACAATGATCCGCATGTCTCTTCTCCTTCTCTTCACAATTAAAATTCTCCTTAAGCTGTAAATAAAAAAATTACACAACTATACCAATTGCCTGTACTATGCGCAACTCTAGTCTAACAAGGTCTGCCACTTACTACGCAACCCTCTGCTCTCACGCAGATGTGCCACCGCCCACTCACTCCCTTTCGGGTAAGTGGACCTAAAATGTTTGACTTCTACAGCCAATCACCCTCCACTTCTTGAGGGTGCAGCCTATAAACCATAAAAATAATCCCTCCCCCTTGTGCGTTCATGCACGGGTACACTCACATATCCTTCTTCTGAGATTCTCAAGTCTTCTCGACCCCAGAGTCTTTCTTTACAGGCCAGTACCCCCTTTCGAGCGCAGGGAGTGTTTTGACCAGACAGACCTTCCTGAACTCGCTGTCTGCATGGCCTTCTCAGTGTGGAGCTCTTGGGACTCGTCTGCAAATGTTGTCCAGTACTCCTCCAGGAGCACGAATGGAATTCCCCCTTCTGGTCGGGAAAGCTGATTTCCCTGCAGGGGCCACCAAAAATGTACTGCTGGTTGCCTCGGAACTCACCAATAAAACATTACACAAGTAACCCAAAAAGGAGTATAACCAATAAGTAACGCAATTTATTTTGGGTCCAGTCACATACAGAATGCGGAACAGAACTGCATGAAAGCCGCTGTCATAGATACCTCCCTAAGAGAGAAGCTTTTATAATCATACAACCTAATTAGCATCATAACACATTGCAACATTAGAATATTCCTCCATGTGAAGCTAATTGATAGAGCTAAGGCATTCCTCTATCACTATACATTATCCTGAAATAATTGGGTCCTGCAAACCTTGCCACACTACCCTCGACCACCTCTGTGACATCACAGTCCAACCCTCAATTCCCACATCATAGTACCAAAACATTGAGACATTTGAGATGACCAGCGGATCTTTATTCATCTGCTGCTGGTCATCTCCATCCATTTTCCATGGGAATACAACTGATCATGACACTGCAGGAGCCTTGAACCATTGATAAGTTAATCTTAGGGACTCTTCGAACCTCTTCCCAGGCTCAGATGTGCAAAGGGGCAATTTGAAACCACTATGGGACATTTTGAAACTGTCAGTAGACCAGTCATAAACTGGTATGCTGAATTATAAAATGATTGTGCATTCACTGCCTTTTCCCGGCACCCATGAGCTTCGCTTCCTGGCCTCGAAAGTATCAAAGGCTGCACCTTTCTTACCATATGGACCTGGGAATGTGTAGTTTGCAATGTGCTGCCAGCCTCTGTGGCTACTAAGCAAGTTAATAAAATGTTAATTTGTTTGTAGTGAAAAGCATGCTCTGAGGCCTGTTTACAGTGTCTCAGTCTAATGCTAAACCCTGTATACATACCTGTAACCCAACTTTATTGCCTATATGTTATTTGCTTGAACCACAATTATTTGGGTTATTCTCCAGCCTAGTGCACAGAACATTGTGGCTATCAATGAAGCCCACTACCCTTTTAGTGGGCTAATCCTGCAGCTGATAAGTTTGCCCCTTTTAACCACACTGAACTTGCATTTTTACCACAGTATTATGGATGTAGTTAGATATCCGTTGGTGTATTCTAACCGTTTATTGTGCTATAGTTTAGTGATTACATTTGGGTGGAAGGAATATTAAGTAGGCTTTTGTTAAATGTGCTGGTAACCTCTGTTTTGGAATAATGGTGGTGTCATTACATTCAAACCAACCACTTATTTTTTTGACACGTGCAGCATAGTGGCCTGAAGTGGTTGTAGCACCAGTGTGGTTGATTATGCCCACTGGGGTGAAGGTTTTCTTGCCATGAGGTACCTGGCCGTGTGTAGTAAGCTTACAGTTGTTTTTGGTACCATCTGCATTGTACCTTAGAAGCATTAGTGTCACATATTGGCCATGTGAATTTATTTGTATGTTGGAGTGATTGTCTGAATGACAAAAAGGGCATAATTTGCTATGATTTGCAGAACGTGCATGCATGTTTCCACATGTATGAAATATGAAAGATTTCATTTATAGGGATGTTTTTGGTTTCCAGTACTTGTAGTAAGTACATTAGGAATTTGTGTGGATCTTCCTGTGTGTTTATGGTGAATTTTACCATTCCCGTACAATAGTCCAATTCTTGCATTATACCTGAGACACTGTAAGTGCTGTCAGGATTATTTGTGACATTTCTATGAAGGACGAGTATTTGCAAACACAATTGGTCTGAGCTGTTTAAGTAAATGTTGTAAACGATTGGTGGCAATTGAAAGAGAAGATTGATTGTCACATTTGCATAGCAATTTACGGCAGTTGTGTTGCTGAATTTAAATGCGCCAGAAAGTTGTGCTTCTGCATCATTTGATGGGCCTGCAGTTGTTTATTGAGAAGACTCATGTTCTCTTTGTCTTCTGATGGGCGTGCAGTTTATTTTAGACTAGACAGTTTTGTGGTTGTAATATTTGATCAAGCAGCAGTTGTTCTTTGTTTCTTTAGCTGTATTGTTGGGAGATCTGCTATAGGTTCTGTTTCTATTGTTTTCTTTTTAAAAGTTTTCTTTTTTGAGGGACAGGCTACATATCTAGATGGGGTGTACAGTGCAAGTAGCATGTTGTACTTTTGAATGCAAGCAATGTCAATGTTGACATTGGGGGTCATTACGAGTTGGGCGGTAAGGGATAAACGATGCCGGTAAAGGATTACCGGCATCTTTTACCGCTCCGGGCCATTACGACCCACCAACCCGCTATTAGCGGCACCGTAACTAATGCTGCCTCAATAGCCGCATGCATGCGGGCAATGCGACCCTTCATGCCGGAAATACCGCCATGGCGTAAATAGGAGGCCATCACAAGTCAGGCGGACATGCAAATAACGGCCTACTGAAGCCCGAAAAGTACCTTACCGGCATAGAGTAAATACCGGCATGGCGGACCACCCGTAAACTGCCATGTGCAGTGATCCCAACTGCCACAGGTGTACACAATCAGCACAGGTGGAGGCAATATAGACTGGGCCAGCACAAAAGGAGCACACCCCACCCCTTCCCACACCCAGGCACACACCAAAATGATTCCAATACTATTAGCAATGCTGGGGCTGTAGGACATGATTGCAGTGGAACTGCTGCAACAACAACAACAACGGGCAGCACAGAGGAGATGCAGGAGGAGAAGGAGGGTGAGGCAGGGCCAGCATGCCCCACCAGTGCAGCCATTGGTACCATGCAGGCATCCCCCAATCCCTCGCATCCGAACCAGTCCATTCAACCTAACCCCTGAGCAGATCCACACCCTGTACTGTCTGGACCGGGACACCATCACCACCATTGTGGACATGATACATAACGACATCGTCAGCCTGATTAAAATACGCACCGCAATCCCACCTCTACTGAAGGTAGTGTCAGTGCTCAGCTTCCTGGTCACAGGCACCTACCAGCACACAGTGGGGCACATGCATGGCATATCCCAACCATTATTCTCACGTACGCTGAACCAAGTGCTTGATGCCCTCCTGAAGCACACAGGCGACCACATTTTCCTACCACGGACAGCCCAGGTGATCTCCAACACCAAAGTTGGTTTCCATTCACTGGCCGGCATCCCTGGTTGCATTGGCACCATCGACTGCACCCATGTTAAATTAGTGGTCCCACGTGCCACAGAGGTAGTGTACCGCAACCGTAAATTATACCACTCCATCAACGTGCAAATGGTATGTGACTCAAACAAGATCATCACACATTGTTGTGCCTGATTCCCCAGATCAACCCATGATTCAATGGTTCTTGTGGAACTCCACGATACCACGCTACATGGAGCGACATGCAGGGCAGATATCCTGGCTTCTCGGTGAGTTGCATGTCAGGCTCATGGAAATACGATGTGGATAGGTGATTGGGGGGAGAGATGCATACTTCACCTGGCTGTGATGGGGGGACAGATGCATACTTCACCTGGCTGAGATGGGGGGAGAGATGCATACTTCACCTGGCTGAAATGGGGGGGAGATACATACTTCACCTGGCTAAGATGGGGGAGAGATGCATACTTCACCTGGCTGACATGATGGGGGGGAGAGATGCATACTTCACCTCGCTGAGAGTACCTGAGAGGATGTACCATGATCATACACCAAAGCAGGCCAGACTTGACCGACACCTGACCACAAAATACAAGACGTAAGCTGCACTACCATGAAAATGATGCAGTGCAACAACCATTACATAGCCAACAACATGTTCACTGCACATAATCAGACCGTAGACCCCACAGCACAATGCAGCAACAAGCAATGAAGATGGCCAATGCACAGCGCCAAAAACCATCATCAAAAAGTACAGGTCTACATTACTGCGTACAAAGGAGCCACATGAGGGCAAGATACAAGAACACACCCCTACACCAACACAGAGATCCACCAAAACAGCATGTCACAATTTGTAGCGCAAAGTGAGATCATCATGATGCTGCCATCAACGTTGACAGGATGGTAGCATACATATCACTGCACATCACCCAGATCATGGGAACAACCATCGTGGACTACCACAGTGCATGAGCAACCACAAGGAATTGGCCCCCCCTGTGCCCAATAGACGATGGCATGCACACCTGCCTATAAGAGGAATGCACACATAGCAGTCACATCATGTGTCTCTATTCATGCATGGATCTGTGGGTGCATACAGGAAATGAATGCATGCTATGGTGTCATTGATACAGGTCCCATGTGATGTGAGGACTTATACATAATAATTGTTGTCCACATGCAGGTGATGCAGGCTATCCCTTGAAGAGGTGGCTCCTTACCCCAGTCCGGAACCCGCAGAACAGGCACAAGGAGGACTACAATCGTGCGCATACACGTACCCGTGTGGTGATTGAGCAGACCTTTGGCCTCTTGAAGGCACAGTTTCGCTGCCTCAGCAGGTCTGGTGGGGCACTCCTGTACGGCCATGAGAAGGTGGGCAAGATCGTCATGGCATGTGTCATGCTACACAATATGTGCATCAGACGGAATGCGCCCCTGCCCCCTGACGCTGAACTGCAACCACCTGACGATGAGGATGAGGAGGGTGGAGATGGGGCTGCACTTCAGGGAGGCAGGGATGCACTGGAGGGACGTGCCATGCGTCAGACTCTGATTGACCAATGTTTCTAGCACACATGGATGGGGAGTGTAACATGGAGGTGGAACTCAGGGCAATGGGTGTGTCAGGGACATGGACACTGTAGACTGTTCACCAATAAAGCACACGTACCCAATAAGCAATGTCCTCACATGTGAATTCAGATTTCATAACAGGTATATTCAGAATATGTAACTAACATGTGCACAAGCCCTCCACCCAACACACCCACTCTCCCCTCCCCCTCAACTTCCCCACACACCCTCTCCCCCTCCCCTCCTCAACTTCCCCACACACCCTCTCCCCCTCCCCCCTCAACTTCCCCACACACCCTCTCCCCATCCGCCCTCAACTTCCCCACACATGTTGTGCACTGGCATGCACCATAAATCCACATGTGACCAGAATGCCTGGCTGAACCTACAGCCCTTCTCCTCTTCCGGCAGCAGGTGGACCCTTGTCCGACCTGCGCAGGTTCTGGCCAGACCTACGCAGGGGGCTGGACTTAGTGGAGCTGGCATTAGAGGATGTCCCAGGTTGGTCTGCCACCTGTGCCGGACGCATGGCCTCCATTGCTGCCACCATTTGGGAGAGGACCTGCCACACTGCTGCCAATTCACTGCAGATGTCTTTTGAGGAGGTCTCAATTGCAGATTTGAGGGATGAGGCACATTCCCTCATCTCCTCCCTTGCCCGGCCACATTCCGTAATGTGCTGTGTCAACAGCCCTGATAACTCCTCCTGCCGCTTCTGAATAGCCCTGATCCCCTCTTGGCTGTTCACAACACTGGGGGATGTATGAGGTGCCACCGACATGGTAGGTTCATCATGCATGGTTGGCGTGGGGCTGAAACTACCGGGCCATGAGTCCCCAGGAGCCAGCTCATGGCTGTTGCTGTCGTGTATGCTAGATGGGGAGAGGTGTGGTGAATGCAGGGGGCCTGTAGTGGTGGTTGTGCCTTGTGGCAGTACATCTGCCTCGTCATCGGACATGGCTGCTGTGGCAGCTGTCTCCCCCACAGTACTAGTGGCAGCCGATATAGTGCCTTCTGCCACTGGCTCCAGTGTGTTGGTGGCTGTTGTGTGTGCTGTGGTGGGGGCTGTAGTGCACGTTGGTGCTGTGGCTTCTCGGGTTGTCTTGCCCTTCCGCTGTGGTCCAGGTTGGCCCCTTACCATTGATGTAGAGGGGTGGCTTTCTCCCTCCATGCCCCTGGCTTTCTTGTGTGGTGTTGCGGCATCCTCCCTGGGGGCCTGGTCATCGCTGTCTGATGGCGTGCCTGTGGGGGACCAAGAGAGGGAGAGGATTAGTGATGGGTCTACATGCATCAGGCATGCATTGGGGTAGCTGCATTGATATGGAATGGCAGTTGATTGGCATTGGGGTACTGACATACGGGTTGCTTGGCTTTTGGGAGGGTGATGCAGGGAAGCGTCTGGGATGGGACATATATGGGGTGCATCATGCATGTGGACAAGATGGTGCTGTGTACTGCCTGTAGGCAGTCTTGCAAATATGTGTCTAGTGGATCCTGTTTTCCATCATTGCACTGTCACTTCAGGGGGACATCATCGTGTTGGTCATTGCAGTGTTTCATTTGGGCCACCTACCTGCATCGGCCGATGACGGGAATCCTTGCTCCATGTCCCCCACTCCCTCAATAGCCTCCATCCCAATGGTGGTTGCACAGATCTCCTCCCAGGGTTGCATCTTAATGGGGGAATCCGCACCTCCACCTGTTGCTATTGCCTGCTTGCAGTTGGCCGAGAGGATGTTCCGCATGCGTAAATGCAGGTCATCCCAGCGCTTCCGGACCTCTTTAGGGGCGCGGGGGTGGTGCCAAAGGCACTCACCTTCTGCGCCACCTCCGCCCATATCTCCTTCTTCCGCTGTATTGCAGATCGAGACATGTTGGTGGCGAATACGACCTCTGCATGTTCTTGCAGCATCTCGGCCAGCATATTCAGCTCCTCTGGTGAGAAGCGCTCCTTGCGCAAGCGCTCTGCACTTTTTGTTGAGTGCTTTGGGCGTGGTAAGATGCTGCAGGTAGTGGTAGAGGTGTGGTAGAGGTGTGAGGGTCAGATGGCTCCTGGTTACGGAGGATGGCAATGGATTGTGTTTTTAAAGATGGCCGCCATGCTCTTTCCCGTTCCTGTGCGATGACGCTACTTCCGGTTCCGCTTATTAGCGGTCACCGCTAATAGCGGTCACCGCTAATGCCGATGGCTTGGATGGCGGTGGAGCTATATGCGCTTCGCACAATGCCAGTAAGGTTTCTTTTTGCCCTTTTACGGCATGGCGGAAAGGTTGTTACCAGCATGGCGCAAAGTTCATGCCCGTATACTCCTAATCGCATCCTAATAGCGGCCTCGTGGCAACACGGACATGGTATTTGCTCCATGCCGGTAAAGGCCGTACCTTACCTCCAAACTCATAATGAGGGCCATTGTTTGCATCAAAGTTAACTAGGAATCGACCATTAAGTGTACACAGACATGAAAGTGCTAGGTAACTCATACCTTCTTTAAAGACTTTGCTGCCAATGTCAATCAATGCATGATCTAGGGTTAGACCTTGTGTAACGCTCACCTGATTCTCGCAGAGGCGCCGGTCTTGACTGGGCGACTACCGTATCTTCAAAGGTGATGTGTAGCACCTGGTTGGCTCTTTGGGCTGGACCTCTGTGCACTGTATGCCTGACTTCAAGAGTAAGATGTCTGCAGATAGAAAATATGGGATTAATGAACTGGGGTTATTGGGGTGTCCCTATCTCTTTCCTTTTTTGCTCTCCTGTAGACCCCCAAAGGTTAACGCTCTCACCTTAGGTAAGTGAATGCCGAGCTCTCCATCTGCCTCGGGGCAGGGTGCTGTAACCAGTTTCTTCACTGGATCGGTAGCGCAGGCCTCTTGACTGCAGAGGACTGCTGTCCGTCGTTTACTGCACGAACGGTAAGTTTCGACTAATTCTATTGTCTTTAAAGTCTTTAGTAATGATGTCTCTTGTTTTGCAGGTTCCGGCGATGGCGGATGACGGGCTGAAGTGAGTTGAAGATGGAGTCCGTGTGATGAATAGAAGCGCCTGGAAGCACGTAAGTAAGCGCTTGTTGCCTGCTTCACGATGCGCTCTAACTGTCTTTTATTTTGCAGGTATGAGTTCGGAGCGGCTGCAGGGTGCCGGAATACCCACTGGGTTAGATGTGGAAAGGAGTAATGGCACGTGAGTATTAAAGTTCCCCAATGTCTTTTAACGCACCTTGTTTTGTCTTTCAGATGCAGGATGCAGCGCCGAAGGCCTCCGGAGCGTGCGAAGAGTTGGTAAGCTTTTGTCTTTCAGATGCCTGAGTGCAGTGTGAAGACCTCCGGAGCGCACGAAGAGTAGGTAAGCCTTTGTCTTTCAGATGCCGGAATGCTAACCTGTTCTTTCTTGTCTTTATAGGTGCTGCTGAAGACTGGATTCAGGATGGTAAGCCTTTTTCCTTAGGCCCAGGATCCGATGCAGAAGACACGATGAGCGTTCTGCTGCAGAGGATGCAGAATAACGCAAAGCAAGATTCATCCACCGGGTGTGGTTTAAATACCCTCCTGTAGTGCTTAGGTGTCTCCTTCCACAGCCACGCCTAGGTAAGAAAAGAGTTCCTGCTTTCCAGAAGAGTTCCAGTGTTCTGAATCTAGGGAGTGGCTCCTGCCCCACCCAACAGGAAAAGTAGTTCCAAAAAGAAGAGGATCAGAGGCTCAGCTGGCAGGCAAGTAAGCAGCATGGTCTGCTGCAGGTAAGTCCACCCAAGCATTATGAGGCCGGCGCTTCCAGCGCTGGGACTGGGCATATTTATGAGCCTGGTGCCACTGGCGCCAGGACTGGGTCCAAAAGGTCCCAATTGGGACTGGTTGGCCCTCGGAACCTGGGTTATGGATCTGCTTCCAAGGGAGTTGGGAAAACCCTGACCTTTTGGAAGCAGAGATCATGACACCTTGCGATTTGTGAATAGTGACAGCATATGCAAGAGATAGAGAGAATTGTTCTCTGCATACATACATGTCTTTGAAAAGAAGGAAATGTGCTGTTGTGTAGCCTATTATTTTAACTTCTGCAAGTTTGTCAAAGTAGATGTTGAAAAACTGAATGTTGTTGTCATGTGGATATGTTTGGAAGCCAACAACTGTACCGTTTGCTCAATTGACTAGACCTTGTTCTACGTCAAGATCTGTAGGCTGCTGCATGTTTTGAGTTAGTTTTCTGTGGTGAAAATGTTGCTAGAGATTTACATTTCCAATGCTGCCGAGTGTGTTATGACATTGTTTGTGTCCTAATACTTTGAAAATAGGTTGACGTTTTACTGGTGTTAACTGTAGGAGGTCTCCGAAAAGCATAACGTGTTTTCTTCCAAACAGTTCTTAGTAGTAGGTTTTTAGGACTTCTTGCATTCTGAGATGAATTAAAGCCAACATGACGTTGGAAACCATGCTTACTTCATCTATCAGGAGTACTTTCATTTGTTTCCGAATTCTGCAGACTTCAGTAGCAGCTCTGCTGATAATTTGTAGTATTCTAATTTGTTTTGTGTTTTACTCGGTGGAACAGAAGTCAGTGTAAAGTTACACCTCCTATGTTGTAGGCAGCTATACCTGTGGGGGTTCTTACAACAGATGAAAGGTTGTTGTTTGATAAGTCTTGTACAAATTTGCAGATTATTATAATTAAGAACGTTTTCTCAGAACTAGCTTCATCACTGACATAAAGGAGCAGAGGTATATCGTTTTTACAGCTACAAGTGTTAGTTTCATGTTTCAATACCATGTTCAATTTCTTCAGTGACTTCTAGATAAATGTTCATCATTTAGCTGTGATTTGAGCACTGACAAGTCTTCTTCAGATTGTTTCTATTGATACATGTTATTTTCTACCTCAGACATGGCTATTTCTGCTTCATTTAGAATGATTGGTTCTCCAAGTAGTTATTGGCTTCCTTTAAGGGAAGGTTGACTGCCCTCACGAGGGTCCTTATCTAGTAGAGCTTCAATTTCTTCCTCTTGTTGGTGTTAATTTTCCAAAATGTCTTTGTAGTGTTTGAAATTGACATTTGTTATACTGATTTCATTTACTTTGAATGCAGCTTCAAATGAGTCATGGTCACCTAATAATTCTTCTTCTTTTCTCCAAGGTTTAAAAAGGTGCAGTAGGGCCATGTAATAAACTTCTCTATGTTGCAGATATGTAAATGATAACTTTATTTTATTAATTAGGCTGGTTTTGGTAAGCTTCACTAGGCTTCCTTCACAAGTTGAAACTGGATATTTGCCAGTTGTCTCATCTGGTGTGACAGTGGTTTTGTAGGAGTAGTTTTGGGCTATGTCTTACAGGCAGATTTTTCCAAATCAGTACTTCTGTTTGGGAAGTATGTGTCAATTGAATTGTTTTTTTTAAATGTCCTGGCTGTTAGGATCATTTGTGGCTATTGTTTCTATCTCTTGGTAGGATTTTAGTACTCTTTTTCGGGATGAAGCAGGACCAAGGTTTAGACAATGTGTTCAGATTTGCCATATAAGGCTGTACCTGTTAAACGGTCTGCAGCTTTGTAGCACCCGCATTCTCTATGGGAGAGCATTTCTATACCTAAACTGTACAATTTATGTGACAGTGTTTTGTCAGATGATATGTCATCACAGAGGTCTTTTAGCTCTGTTTTCTCAGCTTTGGTGAAATAGGCTAACACAAATCTTGTAACTGCAGTGGAATTGTCTGCAATGTATTATATGCCTATATTTGCATTCCACAAGAGGCAAATGATTGCATTGTAATCATTGATGTACTTGGATGCTTCTTCCCTTTTAATGTTGTATGTGTTTAACAGAAGACATCAAGCTATTTACTTGTTCATTTGTGCAAACTGGTCTAGGGAAGCCAAAGAGACATTTGGTATAGACCTTACCTTTGGTTTTATATCTACAAGTATTTGCCACATTTATGTTCATGGAAACATAAGATTTGTGTACGTAGGTCACTATGTAGGTTACTATGTGTGGTTTCTGAAGGGATGCTGCAGGTAATGTATTTTTCAATAAACTGTAAAACAGTGGCATCACTGTCATGGCCAAATTTGGGAGCATGTTTCATCCACAAAAGCAAGTGGATGTGTGGTGCTCCTCTGGATTGATATTCTTTTCTCCAAGAGAACAGTTCCACTTCTCCGAGTGGAGGGGTAGATTTACTGCAGATGAAGTGTAGCATGGTGATGAAGCAATGGTGAAAGTACCTTGATACATTGACAGGGTCAAAAGAGCAGAGTTCTGGTGTTTTTATATTTCTTCCTCCTTTATTTTGGTTTGCAGTGCATAAGAGGTCATGCAAGTCATGCCATGCATATTCTGCACAACTTAAAGTAACAAACCATGTGGGCGGGCCTAGTTCCTTAGCATACAATGTACATCAGCGAGACAATTTTCTTTTGTACCACGCATGTTTGCCAAGATATTTGTGATACTTTACTGCAAAACTTCATCTTTGTCTTTTATTTTTTGAAGCAGTTAGGTAGCGGACATGTTTAAAATATTAGAGCCTGTTTTTAATGTGTGTGCAGCTCCATAACATAGAGTTGCTAGTTCACTTTTGAACAGGAGGTGGAATATGTATTATACATTTTGTCTGAATTTGGGGTCTTGGATATTCTGATGCAGTAATTTGTATGGATCTTTCATCATATCTTCCTCATTTTCCTGTTGGAAAGAGTAGAGCAAAAGAACATGCTTCTATACTTTTCTCCCATATGCTCATTGGGGATCCTTTGGCTTGAAGCATTTGATATGTTTCTAATGCATCTTCTATGGTGTCTTTAGAGTGTAGTGGGTGAATTGTATACTGGTCCAAAATGGTGGTTGCAGTAATAGGATATACACGTTCAAATTGCCCATTTGGTGGTGAATCTTGAATATATTTGGGCGGTTTCTCTTAGGATTTCCTCTATGTTTATATCTTTGTAGTATTCATTGTTTTCTTTTAGATACTGTAGGGCTTGTCTAACTTTGTTTAAGTTGAGTATTTGTTGCCAAATTCTTTTGTCTTTTTTTGGTACACCATTAACTAGTACAATCAATGATTGATCTATTGGCCATTGTACTCCTGGAGTGTCTACATTTTCTTTAAGCCCTAATGGCAATATACTACTTTGCCACACATGCTTAGTAACTCATATGGAGGCAATTTGGCAATTTTGGGTTCAAGGCATATTATAGCTTGAAATGGATGTGCTGCTTGGATTACAATGCTCTCATACAAGTTAAGTTGTTGGAGAGCTTTTGGAAGTGGGAAGATTTCTAAGTTGTTAGTTATCGCACGTGATGGCATTTGGTTATTGTCAAGCTTTGTATTGCAGTATGCGCAAACTATTGAGGGGTCAGTTATTTTGTATTTATTTTCTGTTGTTAGGTATAAAGCTAATTGGAACCATTGGGATTTCTCATTGTCCTCTATTCTTTAGGCCATATCTACTATTTGTTTGCTCTTTTTATAAAAAGTTCTGCGACAACAGACACATTCTTGGTCTGGTATTTCAGCAGATGTGTTTTGAAACTTAGCTATTTCTTTTTTGTATGTGCTTGTTGGGAGGTTGGAGTTTGTGAGGCTTTCGTTAATGTTTTTTGAAGTTATTGAATTTTGTAAGTCAATTTCAGTTCCAAAATATTTACTTTGGATGTGTTCTATTTCTCAAAGGAGTTCTTTGGCAGTTCCATGTAGGAGAATGTTATTTACATTTCGGACTTCTAGAGCAGGACTTTTTGCATAGTATTTCTTTCTGTATAAGATTTCGTATAGTGGAATGGTGTATTGCTAATATTTTGATGTGTTGGAAGGTACTTTTACAAGCAGTTCCTGAAATGCAGGCTAATAAATGTCCTCGCATTCCAGTTTGGCTGCGCACTGGGCAGGTCTATGGTTAATAAAGTTTTCATTCTTCTTTTGTCTGTTAGTTTCACATAGTGACTTAAAATTGACGTAAAGATTTGAAGGATTGTTGGCATACGTTACATATTGAGCTGCATGTCTATTTGTACACTGGACGGTTTCTTTGGGTGAAAGGAACATTTGGTTGAAAGTTTGTTGGGGATGTTTTTTCTATAAGGGTTTATTTTGCCATAATGGTGGCTCCTACCATATCCTAGCCTCGGCCATTATGACCTGTGGCAATTGTTTTTTTTTGTTCTTGTTTATAAGCCTCTTGATTGAAATATGGTTCTGTGCTGCTTGTGGGAATCCCTTCACTTTCCCAGAAGTTTGAAAAGGTATCTATATTCACACTGCGTAGGTTTAGAAGTACTTTTTGTAATTTCTTGATTCATCTAGTTAGTGGCTTCATTCTGTTTTAAATCTATATAAACACCTTTCTTTTTAGTAGAAATGCGCTGTCAATCAGACATTCGAGGATTAGTCTTCTGCTGTGTTTTTTAATAGTAGTTTGTGACTTTTTAGCTGTCTTTATAAGATTGTGAAAAACGCTACGGTGGACATTTTTTTTGTAAAACTATTTTTTTAGTATGCCTTACTGTAGCTACGGTAACATTGGTATATATAGTGTTAGGTTCATTAGTAGGTCTGCTTCTGTTTGTACATGTTTTTTTACTTTTTGTTTTTGAAAGAGGGACCTTACTTTTCTTGGTGGTGGCTGGTTTTGTTTTGTTGAGTGAGGTTACTAGCTGTTTTGTTTTAATGTGTTCTATAAATTGTTGACTATATGGTTTGCTATAATTCTTATCTGCTCTGTTCTTTCTTTTTTTACTATGGAGTTCCTTCCAATCTGTTCCAGTCTGTAGGTGCTTATCCAGTCCTAGTTCATTCTCTGCATTCTGGGACTTGTAGTCCAGGTTTTCTAATGGAAAATGTGCAACTACAACTCCCAGAATGCAAAGAAAAAAGCCAACACTTGATAAGCACCTACATATTGGAATGGGTCATGTTGGCTAGTATGCATGTACTGCCAACATATTAAACTTCCACACACCAAGTGCCATTTAAAAATGTTGTACAAATCTTTTCAATCTACTTTTCCTTTCTGTTAGAAACAAGTTACACACAGTGCTCCTATAAATGCATATATGCATTTTTTACCTTTCACAAAAAAACATTTTCAAACGCACAACATTGTAAGTAACTGCCACTTGATGTGAGAAGGTGCTGAATGGGCAAAACATGGCATTTGCTAGAGTGGTTAAAAAGATAGAATACGTTTATTGAGAAGCTTATTATCCCAGTATATGTACATTTGTAAATGAGTTGAAAAAAATGCTTTAAAAATATAAGCATAACTCTACTATGTCTGGTTAGATGCAGATGTTGTTCAATCTGCAAAGAGACATCTTGGAGAATGTTACAGTAGTTTTTGATGCTGGTGGCTGTGAGTAACAGGAGACATGTACTCTGAGGGTGCAAGAGTACATATAAAGTGTTTGAGATGAAAGGGTTACATGTACAGTATTTGGATGCGATTGGTGGATGGATGTGTGACTGTTTGAAAGCAGCCAATGAGGGAGTGTTACAAACATAAAAGTAAAAAGTGTAAAAGGGCAGCCTTGTGCTACCCTGCTAGTGGATATTGCTGTAGTCTGCGGACACTGCATATGCCATCCAAGTTCTTTTAAGGATGCCTGGCACGGAAAGGTGACTGCAGAGACTGCAGGTAGTCATTGATGTCCGAGGGCATCAGGGGATCAGCCAATCCGGTTTCCTGGATGTGGTGGGTGGTGTGCAGGAAGACTAGGTAGCAAGAGTTATCTTTGTTATGTGCAGTGAAGATGGCTATGGCTATGGCTTTGAGGAAGCAGAGTGTCTGGATCATGGGTGATTCTTGGGTCCATTGGCTAAAGGTGTATTCTGAGAAGTGTGGATTATCTGAGAATCTTGCATTAGATGAATTTCAAGTTTCATGGTATGGAGTTCAGGAAAGTGGGCGGGATTACTCCCGTTTTGTGGGAAGGGAGGGACAGGGCACCAACCAAAGAGACGTAGGGCCAGGTGGACAGTGAAGATGTTGGGCGGGCCTTTAATTTAAGGTAGGTGGAATTGTTTCTCATGCTCTTCGACCCCGGCCTCGAAAGCACTATGAAACTGCTGCCCCCGGCAGATCGGTGCATCGTAGTATAAGCAAAGTACTCTGACCCTCAAAAGTTAAGGGTCAACTGCGTTCTGTATGGCCTGCGTGGCAGCCGCCGGGATCCTCTGCCCCGAAGGAGAAGCATGTGTGGTGCCAAGAGCGGTCAAGGAAGATAGGCTAGAGGCTGTAAATCTGATTGCCCAGAGAAAGGAACCGCCTTTTTCAGAGCACCCAGGTAGGTGGATCTGGTGTGGCGGCACATGGAAGTGGTCCTGAAGGAGTACAGCCCAGGTTTTATGTGACTGAGTACGGCGTGGCACTAAGTGCATCTGACCTTGGCTGCCTGAGGCTTCGGTACACCCCCTACAGTGATGAAAAACCGCCACACCCATGACTCACTATGGACACTGGAGAGATGCATTTCCTCTACCTCATCTTGCTCTTCCTCTTCTTCCTCATCTGCATCATCTCGGGAGGATAGCTCAGGGGCAATGTGCTCATCTTGGAAGCAAGTCAATGTGGAGCAACACAGGTTAGATCCCTGGGTCCGTGCTTAGAAACCTCTGGGTATTAAATAACCAATTGGAATTACAGTCTCTGTGCCTGTTCCCCTCTCCAGGCCCTCCAGGTTGTTGTGGTGGAAGTAGTGGCCCCTGGGAAGGAGTAGGGATGGCCACAGCAGATGTCATTGATGCAGGTCGCAGGATTTCCAAAGTCATCTTGAAATCAGGTGCTCTTTGCTGGTCTGCCAGATTGAGAATTACTAAAAGTAATGGGTGGGCCCATTCAGAGGAACTGTCTGTGACCCGTGCGACTGTCCGCGGACTACCAAGTTGAAAATAGGCCTTGGAAAGTTGTAAAAGTTGACAGATCAACTAATATTGAGATTAGGAGCTCTGGAAAGGTACACCCTATATTGGCTGAAAATGCAGTTTCAAACTGTCCGCAGCTCTGAAGGGTGTTCACAGACACCCATCGGGTGAGAGTCACAGGGCACATGTGCATGAATGTCTGCAAACAGGAGCACTGTCCGCAGACAATTAAAAGTGCGTAATTCAAAAACTGATATGTCGGGATATGGCACAATATCTGCGGACACCCTGCTGCAAAATGGACACCCCCGACAGTCGTACGGTCTGTGGACTATTAATTGGAGTTTTCAAAAATATAATTATTTCAGAACAATATACATGACTTTAAACATAATTTAAAGGTTCCTTAAGGTCATTGCTAAGTTCATCAAACTTTGCAGACAAGATCATGATTTCATTATATACAGTGAGCTCTGTATACATTAAATTATTTGTTTAATTTGAAAGATGTATTGTTTACCATAAGAGATGTTATCATCACTCATTTCTTCTTTTGGGAGGTTTTCTTCCAACCACTAAAGTGTGTTTGCCATTTCTGTTAAAATAAAAAATAGTGCATTTTGCTTTTAAGAAATGTTTAAATAGTGAATGGTAATAATAGAAAAATAAATACAGTGTACGTACTATTTGGTAAGAGGTTGTTTTATATATATATATATATATATATATATATATATATATATATATATATATATATATATATATATATATATATATAGAGAGAGAGAGAGAGAGAGAGAGAAAGAGAAAGAGAGAGAGAGAGAGAGAGAGAGAGAGAGAGAGCGAGATAGAGAGAGAGAACCAGAAATCTAATAACAATCAATACACTAACCCTAGCAGCAACTCTTACTGTACCCATTACCTAAACGTTAGACATATCCCTAACTCAAACATTAATAGTAACACTAGTTCTGTCATCTGTCATTAAGCGTAGCCCAATTGTGGCCCCAACACAAACCTAACCATAACCTTCAACCTAAAACTTACCTGGAATCTTAAATCTGACCATTAACCTAACACTAAACCTAGCCATAACCATTGCTCAGCCCTTAACATAGCCCTATCCTTAATCTTAGCTCTATTTCTAATCCTAACCCCTAACAGTACCTCTTGCACTAACCCTTGTTCGAGTCATAACCAGAGCTGTAAACTAACCATGACCTTAACCCTGACCATAGCCCTATCGTGGGGAGTGCGGCACTGTTCAAGATGGTCGTATTGAAGAGGCTGTTACACTTTTTTGGGAATATACCATACATGATACCCAAGAGATTCTTTGTTAAACTCCAGAGCATATGCAGAGGCTTCATTTGGCACAATAACAGGAATAGGATAGCCCTGTGGAAACTACAGAACATGTATGACAAGGGGGGGCATACAACTGGCCAACTTTGAGTCTATTATTTGGCCAGTCAACTGCAATATGTGGCTAAGTGGTTAACGGAGGACTCAACATCGGAATCCAGAATGTTGAGGCCCGAATGTACGCCATTTTTTTTTTAAAGAATGGATATGGCTGCTCAAACCAGAGCTCAAAGGGTGCCTGGGGATGCTGGAACTGGGGTGGAAGATGTGGCGTAAGGCTTGCCAGGCCATGGAGAACCCGACCCTGTGCTCCCCGCAAGTGCCGCTGGTGGCATTGACTGGAGGGGACGAGCAACTGAGGAAGACGATTCGTAGGCATTAGGAACCGGTGGGTATCACAACAATAGGAGATATATGGCAAGATGGAAAGATAATGGAATTTAATGCACTGATAGAGGACACAGGTGTACACCTAGGGCAGTATATCACATACACCAGATTGGTGCGGCGAGCGAGAGAAACATGGTCAGAAATAGTGCTAGAAGATCAACCCGATACGGCCATAGAAACAATCTATGACATTGCAGAGGGAGGGCACGAGGCTTCCTGAATTTACGAACTGTTGATGTCCAGGGTGGGAAAGGAGGTGACCCAGCTAAGGCGACATTGGGAAGAGGAGGTAGGGGAACTCATGAGTAATGGGTTGTGAGAGAGGGCTCAGGGGTACCATGAAATGGTGTCCAGGAATGCGAAGCTGCAACAAATCCAGCTATATGTAACCCACAGAGTGTGAATGACCCCATAGAGGATTGCCCGATTCAAGAACGCAGGAATACAAACTTGTCTTAAATGTGGGGAAGTGAACGCAGGGATGATACATATGTTCTGGGCATGCCCAGAAATTAGAAAATTCTGGGAGAAGTAGCCCACCGACTAACTGAGAAAGGGATCACGCTAGACGTGGAATCGGTGTGGGCGTGCATGGTAGGGGGTTTTCCTAGACCGCGTACATGGAAACACGTGAGCAAACTTAAGGACTTGGCGTACATACTCACCAAGCGCTGAATTGCTATGGGATGGAAAGCAAGTACCAGACCAAGGGCAGAGGTCTGGTGGTATGATCTCCAGAAATGGGCAGAGGTGGAAACGGCAGTATGGAATGAAGCGGCCAATAGAGGCGGGGAGGAGGAGGCAGGAACGCTGATGGCCTGGAGGCATTTAGTAGCCACCCTGTCTGGATCCACCCCAGCCTGTCCAAGTGAGCATGATACCTCCGGGAATACAGGAGGGGAGGTACCCCTAAGGAAAACAATGGCAGAGGGTGATGTGGTGTAGGCTCAAGCTTGGGGGGGAGGGTAAGGAGGAAGCAGTGTATAGTTTCTTCTGATACTGTAGATGACGTTTAAAATTGTATGACATGCACTGCTGGGTTTGTTTGTGTTGGTTTGATGGGTTTAAAAATTGATACAAATTGTTCAACAACAACAAAAAAACCTTGACCATAGCCCTATATCTAAGCTTAACACTAAACCTATCCCGAATGTTTACCTTAGCACTAACACCTACCGCAAACCTAACCTACCCATAACCTTTAACCTAAATCTTAGCTCTAACCTTACGGCTGAGCCTAATCCTAACACTAAACCTCACCGTAAGCAGTTCCAAACATAAAAACAGCCCTAATTTCAGTCCCAATTTAACCTAACTAACATTTAACTTAAGCCTTAGCTCTAACCTTAAATCCGACCTCAGTCGTAATAATAAACCTAGCCATAATCCCTTCTCAACCCTAAACATAATCCTAACCTTAGTCTTAGCCCTATTTCTAATCCTGGACAGACAACTTCTTCCACTAACACTACTCTAGATATACCCTTAACTCTGAACTAACCATAATCCCAATTTTGACCATAACCCTATCTCTAAGGTTACCACTAACCCTAATATTTCCTTTACCACTGACCACTATCCCAAATTTAACCTACTCTAAACATCCTTAACCTTTGCATTAGGCTTACCCATAACTCTAAGCCTAGCCTAGTCTCCCTAGTTATAACATTTACCAAAGCCCTACCTCTAACGCCAATTGCACCCCCAACTCTAACCTAATCATAACCTTTAACCTAAACCTTAGCACTAACCTTAAGGTTGATCCTAGTCCTAAAATCAAACCTATCCATAACCAGTGCTCAATCCCAAAAATAACCCTAATTGCAGCCCCAAGTTTAGCCTACCCATTACACATAATCTAAACCTTAGCTCTAACCTTAAGTCTGAGCCTTGTCCTAACACTAAACCTAGACATAAAATGTGTTCAATTCTAAAAATATGCTAATATCAATTGTATCCCTATATCTAATCCTAACCCCTGACATGAACTCTAGGACTAACACTGAAGCCTAGCCATAACCATTGCACTAAACACATCATAACCCTAACCTTGGCTGCACTCTAACCTTAACACCAATCCTAGCCCTATTTACCTTAGCTCTAAACCTTACCACAAACGCACCCTACCATAAACATCCTTAGCGTTTTCACTAGCCCTACCCTTAACTCAAAGCTTATCCCTGTAACTTATCCTAGCTATAGCCATACTTCAATCCTAACCACAGCCCTAACATTAACCCTAACCTGAAGTCTAACACTAACCCCTAACATAGGCCTTTTACTAACCCTACCCCCAACCCTTTCGTAACTTCAACCTTGGACCAAGCCCAAACCTTATTTCTAATCCTTGCCCTAACACTAACGTCCTAACTTTTAGCCCTAACCATAACCTTAGCTCTAACCTTAACTTTACATCTAAGCCTATCCCCAACATTACCTCTGGCAGTACCACCACGCCTAGCCATAACTGTAATCTCAATCTCAGCCGCCCTACTGCTAACACAAGCCCCAGTCCAACATTAACTCTGATCAGGGATAGCCACCGGTGCTGCACTGTGAGTTGCTTAATGCCGCCATTTTTCATTGGGAGATCTGACATTGGAGAAGACGCCTTCCCTGGAACTCAGAGATCTTCCCAAAGGCCATTTCATCTGGAAGGTTCTTTAACTTACACGCGTGACTCCAGAGAGAACAAGGACCTAAAGTAGGTCTCGCCTAACATCTTCATAAAGCTTCAACTCTATTAAGCAATCTTGCTGCCCACCTAAGGGATGTTATGTTGTGTTATTGACATGTCCAGGGTCTCTTGGTACGTCGGGACCTGCTAGAGAAAGGGTTGAGTTTGGTTAGTGGCAGCACAAGGCTCAGTGCAGGATTACTTTGCTGCTGTGGTGATGTGTGCAGGTAGTAAGGAAATGGCATTGGTGTGGTGTAAGCTTCTAGGAGGTCTAGGCGCGAAGTCCGTTGTCAAGTGACCTGGGTGTACACATACATGCACACATATGTTTTGTGTCTAGTTCATGAGCATTATGGCAGTGTAGGGTGGCCTCTGGGCTAAGGTATTTGATCCTTTTGTATGTGTGGTGGTCACTGGCATCAGTTTGTGTATTTTGTTGGATTTGTGCTTTGTGGTGGCTCAAGCCGTTGCGCGTGGTGTACAGTGTTAAGTGGTGTGAGGCGATGTGATGCAATTTAAGAGGGAGCCTGGCAAGGGGAGTAGGGTGCAGTTTAGGTACCAAACATCCAACAGGAGCAGGACCTGACAGTCGAAGAGTCCGTGATTAATGGGGAACCAAGTTACACAGCTATTGATTGGTTTTGTCCAAAGGTCCAAGCGCAATACACTGCCACTGACAAGTTTCGTGCTGACTTTATTCCCCAGCCCCGCAGCCATGAAAGGGAGATTCTTTCCCAGATGTTTCCTTTGAAAATAAAAATGCTTACTTGGAAACATGAGTCATTGGAGCAGGTCGCCGGCAGCCAATGAGATCGCTTGGCTCAGCGTCACTTTCATCACAGGTAAGAAATCATCTGCAAGGCGGCCTCGTGTGGCACATTCCCATCCGAAAGGAATGCAGAGCTTGGGTGTGAGGAAGCCATGGCCTGGCACCCCACTTCCTCTCAGGCTGATCTTTATTTCCTGCTTTGATAAAGGGCTCCTTCACTCGAAAGATAGATGCGGATTTGGGGGGCGCTTGCATTTTAGTGACAAAGTGATAGATGAGAGTGGGCGTGCTCCTGTCTGTGTGCAGCACTTGGAATGTTATTGGGTTTTATATAGTGCACTGCTGCCATTGTCGGTGAGATAGCTCAGCTGGTTGAGAGCTCGCTGCTGTGATCAGTGTGTGATATGCAGTTCTTGGGTTTGAATCCCTGCGAGGCCAACTCAGACTTTCATCCTTCTGAGGTCGATAAATGAGTACCAACTTTGGTTGGGTAATATTGTATGTAAATATGTTCTATATGTAAAGTGCTTTGGGAACCACGCTACATACATAACATAGCATTGTCTCCTGGCGCGATGACGCCTGCAAACAAATTGGTTGGAAAAATGAAAGGCTCAAATGCTTTTAACTCACAGCAAATGCAGCATTCATTTGTGTGTTTGTTTCCTCTGGGAAGTGCCAGTACCTTCCCACTAATAGTATAATAGTCCCAGTATTGGTGCTACGTGCTTATTTCTATAGAAGTCCAGTGCTAGTACTGTCCATTAAAACGAGGGCACCCCCAGTGTTGATACTATTCCAGGGAATGTCGCAGCCTGTACTGCCATATTAACAGTAAAGCAAGCCCTTCTGTTCCTTTACTCCCCTATTAAAAGTGCAGCAGCCTTACTGAATGGAAAGGTCAGCTCTAATTAGAAGTCTAGCAGCCCTGCCTGTTGACAAGGGCCCATACTGTCCAATTGAAGGTTCTGCTGACAAGGGCCCATACTGTCCAATTGAAGGTTCTGCTGACAATGGCCCATACTGTCCAATTGAAGGTTCTGTTGCCAAGGGCCCATACTGCGCAATTGAACGTTCTGCTGGCAAGGGCCCACACTGTCCAATTGAAAGTTCTGCTGACAAGGGCCCCTACTGTCCAATGGAAGGTTCTGCTGACAATGGCCCATACTGTCCAATTGAAGGTGCTGCTGCCAAGGGCCCATACTGTCCAATTGAACGTTCATGCTGACAAGGCAAGGGCCCACATTGTCCAATTGAAAGTTCTGCTGACAAGGGCCCATACTGTCCAATTGAAATCAGAGTAGCACTGAGGAGACATGACAGTATACTAAAACGTCAACAGTGTAGTATTCCCGGGTATAAGTGTTAATATTATCCCTTTAGAAGTATGTAATATAATTGTCATTTGCATAGTGCCCTTTCCCATTGGTATGGTCTGAAAGCACTGTAGGTTGAGCACCCTGGGGGACCGAAGTCCAGGTATGGGAAATTCATCAGAGGAGCCAATACAAAAGTAAGGTTGGACAAGTCCCTGCTAGCTACCCATATTGAGCTGGCATGGGAATGGGTACTGTGAGTTAGTCTGGAGAGTTTGTGAGAGCAGGAGAATCCTTATGTGTGCAGCTAGTCCAGATTTGTGTGGCAGGGATAGCTGCATTCTTATGGCAGAGGTGTCGTGCAATGTGCCTTAATAATGTGATAGCAGATGCGTGTGGGCGGGTGGCCGTGCTATCGGCTATCTTCTATATGCATGGAGGGTGATACATACCTGTGTGTCCTGGACGGTTTCTTGGTTTCGCAGATGTAGCTCAATTTAGAAGGGTATTAATTATTGGCATGGCTAAATGCTACACAATATGACTGAATAAACTTTGTGAATATACTCAAACATGCTGATAAAAGCAGCTAAATAAACACAGTGGTTATACTCAAAATACAGCTAAATTCCACAGTGGCTATACTCCGAAATGCAGATAGATTTAACACTGTGGCTATACTCAAAGGCAGCTAAATATAACACAGTTGCTATATTCAGAATGTGGCTAAATATAACACAGTGGTTATACTCAAAGGCAGCTAGGTTTCAATGGGGTGAGTTCTAAGCGAGGCTAGATTCTACAGATTTTACTAAAAGAAAACAGCGAAATATGAGACAGCGTATATACTCAAAAGGCAGCTAAATATAACATTGTGGCTATACTCACATTGCGGCTATATATAACACAATGGCTATACTCAAAAATGCAGCTACACATGAGACAGTGGATATACTTAAAAAATGCTAAATATAGCACATTGGATACAATCAAAAGGTAGCTAAATAACACACAAAGGGCCTCATTACACAGTAGGCGGAGAACCATGGCGCAATTAGCGCCATGGTTCATGCCGGTAAAATACCGGCACCGCCTTGGTGGAAAGGGGAATTACCGCCCCATTCCAAGGTTGGCGGGGCGGTAATTCCCCCTTCCACCATTGCCCTTCCCCATTCCTATTTTTGCCCGATAGGGCATAATGGGAAAGGGGAAGGTGCTAATTACGGCACCGCAAATTGCGGTATCGTAATTAGCTCCCTGGGTGCCTTTGCGGGTTGCTTTTTGCAGGCGTTAAATTCCCCAACCCGCAAAGGGACCTCGCAATAAGGTGGTAAGGGTTTACCGGTACCGGTAAAATACCGGTACCGGTAAACCCTTACCGCCTACCGTGTAATGAGGCCCAAAGGCTTTATTCGAAAAGTCAACTAAATATAACAGTGGCTATACGAAAAAAAAAAGCAGCTAAATATGATACAGTGGATATACTCAAAAGTCAGCTAAATAAGCACAGAGGCTTTACTCAAGAATTAATGCAACTAAATATAACAGTGGCTATACTCAATATAGTAAATATAAGTATAGTAAATAAACAGAAAAAATGGTAGCCATGCTACAAATGTCTGAACTGTCTCATTAACAGTATAGCAGGCCTGCCCATGAGTGCCAAGAAATGCCTAATAAGAGTATTGCAGCCTTACCAAGAGGTGTCAATACTAGCTTGTTACCACTGTAGTATTCAGTAGCACTCCAGAGACATGACAATACTTGCCCAATAAACGTATAGCAGCCCCATTGAGACATCCCATTAACTTTTATTTTTATTTTTATTGGGTTTATTGGTTGAAAACAAACAATTTACCCAAATACATGAACAACAATAAAAAATATAATTTCATTCCTATAAGTAAAAACATTATACCTTAAACACGAAGTTAAAAGTACACACTAATTTCTTAAGACATATTCAATTACTTATATCACTAGAGTAATAATAAAAAGGTCAAATAAGACATTTCAAATATTTTATTTATCCAATAATTGTCAAGACTCTGTTGAGATGGAAATGAGTCCCCCCCCAGGTGCTTTAAGGTGAGGTGAATCCTATTTGCAATCATGTAGTGTACAAGGGGGGAGAGGACTGCACTATGAAACACCATTTTGTAATTATCCAAGTCCATACAAGTGTTCATTAAGTACCGGCAGGTAGAATCCTTAGGAAGAGATGTAAAGAGAGGTCTCCCACAGCAAAACAGCCACTTGCAGAGCCACTTCAGGAGCGCGCGCGCAGGAGCGCGCGGCTGGCTCTATTTAACAGCGATGTGGGCGTGGCCGGCAGGTGGAATCCTTAGGAAGAGATGTAAAGAGAGGTCTCCCACAGCAAAACAGCCACTTGCAGAGCCACTTCAGGAGCGCGCCAGCCACTTCAGGAGCAGATTTTGTAATTATGGCAGAGGCACAGTCTTGCATGGCTGTGCTGCACCAGTCTAGCTCCATGGAAGGATTCAACTAGGCCCAGATCATTAAGGCAGAATGAGTAGGCACCACTAGTTCTCACGAAAGCTCACTGTTGCAATACTGAGTATCATTGGGAAGAATGCGCCCTACAAGGCTGTGAGACACCAGGCTCCTCGCAGCGCCCATTCATCACAACCAAGCGGCCAGCAGGCCTCTAACACCCACCCAGCCGAGCCAGAGCCCACACCACTGACCCGACTCCCAGACTCCTGAATTCCATGATAATGAGTGACCCCCGGCCCCTAGCATAAAGCAGGTGACCATAAAAGATCTAAGCATGTGCGACTGTTTCACCCCTCAGCATAAACTACATCCTTTGTAACATGAGGTACAGGGAGGGATAAAGTATAGATCAAAACAAGGGTGGAAGCCTGGAGTGCTAGAGGAGCAGTATCAACAAAGCCCAGAATGTGTGGATCAGTATGACTGTATTTCTCCATCCCTTCCCCCTGGCACCAGAAGCCGAGCCTCCCAGGTGCATGCCACAGTGATGTAGTAATAGGCTTAGTACATTATCATCGTTTGTACAATGTAACTTATGAGAGACCTGACCTTCACTCCATGGAGAGATGAGCCCAGCTGACCCACGTGGGAATCGACAAACGACTGAGGAACAAACCAATTGTAGCCTGGCATCCCCTATGGAGCAGGATCATGTATAATGTGTTATCATTCATTTGTGTGGGTTCAGACCCTATATATGATGCCATCAGTGATGCTATGGCCTCTCAAAAGGCACTAACCATCTTTATGAAGTCAGAAAGTTCTTGAGCAGCAGAGTCCTTTGCTAATAATTTGTATTCTGTACAATTAAACCTTGTTATCCTTGCTGCCACAAGCAGGTTCACACCAGAACCCTGAGGGCCTTAAAACCACTGCAAAAGGGCTCCTGGAGCCAGTCCTGGCGCCTTTGGCATCAGGCTCATATGTAGGAAGGAAGGGCTGTTCAAACTAGGTCCCATTTATGTACATGGGCCTTTAAATCCAACATGGAAGCACCCACACAGTCTAGTTCTAAGACCCAAGCCATGCTGTCTAGTGTTTTGGGTGTGGCAGGACTGGAACTACTTTCCCTGGTACTACTTTACCTGGGCTATATAAACCACACCCTGACTGCAGAACATGCTTCGTGTTATTCTGCAACCATCAGCGTGATGCTCACCGTGTCCACCTCCTGGTCTTCAGCATCTTCCTGTAATCCTGCAAGAACAAGATTATTCTGTTTTACCTGAGACAACACCATCCAGCACTCAGCATCTCAACTGGGATGCAATCTGTGGAAACCGAGAGAAGAAGAAACATCACTCACCTGTGAGTACTAGCTTAAGGACTTCCGGTGAACCGCTACCACAGCTGCTGTTCGAACATTACGACCTGCAATAATGAGAAAGGGAAAAACAACATTAGAATGCGCGCTTCCAAAACATCGAATTCCATCAGTCTTAACTGAATTCCATCGTGCTACGCCACGCTTCCATCCGGAGAACCACAGCAACATCTAAAAGGAAAAGAGACATATTCAGGTTCGCTTTCAATATTAAACAACCGTATAGTGCTGTACTAACTTAAAGGATTCTGGGGGCCTGTTTCTCATCACGCTCTCATCTGCTCGCAGCACCACAGTGGCCTGTGAGGAGAAGAGGTAGAAAACACAGGTTAGCTTCAAAAGACAATAAAGGTGCTGCGCTTCTCGTTTTCTCTTACCTAGAAACGTGCCTCTCCATCCGGCACGCCAGCATCAAGACATTCGCACCCGAAAAGAAGGAGATAAAGACATTAACAAATTCCCACCATATACAGAACAAAGACTTACAATTACCAAACCGACCTGCCTACAAGCAGATTCGGGGTCACAGCAGGCCTGGGCCCAAGTAAGGCATACTGCACCAGTGAAGCAACTCGGGCAGCTTGCCAACAAACGTCAAGCGCCCCTGCACAAGAAACGCAGGACGGATAGCTCACCCTACAAATAACTAAGGTGATAAAAGAACCCAGTGGGAAGGGAATCGGTCAGAGGGAGGTGGGAGATTCACCCGTTAGAGACAGTTATCACAAATCCTACCTTCTGTAATTGCAGATTCATTATTCAGCACTGGGCAACTACGCATCAAGGGTTCCAGATCTCAGAGCCTTCCAGACGCCCACGGGGATATCAGGTGAGCGTAACACCTATTTCCCTAGAGGGTTGTATTCATTCTGGTGTGAGCGTAAACAGGGACTTGCCTTCATTTGGTGACCCTGGTGACGTGATCCCATTGCCCCTGTACCTGTGGCGGTATCCAGGCGGCCTCTCCGGAAGGGTCATGCCCACTTACAGTGACCAGTCCCAAAACGTGTATGCTGAGTGGCCTTGTGGGAGTCGTCTTTGCAGAATCCCACCTGCTCTTTGGTGCTGGGTGTGGCCCCAAGGAGAGATGCAGGCCGGTTGTGGAACCCTGTGAATGGAGGTCTTTGGGACAATGCACTCACGTGAGTATAGCCTGCAAGGGATAACAAAGTAGGGTTAGACATATGGACCATTGTGAATATTGTGAACACGCAGTGATTGAATTTGAGAGTGGGGAATGTTTTTGGATTGTGTTGATTTTTGGGCTTTTTTATTGACTTTTTAAGGATATTAAGGAAACGGAATAGAAGGAAAAGGGAACCTCCCCGAGTGAGGGGAGAAGGTGCTACCAAGTGCATTGTCTCGACCAGAGCAGGAAAAATACAAGGATGAATATAGGAGCTCTGCATAATTAGAGAGCTCGGGAATAGTAGTGGTTGTTGTTTTAGCTTGTTATTTTAGTTTGTTTTGTTGGTGTATTTTAAAGTGTAAGGAGGAGTCCCAGAAGTGGCGTGTGTGGTGTATGTGTGAGCGTATCAGAAGAGTGTGAGGTGTGTGTGCAAAAAGCTCCAGTGGCAGACAGCGGGGAGGGGGCACAAAGAAAGTGATGATTTCTGTTTTTGTGTAATGTGTTGACAGCTTTAAGTAATATTAGAAACAATACTGAACTGCATATCTATTTGAACTGAACAAGGTACAGTTTAAATGTGACACAGTAGTGTAGGCGCAGTCCCACAGTCAAGACACAAGTGACGCATGAAAAGGGGGGTAGAAATGCCCCTGGACTATATATTTTAGGCCCTGCCCCTATATTGTGAAAAGATTAAGAAATATCATAACTAATCGGTGACTGAGACTAAACGGGGGGAATGCCCGCTCATGGCCACACCAGGGCTCTTTTGACAGAAGCATATTGGAACATATGTCCACATACCTGACAGCAAAATACAAGGGGAGACCTTTGCAGAATAGAAGGGAAAAATTGAACCTCTGGAAAATGTTCACGGACACAGAGGATACTAAGGGGGAGGGGGCGACACGTGACAGTAGCAAGGAGACAGACAAAGGGGAAAACAGGAAGAAGGAAGAAGGGAAAAAAGGGATATATCCCCTAGCAACTCACCCAGTGGAAGGGTATACGAACCCAACATATGTATCAGTGAGCACGATGGTAGCAACACCAAGCACAGGTTCCACTCACACCATATGTCTCACCCCCAGAGGTCACTGCCAATACTGGGGTGAGCCCCAGAGACCTAGAATTTGCACTAGCATCAACACAGACTGAACAGGCCAGACTAAGGGCAGCATGCGATGCGACCAGGTGATGCGGCCGGGTGATGCCAATAGGGGCACCAGCACAACCTGCAGGGGATAAGTGGAAGTCAGGTGATTTCTTGTTAAGAATAGACAGTGCATCCATAAGAACTGTTCGTGTAGAGCGTGGGGGAGAAACAAACAGCCCCATCTATGCAAATGTGGGTTCCCGCAGGGGAGACAAAGAATATTGGAGTGATTTTGATGAGATTGAAGAAGAGGGATATTGGGATGCCGAGCAGGCGCCCCAGCCCACCCCATGGCTAGAAAGTATGTGGGATGGAGGATTGACGGGGAGATTTGGCAGGATACCCTTAGCACGGAAAAAGCTAAGTGCAACTAAGGGTGGAAAAGGAAAGATGAAAATGCAGATGCTACTGATACACAAGGGTGCAGGGAGGCCTCAATTTGTACCCTGGGCACAAATGGATAATAACCACCTCCTTACGGCACTCCCACAACTCACATAGGGAAGTGGATTTATGCGTTTGAAAAGAACACAGCGGGGATGCCCTTATCAACAGGGGATATTAAGAGCCTGTTCGTGGCTGCAGTTGGGGACCAGGCAGAATCGGTGTGGGTCAAAGCAGGGTACCCAGTAGTAACATTGAGCAATGATGCCCATGAAGGAGCATCATTTAACAGAATTGCAGCTAGGGTATGGGATGTGTTGTGGTGAACGTTCCCCGACACGCCAGATTTACAATCGATCATGCAGTGTACAATGGGGGTTGATGAAAATGCATCCAAAGTACATTCTCAGGGTTCAAAAGATGTGGAGAGCTGAAACAGGGACACCCAAAGAAGTACAGAAAGTGCTTGACGAGATAGCAGGGGTAGAAGTGAAAGGATGGGTTAAGATTCAAAGCCTCATAGTTCACTATTGCAGAAGAATAAAAGAGCACGAGAAGGAAACGATTCAGAGGGGACAGGCTGAGGAAACGAAACTAGTCCAAAATAAACTAGTGAAAGTAGCTGCAGTATCGACTGGGCCAACGCCCGAACAGACAGAAGAGGGAGAGTACACCTCTAATGCGGCACAGGCAAGAATATCGGCAGTGTGAGCTGAAGGAGGACAAGGACAGTGGGGGGCAGCCCACAAGTGTCAGGACCCCAGTTGCAAGGAGGACTACAGCGAGGGCGAGGTGAGTTCTGGGGTCAAGGAGGGGCAGATTTGGAGGTCTGGGACCAGGAGGAGGAGGTCCAGGGCAGTGTTGGACTTGCGGGAGATTGGGGAATTTCTCAAGAGAGTGCAGGAGTAGGCAGGTAGGAGGTTAAAACTACAATCAACGGTAGTACTATGGTCCACACCAAGGGAAGCCCCATGGGATGCCACCCAGGATGACTTCAATTCCAATACGAAATTCACCAGGCATACACGCAGCTACCACCCCAGATCCCCGGGTCCTGCCCCCTCCTCACCCTCAGCAGGCTGTTCAACATTATCAGCCCCACCCTAACCCACAGCGGGCACAGGATAGGAATGCTTTTGGCAGCATGCCTAATGGTACCGTAGCACTGTTCCAAGGAGATCCAGTGGTAAGGGGAAACCCTTTCTCCTTCCCTAGCATAGACACATACCCTGACTAGGACAGCCCACAGAGAGCACTTGTCTGTCCAGTCCTGTCAATGACCCCAAATCCAGAAGAGAAACCATTGGTATGGGCAGAGATAGGGAACAAACAACTCATCCTCATGGTGGACTCAGGAGCGGAAAATTAATGCATCAGTGAAGTTGACTGCCCGCTATCAGGAAAAACACTTGACATGCAGGGATTCTCTGGGGCTGTTTTAACGGTTCCTTACACAAAAGATTTAGACATAAAAGTGAGAGGGAAGGTTGTGAGATCATCCTCAAAATGAGCACACCCTGTGAGATAATGGTGCAATACCGAAGAGTTCAGAGCCCCCTTATGGCTGTGGTTGCACCACCCCCCATTCAGCCAAGCAGACTTACAGTACATTCCCACCCACCTATGGACAACTAACTACATGATGTATGGATGGTAAAAGAAGTGACCCTTTGTAAGAATCACAGGGTGGGGCAGTACCCCCCAACCCCCCCGGGTTTAACAATACCCATTAACCAGAGAAGCAGAGGAAGGGAGCCAGGAACCAATACAGGCTTTGCTACAACAGGGGAACATCGTACCCTCTACCTCACCATGCAACACAGAGATATATACCATATCAAAAAGGCAACAGGAGGCAGTTGGAGGATGATACAGGATCTCTGCCCCCATAATGACGTAGTACAAAAGGAGTTTTCACTTGTCCCTAACTCAGGATCCATTTTGTGCAGCATCCCCAAAGAAGCAACCCATTTCACCATTGTAGACTTGAATAATGGCTTTTTCTCAGTACCCCTGCACCCAGACTCACAGTACCTCACAGCATTTATCCTGGGTGTAAAGCGCTATGCCAATACTCGTTTGCCTCAGGGTCCTGCGAAAGCCCCAGTATTTTCAACAGGATACTACACTAAGACTTAGGTAACATTCAGGAGCCCAGCACAATAATTCAATACGTAGATGATCTACTAGTTTGCAGTGATGGTGAGAAAAGCTGTCAAAGGGACTCCATTGCATTTTTGCAACTGCTAGCACAAAAGGGGTGCAAGGTAGACAAGGCAAAGCTCCAGTACTGCCAACTGGAAGTACTCTACCTAGGGCAACTTATCTCTAAAGATGGAAAAAGAATCATCCCTGAAAGGGCGGCAACAGTGTGTGCCACTCCAAAGCTACTCACAGTGAAAGACATGCAGAAATTATTAGGATTGTGTAATTATTGCGGGGCATGGATTCTTAACTATGCAGCATACACAAGGCCACTCTTACAGGACAGCAGACATGAACAGAGTTTTCAATGACCTAAAGGAAGTAATCTCAACAGCACCCGTCCTGGCCACCCCAGATTACATGCAGAGGTTTTAAATGTTCTCACACTCAATGGCACACTCATGACAGCAGTACTCACACAGAAAAGTACAATGGGCCACAAGCTTCTGGCCTATTACAGTGGCACACTCGACTCTGTGATGCAGGGGCAGTTTGCACGCAAACAGGCTCTTGCTGCTGTCGCCTTTGCGATCAAAATAAGTTTCACAATTGTAATGGTGTGCTCAGTAACACTATAAGTCGAGCACTCATTATTTGCGATCTTGGACCACTTAAATTCCACACTCACCACCCAGCGGGCATCCACCTATGAGATTATACTATCAAGCTGACATATCAGCGCACATTGGTGGGTGTAAAACAGTGAACCTGGCCATGTTCCTCACACAACCGTACACGGCAGAAGATTTTCAGCTGCATGACTATGAAACTTATGAGGGAGAGGAACATGACATTCCTACAGCTAAATGAAGACAGTGGGTGTCCAAAACCTTGTGGAGCACTCCCGTCCCCTGCACACCCTAATGTTGTAATGACAACCAAACTCTTGTACAATTGTATCACATAAAACTTTATATATAAACAAAATGTAAATCCTTTTAAGAAAAAGGGATTATTCAAACAAACAATACATTTACAAAATAAATTTATGAACATTCGATTAGATGTCCAGTAGTTCATACTCAAGAAAAAAGCTATTCCATCATAGTCTAAATCAACCAGTCCTATAAACTTCAGTTAAGATGTCCTGGATAGACATATATATTGAACATAGAAAACGACATTCAACATAGCATATAATGTCCCAAATATTTTCAGTTGTCTGGCGCTTAGTCATTCAATATCCTTTACGTGTTTCGGGGCCACAATTTCCCCTTCTTCAGAAGATGTCTACCAAACTTTCACTTGCATTTTCTGTCTAAACAAACAAAATAAAGATTGCTTTAGTATAAATCAACTTAATATATAATATCATTTTTCTGTCATAACTGGATAATTCCTTATTATAATCACCTGATTATGCCTTTTAATATTCTCTATTTAGGGACTCAAGAACCATCTTGATGTATGAATTTATGTCCAACCTAAAAAACAATAAAGAAGACTACCAATCAGCCCTTATATTACGATAAGGTGCATCTATAAGCAAACAAATATGTCTGTGATCTTAATGAGATAACAAATATGTTGCGATAATTACCTGTATACCAGATGAATGAAGGTCAAGGTAGAATAAGATCCATAGATTGTAGTTTAATGGATGGTCCTAACACCAGTTTCCAAATCAAGCGTATGCCTAGGAGTAGAGTAAAAAGTGCCACTATAATACATATAGTATTTTATACAACAACAAATGGTTTGAGTGTCATGTTCTATTGATAACTCTTACCATGTTGATATGCCGTAGCCCAGTGATTTATGTGTAGCCTCTTATTGCATCAAGTGTCTGTTTTAGGGTGTGAGGGCACAATAATCCGTGGTTGCAGTAACTCAATAATAGCATCAAGATAATTCAGGGGATTGCCTGTAAAGATATTAGGATATTATATTATCTAGCTTATACTACAAGGGACACATTCTAATTGTAAAATAGCCCTAGTTAATCCCCTCTCACATCTTACTTGGATTCGGAGTAACTCGTGTAGATTCCCTCTGGTGCTCGTAGAAAACGTTACTCAAAACGGCCGCCGTTTTATGTATGAGACGTGACATACGTGATGACGTCAACTGTCAGGAATAGAGTCTGGGGCAAGCCTAGGTGACAATATTGTAAGAAATAGAACAAAAACTACGATTCCCAGCATGCTTAGAGGCGCAATGGTAGTTCACGTATTCGCGCAAGGAGACAGCTGGAGTTCATTAATGGAGTATTTAGCCGTTGACCGCCCGTGCACAGGTGCTGATAATTAATGTTGTGCAGCACGGGCGGCCACGACGGCGTGTGTGAGGAACGCAGGATGGCGAGCGAGTGATTTATGTCTATGAAGGCGGACGGAGGCTTCTGTCAACCACGGCATAGAGGGAGAGTATCTGGCCGAGCAGGTGTAGCCTTGCTCTTAATGTCGGGAGGCAACGCGAACTTCGCGTAAGACCTCCCCATAGCTCCTGGGCCGCAGCAGTGAAATCTCCTCCCTTCCAGACCGCTGCCTTCACTTCCATACGCGGCAGCTGCACCACGGGGCGGCGGCGTCTCACTGCGACATACCAGAACGTCCGGGTGTACTTGTGAGGCACCCGGACTCGAAGATAAGTACACGGATACATGTTTCATTAATGTTGACAAGAATTATGTTTTACTTGATACGTTAAAGACTTGAATGAGTTACTAGCAAGTCCCCAGGTTGGGGGTAGTTTAATCTCTATGGGAAGTATGAGGCAATACTTATCGCAGAGACCCTTCTACTAAGAGATAAAGGGCAAGACTGTTCATTTCTATTCTGAAGGGATATCTTGGGTTATGTTTATTGCTTTTGTTCGCTCATGTTCCATGTCAGCCCATGGGGCCATGTGTATGTTGACTTCATGAAGGGGGCTTCCCTTGTACGTGCCATGCAGTTTGTATTGCTCTTGTCTGCTATGTGTTTGCTACATGTTATACTAACACAGTCATAATTATGGACATGGTATAGGGTAATTAAGAACCCTAAAAAACTCCGCTCAGGAGACAAGTAAGACAAGGATTATCAAGTAGGAAAGACTAGGTTATTTCTTGGTTTAGGGTAAAGTAATTGTATTGAGATGCATGTTGTTTGTTCCCTATCTTTCCTTTGTCATTCCACCCCCTTTCCCTAACTCCGCCTTCCCCCCATTGGCTGCCACGTGGTTATCTGTGTATTTCAATTCAGACGCCTGTGCCAAGCATAGTGGGAGCGTCGATCTATTCGGCTTCTGTGGTTCGGGAGAGGGGGTTGAAACCCTTCATCCCTTGTTAGACTTGACATCATCGCATGAATACGCGATGACATCACACTGTTTATGAAATAGCGCAATTGTTTAAACGTAAACAATAATAATATGAGAGCATAAGAGCTCAAAAAGAGGGGGCGCGTAAATGCAATGCCACCACATTGTTTATCGAGTAGTGCAATTGCTTAAATGTTAAAGATAATAATATGTGAGCATAAGAGCTCAAAAAGAGGGGGCTTATAATGCATCTTGTCACCATTGTCAATGTAGAATTTCTTCACATTGTTTATCAGGTTGCGCAATTCCTTAAAGGTTAAAGATAATAATATGAGAGCATAAGAGCTCAAAAAAAGGGGCTTGTAATGCACCTTACCACTACTGTCAAGGTAGAATTTCGATGTGATATTATCTCACAAAGGTGGCAACGTCACTGTAAAATTAAATGAACTGATTTCTCTACTCAACTTTTGACCGATTTATCAGTCTAGTCATAATCCGGTGATTATATAAAAATCCAGTATGCTCACATTCTATCTAGTGCAAACAGAGAATGTCCTTAAGTCTCCATGTTAAATGGGATACACAACATGTAAAGGTACTTGACACATGCCTTTTGTATATTGTTCAGTACATGTCTTCAACTATGTTATATCTTGATTTAGTTCCTTCGTCTATAATCCACCAACGTCTATGATTCTCAAAATGGCAACATAAGTTAATAGTTAAAAAGTTGTACACTGATATTATAGATGATACATTAATTTGACAGATCATTTGCATCAAAATAATTTATGGATATGCCTCAATGTACAAATTAAATATGTAACAGAATATAACCGCACAACAACTCAGTACCATGTATATTTGCCCATCATCAGAGAAAGGCTCCCAGATTATAGTCTTCATTCATACCATTAGGGCAAAAACTGTTTAATTTATCAATCCAATACAATTCCCTCTGGCACATGTGTCTATAATGATTGCCTCCCCTCTGTGATTTCTTGACCTCTTCGAGAATAATTACCTTGAGTTGTGCAATAGTATGTTGATTAAGGGCAAAGTGTCTTGCTACAGGGGATTTAGTACTTTTGGTACGTATATTGCTCTTATGCTCATTCCACCTATCTTTCGCTTTTCTCATAGTTTGACCCATGTAGAACATTCCGCAGGGACATCTCAGTCCATAAATGACTGATTTAGTGTTGCATGTAGTCTAGTCATTCAGTCGGATCTTTTGGCCACTATTCGGGTGTCTTACATAACTTCCTTTCATTACATTATTGCAGTTACCACAATTTAAACATGGAAATGTTCCCTTCTTCTTAGTCATCAGAGTTTGTTGTTTATCTAGCTTTGGTTTTTCTGCTTTAACTAATTGATCTTTAAAATTTCTGCCCTTCTTATACGCTATAAGCGGTGGTTTTGGGAACAATCTGTTAAGCTGTGGGTCCATCTTGATAATACTCCAATTTTTCTTAATAATCCTGGTTACGTGGTGACTTTGTGCTGAATAGCTCAATGCATGTAAGAAGGGAACATCCTTAGATTTGTTCTTGTTTGTGAGGAGATCCTTTCTTTCAAGTTGTCCAGCTTTATTTTTGGCCTTTTCAATTATATTACTAGGGTAACCCCTTTTCACATATTTCTCTGATAGTAACTGATTTTCTATTTCCAATGCTGTAGTGTCTGTAATGATTCTTTTGAGGCATAGAAATTGGCTGTAGGGTAAGTTGTTCCTTAGATGATCTGGATGGTGACTCCTACAGCTAAAGACAGTCCCCTAGAAGAGGGCAAAAATATTTTTTGTTGATGGGTCAGCTTCAATTGATCAGGATATGGGGCAGAGACATGTTGGCACCAAAGTGTTGCATCTAGAGGAAAATGAATATGAGACTGGTAATGAAAAGATTGCCCATGCATTACTCGGCCCAGGCAGCGGAGCTCGTAGCTCTCATTGAGGCCCTTCGGGCATCCAAGGGATGTTCTGTCACTATCTATTCAGGTTCTGCTTATGTCACCACAACGGTGCATGCAGGTCTTTCATGCTGGGGAAGGAGGGGATTTCAGCGGGAAGAAGGCTCGCCAGTGCAGCATTCCGCCTGGCTCGACACACTAATTCCTGGCCTCGCAGAACCTTCTGTAGTGGCAGTCGTTAAATACGCAGAGCATACCAACAACACTGACGAAATCTCATTAGGGTACGCAGCCACTGACACTGCAACAAAAGTTGCAGCATATCTCCCAGTGCCCCCCTCTGCTGAATATGTTGTGACAGCAGTGACCACCAGGCCAGAAACAGACACATACACAGCGCTCCCAATAATACAAATAATTGAACTACAACGTAGGGTGCCACCAGAAGAGCAAGCATATGGCTCAAATGTGGGAGCATGAAATCACCTACTGCTCTCTTATGGAGGCAGCAAAGTACAGGGAAAATAGTGATGCCCGTTGAAATTACTGCACACAGCTTTTGAGCAATTGCATTACCCTTCTCATAGCTCCAAAGAAACACATTGCAGCAGATATCCAGGAAGACTGGTTCATTCCCAATCTACAGGAACACCTCTCATCAAAGGTCCTTCAATGCACTACCTGCCAAGTGTTTAGCACAGGGATGACACTCAGGACATTGCTGGGCACACTACCCCACCACGTCGGAGCATTTTGAGAGCTACATATTGACTAGGCAGACATGGGGGAGAGATATAATGGGGATCAGTACCTAATCGTGGTGGTGTTCCCATTTTCAGGATGGGTTGAGGATGGTCCCTGCGCCCACACAGATGCCAAGTGTGCTGCAGACTTCCTTGTGCAAGAGGTTTTCCCCCAATGGGGTGTGTGTGACATATTGAGTTCAGATAATGGCACACACTTCTTCAATTAGCTCTTTCAAGAGATTATAGCATTATTAGGGATAAATCACTGTATGTGTTCAATTTACCACCCACAAGCAAATTGAGTGGTCGAACAAATAAATGGCCTGCTCAAAAGCAGACTCTCCAAATTATGCAACACCCTGAAAAAGAACTGGGTGTATTGCCTGTCTCTGGCTCTGTTCCATTTGCGCACACATCCCAGCAAGGACCACCACCTATCCCCTCATGTAATAGTGACTGGCCGACGCATGCAAACACCCATGTTCCCTGTGAGGAGCGTCTCAGATGCTCATAGAGCAGCAGCAATTCTGGGAGAAGAGTTCAAGCAATATCCGACCCAGTTAACATGGGCAATCAGGTGCGTGTCAAGCCAAATAGCACCGCCAAAACACAGAGGATGCACACACGTGAACAGCCCCACAAACTGACCCGGCACCCACCCAACCATTGTTGCCAGGGGAACTGGTTTATGTCAGGAGCTTTCTGACGAAAAGCACCAATCCAAGGTTCCATGGACCCTACAAGGTCGTGTTTTCCACCCCTCTCGCATTAAAGGTGAAAGGGCTCCGATATTGGATACACCTTTCAGACATTTGCAGGGCCCCACCCAATTCAGCATCAGATGGACAAGACTAATGCAACTAATCTACCTCAGTTTATGTAGCACCATGCTGATCATTTAAGTGCATGTGTTAAACATACATGCATTGCTGCTAGAAGCATGAGCTACTCATATTAAAATCTCACTATCTCTTTTCCCTCTTTCGTCCCCACCTTTTACCCTGTTTTCCCTGAAAACCCATACCTTCCAATACCTGTGTTTTTCATGTCTTTTCCACTACAGGTGTTGCAAGGATGAAGACTTCAACATCGGATTGTTCATTGTCTAGAAATAGAAATAAGATTAGTAGTACGAAGATGTATTCTTATGAATGTGGCCTTCATTTTGCTTCCATTTTGTTTACAATTTTAATGTTTTTATTAGGGATATATTGGGGGGAATCTTTTATCTGGGCTGGCCACCTTAAAGAAGGGAGGGCCACGGGGATATGGAACGAAAGTATACCCTCTAATTTCACTGAATTGACCCCAAGCCCAAGCCTGAAGGAAAGAACAAATGAAAGCGCGCTAGTTAATTTAACAGAACCAGAAAATATTACCAGAACAAAATATAATGTGACCCCCACAAATAGTAGCAACTCCCACACAACTGTATGTACAGGTAAAATGTTTGAAACTGTACTTATAAATGTTAAAATCCATTTCTGTAATGCAAGCAGTAATGTAAATATTACCGACAGCAGAAGTAGGATAGCAAAAGGCACATACTATGCCATAAGAGAATAAAAAGACAAGCACATAAACACAAATATGATGCATACCATGCTTAGGCCTACACGCAGTTGAAGATATCCGTCATCCCGAGTACTCCAACAGTTGGTATTCCTGAGTACATTGGGAAGACGAACAATGCATCTGGGGCACCCGAGGATTTAGTACCGCAGAAAGTACCAATGATAGTAGCACAATGCCTAATTCATGTTGCGTTATGTAGTATCGGAAGCACTTTCCAGGCATGCAACGTTTGCCTAGAACTTGTTGATTTGGACGCCCAGAAATGCAAAACGAGTTCGACCAACACCAACGGTTTGAAGCAACCCTACATGGTGATCAAATGGGCGAAGTACATTAACAACAAGTGGCAAGAAACAACCCTCACATGTAAAGCTGAAGGACTTTTTAGGCTTTCCCCAAAAAATGGTGGCACTCATTGAACAGTCTTGGCACAAGTATGGACAGAGCACGTCACCAAATTAACATGGATTGCAGCCTTAGAAAAGTCGGTACAAGTGCACCAAGAAAAGACTTATGAACTATACTTTTTCAGGGAAGGAACTTTTTCTGTCGGCTCAAATGAACGGTGTAATTGAACTGTGATGATTCCAGACCTCAAGAGAGGCACCGCAGCGCTGATGGACTACTACTTGGTGTGTGGCCAACAAGCGTACTTGCACCGCCCACCCTCCTGGTGGGGCTATTGTTCGCTAGCTACACTGCGCTCAGCCCTGTTAATAGTCCCAGAAGAACACTTGAAAGGGGGGCCCCTGTTTGACAAAGCACCCACAGTGCTCCCAGCAATCGAAGCACAGCACACAATGCCACCACCACATTTTCATATCCTTTCCGAGAAAGAGCCGTATGACCAACAGCAAAGAAGGAAAAGATCATCCAATTACATATGAACAGAGTGCAAGCTCAATAATTTTGCACAGAAATGTTTTGCATCTCTAATACCCAGCATACATACGGAAGCAAATGCCAAATGGATGCAAACCATCGGATGGTAGCTAATCCAGTTGGCTAATGACAACGAACAAGGGTTCAACGTCATAAGAGTGGATCTGAGGCTCCTCAGTTTGATGACGATGCAGAACAGGTATGTGCTGGATCCACTGACAGCCATAGAAGGAGGTGTTTGCAAACAGATCAGGAGTTCATGTTGAAAATTCGTACCTTACGAAGATGCTGAAAATGGGATATTGTCACACGTCATCGCTGCAGTGCATGAACTGGGGGTGAAGGTGAAAAAGAAGCTGGCATCCAAGAAGTGGATTGGTTCTCACTGGCCTTCAGCTGGGCCCCATCATGGCTTGGAACATTGGTGAAAATGCTAGTGCCCATCATCATGTTTGTCTTGGTGATCTTCTTCACATACCAATTGGGTCTCCGGTGGTGTGCCAAAGCTGTACCTAATAACGCAATTTTATTTTAAAATTTGTTTATTGGCATTTTCAATAACATCGGTTACATATTTCCATGTTGTGCCTTATTCGTGTTCAAGTGAAATACATTTTAATTTTAACTTTAACAAACAGTAACAACTGTCTCCTTACAGTGTTCACGTGGTTCAGCTTCTCTCGTCCCCGGGGGGTAGGGGTGTTCGGAAGGGGGCAATCGGGTTGCTCGCAGGGTGTGGGGGGATGCTTCCCAGAGGCCCGTAGCGTCTCTCATTAGCTCTCATCGGGTCTCCCTGTATGGCTTGCGGGTATGTTCGTTCCAAGCCGTTAGCTCAGGGGGGCTTGTCGTCGGAGGGGAGAAACATATGTCTAGTGAGTTCTTTCCATGCTTCCAGGGCTCTGCTGGACTCATCGGTTGATCTGGCCACGGTTTCTTCCCAGGCCTTGGTCTCAGCCAGGAGCCATCATTCCGTTTCTCTATGCCATGCTTTATATTGTGGTCCGGCTGTTTTTTCCAGGACATGGCTATGGTCCGTTTGGTTAATATGCACGTTATGTCCATAAGTCTAACTATGTGCTTTATCTTGGCTAATCTGGGGTAGGTTCCTAGCAAGCACTCCTCCGGTGTCCATTTGTATTTGGTCATACCTGCTTTCTCACATGTCTGTTTCACCTTTTCCCAAAGTGTCTTTGTTTTGGGGCATTCCCACATCATGTGGATTAGGTCTGCTTCCTCCTTATTGCACCAGGTGCAGTTTGACTGCATTTGCTTGCTAACTTTGGCTATCCGTTTCGGGGTTAGGTAGGTTCGGTGCAGCACATTCATCTGTATTTGCCGGAACCGGTGGTTTCTCGACACCTCCTTGGGGAATGTAAGCGCTCTGTTCCACTCCCCCTCTGTCATTTCCCTGCCTATATCTATTTCCCATTTTCTTTTCATGTCCATGCTTCGGGGGTTAGGTGTATCGCTCAGTTGCATATATATTTGGGTATTGGTCTGCAACCCTCCCCCATGTTGTATAGCAGCGTTAATAGTGGGTCAGTGTCTGGTTCTTCGGGCCATGTTTCCCATTTGCTTCGTGCCATGGCGCGGATCTTCTGGTACCAGAGGAACTGTCCCGGGTGTATGCCTTCTCTGTCCTGCAGCGTGACAAATTCCTTGAAGGTACCTTCCTCGTATAAATCTCCCCAAGTGTAGACCCCTTCCCTTTCCCATGATCTGATTTGTTTCAGGTCAGTGGCCGCTGTGTATAGGTCTGCAATCAGTGGGATCTCCGGTGAGTAGGCCCTCTGCGCATGAGCGAGTGTCCTTGCTCTGCGCCAGACGTCCCTCCCCAGGGTGACTATGTGAGGTGTTTCTCCCAGCAACTTCGATGGTGCCCAGACCAGTTCTTTCAGGTGGTGAGGGAGGCTCATAGTCTGTAGTAGGGGGTTTTCATCGGTAGGTTCGTCTGAAAGCCATTTAGTTATAAAGCTGAGTTGGACTGCTAGGTAATATTTTTCTAAATTAGGAAGCTGAATGCCGCCCCTGGCGTATGGCAGGGTTAGTGTCGACAGTGCTATTTTGTGCCTATTTTCTCCCCATATGAACTCTTTTATTAGCGACCCCAGTAGTCGATAAAAGGGTTTTTTGATATAATAGTGTACGTTTTGGAACCCATACAGGAATCGCGGTAAAACAATCATCTTAACTATTGAGGCCCTTCCCATCATCGACAGGGGGAGTCGCAACCAGAAGTTCATGGACCTGCGTAGAAGTGCTGCCTTTGTGTTGTGTTCATGCATCAGTGTGGGGGTGTGCATTATCTGGATTCCTAGGTATCTGAATTTGGTGGTTTGCCATTTTATCCCTTCCTTCGGAAGTGCCTCCATCTCTACGTGTTTCAGGGCCGCCAGGGGGAACATGCAGGATTTTCGACTTATTGAATTGGATCCCAGATACTTTGGAGTAGTTGTCCAGGACTTCCAGCATGATGGGTACGTTGAGGTGTGGGTCTCTAACATATATGAGGACATCATCCGCGTAAAGCGAAATTATGTGGTCTACCCCTCCCAGTCTTATGCCAGCATCAAAAAAACTGCTTCCTAAAATAGATCGCTATGGGTTCCAGCCCCAATATGTACAGCATTGGGGATAGCGGACAGCCCTGCCTGGTCCCTCTTTGTATGTCCCAGGCTTCTGATATGTGTTTCCCGGACTTCACTCTAGCTCTTGGTCCGGTGTACAATATCGGAACCCATCTAATGAACCCTGGTCCGAAGCCGAATTCTCTGAGTACTGCCACCAGCCACTCCCAATAGAGTCGAACGCCTTTATGGCATCTAGGGACATTAGTGCATATAAGCTCCTGTCTTCATTAGTTTGGGCTATGATGTGTTGTAGCCTGCGCAGGTTTATTGATGTGTTTCGGCCCGGTATAAAGCCGCACTGGTCGCTGTGTATTATGTCCCCTATTATTCTGGACAGTCGCTTGGCTAGTATTGTTGTTAATATTTTCGCATCATAATTTAGCATTGCTAGCGAGCGGTAGGAATCGCACAGATCTGCCGGTTTGCCTGGTTTAAGGACCGGGACCACCAATGTTTCCCTCATGCTTTCGGGCAGCACTCCCCTCTCATATGCCTCTTGGTACACCTCATGTAACAGAGGTGTGAGGGAGGGTTCATATGCTTTGTAGAACTCCGAGGGCAGGCCGTCAGTGCCAGGCGCTTTGCACGTTGCCAGGGACCGGATGGCTTCTGTTATATCGTCAAGCGTGATTTCAGCGTCTAATATCAGGGCTTGTTCGGGTGGTATTTTATGGAGTCCTATCTCATCAAGGGTGTCTGTAATCTGTTCTGGAGGGGCCTGTTCCTCATGTGAGTAGAGTTGTGTGTAGAAACGTTTAAAGGTGTCGTTTATGTTCTGCTGCGTGTGCTGTGTGTTCCCTTCCTCATCTCGCAGCGTGGTGGTGGGGTGTCTAGGGTGTTCCCTTCTGCATAGCCAGGCCAACAGCCTGCCCGGTCTGTCCGCCTCTGTGTGTGCCCTGTTCGTTTTGGCCGCATGGTCGAGCTTTTCTAGCCTATTCCACGCTGAATCATTTTCTCCCCTGAGTTTCCGAAGATCCGTTTCCCTGTTCTGGTCACCTATGGGAGCTGCCTCTAACCCTTCTATCTTCTTCTCCAGCTGGTCTAATTCTTTCCTGAGCTGTCTCCTGATTCCCCCGGCCTTTGCAATGATTTCCCCCCTCATCACCGTTTTCAGGGCGTCCCATACCATGCTGCTGTGTTCCACACTTCCCGCATTGTTTTCTATGTAGCTATCTATGGAGTCTTGTAGCTCCTCTCTAAAGTCTGGGTCTTTGAGTGCTTCTGCTGGCATTTTCCACATGGGGATCAGGGGTCTGGGGCCATTGTGGTTCCATGTCACCAAGAGTGGGGAGTGGTCAGATATAGTTCTTCCTAAATACTGCGCTCCTTCCACCTGGGGTAGGTGTTCTCTGCCTATGAGGATGTGGTCCAATCTCGTGTATAGTTTGTGTGGGGATGAGTAGTATGAGTATCCTCTTTGTGTTGGGTGTGTTTCACGCCACACATCTGCCAGGTCCAGCCTATCTATCATTGCAGTCAGGGCCATTGACGCTGCTGATGGACCCTTCGGGTGGGGGATGGATCTGTCCATTGCCGGATCGCATACACAGTTGAGGTCACCCCCCCAGAGGAGCAGGCTATCTCTGTATTGCACGATTTTATGGTATAGTGAGTCCAGGTGGGCCGGTATATTGCTGTTGGGAAAGTAGGAGTTCATTATGCATATTTCTGTCTGCTCTATGTGCCCCCATAGTATCACAAATCTACCCTCCGGGTCAACCTCTGATTTTCTCAGGCGGAAAGGGAGCTGTGGGTGTATCCAGGTGTACACTCCCCTGGCATATTTGGAGTATGCAGTGCCGAATCCCTGCCCCCCCAGTGTGTTAGGAGTTTGGCCAGTGAGTCAGTTGTGCAGTGGATCTCCTGTAGTAACGCTATCATCACCCCTTTTCTATGCAGGTAGGTCTTAATTCTGTTTCTGCGTATGTATGTCCCCAAACCTCGCACATTCCATGTCAATATTTTAATTGCTGTTGTGGTCATGGTGGTTCAAAGTGGGCATAGTGTCCATTCTGTTCCTCTCTTTTTGGTGTCCGTGTGCATGGTACTGGCGTTAATAGCCCCTTCCCTGTGTGGGACAAGATGCAAGTTTCCTCCTCCCTCAGTTCAGTCCCTCTCCCCCTTCTTTTCATTCTTGGAGACTTACCAACAGTAGTAACTTACATTCTTTTGAATGGGAACAGCAAACCGTGTAACTTTGAACTGCCCCCAGCAGTTGCTTCCAACTTGCAATGCTCAGGGGGTCCCGAGCCTTCCAGGCCACTCCGGGCCTTCCGGATCAGGATGCGTGTAGGTAGATTGCCTACACAGTTTCCGTGGGGGTGGGTCGTTTTTTCGTGCTCGTGTAATCCTTCGAGCTCCCGTCCGATCCGGCAATCAACTTAGTAGTATTCCGCTGAGATCTCATTGTCTGCTTTGGTGGCCTTGCATGGGGAGGTCTCACCTTTCTTCTTATAACGGCGGGTGGGTTGTCATCCCATATCCGATCTTGGTAGATCATCTTGCCGTCGGCCAGGTTGTTATGTTCCAACCATAAATTTGCTGCAGCTGGAGTCTCTAGGAATGTCGCTCTTCCTTTGTAGAGGACCTTGAGGCGTGGCGGGTAGAGCAACATATACTTTAGGTTGTGTTTCCGTAATTGTGCTTTTATTGGGATGAAGGAGTTTCTTGCTCGTTGCACAGTGGGTGTGTAGTCCGGATATATGACTATCGTTGCGTCTTTCCGTTTGATTTCTCCTCCTTCTCTTGAATATCGTTTCACGGTCGCGGAAATTCAGAATTTTAGCTATAATTGGTCGTGGGTGTGAGCCTGGCAGTGGGCGTTTTTGAAGGGATCTGTGGGCTCTTTCCACTGAGAACCCCTAGGAGAGCTTCCCTGGGCCTATCTCCTGCAGCAGCAGGGTCTCGACGAAGTAGGTCGGGTCTGGGCCCTCCATGTCCTCGGGAACCCCTAGTATGCGAATATTATTTCGGCGGGCTCGGCCCTCTGCATCTTCGGAGCGCGCCTCCAACCTTGCCACCTTCTGCTCAAGTTCCTGGACTTTCGTTTTCAATACTTGTGTGTCCTCCGCAGTGTCTTGTAATGTATTTTCCGCCGCCGTGACCCTCTCAGTGACGTTGCGGGCGTCCTGACGCATGAGCTGCATGTCCGATTTCACCTCCTCTATCTTCCCCTCCACCGATGTGCAGAGGGCAGATATTGCATGTAGGACCTGTGCTTGTTTGAGTTCTTCTTTGTTCTGGGGGGGTTCTCCCAAGGTTTCCTGTTCCTGTTGTGGTTGTCTCTGGGGTTTGGCCGTCGTGAATGAGTCCATTGTGACCAGTTTCAGTTTGCTCTTGGGGGGTGACATCTCCCTCCCAAGGTCCCTCCTATATCCTGTTCCAGGTCTTGACCCACAGGTTGTGTGGCCCTGGCTTACTGCCTTCAGGTAGTGCTGTAGTTCCGGTGTTACTCGATGGGACCCCTGGGCGGGGCTCCGTGTCCAGCCAGTGTCTGGCAGCCCAAATAATTATATGGGCCTTCCCGCCTCACTGTCCTGCTTGCCGATTTGTGGCTCAAGCTGGTCCTCCTACTTGCTTTGGCCTGGTCCTGGCTTCCTCAGTGCCCCGTCCGCTTGTGTCTTAGGTTTGCGTTGGGGCTTGTTTCGGTGGGGAGTATCCCTGTGGCAGTTTCGTCAGGCAGTAGTGATTGCCCCTTATCAGTCTTGTGTAACGCTCACCTGATTCCCGTAGAGGCGCCGGTCTTGACTGGGCGTATACCGTATCTTCAAAGGTGATGTGTAACACACGGCTGGCTCTTTGGGCTGGACCTCTGTGCACTGTATGTCTGACTCGAAGGGTAAGATGTCTGCAGATAGAAAATATGGGATTAATGAACTGGGTTATTGAATGTCTCTCTCTTCTTCCCTTTCTCTTCTCCTGTAGAACCCCGAAGGTTAACGCTCTCACCTTAGGTAAGTGAACGCCGTGCTCTCCATCTGCCTCGGGGCAGGGTGCTGTAACCAGTTTCTTCACTGGATAAGGGGAGCAGGCCTCTTGACTTCAGAGGACTGCTGTCCGTCGTTTACTGCACGAACGGTAAGTTTCGAGTAATTCTAATGTCTTTAAAGTCTTTAGTAATGATGTCTCTTATTTTGCAGGGTTCCGGCGATGGTGGATGACGGGCTGAAGTGAGTTGAAGATGGAGCCCGTGTGATGAATAGAAGCGCCTGGAAGCACGTAAGTAAGCGCTTGTTGCCTGCTTCACGATGCGCTCTAACTGTCGTTTTATTTTGCAGGTACAAGTTCGGAGCGGCTGCAGGGTGCCGGAATACCCACTGGGTTAGATGTGGAAAGGAGTAATGGCACGTGAGTATTAAAGTTCCCCAATGTCTTTAAACGCACCTTGTTTTGTCTTTCAGATGCGGGATGCAGCGCCGAAGGCCTCCGGAGCGTGCGAAGAGTTGGTAAGCTTTTGTCTTTCAGATGCCGGAATGCAGTGTGAAGACCTCCGGAGCGCACGAAGAGTAGGTAAACCTTTGTCTTTCAGATGTCGGAATGCAGCGCGAGGCGTTGGTGACAGCCGATGGACCAGGTAAGTGAAGAGCTGTCACTGAAGACCGTAATGCTAACCTGTTCTTTCTTGTCTTTATGGGTGTTGCTGAAGACTGGATTCAGGATGGTAAGCCTTTTTCCTTAGGCCCAGGATCAGATGCAGAAGACACGATGAGCGTTCTGCTGCAGAGGATGCAGAATAACGCAAAGCAAGATTCATCCATCGGGTGTGGTTTAAATAGCCTCCTGTAGTGCTTAGGTGTCTCCTTCCACAGCCACGCCTAGGTAAGAAAAGAGTTCCTGCTTTCCAGAAGAGTTCCAGTGTTCTGAACCTAGGGAGTGGCTCCTGCCCCACCCAACAGGAAAAGTAGTTCCAAACAGAAGAGGATCAGAGGCTCAACTGGCAGGCAAGTAAGCAGCATGGTCTGCTGCAGGTAAGTCCACCCAAGCATTATGAGCCCGGCGCTTCCAGCGCTGGGACTGGGCATATTTATGAGCCTGGTGCCACTGGCGCCAGGACTGGGTCCAAAAGGTCCCAATTGGGACTGGTTGGCACTCGGAACCTGGGTTATGGATCTGCTTCCAAGGGAGTTGGGAAAACCCTGACCTTTTGGAAGCAGAGATCATGACAGTACCCCCCCTCAAGGCCCCTCCCAAACCGGGCTTCTCCGGGGGTTTTGGCTTGTCAGGAAATGTTCGGTGAAATCTTTTGATTAGGCGAGGAGCATGGACATATTCAGCAGGTTCCCAGGATCTCTCTTGGGGGCCGTAGCCTTTCCAGTCAATTAGGTAAAATAGTTTAGATTTGGAGATCTTGGAGTCCAGAATGCTTTTGACTTCAAACTCGAGTTCTCCATCAACTAGGATAGGTTTTGGAGATTTAGTTAGTCGGGTTTGAGGTTGCACGGGTTTTAATAGAGAGACGTGGAAGACCGGATGTATCTTCATGTGCGGGGGCAAGTCCAACTTGACCGCTACTGGGTTTACTATGGTAGTGATGGAATAGGGACCAAGGTATCTTGGGTTGAATGTGCGTGGCCCTTTTAGAGGTAGATATTTGGTGGATAACCAGACTTGATCCCCTACTTGATATTGAGGGGCTTCCTTCCGATGTTGATCTGCTCCTTTCTTGTATTGTTCTTTAGCCCTTTGAAGGTGAGAAACAGCTTCCTTAAAGGCTTGGGTGATTGTAGAATGCAGGTAGTCTACTGCTGGTGTTTCAAGATCTTGGAGGGGATCCAACTCTGAGGTTCGAGGGTGACTGCCGTACAAAAGAAAAAACGGGGTTTTCCCAGTTCCCGAATGGACAGAGTTATTGTAGGCATATTCGGCTATCCAAAGGATGTCTTTCCAAGTTTTTTCAGTTTGTTGCAGCATGCAGCGTAAATACTGTTCCAGAGTTTGATTGGTCCTCTCGGTTTGTCCGTCGGTTTGAGGGTGGTGACTGGTCGATAGTCTCACATCAATTTGAGCCGACCGACAGCAACTTTGCCAAAAATGAGAAATAAATTGACTACGTCGATCCGAAATTAGAACCGAAGGAAAACCGTGCAGTCGGCCGATGTTTTCGAGAAATTCTCGGGCCAGAGTTGCTGCTGTTGGCAAGCCTTTGAGCGGAATGAAATGCGCCATCTTGGAGAATAAGTCCACGATTACTAAAATCGTATTGTATCCGGAGCATGGAGGTAGATCGGTGATGAAGTCCATAGAAAGCGTATGCCAAGGGCGAGGTGGGATGTCAATAGGGCGTAAGAGGCCTGCTGGTCTTTCCTTTTGACTCTTGTTTTGGGCGCATACTCCACAGGACATTATAAAGTCTCTGATATCTTTTTTCCAAGACGGCCACCAGAAGTAGCGCTTGATCTTTTCTGAGGTCTTGGCTATACCGGGATGTCCTTCCATTAAAGAATCGTGATAACAAGAGATTACTTTTTTCTGTAAATCTGTGCTGGGTAGGTATAATCGTTCTTGGAAATACAATAAGTTGTCCTTTACTGCAAAGTCCTTTCCCTGCAGATGCCAATTCTGTATGTCTGCTGGAGTTACAAGTTGCCTGGCTTTATCCTTAACTTCCTCTATGGATTGTGTGGCGATTACACCCAGAATTCTTTGTTCGGGAATGATTGGTACAGGTTTAGGGTTGATCAAGTGTTCTTCCACTCCCATCCGAGAAAGGGCATCAGCTTTACCATTTTTTGTACCAGGTCGATAGGTAATTATGAAGTCAAACTCGGCAAAGAATAATGCCCAACGGAGTTGTCTAGAGGATTGGGCTTTTGCGGTTTTCAAATATTGCAGGTTTCGGTGATCCGTAATCACAGTAACGGTGTGTCGGGCCCCCAGCAGATAATGCCGCCAAGCCTTAAAGGCAGACTTGATAGCCAGAAGTTCCTTGTCAGTAATCGTGTAATTGATTTCAGGAGGCGAGAATTTGCGGGACCAAAATGCCACGGGATGCAACTGATTGGTTACCGGGTCCTTTTGTGATAGAACTGCCCCCATGGCAAGGCTTGAAGCATCAGTTTCCACGATGTAGGGGAGTTCGGGGCGAGGGTGTTTTAAGATTGGTGCAGAGATAAATTTAGTCTTCAAATCCTGGAAAGCTTGTTCCGCCTCGGTAGACCATTCAAAACGTTTGTTTTTCTTTAACAAGGCAGTGATGGGCTGGACTATTCGAGAGAATTCGGGGATAAACCTGCGGTAAAAGTTAGCGAAGCCTAACATGCTTTGCACACCTTTTACGGAGGATGGTGATGGCCATTTGAGAACTGCATCGACCTTCTTTGAATCCATACGCACTCCGCCAGGTGATAATATGAATCCCAAGAATTCAACTTCAGTCACGTTGAAAACACATTTTTCCAATTTAGCGAAAAGTTTGTGTTGACGCAATCTTTCGAGGACCATTTTCACGTGTTTCCGATGTTCAGATTCCGATGAAGAATAAACGAGGATGTCGTCAATGTAAACAACAACACACACATCTATGAGCTCTCTGAGGACATCGTTCATAAAATATTGAAAGGCGGCCGGGGCATTGCAAAGTCCGAAGGGCATGACCTGATATTCAAATAGCCCATACTTGGTGCGGAAGGCCGTCTTCCATTCATCGCCCTCTTTTACTCGTACCAAGTGGTAAGCTCCTCTAAGATCCAGCTTTGTATATATGCATGCCTTTCTGACTTGGTCCAGGAGTTCAGGGATCAAAGGTAACGGATATCTATTCTTAACGGTGATCTGGTTCAGGGAGCGATAATCTATACAAGTTCTAAGGTCTCCTTCCTTTTTTGGAATGAAGAACAAAGCTGAAGAAGCAGGGGACTTGGAAGGACGAATAAACCCATTTGCCAGGTATTGATCCAGGTATTGTCGAAGGTGAAGGTTCTCAGGCTTGGTGAGGGCATAAATTCTACTACAAGGAGGAGTAGATCCAGGTATCAGGTCTATCTGGCAGTCATAAGACCTATGAGGAGGTAGAGAGTTAGCCTGATCCTTCCGGAAAACATCTTGGTATTCTAGGTATTCGGGAGGTAACTGGGGAGTCTCTGAAGAAATTGCTGCCAGTGCAACACCAGGTGGAGGGTGACAAGTAGAGACACATTCTGGAAACTGGACCGTTCTTGCTCGCCAATCGATCAGAGGATTGTGTTTCTCTAACCAAGGTATTCCTAGAATAATCTGAAACTGAGGGGCCTTGATCACATCGAACACGATCTTCTCATGGTGTCCATCTTGACTTACTAGCCTCACTTCTTGAGTGGTATGCGTTACTGGCCCGGAGGCTATCTCCGTACCATCCACCGTAGTAATGACGTCCTTTACAGCCTTGGGACAAAGAGTTAGATTCATCCTCAAAACCATTTCATGATCCACATAATTGCCGATGGCACCGCTGTCGATGTAAGCTTCAATTGCATGTAATCGATCCGGATTATCAGGGCTAATGAGGACCATAGGTATCACGAAATGCGAGGTCACAGAACTGGTTTTCACGCTCGGCAAGAGGACCTCTATTCTTGTCGGGCGAGGTTGTTTCCCTGCTCAGAGTTTGTAACTTTGGTAACTGCAGCTCCGACTGCCTTCTTGGCAGGTTTCACCAGACAGTCTCGAAGAAAGTGCCCTGAGTTTCCGCAATAGAGGCATAATTGCAACTGTTTTCTCCTTTCCCGCTCCTTTTGTGTTAGAGGACCTTTCAGACCCCCTATTTGCATGGGTTCCCCGGAGTCTACTCCTTTGGAAGGAGTTGGCGGTTTGGAAAATACTCGAGCCTCAAACTTGGAACGATCGGCCTTCCTGTTCTGCAGTCTGTGATCTATTTGAACGACTAAGTCTATATATTCCGAACAATCTTGTGGGGGATTCACTACTTGGGCTAACACATCTTTGAGCTCTCCACGTAGACCTCTATAAAACAGCGTAATCCTTTTGTCCTCAGGCCATTGAGTTTCCACTATCAGTCTGTTGAAAGACGCAATATAAGCCAAAAGGTCTTGATTACCTTGTCGCAACGAAAGAAGCTCATTGTCCAAGGCCTGCCCCTGTGAATGTCTTGCGAACAGTTTTTCCATACTGAGCTGAAAAGCTTGAAAATCATGGAGGACCGGATCATCTTGATTTACTAGAGGGATCGACCAGTCTGCCGCATTGCCACTAAGGTACAAAAGCACGAAAGCTACTTTAGCTTGATCAGTTGGAAAGGCTGCTGGCAGGCATAAGAAATGCAACCGGCACTGATTGATAAATACTGCAAACCTCTTTGGGTCACCAGAAAATCGTTCGGGCGGAGCCAGAGATACATTCCCAGGTAGGTTGATCTGCACTGGATTCATAGAGGATGTAGAAGGAAGATTTCCCCCAGATGCGGGTAACGGGGTCTGTCTGGCTTGTGACTGTAGCAATTGTCTAGCGAGATCATCTGTTCGCTCCTTGGAAATAATCAGTTCCCTTCTTAGAGCGTTCGTTTCCTGACGGGCTGCATGCACTTCTGCCCTTAGTTCCCCAAGTAACTGGGCTAGTTGGTCGGTATCCGAGGTTTCCATAGCGCCTGGACGGGAGTTTTGTGGTAGGCTTTGCGTTCTGTAACGCTCACCCGATTCCCGTAGAGGCGCCGGTCTTGACTGGGCGTATACCGTATCTTCAAAGGTGATGTGTAACACACGGCTGACTCTTTGGGCTGGACCTCTGTGCACTGTATGTCTGACTCGAAGGGTAAGATGTCTGCAGATAGAAAATATGGGATTAATGAACTGGGTTATTGAATGTCTCTCTCTTCTTCCCTTTCTCTTCTCCTGTAGAACCCCGAAGGTTAACGCTCTCACCTTAGGTAAGTGAACGCCGTGCTCTCCATCTGCCTTGGGGCAGGGTGCTGTAACCAGTTTCTTCACTGGATAAGGGGAGCAGGCCTCTTGACTTCAGAGGACTGCTGTCCGTCGTTTACTGCACGAACTGTAAGTTTCGAGTAATTCTAATGTCTTTAAAGTCTTTAGTAATGATGTCTCTTATTTTGCAGGGTTCCGGCGATGGTGGATGACGGGCTGAAGTGAGTTGAAGATGGAGCCCGTGTGATGAATAGAAGCGCCTGGAAGCACGTAAGTAAGCGCTTATTGCCTGCTTCACGATGCGCTCTAACTGTCGTTTTATTTTGCAGGTACAAGTTCGGAGCGGCTGCAGGGTGCCGGAATACCCACTGAGTTAGATGTGGAAAGGAGTAATGGCACGTGAGTATTAAAGTTCCCCAATGTCTTTAAACGCACCTTGTTTTGTCTTTCAGATGCGGGATGCAGCGCCGAAGGCCTCCGGAGCGTGCGAAGAGTTGGTAAGCTTTTGTCTTTCAGATGCCGGAATGCAGTGTGAAGACCTCCGGAGCGCACGAAGAGTAGGTAAACCTTTGTCTTTCAGATGTCGGAATGCAGCGCGAGGCGTTGGTGACAGCCGATGGACCAGGTAAGTGAAGAGCTGTCACTGAAGACCGTAATGCTAACCTGTTCTTTCTTGTCTTTATAGGTGTTGCTGAAGACTGGATTCAGGATGGTAAGCCTTTTTCCTTAGGCCCAGGATCAGATGCAGAAGACACGATGAGCGTTCTGCTGCAGAGGATGCAGAATAACGCAAAGCAAGATTCATCCATCGGGTGTGGTTTAAATAGCCTCCTGTAGTGCTTAGGTGTCTCCTTCCACAGCCACGCCTAGGTAAGAAAAGAGTTCCTGCTTTCCAGAAGAGTTCCAGTGTTCTGAACCTAGGGAGTGGCTCCTGCCCCACCCAACAGGAAAAGTAGTTCCAAACAGAAGAGGATCAGAGGCTCAACTGGCAGGCAAGTAAGCAGCATAGTCTGCTGCAGGTAAGTCCACCCAAGCATTATGAGCCCGGCGCTTCCAGCGCTGGGACTGGGCATATTTATGAGCCTGGTGCCACTGGCGCCAGGACTGGGTCCAAAAGGTCCCAATTGGGACTGGTTGGCACTCAGAACCTGGGTTATGGATCTGCTTCCAAGGGAGTTGGGAAAACCCTGACCTTTTGGAAGCAGAGATCATGACATCTTGCTGCTGCCTTCGTCCCGGGGGGGTATTAACCTGCCATTTGGGCCCAGTGTGTGGTTGGGGGTGCCCCTGGCTTCCGATAGTTGGCGGACCTCAGCCGCTTTCAGTGCAGTCTCCCTGGGGGTACGCTGATCGCTCTTGTGCCCCCCAGCGGCCTGGGTGATGCGGTTGCCGTGCTGCCAGACGGGCTGTATTTATTGATGTGGGCCCCCCACATTATCCAGCCGTCCGGGGGCCCAGATTAGGTTGGCCTTCCTCTCGCTCCCGGGTGTTGGGAGGTCGTACAGGGCGAGGTCGGGTGCCCCAGCAAGGGGTGTCTTTAAGGGGTCTTTGCCCGGTGCGCTGCGTCGTGCGGGGGCCCGTCACCTCCCGCTATGTGCCCTGTGGCTCCCCTCAGTTGTGGTCCTGCCCGACCTCACCTGCGTTCGGGCGGGTCAGCGTCGCAGGCACAGATCCGTGTCCCCTGCTTCACCGTCCAGTCGGGCGAGTCCTCATCAGGCCGCGCCCGCGCACCTGTTCTTCCTCGATGCGCCGCGGCCGCAGCAGTCCTCAGCCCCGGTTCTCCTCTCTCGGTCTTCCTCTAGCATGGGCCAGGATGCGGTCGACGGAGCAGTCGGCAGGCTCGTCAGTAGCAGCGTCCTCAGCTGCTGCGGTCTGCGGAGTGGCCCGGTGTCGAGGCCGTGTCAGTTCTGCTTCGTGGCGGGTGCCGCCATCTTGCGACTCGGAGGGGCTCGACTTCTGGCTTCCTGTTTTCGGGCTTCTGGTCTCTGATTCAGCCCAGGGTCGCTGTCAAGTGTCGGCAGTCGGTTCCCCTGCGCTGTTACTCCTTTGTCTCGTGTTGCAGACTAAATCTCAGTGACATTTATCCATTTAAGGAAGGATCACGGACGGAGCTCTATGGAAGCCTGTCCTCACGGCATGCGTGCTGGCCACGCCCCCCCTAATAACGCAATGATGATGGTTTCTATTGGCAGTGCTAAGGTACCTTGTAATACAAAGAAATTAGAAGTACAAACTGACCACCCTATTCACCATATGGTCCCAATCCCTGTCGGAGATATAGTTGATCGATTATACCACACGACCATTGTCCCTCACCCTGACCCCAAAAATGACAGAGGTATGGGTTGACCTGGCCGGGGATGGGGTGCATTTACATGACATGTACGCCTGAGGAGTATGTGCAAAAAGGAGAACGTTTGAGACATGTGTGTAGGGCCTGGATGCCAATAAAGGGAACACCCGCCCTTGAGGAAGCAGTGAGACAAGAAAACGAGCGCAAATATGGGGAAAAATGTGTTACTGTAGAAGTAACAAAAGGGGGGAATGCAGGGATGGAAATTAATCTGTCCCACCCCCTTAGGCGCTTTAAGATGAGGCAAATCCCATATGAAATTGTGTAGTGAACAAGGGGGGAGAGGGCTGTACTATGAAACTCAGCGCGGATACAATGTAGCGTGAACAATAGATGCATAACCTTAGAAGGCGCATAGAAAGAAACACCATTTTGTAATTATGGCAGAGGCACAGTTTTGTATGGTGCTGCACCAGTCTAGCTCCATGGAAGGATTCAACTAGGCCTAGATCATTAAGGCAGAATTTGTCTGCACCACCAGTTCTCATGGAAACTCACTTTCCACTTGTTCCTTCACTGTTGCAAATACTTGGGAGGAATGCGCCATGCAAGGCCGTGAGACAACACCAGGATCTTCGCAGTGCCCATTCATCACAGCCAAGTTGCCAGCAGGCCTCTAATCCCCACCCAGCCATCTCAGAGCCAGAGCCTACACCAATGCCCCGATCCCTAAACCCGTGCATTCCATGATAGAGAGTGACACCCAGTCAGTAGCATAAACCAAGTGACAATAAAAGATCTAAGCATGTGCGACTGTTTCACCGCTCAGCATAAAATACATCCTTTGCAAAACGAGGTACAGGGAGGGATAAATTATAGATCAAAACGAGGGTGGAAGCCTTGAGTGCGAGAGGAGCGGTATCAACAAAGCCAAGAATGTGTGGGTCAGTATGTACGTATTTCTTCCTCACTTCCCCCTGGCACAAGTCCCCGAGCTTCCCAGGTGCATGCCACAGTGATGTAGTAGTAGGCCTAGTACATTATCATCGTTTTTACAATGTAACTTATGAGAGACCTGACCTTCACTCCATGGAGAGATGAGCCCAGCTGACCCATGTGGAAATCGACAAACGACTGAGGAACAAACCAATTGTAGCCTGGCGTCCCCTATGGAGCAGGGTCATGTATAATGGCTTACCAATCATCTGTGTGGGTTCAGACCCTATATGTGATGTCAGCAGTGATGCTGTGGCCTCTCAAAAGGCACTAACACTCTTTCTGGAGTCAGAATGTTCTCGAGCAACAGGGTCCTTTGCTGATATTTTGTATTCTGTACAATTAAACCTTGTTATCCTTGCGAGCTATCTCTCGGCCTATTTCCCTAGAGGGTTGTATTCATTCTGGTGTGAGCCTAAACATGGACTTGCCTTCAGCTCTTACAGAACAAAATCTTGCAGTCAAAACTTTCCATTAGGTGTCAGATATTATTGGATGCACCTTTAAAATCTTCTGCCAGACATAAAAGGGTGCATAGTTCAATTTCTGGCATTCACGTAAAAATATATAGGACCAACATTGATATTTTTGTATGTTCCCAATGTCTTGGACAAAATTATGTTAACCTCTAGCATATATTTCACTCAAGTTAGGGCACGAGGTGAGCAAATGTTGAGTCATTTTAATTTTGTTATAGCAGATTCGACATAGTTTAGCCTCATGAGGAACATTATTAGTCCAGGCACCTCGACGTTTATAGGTAGGTAGTTGGTTATTTTGAATCTCCTGCAGTTTTTTCATATTGTGGCGCTTAGTGCCAGGATAGAGGGCATTGCAGTAGTCTAATCTAGATATGATAAGGGCTCTAGCCAGCATAATACAGCTATCGGATGACAGGAAGGGTCTACAGGCATTGACAAGCTTAGAGGCGTAAACTGCTGCAGATGCTGTGGCGTTGACTTGTCTAGTTAAAGTGAGAGCTGAGTCAAGGTAAAAACCCAGCGTTTATAATTCCTTGGAGACATTGATGGTGATGCTGTTGATAGTGATGGACTTGAAGGAGTTGCATAGTTTGTTAAGACGGTTTTGTGAGCCATTAAGGAGTAATTCAATTTTTTCATCATTTAGGCACAATCCATGTTGGGCCATCCATGCGTGGATAGTTTTCGTATATTTTTGTTTGGTGGTTTAGAGTCTGTGTCATAGGAGCCAGAGATGGGTATGAGGATTTGGGTGTCATCTGCATAGTTGGTGTAGGTGACACCCAAATCATCAAGATGGTCAAATAGAGGTTTAGTGAAAATATTGTAAAGTGTAGGGGAGACGCAAGAGTCTTGTGGTACTCCGCAGGTGGCAAGGGCTGGCACTGCTACTAAAGTGGGTGAGAAGACCCTCATAGTTCTATTAGTTAGGAAGGACTGTATGCCGTGTATGGCTTTGGATGAGAAAGGAGCCACTGAGGAGAGGTGTTTGCATAGTCTGTTATGGTTGACTAGATCAAAAGCTGCTGATAGGTCTAGCAGGAGAAGGAGTGCTAGACTGCCGTTTTCTTTGAACTCATCCATTTGTATTTTTTGGTCAAGCAGGGCTGATACAGTCCCATGTCCTGGACGCAAGCCGGATTAGCATAGGCCAAAGAGGTTGTTGCTTTCCAAATAGTTTTGGATCTAGAGATAAAGTGATCTGTCCAATATTTTAAGGAGATAGGGCACAGTAGTTATAGGTCAGTAGTTTGTCAGTATGTTGGGGTCTAAAGTGGGTTTATTCAACAGTGGTAAGACCCACGCATCTTTGAGGTTAGTTGGGATAATGCTACTTTCGATGGAGGCATTGATTAGGCTTGTGTGGAACGGTGTGAGTTCAGCCGCACAGTCTTTCATGAAAGAGGCTGGGCAGATGTCGCCTTTGCAAAGGCTTGAGGCTAGTGATCATTTTCAGGACTTCTGTAGTAGAAAAAAGGGCAAATTCAAATTGTGTGTTGTTTTTAGGGGTGTGTAGCTAGGAGCCTGCTAGGAGTGGGACGGTGTTAGGGTCTTCTTTTTTGGTACAATTTTGGATTGCAGAGGGCAATTTTATCAAGGAGGGTTTTTTGAATGTCTGTGCACCAGCTCGCATCTTTAAGACACAATTCTTGCGGTGGCACTAGCAATTTGAGTTTTCATAGAATGGAGAAGAGTTCCTTGGAACCTGAGTTAGCATTGGCAATTTCTCGTTGTACGTGGCACTTTTAGTTTGTAGGATAGCCTGTTTGTAGTCTTTGGAAGCCACAGAAAAGATTTCTTGTTCACTTCAATTGGGTATTTCTGCTGATTGGTCTCAGTAGTTCTCTTGGAGCTGCGCATTGTTTTGAGGCTAGGTGTGTACCAAGAGTTTAGATGGGCTAGGTGTTTAGCTTTGCGTATGCTCAGTGGTGCTACTTTGTCAATGACAGCTAGGAGGGTTTGATTGTGCAGCTCTACAATAATGGTATGGTCATTGGCAGTGTTGTTTTGGAATTCAGTGATTGGGTGCATCAGAGGAAGATATGTAAAATACATATACGATTTAAAAACCGGCTACAGACTGATGAAAACTGTTTGGATACTCTAATCTTTTTGCTGGTGACACTATTATTGGTTTCCATATTCTTGATATTGTCGTTTAAGCTTTCCGGCACTTGATCATTTACCTCAGCGAGTATACAATCAGTAGTCTGTATTTCCTCGGCTGTCACACCATATTCATCATCAATCCTTGTCATATTATCTGGCTCATATGCCAATGGCATGATTGAGGTCCGCTTTGCACAAGTGGTGGGTGCGTGTTGAGGGGCATAATGTGGTGGTGGACTGGGGTCTAAGTAGCCATGCTCCTCATGCTAACGTGCTGGTATAAGTGCAGAATCAGTGGAGTGAAAGACCGGAGCCAGCAGTGAGCCTGTATGCATTGGTGGCTTACCCCATGGTCTCGTCTGGCTCAGTATGTGTAGGAACTGCCACAGGATGTGGTGTCAGGTTGCTGCCATAATACACAACCGCTCGGTTGAGACGCGATGCGTGAGTTCAGCCATGTTCAGTCGAGCAGTGAGACAGTGAATCCGTGGCCACAGCGGCTCGCAGCTATCAGCATGGGGACATGGTAGGGCTTACCTGTGGAGCCGTGTGGGCTATGGTGGATGAGCTCTGCAATACAGCAATCTTTTGACCCCGTTTGCAGTTGAAGAAGTCTTTAAGAATAGCGTACATCCGATTGGCCGAATGTGTGTCATTTATTGGCTGCTCACTCATGCATGAGCAGCAAGGGTAGGCGGTAGCTGTGGACCTCTGAATGGCGGATCGACAGGTTAGGTTTCTCTTAGGGTTGGTTGAGACACAATGTTTACTAGTTTGGCACCCTGGCAAATTACTGGTATCTAAGTAAAGTGGCCAATGTATTAACAGCAGGTGAAAAACGTCACACTTTGAATCGGAATTGTGCAGAGTATCCAAGGTCTTGGGTGGGATCGGAAGGGGGGGTGGCTCAATCCTGGGGCTAATGCAATGGTGATGAATTGCTGATAAGCGGGCTTGCTAAAGGGTTGGATAGGGCCAAGGAGGGGGGCCATGGTTCTAAATGGGTGAAGGCATGACTTCAACTAAGGTTAGGCCTGCTCGGGCACTGGTGTCTTGAGTAATTGCATAATTGTTGACCATTTGATGGCTGATTGCCAAAGATCTGAAATGGTGGATGTGGTTTATTTGGCTAAAGTCGTGCTAGATGTGGCACTGGTGTCTAAATTAATTACCATGAACCATGTGTATGAAGGCCATGGCTGACACACAGTTATGGCATTAGAATTGGCCATGCTGGGACCAGCGTTGTGGTATGAAAGGAGGGAGGCGGATGATTACAGGGACATGTATGGTCATTTTTAGAGAAAGACATTCAGTTTATGATCAGAGTTCAAGCCCAAGCTGACACATCTGTATTTGCAGAAAGGTTTTGCTTCACGTTGTCTCCGTTTAAGTTCTCTGTCACCTCCTCTAGGATCAGGCTGGATAGTTTCGAGTCCCATGAATTTGAGTTCATCTTTTGCCGAGCTGGTGTTTTTCTTGCCAATGTAGGGCTAGAGGGTGAAGTGGAGGCTTCCAGCCCTTTAAGATGAGTAGCGGTACCCTAGAAATAGATGGGGGTGTAGATTTTATTCATACATAAATAATCAAGATGACACAAATAGTTAGGCAAAGTTTGTCTGTTTTAATGTCAAGTATCTTAAAACAGGGAGTACAACGAACATCAGCAATCGCTCAATACTCTGACTCTAACTACTTCATAAAAAGGTTGGTTCTCATACCCATAATTGGTCATTGCTGACGTGTTGACCTGCGTCATTACCAATGTCATCCTACGTGGCAAACTACTAAAACCTAACGAGAAGCAGGATTGGTTCTAGGTGAAGAACTAAGCATGGGTTCTATATCTGTATGGAGTATCGGAAAGAGATAGTTGGATATTTAGCATAAGGTGGGACTACAAAGCCCTCCCTTCAAAATGGCCACTATGAACGTCACTAAATGTACGACGTCCCATTGGCTACACATATTATAGGACCCCCCAACTACGTGGTCCTCCCTACAATTGTTTGGCTCTAACCCCCATCAGTAATTTTCCTACCTATGTTACCAGCATGCAGACTGAACAACCAGGTGCGGATAAGCTCGTCTTGATACCAGCTTGCCACCAATTAAAATATCATCCATCATCACCTCAAAGGTCCAGTGTCAATTAGTGCTTTGAAGTTGCCCTTGAGTTTGTACTGTGTTCTCTGAGAATGTTTAAGGAGTATGGGCACTATCTGGCTTCCGTGCGTAGGTGTGATCATCTTGCTCGTCCAACTTTCACTTGACTGGACACCAGGAAATTGAGCCTTTTCGTGTATTCGATTTTACTCTTCAATAGTCCTCTGGCGTCTTTTGTTTTTGCTTGGCCTTTCTGAATAGGAGCTTCTTTTCTTTCACGTTAATTGTATCCAATGTCAGCCAACTCCAGTTTGATAAGACCTTGGCTTTCTTGGCTTAGTCAACTCCTTAGCTGAGCTCTTATTCTGTTTAATTCAATTGCTTTTCTCAACTTTGACACTGAATGAGGCCTTCCTCATTGTTCAGTACTGCTTTATACGTAGTGGAAACATCCATCCTTTACTTGTCCATATGCATATATGAGGTATATATGTATATGTTGGCGCTTGCCGCGATCTAACTATTTTAAAAGCAGGTTGCTAACTTCATGATTACTTTGCTGCTTGCGTTTCATTGCATCTGTACACGTTTAAACTATCTTAAGTATCTTCATCAGATTTGTGGCATAAGTCGTGTCATCTTTATCCGAAGATGTCACTTATCCTTAGTACTTCTTTGTTCTTTATAAATCGTCTTCCTCTCTGGTCTGGTTATCTTTTATATAGGTGTTGATTCAACTTTATATGATGTCACCATTCATCCTGGTTATTCAGTTTCTTTGCTTCTTCAGGAATCTCGTTCAAATGGCCATCATATTGTCTTGGATGCAAGTATGGTTTTCTCAATGGGTACTTTATTCTCTTAGGTATATGTATTCTCATGGGTACTGCACAGAACCCGCGCTCTTCTCTTTGTTGGTTCACCTGTTCAGTATACGTCACATATTTTGGTTCATATGCTTCAGGTAACGTAGGCGGGGCAGGTGGAGTGGGGGTACTTAGCTCCTCCTCTACAAGGGTATCTTGCATCTTGTGAATTGAGCAATCCAAGGTGTTCTTTGATCATTGTTCTCAATTCTCTTATCGTGCTGCCAATGTATTTACAGTTGCAAGTGTGGATGATAGCATAAACAACACATTTTGATTTACAATGAGTGAATTCTGTGACTTTGTGTTCCATTGTGTTATTGAAAAGATGAATGATTGGCTTTGTATACCTCCTACTGTCACATCACCTTCACCTAGCATGACCAGACATCCCGGTTTTCCCAGAACAGTCCGGGGATATCAACCTCTGTCCCGGGGCCCTGGGAGTTTTTTCATTTTAGAAACCCCATCCCGGGCTTGCATGGTTGGGTGGCTACGGTCCCGGTTTTTGCCACAACCTGATTTCGAAATCCCGAAATTGGGTCCCAGTGGGACTCTTCCTGCGTGAATGCGGGCATGAATTAAATGCTTTTCACACCCCCATTTCCTTCCACTTCCTCTCCCTCAGCACTCTGCTTCAATGAGAGGAGTGTGCCTGTGAGCACACCCCTTCCCAGCCCCCCGCATCAGGCCAGTGACATAAAAGTGGGAATACAGTTTTATTTGTATTTACGTTAGTCATACTTCTATGTCTATGGCCTGTCCCATTTTTTTTTTATCTGGTCACCCTACCTTCACCTCACCCTCACTATGCCTGAGAAGCCAGCAGTTACCAGACACCATCAAAAACCGTAAGTGTGGCATGATTGGGGTGTAGAGCAATTAGTCTACACCAGAAAGCCCCCGCCACCCTACCTTACATTTCCATAACACAGACTGCCATAGACTTAGCCCATGCATACTTAGAAAGGTTTGTGACCACCAGCCCAAATCTCTCCATGACAGTATTGGAAATGTTGCCTTGTATTGCATCCTAACATACTAATCAATGTTAACAAGTGCCACAGCTGGAGGAAATTGAGAACATTAGCCTGTACCGTATCTAGATAGGATTGTGAATGTAGCATCTGCAACCTAGAATTGAAAACCTTAGCCTGCGCCATATCTAGATAGGATTGGGAATGTTAGCATCTGCCACACTTAGACGGAACTTGAATGTTAGCATGTGCCACACTTAGAATTGAGAACGTTAGCCTGCACTGTATCTAGATAGGATTGTGAATGTTAGCATCTGCCACCTAGAATTGAAAACCTTAGCTTGCGCCATATCTAGATAGGATTGTGAATGTTAGCATCTGCCACCTAGAATTGAAAAACTTAGCCTGCGACCGTATCTAGATAGGATTGTGAATGTGTTAGCATCTGCCACCTAGAATTGAAAGCCTTTTGTGACGGATTTTGAATGTTAGCATCTGCCACCTAGAATTGAAAACCTTAGCCTGCGCCGTATCTAGATAGGATTGTGAATGTTAGCATCTTCCATCTAGAATTGAAAACCTTAGCCTGCGCCATATCTAGATAGGATTGGGAATGTTAGCATCTGCCACACTTAGACGGAACTTGAATGTAAGCATGTGCCACACTTAGAATTGAGAACATTAGCCTGCCCCGTATCTAGATAGGATTGTGAATGTTAGCATGTGCCACACTTAGAATTGAGAACATTAGCCTGCACCGTATCTAGATAGGATTGTGAATGTTAGCATCTGCCACCTAGAATTGAAAACCTTAGCCTGCGCCATATCTAGATAGGATTGGGAATGTTAGCATCTGCCACACTTAGACGGAACTTGAATGTAAGCATGTGCCACACTTAGAACTGAGAACATTAGCCTGCACCGTATCAAGATAGGATTGTGAATGTTAGCATCTGCCACCTACAATTGAAAACCTTAGCCTGCGCTGTATCTAGATAGGATTGGGAATGTTAGCATCTGCCACACTTAGACGGAACTTGAATGTAAGCATGTGCCACACTTAGAACTGAGAACATTAGCCTGCACCGTATCAAGATAGGATTGTGAATGTTAGCATCTGCCACCTACAATTGAAAACCTTAGCCTGCGCTGTATCTAGATAGGATTGTGAATGTTAGCATCTGCCACCTAGAATTGAAAACCTTAGCCTGCGCCATATCTAGATAGGATTGGGAATGTTACCATCTGCCACACTTAGACGGAATTTGAATGTAAGCATGTGCCACACTTAGAACTGAGAACATTAGCCTGCACCGTATCAAGATAGGATTGTGAATGTTAGCATCTGCCACCTAGAATTGAAAACCTTAGCCTGCGCCATATCTAGATAGGATTGGGAATGTTAGCATCTGCCACACTTAGACGGAACTTGAATGTAAGCATGTGCCACACTTAGAACTGAGAACATTAGCCTGCACCGTATCAAGATAGGATTGTGAATGTTAGCATCTGCCACCTACAATTGAAAACCTTAGCCTGCGCTGTATCTAGATAGGATTGTGAATGTTAGCATCTGCCACCTAGAATTGAAAACCTTAGCCTGCGCCATATCTAGATAGGATTGGGAATGTTACCATCTGCCACACTTAGACGGAATTTGAATGTAAGCATGTGCCACACTTAGAACTGAGAACATTAGCCTGCACCGTATCAAGATAGGATTGTGAATGTTAGCATCTGCCACCTAGAATTGAAAACCTTAGCCTGCGCTGTATCTAGATAGGATTGTGAATGTTAGCATCTGCCACCTAGAAATGAAAACCTTAGCATGCGCCGTATCTAGATAGGATTGTGAATGTTAGCATCTGTCACACTTAGATGGAACTATGTAGGTCAGCATGTTAAATGTCATATAACCCACTAACCAATATAAGCTCAAACTCTCTGCATACTTCTATCACTGAAAAACTCACACAACCATCTCTCGCACAACAAGCTGCACACACTTCACCACACCGCAACACATAAGCTGCACCAACATCACATGTGGACTGACACCGATCCAATACTTGCACCAAAGCTCAGCGCCCGGTGTCCACTGAGTTGAAGCTGCCAACAGTATACCACCCCTCTCACTATCCCACTCCCTCTTCACCTTACTAACCCTTCCCACCTTCTCGTCTATAGATCTGCCAGAGCGCCTGGGGACCAATTCCTTTGGTGACGGAGCGCTATATAAGTACCTGTAACATAACATAACATAACTATGCATATATGTAACATGTATGGGGTCACCAATACATTCTTGTATTCAATCTGTTGCGCAGTGATGAAGAACCATGTACCCACATGTCACCGTACCCTTTCACATCACCACACATGCACAGCCTTGATAAAGACTACGGTCGAAACACGTATTGGCTTTTCCCCATGTGACCAGACTGCAACAAATTTAGGTGTATTTACACCCCCCTCTCCGTTTTTCAGACATCGATCTCCACACTGTGTGAATGAAATCCAGCGCTAATCTGTTCGGGGTTTCCCATTTAGCTCCCTTCGGATTCTAGTCCAATCAATAAATGGTTAACGTTTCCGGGCGGGCAGGTGAAGGCTTTTGCCTATAAAAAAAAGTTTGGGTCCCGGAGGCAGATTTTTCCTCCCGTTCAAGTGTCAGTTAATTGGAGTGAGTGGAAGGGAGGGGCCGGCCTAGAAGCTACGCCACACCTTTGTCAAGACTTGTCTGCAAGGCAGGAAAGTGGGACAAGAGAAGCCAAGATTAAGCGCGTGAACTAGTGAACATTCTTGGAGGATAACTCAGCTGCAACACACCTCTGGGAAAACGTGACTAAAGGTGTAGGAGGAGACGTTTCTTATAAGTAGGATAGCATCCCGGGAGCAGACCAATTTGACCAGCCCCGCGCCCAGTCCTTCGCCACTCGAGCACGCAAGGTAAGTGTCCGCGGACCGTGTGAACGGCTTGCCCTGGTTCTGGGCTCCTCGCAGAGGCGGGGTGATGCCACACTGGGGGTCTTCGGGTTAATCGCCTTGGACAGGAGCTGGCCGGTAATTGCCCCTTTAAACAGCTATTAGCCCCGATGACCTGGCTTAGCTCAGTGTAGCAAGTGTGCGTTAAGGCGATATATTACGCCCGAGGTCGCGCACAGGTGTGCTGAAAGGCATCACTTAAAAGCAGGAAAAGGGAATGCGGCAGAATGTCATTGCGGAGTTTGCACGGAAAACCATTGATAAAGTAGCTCAATCGGTAAAGGCACCTGCGGCAGTAGCATTTTGCGTGCGTCTTGCAAGTTCCGATGCCAGCCAGCTCAAGGTCGGCATCACGAGTCCCATTCATTTGGATAGGAGTAATACTTGTTTTTTAAGCGATATAAGATTAGAAGTTAGTAATGAATTTGGCGCTATATATGAATTCGGCGCTATATACTTTGCAAGGGTTATTAAAGCTCGGTTTGTTAGTGCATGAATTGTTCGCCACCCAAGCAGCCGCAGGGCACAGCTAGGCAGAGTGAGGCTTGAACAGATTCCGAAGGCGAGGACTATCTGATTACAGCCACAACAGCACTGGTAGGCACCATGGCTGCCAGCCGAGGGGTGCGCTCCCATGGCTCGCCCCTTGCCACTGTGGGCTGCGGTGCGCCTGCGCAGTGAAGGCATAGGGGACATGCAAGACAGACATCCAAAGGAAACATGTGGAGAGCCCCCCCCCCCCTTGGATTAGTTTGCCCAATGCCACGGTGTCACATTCCGCCTCCCCTTAACTTCAGTTGGGACACTTTTGTCGCGTAAACCTTCCTCATCCTTCAAAACAATATTTTACCTCCATTAACTTCAATGGGAATGAGACCCCACCACCCCCCACTTCCAGCAAATCTTCTTTAGCCGGGAAAAGGCTTCTCATCTCCTTTGACTTCAATGGCAACACCCTCCCAACGAATCCCCTTTACCTACCAAAACGTTAATCACTTCCATTGACTTCAACGGAACCCCGCTGCGAAAACATCAACCCATCATCCCCTTTGAGTCCCCACGGGTCGAGAGGTGTGGGGAGGTTTCCCATGGTGTGAAAGGAAGACTAGTTGTCTGGTAACTATCTGGTCGATTCGGGGCTGTATCGGGTCTGATGACTCGCCATGGCATTGCCACCCTGGCCAGCGTGTGCATCTTGGCCAAATTGCTTTGTTTTCCTGTAAAAATTATAATTGGCTATTTACAATGCGCTTAATACCCAGAGGTTTGCAGGCGCGGACGCAGGGATCGAACCTGTGTTGCACTGCGTCATCTTGCCTCCAAGCCGAGCGCATTGCCCCTGAGCTATCCTTCCCCATTCCGTAGGGAGTCTGAGAATGTGGGCAAATGCAGGTGCAGGGTCTCTATGAGCACTGCGAGGTCTACTTTGGAGGACCGAGTGGATGGCAGGATGTTTCTACTGGGCCCAGTTGATGTCATTTGGGTTTCTGAGCACCTACGAAACTGTTATAGAGAAAATGTCCGTTGATTCCTGTTTCAGCTTCAAAATCGTTATTGGCATCTAATGGGGTCTCTTGGCTTCACTTGGCATTTCTATGTGACCAAAACAATGTCTCCCGTCTCATCAGTGGGCATGTGCCCTTGCAAAGTACAGCTGGGTCCAGTACGACCCATTTCTGCACACGCCTTAGTTTAATGATTCTCCTTTCTGCAATGACGAGTCGGAGCCAGACCACTCCGTGTCAGAGCCTGGCAGGGCAAGTACAGCAGCCACTGTCCCCACTGTATTTCAGCGCTCCGAACTGGCACTTGCGGCGCGCAGCGCTACACGGAACCTTCCAACCTGCAGTGCTTTCCCTCGCGATGCACCTGTAGGGACAAGATGCCCAACGATTGGCCATCATCCTGTGGCTGGTCTGCTAGACCATTAGGAAGGTGGCACCATGCTTTACTCATCTAGCCAAGAAAACGTTAGGATTTCTAATGCCAGGGCCCGTATTTAAGGGCAACATGCGGGGCGTTATCTGATCGAGTTATTGTACATTTGAACATCTGATGTCACGCTTTGTTAATATATGTTATGCTATCTTGCTTTCGTGCTTGTTTTAATCTGTGCAGGTTCCATTAGTGCTTGAACTGAAAGTGATTGAGTTGGCTCCGCCTTTCATCCTTCAGGGATGAATACAATGGCCACCAATTAGTTGAGCAATAGCGAGAATACCTATAGGAGAGGGTCTTTGATGCCCAGGTCACGAACTCTGTGAGCGGCACCATACACACATGACCCAGGTCAGAAATGGAACGAGAAACATACATGAATACAAGGCGGCAGTGAATGATGAGTCCTGGGCAGCCTCATTCAATAAAACCCTCTTGGTGTTACTGGGACATGTATGATGCTGTGAGGGTCTGTTTAGGAGGAGGCTGTGTGAAGTTATTGCTGATTTAAGATGAACAAATCCTGCCTTATTTTACATTCATTGCATACGTAGATTTAGAATTCAGTTTTTATAATCAATCCTCTTTCTTCTATGGCTTGGACGGTTCCTGTTATATAGCTCCAAAACAAAGAACATGCATTCTATGCGCTGGCCTATGACGTTCCCATGTAGCAAACGGTCTTCCTAAAAATTCACAAGCGTGCTGTTTTTTCGCACTCTGTTTTGGTCTGGAGAATGTGGCTGGTGTCGTCACCCAGGGAAGCTGGTTTTAGTGTGGGGGTGTTGCAGGGAGATGGGCAGCGGGGCTTTGCCACGTAACGTGTGTTTTATTTAGACTGCAATCTCAGATGTCGGTCTTTTCTAGTGAAAAAAAGACAGTTATGGCCAAATTTCACAGCAATGAGCCAACTGGTTCCCTGTCTTTAAAACAAATCAATAAATAACGATAAGAATAATAACGTAAAAATGTCCCCTCCCTAAGCCCCCAGTTCCCCAGGTTTATTACCCCCCCGAACCCCCACCCTTTTTAATCCCTTACCCCATGTATACTTTTAACCAAACATTCGACATTTTTTTTTCGTTATTTATTTTTCACTGAAAAGGATATTCGTGATTTAATTTACGTTATAATCACTGTATACCAAACCAGCTTACATATTAAATGTTTTTGTACTAATGGTGTCAAAAAGTGCGGCCATGTTTGAGAATGTTGGTCAATTTGATAATTTCCATCGAAGAATTAAAAAACGAGTAACTTCAACAAACAAGGGTCAAATCCAGCACACCCAACCCAAAAGCCTGTACACGCTACACTCCTGGTGCCTGTGACGGGAATGGGATGGTCACATTTTACGAAATATTATGAAGTCAGATATGACATTAAATTAGATCATGGAAAAACATTGTGGAACTCTTATTATATGTGTGCACACACTCGCCTTTACTGCATTGCATTCTGGGACTACGGACTGTAGTGTAATTTAAAACAAGCATTGGCAGTGCCAACTGTTTGGGCTTTTGTGTAGACCTGGGAAAGGCACTTTGTAGACACTGCCGTAGTGGTATTAACTGGTCATTGATGGTAGCATGTGAGAAAAAGGTGTGAGTACCTGGGCATCCAATAGCAGTGCCCGGAAAATGCTTAATACGTATACACAAGCCAAAACTGTTGGCTTTGCCAATGCTTGTTTTTAACAGGACTTCAGTGAAGGACACGCAGGGTGCTTATAAATTGAGTGGCAGAAGCCAGACCTGGTTAAGCCACTTTTTTGTATCACAGCAGTAGTGTGTTTACAACTCCAATGAAGTCATTAACTCTCTGAAGACTGCTTTGAACAAACACTGGCAGGCATTTGAAGTTCAAAGTTTGATGATAAGGATTAATTAAAGCGAGCTCAAAGAGTTTCCAGGAGGTGGTGTTTTGGGCACGGAGGGGCAGGAACTGGGTGGGAATGGCCATCGGGATTGGCATGGTCATGGGCAGTCAATGGGTGGGAAAATAACCAAACACCACCTCCAAGCTGTGTGCCCCTCCTCATATGCCATTTCTCCCTGGCTCTACTCTGATACAATAGTTTCTCCCAAACTAAAAAGTATGGTTGCCCGAAAAGTCAATGTTCCATTGACACATTTCCATCCCATCCAGCAGGGGTCGCCCTCAGTCATTCCTATAGACGCCTCCATGCCCCCAGCCGCAGCATGTCTCCAACAGTGTATTTTTCCGTATAGTCAATGGAGTGGTGATGTCCCAAACACCGTTCTTGTTTTTGTTAACAGCTGTAAGGGGCTCATATTTGCTTTCATTACTAAAGTTTGCTTATCATTTTAATCAGAAGTGTCACTACTTCACTGTTACCTTTTGGGCAAGGTTTTTGGACTGTTTTGGGCAAATTATAGGCAAACCCTCCAATCCCGGGGTGGCATAGCATGGGGCAGGGTGATTGATGTGTATCTTGCACAGGGTTGTCCAACTCCAGGGTCCAAAGGACGGGCTCGGGATATCCTTCATTAGTATTCATAAGGAAAAATGTGCATACATTTAGAATTATTGTATGCAAATTTATCTCATGAATATTAATTAGGGATATCCTAAAAACCCATCAGCATCCCATCCCTGGAGTTGGGCAACCCTGATCTAGTATAGAAGAGTTTATTAGGCCTCATTAGGAGTACGGCATTGCAGGCGAAAATGGGGGTAAAGTGGCAGCGAATACATTACGACACTTTGCTGCCTCATTACCGCACCGCCATACTACGAGTTATGGTGGTACAGTGGAAGATATACCTCCAGCAAAAAGATGGAGGTAAATCCTCCCTTTTACCGCCAATGCTCGTCGTATTTACTGCACGGTTTTACCACTCGCAGTGAATCTGCAAAAAATCCTCATGGACTCCGACAGACCCCAAAAATGGGGACTAACGCCTACGGGTAATCCTGTGGTAACTCCACAGGATTTAGTGGTGGAAAAGCACGCAATATTTGTGGTAAATTAGTCTATTTACTGCAGATTTACTGCCAAACTCATAATGAGGCCCTTATTCTCTTACCAGCAGGGCATTTGGGGGAAATCGATGCAACACATTATTAGAATAATGTTAAGACAGAAAACCACAGAGCCACCAACGTCAGGAAATGGATTTGCTAGGAAGAATATGGTGTCCAGTCAGCTCACAAGCTACACTCCGGCCACCGGTGAGTAGCCCAGCTCGGCCCAGTGCCCAAGGGTCCAACAGCTTAACAAAGATAGGTGTGGTGGCAGAGGCTGCTCCCAAGCAAGCTGGCATTAGTCTATAGGGCAACGCGAAGGGTCGGCGCATCTGGAAAATGTTGCGGCAATGTGGGCCGATTGGAACTGTGGTGGAGTGGTCGCTTGGACCAATGTGGCTGAAAATGCACGATTTGCCATAGATTCGACCATAACAGTAGCAAACAGTGGCAAAATCTGGTGAAAAACGATTCATGCTTTGGTGCCAGTTTTGTATTGGCACCAGGCCTACTTTTTGCCCCAGTCTGATGCTGCGCCGAGCGGCAGGGCGGTCTTAATGCCATTTATAAGAACAATTGCAATCTGATAGGGCAATATGGTAATGTCCATAAGGCCGTCGCAACCGCCGGGCTTGGGGCACCCTTGTGGGAGAACGTGGGGCGGTTTAATGAGCGAGTGCCCTGTGCTGCGGTCAGTCATGGCCAGTGCCAGTCACTCAATGTGATTTAAAGTGCACCATTTCCCACAAATGTAATTTTAAAAAAAAAGGTTCCCCCAGGTACTCGAGAAAGTTTGTGGCTAAAAGTAATGAAAAAGAATTCAAATAATTGGCTACCTATTATTGGTGCCCAAGTCTAATTAATGGCCCCGTCCAAACCTACAATGTTGTTATGCGGAACACTAAAATGCCCACATCTGGGGAATGCCTTGCCCCATTAAGTACTGAAGAACGTTAACCTTGACAGACCATGTAACATTACATCAGGGATCTTATCATAGCGGTAGTGTCACGCATGACGCGTGACATGTGCTAATAACATCAGAAATACACCCAGAATGCTTATCAGGCATACAGCATGCTTACAAAGCAGTCCATAACTACCAGTATTGACCTTATTCTGAACATCTCACTTCAGCGACAGCTTGAAAAGTAGCAGACAACTATTGCCTCTGCATTCACAACAGCGAAAGGGAATTTCCTGAAACCATTTCCTTCCACATTCAAGAAAATTCATTTCCCAGCGGGAAAAAAAACAAGCCTCACCAAAGGCAAACACATGGAAAGCCAAGAATTAAAGAGAAAAGATGCAGACAATTTTACTTTATTTTACTACAAAGTGCCAATAGCCTTAAGAACCTTGGGAGGAGTCATTATCGTTTGGAATAATTGCCCTTTCTTAGCTTATGGCTCCCGGTTTCACCTGTAACTTGGGAGGAGGGCAGTTATCCTTTAATAATGGCTCCCGCAGCTGCCCTCAAGGTTATAAAATAGGGAGCACTGGCTGCAACGCCGCCGGGGCCCAGTCAGCCCAGTCAGCTTTTCATTATGCTGCGGTCGAGTAACGCTGACATTAGTCATAACACCACCGATCATTTACAGCACTAAAACATGCATTGCTTCAGAGAGTTGGGGAGAGAGGTTCCCCTAAGGCACGCGCATGCGTTGTGTGTCAAAATAAAACACTTGGACAGACACGTGATTTAAATGCTGCTACTCCAAATAAGCAACTTTCTAGTAGGCCCACCACTGCTTCCATGTGCTAACACCCTGGCTCCGGAGGCTTTCAGCCCCCCACAGATGAGGCAGCAGAAAACTCAAATGCTATTTAATGCTGCTAATTGCCACCGCCATGAGAAATGCAGATGCCACCGCGATGCAAAATACTGCGCTACCAAGCCTGGATCCGCAGAGGCTCCTCCCTGTAGTGACTGACGCCAAGACTCCTTGGCAGCGCCGGCCATGTTTAGAAAGAGGCTAATCTCACACCTAAGCCACAGCCACAACAGTCACAATGCTGCCATTATGGAAACTTGGCCACGAGCAGGGGTTGATAAACCCTGCCTCCGGGGCTGACTTTCCCGCGTCGACGACCGTGCCCCGCGCAGGCCTAACACGCATGCGCCTCTTGAGGACCGGGCAAAGTTCACTAAGCACTAGAGAATAGAGTCTCTATTTTGCATGAAACAGGGTTCCTGAGTTGCCTCTCTGCTTCAGGTGTGTGCTTCAAAATATCAAAGCGCGGGTATTTCTCGAGAATTCCTGCATAGAAAAGGGCGTGTTGTGTTTATCAACCCGCCCTCATTTAGTCGCTTTCACCACTACTCTGGTGGACATTTTGAATGTCTGTTTACAGTTACCAGCATATGGATTTGTGTGCATCTATTGACGCCATTTTATTTCAATGACACCCTCACTCTGCCTATTGCCGTCTATTGGTCCTTGTTGGTCGTTTGCATTGGCCAATAGAATTAAGATCAGAGTCTAAAAGAAACATACTCTATTCATTTATTTGGTGTTTTATATAGTGCTGCAGGCAAATAAGATGATTCCCAAGTGCTGCAATTGGCCACAATGATATGGTGGCCAGTGATAATGTTGCCATGGAAATGGCCTCCAGGTGGTGACATTGCCCTAAAAATGCACCCTCCAGACAATCAAACACTTTCCTCAAATTTTCTTGGATTAGAGGCGATAACATATAACGATACCCCTCCTAGAATATTTGGGGAAAGAACTTTAGGGGTCAGGAAAAAAAGTCGCTTTCCTGGTGACTTTTTCACTGTGACATCATCACATGGAACCAATGATAAGAGGCCTCAGTAGCTACCTTTACCTCGTGATGTCATAGGTCAGTGGTCTTTTTTGTTAGATATGGTGGATCTGGTGATCCTTACCTGTCACCAAACTCTATGCTTTATATCAATCTAAATAGAAGTTGTCCATTTTAGTGAAAATCATGAAAAAACATTACAGTTTCTCCCCCTAGGTGGAACCTAGGGTCTGTCACTGTTTCGTCTCTCCGGTAAATCGACATGATGGAAAAAGTTAGTCGGGCTCATTATAAGGTTGCGGTACAGCCGCTACCACAGCAGCCACTTGCAATCGGTAAACATCTGCCCGACTGCAAGCAGCAGAGTGGGCGAGTTAAACTCTATGTTTTTGTTTTCATAGAACTCCATGGGGATTTTGGTGGAAGCACCGTGGGTGGTCCTTCCGATCTGGTGATTCCTCCAGTTTTTGGTGCTAATGTGAAGGAAATCCCTCCAGCCATGTTACTGCCAAACTTCTGGTGTGATGGGGCAGTCATATGTGCCACAATTCTGTTGCCACCAGTTTTTTACCACTCCACAATACTTGCAATGAGCCGGGGTGACTTTTAAATGAGGCTATGTCATTTATTTGCACCAGGGGTCTTCAACTCTGGTTCACGAGAACCACAATCACCACACCTGATTTCTCAGATAACCACTGATCATCGAAGCAGCTCCTCTTTAGATTCACTGAATTTAAATATATTGCATTTGGATGTCCTCAAAACAGGGTCTTAAGGACTGAATTTGGAGACCATTGGTCTCATAGTGGGATTTCAAAGCCTGCGTAGTTCTTAAAACAGTGACTGAAGTCCAGCACTTGGCGCTATTATTTCTCTTAGACGGAGCATTGGTGTTAGACTAAAATATGGATCAACATTTCAAAGGAAAGTCAAATAGTATGCTTTTTTAGATATTGATATCGACGCTGCTGTGAGCACCAGATATGGAAACATGGAAGTTTAGTGGGGCTGTGCTATAATGTACTTTTTCTGCTGGAGTACTACGCTTCAGCCAGTGCTACCGCCCATCTGACCCTTGAACTGTCATTGCTGTCAGGTGCCGCCCCTGGAGCCGTCATTGCTGTCAGGTGCCGCCGCAGGATCTGTCATTGCTGTCAGGTGCCGCCCCTGGACCTGTCATTGCTGTCGGGTGCCGCCTCTGGAGCTGCCATTGCTGTCAGGTGCCGCCCCTGGGGCTGTCATTGCTGTCAGGTGCCGCTCCTGGACCTGTCAATGTTGTCAGGTTCCGCCGCTGGATCTGCCATTGCTCTCAGGTGCTGCCCCTGTAGCTGCCATTGCTGTCAGGTGCCGCCCCAGGAGCTGTCATTGCTGTCGGGTGCCGCCCCATGAGCTGTCATTGCTGTCAGGTGCCGCCCCTGGACCTGTTATTGCTGTCAGGTGCCGCTCCTGGACCTGCCAATGTTGTCAGGTGCCGCCGCTGGATCTGCCATTGCTCTCAGGTGCTGCCCCTGTAGTTGCCATTGCTGCCAGGTGCCGCCCCAGGAGCTGTCATTGCTGTCGGGTGCCGCCCCTGTAGCTGCCATTGCTGTCGGCTGCCACATCTGGAGCTGCCATTGCTGTCAGGTGCCGCCCCTGGAGCTGTCATTGCTGTCAGGTGCTACCCCTGGAGCCGTCATTGCTGTCAAGTGCCACCCCTGGAGCCGTCATTGCTGTCAGGTGCCACCCCTGGAGCTGTCATTGCTGTCAGGTGCCGCCCCATGAGCTGTCATTGCTGTCAGGTGCCGCTTCTGGACCTGCCATTGCAGTCAGGTGCCGCCCCTGGACCTGTCATTGCTGTCAGGTGCCGCCCCTGGACCTGTCAATGTTGTCAGGTGCCGCCGCTGGATCTGCCATTGCTGTCAGGTGCCGCCCCTGGACCTGTCAATGTTGTCAGGTGCCGCCGCTGGATCTGCCATTGCTGTCAGGTGCCGCCCCTGGACCTGTCAATGTTGTCAGGTGCTACCCCTGGAGCCGTCATTGCTGTCAAGTGCCCCCCCTGGAGCCTTCATTGCTGTCAAGTGCCCCCCCTGGAGCCGTCATTGCTGTCAGGTGCCACCCCTGGAGCCGTCATTGCTGTCAGGTGCCGCTCCATGAGCTGTCATTGCTGTCAGGTGCCGCTTCTGGACCTGCCATTGCTGTCAGGTGCCGCCCCTGGACCTGTCATTGCTGTCAGGTGCCGCCCCTGGACCTGTCAATGTTGTCAGGTGCCGCCGCTGGATCTGCCATTGCTGTCAGGTGCCGCCCCTGGACCTGTCAATGTTGTCAGGTGCCGCTGCTTGATCTGCCATTGCTCTCAGGTGCTGCCCCTGTAGCTGCCATTGCTGTCAGGTGCCGCCCCAGGAGCTGTCATTGCTGTCGGGTGCCGCCCCATGAGCTGTCATTGCTATCAGGTGCCGCCCTTGGACCTGCCATTGCTGTCAGGTGCCGCCCCAGGAGCTGTCATTGCTGTCGGGTGCCGTCCCTGTAGCTGCTATTGCTGTCGGGTGCCGCCCCTGGAGCTGTCATTGCTGTCAGGTGCCGCTCCTGGACCTGCCATTGCTGTCAGGTGCTGCCACTGGACCTGTCAATGTTGTCACGTGCCGCTGCTGGATCTGCCATTGCTCTCAGGTGCCGGACTAGGAGCTGTCATTGCTGTTGGGTGCCGCCCCTGTAGCTGCCATTGCTGTCGGCTGCCACATCTGGAGCTGCCATTGCTGTCAGGTGCCGCCCCTGGAGCCGTCATTGCTGTCAGATGCCACCCCTGGAGCCGTCATTGCTGTCAGGTGCCACCCCTGGAGCCGTCATTGCTGTCAGGTGCCACCCCTGGAGCTGTCATTGCTGTCAGGTGCCGCTCCATGAGCTGTCATTGCTGTCAGGTGCCGCTTTTGGACCTGCCATTTCTGTCAGGTGCCGCCCCTGGACCTGTCATTGCTGTCAGGTGCCGCCCCCTGGACCTGTCAATGTTGTCAGGTGCCGCCGCTGGATCTGCCATTGCTGTCAGGTGCCGCCCCTGGACCTGTCAATGTTGTCAGGTGCCGCCGCTGGATCTGCCATTACTGTCAGATGCCGCCCCTGGACCTGTCAATGTTGTCAGGTGCTACCCCTGGAGCCGTCATTGCTGTCAAGTGCCACCCCTGGAGCCGTCATTGCTGTCAGATGCCACCCCTGGAGCTGTCATTGCTGTCAGGTGCCGCCCCATGAGCTGTCATTGCTGTCAGGTGCCGCTTCTGGACCTGCCATTGCTGTCAGGTGCCGCCCCTGGACCTGTCATTGCTGTCAGGTGCCGCCCCTGGACCTGTCATTGCTGTCAGGTGCCGCCCCTGGACCTGTCAATGTTGTCAGGTGCCGCCGTTGGATCTGCCATTGCTGTCAGGTGCCGCCCCTGGACCTGTCAATGTTGTCAGGTGCCGCCGCTGGATCTGCCATTGCTCTCAGGTGCTGCCCCTGTAGCTGCCATTGCTGTCAGGTATCGCCCCAGGAGCTGTCATTGCTGTCGGGTGCCGCCCCATGAGCTGTCATTGCTATCAGGTGCCGCCCTTGGACCTGCCATTGCTGTCAGGTGCCGCCCCAGGAGCTGTCATTGCTGTCGGGTGCCGTCCCTGTAGCTGCTATTGCTGTCGGGTGCCGCCCCTGGAGCTGTCATTGCTGTCAGGTGCCGCTCCTGGACCTGCCATTGCTGTCAGGTGCCGCCCCTGGACCTGTCAATGTTGTCAGGTGCCGCCGCTGGATTTGACATTGCTCTCAGGTGCCACCCCTGTAGCTGCCAGTGCAGTCAGGTGCCGCCCCAGGAACTGTCATTGCTGTCGGGTGCCGCCCCTGTAGCTGTCATTGCTGTCGGGGGCCACCCCTGTAGCTGCCATTGCTGTCGGGTGCCACCTCAGGAGCTGTCATTGCTGTCGGTGCCGCCTCTGGAGCTGCCATTGCTGTCGGGTGCCGCCCCTGTAGCTGCCATTGCTGTCGGGTGCCACCTCTGGAGCTGCCATTGCTGTCGGGTGCCGCCTCTGGAGCTGCCATTGCTGTCAGGTGCCGCCCCTGGACCTGTCATTGCTGTCAGGTGCCACCCCTGGAGCTGTCATTGCTGTCAGGTGCCGCCTCTGTACTGAGTGCATAGTTTCCCTACCACTGGACAGGATACATATCTCCTGAACTCTTTTGCCAAGTCATTCATAATGAACATTAAGGATTTGATGTCTCCTTGTAGAGTGCACGGCGGCAAACCACATGTGAAGATAGAGAAGTGGTGTTTGACTCTTGGTTATGATGCTGCCTACACTTGTTCTTGGACCACCACTACTGTGTGTTCCCTTGTGGGTCTCCCAGCACAGGGCGGGGCATGTTTTCCACGGCCTACCAAGCCCACCAGCCACGATTGGCTGTTCCACGCTAGCTCCTCTGGCTCTTCTACACTTTTGCACACGGGTGACGATGGAATTATACCCCAATTCCTGTGTCAGGACATGCTAGGGTGACTTTGTACCGTGCATATACCACAACAGTTGCTTTTGATCTGCCAGTGGGCAGTGCACAGGTTCCCACTCTTTGGCTTTTGTGACTTCGGCCACTGTCCTGGAACATCAACAAGGATGAAATAACCCAACACTGGGGCGCTATAGCTTTTTAAAGGTCTGCGCTACTGCACCCACATATCATCGGTCGCAAGACCTAGTTGAGTTGGCACAAATTTCTACTGGATGTTCTATGCCACTGCCTGTGCCCAGTTGTGCATCAGTAGGGGTCTTTAATATGTAAGGTACTCATTCCAGGCTTGAGAGTGAGATGTTGCTCATTCAGTTGCTCCATGAGGACCTGCTCCCGTGAATGAGTACCAGGGATGCTTTTGGCATTCATTGTGTAGTGGCACAGAAGGCAGAGATGCCAGCCAGGGAAGCCTGCGACTGTTAGAGTTCCCTTATGGGCATCCTTGCATTAAGAATGGGATTGGGGGATTTCTTCATCAATCTGGAACCATGAAGTCCCAAATGCGTCCCGGAGAACCCAGGAGCTCAGAAGATCAACTGGAGTACCAGAGAATACAGTGTTCATACCGAAAATTGTATATCGAATCCCACATATATTTGAACTTATATCTTGAAAACCTTTATATCAAATATATTTAGGGTGGGGTAAAGAGTACATTTCTTTGGGCAACGGTCGGGATGGGTTCTTTTCGAGGGAGGGTCCCCCCCCAAAAAATGCATTAAATATTAAGGGTTTCAAGATATATGTTTCGACATATGGACATTCGGTATACAATATCTCGGTGTAAAGACATGTAACTGGGTACCAGCTACCCTAAAGGGTATAAAGGGGGTGAGAAAGAAGGCTCCAATATCAGATGGCATGTGGTGGTGTCCAATCCCCAAAGTACTCATGAATACTCAAAAGTGTGCCACCCAGCTCGTGATGGAATATCAGGCCATCCTTCTTGACCTACCCCCCACCCTTCCACGTCTTTATACTCAGGACCTCCTTGCTCCTATAATGTTGAGGTAAAATTAACCCCAAGATCTCATTGTATTTTTGGTTTAGGTATGCCAGAGGACTGGGGGTTATAACTGGCTCCCAGTCTCAGCTCCCAGGGCCCAACAACCCACCCCCAGTATACAAACGGAGGACTCGGCCAAGGGCAAGTTAGAACTGTCATCCATTACACAAACAGACAGGCATCATCCAGGACATTCGACATTCGGCACCGTTCATACCGTCCCGCCGCATTACGAGTTCTGCTGGCGGGTTCCTGACAGCCCGCCAGGCCTTACCTGGCGGGCTGTGCGGCACCCATGAGCAGAACTCGTGATTGCACCGGCACTGTTATCAATGGTGCCGGTGCAACCATGGTCCCCAAACCCATTCTACCCTATGGGGCAGAATGGGGATCGGGTGCCAGGCAATACCGCCACCCGCGAATGGGCAATTACCGGCCCATTCATCTTGTAATGGGCCGGTTATTGCCCAATCGTGGGAGGCGGTGCTGGTAGCAAGCATGGCGGTAGCTGTGCCTGCCATACAGGCATGGCTACCGCCAAGCTCGTAATGAGGCCCATTGTGTTATTGGTCCTCACATGGCTGACCTGCCCGTTCCCCAAGAAACAATCTATTACATTGTTGCAGGGTTGCAGGATTACTATTGGCCCTTGCCCTCTGCCATCCACCCCTGGATTTCTGTTCCCTGATTGGCTGGAGCTGATCTCCACAGGCCCGGGACCCAGCTCTGTTCTCAGCGCCCAGTTCACCTTCTCAAGGTGATGAGAATGACTATGTGTTCCCAACATGCTGTTACTACTAGCACTTTTGCCTGTGTGAGTGCCCTTAGCATTGCAACGTTGTGCAACGTTGTGCAACGTTGCTACGGATCCCATGTTTCACTTCATGTCTGTGTTGCTGAGAACCATTTGTGTTCCCACCACGGGTGAAAGACCATTGTCTAGCTCTGCTGCATCACGTGGTTGGGGACCATGCAATCGAACTCTCGGGTCTGCAAGTTATGAGAATTAATCCTGTTTTTCTGCAGATGGCTCGTTGTCGTTTTAGGTTTGGAATGTGCTGCTTGTCTCTGACCTTGGCTGCGAGCCCTGGCCTGCTGTTCTGTGCAGCCTGGTTCTGCTTTCCCTTGTCTCTCGTCCTGTGGCTTGTGGCCTCACGTAATCCTCCTTATAATTATAGTATGATTTTTACATATCTATACTGTGCTATGTTTCCCATAGGTTAGTCGTATTTGGTCCTTCCAGGCTCCTTATATGATCCTGTTAGTTCCATAGAGTTAGTTGCGATAAGCAGCTGCAAGCTTGCTCTGTACCTCTTTGTTTGCCTTGCGTTCAGCGTTTCTGCACTTGGCTTATGGGAAAAATAATAAAAGCTTTTGACCGTATCTATATGTATCTCTCCTCTATCTACAGAACTGTGTAAGCATGTTCATCATGTGTGCACGTGTATGTTCGTGTAACTTTGTGCATGGCTGTGAGTTTACTTTGTTACTAATGTTAGTATGTCGTGGTGTCACTAATGACGTTAGCACATTGGTTTCTCGGCACAAGTCGACGTCATCCATCGAGGTGTCTGGGTCCATAACCCATGTTGAAGCACCTGTGTCCAAAAACACATTCACTGGATAAGGTTTGAAAGGTTGTCTAAGAGGGTATCTGACTGCATATGTGGATGTCACTGGCCCTCCTGGGGGCTGTCCGAATAGTGACTTGCTTCCTGCATTCATAACTCTTCAGACTGTCATGTTCCTGGGGGCGAGGAGGGCATTCCAGGGGCCCTCTCTTCAATATGTACAGAGGGGAAATCTATGTCATTACTGGGACCCCCCAGAACTGCGACTGCTGAAAATGCCGACTTTTCTTTTTTTTTTTTTACCCCTTTTACACCACATATATATGCAGGGGAGAAAAAAGGTCGAAAAAAAAGTCGCCATTTTCAGCAGTTGCAGTTCTGGGGTCGCACTAATGGTATCATTCCCAGAGGGGGGCTGTTGTTTAATAAATACATATAAATATAAATACATATCACATCGTTTGTAGGTGGCTATTCCAACCCAGGTTGTCGCCCTTTCGGGGTACTCCTAAGAATTACCCACTGTTCGTGTACTCCTTTTAGCGAAGTCAGAAAGATGAAAAACTTTCGTCAACTCTGCGTTCAAACCTGAATCTTGAGGGGTGAGCCTGAGCCACTGCAGCGAGCACTCACTTCACTGAGCTAACTGAGCAGCAGCGATAAAACACAACACATTGAAAACACGAAAAAGAAAGGGCCGCCCAGAAAAAGCGACTTCCATAATAGGCCCTGTTGTGTGTCCTTCCCAGAGGCCCGCCACCTGCCAGCAGCCTGGAGACACACAAGTACGGTCATCGGAGTACACCTGGCGCCGCTCCCAGGACTAGAGCCGAGACTTTCCGCGCCCTCCAGCTACATTTTTCTGCTGTTACACGCTTGCACTCGACTGTCTGAGGAAAGTGTGATACAGTGTGTGCTCACATGGTAGCTAAAAAGCATTTTTCTGGGAAGAAAAGGCATTCGTTTAAAATAAAGGGAAAGTGCTCTTCCAGGGTACGATATGAATCCGCTTGGACCAGGAATGGTCGCAGCGGCTCCAAGATTGACTGCGCGCCCTCTAGTGGAAGACTGGAATTGACAGCTTTTTTGTTTTAAAAAGCGCAGTAGACGAGCTTGTGGAAGCGACACTTTTACACTATTTTTGGCTGCTCGCTTTCAAGTACACGTGCGTCCCTTCAACACGCAGTTATCGCTTTTATCTTTTCTGTAAGCAAGTGCACCGTGGATGCCCCTTCAGTGCCAACTTCCCTGCCTCTACTTCTGCAAAATATCATTGCTGTTCACTCTTGTCTATTAAATGTGTGTTTTATGTTTCACGAAAACTTGAACATGTCCGTGTTTTATGTGTTTGTGGCCATGGACCTTCCAGTTATATTTCATGGACAACCACTTGCTTTGCTCTAAAGATGTGTGCACTCACCCCAGCCCAATGTAAAGGCACCTGAGCACTTTAGTGCAAGCTGATGGCAAGGCAAGGAAGATTATAGTATGGCATGGGGTAACATAAGCGGTCTGTAACCTTTGGTTGTTCAGATATTTTGGACTACAACTTCCATGAGGCCTCACCATTGACTATGCTGTCTGGGGCTGATGGTAGTTGGTGGTTTCGTATAACATGGTGTGGTACAATATGGTGTGGTATGATATCGAATGTGTGGTCTGATGTGGCATCAAATGGTATGGCTTAGCCTGATATGCTGTGGTATGCCACTATATGGCTTGTTGTTAGTTGGCATATCATGGTGTGGTACTATATGGCATGTTGGATCTAATGTAGTATGACATGGTATGTTATGGTATATTATACTATGGTACCGTATGGCATAGCATAGCTTGATGGCTTGAGTGGGATGATATGGTATTATATGGCATGGTATAGTATGGTCAAGTGTGCTATTTTATGATATGATATAGTATGATTTCTGCTGCGTTGAGGTGTGCTATGCCATGATGCATGATGCTATGGCATGGGGTGCTATGTCTGTCCAATATTGAACTACATGCCACCCTACGCTATCATGATAAAAAAAAGCGTGCAGTTATTTGTCAGACTCAGGCCAAGCTCAGACTTTCCTATAGGTCAATAGGCCCAGGGCCGAACCAAACATGCAAAATGTTGGTGTTGGACAGTTCTTTTGGCCAAAGTGGGCCACTTTGTTGCCAAATGTGGGCCTGTTTGATGAGTTAATTCACTATGCGGCTAGTAGTTTTGACCAGTGTTGCCGAATAAATATTCTTTAAAATGCACAATTTGCTTCACAATTTATCAAAAAACTCCCCCTTGGGTACTATTCGAACAGTGTCACAAAAGGCATTAAAAGCCATTTGCAACTTTGGGCCACTTTTTCATTGGTCTATTCACTGAGAAACTAGGAGCACACCTTGGGTGTTTGATGAATGTTTACGTTTTTAAGATAGATAGTGAGGTGCAAGGGAGATAAACCAACCCTGACACTAGGTGGTATCAACAACAAAGAACCAGCAGATGCCCACACTCTTGTGGAACCCTCCCGTCCCTCGCACACTCAATAGGTTGATAAAACAAACAATGACTTTGTTTTTTACTGAAAAAATAAATATTACTCCAGTACAGTTTCCTTAAAAACTAAAAGAATTAGGATTACGGTGAAATAGCAGCTCCTGAAGAAGAGAATGTTTTCCCGAAACACGTAGAGCATAAGTGAAAGATATTGGGAAACCAAAATTACTATGAATGTGTCAATTAGTGAAATTGTGCAGGATTAATTTGTATATGACTGGACCATCTATTGTGTTTCCTAGATTCTGAAGATACACTTATGAAGATCTCTTTGTTCTTAAATTGTGCATTTAACTCGTTCCAAATGAACAAATGTAATTGGACATTTGTGATATGAATTAATATTGTCTATATGAAGATTGATATACAAAAAAAAGGAAATTTACTTTTTAAGGAAACCGTACTGGAGTAATATTTATTTTTTCAGTAACAAACAGTCATTGGTTGTTTTATCAACACATCGGGTGTGCAAGGGACGGGAGGGTTCACATCTGCTGGTTTTTCACTTTTTCATTGGTGCCCGAGACAATTATATGGCCTAGTCCGACCCTGCAGTTAACACAGCCATACACTCTGCATCTTACTCAACTACCTAATCACTCCCCCGCCCCTAGACACCCCCTCAGATATTCACGTGCCCTTGTCAGTCACCCTCTCTCCCACATAATCTGCACTCACCACTCACTCACTGGAGTGACAGACTAAGGCCACTTTCTGGAAGAATCCAAATGCAGGACACGCGTGGCACTGTGCACGCATCGCAGACCATCCACACCACCGAGCCTGGATAGGTTCTCCTGAGTCGGTGGTTTGGGCATGGATTGGAACATTCCATTCAGACATTTTTCTTCTGTATTCCACTGGCCCCCATGCACTAGCAGATAAAGCATTATGTTCTTGTCCTTAGCTTTCTCTGCTATGTGGTTTAATGTCAAATGGCACATCTGACCTTAGAGTCCCACCGCCAAGACCGGAACTAGGCCCAGGCGCATCGTTAGGAGAGATCTCCACCTATTTCCTCCCTGCGGATGTGTTGGAGGTCAAGTGACTGACTTGGGATCGCCAACCCACCCAAAGATCAAATCCATCCGCTCTTCAGAACGGCCATAAACTGTGCCACTAATCTCCACTGAAAACAGATGCACGTAGTTCTAATAGATATCCACTGTGGAGACCTAGAATACCTGAATGGATGTTATCTCCCACTCTAAAACATCAGGAATACACTCTCTACATTGTGAACTCTCTACATTGTGATGCTTATCGCCTCGTTACCACTATTTCTGGACTTGGATATTGACACCTAACCATTGTGTCAAAAGCTGCCATTGATCGCCGCGTTCTCGATGTCATTGTGTCCCCTAACACGGCCGATTTTCTCCTCTGCTTCTGAAAGGGGCTCCAGGCAGAGAGTACGGCTGGCATTTCATGAATGGAACATACCGAAAAAAGTTCCGGCAATGACAAACATTCAGCAAAGAACTGATGTTGGCAGACGGAGACTAGATGGCAAGCCATGGCAGGCATGGACTTCCTCACCCTGAGTTCATTCTGGGGTTCTGTAGTCTGGGGAGGCATGGACATCCACAACCTGAGGTCATTCTAGGGTTCTGTAGTCTGGGGAGGCATGGTCACCCTCAACCTGAGATAATTCTACGGTTCTGCAATATAGGTGGGCATGGACATCTTCAACCTGAGATCATTCTAGGGTTCTGTAGTCTGGGGAGGCATGGTCACCCTCAACCTGAGATAATTCTACGGTTCTGCAATATAGGTGGGCATGGACATCTTCAACCTGAGATCATTCTAGGGTTCTGCAATTTGGGCGAGCCTGGACATCCAAAATCTGACATCATTCCAGGTCTATGCAGCCTGGAGAAGCATGTACATCCTCAACCTGAGGTCACTTTAGGGCTCTGCAGCCTGGACAGGCATGGACATCCTCAACCAGAGGTAATTCTAGGGTTCTGTAGTCTGATGAGGCATGGACACCCTCAACTTGAGCTAATTTAGGATTCTGTAATATACGTGGGCATGGACATCCTCAACCTGAGGTCAATATGGGGATTTGCTGTCTAGGCAGGCGTGTGCCACCCCCTCCAGAAGTTATTGTAGGGCTTTGCAGTCTGTGCAGGCATGGACCTCCCCAACCTGAGGTCATTCTAGGGCACTGCAGTCTGGGCAGATATAAATCTCCCTATCCTGGAGTCATTCTAGGGCACTCAGTCTGGGCTGGCTTGGACATATTCAACCTGAAGCCATTCTAGGGCTCTGCAGTCAGGGCAGCCATGGACCACCCCATCCTGAAGTCATTCTAGGGCTCTGCTGTATGGGCAGGCATGGACATATTCAATCCGAAGTCAATATAGAGCTCTGCAGTCTCGGCAGGCATGGACCAGCCCATCCTGAAGTTATTGTAGGGCTTTGCGGTCTAGGTAGGAATGGATCTCCCCAACCCGAGGTCACTCTAGGGTACTGCAGTCTGGGCAGGCATGGCCATCCTCAACCTGATGCCATTCTAGGGCTCTACAGTCTGGGCAGGAATGGATCCCCCAACCTGAGGTCAATCTAGGGCTCTGCAGTCTGGGCAGGCATGGCCATCCTCAACCTGAAATCATTCCATGGCTCTGCAGTCTGGGCAGGCATGGCCATCCTCAACCTGATGCCATTCCAGGGCTCTACAGTCTGGGAAGGCATGGACCCGCCCCCCCCAACCTGAGGTCAATCTAGGACTCTGCAATATGGGCAGGCATGGTTACCCCCCCCCCCCCTCATTCTCTACACTGGCTCACTTTCCCCTCGTGATGTCATTTCTTCTGCTCTGCGTTCTCTACACTGGCTCACTTTCGAATCTGGCCTACTTCTTAATTTCCTCAGTATCATCTTTAAATGCCTTCATGGCCCAGCTCATTCCCATCTCTCTTGCTTAATCTCATTCTATTCCCCGACACGTTCCGCCTTCCCCCTGCGTGTGCCCCTTCTCGTTTCCGATCTTTTCCTTTGCTGGCCCCTAAGTATTGGAATTCCCTTCCTCTTTCTTTGCGCCCCATTTGCTCCTTCCCCCTCTTCAAAGCCTACCTCCTCCCTCACTGATCTGTTGGGTGGATGTTTACACTTTGCACTGTCTCTGCCGTTTGGCTTTGTTTTTGTAAAGCGCTATAGAAATAAATTATAAATACAAAATACAAATACAAAAAAAGTCCAAGCAACCAATAGATTCTACGGTGAAGCCCACTTCAGGCAGCTGCTTCCAGGCGAGATTCTCCTAAGGCACAGATGATAATGTCATGCCTGGGCCTTTAAAACCTCTGAGCTTTAATCAAGTCTATGCATACTCATCCTTAGCACTTAAGGGGTTAAACATACACATGCTTCTTCCAGCGCTAATCACAACATTATGCAGGATGGTTGGATCAACCTGCTACTCGTGTTTACTCGCAGTTTGGAGGTTTCTAATTATCCATTTCATCGTTGCTCATTCACCATGGTTAGCGAGTTGAAATCACCTGTTTCCTGTTTAGTTTTATTCCCATGTAGCTGCATTCTGGGCAGTACCTGTGTTTATCCTAAGTGTAGTCCTGCAATTCATGCTCTGTACTGCAATGCCGCCCTCCATCAGCTGCACACGCTGTCTAGCAGGAAGGGATGTGGCACTCACCATGCAACCATGACCTGCCTGGGTATCCTCCTTTCCATAAGATCCTGAGCTTTCAGAGAGACTCTAAGCCCGGTCCTCGAGAACAAAATCCACTCCATATTTTCCAGATAGCCACCCGAAGTAGACATGCATACAGTGATTCAGATTGGGAGTTATGGACGCAGTAAGTGGTTGAAAGCCTGGTTTAATTGTTAGTCCCAATGACTGGCCTAGGCCTGCAATCTTTAGCTATTGTGTCCTACGTCTGTGGAAGGAAGGGTAGATGGCAGGGATGGTTGGAAGGTATGAGTATCAAGCTTGTCGCTTGGTAGTCTGATATCCATGACACTCATACCTTCCACATACACATATTACAGAATGACTGTAGGCCAAGCTAATAAAAAAAGCAAACAAACCAAACATTTACTGGTCAAGAGGAAGCTCCCAGTGCATGAAACATGTTTCAGTCTAAGCACTATAAATGATGTTCAACTAGATGTTTTTAATCCAGGATTTTGAGTCACCAAATCACTAGCTTGTCCTTTCTTTGTCAAATATGTACAACACGTGCTGAGGCCCGCGTTGGGAGGCATTAACTCAAGACCTCACTTGAATTCTTACTCTCCTGTGGAAAATCAAGCACTTCGTCCCAGAAAACAACATCAGATCTGCTGTCCAAGCCTTGGTCCTCTCCCACCTGGATGGTGGCAAGGCCCTTCGGAAGGCCTTCCAGCGACTACGCTGTTACCCCTGAAATATGTCCTTCATGCTGCAGCAAGACTCCTGAAAGGACTCCACAAATTCAACCACATCACCCCGACCCTCATCGAACTGCACGGGCTTCCGCTGCAAGTCCATATCATATTCAAATCCTGGTGCATCATCTACAAGGCGGCCACCCTGAAGTCCTCAAGCTGCCTCACTGAGAAACTCAGCATCTCCAGAAGCCTACAATCCACCAGAAGTATCAGACTTGCCCCATCACTTCTACAGTTCAGGAAAGCCTTCAAGGAATGGCTCCTCCTTAACTCTTACATCCACACACCCTGCACTCCCCACCCTATCTGAGACTTAGTGATCTGCTCCTCACATTATCTCCCCCGGTTGCTTGTATATCCCTTGCTGCCAATTGCCCCACTTCACCCCGCCCCTCATTAGGTCCCTGTTCCTTTTTTCTCTGCTTCTCTCACTGTGTTGTTCCCATTATGATTGCCAAGCGCTCTGTTGCTTCCCGAAGCTAGGTCAGCGCTCAACACATACCCTACTAATAATAATAATAATAATAATAATAATATTATTCTTGCGCGAAGGCTGTCACTTCCATTGGGTCCTGTGGCTGATCCCTAAGAGGTCTCTGACACTCTCATGACTGTTTGCATATGGCTTGTTTCACAAATAGAGTTTTGCACCAGGGCATAAAGGGAGCCAAGAATTGAGTGACGAGGATTTTACCCAAACTAAGTCGCAGTTTTGAGAAACAAAGCCAAATCTGTGATTGTGTGATTGATTTAGGAGACGTGCCTAGCTCCCTCCCACCACGTGGCATTTCAAAGCACTGGTCACCGAGCTGCTTATCGGAAGAGAAGCAGCTTAACGTGGCTGCTCATACAAATCAGCTAGCTCTGGTCCATGGCCAAATAAGACTAGGGATGTTTCCAGTCATGGGGTCACAGAAAGCCTGGAGCTTCTAGGTGTCTTCCTGAGGGGACATGTCCAAGCTGTTTGGGGGTTCAGAACTGCAGCGATTCCAAGATGGTCACAAGGTGTTAGCATGGCCATTTGAAAGCATAGGGCATATCTAGGGATGTGGAGGCAGTGGGGTGTTATGGACTTTGAAGCAGAGGTCACATAGATATTGTACTTTAAGTAGATTGTGTTTCTTGCAGCTCATTGCTTACTTTAAAGTAGATCGGACAGACTAGACAAAACATGTGATATGTCCTGGGACATCTTACATTTCTATGTACAGTGTCTCATGTTCCAGACCACCTTAGTGCTCAGTGTACAGCACCTCGTGTTCCAGATCACCTTGCTATTCTATGCACACCACCCCATGTTTCAGACCACTTTCTATGTACAGTGTCTCATATTCTATGTCACTGTCTATGTGCTGTGTCTCATGTTCTATGTCACGGTCTATGTGCTGTGTCTCATGTTCTATATCACTGTACTATGTGCAGCACCTCATGTTCCAGGCCACCTTACTATTTGTATTCTATGTTCAGCACCTCATATTCTAGACCAGCTTACAGTTCTATGCACAGCACCCCATGTTTCCGTCCACCTTGCTATTCTATGTACAACACCTCATGTGCCAGACCACCTTACAGTTCTATGTACTGTGTCTCATGTTCTAGATCACCGTACTATTCTATGCACAGCACCTCATGTTCCCGACCACCTTGCTATTCTATGTGCAGCGCTTCATGTTCCAGATCACCTTATTATTACTATTCTATGTTCTGCACCTCATATTCCAGACCAGCTTACAGTTCTATGTGCTGTGTCTCATGTTTCAGAACACCTTGCTATTCTATTTACACCTCATGTTCCAGATCCCCTTACGGTTCTATGTACTGTGTCTCATGTTCTAGATCACAAAACTATTCTATGTACAGTACCTCATGTGTCAGACCACCTTACAGTTCTATGTACTGTGTCTCATGTTCTAGATCACCTTGCCATTCTATGCACAGCGCCTCATGTTCCAGATCCCCTTACGGTTCTATGTACAGTGTCTCATGTTCCAGATCATCTTTCTATTCTATGTACAGCACCTCAAGTTTCAGACCACCTTACTGTTCAGTGTACAGCACCTCATCTTTCTGAATCTCCCACTATAAAATTGCTGAAATATATGAAACCCAAATGTTAGATTAGATGATTTGCGCCTATTTATCATATCTAGTAAAGCCCCCAAAGCTATTTGCTTTGGAAACCAGCACTATATCTTGCCAATGTTCTTATATATCCAATGATGCCTGACACAAGATATCCCCCACCCTACATTATTTCGGTTTTTATCAGGTCTTTTATGGATCTGAAAAGCTTCTGTCTCAGGTTTATGGTTATTTGAGAGACTAAGGAGATGAGAACCTTACCAAACCATAAGTAAAGACCAGTACCGGTGTGGGGTCTTCAATGCATCGAACTGTCCGATCCAGTCAGGTTTTCAGGAGGTCCACAATGAATATATATGAGGTCCATTTTAATAAAATTAAATGATCTTAAGAATGTATTCTCTTGAATGTCAATATTCATATTTTTAGGACATCATTTATTTTCCAAATAGTATAATACATCTTTGGGATTTTTTCCTCTTTGGCCTTTGATATCCTGTATTCTAGGCGTATTATCAGCTGCCCTAGCCCTAATGAAAGTGGAAACCGCCTTAAACAGAGTGTGGCTTTAGAGTGAAAACAAAGCCCAAGTGTATTTCAGGACGTAAACACTTTAATCGACTATACAATGTGCCGGGTCCAACATGCACCCACACTTAGTGAAGCCCCACTTCACACATGCTCTCCAGCTAAGTCCTACTTATGCACCCGCAACCCCTTATTCCTAACATCATCATTTCACCACCAGCTAAGTGTTTAATTTGTAATAAACAGCAACATTGTAAAAAAAATTACACCCCCCCCCCCCGATAGGAAACAAAATACATCCTCCTTTGTGTAATCCGGCAGTCATGTTGTGGCATGCCTGCGGTCTGGCCCGTTCTACACAAACACACTGCACAACACTGTAAAGATTGAAATCTTTGCATGACTTTTCCTGACGTTTCCGTCTCATCTTTTCTGCATATAACCAAACCTTCTTAAAACCTATGCCTGCCCTCTTGATCTTAAAAATGATGTGGTGGGCGTAAGTGTATTCTTGTTGCATTAATAAGACATGATTGGGGTCTGGTCCATGCTACACAAAACATCCCAAATCAATAAAAGCGTGCACTGTCGGCGTCAGATTCGATTAGATCCCGTTCCATTGACCTGGATCTAAATCAATTATCGCCGAGTGGCTCTGGAAGCAACTGGATCCTGTTACCTTCAACTGGATAACCATTGATATCATTTATTTGATTTAATTCAAACTTGTATATGGCGCTGACACCCTACCCAGAGGGATTTAGAGCACCTTACAAAGTTCATGAGGGTGGACGCGAAAAAGAAGCTACAATGTTTTCACGAGAGGATATGAAGATTAGGAGAGGCAAAGGATAGCAATGGAGATGATCTGGCTGGTTAGGTGCGGGAAAAGCGGTATGTTTCGAGGCTTTCGCAGAAGGTGATGATCGAAGGTGCGGCATGGGTGTGGGGTGGGAGGTTGTTTGACTTTGTTTAATTGGATACTGTTGACTGAAACACTGTAATGTCAAATAATGTCAAATAATCAATCAGCTTTGTCATTCTGAACTAGGAGAAAGTGAAGAGATCTTGAATTCAATTTATGTGTGAGCACTGTTGCCTATTCATGCATGAAGGGAGTGAGAGGATTTCAGGGAGCACATGAACAATGACATGAACACTTGCACCCAAGGTCAAAATCCCCAGGGTCTTGTCAGATTGGACAATCATTCTGCGTCTGCGGAGTTATAGGTGCTCCGCAATAAATGAGAACACATTCAGACATTCTGCACCCATAATCCGCTGAAATGGAGCTGTAACCTTGTGATTAAATTGAGAATGATACTCTTTGGTGATATCATGCCAAGTACAAACTGGAAGCAATGTTCTTTTACATAGCCCTAATGTAAATAGGATTAATGTGTTCCATTTACAATGGTCCCTATCACATTACCATGGGAAGAATACCTAATTTTGTAAGAGACCCCTGAAGCATTGTTGACCAAGTAGCCAATGAATAACACTAGTCATTGGGCATTATTGGACTTGTGGACCTTAGCTGCAGATGCTGACATAGAAGGAGTAGAGGTGGCAAATACCAGCAATATTTAACACAGTCGAATATACTCTCATCACACGGATGTGATCTCCACCCTCCATTGAGCCTCTCCACCAGCGACTTGTCCGTTCTGTGAAAGGAGGCCTGTGTCAGCATGTATGTACTGTATTCCAAGCAACGTGAATTGCCTTTAACCCATTCAAAATAAAATGTTGTGTGCTAATCTAATTTACAATATTTCCGATTACAAGGTTTGTCTTTTCCAGTATCAGCGTTACCATTATTTCCAACCTTTAATTATGTAAAAAAACATCAGTGTTTACCCTGTTTATGATCCCCGCTCATTGTGGTCGACATAGAAAATCAGGATCACACAACTTGGTGAGATGTTCAGACCCTTTATTAAAGCTCATGACTTCCTTTCCCACAGCCTATTTGCAAAAAGCATACTAGCGAGAAACGCTCTGGAATATCCCACCCACGCCTGCTATTGAAAAACTTGATCTACACGGATTTGAGAACGAACCCTCACCCACTCAGTATGCAGGATACCCTTAACCTACAGACTAGCTTCCAATTACACATATCAAGTTCTTCTAGAAAACAAAGACCTCCTGAAGATCTGCCAAAGAAATGGTAGAGAAACACGTGTAGATGCATCTAATTTGGTATCTATATGGATATCATGTGAAGGAAAACAAAAAAGATTATTTGAAGAAAATGTATTGATTCAAATTGGCTCTGTTCAACAAATCACCATTACTCCTTTATAAACAAATGTCAATATATATATATGGTCAAAACAACGTTGGCCAATTGCATAGCGTTCTGCCTCATTATTTAGCCGGTGCTCTAGAGCTAGAGTTGGCTAGGCCCTTAGTGTATATAAAAGGAATCTCCCACAACCAAGCAGGCAATGACCTAGCAGGCTACAACGGGAAACGGAAAGGGCCCGGGCACTCGGAGACTGTGCTTAATTCAAAAAATAACTTTATAGATTTAAATGCATCACAACAAAATACAATAAAGAAATGGCTTACAGCCAGTCTTGGCGGACCAGCAGAGAAGCACACTCACCCATGCCGGAAAAAAAACACCACGCGTTCCGCTCTCGACTCGAGCTTCCTCAGGCAGGGATTAGACAACATGTTGCATCGCTTCCTAACTGATATAGGAGGGGTATGGCAAGCTCCGCCTCTCAGTCTGTTAGTCATGTGACGGCACGTCTTAGCGCTGAGTAGCGTTAATGTAGAAACTGACCGCCATGTTGGAAAGTAAATGACACAGCCGAACGGAATAATGGCAGTAAGTAAAAATTCAAATGGTGAGCAGCATTCTGCTGTAAAACATGAAGCGAGGCTTTGCCCGACAAACCGCTGACATCTCATTTGACAATAACGGACGCATGAGGTGCAAGTGCACGTTTCCATAGTACATCGCTGCTCATGACTGGCGTAAATGCCAGCACAAGAGCAGCTAACCCGTGGGGGTGAGAGAGCTGCTAAGAGTCAGCAGCAGCCTAAACGTTACAGTAAAACCTTAGACCATTGTCAATTTAACAGAACACTGGAATATAATATGCTAATAACATCAACTAACAGATACTGCTCAACAATATTAGATGCCAGAAGGTCCACTCTCATAATAATAGGGAGGAAGATACTAACGCATAATTGTACAAATACGCATAAAGGTGCAAGGTGAAATCGCATAAAGTGTAAGCATCACATTTAGTAAACATAATACTCTCCAATGAGCTCTTGTCTAAAGTGCCAATGAAAGTGCAAATAATGCAAACATTGATATGTTGGGTAGGCATAAAAAAGCCATAATATGTAAATGTTTAGTTCTGCACTAGGACCTATTCTAAAGTGCAAGTGTGCGAGCAAATCTACCAAACAGTGGTAGCATATTGAAGTACCAAAGGGGAATAAGAAGAGGGATAACAAAGAATAAATAACAAAGGGGTAGAGGGTGGGGCGGAAGCAGACTAGTAGTAGCATAAATGCCGTGCAGATAATCATACATTGTCAAGGAGAAAAGAAATTAGCTGAGAAACGCATACATCTCTTAGTCCACATTGAGGCCAAGTGGTTTCAAAGTGTCGTATTTACATATTAGTTTAGCCTCAAGTTGGTGCAGATTCAATTCTCTGTTTCCCAATCTCTTGTGTTGAGGGACATGGGCCAGACCACGAAAAAGGACATTTCCTTAAAATGTCCTTTATGTTTTTCCGTAAAGTGTAGCGTAAGTGGATCATTCAGGTCACCATTTTCTATGGCTCTGTAGTGTTGCACTATGTGTAACTTCAGGGCACCAATGGTGCACCCAATATAGTTGGGACCACAACTACATGAGATGACATACCCTACAGATTTGGTGAGACAAGTAATTTGGTGTTTATATGTCCACATTTTGCTGGCCAAGCTGGTAAAGGGCTCTTTGGTAGCAAAGTCGCACATTTTGCCTTTCGAGTATTTCCTAAAGCCCACAGTCTGAGTGCCAGTGGGGAGCCAGCTGTGGGGTTCATTTCCAGTGCTAAACATGCGGTGGGACAAGATGTCCTTTGGAGTGGGAGCTCTGTAAAAAGTGACCTGGGGAGAAGGGCCTAGTACTCTGTTGAGATCTCTATCTCAGGTGAGTATTTTCCAATGCTTGTGCATAATGGCCCTAACTTCATTGGCTTGATGGTTAGAACCTGTGAGGAACCCAATGGTTTCATCTTTGGGCTTGACTTGGGTCTTGAAGAGGTCCATTCTAGTGTGTTGTTCAGCTTTACTATAATAATGATCACCTTGGAGGTTCTGAGGGGAACCTTCTGTGTACTTTCTGCTGCATTCAGACAAGGCTATAGTAAGTTGAGCGCACCACGCCAGTTATCCCCCCAAGTTCTGTTATTACTATAAAAATGTCCTACAGTGGTATGCCCATACCCCTGTTGACAAATCTTTGGCCAATTGTGTTTAAAAAGGAAAAAAAAAAAAGAATATATATATATATATATATATATATATATATATATATATATATATACGTACCATGTACTACTCTGAAATGCTAAGGATATGGGAACAACGCTTCTAGGATTCACAATTTGTATATGGGTGTGCGGCTTCCTAGGCAGCAGATTGTGTATTCTTGAAATGCTGCTTGAGGTTGGATGTGTAATACTGTGAGAGCCAAAGAAAGTGCCATCTTCAGGCACGCATAAGTGGCTCACTCTACATGCAAATCATCTGACTCTGTCTCATCATTTTAGGTGACTATGAAATGGACAGTCTAACAAGAAAAAGCTACCGAGATGATATGGACTACAATGGGCGAAGTAAGTAGCATGCATTGAACATATGTACTGATTACTGCCACAGGGCAATGCAATTAAGGTATTTGGTTCCATTGGAAACAAGCAGCTAGTAAAGACATGGGGACAATTTCACAAAGAAGTTACACAGAGTACCTTTGACTTACACCTGGAGTGAGTACCTCTGACTTACACCTGGAGCGAGTACCTCTGACTTACACCTGTAGCGAGTACGTCTGACGTACACCTGGAGCGGGCTCTGATATTCACTAAAGAAGTTACACTGAATAACACTGATTTACAGCTGACTTACTTGGGACTGACCATGAGTAAGTAAGGTTTAAGTCAAAGTTACTCAGCACAACTCCTTTTGTTAATAACAGCCCCCAGGAGGGTTACATTAGGTGTAAGTGAGAGTTACTCCACTTAACCTTTTTGTGAATTCGTCCCCTGATTTTTATATAGAAGGAAATTTGTGTTGAGCAACAGAAATGAATGTGCAATGTGCATTATTCCTCTGTTTGGGAACATTGTATGTGTTACACTCCCGCTGCACAGCCCGTTAGTTCGCCTGCCACAATTTCCCTCAAATATAATGAAATAACCCGTGAAGTATGGCTCCTCCCACCCAATCACACACCCTTTCACCTGAAATTGTTCATAGACGTGCAGGAACTATTTACTTCTGAAGATATCTGAGGGGGCCGATTTCAAGGCTTCTTATTAAATGTAAATAAAATGGCGGCCTGAGGCCCGCATCCCAGACACACGCTTCCTTCCGCCAATGATTCTTTTTATACTCAAGGTTCTCTCCCTTGTTTCGATGGTAAAGTCATTTCCAGCTCTGGTTTTTTGCTTCTCATTTCATTCTGTGGCCCCCATCTGAAGGACAAGTCTATGGGGCGTATGTGTTGTGCCATCTCAGCACAATACTTTCCCATAGTCCAACAAAAGGCTTCAAACCTTAGATTCTGTGTGATTTCAAAACTGGAGTAACACTGCATCCGACTTTTCTTTATTCATTCAATACTATTGATCTCAAACGTGTGCTGGTCTTTACTGAAGGCATCTCAGTGTACTGCAGGCCTTTAATGGGTTATACAGACCTTGCAGGTCCACGGATTCAGATACCATTTTAAGGGCATGATAGTTCATTTGGCAATTTATTTTTTGCAGTCTCATAATCTTCAAAAAGGTTTCAACATTTGCTGTACTAGAACTCGAAGGTCGAGTGCAATAGGCCATGACACCGAGAAGGGGAAGTATACCCACAAAAGCAAGGAAAAGGGTACCCCCAAACAACCAACATCCACACCACCGAAACTGGGTGTACACCAAAGCGTCAAGTACTGTTTCAGGTACGATGCAGAATAAGGCGTTAGTGGACATCTCCGAATGAGAGGAGGACTGGGAGGATGTGGAAGGGGGTAGTATTGGAATTGAAATTTTTGGCGCCGAGCAGCAAATTTCCTTCACATCGATGTCGGAGGGCACCCCTCGGCGTCAGATAGAATGGTCCATGAAGGATATTAACAAAACTATGGGCCTCATTACGAGGTTGCCGGTAAAACCCGCCGGTTGCTGGCGGGTTGCAAGCATCACCGTATTACTGCTCCCGCTGCCTGACTTCCGGGTGCTACCGGAATATCACAGGCGGCGGTACAGTAAGTTCCCATTCCCATGGAGTCCAATAGGACTCCATGGGGATGGGAACTCTGAAGCACCAGCACCATTAGTAACGGTGCCAGTGCTTCAATGAAAAGCCTGACGATAGGGGCCAGAACTCCGAGCAGGTCAAGCCTGCTGGTCTTACAGTGCCCCTACCAGCAGACGCAAAGTGAACCAATCCGAAAAAGGTGCCAGTAACACTCACACCATGAGTTCCTTGAGAACACTGGTGACACAAATTCATACATGGAGCCGCAGGAGTACATGGCTTCAGATGATTTCAGAATGGTGATGCAAGAAGGATTGTGTGTCCCTGTACAGGTAGGACAGAGATAGCGTGACAGGAATGACTTTGTCGGCTACCAATTTGAAATTTAAAAAAAAATAAACTTGGGCAACTCTGTGCCACATACCTTCCAACATTCTGAGAAGTGCCAGTTCTTTGGGACACCATTTTGGCATAGATATGCTCTATTTGTACCCCGGTGTTGCTTTTGTGATACCATTGGATGGATTTCTCTCAAACACCCTGCAGCATTAGCAACATATTTAATCACTTGTATGATACCCCTTCATGTGATGTAATAAAAGGCAAATGTTTTGTGACGAATCCCAGGGTATTTGCACTGCTCCCATGGGGGGAGCCCCTTCCCATGAGGCCAGGGAGGTGAGGCCACTACACAATAGTCCCCCTAGTGGTGGTACTCAGTGGGTGGATCACATGAGGCGGGGAACCGTCTATGGGACCAGTGACGACTGCCTTGGGAGACCGCTGTATTTACCTCTTCCATCTCTGTCCCCTAATTCCTCTTACCCCACTCAATTTTCTGTTGCCCCCACATTTTTATGTATTTCTGTAGTGTAGAAGACCCCAACCATATAGACTATACTGGGACGAGGAAGAGTGAGGATTACCCATATGGATGGCATACAACTACTGACATGAAGAAGGGCAAGAAGGCAAAAGCCCAATGCGGGACCAACATATGCGTTACAGTCAACCAGAGTCAGTGCCAAAGACAAAAAGGGAAGAAGGACTGTGTACTTTGTCAGATCCTTCCTGTAATAACTGAGAGCCGGCTGAAGGCTCACTGTGGAGAACAGGAAAGGCTGGCGGAGCCTCGATGAACACAGGCTGTGTTCCCCGTTGTCCAGCATGGAGAATCGGAGGTCTGGGAGAGACCGAGAGTCGGACACTCGGTCGAACGGAGAAGCACATGCCGAGAGAGACCAGACCTGGGAACACTGCAAGGACACGCAGTGAGCGCTGGAAGGTGTACAGAAGCCCACAGCAGGAGGAAGCAGTTCTGCAAAGCTGCCTGAGCAAGCTGGAAATGCCACAAAAGTTAACTGGGTTACCGTAGCGGGTGGTAGAGATAGAGAAGAACAAAGGAGACGGTTGGGAAAGACTGAAGAACCCCATCTCCCTTGTATCATTACTTGGGGAAAACTAAGAAAAGGACATATGAGAACCAGTGCCTTGCACGGGTTAGTGAACCAGGCCCATGTACACTATGCGATACATCTTAGAGAGGGGTCCTGGACCCACAGGAAGTCGGGGAAGCCCCGCAACCATAGCACACCAGGGTCTGGCACCCATATGAAGTCGGGGAAGCCCTGCAACAGCAGCACACCAGGGTCTGTGACCCACACAAAGTCAAGGAAGCCCCACAAAAACAGTACACGGGGGCTAGGGGCCCATTTCAAGCTGAAGAAGCATGCAACCCTGGGGCTAGAGCCCACAACATGTCCTAGAGGTCCCGAAACAACACAAAGTGGTCTGGGACCCACACAAAAGAAAGTGAAGTCACACAGCAAGTCAGGGGAGATCCCGAGAGAACCCATAGAGGTCTGGGACCCACACAAAAGAAAGAGAAGTCACCCAGCAAGTCAGGGGAGATCCCGAGAGAACCCAGAGAGGTCTGGGACCCACACAAGAGAGAGGCAAGTCACACAGCAAGTCAGGGGAGATCCCGAGAGAACCCAGAGAGGTCTGGGACCCACACAAAAGAAAGAGAAGTCACACAGCAAGTCAGGGGAGATCCCGAGAGAACCCATAGAGGTCTGGGACCCACACAAAAGAAAGAGAAGTCACACAGCAAGTCAGGGGAGATCCCGAGAGAACCCATAGAGGTCTGGGACCCACACAAAAGAAAGAGAAGTCACACAGCAAGACAGGGAAGATCCCGAGAGAACCCATAGAGGTCTGGGACCCACACAAAAGAAAGGGAAGTCACCCAGCAAGTCAGGGGAGATCCCGAGAGAACCCATAGAGGTCTGGGACCCACACAAAAGAAAGAGAAGTCACCCAGCAAGTCAGGGGAGATCCCGAGAGAACCCAGAGAGGTCTGGGACCCACACAAGAGAGAGGCAAGTCACACAGCAAGTCAGGGGAGATCCCGAGAGAACCCAGAGAGGTCTGGGACCCACACAAAAGAAAGAGAAGTCACACAGCAAGTCAGGGGAGATCCCGAGAGAACCCATAGAGGTCTGGGACCCACACAAAAGAAAGAGAAGTCACACAGCAAGACAGGGAAGATCCCGAGAGAACCCATAGAGGTCTGGGACCCACACAAAAGAAAGGGAAGTCACCCAGCAAGTCAGGGGAGATCCCGAGAGAACCCAGAGAGGTCTGGGACCCACACAAAAGAAAGAGAAGTCACACAGCAAGTCAGGGGAGATCCCGAGAGAACCCATAGAGGTCTGGGACCCACACAAAAGAAAGAGAAGTCACACAGCAAGACAGGGAAGATCCCGAGAGAACCCATAGAGGTCTGGGACCCACACAAAAGAAAGGGAAGTCACCCAGCAAGTCAGGGGAGATCCAGAGAGAACCCAGAGAGGTCTGGGACCCACACAAGAGAGAGAGGTCACACAGCAAGTCTGGGGAGATCCCGAGAGAACCCACACAAGAGAGAGAGAAGTCACACAGCAAGTCAGGGGAGATCCCGAGAGAACCCATAGAGGTCTGGGACCCACACAAAAGAAAGAGAAGTCACACAGCAAGACAGGGAAGATCCCGAGAGAACCCATAGAGGTCTGGGACCCACACAAAAGAAAGGGAAGTCACCCAGCAAGTCAGGGGAGATCCCGAGAGAACCCAGAGAGGTCTGGGACCCACACAAGAGAGAGACAAGTCACACAGCAAGTCAGGGGAGATCCCGAGAGAACCCAGAGAGGTCTGGGACCCACACAAGAGAGAGAGGTCACACAGCAAGTCTGGGGAGATCCCGAGAGAACCCACACAAGAGAGAGAGAAGTCACACAGCAAGTCAGGGGAGATCCCGAGAGAACCAAGAGAGGTCTGGGACCCACACAAGAGAGAGAGAAGTCACACATCAAGTCAGGGGAGATCCTGAGAGAACCCAGAGAGGTCTGGGACCCACACAAGAGAGAGACAAGTCACACAGCAAGTCAGGGGAGATCCCGAGAGAACCCAGAGAGGTCTGGGACCCACACAAGAGAGAGAGAAGTCACACAGCAAGTCTGGGGAGATCCCTAGAGAACCCAGAGAGGTCTGAGACCCACACAAGAGAGAGAGAAAGGTGCGGGAAGTGAAGATAAACGATCATGGACCAATTGCTAAGAGAAAGGACATTTTCTGGAACACTAAGATCTACCGTAAAGACTGGCAGGATAGTGAACCAGACTTGATGTTACTTTTATGAATCAGAGAAAGAACAGGGAAAGAGACTCCCCCTGATACTTGGGAACTGTGTTTTTGTAAAATAAGACACCCTGTGAAAGAAAAGAAGAGGGAAATCAGTTCCTCATTAATCCTGATGTGTTCTAACATCAGGAACCTTTAAGTCAAATAACACCTCATGTTTTCTAATTAAGTTGGCGTCCAGAACGGGAGAAGCCACCTTCTGGATTAAGAATATACCCAGTGTTTCCTTAGTTAGTGGAGAGTGTAAGGGACGGAAATAGGTTTGGACGGTGGACATTTTACTTTATTGAACATCCTGACAGATTCCTTAGTCTTTTTGTTGAGGTAGGACAGTCCCTCTTAGAAACTGGGCAAGATAGGTTTTCCTTTTCTTTACTTTTAAAAGTCTTTGCCAACAAGTATGCCACCACTGTTTCAGACTCATACTTCTGCACCCTTATAGGTGTCATTAATGGGCCATTTCCTCTAACCACATTATGGTAGAAGGACGCTTCTACCAGTACTGCTCTGAAGAGAGCATGTGTTTTTAGATTTTATTCATCTCAGTTTGGGGCAGTGTTACCTTTTTTTGCCTTTTTTCTGATCTTTTATTTTTCCCCATAAATAATCTTTTGTTCTGTAAGGATAGTCCCAATAGTTATCCTCCCCTTCAAGGGTGCCATTTCAGACATATTTACTTGATATTTCACCTCTTGGGATGCCGGCCTCAGTTTTAGACGAAGACGTTTGGTGGAACAGATTAATGTCGGGAGAAAAGACCAAATGGACTATTGTGACAGCAAAACTTCTGACAATCGCATTTGATAAAATGAAGGAAAGTGAAACATAGAGGAGGGAAGGTTGAAACAATCAGAATAACCATGTTCCTTTCCATCATTATCTCTTTTCCATCATCTAGACTTCTACCTATACGAAGAAAATTCACAACATAATCACTCGTCTTTGTAAAAATCTCAAGTTGATTATAGGCAAAAAACAAAAAAAAAATAGTATTACACTGAGCCATTCAAACATTTGATGAAGAATTGTCCAGGAGGCAAAAGGTGTAAAATAAAATATGTCTGTTCAAAAGAGTGGCACAACTAAAAGTTCCTAAACAAGGTGTGTCCATTTCACCACAGTAATGTGATGACTGCCTTGAACAGTAAGCGTCTCTGAAAAGAGACCTCCTTGTCTAGACTAAGATTTAGTATTTATCTGTTGTTGTGGTTGAAAATAATACACTTCCCGTTATTGAATGTGTGGCAATGAGTGGGCTCACTTAACGAGACTTTGTGTTTGAAGAAGGAAGAGGGAAGAGGGTGACAAAGAGGTCAGCAATTTAGCCTATCCCAAGATGGCAGTCATCTTTGTGAGCTAGAGCTCAGCACTCCCTATTGTGAGCCCTCTAGGATTGGGAGGGCCATCATTGCTGCCTCTGAGGTAAAGACCTGGGAGGTGTGATGATGATGGAGGGTCTGAAGTCCTAAAAGTTCTACTCCACTACAGAACTGTTTGGAGTGTCCCCCCTCCCTCATTGCAAGATGCTGATTGCAACAGCTCCATCCATTGGACTGGTGGCCGCAGTGCCTCCATCAATAGACTTCAGTGTGGAACCAACCTCCAGAAGTACATGCAGAGTTGCCCAAAGCTCCAGTGTGAGAAATGCAGTGGTGGGGGCAGACAACAGACCACCCACAGGGGCAGGAGGTGATTTCAGGATCTGAGCTTTTGTTTGGTTAGTGATTGCCAGCTTGTGGTGCCCAATTATCAGACAGCAGGGAAGAGAAAACATGAAGCAGTGAACACAGCTTTGGGAGGCGCACTCCGTGCAGCATTAGTTCTGAGTCGGGTGTTGCTAGATCTGGAAAAGATCAGAGGCTACCGTAATGTTGGGATTGTCGGGGCTCGGGACTAGCTAGCCTTTTGGTTGTAGCCCCTGAGCTTCTATCCAGGCCTACTCCAAAAGACCTGTGGCTATACGCCCCTCTGCCCACCCTCTAGCAACGCCGCCGGTTGTTCGACCCAGGTCCCCCACAAATGGATTGTTGGAGTCCAGCTGCAGCTACCCCAGAGTGAAAGGAGGAGCTCACCTGTTCCAGGATGGAAGAGATGTGTGGTCAAGACCATAAAGAGGAGTTCTTCAAACACGGATATCGCCTTCAGAGAAAGTGTCAGAAACACACTATGTTGGAGGAGTCTTCGGTAGAGCGGGGCTTGGACAGAGCCTGACCGCTACTAAGCCAAGCCTATCATTCACTTGCAAAGAGCTCTGCACAGGCAAATGGCAATGGGGGGGGGGGCAATGGTGATGATGATGGTGGTTCTGCAGTCAATGGAATTAAGCAAGAGGATTCCCATCGATATCATGAGACTGCTGATGGGGAGGGGGGGTTAACGGACATGGGTTTTGGAAGTTTACAGAACTCATGAAGGCCCTGTTCAATGCTCTAGCTATAACGGCTGCAGTGGGCTATCCTGGCAGACTCCAAGTGGACCATCAGGGTTAAAATATGTTTTTTTCTCAAGGAGAGGTTGCCAGGACTTTATTGAATAGTCTTGCTTTGAATGCTGGGTGACATATCACATCTGTTTCTGAGTTTCCATATCCACAGCTGGTATTTACTAGGAGTAGCGGGGCGGAAATTAATAGACCCTGAAACCACATAACTTCCTGAGGGAGGAGTCAAGGGGGAGGGGTTTTTTGAGGCTGGATCCAGATGGTGGCGCTGGTATAGTGCTATGATGATTTTGTTTGCGCCCTATTTTTTCTTCTCTCTCCCTGACGATCCATTGCAACTTCTGAGCTCTATTTTAAGATAATATGGTCCATGCGTTTTGATTACTTTCCAGGTGGGAGGAGATGAACAACTAGGGGAAATGAGGTAGACATTAGAAATGATCTGTGTTTGTGCACTGCTTATTGAAAATATTGGGATGTCTAGAAGCTATAAAACCAACTTCAATAAAAAAAAAACAGAAAGAGGTCGGTGACTTGACATAAAAAGATGACGTGTATCATTGGTTTGGAGGTGAAACATTTTATTGAAAGAGAAATGATTTTGGTTCTTGTTCTCCGTTCTTCTTCTATATATCTATATCTATATCTATATCTATATATATATATATATATATATATATATATATATATAATATTGCGGCAGTCGCCGCCCTATAGTTAAGGTGAGTATCAAGTTCCATAGGAAACCCGAAAATTGAATTGCTAATAAATCTTGACTCGCATGACGGATTTCCTTGATATTTTGCAAACAAAATGTTTGTCATGTCTCCCCAACCCCCAGACTGAACATTTTGGGAAAGATACATTAAAAAAAGAAAACGTTATTAAGAAAGCAAAAAAATGCTGTTTTCGGCCTACTGCAATTCATTTCCGTATAGAGAAAGAGTCCAAATGTCTGCGCAGTGCAGAGCAAAAACCACTGGACGGAATTGGACCAGGAATGAAATTATTCCGTCCAGTAGTTGTTCAAATATTTGATGGAGAACGGGGCTCCCTCTTCACCCAAAATTATAGCTATATCTCCCATGGTGCATTGCTGCCAAGAGGCTGAGAGACTTTTCAGAAATGAAAAAAGCAGCAATCTTTCCCCCAGGATCCTTCTGCTAATTACATTTAACTTGCTTGTTGGATTTGGATGACATTTCCCAAACAAATGGCTTGTCAAGGGCTCCACTAAACATGAAATGATGGGAACAATTCATAAAAAAAATGAAAAAGTGTTGTTTTATTTTCACTGTGCAGATTTTGACCAAACTTTGGAATGTACTCCCCCACAACCTTACAGAATCGAATGACATTCTCGACATCAGAAAGAGACTCAAAACACTGAATGTTTCGAATGACAGCGCTTAGACGGCCTATCCGTAGGCGCTATGTAAATACCATTACCAATAGCAATAGCAATCACATCAGGCTAGAGGTCGGGCATGGGAAAGAAGACACGATATGAAGTTGGGGATTTGGGGGTGGGTTGCAGAACCAGTTACGGGTAGAAAATGTTCAGTTTATCAGGGTAAAACCGCACAAATCTCATGAGATTACAGGGGCAAGACGTGCTCAGAACATAATGTGCATCACACAAAGTGATGACTGATAGGGGGTAATGGGAGAGAGTTAGAGAGGCAAAACACAGAGGACCTGAAAAAAAGAATGGGTACACATGTTGAGTGCCTGTGAGGGCACGGAAGACTTTTTAATTCTGAGCAATTTTTCCCGCTTTCGCGGGAATCGTTGAATCGCTGCTCTAGCGCAGGAATTTCTGTTATTAGAAATAATTACTGCGCAGTGATTGCAAGAATAAGGAGTAAGAGAAAAAAGGTTTAACATCTACAGTGCCTACATCTACTGGACAGCGGGCAATGGGTGTTTGGTAACAAGTTAATGGTGTGCCACGGCAATGGCTATGTAACATGTTTGCCCATGGCCATGGCCATGGCTGAAGTCCATGGTTAGTGGGCCCTCAGGAAATCTAAGGTATAGCAAAACCCATGAAATTCAGTGAAAAACCATTTATTAAGAGAGAGTTAAGGTGATCAGATTTAATGCAACAAAACCCATGAAATTCAAGACTCGCATTCCAATCAAGTCCACCTGGGAGAAGAAAATGTGTCACGTGCACCAAACCATAATAGGTGTAATCACCAGGAGAGGGTCAGGGCAGAACAAAGCAATTGAGGGGAGTGGGAGGACCATGGAAAGGGGAGGGGGAGCATGCTGAGTGCCTGTGAGGACAGGGAAAAGATTTGGATTTTCGTTCATTATCAGGGAATCCTGTGGGCATAGGTAGTTCAATGCCGCTATATGTGCAGTTCATTGCCATTATCGGGGGAATGTTGCTGCAATCCTATGGGAATGGGAAGAGAGCGAAATTAAAATAGTAATTGTACACCTGCATTCATCCCATCTCCTAGGCGGGAGGCAATGAGTCTCTGTGCCAAAGGTCATGGTTAGTGCGCCAAAAAGAAACCTATTGGTGCAACATTTACAGTGGCCACTGCCAATGGCTAGTAGTCTTCAAGTAAACCTGGCCAAGGTCCATGGCCAGTGGGCCGTGAAGAAACCTATTGGTGCAATATGTACAGTGGCCACGGCCGAAGGCCATGACTAGTGGGCCCCGAAGAAACTATAGTATGACAAAACCCTTGAAATTCAGTGAAAACCCTTTCGTTAGGAGAGAGTTAAGGTGTTCAGATTTAACGTGAAAGATACATAGCAACAAAACAAAAAATTCAGTGACAAAAGCCTTGGTTAAGATAGAGTTAAGGCGATCAGATTTACCACAACAAACCCCCAAAAATTCTGTAATGGCATTTCAAATAAGTCCACCTTAACTATGCGCCCCCTGTTGTGCAATGTATGACCACAATGATGTCATCACAGATCACCATAACTATGCGCAACAGAGGGCGCATAGTTAAGGAGGACTGGCTCGAAATGCAATTGCTGCATTTTAGGGGTTTTGTTGTGTTAAATCTGATTACCTTAACTCTTAACCAAAGTTTTCTTAACTGAATTATAGTGCAGCGGTCCCTGCACTACAGTCAAGTTGAGTATCGAAAGACATAGGAACTAAAAAAAATGCATTTTTAATAACTTTTGACTCGCTTGACAGATTTAGCTGACATTTTGCATACACGATTATACTGCTCTAGCACCCCTCGCCTCACACCGCCTTTAGTAGCCAGGTAGTGCTTTAAGATATAGAGTATAGTGCTCACTGCAGCCCCGGCTAGAGGACCCAGAAGACAGATATAGTGGTTCTAAAAGAAACATATTGGGGGAAAATGTACAATGGACACGGCCAAAGGCCATGGCTAGTGGCCTGTAAAAAAAACTATGGATTAACAAAACCCTTGAATTTCACTGAAAAAACCATTACTAAAATGTAGTTACATTGACATGATTTATCAGTGCATTTGGAAAGTCATGACCGGCTTACCTCAGTGCATTCCCACTGCAAAACACATGACCACATAGATATTATAAGAGAAGGAGTTCACAATGACATACAAAATGGCATTATGGGGGACATAGCATTATGGGGGACATCAAAAGGAGCACGCTGAGTTAAGCCGGTCTTGACTTTCCAAATTCGCTGAATTTCAATGGTTTTGTTGCAATAAATCTGGTCAAGAATAGACTACTTTAATGCACTCCTAGTTGGCGCGGATAAAAAAGGCATCCAGCGCCTACAAGTCATCCAAAATGATGCGGTCTGGATCATCAAGAAACTCCTGAGAAGGGGCCATATCTCAAATCAACTACTGGAACTGCACTGGCCACCGGTCATGGCTAGATGTCAGTTTAAGGCACCGACTCTGCTCCACAAGTGTCTATATGGGAAGGCACCCAGCTACCAGAAGTCAACCGCATCATGGCTCGCATCGCTACCCTCACTGAGATATACTAACATCAATCTTGTTTCCCACCACCTCTTCAAGAATTTGAAAGGGCTGGGAAGATCATTTGCCAACTGCGCGTCCAGGATTTGGAATGACCTCCCGTCGACTCTGCGATCAGTCTCCAACCTACCTTCCTTTAAGAGATTGTTGAAAACTGTTCTCTTTACTTAGAACTACCTTAGTGACCTTGTCTTGTTCGGCATTGTCCTGTACTCTCTTCTTGTTGTCTTGTGTGCTTTTGTGTGCCCTGATGCCTGCGGGCTCCGGCCCGTTATAACAAATAAATAAATAAATAAATATTCAACCCTTGCCTAACATGGTACAATTGAAATAGATAGATATAGATAGATATATCTCCTATGGGCTTATGTTCATTGTTGGGTGCCTCTGTGATACAGTGCCCCCCTTTATGCCTACCTGAACAGATGTGTAGAGTAAGATTCTCCTTAGATCTATCAGCCCCCTTCCAACACCCCATTCTCCCTTTGTTAATGTCTAGAGGAATTCTCTACACGGTGTCCCCTGTGGGTAGATGAACATTGTCAGACTTCTAAAATGCATTGACTATCCTGCTATGTCCCTTGTGGGTGTAAGCATAGTGAAATGTACCCCTCGCTTCTCCCCTCTGAGTAAATGTTCATTGTGGGGGCCCCTGAAATGGGTGGAAGTCCACGCACTCCAGCGTGCCTCGGGTCGTGTCTGCATCCCCTCCCAGGTGCCCTGTCGACATGCTAGCAGGAAATTGTGGGAACTCTAAAGGCATTGCTTGCTATTCCTGGAGGGTTATCCAAGTCCGAATGTGGTAAGCTGCCTTCCAGTAGGTGTGGCAGGACACAGCGTAAAGAGTTGTTGAAAGCCTGGTGAATCAGAGGCCAAGAGGTGGTTTAAAGCCCCGGTTAATGCATATGGGTTGTCCAACTCCAGGCCTCGAGGGCCAGATCCATGTTGGATTTTCATGATACCTCTCATTAATATTCATGAGATACGTTTGCATTCAATGATTCTAAATGTATGCACATTTTTCCTTATGAATATTAATGAGGGGTATCCTGAAAACCCATCAGGATTCGAACCCTCGACGCCTAGAGTTGGACAACCCTGAATGGTGCTACAATCAAAAGGTAGTAGGTATACTAGGTAGTGTTTCTCTGCTGTTGCATTCAATTTACCCCAGCATCTATTGTCTGATGCAGGTCTAACACATCACAACATGGTGTCTGGAACCACAAACCCACATACCAGAAATGAAGATAGGATTTTGAAATGGTATCCTCTCAAATTGGCAGCAGGCAGAGATTCTGCATCTGGTGGGACAGCATCTCCTAAAGATGTAGTGGTCTTGATGATGGCTCCACAGGAAGCTTTGCGTCTGAGCCTTATGAATCTGGGCAGTTGAATTATTATGTAACCAAATCACCTTTTTTTCAGCTTTCACCGAGACTGTCACCACAACAAGACTTGCATCCTTACCACCAAGTAAGTATTAATTAATGACTTGATTATCAATATGTTATACTGCGCTGAATTACAACCTTAGTGGTCTCAAATAGCCTACACCTGTCCAAGCTTCAGAGCACATTGTGTCCGCGCCCTGGGATCACCAGATGCTAGTCTGCTGGAGGAAAACACAAATAAGGGACTAGAGATGAGTGAGAAAAGGAGCGGTAAAGAATGGAAGATATGAAGAATGGATGGAAACACGGACTGTGGGACAGCGTGATTGGAAAGATGTCATTAATGAATAATACATGTATGGTCTGGATGCATGAAGGGCTTGAGAAGTGTAGTGAAGGCGTGACGGACTGGCTCACCGCTTGTAAACGCGTGCCGTTTAAAGGTCTAGAGAAATAGACCACAAAGTCCAAGGGCGCCATAGTCCAAAATACATGACTTGCCTATGTCTGGGGGCTTTGGACAAAGGCAAATGAATTTAAAATGATTTAGAGGGTGAAGTGGGTCCGTGATTTAAACTTGCATTGTAACCAACTATTTTAAGAAACAATAGCATTGGTTGCCATGGTAGTTACTGCTTCTACCCTAAACACATACAATAACCCCATTACTTTGGGAATGGCGAGCGGTTTAAAGACATTCAAGTGTGTTCTCTAATTTGATCATAGGAATGTTTGGCGTAAGGTCACACGCGTTATTGAATGTTCCAATCAGCTACAGGCAACTAGCCTGAAGCCACCCTGCTAGCCACATAAGGGCAATCCTGGTCTCCTTAAGTGTGTGAGATGCTGTGACGCTGAACTTGTATGGATAGGACATACATGTGATGGCTTACTACATGGGCACAAGGATGCAAAGGACTTTTGGATGTACAAATCCAGCCCCAGTTATTTGTGATCATACATTACTATTTACGCCGATTGGTGGACTCGTGTTTAATATAACAATAAACCGATGTTCCCATCCCCAATCGTTTGGCCTCGGAATCAGCAAAATGCTAGCCCGAGGAGCTGCAGAGTGGTAATGAAGAAGGATATTGAAGAACCTTGGAATTCGAGGCCCCCTCATCTCCTCCCATGTCAAGGAGAGGCCCTGGTGGAATGTGCTAGGACACTGATGCATGGTTACTCATAGTTGGCCTGCCATATGTTTTGGACTACAACGCCCATGATCCTTCACCACTGATAATGCTAGCTAAGGCTAATGGGAGTTGAAGACTAAAGCAGCTGGAAGGCCACAGCATAAATAACATGAGTAAGTCTTATCACCCCATTCTAGGCCTTGTCTATTCTCTCAGTTTATCCGGCCTCGTGCTTCATTGGCTGGGGATCACTGGACTAACTCGATTATAAAGTCAAAAGAAACAGGATGAGCAATTTAATAAACCTGCAACCGTCTCACAATTTCTTGTGTCTTTGCTTCCTTCTTCTAACACATTTCTTTCAATGTGCCCAACAGAGGGAGGCGCAGGAGGGAGCACTAAGCTGACATCGCTAGCTCAGGGGAATTCACTGGAAAGAAAGGGCCACAGCAGCAGCAGTTACGGCGTTTCGTGTGAGTATCAAATAGTGATGGCTAACGGGGGGGGGGTTCTCTAGTTTGGGACTGATTCAGGTGCCCTTGCAGCCCGCTATCCGACCGCCATTGGTAATCACCATAGCAATGACTTTTCAGCTACTCCATTCTCATTTTAGGATTGTTGTACCTTCTTGCTTTTAAAATGTCCGGCCTATGTGCCACAGGATTTGCCAACAGGTGCAATCCAAAGAAAGACTATGGTTTAGCTGAATCAAATGACTGTGAATTACAGACAGAGAACAGAATGGCATGCCATCCCATGGGGCTGAGTCATTTCAGGGCTATGAAAAGGGATTTGATGTGGGGATGTCATTGCGCACCCTGGCTACCTGTCTGTCTCAAGGCAGATGCCCAGACGGCTGATCCTGTGACCACTCGGAGCCTGAGAGTGCATCTCTTTTACAGACCCTCGACTAAGTGCAGTCATTTTTTGTTTTTGTTGATTCAAAGAAAGCTTATAAACTAGCCAAAAGTATTGCGTTACTGTTGTCCTGCAACAGCAATACAATTACATCTTTGGTTTGCAATAATGCTTTCAATGGCAGGCCTGCAGGTCTGTAAACGTCCTGCTGACACAGGCGTTGCTGGGGGGGGGGTGCTAAAGGGGCTATAGCTAGCCCCCAGTCCCAACAGTTCCGACATCAGCGTAGCCCCGGGTCTTTTCCAGACCTAGCAACACCCCTGCCTGCTGAACAAAAAATTAAGCCCAAACAAAGTGAAAACCTTTAACAATGGCGGTGGGAGGTTTGAACCGGCACCGCGTGCCACGGCAGTCATTATAACCAGACAAGCTACCCGGAAGAACATCTGCGGTGCTAATGGCTTCTTTTTTTTGTGAAAAAATGTTTTGTTAAGGGAGTGCAAAGCTTTTTTCACAAAGATCAATTCAATCAGGAATGGTAATGGCAAAAGGAGAGAGGCCTTTTGAAGAGCCACATTTTCTATTTGCATGACAGCTGACGGGTAAAGGCCGTAGTGCCTTTACTTGAAATGGTTTTTATTTCAAATTTTACGTGGGAGAAGGGAGATTGTGGAGGCGGGGAATGGGAGTGAGGGAACGCATGTGAGCAGCCAACAACTTGCTCAAGGCAAAGGCTTCGATCATAGGATGATAGGCTGCTCACCTTGTCCCAGGTGACAATTCTGAAGATGGTAGACGCCACTGTAACCTGATCCAAGGGAGTGCAATACATGTAAAGGTAACTATTCCCTGAGATCAGTATGCCCCTCTCCATATGCCACCTGGCCATTGAATCAATCACAGTTCAAAGGGTAAGTCCTGGCAATGCAGGGATGCAAACTGCAGCACCAGCCAAGTGATCATAGTTCTACCTAACCCCTGCCTTTCAACATGCAAATGTCAACGCTGGACGGCAGTTCTGCAGTTCTGCAGTTCTCCATGTGGCTAATACCACTGCCCCCGCAAAGTCCTTTAACTCACATGGCCACACAAGACTAAGCTCAGGCACTTTCCCATGGCATGCCAAGGATGCTTTCCAACCTGTGCCCTACTTATCTCAGCAATCAACGAGAGAACTGCCTTCCCTCGAGGGCAGCATTGTGCCAGCTGTCGTGATGCGAGTGGGAGCCTGAATCGCGCCTTAGTTCATGTGATGGGTGGAGCCCACTAAAAGAATGGTGCTTTATAATAACTCTGCCACCGAGCGCTAAGTGCCTCGCGTCTATTGCAACTTGCACCCTGCAGGTTCACTTCCCGTGTTATTGCGTCCTCTTGTAATTAAATTAAAAGATTGTTGGGCCTTGCTCAAGAGAAGAATGCAGCCGCTCGGGTTAGCAAAGCGCTTCTAAGCAGAGTGTTTCATGCAGTTTTGCAAGTCTGTGCTTGACATGACATCTCCCGCCAGCCAATACCTAGGCATGAAAGTGTGGCACAGAGTAAGCGAGGTGCTACTCTGTTCAAGGTAGGACATTTATCTAAAAGCAGTACTATTTCCACTCTCCCCTTTTTAATAGTTCAGCTTTTCCAAGGTCTGAGCACATAGCCTTCTCCTTTCTCCTCCCATGCACTCAATTTGAAGATGTGAAATATTTGCTTGGAGATGGCCTCCATATTTTCATGGCAATAGAAAGTGGACACACTTCTCATAGACACTCGGGAAAGCCATTTGGGCAGGAAAACCGACGAAGGCGTGACTGAAACTCCCTGTGTACAAAGTATCAAGAATCCTTCTTTTGCTTGTAAAGTTGGACTCCCTGATGGTTTATGGAGTAAAATAGACCAGTCTTGATCCCACGATGCTTTGGGAATCAGTAGGGGAACTGTGAGAATACAGGAGCAAACAAGTGCCAGGCTTAGGAAGGATACCCCTGAACCCCCATTCCAAGGTATGTGCCCCGATAGTGAGTGGCATGGGTCAGGTGCATGCTCATGGCCATGTAAATGTTCCACCACCACTCATTGATCATGTGTGCTACTCTACAACTAGTCAAGAGGTTCTTAGAGTGGGCACCCTTCCAAACTAGTCAAGAGGTTCTTAGAGTGGGCACCCTTCCAAACTAGTCAAGAGGTTCTTAGAGTGGGCACCCTTCCAAACTAGTCAAGAGATTCTTAGAGTAGGCACCCTTCCAAACTAGTCAAGAGGTTCTTAGAGTGGGCACCCTTCCAAACTAGTCAAGAGGTTCTTAGAGTGGGCACCCTTCCAAACTAGTCAAGAGGTTCTTAGAGTGGGCACCCTTCCAAACTAGTCAAGAGGTTCTTAGAGTGGGCACCCTTCCAAACTAGTCAAGAGGTTCTTAGAGTGGGCACCCTTCCAAACTAGTCAAGAGGTTCTTAGAGTGGGCACCCTTCCAAACTAGTCAAGAGATTCTTAGAGTAGGCACCCTTCCAAACTAGTCAAGAGGTTCTTAGAGTGGGCACCCTTCCAAACTAGTCAAGAGGTTCTTAGAGTGGGCACCCTTCCAAACTAGTCAAGAGGTTCTTAGAGTGGGCACCCTTCCAAACTAGTCAAGAGGTTCTTAGAGTGGGCACCCTTCCAAATGAAGAATGCATCTTAATATCTCTGTTTTGTGTTCCAGCAAGCACATCAAGGGGGCACACGAGTACCTCCATGTCCGGGACAGCTGGCAGGAGGGCGCCATCTCCAAGCCTACACAGCCCAACCTTCGAAAGAAAGACGTTCACCTCCACTTCACGCCAGGGAGGATATGAAGGTAGGGGGTAGTGCTTCAGAGCTGCCCAAGGGCATGTCACGCTAGGGTAGGGGGCATGCGAAGGGAGCGGGTAGTGCTTCAGAGCTGCCCAACAGCATGTCACGCTAGGGGAGGGGAGATGGGGAGGGAGGGAGTTCAGATGGGGAGGGAGGGAGGGGAGATGTGAAGGGAATGGGTAGTGCTTCAGAGCTGCCCAACAGCATGTCACGCTAGAGGAGGGGAGATGCGAAGGGAGTGGGTAGTGCTTCAGAGCTGCCCAACAGCATGTCACGCTAGAGGAGGGGAGATGCAAAGGGAGTGGGTAGTGCTTCAGAGCTGCCCAACAGCATGTCACGCTAGGGGAGGGGAGATGCGAAGGGAGTGGGTAGTGCTTCAGAGCTGCCAAACAGCATGTCACGCTAGGGTGGTGGAGATGCGAAGGGAGCGGGTAGTGCTTTAGAGCTGCAGAAGGGCACATCACACGTGGAGCACGGAGATGCGAAGCTAGGGGGAGAGCTGCAGAAGGGCACATCACACATCTGGAGCACGGAGATGCGCAGCTAGAGGTAGAGCTGCAGAAGGGCACATCACACTTGGAGCACGAGATGCGAAGCTAGGGGGAGAGCTGCAGAAGGGCACATCACACATCTGGAGCACGGAGATGCGAAGCTGGGGGAGAGCTGCAGAAGGGCACATCACACGTGGAGCACGGAGATGCGAAGCTAGGGGGAGAGCTGCAGAAGGGCACATCACACGTGGAGCACGGAGATGCGAAGCTAGGGGTAGAGCTGCAGAAGGGCACATCACACATCTGGAGCACGGAGATGCGCAACTAGAGGTAGAGCTGCAGAAGGGCACATCACACTTGGAGCACGGAGATGTGAAGCTAGGGGGAGAGCTGCAGAAGGGCACATCACACTTGAGGCATGGAGATGCGAAGCTTGGTGTAGAGCTGCAGACAGGCACATCACACTTGGAGCACAGAGATGTGCAGCTAGGGGTAGAGCTGCAGAATGGCACATCACACTTGGAGCACGGAGATGCGCAGCTAGGGGTAGAGCTGCAGAAGGGCACATCATACTTGGGGCATGGAGATGCGAAGCTTGGTGTAGAGCTGCAGACAGGCACATCACACTTGAAGCACAGAGATGCATAGCTAGGGGTAGAGCTGCAGAATGGCACATCACACTTGTGAAGCTAGGGGTAGAGCTGCAGAAGGGCACATCACACTTGCAACACAGAGATACGAAGTTAGGGGTAGAACTGCAGAAGGGCACATCACACTTGGAGCACGGAGTTGCGCAGCTAGAGGTAGAGCTGCAGAAAAGCACACACTTGGAGCACAGAGATGGAAAGCTAGGGGGAGAACTGCAGAAGGGCAGATCGCACTTGGAACACAGAGATGCGCAGCTAGAGGTAGAGCTGCAGAAGGGCACATCACACTTGGAGCACGGAGATGCGAAGCTAGGGGTAGAGCTGCAGAAGGGCACATCACACTTGGAGCACGGAGATGCGCAGCTAGAGGTAGAGCTGCAGAAGGGCATGTCACACTTGAAGCACGGAGATGCAAAGCTAGGGGTAGAGCTGCAGAAGGCGTCACACGTGGAGCACAGAGATGCGCAGATAGGGGGAGAGCTGCAGAATGGCACATCACACTTGTGAAGCTAGGGGTAGAGCTGCAGAAGGGCACATCACACTTGCAACACAGAGATGCAAAGCTAGGGGTAGAGCTGCAGAATGGTACATCACACTTGTGAAGCTAGGGGTAGAGCTGCAGAAGGGCACATCACACATCTGGAGCACGGAGATGCGCAGCTAGAGGTAGAGCTGCAGAAGCGCACATCACACATCTGAAGCAGGGAGATGCGCAGCTAGAGATAGAGCTGCAGAAGAGCACACACTTGGAGCACAGAGATGCAAAGCTAGGGGGAGAGCTGCAGAAGGGCAGATCACACTTGGAGCACGAGATGCGAAGCTAGGGGGAGAGCTGCAGAAGGGCACATCACACTTGGAGCACGGAGATGCGCAGCTAGGGGTAGAGCTGCAGAAGCGCACATCACACATCTGGAGCACAGAGATGCGCAGCTAGGGGTAGAGCTGCAGAAGGGCACATCACACTTGGAGCACGGAGATGCGAAGTTAGGGGTAGATCTGCAGGGCACATCACACTTGGAGCACGGAGATGCGCAGCTAGAGGTAGAGCTGCAGAAGCGCAGATCACACTTGGAGCACGGAGATGCAAAACTAGATTTAGAGCTGCAGACAGGCAAATCACAATTGGAGCACGGAGATGCGCAGCTAGGGGTAGAGCTGCAGAATGACACATCACACTTGGAGCACAGAGATGCAAAGCTAGGGGTAGAGCTGCAGAAGGGTAGATCACACTTGGAGCACAGAGATGCGAAGCTAGGGGTAGAGCTGCAGACGGGCAGGGGAGGGGAGATGTACAGGTATGGGGTAGGGTTTCAGTACTACAGAATGGCACACCACACCTGTGGGCATATGAAATCAGGGGTCCCCCGGCAGCACTGCACCGGGTTATCTCACACTAGGCAATGTGAAGGTAAAGGGTAGAGCTTGAGTTCTGCAGTGTGTCACTTGCCAAAGGTTCGGTATTTATGGGGGCTAATCTTGCACTGCTGCAGAGGGACACCACACTCTAAAAGAGGGGGTGTGAGGGAAAGGGACAGGGCTTGAGACCTGCAGTGTGTCACTTGCCAAAGGCTGGCTATATGTGGGGGGCTAATCTTGCACTGCTGCAGAGGGACACCGCTCTCTAGAAGAGGGGGTGTGAGGGACCGGGACAGTGCTTGAGACCTGCAGTGTGTCACTTGCCAAAGGCTGGCTATATGTGGGGGGCTAATCTTGCACTGCTGCAGAGGGACACCACACTCTAAAAGAGGGGGTGTGAGGGAAAGGGACAGGGCTTGAGACCTGCAGTGTGCCACTTGCCAAAGGCTGGCTACATGTGGGGGGAGGGGGCTAATCTTGCACTGCTGCAGAGGGACACCGCTCTCTAGAAGAGGGGGTGTGAGGGACCGGGACATTGCTTGAGACCTGCAGTGTGTCACTTGCCAAAGGCTGGCTACATGTGGGGGGAGGGGGCTAATCTTGCACTGCTGCAGAGGGACACCGCTCTCTAGAAGAGGGGGTGTGAGGGAAAGGGACAGAGCTTGAGACCTGCAGTGTGTCACTTGCCAAAGGCTGGCTATATGTGGGGGGGCTAATCACGCACTGCTGCTGAGGGACACTGCTCTCTAGAAGAGGGGTGTGAGGGAAAGTGACAGGGCTTGAGTTCTGCAGTGTGTCACTTGCCAAAGGCTGGCTATATGTGGGGGGAGGGGGCTAATCTTGCACTGCTGCAGAGGGACACCGCTCTCTAGAAGAGGGGGTGCGAGGGAAAGGGACAGGGCTTGAGTTCTGCAGTGTGTCACTTGCCAAAGGCTGGCTATATGTGGGGCGAGGGGGCTAATCTTGCACTGCTGCAGAGGGACACCGCTCTCTAGAAGAGGGGGTGCGAGGGAAAGGGACAGGGCTTGAGTTCTGCAGTGTGTCACTTGCCAAAGGCTGGCTATATGTGGGGGGAGGGGGCTAAACTTGCACTGCTGCAGAGGGACACCGCTCTCTAGAAGAGGGGGTGTGAGGGAAAGGGACAGGGCTTGAGTTCTGCAGTGTGTCACTTGCCAAAGGCTGGCTATATGTGGGGGGCTAATCTTGCACTGCTGCAGAGGGACACCGCTCTCTAGAAGAGGGGGTGTGAGGGAAAGGGACAGGGCTTGAGACCTGCAGTGTGTCACTTGCCAAAGGCTGGCTATATGTGGGGGGCTAATCTTGCACTGCTGCAGAGGGACACCGCTCTCTAGAAGAGGGGGTGTGAGGGAAAGGGACAGAGCTTGAGACCTGCAGTGTGTCACTTGCCAAAGGCTGGCTATATGTGGGGGGAGGGGGCTAATCTTGCACTGCTGCAGAGGGACACCGCTCTCTAGAAGAGGGGGTGCGAGGGAAAGGGACAGGGCTTGAGTTCTGCAGTGTGTCACTTGCCAAAGGCTGGCTATATGTGGGGGGAGGGGGCTAAACTTGCACTGCTGCAGAGGGACACCGCTCTCTAGAAGAGGGGGTGTGAGGGAAAGGGACAGGGCTTGAGTTCTGCAGTGTGTCACTTGCCAAAGGCTGGCTATATGTGGGGGGCGGGGGCTAATCTTGCACTGCTGCAGAGGGACACCGCTCTCTAGAAGAGGGGGTGTGAGGGAAAGGGACAGGGCTTGAGTTCTGCAGTGTGTCACTTGCCAAAGGCTGGCTATATGTGGCGGGAGGGGGCTAATCTTGCACTGCTGCAGAGGGACACCGCTCTCTAGAAGAGGGGTGCGAGGGAAAGGGACAGGGCTTGAGTTCTGCAGTGTGTCACTTGGACAGTGGGGATAAGAATGTGGCACAACTCTGAGTCACTTTCAAGACCATTATTTTTCTGCACGCCATGCCATTGGTGGAGTGAGAAACTGCGAGGTGCAATCCCTTCTGCGCAAGACCGCAAGCACCCCCAGACACTGCAGAAGAGGGGAGGGGATCGGTGGGGGGACATTGGCGAATGAGTGCTGACTCTGAAGTACTGCAGAGTTTCGCTTGAATCTAGGGCAGATAGAAATCCCGAGTTCATCCTGCACCACTGCAGTGGGTAACTTCACACCAGGAAGACTATGAATAGATTACACAAAAAAGGGTCGATTTTCTCACATTAGAGATGATATCAAGGTGTGGGGCCAGTGCTGCCAGGCTGCACTGGGCCCCTGCTCGGGAGCTGGCAAGCCAGGTGTATTATCCTAGAGGCCATACCCATCGCCCCATACTCACCCAGGCTTCATTGGCCACTCTAGTGGCATAGGTACCCAGATCATGCCTGCTCCTGGGGCAATGTAACACTCTGCAGCAGAACGAAAGGCACTCACTGCAGCAACATACCATGATAAATACCTGGCACCCTACATGGGCGTCCAGTGAATGCCGTGACCTCGTCAGAACTCAATACTAGTTTGATTTGATTTGCTTATTTATCAAGTGCTTACGACCTACAGGAGTCTCTAAACGCGAATAGAGATTAGGATGTAACAGTGCCCGCCTTGCTTCACTCGGGCCTGTAACTATGGGCCCCAGAGCATTGCCTGAAACTATGGGCCCCAGAGCATTGCCTGAAGCGGGAATAATTATGATTGGTTGTTTATAACACGCCTAATACCCGGAGGTTTCTCAGCGCGGACCCGGGGATCGAACTTGTGTTGCTCCGTGCCGCGCATTGTCCCTGAGCTATCCTCCTGCAGACATGCCCCCTCAGCTCAGGGCTTATTGCTTAAGTGGTTCGAGAAATGGGTGCGCCTGTATGGATTGTCTCTTGACCTGTAAACAGTCATTCAGTTGACTTCCCTTGAGAGTCCTTTGTTAAGTGTTATATGTCACCAAACGTGCACTCAAAATACATTTGGAGTAACCCAAAGTGGTAGTTAGTTGGGTGAGTGTTTATACGAGATAACCTGACACTCTAGCTCCTATCACGATACTTCCAGTGACACAGAGGGCATGGAAACGCAATGGCAGGATCAGGGAAGCCATCTCAGTGTGTCATGAATGGGATCAGGTTATGCTGCTCTTGCTTATGGACATCTGAACATGATCTACTATGTACACACACTGCCATGTACTGCTCCCAAGTGACGCAGACAGCTTAGTGTTTACAATAACAGCATGCAGGGCAGCACCTGCCCAGCCGGAGAACATCGGCCTACTGACAATTAAAATCCAGTCGGGGTTTCAAGATACCCACAGTGAATATGAACGAAATGGGTTGCACGGAATCTGAGTGGAGACGATCTGCATAGGTTTTGGTGACTGTGAAAACCAGGCTCGTTTTCGCTTTTCAGTGCCTCGGGAATGTCTGCCTTGTTAAATGTTAGGTTAAGCACGCGCGGGTACAGGACAGAGTACTTAACACATATCTTTTCTGTTCCTATACAGGAAGTTCAAGTGGGAACTCCTCCCCAGAGTACCCCAGAAAGGAATATGGTAAGTCCACCCGAAACAACAAGAAGGCATCGAAAGGCTGTTGTCTCTTTAAAGTGTCATGAAAAGGGGGCAATTGTTCAAGTGAATACACTCCATGAAACGTGTTGGCCCCAGTGCATGCTGGAGCCAAGCGTGGTCCTCAAGGTCAGATGTGTTGGCGCTTCATGCGCTTGTCCACAGTGGCCCGGCCCGGCTAACACTTCCAGACATATTACAGAATGGGCGGTCAAAATACTGAAGGCGGTAATGTGTCCTTGCAATAGCACTTGTGTTATGATATGATATGATATCATTGGTTATTTATAACACGCTTAATGCCCAGAGGTTTCTACGGCTGACCCAGGGATCGAACCTGTGTTGCTCTGTGTTGTTTTACTTCCAAGGCAAGCACGTTGCCCCTGAGCTATCCTCCCGAGAGTGCAGTAATCTCAACAAAGCGATTAATTTACTGGAGGGGGTATTATTTCTTTCATAAGGCCCTTGAAGCTTAGCGTTCATTTCAGTAATCACTCTAGGCAATGCTAGCCACAACTGGCTTCAGAAGAGAGACTGACTGGCCTATGAGAACATTTCAGTTTTCCTCGTCAGCCCCAAAAAAGTCTGTTAGAGTAAGGATAGAGTCCTGCTTGCCTGAATTGTGATCTGACTACCCTAACGCTTCTGGGCTTCTAGAGGGGCTAGCTTGTCATTGACTCACCCATTTCCAAACAGACCAGCCAACAGCTGCACGGGAGAGACCGTCTGTGTTATCCCTGTTGTCTTGATCGTCACCTGAATATTGCAGTAAAAGCTGTCAACTGCCCCAAAGTCACCTCACGAATGAGAGCGCTTCGACTTCTGTTTTGTATTGATATGCCTTGATTTGAAGTACACTGTTACATATTTAAACAAAAATATGGGCTACAGCATCTTGCCCCCATGGCCATTTTGTTTGCTTCATTGTAGAAGGAGCGGCCATTTTGTTATCAGCATCCATTTATATGACTGTTATTTTCCACTATATAAAGAGTATGTGCCTTATTGTCACTGAACTTGCATAATCAATGGCAGATGTATTCATTTAACCTATCTCATCAAGGACATTCGAAGGATGTGTATACTAGACCATTATCAAACCAAGTGTGAATAGTTAATATTGGGCCTCATTACGAGTGACCCGGTCCAGAAATAAAGGTGCCACTAAGAACACCAGAACCTTTATTTCTAGAATGGGTCACTCGGTAGCTCAGGCCCCGACCGGCAGGTTTTCCACTGAAGCTCCGGCACCGTCCTATGGGACTCCATGGGAATGGGAACTTACCGTACCACCGACGCCTGTGATGTCCCGGTAACACCGGGCTTTCAGGCAGTGGAAAGGCTAGTGCAAGGTTGCCGGTAACCCACCGGACCTCGTAATGAGGCCCAACGTGTTCATTGCAACGCTCAGGCTCTACTGTCTGAAGCAGTTCAGTCCAGGTGGTTTAGTCCAGGTCAGAAGTTTGCTTTCCTTTAAATATTAAAAGATAGAACCAGGAAACTTTCCAACTATACGCAATGGGACATTGAACCCTGTTGCACTGTGGACTTTCACCTCATGTCCTTGTTTGTATTCCTTTTCCTGTTCCCACTCTCTGCAATGACTTCCTGTTAAGGTTCACATTGTTTTGTTTCTCTTTCCAGCGTCTTCCAACACGAGGGGGAGGACCCACAGCAGAGGTGAGACGTCCTGTTGCTCTGTATTTCCTCCGCTGTATGCGTGTTGCTTCCCGCCACTTCTGTATGCGTGTTGCTTCCAGCTGTTGGGTGCCTAGGGGCTTTGCTTGCTGGGTATCCGGGGCAACAGTGGCTTTAGGGGGCATCTATGTGCAGATTCATTAGTCTTCAGTGGTTGACAACCGCCCCCACCAGTCTCATTACTGGAGACCACGCAACACTGCTACTCATTGGGCCCATTTGGGTGTTCAGAATAGAGTCGAGTTTGCAAATTAGGGAAGTGGGGGAAAGAAACGACAGGTGCAAGCACATGCTGCTGGCGTAAACTACCACTGCGTAAACTGCTACCGAGCACCATACACACAAAATGCAATCTAATTGGGTGTGAAGCCCCACACTGGTGGTGAGGGCCTTTGGGCTGAAGTACAGGTGCACCCTTAGAGAGGAGCGGCCACATTTGCCACTCTCTGGGAGTGTGCCCATGAGCCTGCAGTACTTGAGGGGGGGACCTGAGAGACCCAGCGAGGGACGAGGCCCACTCTGATGGCGCCCTAACTAGTGAGCTCCTCTCAAGCTCTCGGCAAGGGCGGCGTGGGCCTGCATAAAACCGGACTAAGAAGCTCTAGCCACACTGCCTAGAACTGTGCATGTGACCCTTGGGTCTAGATTTAGAAAGGGGCAGGGCCAGGGGTGTTGCTAGGTCTGGAAAAGATCAGGGGCTAAGCTAATGTCGGCACTGTCGGGACTCGGGGCTAGCTAGCATTTTGGTTGTAGTACCTGAGCTTCTATCCGGGGCTACAGCCAAAAGACACGGAGCTATAGCCCTCTCAGCCACCCCCCTAGCAACGCCTCTGGGCAGGGCCAATACCCCCAAAGGGTGCAGATCATGCGTGCACCCTGCCGTTAGTGAACCCTCAGGGGGTAGTGCAACAGGCGCATGTTATTCTCTCATAAAGCACTCACCAGGGAACGCTAGGTGCAAATTGAACACCACCCAGAGGTCAAAGTGGGAGGGAACTAAAGGGTACAACGTTCCCTTCGCAGGGAAATCTGTCATCATTCCCTTACTTCATGTGATGTGGAATAGTACCGTTCCAGGAGGTTCAAAAGGATACCTTTTGTATTTTTTTCTTTTTTTTACTTTTCCCCTGCTTGGGATTCGATCCTAGGCCCTGCCAGAAAACAATCCAGCATCACATCTCATTGGGCTATCTCACAGGATTAGCTTTGTTTATTTCAATAGATAGCCTATTCCCAAGCAGTCGGAAAGCCCAGCTCAGCAGTGATCTGCAAAGTGCTGCAGGCGCAGCAGTGTTCACAGGTAATGGGAGGGGGGTGGCCGTGGCTATAGTCCTGGGCATGTCCCTTAAGAGGTGCCAGTGGTGGGTGATTTTAAAGGGAGGCTGCGTAAAACTGCATGCTATGGGGCACAAGGACACACACACTAATGGTGGTCATGTAAATGGATATTCTATCACAGTGTTTTCTCCAGTCTTGCTAAAGCTATTGTGAAACACAGCATTGTGGGGTGAAGTGGAGGCAAGCAAGGACCCAGGTAGGGGTGTGAATTGGGGGTGTGGTGAGGGTGGGAGTAGAAAAGGGGGCGGGCAGGGGGAACATCGTTCCACTACATTTACACTTCGACCACTGACGACACCCCGTGGGTGACAGGCATTCTGCTCCTCTACCTAGACTTTCTTTGCCTTGGTGCATGTTCTATAATGAGAGTGCACATCAGGGTAACTTGTGTATGTTCATTTGCATAGGGCACACATAGGAATGCGCAAAAAGCAACGATCAGGCCCACGCACTCCATATAACAGAAGGGGCTTGGGTGGCCATCTGTAATTTCAGTGTCTCCTGTGCTGAAAATGGCTTGCGATGCCATTGTCTGGACCCATACAGGTTTCATAAGGTCCCAAGGTGGTATCAAAAATGATGTGGTCTATATGAGTGGGACCCTCATTCCTCATACTCCTAGTTCAGCTTGGCAGTGCCCAGTTACTTTGCTCGGGTCCTACAGAGTGCTAGGGGTCTTCTCTGTGTGCCCATACCTCTGGAACGTAGTGTCCAAAAATCATTGTACGATCGGTGGCAGCACCCATGCAACCATGGCAGCCCGTTTCTTAAGGCCTCCTACTACTCGAAATCCAGTCAGTGCTCTCATTATCTGTACTTCAGTACCTGTCTGGTAAAGCTGAGAACATGCAACTGGAACAGTTCTGAATTTCCAAGCAGCATCTTTGCAAGGATGTTCTTTTCTAGCAGTGTTTCCACTTTAACTCAGTCACTTGAGGGACTGAGATATTGGAGAATAAATGAATATGCATAATCCATCGCCTCCGTGTCTTTAATAGAATCTTGCCATTCTACAACGTTAGTATGGAAAATCAGTATTATATACATTGTATATGCAGTCATTTTAATCCAGGTCCAAGTTTTGAAACTACTCGAAAAAGGAAAGCCTAAAGTAGTTGGCTACATAAACATTAAAAAGAAGGGCCTCCAGTGGAAGAAAAGTCTGCAGTGTGAGCGCCACCTTGTGGTCCCAAGGAGCCACTGCAGTCTTGCAGGCCACAATGACCAGTTTCAGTCAGTCAACAGCATGGCGTACTGCAGATGCCTGTGGTGGGCAGGTGCTATGTCCATTTATTGAGCCCTGGTAGTCCACAGGTCTTTTGCTTGACCTCCATCTGCTTCTACTCTCAAGTTGATCGACATCTTCTAAATCCAATGAGAAGTTGTACATCAGCCGCCCCCTGGTGGTCAATCCATGCAACTGCTAGACTGTTCTTAAATCCCATCACTGAAACCCCCCTTTCTGTGTCACCCTCCTCCATTTACCTTTTCCAACCCCTTCTCGAAACTCTGCAACCCCCCTGGGCCCCAGTTACTCCTCATCCCTGTACGCACAACACCCTGTTTGTTTGAAAACACCATACCTCACTGTCCCTACTCTGCGCTACCACTCTCACTGTTCGCTTATTGTCAGGGGGATCCCCACTGAACACCCCTTTTCATACCCAACCTCCTCACCCAGGTCTGCCCCCCTGCCTAGGTGTTCCACGAATCCTTTGCACAGCTGCCCCCGGCCATCTCACCTTGCTTCTTTGGGTCCCTGCTCATCAATAGCTGGGCAGTTAGGTTCACCAGCCCCTTTTACTTTCCCGCTCCAGCTGTAAACGCGCCGACCCTACACACAGGCAGGCACATTTTAGTTCCGGTAGGAATACAAATCAGCGCATATACTCTCTGGCTCTTCTACCCCTCAGACATTGCTCTGCCGAAGGACCAGCGAGGTTCAAAATGCATTGGCCACCACTGTCTGCCCTTCAAGTGCTGGAGAAGAGGGAGGCACATTAAACACGTTCTGTGATAGTATATTGTGTGTCATATATCGTATGTGTTCTATTAATTACTATCGGGGTGCAGTCGGTACTGGAGTCATTGCCTCCCGTCTGGTCGATTTAGTATGTTTCCACATTGTGCAGTGTGGTTTCTGACCTGCACCAAATACCAATCGTGACATTTTGATTGAACTTTATACCCCATGCATGCCAACTCCTCCCCATATCCTTGCAAGTGTACCGTCAAAAGTCTATCCTTATAATTAGTACCCAGTGAGCGGGTGGATTTGGCCAGCCAATGAGGTGGATCTGAACGGGGGCTTTACCAGATGGTAAAGCCCTCTCTCCGAGCCTTCGTGGAACTGGTGGGTTCCATCTTTCCCTACCAATCAGTGTTCCCCTTCGTACAACGTGCCAGGGTACTAATAACAATATTACCCTCGCAAGGGAGCGTTACTGGGGCAGGTAATGCCCCTGGCTATGGTTAAAGCCCTCACTTGGCTTGGGCTTCTAACTGGCCCCCTGATCAGGTAATGTTGCTTTATTGTATCCCTATGTTTGTGCACTGATGGTGTGTCCACTCTGTTGCTTCATAGCTAGGCTTGTGACACATAAAACCCAGCACATACACACAATGAGCACACAACGAGTCCATGCCATAAAACCATTATTTTCAATGCTGTTGGCAATTAAGGCTGCCGCTGGCATTTCTGTTATTTGGGGGGCGGCTGGTTGCAGGTGGTTCACCTCACACTCCCCTTTTCCCACTGCCTCCTACTTCCTCTGTAACTCTCCCCTCCCACTTGCATTGGCGACGAGCGGCAATCTCGCAAGTTGCGTTTTCGCCCTTCGGCATTTAGATGTCGGTCTTTTGACTGAACACCTCCCACCTCTTGGACCTGCCAAATGGATGCCTGTTGCCACCATTATCTTCACCCCCTTTCCCAGTTTCTTCTTCCAATCTCATGTTAAATATAAGGCACCAGAAATAGGTGGTCAGGTTTCCCACGGCCTCCCAAAGATGGCTGCCGATTTGATAACCTTCCCTCTTTCCCATCTGCCTTTACACAACCATACAGTGGCTCCCCGTCCCACTTTCCTCTTTGCTTCCATTGGCTGTCATAGGCCTGGAGTGGCGAGTCCAAGTTGTGACATATATTGCGTTTAGCTCCAGTGTGCCCTGGCGGCGTTACTTCGGTCATCTCGTGGATACAATAACCAATGGAGGGTGTCGTTGGTGTAAAATAGGGCGCCATTCGGAAGGTGGTCTCAGAATAGCAGGCCTCCCGCCACTCCGATCGGTGGCCCGAAGCTAGCCTTTCACTGCATTGTTCCCACTGCCACTCATGTGGGCGTCTAGAGCTTGGGCCAGGCATGTTCAAGGCAGGGGTGATATCAATATGAGGTTCATCCGATACAGAACAAAGGGCCACCACATACCTGCTTCCAGGCCTGAGCTCTGCCTCCATTACTCAACACGCGGCTTCTACCCGTGAATTAATCAGTCTCTCCATTGTCTTTTCCAGAGAGCGAGATCCGTGTCCGGCTGCAGAGCGCCTCTCCTTCGGGCAGATGTAAGTGTCGCTACTGTTCATCCATAACATAAACTGTATTCCTTGTGTTCGTTGTTTATGGGCTGCCCCTCCTTAAAGCCACTTCTAAAATGTTGAACTGTTTGCACAGGGCTCAGTACCAGCACATTGAGTGCCAGTGTTGGATATGGTTGCCAAAAAAATTTGACCTACTGCCGATTTGACCGAATTTTGAGCCCCATCAATTTCCGCCCATCTCAACCTATTCCCTTACCCCACATCTATTTTATACCATTTGACCTTTGATCTAACAAATTCGACCAAAAAAATGTGGTTAAATCGGAGTAGGTCAAATTGGCATTAGGTCAAATTGGACAATACCCCAGTGGCAGCCGCAAAGATACAGCCAATAGGAGTTCCAGAAAGGGGATGTCAAACCGTCAATATTTGCATGTATACAATATAACAATTTTGAAATTCCTGTAAAAAGGTCAAACAGATTAGAGTGAATTCTCCCATTTTTTTATATGCCTGTGAACTCTCTCAGATAATGTGACCAATTCATAACCAGAAACAGCTTTGCAGCATTCAGCTGTAAATTGCACAGCTGTTTTTTGGTGCTTTAACCTTTGTGACGGAATTGGGAAGGAAGATGCTTCTAAAACAATAGGTGTAGTAGAAAGAGGGCTTCGGAACAAAATGGCTGTTAAACCTTTAAACTGCAGAATATTAAAGTTTTAAATGGATAGTTACTGTGGTGTGCCTTCGGTGTACAATGTTTCAATCAAAGGCTCATTAGTTCTGAAAATGCAGGTGATTTAACATTGATAAACATGTATGTATTTATTTATTTATTGGTGTTTTATAAAGTGCCAACTGTTAACTGGCTTTATAGCACTTCCAAGGCAAAGAGGAGTATGTGATCTTTCACAGGCTTTGGAAACATTTCGATCAGTTAAGTGCAAGGGAGGGAGTCCTGGGAGAAGTGCCAAACATTTGTATCAACAAAGTGCTGTGGGAACACGGAGAAACGCATGGAACATAGAAGACGGAGCAATCAGTGGAATAAAAAGCGAAGGGGAACAGGGATATGTGGACGATGCATGTGCACCACACGAGGCTGAGGACATGTAGCAGAGGAGAGAGAATGCATCAGGAAAGGCCCAAGGTGGGCATCGGAAGACGAGAAATGGATGAAGAGGGTCTCCGGGGAGGTAGAGCAAGACTGCCCGAGAAGGAAGGGAAATAGGAAAGACTGGGAAAGGACAACAGGGATGAAGGGAATCCAGACAAGCTTAGGAAAGGCCTCTGGGAGCGTGAAGCAAGAATATCAGATGGCACAAAGGAATCTGGTGGAACTGTACGATCGGACTGAAAAAAAAGGTCCGACCGTAGAAAAAGTCCGAAAAATGCTACCAACAAAGGTTCGAACACCAAAAGTTCGAACTTTTGGTGGTAGCATTGTAGGTAAGTATAAAAAAAAACTGCAGGGATTGCAGGGGTGTCCGCGCAACACCGCGCTCACTGTGTGGTATAGTGAGCGGGGGACCCCTGCAGCTACTGGAAAAAAAAGAAGAAAAAGACCCTGCAGCGTCAGTTCCCTATCACAGAAGTGAAAGGGAACAGGCGCTGCAGGGACACAGCGTGAAGAGAAGGTAAGTAGGGTTTGTTTATGTTGGGGAAATGGGTGGGGGTGTGCTGAGGGTGTGAGTGGGGGGTGTATTGTGGGTGTGTTGTGGGTGTTGGTATGGGTATGTATGGGTATTGAACGTATGTTCGCATGGGAAATGTACGAACCTTTTGTGGTTCGTACATTTCACATGCAAACTTTCTCTCCGCGGGAAAATCAGCCGCGGTCAGATCACGTAGATCCAATCTGGCTAGCTGTGTTCAAAAGAAAACAGAATATGAGATCAGTCAGAAGGCATTGAGGATGTTCCGGAGAACCCGAAGGAGGATCACCTTGGCACCCTAAAGGATGATGAAAGTAATCGATGAAGGGAGGAATTCAGGATAGGCTGAGGAAACATAACAGAAGAACAGAATGGTGAGCAGAATTGGACACAGATATAGAGATCTCAAGGAGGAACTGCGCTTGAAGAATAGCTACAGCATCATGGGAAGAGGCAGTGGAATGACATCAGACGGTGAGGAGGAAGAGAATTGGGGTAGGGCGAATAGGGGGGCCAAGAATGCCTCATCTGGACCATCAGCAGAGTGAAAAAGTGCATATGCGCATCAAGAAAAGACAGTATTCATATATTAATAATGCTATGTGTGCATATACGTCTCCATGCCACTTTCAAGTGCTGAAACAATGACTCCTATGCAAGACTCTTATCAACTCACATTACTCAACTTGGTCAACCACTGAAGGGTGTAAGGATGAGTCCACTCTGCCAGGGTTTGCACTTGAGAAGTGCAGCCAGGGCCCATGACTGAGACAAGCACTTAACCTGTAAGCTATCCACCTGGCACAGAAAAGGAAGAATATTGAAATAGTTGAAGATATAGGGCCTCATTACGAGTATGGAGGCTGCCTCCATTACGGGTTCCAGTATCGGGTTCCTCCAATGAGGATTTACCGGGCTATTCCAACCTTGGAGGACCCGGTAAGTCCTCATTGGAAAAACCCATCCCCATTCGAGCCCCCATAGGGCTCAATGGGAATGGGGAGGGAGCTAATAACGGGCCCGTTATTTGCTCCCTGGTCCCCTCGCTGGACCCGCTAAGGACGCCTGGATTTGCCAGGCTCCTTACCGGGTCCCACAAGGGACCCTCGTAATAGGGCATCCCGTAATGAAGGGTGCCAGTCCCGTACCAGCACCCTTCATTACGGGAGCACCATGGCCGTAATGAGGCCCATAGTATTCCTTTAATCATTGGAGGGACCAGCGTGAAGATACAGCTGTCCTTTCATCACTGAGCAGTCATTGGAGAGGCCTAGATCAAGATGCCTTTCCTTTCATTATTGGGCAGTCATTGGAGAGGCCAAGGTCAAGAGATGTCCTTCCTTTCCTTATTGGGCGGTCATTTGAGAGTCCAAGGTCCAGATACAGCTTTCCTTATTGGGAGGTCATTTGAGAGTCCAAGGTCAAGATATGGCTTTCCTTTCAGTATTGGGTAGTAACTGGAGTGGAGAAATAGAATTCCTTTAATCACTGGGCGGTCGATGGAGAGGTAAAGGACCAACCGCAAGGGGACAAAGAGGCCAGATCTCCAATGAGTGTGACACTTGAAAGTGAACTGAAAAGTCTGCTAATTACATTGATCACTAGCAGCAACCCGCCCCCCACACCACCCCTAGAAACACAGGCAATGCCCTTGCCCATTGAGGCCTAAAGTGCATACCATGCCCCACAACAGCGACCGCTTCCTGGCAGAGCTTTCCGCCATGCTAGTCCCAGGGTGCAGCTGTACAGGCAAGCCGCCTTCCCAGGTGACCGAAGATGTCATGCCTGCATCATTTCTAGCCAGTAGCCGAGTCATGGGTCTACCTTATCAGCGTTGGACTTCACCAGAGCGCATGGATCAGAATCAACGAGTTCGGCGAAAAATATTATGAGGAGATCTGAAAATAACGATTCAGAGAGGTTCCCCATTGGCACAGTGCATATTCTTGGCTAGACCAATTAAAGCCTAAGCCTGGACAGTGCTATGCTACGCATTATACGGATTAGAAGAGGGTTAATCTGCTGAGTCTAGAAGCCACTGGGCCTATTAAGGAGTTATAGGGAAAGTATGCTCCTCTTTAAGAAGTGAAGCGCAGAGGGAATTCACACTGGGCCATTTGATTGAAAGTCTTGACATTAAAACGTACGCTTGCTACTTCTAACTTTCTAGGAAAAAACAGACTGGGCAATGACTGTCACATGACATCCCCAACTTCTTGAACAACCAAGAAATGCTAAAATACAGCTGAAAAGTTACATCTTCCATAATTCACTCCTCAATGAATTATTTAATACAGTATTTCAAGTCAATTACAGCTGTTTCAAATCATCACTAAAAATGTTATTTAAGTTTGAATCTGAGTCATGTGCTTTGCCTCCCACACGGAATTTGACTACATTCAAGAGGATGCAGTTCGAAGTGTAGTTTTCTTTCTGTCTTATGAACCCTATAAAGCAGGGTTGTGCAGCTCCAGGCCTTGAGCGCCGGAATCCTGACAGGTTTTCAGGAAGCCCCTCATTAATATGCATCTGAAATTTGCATACAATGATTCTAAATGTATGCATGTTTAATCTCATGAATATTAATGAGACGTATCCTGAAAACCCGTCAGGATTCCGGCCCTCTTTGCCTGGAGGTGCACAACCCTGCTCTAAAGCATGCAAGGAAGTTATATAGATGAATGAAGTTGAAAATAATAAAGTGAAAAGTTTACTGTGCAGTAGGGCATCCTGCCTCATTCATGAATGATGGGCTGCTCCCTCCCTAGTGATACTAAGAATGAAAGCTGGTGTATTTATTGAGGTCATCATATATTATGTGCTGCAAAGCAGATAACTAAGGATTGCCTAGCACAGCAGACATGTTTAAGGCGGTAATCACACACTCTAACGTGCAATTTTCTTTCTCTCCCAGGGACCGAACTCGACGATGTGAAACGTTTGGTGAAGGGCCACAGGTCTTCCAGCATCAGCCCAACTCGATCCCCGTCGAACACGCTTCCCATCCCCAAAAAGGCAGCCGTGGAAACCAAGACAGTGACTGAGAGCTCCCACTCAGGTACCAATGGCCTCCTGCCCTGCTAGTCCGGCCAATACTTGGGCGTTAACACGCTATCCGGCAATTGTTTGAAATATTGGAGGAAATATTAAGGGGTGGTCTGAACCATTTCTAGGAGTGAGGCCCTAGCCATAAACATAGCAGAGCCATTTTGTTTGGTAAGCCCTGAGGGGGCCATTTTAGGTAATATCATTGATTGATAATGTCTCTATCGTGGACTGGTCGAAGGAGGAAATTACTGTTTTGTCCAAATGGTGAATTTAAACAGGATGTCAAACATTTATAACATGAGTTGAAAAGCACCTTGATATTTCAGTGGTTCAGGTGATTGTATAAGGCCAGAAGACACCTTCTTTAAAGACATAGGGCCTCATTATAAGTTTTCTGGTCCGGGAACTACGGTACTAGTAAGAAAGACCGGCAAACTACGAGTTCTGCTCGCGGGTGCCATTGCTGTCTGACCTGGCGACCGTACCGGCACCCGCAAGCAGAGCATGTCGGAGCATGTCGGATACACCGGCACCGTTGATAACAGTGCCAGTGGCTCCGGCTTCCCCATTCCCATTGAGCCCTGCCCTGGGGAAGAATTTTTTCTGGCGCCCAGGAATGGGCAAATACTGGGTCCGGCAAGTCCATCATTTTAAAGTAATTTATGTTAATAGAAAAGAAAATGTGTAAAGGATTGTGCTCCTTTTACGTGGAGGAGTAGTAACGTAAAAGCAACAGCTTCCTCTAGCAGTGACATTGTTGAAATACACATTTTGTTCGCTTGGAAGATTAACTTGAAGTCTTATTGTTGTATGCGTAAGGCAACAGCTCCCTCTAGCAGTGATAACAGGTGAAGTGGGCAGGACGGCTTTGGACAAACATACATCTGGCCTTTTATTATATAGTATGATAGTGTGCTTTGTGCGCACACACACACACTTAAAACAGTGGTCTTGGTTGTCCACAATGCATGAATATATTCATTCTGATTGGGAGGAGTAAGCTCTGTCCCAGGGACCTACTGGCCAGCACTTACCAGAGCACTAATTACCACCCATCTACGATGGGTGTGAGATGGGGCAATTTTCAAGTAAACATGCTTCTTACTTTTTAAGGGCCCATCCCCCATAACGTGCAGTGTGCGCTACCAGACACGACACAGTCTTTTCTCATTGTTTAGCACCACTTTTTGTGAACAGAATAATAATCATTGCATACCCAAATTATTTGAGGATTTCATGATATCAATAGTTTTTGCAAAGGTAATCTTTCCTTAGTAAATGTCCATGGATACTCCCAGTATTACAACTGCAAATCTATCCGTGCCGCGCCTGATGCCAATTTCATAATGTAAGACACTGCGTGCAAACATTGTGATGGCACCTGAACATGGGAACACAGAATATAAACACAATGCTGCTCTTTAAAGTGTACATCCAGTCTACATTCCTTATTTGGTAATAAACTACAGAGGCAATACTGTTTACATATACTTGAATGCACTGTTTTTTGTGCGGAACAATGTGGTGTCTTGAGTTTATTAATCTATAGAACCTACCTCCTACCACGCTCTTTATCATGGATTGTGAATTTCCTCTTAACCATGTTATTATATGATTCAGTCTCAGGAACGTACGATACAACCATACTTGACGCTGCCCTCCCATCGTACATGTGGACGTCCACCCTGCCGGCTGGAGCATCCATGAGCACCTACCACAACAACATGGTCCAGGGGTCATCGATGATGAATGCTAACGCCCAGTCAACAGGATCAGGTACATTTCAGACTCTGGCATGAGGCCCCTCATTAACAAGCCAGCATCCAGACATCCTTGTGAGGTAACCCATTGGGTCTTCACCACCAATTTTTTATTTTATTATTTAACCTGCTAAATTACAATGATAATCAATTCAAGTGAAAAGGAGGTAGATGGGGGGGAAGTGGACTGGGTGATTCCCATCTGGGCCCGAGGCCACATTCCAGACCATGACCACGGAACGAGGAGGACGAGGGAAAGAAGGGGACTAGGGAAGGTGGTCACAGTCATCCACAGCTAAGCCTAGAGGCAGCATTCCAGTTTCTGTGAAGCTAGAGGCACAGAATCGGGGGGAAAGAAGTGATTAGGCAAGGAGGTCAGGGACATTCGTAGAGAAGCCCCAAGTCTGCTTTGATCTGAGTTCATAGCATACATGAATTCAGAACCTTGTCTTGGCATCTCTCAGATTAAGCCTCCCATTAACCAGCGGTGTCATATAGTGATATTGCACACCAATAGTGTCCTAAGGACTCCTTATGCTTTGTGACTACCAAGAGATAACTTCCATATGTCCTTTTATCGTCAATGATAGAATATTACATCTCACGTGTGTGAAGACTGGTTATTGGTTGATGATAGTATGTTCTTCCTTGAACGGTTTGGTTGAGGCTACGCTTACGTTCTTGCCTTCAGCCGAAATGGGTACGGTTTCCAAGGGGGGGGCTTTATACAACACGCGTCAACCGTGGAGTCACCAAAGTAGAAATACGAAATCAGTGAAGTTCAGGAAATTGGCAGGAGGAGGGTCTTGACATAACTCCAGCAGAAGCTATAAGAATGGCAGCTTGTGGACTCCAATGCGGACGAATGATGGAGGTGTCTTCAGTGTAGGTGGCCAAATGGGGCCACGAGAATTGATGTGATGATGTCTTCACAGGAGTGAAAATGTTATTACATAGAGTATCCCATGATTGGCCACACAGAAGCTTCAGGTTTTAGCTGGAAGCTGAACAGTATAGCATCTCCCTAGACATGATTTGCATTAAGATGCATTTTAAATGCATTGCTTACCTAAATTGTCTCTACATCTACAAGAAATATAAATTGTGTGCAAAAATAATGTGCTCCCCCTGAAGAATGTCTCAAAATACCATACTGGGTATAGTATCCTCAGCCAGTGATCCAAAAACCACAGCTAAGAGGAACACTGCAGTGCCCAGGGCTGGCATGGACTGAACGCAACCATCAGCTTGCGGATGTTTAGCAGTGCAGGTAGTAGTGAAGACTATTTCTTGTTGATCTCCTTTGGTTTGTGAGAGGTACTGGTAGCATCAGGACTACAACTCTAACCAGGCCTAGCCAGCATAATCAATAGTGAGGGCTCATGGGAGTAGTAGTCCATTATTGCAATATACTTTACAAACGATGTCAGAGGTAAACAGAATTACTTAATGGAAATTACAACCTTTAAATTATTATCCAAACCAAAAAAAAAAAGAAAAACGTCAGAGCCCCATTTACAATTGACATTTCCTTGCGCTGTGATATGTATTTGTGCTCCAGGGCCATAGGGGAAATACCTGGTGTGTATTTTTCATTCCATTCCATTTGTTACAGTGCTATAATTTACTGAGGTATGTGTACAAGTAAGTCAATGTGTATGTGTGTTTCTGTTCACCATTTAATTTTCTTTTCCTTCTGCAGTGTTTGGCCTCCCCAATAATCTGGCTCCCAGTAGCCCCACCTTCGGCACTGGCCTCAACACCTCCTCATCCGGTAAGTCCCTGCACCTGGTAATTACAACAGGTTTCTGCTCCAGTATTTGTACTTGGGTTATAGGAGAGAGAAAAGCCAGATTTAGGAATTCCTGATGCCTTTGTGAGCCTCTGTCAGTTGGGTTCGTCATAAACCATCTTTCTGAAGTTTACACCGATATTGTGGCTTAAGCGCTTAACTGGCTGTCCTGTAGGACCTACAGAATTAGTTATGGCTCCTAGGCAGCATGGCGGCCTAGCTCGGCTAGAACGCTTAGCAAGGGATCCACCGGACACAGTGGTAGGTCACCCGTCAAACTCTAACTCAATAGTCCTGTTTGGGATAAGCTCTGCAAGGGTGTGCTTGCCATTCCCAATTTACGTCAAGAGATTGCCAAACTCTTCAAAATGTATCCAAGTGAGGTTAGCAGCAAGAAAGTTCCCAACTTGGGGAGGAATCGAGGGGCATTCTATTTAAAATGATTAATCTACGCATGACATACTTTGATGGTACTGGAGATAAACTGTAAAGTTGTTTGTTTGATGTTTGGTCAAATCCTTTTTGGAATTACAACAAATTTCCAAATTTGGTATTTTCTCTGATGATGCTTTTCTGTGCAGTATTTGGAGTTCAGAACAACCTCGCCTCGGGCTATGTCCCACTTAGCAGCGGTACAGCAACGGCGACCTCCACAGGTGAGTGTATGTCCTTCATGAACCCCTTAATTCATGAGTACCAATTTCGGTTGGGTGATATTGTATGTAAATATGTGCTCTGTAAAGCGCTTTGGATTAAGGCGCTGTATAAATAACACATCATTATCATTATCATTAATATGACCGGCTTCACTGTCAATTTTGAACTCACCCTTGTCACTCAATGGCTAACATAAGGCTCTGTACATGGGCTCGCGGACTGCAGGCATCTCCTCCAGGAGCAGTGAGCGTTCAGAGTTCCAAACATAGCATGTACTTTATCAGTGTTTTAGGGTGACAGAGGTACTGAGTTATTACCCCCGGGGTTGTATTACATCGCCTATATAGAATAACGCGCTGCAACGACAGCTTTTGTCGCCACCATTTATGTATGGGTTCTTGTGTCCCAGCCATAGAAGTCCCAGTGGTATTCATTGTGGAGTTTAATGACTAGCATTGCAATCATTTAATGTCCAATTGCCAGCTCGGATCGCACATTAGGGAAGCCATGACCCCTCCTATTTCAGAGTTTGGGGATTAGTAGTGAGTACTCTGATACTCAATTCTCTCTGACGCAATAATATACTATTTTGCCCCACAGGCCTCCATTGGACTCAAAATAATATTAAAGCTCCATGTCTGATTGGCCCGCACAGAGAACGGGCATCTTATGATATGTAGGAGCGTTTGTAAATTGTGGATTTTGAAATTGTGTATTTTGTGAATTTAAGAAAAAGTGACATGACAAGACGTCAAATGGATTTCCTTAGTGTACAGTGATGATGGGGAAATGCAAGAGGGGTTTCACTCTAATACTCTCGGCTAAGGAAAGCTGAGACAAGTTTAAAGAAACATCAGCTTTCTTCTATCTTAAAGTCCCCAACTTGTCACCTACACTAGTTCTAGACTCAACTTGGTAAGGTATAGGTATGGCATAAAATGTATAGAGCGCGCGCTCTAAGGCCTGAAAGCATCTAGGCGCTAAACCAGCAAGCACTTTGGGGGTCTGTTAGGAGACAACCAGACTTAAAAGAGAGGGGCTTGGAGATGATCCACAGTGCCTTGGAGACAAGCTGGAAGACTTGATCCAGGTGACGGGACGCTTTTGGGTTCAGGTCTAAGTTTCATTTGATAAGAATACAGCACATCTGCACCGCGTCATTGTCGGAATCAGAGAATGTTTCTAGAGTTAGATGAGAAATGCAGAAGCTTGGCCCTCTGAATTCACTACTCCTGGTTCCGGCAGCACACGAGGGCCATCCGGGGACTGGCCCGCTGGGTGCCGCTACTGCTTCTCAAATGCGGGCCAGAAAGTAAAGGCATATTTCTTTGTACTGTGCAATCACCCGCTAACTCATTGTCTCTGTTGCAGTGTATGGGGTGCAGAAAAACGTCCCCCAGAGCGCTGGTACCATGAGCAGTGCCGTGTCTACCTCAGCTGGTAAGTCCCTTGTCACAAATGCAAGTTCATGAATGTCCCCCTTCTTCCTAGGGGGTTGGAGGGTATCGCTGCATTGCTATAGGGTGATTTACTGCCTTTGGAAACCTCTTCCAACAAGCTCCCTCTCAGCAGGAGGCATTCATACAAGGTGTTGTACACTATGGCGCTCGTTCATCAGCAGCTGGTTTTCAATGAGTTTTTTGCTGAAAATCTTTGACCACAAAAACGAATCTAAAAATATTGGGGTGGTGGGTATGGTCATATAAGCGATAGGGTCTAAGGAATAGGGAATAGATAATAGGGGAGGGGGTGCTTGGGGGAACCCACCAAATATAAAAAAATATAGATTACTTTTTTCCACCAAACATTTTCTGCATAAACTCATCGGAAAAAGAAAAACACAGACGTATGAACATAGAACCGTATTTTACAATCGACATGCATTGCATGATTTCAGAGAATTCAAGGCATAGGCAAATCATGTTAGAAGAGACCTTTGGATGATTGTGTACAAGATCCTAATGTACATTGAACACATGTAGTCACTGCTCTCTCTCTCTATATATATATATATATTCAATGAAAAAACGTTGTTAAAAGGGACGTTATGGTTAAGTTGCGCTACTAAAAACCTATCAAATTCAGTAGAAAAACTTTGTTAAAGGGACATTATGGTTCAAAGTAAAACCGAAAACCCCCTGAAATTCGGCAGTTATAGTAAGATAAGCAACCATAACTCGCGCCACCGTGCACTGCTAACACTAACACCCAAGACATCAAAGATGACATCACAAATGTCCGCGGACATTTCGAAAATCTGAGCGTGGTGAATGTAAATTTAAATAGTATGCCCCATTTCCCCTTTGAGGTTGGCTCTGAAAAGAGACGTTTTTGGGGGGTTTTTTTGCAGATGCTTGACAGACACCTGTTATTTTGTATTTTTCTTTTTTTACTTTTTCTTACTTTACTCCTAAAATCTTCACATAACCTTCTCCAAAGCAACCCTTGCATTCCAAAACAGAATGGCATTTCCCATAAAAGATAAGGAAATGCCATCTTCTTTAAAATAAACAGCATTACTGGAATCAATATTCTCATTATTACAGAAGAACATACCAGCTCTAAGCATGAAGGCACACATGCCTCGGTTGATTACACACCTAGCATTGTTTTGCTGAGGAAACAAAACGGAACTATTGTCCCATATTGCCCTAGGTACTAATCCAGAAAAAATTACTTTGCCATTTGGAAGGATGTTCATTACTGCTTGAACCAAGTGCTCCAAATCTGCCAACAAAGTAGGGGCACTGACATAGCCCAAATGGAAAGCACCATAGTGCAAAACTACCACATGGGGACTGTTGATCCTGCCCATATCTTCACAAACTTGTACAATTCCCTGTACGTTGCAATCAGGCACAGTGCTCCACACCGCCTCCACTCCTTTAACATCAAAATTCTTTGCAACATGCCTGCATTGAGCATACCGTTGTAAACTATATGCACAAACATATCTCCAAGCACCAACACCCTGACTTTCTCCACTTCTGCCATCTTCACTACACACAGTCTCTTTGAACACAAACCCACAACCTCAACATCTGATTGGCTGATCCCTACAGTCTTCTTTCCATGCTGGATTTGCTGGAAAACCCCAGATGTAGCACGCCCTGTCCGCAGACCGCATAACTCTTAGACAGCCCTTCTACCATTTCCACTTCATTCTCTGTGCCATTCCCTCATTGGATACAGCTAAGCAGGCACACAATACAGAGAACGTCCTCAGAACACCCCCATTTTGTTTATTTTCGAACATTTCAGGACACCGCGAGTGTTCTTAGAACACATTCAACTTGCCAGCAAACAATACGGACAACGTCCTCAGAACACCCCCATTTTCTTTATGTACGAACATTTCAGGACACCGCGAGTGTTCTTAGAACACTTTCAGCTTGACAACGAACAATACAGACAACGTCTTCAGGACACACCCTGCGAACATTCCAGGACCCCACGAGTCTTCTTAGAACACTTTCAACTTGACACCGAATCCATTCTGTTTATTTACGAACATTTCAGAACAGCCGTGTTGTCCGCAGAAAAATCGAACACAACAAAAGTGTCTAGCACATAAAAAAAACAGAACATTGAACCTATCTCATACTCCCCCACCCTCCCCAAACACTCTTACACACCAACACACTCCACTAAATACAATTTTTAATCCAAGTTTCACCACGCTGTCCGCGGTCGTCCGCGAATGCAAGATGGCGGGCGCCACAGAAAATCTGACGCGCTTCACGCACCACGCTGTCCAATCAGCAAACACATTGCATGTCCGCAGACATCACGCAAGCCGCTCGGCCAATCAGGGCACTGTCCGCGGAGCGAACCGGAAAGTCCGTCCGCAGAGCGAACGGAGATATCACTAATTTTTTTGCCTTACATTTTGGTCATTTTAAAAAAACTACTGGACGGATTTACACCAAATTTGCAAAAGCACGCTTTCGGGACCAAGCTCCCGCTCCTGCTGCAATTTGGTGTAAATCCATCCAGCGGTTTGGGCTGTAGGCGTGCGCAAAGTTTTTTCCCATTATGTCTATGGGAAAAAACAAAAGTTTTGGGACCCCCCCTATAACTTTGCCCCCCCTGGACCAAACCTCTCCAAACTTTGCAGAGTGGGCCATATACTTTTTTTGCAAAGTTTGGTGAGGATTCGTCCAGAGGGAGCGAAGTTATAAGCCACCCAAAAAATGCTCTTCCTATGGAGACACCAACTTAACCATAACTACATGGATGCTACCGCGTCCATGTAATATGTACTCACTGCGCTCTCTCTCTCTCTCTCTATAGATAATCATATATATATATATATATGATTATCTATAGAGAGAGAGAGAGAGAGCGCAGTGAGTACATATTACATGGACGTATACATATATATATATGTAGTCACTGCTCTCTCTCTCTCTATATATATATATATATATATATATATATATATATATATGTAGTCACTGCTCTCTCTCTCTATATATATGTAGTCACTGCTCTCTCTATGTGTATATATATATATATATATATATATATATATATATATATATATATCATAATTTTTCTTGCACCAAACATTGGCGCAAACTCGAGCCGCACTCCCGGGATGCTGTGAGTAATTGCAGAGTAAATCAAAACGTTCGTAACAAAAGCCAGCTGCACCGTCGCTCAGTTTAAAAAATCTTCTTTATTTCCATACAAAATTTAAAAGTTCCATGTGGAAACCTCCAGCCCAGCAACACAAAGGAAAACCTCAGAGATGACGCGTTTCGCTACGGCTTGTAGCTTGTTCACATGAATTCAGTTTTCCAAGACACAGTATTTAAACCCTCCCCCTACAGTTTGACCTTCAAAATAAAGGTAGGACTAAAATTAATTCAGTGCCCTCTGCCTATTCAAGCTGTCCGCCATTTTTAAATAGGTTCAGTTACTCAATATAACATGGAGACTGGGTGTTAAAATCAATCAATATCGCATCATTATTATATGTGCACATGTTCTTTTTATAAAAAAAACCCAGTTTCAACAAATGGCAATTAGAATCTAAATTCGTATATTTATGAATTTGATTGCATCTGAAGGTTTCTTAGAACACATCTAATTCTCCAGCCCAAACAGTGGTTTGTGAATATCTTCCATTAATGGGGTGTGGAACCAATGCCGTATCCCTTCGGATCTATGACTTATGGTACATAATTCATCCCTTCAACGGGTACGGTTACCGCAGAACTGTAATACGATGCATAATGCATACAATCTCATTTTTACCGCGGCATACCATTACTATTATCTGCCACAGATTGTTATATACACCTTTTGTTAGAGTGACTGGTGCTAACAAGAAAATAATGAAAACACCCAATCATGAACATCTCCCTCATCTAAGGCAGGCAGGCATGCTAATTTAATATGGCTCTATAAGGGGGTAGGATAACCTGAGTCTAAACATAATTAAAAACAATGACGCCAGTGGAACCCATCTGGCGGAAAAAACCCTCTTTCATAGGGGGAATTCTAAGGGAAGGCTTAACAATCTTCAGTGCATAGTCATTTTACTGATTTTCCAGGAGGGGGATAATATAACATCCCAGTGATTTATTCGCCCAAGAAAGTATAAAGTTCCTCATCGATATTATGTCCCAATGGGAACTTGCTCTCGAAATCAATGATGACTCTCGTTTCTCGTTGTCTGAGCAGTTTCTCTCTATCTCCTCCCCTTGGTCCAATCTTCACTTGTTGTAACCCCATAAACGAAAAGTCACTTAATTTTCCTTCATGTTTCTCCCAGAAATGTTTGGCAATAGGGTATGAATAGTCTTGATTTTTGATGGCTCTTATATGTTGCTGTATGCGAATCTTAAGTTTGCACTTGGTACTGCCTATGTACCACTTATTACAAGTGCATTTGAGTGCATACACTATGTACTCTGAGTCACAGGTTATTCTGTCCACAATGGAGATAGTTCTCTTGAGTATGGGGTGTAGAAATGTGCTGCACTCCTCCGCATATTCACAAATCTTACACTTTCTACATTTGTAGAAGCCATCCTTCCTA